>NC_134755.1:11021813-12287685 GCF_050436995.1 Anticarsia gemmatalis
ATTTTTTTAGGTTAAACTGTTTCTGACTTTCGAAACTCGGCTTGTCTAGGTATGAGTGATTATAGAAACAGGTTGCCGATACGTGTGGGTTGTGGTACCAATCTACAGATATTGAATTTTATGAGAACTAACATTGTAGTTAATTATATGTTTGAAAAAAATCTCGCTCGGAATGTAACTTTTTATTTCAAAATAATGAGATCATATTTTACATACTAAAATAAAATAGCACAGCTACAAACAGTCTGATAATTACCAGAAATAACGTTTTAACAGCGTTTTTTATAAATAATACGAGTGCATATAGACGTGGAATGAAAAATATATTAATTTTATGAGCTTACATTAGGCTTACTGCACACATATTTGATTCGGCACTTGGTTCGGCAATATTTATCAAACAACAAAACCTATTCGACCCACTTGGTCGGTTTTTGCGGATCGGGTTCATCTACACATATTCGGTTTTGCCGCCGGGTTATGCCGAAAAATGTCGAACCAAATATATGTGTAGCAAGCCTTACTGGGCTTTCTTTCAGCGCATAGAAACCTGTTTTGACGCTGTCTGCTTTATGTATGCTTAAAAGTACCCACCTAAATCACTTAAAAGCGTCAAATACAGTTTTATACGCACTGAAACAACACCCAATGTCGCTCACATCAAAAATTGCGTTTTAGTGTGAGACAGTCAAAAGTACAGTGTTTGGAAAGTTCAATTAGTGCCAAAAAAGTATTTAATGAGTGACTGGAATCTGTATATCATCAATTAAAAGACAAGAGAGTACAATTGCAAATAAAGTTATACCATTTGTACAATAATTACTGTAAATAAAGTTTCTACATAAACGAATCTAACATAAAAATGTTATTATTGTCTTATAATCATGGTCTTAATAATATAAACCAATTTTTGTGATCCATCACATCGTCTTTATAAATAAAAACATGGCAATTTCTAGCACCCTATTCTTCATATAAATTATAATAAATTTGAGTTTTCAACTTTCATACCTATAGTCTAACAACTTAATAGAGAGCCCTGTACGCAAGGTACAAGCTATTGAGATAAAATTATGATAAAAAAACAACCACAGGCTATTGCAACTGACGGTGGACAGTCTGATACATCTACTTTATTTTGGAAATAAACAGCAGTATTAATAACAATCTAGATTAATCAACAAAGCCTCTATAATAAGTTGTCAGACTATACAATGAAGAATAGATACCAGTCACAATTATAAACTAATTATAAACTAATTATTGTAATAACAGACTAGAATATCGACTAGGCCTACAACCCGCAGTTTTGAAATCACTTTTACATACAATTTCAATCGTTGCAGTCAAATTGAAATATTTTAATACACACATTTATTGACTAGATGATATAGAGTTTGAATTTGACTGCAACTTATCTAGCTATCTAACTTTAAGTTCAAATGTTTGGAAACATTCAGAATCAAGTATCAGAACCTCAATCAACAGACCTTTAGTAATCAACATCAGCATAATTTACAGCCCAATTCTGTCCACTTTTGAATGGCATTTTATGTATTTTGCTAATGCTAATCTTTCCGATCTCGTTAGACCAACTTAGGACTTTTGGATGTTATACTAGATTTACGGTGTGAAAATATTATACATCTAGATTATTGTTATACACCGTAAGTGTGAAAAATAATCGCAAAAACGTCCCATAGACAATATCCGAATGTTAATTTCATTGCTTTAGATACACAATTAAATTAAAACAAGACACCTTTTGGCTGCCTTGCTTCAAACGTGTTAATACTAAAAATAAAACTAAAAACATACATAAAAAAATACTAGTCTTGCCTGACTGACTGGCTGATTGACTGATTGCCTGTCTGATAAATCATTGCAGACCCTAAACTATAGAAGTTCGAAACATAAAATTAGGCAAAGGGTGCTTTTTATTACGTAGGCACTAAGAAATAATACCGTTCAATGAAGGTGACTTAACAATTCTGATACTTGAATCTGAACGATCCTTCTTTAAAACCAAACATGTACATTAATATTATATAATAAGCTCTATTACGTATGACGTAGAAGAATACTTATCAGTTTATCACACATTGTCTTTGAGATCACTCACTAGGTTCTCATGAACCGGACGACAGCGTTCACTTGGAAATCAGTTCAGCAGTAGCCCAGCTTTGTGTTATTAACCTACCTAAAAGACTAGCTTGATGGAAAATAATAATATATTGTTCTTTAATAAATAATACGTATCTTTACTGCACTGAAGACTAAAACTTTTAATATTTTCAGTATGATGGAATTGCAATGAGCTATTTTTTTTCAATTGTATTATGATTTCTGCGCCATTTCGGACCATTACCTTAACAGGAAGAGCTCTTTAGTATTGATGAATTGATATTACTCATATTACTGACGTTTCGACAGCTGACATGACTAGATTATGGCAATTGTAGAACCTTATTTAGCTCTCGTAATTGTGTATTTATCCAGATAAAAGTTATCATTAATCTGGTGCTGAAGTATCAAATGCGTTAAGGCCCTAAACTCAAAATAAAAAATCCTATTTTGATTCTCTTTTAGTTTTTGTAAAAAGCTATATGTTTGTATATGGATTTACTTTTCTACTATCTACTGGACTAGCTAAAGTTTGACTAACTGTTATATTTTATATGTAATATATATGTGCAACTTCACAATAAACTGAACAACTGTACATATAATTTTCAATCAGTCTGTAATACTCAAAAGAAGAAGAGATAGCAAGAGATTCTGGTGTCTTGAAACATATGTCCAAGCTCGAAAATATTCTAAAACATGATCGTGGTAAATATATATTTGTTAACGGGTAAATATCTAAGGCACTGCGTCGAACTAATAACATGGTTTCTATTGCGAACACTTTTTTGCACCGCAAGTAATTGCTGCAGAAACTGCATTTAAACACATCACGAAGAAATCAGTTAAATGCTACACACCGAAATAACAAAACGAGAGTATTTTTAATGTAAGTTTCTTTAAAAACATGCCTGCAAACCTCATCAGCCGCGTACTGACTGACCATGCAGCCTCGCGAGGCAATATCTCGGTCCCGCTTATTTCGATCTGAAAGAATAGAGACCTGGATATTGCCTCGAGGCTGCTCGGTCAGTCAGTACGCGGCTATTGCCGACATCTGATGTGTAGTCATCTTAACTGATCAGACTATATTCCGTAATAATATAACAACAATTTTACATTATTACTCCCTAATTCTTTTCAAAGGAATTCTGTAACGGAACGAACTCAAATATAAGACCTATAGATCCTAAAGATATGTAAAAGACAAGCTAAACAAAGCTGGACTGCTATTATTTAACTTTAATGGAGTCTCTTAAGCTCCGGCCCGAAGGGGCTGTGGGTATGATGCATATTGCTTCTGACGATTGTCATGTCATCAGCCAAGTGCATGTAAGCCTTGCATTTATGCCATCGGTTCTTCGTACAGCCCCACCTGAAGCCCATCTTTGTTCTACTCTGCTTATAATACGTGTAGTTGTCGTAGATCAGCCTCTCCTTCCCACGAGACGTCATGAATATGTTTACTGAAATGATATTCCATTAGCATGCGGTTTTTTGGTAGATTTAAAAGAAAAAAATCTACTTTCGGTTGTCTATCTATTGTTACCTAAAAGATAATCTAGAAATGAAATTCATAGTTACGAAAAATATTTATTAATGTAAAGTTATACCTTATTTTATAAAAAAAACTATAAATCGTACAAGAAATTCGCTTTTGCATTGACTCTGAGCAGTTGGAATCACACAATTTATTTTATTTTACACATCCATAGCAATATAAACATTGCCATTTCTTCTGTATTTCGGTGGTTTATGACTATGTCCATTGACCAATTTCTTAATATCAAGATCTATAGAGACCACAAGATAAGCGTCACAAGTCTTAGTAGTACAACTCCAGCGGAAACTTGCCGTGTTCTTGAATCTTCCACTATTTGTATAAGTGAAGTTTTTGAACTTGATTAACTTCTTGCCATTTGACAAAGAAATGAGGGCACCTGAGAAAAAACTACACATTAACAAAACTTCTATTGAATTCTAAGTTTTACTGATATTGGGTTAGAAAAAGAAAAGTACACCATATAATCAGTTTATTTAAAAAAACGTCTACATTTATTTTGTCACTTCCTTGGTAAATGAACAGGCTTCGCTTTCCAAAAAGAATTACGTCCACGATTTGTACATAAAATAATCTGGACTTATCTCAAAAAAATGTTTTCTTTGTACAAAAATATTGACAATATTAAATCTTAATATAAAGCCCGTTGGAAAGCCTACGGTAAGCCACTGGATCGTGCTTATGATTTTCAGAAGCGTAGATGATGTTCGAATTGTCAAGATGGAGGTAAGCCCCACAGCCGGCACCAGCATTCGTGCAGGCCCACCTAGCCTTTGAGCCTTTCTTCAAATTAGCCTTTTTGGAATACGTGAAACCGTTGAGAAGGAATATTTTCTTACCGGAGAGAGTACGAATCAATTTACCTGTTAGAAATTAAACAATTATATTTTTGTTTTTTTGTTGCATTAAGGCTGGTTTTATAGCTACGCGTTTCGACAGCGCGGCTGAAGCGCACGCGTTTGTATTTGTATGGGGGTAGTAGTTGCGTTTTATAGCCACGCGCTCGAGCAGCGCTGTTGATTAAACGCGCGCTGTTCGCCGGTACGGCGAAACGCGCGGTGTTAATCTCGTTTTACAGCGGACCGCGCGTATTTCAGACGCGCGCTGCTCAACGGCGCGTCTGACAGCGTAGCTATAAAACCAGCCTAAGTGGATCGAAAACGAGCAAAACTTTTTCAAAATCATTGTTTTCAGGAAATAGCGCGTACGGCATGATCTTTTTAAATGTTCAAAAACTATATTGATACATTGGTATAGTATTGAAGGTACCCAATCATGTGTTCTATTAAACCAATTGACATTTAAATTAACAATGTAGAAATTCATTGTGGGTTGTCAACATAAACAATTAAACATTTTTTTTAAAGTAACTCTATTAATCTTCTATTAAAATCAAACAAAAACTTTTCAAAACATTATTATAATTTAAATTTAAGTGGCTCTTAACTATTAACACATAGAAATACTCAAACAGAATTAATACAGTCATTACTTAAAATAGAGTCCGTTGGCTGTCATATAGTGCGTTTTTGGTTCGTGGTTATGGTTTTCCGAAGCATGGACGACGTTCAAGTAATTGTCTAGATGGAGGAAAGCCAAGCAGCCCGAGGAACTGGTGCAAGCCCACCTCGCCCTCGTGCCCTTCTTCAATATAGCCTTTTTGTAATACGTAAAGCCGTTGAGAAGGAAAGATTCCCTGCCGTTTATAGTTCGAATCAGTTTTCCTGTTAGAAATGTTTTTATATTAGATTTTAAGTATTATGGTTTAGATAGGTCAATAAGAAATTCTTTAAGCTGATATTTTTTATAATCATTTTTTGACGAATAAAGGAAACGTGAGTTTTTTATTGGTTAGGGTGCAATAAATACTTTTTATTAAAAATTATGTATTTATTTACTTATGTAGTATATACAATTAATATTACCTATATTGGTTTCAACACCGACATATACCAGATACATTTGAGTATATTTTCTATTTAAAACTTAACAATAATACTTGTCTGTTACTAGCGTATACTGAAAAGAAGGGTAAAACATATCATAATATGTGAAATATTATGAAATAAAATACATGACACATGTCCAAAAAATATATTTTAAGGAAAGCAAGGGAGGGATATTATGCGCCTAATACTTTATTTTTCAGGAAAAAAAGATATTTTAGATAATAATCCTCACAAAGACGAACCAAGAATTGAATTGTAATTAGTGATACTGTGATCACTCTTCTATAAACCTACTTAGCGCATATGAATTGTTACATTTCTATCCATAAAAAAAAACAATGTATCTATCGGCAGATCTTAATTTAATACTATTACTCTTAGCCTCCATCAGCCCACTAGTGACCAAAGGTCCACGATTTCCATTCTCGATTCTCTGCTACCAATTTCTTCTAACTCCATCAACTACCCAAGCATTATGTAAGCTTAATATACTTCCCAAAAGGTCCAGCTTTACAGAACTTGGTAGGTGGATGATCATGCTCAATACATCTTGAAGACTTGAGGATCTTGAAGTCCTCAGTGACATTGACGAACACATTGCAATAGGATTTGTTGCAGCACCATCGGTAACCGTACTTGGACCTTTGCTTCCTGTAAAATGGGTACCCGTGGATTAAGAGAAGGGTTTTCCCGTTGATCAGTTCTATTAGCTGCATATCTGAAAACCAAATTATGATGCTTAGAATAACCACCAGGCTTACGTAAAGATTTCGGCTTTCAATTGCAAAAAAATATTATACAGAACTTTTTTAGATATAACAATGAGATTAATGGTTCCAAGTTTTGTTTTGCATTAATTTATTATGAAGTTCTCCAACATTGAAGTGTTCTTGAAGTTAATAAGAATCATGTTTCTAACAAAGAAATTAAAGAGCACTTGAAGTAATTTGAAAAGCGTCTGTGAGATTTAAATCAACTAATTTAATTCAGAATTAGTTCGTGTGAAGGACTTTAATATAAGTAAATAGAAAAGGTACTTGTCTCGTGAAGTGGCTGTTGTTTGTCCTGAAATTGAATTTGAAATCAATGACTAATATATTTTCTAAATTTTAATGGCAACCAATGAATACAAAAGATTGGTACAATACAATAAAATCGTTGTAAAATCACATAAGTATTGATAGTAGAACTTAACATAGTTAATTAATACAGGAATAAATGCAATTATTAAACATGATATTACTTAACCGAATTTAAAACTTAACTTGTAAGGTTGAAAATCATTATCATAATAAACGATAACTACGACAGGGGCATTAACGTACATTAAGAGAATCTTGGCGCGGTCAGTCCATAGATGGGTGACCGCATAGTGGTATTTGAATCAGGCGTCTCCGTGCTTCGGAGGGCACGTAAAAATTAGGTCCCAGTTGTAGTCAATTAAAATTACTGTCGTTAAGTCACGTCAAAGGCCTTTCGGGCGGCTTGGACAACCTTGACATTAGGTTGACCACTAACCAGGAGAGGAGAGAGTGAACCTGGTCTATAAAGCAATTAAAATGAACAATAATTCAACAAATTTGTTGGAGGCCCTGAATGCAAAGTAATAAAACATATATTCCCGGTTTCACTACTCCTGTGGAGTGTATGAGAAAGTTTATCAGTTGGTATTTTGACAGTTGATTTCATACATTTGCTGTCACTTTATATATGTCATTGCATAATGCATTTGTCGTATTAATCCCTATGTCGTAGTACAAACAAATAAAATCAATAATAATGTTCGAAAACAACAAATTTCCGAGAAAAAGTGCTAAAACTAACATCGTATACAATAATGCTTACAATTTCGTTGACAGTCTTTAAACAGTGAAATATTTAAAATGAGATCCAAACAAAAATTTAATTATCACAAACATTAAGCATGCAGTCTTAATTTAAAGATTATTTAATCAAGAATATTATAATATACGTATAGAAACTAACTTAGAAGAATATAATTATAATATGTACGATATTATTATGAATATAAGAAGAAGCAGAACGCTATTATTGCTTGAAAAAGCTGACATTAAAGCTGCAAAAGTTCTTAAGGAACTGGGAAAAATGATATGATTCTAGAAATAAAAATTACGTTTTCTATATTGGTATACTTTAGTCCAATAACTTAGTGGGGAGCCTTGGTATGTACGATATATCTAGATTATAATTGATAGTTTTGAGTATTTCCAAAATAAAGTAGTTGTATCAAACAGGTCACCGTCTGTTGCAGAAGTCTGCAGGTCACTTTTAAATTCCAAGTTCTGTGTACCTCCTTCCGCCGCGAAACTTGCATGGACATGCACAAGGCTTTCTACTAAATTGTTGGACTAAAATGACAATTTAAAACAACAAGTAAACATTCCTTTCAACGCACAGAACCACGACTTTCGACATTTGTTCGAAAACATTATCACGTTAATCATAATTTCAAATCACCAATCCTACTGCAATCATTAACAGTTTTAAACAGAACTTCATAATAAAATAAAGAGCATTACGTCATTAGCGTTCAAAATATTTCGTGTGCAACAAGAGAATAATGGTCGTCTTTAAATATGATAATGCGATTATGGCACAACTAACAAATAACAATACTAACACGGTTTTGCTCACTATAAAAATACACAGTGATGTAATCTCTACTATCTAGTTATAAATGCAGAATACTATACGGTCAGTACAGACGAAATGTGGCGAAGAAATTCAGCAACAATTGAAATAAGACTTTAGGTCTTTAAGCATAGGATTGATATTAGCATGACTATGGCAATGATACAATTGGTCATTTGTCTGTGCAAATATCAGCCCAATGTCAAAGTACTTAAGGTAGAATTTCAATAGTGTCTGAGTTACTTTTCGTCACATCGTCTGAGTATAACGTATTTCTAAAAACTATCTATTGTATGAGTGTTTCACTCTTTACTGGAAAAATATATCAGTACATCTACGTCTATAAAGAGATATGTTATAAAAATAGACATAAAGTGCTACAAAAGTTATCGAAACTACAAATGTTCGGTATTTTCTCTAATTCTACACTCTTAATTTTCTAAATCGAATCCCTACATCTACTGCTACATGATTGTTCAATCACAATGGTTAATACTGGACATGTCGAAATGCAAACAAAATATCACACAGGTTTCTACAAAACAACTAAACCTAATATTGGTGTTACATCTAATTTTCGTAAAGACACGTTTATTAAAAAGGCACTTTTCAATGTATTTTTGATATCATACGTTGATACAACAAATGATAATAATACTTAAGTTATTACAGATACAATGGTTAATGATTCTAACGAACAAGGCTAAGACACGCTACATATCGAAGCTAATATCATAAATAGGAACAAATTTCACATCAAATTAGATAAACGAGATCGCAAATTTATTCAAAATCTTTCTAATACTGAACTTACTGAGAAAATAGTAAGTAAACATACACTAAGCAGTCTATAAATGATATCAGATAATACTACATCTTACGATATGAGAATATGTAGCATAGAAACACGTATTATAAGAAAATTACCACAGTAATGGTAAGCAAGTATAAACAATTACTATTATTAAGGGACCGCCCCTAGATTCTATTTTTTTTTTCATACATTTTTTTACGGAAGACTATAACAATAGAAAAGTGTTGCTGTGTAAAATGGTCAAAATTTTTATTTTAAATCACTCTGTCAAAACATTGAAGTTTCAGTAAATTGCAGACTTATTGCAAAAATATTTAAGACGTTGAATTTTATCTAGAGACGGTCCATTAACAAAACTTCTTAATAATAATTGGCACTACGAACTAATAACTACCAAAAACGCTATGAGCTGCCAGATAATTTTGAAAGGGAGTCAGCGTACGATAGTACTCATTCATATCGCTCCTCTTTTGCACCTGTTTCGCCGTCTCCGGTTTAGGTGCCACTGGTTTCATCACTGGCTTCGGAATCGGTTTCAAGTCCTTCCTTACCATTTTAGGTAATGGTAACTTGGCTTCCTTCTTCATACTAGGAGGATGGCTGTGGATAATATTCGCTTTGAGAACTTCAAGTCTGTCCGTGATGATGAGGTGGGCTTTGCACTTCCATTTTGAACCGTAAGCAGTGCAGCTCCAGCGGTGAGCGTTGCTTCGTGCCTTGAGATGCTTGTAGAATGTAAAGTTGTTGAGACGCAGATTGATCCTCCCGTTTGGGCGAAGGTAGAATTCAACTGCGGGAAAAATGTTTTCGTCAGTAACCGTGAGGGTAGTACGAACAATAGATATAGAAAATAGAATGAATGATCTAAAGAAATTGGTCTTTTATCCAGTAGTAGTCTGGTATGCAATATAGAGAAATGAGAGGTACCTTAACTTAAACTAATGAACAACAAAGGTGAAAATGAAAGGTTTCTTGGTGTTTTGTACGAAAATATCTCTTAAAATTTCGTAATTAAAAGAAAAATAGCATTAAGTGTCATTTAATAAGCGATTTTAAATACAAAATAATATTTTATTTTTACCATACACATTATTTCTAAGTTAATATAATCACATAAAGGCATATTTAGTTTATAGCGATATCGCGGCGTCATCTATATTAAATATTATACTGTCGAATAACAAGTGGAATGCATAGCAAAATGATCGCTTAAAAGCTTATAGAAGAAACTTAGAGGAATAGACAAATAGTAAGAAACATCTTGAAATGTGATCAGCGGGCTTATCACTGATCTCATTTGACAGCTAGTGTACGTCAAATTGATGGTCACTATTCAGCACATTGCTGCTTTGTTGTAACGTGTCAATCACCATTTTCTAAGAGAGAAAACAATGTACAGCATAGTGGATTTCAAATTTTTTCAACTGAGATACGTGATAGCCCCCCTGATCTGAATCTGGCCGTAGAATCTAATATATAAAATTCTCGCACAGTTTTCGTTACCGTACTCCTCCGATACGGCTTGACCGATTCTCATGACATTTTGTGTAGGTGCTGAGAATCGGCCAACATCTATTTTTCATGCCCCTAAGTGACACTTTTTTTTTTTTTATGGCAAAACAACGTTTGCCCGGTCAGCTAGTTTATGTATATATGCAGGCATTAAGTATACAGTAGGAGTACAGGTCCATGGTATAAGTTTGATTTGCTCAGTACAAGCTGTACTTAATTTGGAATGTGATTTTCTACTAAGCATTTCACTTGCATTGTATTTTCACTCGTACAGAAAACTTGTCTACACTGCAATTTGTAAATGAACTTGGATTGCAAATCGATAACTATGGTCAGGTGTCCTATTTCACAAACACATAAGGTTGTACCAGACTGCTAAGTAGTACTTTACCTTTGAGAAAAAGACATTTACAATTCTATCTCCATGAATAAAAATATATGATCAAAGAAAAGACACCCTCCAATATCCATCGGTAATTATGTCTGCATTGGTTCTAGTACAGCTTCCATCTATAATTTCTATAAAATGTGACGCATCGCTTACACATGATTTAGTAATTAACCTAGGTCTACAGTTTATTGCAATATATCACTACTTGCTAAGTTTCAACAGTGGCTTATCACGAATAATGTTGACGTTAGCATTTGTAGTAGAAATAGACAAATTCGTAGGTACAAGTGAACAGACATTCTGAACTGTGTCTTTCTGCTACAAAAATTACTAAACGTCGATCAGAAAGTTATAATTTTCATATTCACTATTTCGTCTTATTATTATGCTATTTCTGTGTCGTTTTCGCACCTAAACTTTATAAATAATTGATTTATTTTTATATTTTATATCAATAATAATAATGAACATAATTTGTAATTGTAAATTATTCACTAACAAATAATACTAGTATATTTTAGTTATTAATTTCTTACCACCTTATTCATAATCAGTGTTCGAGCTATAGGCTATAAATCGTCCGTCTCTTTCAAACTTTTGAACAATGGGATGAAAGAGAAAAGGACATCGTATTTATTTTGATTGATTATGAATAAGAGTGTAAGTGCAAAATATTGAAATCTTAACCTATCCAAAGTTTTTCCCGGTTCTAAAACAAGAAATACTTAAACAAATGCTGTGTAAGTTTCAAAAAAATGCTTCAATTATTATAAAACGCACTGCGCTAAATTAAAATAATATCAAAAAACAAATATATAATATCTAAAGTAATCTAAACTATAGCAAATGGAAGCATAAACTTAAGAACCTAAAATATTCAATATGATTTATTAACTAAAAGTACATGACCATTTTTGAAAACACATTTTCCTACTATTGCCTCTTCCCTGCGTTTTTTGAAGACGGGGTCAGAAATAATAATGAAACACAGAACGATAGCTCAGCTACCAAATTGATTGATTGATACCTCTTGATTTACAAACAAATATTCGATTCGATATTCGATTCTATATCGAATCTATATTTTCCTTTTATAATGTGATGCTGTTTTAAAATGCATTAGTTTACAAAGATCCTCTCCCAACTTTGATGCTACGTTAAACAATTGCTAAATGCTCTGCTTTGAAACTAATTGTAAAATAACTAGGAACATTCCTTTTTTTTTCCCTTTTATTATCAGTATGAATCATTACTTTAACAATTTATCTATTTTCCCTTAAAACAATTTAGTTCTGACCCAGAGAATATCAAAGAAAAACAAATTTAAAGCCTAAACATTGTGATATAATAATAAAAACGTGAAAGATCTCGTTACATTCAAAGAAAATTCGGCGTCACACAGGGCAAATAATGGCCACCTTTACACACACACTCTATCGCATGTTCTTAGAAGCGTACAGGATTACGCGCGGGCAAGCAGCGCGGTCTGCGCTCGCGATTTTCTTCGCGGGCTTGACAGATGAGCGCGGCGCGTGGTCTTTCCTTTCCACACGTTTTGTTGTTGCTACATGCGCGATTGAGTGTGTGTGTAAAAGGGGCTATTAGGCCCTGTGCACAGTACCTCGATTACCATAAGGATATACAATATAGTAGCTTTATTAATATCAATATTTATAGATCTTAATTAAAGGCATAGCTAAAAGCCTGTACGCCCGTGTATGCTGGTTATTTTAAACCCCAACGGATTAACTGGATCTCTTTCTGAATGTCTTTTAGCCTGAAACAATAGAGCGATTTCAGTTACTTAATTATTAGTTAAAAATAATAATATGTTGCGTGTTATATTTATAATTTTAAGATGTATTAAATCACCAATGTCCAGATTACCCCTTTTTTGGTTGATGCTATGCTTAACATAAAAAAATTAAGGAATTTCTGATGTCCAATTAATAAAATTTATATCTTTCCATTAGCCCCCATTACCTCCATTAGATTAATAGGTGCTATAGTTAACATAGACAACATATAAATTGTCAAATTGTTGAAAACGTCTCTTAAAATCCTTGCTTTTTCAACACAAGAAAGCAAGAAATTGTTACATAACTATAACACACTGCAATATCTTTATTCTATACTTACATCATTCAACTCAGCATTCTTTAACTTGGCCTGTTTCTTAGTACTCTTCAGCAAGAAGGTCGACGGGGGATGAGTGTGTTCTGTAAACGCTCTGACCACAATCATTTCCTTAGTGACATGCAGGAAACCACGGCAAGATCTCGATCCCATCTGAGTGCAGCTCCATCTAAATCCATCCCTTAGAATCTTGTGTTGATAGTAGGTGTATCCATTCAGCATTAGCAAGTCTTTCCCGTTCCGTCCCTTCACGAGAAGTACTGAAAACATTTATTGTATTAATAACTACTATCTAGAATTCAGCGTTTATTCTAGGTTTCTATCTAACCGTCTTAAATTACCTTGAAGAAATCGTGTTGCTAGAATTCCTGAATTTTGTGGATTCTTACCTGGTATTTTAGTTTTATTTTGTAAAGGAGTATTGAAATAAATAATACAAAAGATTTATTAAAAGATGCACGCTTTCTAATCCAGGTGCATAGTTTTTTTATATAGTCTTCCTTCTCGTTAACATAAACCTCACGTGTTACTTAAAATTAGCTGCTACTATAGTTTAAGTATTGCCAAATACTATCTCAATCCTTAAGTTCCGCTTATAAGTATTTACACGTTAAAGTCACAAAAGTTAATTAGCCTAAAGCGGGGATTTCACTAGACAGACAGTTTTTAACGTCGCAGACAGTCTTGCACACACCCTACACTAGCAATCATTGCACAAATCTATACTTCCGAAGCCCAGGCATGTCTGAAGACTTGACCTTGGGCATGTCCGTATACAGAATTCTTCGCTTCAGCTACAAGCCTTATAAAAAATAAAATTCTTTGAACAATATTACACTTTAAAGTAACGTCCATCACTAGTCCTTCCATACAGTGAGGGATTATGCGTATGACAATCATTTTTCCTACAGACAACTTCTTCCGCGTCCAGGACTATGTAAGCGCTACAATTTTGCGAGTAATGCCTTGTACACTGCCATCTACTTCTGCCGAACCTCATGTCGTAGTGCTTGTAGTATGTAAAATCATTGTACATAGCGTATCTTTTACCATTGTGCATTATGATGAATTTTGCTGAAAGGTTCATAGATTATATGATTGCTTTACATTTAACAGATTGGTTTAAAATTAAGACAATATATTGTAGTTTTTTTGTCTGGACAAATTTTCGTTTTTTTTTTCTTGTATGTAAGTAATTGAAAAGAGAGAACTAAGAAAGGAGAAAAAAATGGTAGCGTGAAACTCAACAAAGCAATTAATAAGATGTTTTTACGGTTAGTCAAAAGCCCATTAAGTAGTATACGATATTTATTTTAAATACTTAATTATTAATAAATAAATAATATTATAATTAAGACTGCTTTTAAATACGATGATTTGAAGGTTACCAAGCCTTTTTTTTGTTTTCCGAGAGCCTCGGCATGCATCAGCCATCGTTGGTGAAAAAACCATTTGATGCTTTTCCAAATACAATACTTTTTAGGACATAGCGAGTAATGAAGTATAATATTTTCTACGCTGAGAATCAGTAATTCTAAAATAAGTTCCATCCTTATCCGTATAGAACTTAGTTGGCTGGTGGGAATGGATTGGTTTGCCTCTTACAATAAAATTATTATCATCCAGAACTAAATATGCGGTGCATTTTTTTTCGCTGTGTAGGGAGCAGTGCCATCTGTATCCTTCTTTCAAGACTTTATGTCTGCCGTAAGTATAGTCGTTGAACAACACTTGTGTTGTTCTCCGTGTACGAATGAATATCGCTAAAAATAAAAAAGTATTAAAATATTACCTGATGTTTTTTTTCTAGACAGATCAGATATTGGAACGACTTTGAATACGTGCCTGAATTTTTAATTATATAGAAATAGCAATGCATTAGAGGGTAAATAAAGCGAAACGGAAATTCCACGAAAATGTATTTTATTACATATAGCAATATACTTATTTTAGATTAAAGACAGAATCACATATTATTTCAAATAATTTGTTAAAATTATCAACATTTAATTTGTGTTCTTCGGATGCATGGATGTGGGTGAGTGCATGTCTAAAGGTCAACACTTATTTGGATGATTGGCAGGAAATAATCGAGTATGGCGACCGATGTGGTAGTTTCAGGGAGACCATTGCCCATAAACGTGACAGAATAGGTTCGGAAAAAAGATCTAGTACTAAATGAATATTAATAAAATAATGTATATTAAATACATAATTTTTTAGTTATTTAAATATGTTGATATATTTGTATATGTGATTTGGGCAGCCTCAGAACTGCGTAGCGTGCGGCTTGCGGTACATGCTTCGACAGTTATCCCGCCGCACACCGCTAAATGGCCGCCACACACGAGGCGGTTTAGTGTGCATGTCCACCCTTTTGTCGACAGAGTCCCCCATAACCTTGCACTCCACCCAGGACGCAGGTGTAATGCGTTAACCACGTATAGAAGGGCCTTATGTTTTCTGTTGATTCATCTGAGGATCACGTACATTCACAACGCGAAAATATCTTTTGGACATGACTTTCGGTATTTTTACATTCTTGCGACGTGGTTTCGTAAGCTTTACTTTTATTTTATGACGGGATAACAGATGCCTGATGAGACCGCTAGTATTAGAGTCAGCGCATCCCATCTTCCTATTGCATATTATGCAAATAGCAGTCCATCGATCTTCACCTTTCTTAAAATACTTCCATACTTTTGACTTATGTTTATCTAAAAAAAACAAAAATAATCAAAACTTTTGACTCGTTATTTTTTTAGATTTAACATGATTATTTAATGAGGCCTATAATAAAGAACTGTCTTCCATTTTTTACGACTTTCACCTTTCACAAAAAAAACAATTGGAACTTAGCAACTAATCACCAATTTGTAAAGCCTAGAGAATAACTCAAATATCGATATTAAAAATTCCGAAAATTTAATCGTAGTTATTAAAAATTACATTTTCGTGAAATCTGACCAAAGTGTTAAGAGATGATGCAGCATTAAAACAATTTATTCAGATAAGAATTATATAATTGATACGAGTATACGAGTATAATATAAATGGCGCGTACAATATATCAATCTATAAAGTATATAAGCTATTACTACATCTAGCCAAGGTTTCACCACTTCTGAACAAGAATCGGTAAGTTTTTTTTGCATCGCGATTCTCTACAGTGGGTAACATAACATTAACATTTAAAAATAGTGCAAGAATCGTTTCTAGGGTGTCCGCTGGAAGCACTGATTAGATTTTCATACAGAAGCTCTTGATAGCTGCCCGGATAGTCGATAGTTGAAGAGTGTCGCGCTACAGGTGACATTTTCACACATTTCCGTCTCTTTATTGGATAGTTTATCGGAGACTTGTTCATAAGTAGTGAAACTGTCCGTTAAACTCTTTTATACCTAATTATAATTAGTGAGTGAGACATACAACCCGCTACTAGTCGGACAAAGTATAGGCGGGGCATGTGTATGATGGCAGGTACCATCTTTCACAATGAAATTCGGACGTTCGTAGTCCAATATAAGGTAGCCTTTGCATCTCTTCGAGTATCTTTGGCTGCAGTGCCATCGGACGCCAATTTTTAGAGAACACTGCTTTGTATACGTGTACTTCTGGAAGCAAGCTAGCTTTACTCCGTTAACTGTCTTGATATATGTCACTGGAATAACAAAATTATATAACCAATAACTTTAAGGAGTATTCATTCTACTGCTAGGTTTCCATAAGCTTAGAGCACATATAGTTAAAAGATGGGAAAGGCGATAAAAAGAGATCAAAACACGCTTCTAGGAGTATCAAAACGATTTTTGATTGTATAATTCGTTTATTCAGTCAAATTAATATTTAGTTTCCCAATACAACGTGGTAAACTCGTTTCTCACTGTCAATAGACTTCAACACAATTGACTTAATGGTATAAAAATGCTGTCATGCGATGAGTGTGTCCCAAACGCGCTCATGGGAAACGCGAGCCACTGGAGCTCTGGGCCGAAAAGTCTTTATCGGCTGCTGCTGTAGTAGATCAAAATTTGTACTGATAATTACCCCTATCTTCAGTATATGGATAATAGTTAATAGGTGGTTCATGAGTATGGTATTCGTTGAGTCTTAGTATAACTCCATCGTCTTGCAGAACTAAATACGCGTTACATTTCCGCGGTATCCTCTGCGTGCATTGCCACCTGCTTCCCGTCTTCAAAGCGCATTGTCTGTAGAAACTGAACATTTTGTACATGACCACCAGTTTGCCATTCAAAGATCTGGCATATGTCACTAGAAATAAGGTACAAATTAGTGGTGGACTTTATTCGTATTACGACGAAGTAAACTCCGCAGTAAACTTGCGATAGGCAAAAACTCCATTGATTTAAAATGATGAAACCCCGTCTTTATTCATATTTTAATAAACAACCCGTCGTTTCCCGGATGAAGTACGGGCGGAGGATGATTATGGCGGAAAGTACCATCGTTCACAATAAAATTTGGACGTTGATGATCTAATATAATGTAGCCTTTGCATTTCATCGAGATTCTCTGACTGCAGTACCATCGGACCCCAACGTGAAAAGCGCAGTGCCTCTTATACGTATACTTCTGGTAGAAAGCTAACTTTACTCCGTTAACCGTGTCGAAAAATGTCACTGGAATAACAATATTATATAACCAATAACTTTAATTAGTATTTATACTTAGCTATGTTTCCATGGGCTTAGAGCACTTATAGTTGAACGGCGATAGAATAAAATTAACATACGCTTCTGGGAATATCAAAACGATAGTATAATTTGTGTATTCCGTCAAATAAAAATCGAAATAAACGAAAGACTGGAACTATAAGAAAGTTAGGAGTAACATTTTAATTTACTGTATTTTATTTGGTGGCAATTGTGTTTCCTAGTTTCTTTAGAATTTCTATGTTCTCAACTTTTGTTTGGCTTTATGACAAGAAATGGAATACATTTAGCTCTACAATTACGCTTATTAACGGCCAGTTTCTTCATCAAAAGTAACAGCCAAACTATAGGAAAAAAGTATAATTGACAATAGGTGCCTTTACACACACGCTCTTTCTTTCTTCCTTTATTGTTTCACGCGCGAAAGAGCGTGTGTGTAAAGGCACCTATTTGTTCGTCAAATTTAATGTCATTTTGGCTTTGACTTTTACTTTTAGTGAAGAAAATCGCCGTTAGAGAGGGGAACTATGATTTATCATAGACTTGTACTAGCCAAAGGTGGGAATTAAAAATAAAAGTCCTCCACAAATGATCAATGCATTTTATTATATTATGAAATCAATCTGTAAATACGTATAAAAGCTACTTTAATTTAACAATATACAATGTACTAAAATGTTTTTCAAATACATAACATTACGTAACTGGAATGATTTATCTGTCTTTTGTAATATTTCACTAAATTCTTTGCTTATGGGTCGCTACACCTACAATAGAGTCACAGCTGCTTTAATATTAAACGTGAAATAAGCTTGTGTAGGTTCGAAATAACTTGAACAATTTCGCAATAAAAATAATCGTTCACTACAATTATTTTTAGGTCCCTTGAGGAGAGTAAGACTTATTGCATTTCGATCGCCCACTTAGTATATCTTCCAACTAAGTGTACTCTGCACTGGCTCTACATTCTGTTTGCGTTGACTACAGAAACTTGTGTTCAAGGTATTTAACTCCACATATACTAGCTAACGAATGTTTTGTCCCTTTCATTCACGTTTCAAACTACTTGTCTGAAAAGGACAAAACATGGATAGATTGCTCCATGTTACTCCAGGTTTATTATTAAAGCAGTAAGTGCATAATCACGTTTAAGAACAGAATTTCTTTCGCTAAGTATATTTTCAAAACCTAAAATAATCACTTTGAAGGGAATACGACGCATAATTTTACTTACAGCTTCTGGACAAAACAGTTCAAATATTCGCAAACTAAAAAAAGAACTGGAGCTGCGAGCCACCACAAGCCCGGGGAGAAATTCTCCAAATAAGCAAACCAATTTCGACTTCAGTCACCAGGGCATAAGATTCAAAATGGTAGCCAGCAATCTTCTTTTCTAGTTTATAGGGTACAGACAGGTCGCAATGCATAATATAACTAGATCTACATCACTTTTAGTATTGATTTATGTGTTCGGAACCGTCCAGTCGGTCTCCTAATGCCTGTAGGTAGTTTGATAAAAATGGCGACGGGAATTGAGTTTGGTTGCATTAATTTGTGTTTGGGACTGTTGTTAGTATGCTATAATTTTTTGGATACTTTTAGAAATGGGTATCATTTTGAAGGTTTTGCATTTGATTTAGGGCTGTAAGCTTTCTATAAACAAATAATGTTGTTCGAAAAAAAAACTATATTCGTCGAGAAAATGATAATTATTTCTGTAATTAAGTTTTAACTGAAAAAATGTCGTGAATCATCTGCGGATCTTCCTATTTAAGTGTTTATTTGTAAGTAATGGTTAACAAAAAAATCATTAGGCGGTTTTATGCCACATATTGTCAATAAAAAAAAAACTACCTATTATGAGGTATTAAATGAAATAATAAATAAAAAAGTAGCGCCGATCTGATCCACAGATAGCTTAGTTCAAGGTATGGGAGAAGCTTAAAATCGTATTTTTTAAACCAGTATAATACATATTTTAAAATAATCTACAACACCATAACACAAAATTTATACCTATGTATTGCTTCTAAGCATTCACAGTATCAGAGTAAAAAAAGTAAAAAGTATATATTTTTAAGTATCGATTTGGCACGAGTTCGTTATTGGAAGAGAAACATACATGACTAGGGAAATAAGTTAAAAATAATATAATTCACAAATATACAATTTCGAAAGGTCACATGTTACTCCGTTGTAATGTGAGATACGCCTTTTCGAAATTGAAAATTCTCATATACCAATTTTAGAGATACATCATCTAAAATCTTAAGAATATACTCTCAATGTCACTTGAGCAAGATAACTAACGCCATCTCTATTCGCTAAAAGTGAACTAATATAAAAGTCAGCTATAAATATTACATCTAGTGGCCACTAGGTGGCGTTACACACAAAGACTACAATTAAAATAAAAACAATAGTTCTCACAGCTCTAGCAAAACTATAAACAGAAAAAACGGAACAGAAACCCTCTACCTTAAATACAAAATTATTATTTTTATAATTAGTCACATACATTAAGTGCATTATCAGTTCCTTCTTGATAAATACCTTAAATATACACAAGGATACAAGTTTCACTACTTAAATTACCGATAAATGCAATAAAATATTTAACTACATATTTATTTAAGTTTAAATGAGCTTATGACCAGTCAGTTGAGAAAACAAATGCCAATTTCACCTTTTAAAAACGGCAATAGGTGAAATTAAAAACTTGGTACAAAAGTCATTCGGGAATGATCGGGAAAAATACGAAAGCCTCCGAAGAAACTTGAGCAGTACACTTGCGGACAACAATAGTGGTATCATTTATTTAAAATATAATGGCTTAAGTACTACAACAGACTGCATAAACATCGGATTTACCATCCTTTTATAAAATTGTACGCTTGAAAATCTGTAATTACTCGATTATACTCTCAACAGAAGTAATAACTGGCCATAAAGTCTCCTGCCATCAATCATTAAAATTATATTTAGTGTAATTATCCGCGTGATTGTGGAAGCCTTTATGCTTGATGTACCTTCCTTCAATTGTGGTCTGCACACAACTGTTGCAACCCAACCGTTTGCGATCCCTGCACGTCCAATTGATCGTGTTCTGATAACGATTGTTGATCCAATACTTGTTGTCGTTGTATATAAGCACCATGCTCCCCGTCCTATGCGATGGAAGGTAGTATATACCTGTAAAAAACTTCACTCTTAATACCTATTGCATAAAGAACATTTTCCAAAATCAGGCAGTCAGTTTACATAAGAAATAAAAGGTTGGATTTAAATTTCCATGTATAATTTCGGAGAGCATTATTGTCCCATATATTTAACTTCCACCTCTATAATAATACATTGTTTTGCTTATAAATAAACTACAACACTCGCATTCGCTACAACAATATGAGGTATTTCAATAAAAACAATATCAGTTTAGCAGAATACTGTATTTCCTAAAATAGTCACAATAACAGTTCATCTAATATCTAGCAGGTCCCTACAGAAACATGCGTAGAAGAACATGATTTACAATAAGTACGTCACATTTCTATAAAATTAAAAATATAATATTTAAAAAATAATATAAAGTATATTTAAAACTACGTAAAAATTACAATATCACTTTATGTTAAAGTGTAGAACAGTTTTTTCTCTTATATACCTGCCGTCTTGGCACTGTCGGAGCCGTGGGGGGTTGTGTATGTGTCTTCCGCGGAATATTGAGATGTAATCCCTGCCATCGACACCTTTGTACGTGATGACGTCAGCACGGCAGCCGTGAACGTCCCTTGAAGAGCAGTACCACTGCTTCTTGCCATGCGCCTGATGGTTCTTCATGTAAAACGTGAAGCCATTGAGTATGAGAAGACCAGCGCCAGTCCGCCCCGGAATAAACTGGGCAGGAACTGTGAGAAAAACCAGATTATTACTTTTACCTTAGGAGAAATAAAACGCAGGGGTTTTCGTTTTTAAATCTACTTTATTTGCTGTCCCTAAGTTACCGGTTACCTTTACCTTTGAAGGAAGTAAATTTTGGGGAGGGATAAGGAGAGGAAAGGTAAATAAAAGACCAACCATCCCAAATATATTTATTAGTTATGGTTTCTTTTCTTTTGTTTTTTTTTTATTTGTCTTTATTTTCTGTGGTTTCTTTATTTATTAAAAAACTGTTTACAAACATTTCCTTGCATACTAAGTTAACAAAAAAGTAAAAGAAAATAATAAAAAAATACAAATATTTCGCGAAAATTTTCGTTTTTTGAAACGAAATTAAAGAAACAATAATTCAAATTTTATATAATGGCACCATGGTTATTAAATTAATAAATTCTTGAAGTTGTATTAGAAGAGAGTGAAGGAAATCTAAAGGAAAAACAGATATCCCATCATACTATGCATGAAAATGGCTCTATTGAATAACAAACTTGCTGAATAAACAAAATACCCTCCCTAAAAATCCTACACAATTTAAAAATTCACATGCATACCTATTTATTTGTATTTTTCAGGTAGGCAGTAGGCCTTCCCCCTATTACATGAGACTAAAATAAAAAATCTTTGACAACCACAGGCAAAAGTGTACATACCTAGGTATATAACTTAAAAAAGCAACTAAGAAGTATTTTAGGCTTAAGCCAATTTTCATACCTAACTCAAATGGGACTTGAACCCATAACTGTTTACTCAACAGTCTACAATACAATTTCCCAGGAATTGAACCTGAGAAACTTATTGCTTTGAAGTCAACTCATTTCGCGTCCTCGGTTTTGACCCTACAACTACTGATGCTTGTTCACACTACCTACTAACTCTATTTGTTCATTTGCACAATGAAAATCTATCATATATTTGTATGTAATATTAGTTTAGCAAATCATAGAATTTAACCTATAATTGCAACTATTAATAGGTAACCATCCTATTTGTTACCAGATAATAATATATGCTGCTTTATTACGCAAAAAATATCTTTGGGCATGACATTCTCTCATCTCACACTGCTCAGCCCGACTCTCTCATACAAAATCATTATATTGAGTCGATTCACTCAAGTTAACAGGGAATTGAACCCACTGCCACTGAAAGTAGCTCCGCAGCTACTTTCAATACTCATCACCAAATTCTTCATCAATATAAACTATTGCTAGCCTTTGCCTGCGAACTTGTCTGCTTGAAAAGATTCCTTGTTTTTTTAAGTCCCTATGCATAAATCTAAGTAAGAAACTAGGTACATGTGTTCCATGTTTCTTTAGAATCAAAATCAGACATATTTGTATGATAAAGTATATGTTACATATACTAAGACATTCATTCATCCTCATAAACATAACAATATCAGATATTTCGGAACTGATATATTTATTTAATGTAAACATAATGCCAATTACTGCTAGGCATATACCTCCCCAACAATATACTATACAAAGCTTTAGCTTTACAAGATATACCTCTTATTCACTCTTAGAAAGTTTTTAGCGCCACCATGGAGCCTTCAGCCTCTAAATAATTCTTCAGTCAAACATACATTTGTCACTTAATATGTAGTAAAACTCAATATAGAATAAACTTCTTAAACTGTTCGAATTACAGAAACAGAAGTGTTTACACGACTTGTTAAAGTCTGTCTCAACAGGTGGTCTTTCATCCACATTCATACATCTTTTACTTAACAATAAATGTGGGATTTTTACCCACAACATATTTATTTACCAGCTTCAACTTTTCTAGCTCTATGAAGACTACTTGATATGTCCTAATTAATATGGCAACACTCACTCACAACAATCACTGCAAGGTCTTGAGACTATAATATTAAAACTCTTATTCTCTCTAATAAAAGCTTGCAAAGTTTTTAATATATTTCTAAATAAATGGGAATTGAACCCATTTATTTCAAAAATGTAACCATTGTTTATCGAATATTGGTTACAAAATATTCAATGGATTTTCAGTAAATTTATTCAACTGATCCATTGATTTTATTATTTATCATTGGAATTGAACCAATATAATAATAGACAATACTTGTCTTATGCACATAATTGTTTCTGTACTCAATTGGGAATTGAACCCAAATTTCATTATACCTTATCTGTAGGTACATATTATTTTCTGGCATAGACCTTCTCCTATTTATACTAGGTTTGAAAGTCCTTAGCTTGTATTGTATATTTCTAATTACAACAGCTAGGCCATTATAGGGCCTCCCCATTTTATACCACTCATCTGTTTTTGATAAAATGATTAATAGTTGGACTCAAACCAACTAATAATATGTTATCATCAAGCACACATCCACTTACAACTGGCTGAGCAGAAAACAGAAACAATTCACATACAGACGTAAATATGTATTTACACCATTAACCTATAGAGTAAGTTAGGTGTAGTAAACTCATACACAACTTAACTTTATTTCATCCACATTCATACATTCATAATTCATGTTACATCTTTTCTAACACATGCTTTAAGCCTCTGATATACGTAATCACCTGATTTTCATTGTTATCTTATTTATTTGGAAAACATTCAATCAGGGATTTGATCCCGCATACCAATAGATAGTCTGAAACATACCATTTTAATCTCATTGCCTTTTTGCAAATAATTGTTTTCACTGCATGTCATTTGCACATTGAGCATCTTAGTATAACTAACATTTACGAGTAAGTACTAATTTGGTACTCTAAAAAAAATACTAAGCCTGTTTTTGTTGTGACTTACCTGTTATTAAAAGACGTACAAAATATAAAAGGAACTACGTTTTCAACTCTATTGATCGAGTTTGCAGTAATGTTGTTTGGTAAGTATGATTGTTTATTTACAAGTGTAAACAGTAAACAAAATTGTACCCGTATTGATATAAATTGTTTAATATTCAAAGAAATGTTTACTATAGTGTCTATATTAACTATAAAATTGCAATTTACAAGCCATTTCCACACATAAAAGTCCAGTTTAGACTAAGTTGTAGACATCTGTTTCAGTTCATGTGTTGAAAAAAATAACACCATTTTGAATGCATAATCTAGCGTTTTCGTAAACTTTTGGTTGCAATAACTTTAGATATCCTTCGGTAGAAAACTTACTCGCTATTACTCACCGAACCGCAGCGAGGATATCAGTACAGGAACCTCATAATAGCGGGAACAAAAACTAACCTCACCGACACACATCACAACAAAATTTCTTCAATAGCACCAATTTATTAACACTTTATCTAACTAAATATCACTAAAACACTTATTGACAATGGATTGCAAAGGTTTTAATCGCGATTTTAAACAAAATAACATACAAAACACTAAAAAACAATTTGACATTTTCGAGAGGAGGATTAATCTGGTAATTTCACGAAAGGTAGCCGCGGCGATCGACCATTCACTTATAGAAGTGAAATACACGCGAACGCGATTAACTCAATCTCGATGCATTTTATAGAAACAAACGGAATAACATTGTAAAAACAACAATAATTACTTGGCATCGAGAGAGTTATTTTGACATTTATTTATGAAATAACGTCACAGATTCTACATATCATACACTTATAGCTTCAAATCGAATTCATGGCCCTATTGCTGACCTCCTTTCACTTCCTACCAGACAGTTCGTAGCCAGAAAGAGACAGAGCACACACTTCACACATTGTTCCGTGCAGCGTCCCAAACCAGATCAACTTTTTCACATTTTTTTACATCAACACAAAAGTAGTAGGTAGGTAGTAGAACAAACTTTCAGTCTCGGAATTTACAATAAATATTATTATGGGTCTTTTTTATTTTAATTCAAAGAATCAGCTGAAATATCTGAATCTTGAATTTAATTTTAATATTTAATTTTAGTAAAATACAGACTATCGACACTAATGTTAATATGCTTGAACAAGTTTGATTAAAATCTATCTAAATAATAATATTCTCTAGCTACAAAACATATTAACCGGCCTATTCATCAACAATAGTATTTTTTTTTATTATAAACAGATACTCATCAAATACCTAAGTATATAAATATATCCAGTTTTTGAGTGCAGGAATAATTCGCTACTCTTTAGCAAATAACACCTTTTTTTTGTATTTATAATGATATTTCAACGATTTTAAAACATGATTGATATTAAAATTAAGTAGGTACGTATACAACTAATTTTTATGGCGAAAAAAGACTAAAAATTAACACAACGCCATCTAGCAGCAAAACATGAAAGATTTTGCTGTAGTTACATTGCCATTAGTTTAACAATAAAGCAACAGATGGCAGTAAACCCATTTTTTCACTTTACATGCTAACTGGTAACTGTTCTACATAGATGCCACTTTAAACGCAATTTACTCGTTGAAAAAAAGTACACAAATAAGCAAGTCCACCCACAAAATTGTGAATTTATTATTGTTGATGCCTTGGTAACTGACTTAAACTTTGAACCAAGATAATAAATGTTAAATCTGGAAGCTTAATAGAGTTAATAGTACACTCGGTAAACTTTTGTGAAAGGCAAGAAAATTCATTGAACCTTAATTTACGAGCTAATGGACTACTTTACCAAATCAACGAGAATCTTATCCAATACAGTTATGTAAATTTCAATTTCTAATCATATTTTTGGTGTTTGAACTTAAAACATTACGCATAAGCATTTGTTGCTATACTTATTTTAACAGGCGATTTAATCGGTTTTTGACTTATCCATCTACCTTTCTACCTAACTATGCAAACGTTGATTTGAGTAAAAAAACGTCTAAAAGTCTACGTTCAAAAAGCATAAAGTCAAATGAAAATAAAAAAGTTTAGAGTAAACAACTAACAACGCAACGTGTAGGTCGGATACAGTTATTGGATTTTAATCTGTCGAAAAAAAAACAGGTCCGCGATGTAGGCGCCCCCGCGCGAATGGCACCGGAACGCCGAATATCCGCTTCAATCAAATTCACAGTGCCTGTGTTTATTTTTGTTTGGTATAAAGTTTTACTGGAAATACTGGCTGATATTTTTGTAGTTTTGCAGATCTGTTTTTATTTAATAACTGTGCCTGAACGTGATTTACGCTCGCGCATTGAATGCAAGTACATACTTATTGTGGTAGAATATGCCTTTGTATTGTAGGTACCTACTTATTAGTTACGTAGTTCCCTATTAACTGCTCTGTAACACCGATCAACGTATAGTTTGTTTTTTATAAGTAGTTACACTAAGAACCAGACGGTTAGACAGACTCAGAACATATTACTCATGCTTATCACACAAATATTTGTCCCGGATGGGATTCGAAACCATCACACGCGGCGCTACGGTTATCGCAGCGTAGTGAAAACGTTAACCACTGCGCCAAACTTGCAGTCAGGAGCAAATAGATCCAAAAGAACCTAAGCATATAATTCAATACCTGTGTTCAATAGGTACCTACCCAGTACCTACTGTCCAATATCAAACATCGTTTTACAAAGTATGTTGCAGACATCTTGCTCGAACAGACTACGGAAATCTCAGGAATCCTGAATAGCAAAGTTGTAGGTCAGACACGAACGTTCACAACAAGAATTCAATAAAATATTTCTACATTCAATAGCGGCACACGTTGTGAATATAAATATGTTTCGAGAAAGGATTTATTGAAAGAATTTAATAAAATCTTCGAATCTCATTTTTGATTCATGAGTGTGGAGGATGAATTTATTGTAGTGTTTGGTTTCAAATTTTACGGTTTAGGATTTTATAGACATAAAAATCCGTGCCACGTAGCTATTAAAGTGGTCTGCTTGTTATTCAGGTCGTATAGTTAGCGCGTAGCTCAAAAAGAGTCAGAAAAATAAAAATCTATTAAACTATAAATTTATGTTTTATACGTTTTTGTGAACTGGCCATAAAAGTCGAGGCAATCGTTTTCAAATTGGACCAAGTTTAAAAACCGTTACTAGGCACACGACTAGACGTAAAGGCTCTCGAATATACCCAACAGGCTTACTCCTGACACTCGAATTCGATTCTAATCGTGTTGCATTCGAGCTTATGTCAAACCGTACTTTTTAATTCCAAACTAATACATGATTAAAAGCAATTCATCAGTCTTTCATAGATCATTTCAGTTATTTCTAACTTCATGAAGTCACGAGGATTCTGACGTAAGTATTTTTTCTATAGCTCATAATTAGCCCTAGGTTTATGAGTTACGTACGCCACCATTGTTCGTTAGTCCCGTTAAAACTCGAGAACGGCTGGACCGATTTGACTAATTTTGGTCTTGAATTATTTGAAGAAGTCCAGAGAAGGTGTAAAAGGTGAATCAATTTGAAAATGCGCGGTATTAAATAAAAACAAGAAAGCGTGAGCGGAGATGCGCTAAGTCGTTTATAAATTTTTAGTCGTTTTTCCAAAATACATGGCCAAAACTTCTAGTAGACTTGAATCTTTGTTATTAGTTAGCGTCAGTATTCGGTCGATACAGCTCGCAGTGAAACGAAGGATTGACGACGTTGATGAAGCACGAGCATTGTTTTAACTAAATCTGTGTTGCTGACTGTACTGTACTGTATCTCGATACGAATGATGTATGATTAAATAGGATACAAGTTAACTTTGTTTTAATTTGTAAACGTTTTTTTCGTTTTTTGATTGTTCCGGCAATATAATATGTAATTAAATTTTGACAAAAAATTTAAATGCGTCTCTATAACTATAGGGGGCAGATATGGAAAAAAAAGTGAAAACAGATAATATAGAAAAAAAAAAGACTAATTAAGAAGTTGTAGTTTAACGCTACCTAGTAGGTAACATTTTTTTAACCAAATTATTTGCCTAAAACTTCTAGTAGAGCTGTTAAATCTCTGTTATTAGTTAGCGTCAGTATTCGGTCGATACAGCTCGCAGTGAAACGAAGGATTGACGACGTTGATGAAGCACGAGCATTGTTTTAACTAACTCTGTGTTGCTGACTGTACTGACCTGTATCTCGATACCAATGATCAATGATGAAATGGGATACAAGTTAACTTTGTTTTGATTTGTAAACGTATAGTTCGTTTTTTGATGAATCCCGCAATATTATGGAATTCAATTTCGACAAAAATTTCAGATGCGTCTTTACAACTGTAGGGGGCGGATATGAAAAAAATAAATAAGTGAAAACAGATAATATAGAAAAAAAAAGAACAGTTAAAAATGAAATATATTTTTGGAGAAAATGCGAGATTCAATATAACAAATTGTAGTTTAAAGCTAGTATTTTTTTTTTACCAAATTATTTGTCTAAAACTTCTAGTAGAGCTGTTAAATCTGTGTTATTAGTTAGCGGCAGTATTCGGTCGATACAGCTCGCTGTAGAACGAAGGATTGACGACGTTGATCAAGCACGAGCATTGTTTTAACTAACTCTGTGTTGCTGACTGTACTGTACTGTATCTCGATACCAATGATGAATGATGAAATGGGATACAAGTTAACTTTGTTTTGATTTGTAAATGAACATTGGTTTTGTTTTTGAGGTAAAGAGGTGGGAAATTTAAACTTTTAGATCTCTGCCTATCGTCATGGGAGAAAGTGTAATTATATTTATGTATTAAGTTAATACGAACTGAATTATTCTACTTCCGAGTCAGGATATTTTGACGGAAAATTATTGTTACGATTCAAATCGTATTTATAGCCAATATGTGTACCTATTCATTTATCTGGGAATTAGAGAGAATATTTAAGTAGCCAAGTGAATTTAAATACTTATTCGAGTTCTTCTATCTTATTTTACTTCCTTAATTATGTAGGTACTTTCGAAAATTCAACGATAAAGTTTAAATAAGACTTTCACTTAATAATAAAATAATTTTTCTATTAAGACCTATACCGTAAGGTAGGTATTAGGTCAATAATCTAGAACTAGAACATAAAAATAAAACATCCAGTCTGTAATTTGGATCCATTACCAAATCACTAGTTCAGTCTTTGGCCTCAAACAACAAAATAAATATGTAGGTCGGCCATTCCGCGAATATACCTTGACGGAACATCTAGGCTAATGTGATACCTAAGACCTAGACTTAGGTCTATAATTCTTAGTAAACTTTCTCTAGATAATGCCTTATAGCTCTCCTAAGTTTTTATAGGCTAGACTGTTCGGTTTTGTTAGCAATACGGCTCCGTGGGGCCTATGTTTTTTGTTTGTCTGCCTTTATTTTAGGTTGGAGTTCTAACTAGGCAAATAATTTGCTTAGTTAGGTGTCTTTTTATATAGGTGCCGCCAAACTTGAACACGATTTTATGTCTGCTTGGAAAAGATTGCAGGACACGACGGCGGGGGTTATTGCGCTTCGATCACTCGTTTGGTAGAACGGTCAACATAGGTACGATTCAGACCAACCGGCTAGCGTCGGCCCGCATCGGAACGGAGCCGTACGCGTGCCGCGGCAGCCGAACGTGTGCCGCGGCAGCCGAACGCGTCCGCCGGAGCTGTACGGCTGCCGCGGTAGCCGTACGCGTGCCGCGGCAGCCGACAGCGTCCGCTGGAATCCAATCATATGTCTGGACTAAAGAAATTAGTTTTTCTTCCGTATCCATTTTTGATTTTAATATGTTAACTGTCGCTTGAAGAACACAACTTCAATGATTCGCTAGTTGCTGCACCGTAATCTCCGTTCGTATTTCACGACGCACAGCTGACCGGCTCCGAACGGAGCCGACGGCAGCCGATTGGATGCCGGCGGCGCCGTTCGGAGCCGGTCGGGGCCGGTCGGCCGTCGCGACAGCCGAATGCATTCTGCGACAGGTCGCGACGCGTCGCGGGATGCCGACGGAGATAGCTATGCGTAAGTTGCTTGCAAATATGAACTGTATTTACTGTTGATACAATTCAATGTTCTTTACCGCATTGTAAAATGCCGCCCGGCCCGGCCCGACGCGAGCCGGTTGGTCTGAGGTACGATTCAGACCAACCGGCTAGCGTCGGCCCGCATCGGAACGGAGCCGTACGCGTGCCGCGGCAGCCGAACGTGTGCCGCGGCAGCCGAACGCGTCCGCCGGAGCTGTACCGCTACTGCGGTATGCGTACGGATGCCGCGGTAGCCGTACGCGTGCCGCGGCAGCCGACAGCGTCCGCTGGAATCCAATCATATGTTTGGACTAAAGAAATTAGTGTTTCTTCCGTATCCATTTTTGATTTTAATATGTTAACTGTCGCTTGAAGAACACAACTTCAATGATTCGCTAGTTGCTGCACCGTAATCTCCGTTCGTATTTCACGACGCACAGCTGACCGGCTCCGAACGGACCCGACGGCAGCCGATTGGATGCCGACGGCGCCGTTCGGAGCCGGTCGGGGCCGGTCGGAGCCGGTCGGGGCCGGCCGGAGCCGGTCGGGGCCGGTCGGCCGTCGCGACAGGTCGCGACGCGTCGCGGGATGCCGACGGAGATAGCTATGCGTAAGTTGCTTGCAAATATGAACTGTATTTACTGTTGATACAATTCAATGTTCTTTACCGCATTGTAAAATGCCGCCCGGCCCGGCCCGACGCGAGCCGGTTGGTCTGAATCGTACCTGAATCGTACCCAAGAGTTCTCTCCACGGGGTCTACATTCAGTTTGCTTTCTTGATAAATCCCTGTTTCTATCTTGTTCTTTCTCTCCAAGTCAGAAAACGATGAAGAAGTACCTACTTAGTTTAACAAGACTAAACAGTTGGTGTAAGAATGAAAAGAGTTTGTTGCAAATGTTTTGTGTTCCGCATTCTAAGATATTTCTTAACTAAGATTGTTTTTGCCCTTGCTGAAATAGTGTCAAGTACTGTGATAAAGTCACAATTCAGGTTAGATTAAGTGAAGATTAGAACTCCGACCTTTGAAGGTTCATTAATGATGTAGTTTAGTCCTTTTGTTGACTCTATTGTATAGAAAACAAAATAAAATACTGTGATTTTACGACATGTTTTCGAGCAATTACTCGACTACGAGCAAAGGAAAATACTATATAATTTATTATTATACATTATTTAAAGAAACATGTAACTATATCAACAACGAATGCAGATAATAAAGAAACTCGACAAAGGAACATGATAGCGCCTGCAAGAAATAAATAGCAATTATTTATTGCGACAGAATATTGTGTACAAAGTATTTCAGGCGCCTCATGATATTATATTTTACAAAAAGCATTATTTTAATGTGAAATATTCAATTTTAAACAATTATATTACTCAATAACAATAGCAATGCAGGCCATTTATTTTATTGCCCTATACGTAGGTACTGGTAGTTTCGTTGCAAATAAAATGGCACATATTCGAATAGTTTATTTTTGAACGGGACTCATTTAGTCACAGCTTTTTATAGCTTTCCTATTATTTTGTGAAAATGATTTCTAAAGGCCTGTAAAATAAACATGTGCTAGCTTCCTTTTTCATAATAAACCAACCACTTTAAACTTTAGTTAGTTAGTTTAAAACTACATATTTAAAGTTCTTAGTTCAAAAGTTAAAGTTTTGCTCTGGTGGTCGAGTGCCGTCCAGTTTGGGATGCGCTTCGTAAAATATACTTTTTTATTATCGCTTCCATGTTGGTTTTCTACTAGTTTATTAAAGTTTAAGTTTGGAGTACACTTAGGCAGTGGTCGACTTTAAATACGGAGGTTTATAATAACATTTATTTTATGAGTTACGAAATACTTATTTTTCATAAATTAATTTAATTCTCTTTTTTAAATTCTTCGTGTCCGCTCTTCTTACGCCCACATGTGTTTATACTAACAGGTAATAAATATACAATTGGTTAGATAAAATAATAACTACTATAGTTACTATTTACCTTAACTTATAAGGTAAAATCAAAATGAAAATAAGGTATCTATCAAAATAAGGTAGGTAGTCTTGTTATCTGGAAAATAAAACTAAAACAAAGTAACAAGGTTTAACAATATTGCGAAAAGTAGTAAAAAACATAGTGTAGTTAGGTAACATTTTATGATAACCTTTGTTTATACCAAAACAGTAGCTAAGTTTTATACATAAACTGATACAATGTATTTTGGTCTCAAACCTTTATAATGTACCTACCTACCTACAGTTTTTACGGTACCCTTCTACGTAAAACTAGGCATATTTTCAGAAATTTCTATGTTCACGCCTCAAGATTTTTTTAGTCAACTAACAAAGGAATGGATAGTAGGTATTTTATATGCTTTGATACTGATGCTCATGTTTTTTTTTTATTTGAAGCATTGTAGTGTGGTTCCAAAAAGTACACATTATCAGTATTTATTCATTTCACAAGCAGTGATTGTTTCTCTGCAGGTATAAGTCAAAAAAGGAAAAAAAACACACTTATTATACTCTTCATAATTATTTATCCTAAAATCCGTAATTTATTTTGATAGTTATTTAACTGCTGATTTTGTGCCATTCAATGCTTTTCATGTTTTACAATTGAGGCTGTAACATACCACCTAAAATTGAATTTATCAATACAATTATCAAAAGTGGGGAACAATAACAGATATTTTTCTAATTTAATTCTACTTTTCGTATTTTATTTACTTACATCTTACTTTAATTTATTTCGCGTTTCGCAAACAGAACCGTTATTTACAAGTAATATTGCTTAGATATTACAACAATTGCGACGTAAACCATTCTCCCGGGGGAGGCTGGAGACTAGATGGAAATAAAATACGATTATAATTTCATACCGAGAGAACCCCGGGAGAAAAACATGATACTATCTGAGAGAGTTAATTGCTTGCTATGTTTATGTTTTATAGCTGCTAGGTTAGCTCTTGCATGCGACTAGGTCCACGTGGAAAGCTTTTCTAAATTATGTATCTCATTCTGGCGAAAAAGGGTTACGAAGGTATGCCATGATGTATCCTTGAAAGCACTCTGATTGGCGTTTTGACAGGTCACTGCATGGGAATGCTGATCACGAGGTTCCGGTTTCTATACCAGGGTCGGAAATGCTGTAGTAGGTTTTTTGTCAATAACACTTCGGTGTTTAATGTGTTTCGTAATTAGTCTTTTCTATTATATTTAAATTTTGCTCCATAGTAGCTTGAAGTATGGTAAGTATCATAACTTGTCTGATATGTGGCATTGGCTCACTGTCTATTATATGGGACCGATCTTATTAATAATAAAAAGTGTCTGTTAAGTCATACATATTTTATTTTTTTGCTTACAACAGAAGAAGTAATTACTAGCGGATGATGCCAAACATTCCTATCTAGTTCCGTATCCCAATACACGACAAAGGCCTCTTCTTTATTACTCAAGTTTGTATTTAACAATATTAGTTTTACATACATATTTAACTAATAATTACATCTACATACACAACAACTTACATAATTCTCAAAACACATACAATACATCTTATCAGGCCCACGTAGTGACCTGTTACAAATTCGTCTATTCGCTTCACAAACGAGCGTTCTATCTTTATTTGCGAGCGACGTTTGTATCGGTCATCCATCAGTATTACCTTCTGAGGAGTTATGCTGCCCTGGTACCAGTTTGTGGTAGGTAAATGGCCGTTTTATATGAATGAGTAAATAGTATATTATTTTAGTACCTACTTGAAGAATTTTTACAGTTTTTCCTTGTGAAGTAAAAACTATACACGTATAACAATAAAAATGTCCTCCTAGCCGATATTCGTCTACGCCGGCAAATTTCATTGAACCCGGCAAGCCATGTCAAAGGCCTTTCGGGCGGCTTGAACAACTTTGACACTAGGTTGACCACTACGACAGAACAGAACAGATTGAACCCGGCTAACGGTACAGGACGTAGGATGTTTATAATGGAAGAGAAGCCGTTTTCGTCAGCGTAGACAATAATAGAGATTAAAATTAACAAAAAGATATCTGCATCGGCCGGGAATCGAACCCGGGCCGCCCGCGTGGCAGGCGAGCATTCTACCACTGAACCACCGATGCTCATATCTCAAGTCTCGAAATTACAATTCTAACAACATTATGAAGAAGATTACATTCACTATTTAGAAATAATAACTTTTTACCTCTTATTCAATAGATTGTGTAAAAGTGAAGTAGTTTAGTAATGTATTGAAAATATTGTAGAGATTTGTTTGCTCGTCATATAACATAGCATCGGTGGTTCAGTGGTAGAATGCTCGCCTGCCACGCGGGCGGCCCGGGTTCGATTCCCGGCCGATGCAGATAACTTTTTAGTCGAGATTTTTTTCTGATATTCAGGAGAACAGGAAAATGTTGTCTGAAGTGAGGGAGACTTGTGACTCGACTGGTTTCTTTTATTCACATGGTTACTGTATAGGTATTTAATTTCTAAAACTAGTATGTAAAGGAGGGCGCTAGACTTTTTTCATCGTTAAGGAAGCTTGGAAAAGGTTGAGAAATTATGGTTTAATAACTAAGCTAATCTTTTAACCTTAATACACGATTAACAAGGTCGCCCAGGCACACACTAGTATAAAACCAAAATATTATATTTACACGTCTAGGTATATGTATTTATATATTTAGTAGGAAATCTCCAAGCCTGTCTCTAAACGTTTGAATTAAATTTGGTAAAAAAAGTTATCTGCATCGGCCGGGAATCGAACCCGGGCCGCCCGCGTGGCAGGCGAGCATTCTACCACTGAACCACCGATGCTTCAAATATTGGTACTAAAATCAGTGATTATGTTCAGCTGTAGCGTCAGCATACAAAACTACTTTTATCAAAAAAAACGTGACAATCCATTAAAATAAGCAAACGTCATAACTTTAAACTAATGGTTTAGACTAGAAAGTATGCAATGATATATTTTATTATCTAACTCTAGACTTGTCCCATGACTTCACTCGTGTCAATGCCGGCTACTCTGTTCCTCTTTAGGTGGTGGCTAGCATTTTCAGATTAGAATTTTAAGATCTTTATCATTTACAATATCCATCCTTACGTTTGTATTTGCGTGATAAGCACAAGTTCAGACTTTGAATTAAATTTATTTAGAAGTATACAATCATGTTTATCAGCTGTCTGATTACTATAGTACAAGATTTATTTAGTTTGGCATAGTTCTTCATAGAACCCCGCGTAACATATTTATTGTTTACATAGTTAGCGCAGCTATGTCAACATTGTCTATGTTATTTAACCTATATAGCTCTACATCTGCAATATAAATACGAATGGCCATTTTTGATTAAATCGATAGTTGACTACCAGTCCAATCAGCTACTCTTTATGAAATGTCAAAAACACATTTCAGCATAAAAATACGACATAGTGTCGTCACTATTATTTATTTTCTTTGGCATCAAATGAGTGGTTAATTTCAGCCTATAATGATTTTAATTCCAACATTATTCAGGATAAAAAATTACACCATATCAACATTTTGGATAAATCTTTTGTGAGTATAAGTTTTATAAAAAAATGTTTACCCATTTAACTACCCTGTTATAGGTAAAAAAATCATCATCATTCACCATTCAACATTTTTCTATGGAATTTGCAATCATCAGCCTATGGGGAGACGCAGATGATTGATTGATGGGAATCAAACCTTCAGCGTAGTATTTGAATACTACTGCAACATTCAAATAACTAGGTATATTATCAAGTATTTGTACCATCTCCATTCACTTTATCGTCACGTTCTATTTCTCAATACAAGTGAACGGCAGATGTTGTATGCTGACGCTACTAGTATTGTATGTACTCACTGATTCTGTGTTGTAGGTATCAAGCATCGGTGGTTCAGTGGTAGAATGCTCGCCTGCCACGCGGGCGGCCCGGGTTCGATTCCCGGCCGATGCAGATATCTTTTTTTGTTTTTAAGACAAGTTTTGTAGTTTCAACCTTCTTCACATCATTGAGAAAAGATAGCTCAGTACCGCGATTCTCTGTCATTATCGGGTACTACTGGTAAGCGGCTAGATATCCAATTGTTTTGTATGAGAATCGGATCAGCGCCTCTAGCGGATGCTACAAGAACAATTTTTTAAGTACATTTAAATGTCAAACTCTCTAGACTGATCAGAATCATGCTTCAGATTTGGGGTCCAATTCGTCAGAGATAAAAGCAAAAGTATGGCTACAGCCTCTAATACTCTTCTGCCTATCTTTCGGTTGTTACAAGCGTGATGTTTATATTGTAACATCTCCCTTCACTTGAGTAAATCGTCACGTTCTATTTCTCAATACAAGTGAACGGCAGATGTTTTGTATGCTGACGCTACTAGTATTGTATGTATTTACTTATTATAACATATGACCATGAAGCATCGGTGGTTCAGTGGTAGAATGCTCGCCTGCCACGCGGGCGGCCCGGGTTCGATTCCCGGCCGATGCAGATATCTTTTTTAACAAAAGGTTTACACTTTTCAGAAATTTCAGATGTGATATTATTCAGATACAGATTGTTGACATTCTGGGTAGACCAACGCATTATTTTTAGTCTCAACTGTCTATTTGCTTTGCGAATATTTTGCTTTTATTTCGGAGTCGAATTTAATCGTCTATGTACTATGTCTCATGTAATATTTTTCAAAAGCCTTTATTATTGCTCATTCCAATACTTTTTTATATGAAATTGTAATTGAAAATATGACAGTTTGCGTTGTGATAATTGAAATCTCAATTAGTCAACAATAACACAAAATTATTTCAGTGACGACATGCAGTAGTCATTTTACTATTAACTTCGACAAGAATGCTTTTGAAAATGTGATTGTGTAAGCAGTAGACTTACATATATTTTTGAATTTGACTGTGTCGCATACAAGGGTTCCTAATAAAAATAATACAAAAAATTGTTAACAATTAAAAAAAAACTCATTTTAGTTTATAATTATAGCTTCTAACTTTACGAAAGTAAAGTAAAAGAGTAAACAATCCCAAAAGTACTTAAAGACTTAAATATAATTATTTTATTACAAAAAGTAAAAGTAATAAGAATCCCTTAAAAGAAGAAGGACCGGAAAATGCAAATGGCAGCGGCAATAAAATTATAATTTTAATTAATATCTCCACAATTTCTTATTTTAGACGGAGGTATGGTAATTAGGGACGCTACGGTCCATTACTTTAATTATTATTATTTATACTGAAACACAAACAGTAGTGGTATCCGACTGCTGATCGGTTCTCGAGGTATCACGTTCGATTTCCGAACGTTACCTATAGCGGTATCCAGTAAAGTAATATACGTGGATGTATCTCATACAACTCTGCCTACACTTGCGGGTATAATAGCCGTGATATTATGTTTGTATGTAATGTCTGAAATAAATTTATTGTAAACAGATTTTTATAAAATAAATTATTGTGAAGGAAGTGAATGCAAGTGAATTGTTAGAGTTTAACTTCAATATTTGTATGGTTAGTGGTCACTGGTCAACCTAGTGTCAAAGTTGTGTAAGCCGTCCGAAAACCCTTTGGCGGTTTTACGGTAATGTTATATTTCTCAAACGTAGTTTACAGGATAAAAAGTGTAAAAATCTTAAAAAGATATCTGCATCGGCCGGGAATCGAACCCGGGCCGCCCGCGTGGCAGGCGAGCATTCTACCACTGAACCACCGATGCTACATACTTATTATTACTTACTTACATTACTTACTCAAAATCAGAGAATAAATACAATACTAGTAGCGTCAGCATACAAAACATCTGCCGTTCACTTGTATTGAGAAATAGAACGTGACGATTTACTAAAGTGAAGGGAGATGTTACAATATAAACATCACGCTTGTAACAACCGAAAGATAGGCAGAAGACTGTAACCATACTATTGCTTTTATCTCTGACGAATTGGACCCCAAATCTGTAGCATGATTCTGTTCAGTCGATACTATGGAGTCCCAAGAGTTTGACGTTTAAAATATACTTCAAAAATTGTTTTTATGGCACCCGCTAGAGGCGGTGATCAGATTCTCACACAAAACAATTTGAGAGCTATCCGGTTATCGGTAGTCGATAGTGAAAGAATCGCGGTACTGAGGTGTCTCTTCTCAATGATGTGAAGAAGGTTGAAACTACAAACCTTGTCTTAAAAACCTACAAAAAGTGATATCTGCATCGGCCGGGAATCGAACCCGGGCCGCCCGCGTGGCAGGCGAGCATTCTACCACTGAACCACCGATGCTTGATACCTACCACACAGAATCAGTGAGTACATACAATACTAGTAGCGTCAGCATACAAAACATCTGCCGTTCTCTTGTATTGAGAAATAGTACGTGACGATTTACTAAAGTGAAGGGAGATGTTACATCTAAACATCACGCTTGTAAAACAGCCGAAATATAGGCAGAAGACTTGCCAAGTTACAAGCCCGTACTTTGTCTTATCAATGAAAAAAAAAATTGACTTTAATCCTGAGGTTTCCCTCTTTGATGTCTTAAAGAAAGTAATCGGGAATCTAGGAAATCTGGGGAAGTTTTTATTTTCCGAGGAAACTGTTTCCCATTAGCAATTAGCAGTGAGATATTAATAGATAGATTGAAGAGCTAGTAGCATTCACTCTTGCTTTACAAATATGATCTAGTATTAATAAATAACCGATACATTTTAAGGTAAGATAGCCTGCTATTACTGTTTGAAGAATTTACTTGACCATTGCACACACAAACATAAAATCAGGGTTTTTTCGAAGAACATCACTTGCTACAGTAACTAAATACCTCTTATGCTTTAATTTACATCCATGTTATATTATAGTATTATAATATTATGTGTACAAGTCCCGAGGGCTTAAAATCATATCCATGTTGTCAAACATGACTGCCGTTTACCAAAATAATATTTACTGACTCTACATACCTAAAAAAAATACCTAGCTTTCTAGGTAAAGTCAAAGATGAGAAAGACCAATTTAGTTTTTTACGAATATCTTTATTTCAGAATTTTTACGGGAAATAGTTTAATGATGGCACAGAATCAAAAAACAATCTTTGTCGCAGGGAGAAGTTAGTTTTAAACCTACTACAAAAAAGATTAGACCAGTAACTGTTTTTCTGCATATTCACCAATAACTGTATGGTGTCTGGACCACTTTAGTGAATTCTTTCGTATAATAATGGTCATTGACCGGGTCATTTTGAGGTGAAAGGTAGAGCGCTATTGGTAATTTGCGCATCTTTACTTTTACTTTAGGTATATTTCTAGTCAGTTGTTTAGTTTCACAAGTATGTAGCATCGGTGGTTCAGTGGTAGAATGCTCGCCTGCCACGCGGGCGGCCCGGGTTCGATTCCCGGCCGATGCAGATATATTTTTTACTTTTATTTTTTTTATACAGAAAATAGAGCTATTCCCATTTTATTAGGATTCAAGCAAATTAAACAAATAGCTGAGTATATTTTTTGAGCAATATATATCTAAAGCTTACTTCTTATGTGTGCTAAACAAATTTTCACTGAGCCAATACTATTCTCGATATTTTACTCCAAACACAAATTGTTTGTAACTTGACTGTGCGTCCTTTAGTCACCCTTGGATCCAAAAACAACTCATACTGGCTTTTGAATGATTGTAGCCTATCAACTCATCTCGATCACCTCACCATCTGCAATTTATTTATTTATATATATATTTATTACCGTCTTACATTAACAGTATATACTACACATATACACATGTAAGTTATAGGTACATTCCAATTTAAATTAATTATAGAACATTGCAATATATTTACATAATATTGCAATTGGAGAAGAAATAGATCTTTATCCAGCAGAAGACACAAAATTAAGCTTAATATAAAAACAAATTCAGATATAGTACTTCAAAGATTTCAAGAGCCACCCACGTACATTATATCTACATCGATTCAAATAAAACTCAATTTTAAAATAGCACAACATATCACAATTTCCTTGAATCCCTGTCACTGGCTGTAAGCTCTAAGTCCAATACACATAAATCCTGATATTGCAATGGAAAACGGTTTTACGGAAGCCGCATAAATAACTATGGGAGGGACTATGGTGGTGTTTTTTATAGCTTCATTCTCTATTTTTGCCGTTTCAGGCTTGAGTTAACGTTTCATCAATTATTTTCCTATTTTTTTTCAAATATTAACCACTAAATTGTTAATATTTGAAAATATAAATAGCCCTTACTTGATCTTGTGTCTTTATCAATCTCCGAGTAAAAATTTTATTATCTTGAATATTCAGAAGTTTAGTTTGTTCAGTTGTAAAGCGTAACAAATAGACTGACTTTCGCATTTATAGATGGATTTTAAAAATATTACAGCACATAGATTCTGGCCTACATTTTGATCGGAGGTAAACGGTTAACTGCAATGTCATTTTAGCAACCTTAGGAGTCTATAATTGACCCGAAGACATTAAAAATTTTATAAACGGACCGAATATGAATCGATTTTAAAATTAAAAATAATAAAGTTAGAAATGGTAACCAACAAAAGCTTGATTTTTTTTTTAATAAAAATTACGGCGAACAAATGCAAATTAAAACTTCATTTTCAAGAAAAAAGGAAAAAGTCCTATGAGTTGATTATACGAATAGTGTGGAATCTCTAATAATTTCCCTTATATTCATTGCGTTTGATAAAAATTGTAAGTCAGCGATAATTTTAAGATACTCAAAAAGATATCTGCATCGGCCGGGAATCGAACCCGGGCCGCCCGCGTGGCAGGCGAGCATTCTACCACTGAACCACCGATGCTTATATACCTGTTTTCAATATACTTATTGGTATCTCGACGTAATAATAATAAGAAAGAGCAAAGATGCGTGTGTCCGTACACCTTTCACCTTGAAATGACCTCGCCACTGATAATATTGCGAATAAAATTGTTAGATTGTCACGTACGGGGCTTTATCAGTTTAGTAATTATTTTTAAATGAATACTTATAATATACCTATTTAGCATATTATCACGAATGTAAATGCGTGTTGTATAAAAAATGGAGACAATAAAAATAATAGGAGTTTCGCTCATATTTTCTCCTTTTTTATTTTTATCCCATCTTCGAGCAAGCTCATAGCTTATAATAAGCCTTTTATAGATATAAGCATTTAGTAAATTTGTATAAATCAACAGTACTTACTTTCTGGAACTAGGAGTTAATTACACCACGACATAAGAGATCTTATGCTCAAAATTAGACTACCAGGTACTGATCCTGGTAGTCTAATATAATAACAATATATATATATATATATATATCTTTTTTATTATTATATGTTTTATACAACTAATTGATAGATTACGTATCCATGTATTTCTTTTTTTTATAAATTTCTATAATTTTGTTTTCCGCAGATACCTTTAAAGTTCTTTCCTAAGCAGTGCCGTTGTTATTCGTAGTCGGGAAGTGAGTGTAAGTTTTTAACTACACCCCCTAAAGTTGAGAGCGTACTCGTGTTTGAGTGTAGCGTCAAGTTACTTTAACCAATAAGAGTGGGTTTTCTTTATATTGTTATTTTGTTTTAACAAGATAAAGTATGTAACAATGTATTGACTTCTTAGATTTCGGAAACTACCGGTATATCAGAGAATCTATTTAATATTTCTTATTGGTTTACTATGCTGTGCATTGCTTTCTCCCTTAGTTTATGATGCTAAGCGCTTTGCGTCAAAGCAGCAATGTACTGAATAGTGATTATCAATTTGACGTACAATAGTTGTCAACTGGGATAAACCTAATGAACCGTGTACTCATTTATTGTTTTTGAAGCCAAAGAGATTTTATTACAAGTTCATACATACTATAATGCGAAAAGACTTTCCCCGACCTAATATTATTATGTATGTTAGCTTTTCATTAACCTACGGATACTTAGCAGTTCTTTTACCTCCCTTCCTTCAAAATTGGCTGTTTCTTTACTTATGTTTCATTCACTTTTAGATGGTAAAAGTTTGCCATATCACAATGAATATACTCAATATAATCATGATTTTTATTCTAAAATTTCGACTCTCTATTTGCTACAAGTACGCAGTTGCGTAAATAAATAACAGTCTTAGTACAAATCCTAAGTAAACGAAACTTAGATTTAGGTTTCTGTCTGTCTTTCCTAAGTCCTAAGATCTGCGGGCAATCCGTCAATATTAAGTCTTAGCCTTACTTACGAAGGACCACTTCAAACTAGACCAACAAAAAAACAGACAAACAGACTTAGTTTATAAATACACTAGCTGACCCGAGCAACTTCGCTTGCGTCGCATAAGAGAGAATGGGTCATAATGTTCCCCGTTTTTTTAACCTTTTTTACTGGTACTCTGCTCCTATTGGTTGTAGTGTGATGATATTATATAGCCTATAACCTTCCTCGATAAATGGACTATCTAACACTGAAAGATTTTTTGAAATCGGTCCAGTAGTTCCTGACATTAGCGCGTTCAAACATACATACAAAGAATTAAACAAACAAACTCTTCAGCTTTATAATATTAGTATAGATTGATACATAGTCTGCTTTGTAAAACATAGTATGGATACAGGTTAGAAAACCGGGTGAGCAAAAAATTTTTTTCTGATTTTTTCTGTAAATAAATTATTTACAGTAATTGTCTGGAGTCAGTTAAAATTATTCGAATCTATTGCCTTTCTGCCAATCACCATGCAAAGGCATAGTACTGGGTTGGGTCGAGCCGGTACGTTTTGCAGTAGCTCGATTCTTTACTACTATCGACTACCGACAACCGACTTGTCATCGAGTTTTGTATGAAAATCTGATCAGCGCCTCTGACGGGTGTCGTAGGAAACATTTTGGCAGTACATTCTAAATGTCAAAGTTTCGGTAGCTAGCCGGTTGTCGGTAGTCAATAGTGGTAGAGATTCGGGGTACAGTTTGCAAGGTTTCAAGGAACCAAGAGACAGGAATGATAAATATTCCATTCCAAAATACTGTTTTGTTATTCCTGTTTTCTGATGAAGGTGAAATTTATTCGTCTTAGTTGTCGATATACATAGTAACTGCCTAGGTTTCCCAGAAGAGATATCACTCCTAACTGGGCGCTGGAGCTTTTCGTGGCGGGCAGTATTCCAACGATAAATAACAAATACTAGCTGACCCGCACAACTTCGCTTGCGTCACATAAGAGAGAATGGCTCAAAATTTTCCGCGTTTTTGTAACATATCTTACTGGTACTCTGCTCCTTTTGGCCATAGCGTGATGATATATAGCCTATAGCCTTCCTCGATAAATGGGCTATCTAACACTGAAAGAATTTTTCAAATCGGACCAGTAGTTCCTGAGATTAGCGCGTTCAACTCTTCAGCTTTATAACAAAACAAACTCTTCAGCTTTATAATATTAGTAGAGATATAAAGTGTTATAGCTATTATGTGAAGGGGGCGCTGAATTTATTTTCCTTATGAGCATCAGTTCACAACAAGTTAGAAACTTATGAGGTATGATGTGAAACTGGAAACTCTGGTACAACTAGTGTATTGGCTAAGATTATTTTGCTTCATCGTCTACGTGAGGTAATGAAAAATACGATAAAATTTATAATAGTACCAGTGAAGGCATCTCAAGGTGAAAGGTTTGCTCAAACAATCATCTTCACTTTTACGTCTTTACTCGTCAAAAGTATTGCTATATTGTAAAACATATCGTATAGCATCGGTGGTTCAGTGGTAGAATGCTCGCCTGCCACGCGGGCGGCCCGGGTTCGATTCCCGGCCGATGCAGTTATCTTTTTTTGGTTTTTGTATATTTTTCAAAGATATTTTACTTTTAACGAAATAAAGCCTTTAGCTCGATGTCCACATATAATTAACTAATAACTATTTACATAGCAAGGGAGGCTTTTACCCAGAAGATCTTATTTTCTTATTTTTAATTTTTGCTTTTTTTTGTGACCGTATACATAGTCATACTGGTTCAGGCAAAAACAATTATGAATATATACTTTTATGAAAACTACAGGAAATAACATTGGCAGTAAAATTAATGATATAAGCTTAACTAAAGAGCTCTAGTTCGTTTATAAGTAACAGTTTGTGTTCTTCCCACTAGAATAGCAGGAAACGTCTTTAACGTAATGTGACTAATGTGTCTGTAGTGCATACTTGTGTCTCAAACCTCGGGCGGCTAACGGAGTGTTCAGAACGAAATATATTAACACTTGTAGAGTACAGACAATCAGTTCCGTTTATTTAAAAATATATATTACTTGAAGGGAGCTTGTTTGGTGCAGTTTACAAATATCTTTCATACTGGAGGAGTAGGCAGTCCTGTTTTTACCCGCTAAATTCGCATATTGTTTTGCTACGACTGCGCGAGAACTTATTTTCATATGTATTAGTAAAGTTTGCCTAAAATATCTTTCTATAAGCTACAGTAAGTTGATACAGCTGTGGAATATAGATTAAAAGACGAGACAAGAAAATTGCTTGTTTTATGGAGTAATAGTAAACTTTAGTCAATTATTGAAGTCTATTTGATGACAAAGAGCGGCAGCCGCCCTTCACAAGTTCACAGCAGCAGTTCATTTTTAGTTTGAAGACCTTTTTTTGAAAGGCTACTCTAATAAGTACCATTTGCAACTGCTTTATTGCATTTAAACTGGCGCTTCATCCCTACATCTCCAATTTCTTTGCATAACAAATAAGTCGATTATTTATTTAACAAAATCCAGACATCTTCAACTGCCACGATACGTGTGAACACGCCCGTTCCCTCGGATTTAGATACAAACAGGTTCTTTGAAATACGTTTTGAAAATGGGTCGCCTTTCGTTTGAGCCTTTGTCTATCCCGTCTTTGTTTCAGCTTTACCTTCTAAATGTTTCATATTTTTAAGCAAATGTTTTTCTTTTAAAATGTCGTCAGTGTTACTGACAATCCGTTTTGGAACTGTACGGGTTTTGATTTGCTTATCTACTGCTAATATTATGAAGAAGTCCTGTCTGTTTCTTGCACAAATGGCTGATTTCTTTAAGATGTAATTTGTGCTGTGAAGATTATTACATTGAGAAGGGACGCACATAGTCAGTTGCGTTCACCGGTCAGTAAACAACCTGTTGATTAAGCAACCCTTGACACGGTCATTTCATAGATAGGTGACCGCTTAGTGGTATTCGAAGTAGGCGTCTCCTTGCTTCGGAGGGCACGTAAAACGTCGATTCCGGTTGTTGTCAAGATAATATAGCATATGATTAATTGAGATTTATATACTTATTAATGTCATTAAGGACATGCTATTTTTAAGTCAATCATTTACCTACTATTAAACGTACGATTTTAAAGTAAAAAACCGGAAACTATTTATTGACACTTCGTGACTTAAATACTAGCTTCACAAACCAAGTCGGGGTGAACAGTGAGTTTACCATAAATCCCTTTTTTTGACAGATAATGCGCGCGCGATGGGAATAATTTTTCGTTATGTTTTCCGTGTCAGATACAAGTGCTTCTTTATTTATAGTTTGGTGGTTTTTATTTCATATTTATGATGTCATTTCAGGCTATATTTTAAGGCTGTAGTGACAGTGTTGTAAACAACCGAGTCATTAATATTTATTGGTGTATGTTGATGTATACATGTCCTTGTTGAAGAAATTTTCTCAGTGTTGAACAAAGTTGATTGGAATATATTACTTTCTTTGGAAGTCTTGCTTGAATATAAGATATTTGCTGTTTTTTTTTGCGTGAACTAACTTAGTGAAGACAGAATTAGTAAATAAGTTCTACAAATAAGTTGGACACTAACATGAAAGTTACAAAAAGTAGTAATGCTAATCATAGCATTTATTTATTTTGACGACATTTAAACAAAATTTCTGAGTCTACAGGTCTTGCTGCTGTTAGGTAATATCAAATTACCGGGTCATGTTTTATTCATGTAGTTTTTTTTTCTTGTTTAAAAATCAACTTATGTACTAACTACCAGGCTTGTTTCGTAAGGATTTTAACAGCCATACAAACAACTGTCTTATTATTTCTTAATAAATCTTTGCTATAACCCATCCCATGATACCCGTGCGGTACTAGCAGCTTTGCATATTAATTACTACGTCGACTTACGTATTACATCTCTTTTAGTCATACTCAAACAAAGTCTTCTCCTTACATGCCCTCACGTTTCTATCATTACCCGTACGTGGACGGTGATCAGGTCCTGAGTCAGCAATGCTCGCTGGCCGCTGCGACTAAATTGGAATGTCCATTCACCGTACAATTGGCCCGGCTAAGAGTACGGACTTCGGTCCCACTACCCTTGGATTTGTGGCTTTAGAAACAGCGTGTAGAATATTCTATGATCTTCGTTTTGTATTTTTTTATGGTTCTAGCTATTTTTTATTATATATATTGGAATTTAACCTTTCACAATATAAATTTAGTGTCTATACAAATGTTTTTTCTTTTACGAAATAGGACGATAGCAATACCTCACACAAATTATAATAACCATGTCGCTGGTCGTTTATTATATGGTACGAGTTAGGCCTACGATCAAAAAGTATTGGTTAAGCACAAACTAATATTGAAAGAAGTACCTATATTTTTTTGAGAACCAATAAATGACATACACAGATCATATCGGTGATGTCTAGCAAAAAGATCAGGTGCGTAGTACTCGTAATCGACGGTCTTGTGTGTCAAGATGCATGGATGTGAATCAAAGGAAGTTTGTAAAGATAGTGCCTAGTGGCGTTCTCTGGTCTCTGCCTAGAAGCCATGATTGTATGTATGTGTGCATGTATAGTATAACCTATGTAACCAACTTTTGCTTATGACTTTGGCCAAAAAATTAGTCTTTACATTTGTGTTTCCGCTGTTTCCCTGGCCTCACATCTGCGGAGAGAACTTATTGAATAATGTATGCTGTATCTCTAGGAACTTGGTGAATTTCACCAACGATTCCATTTTGTCCTGCTCTCATAACTTATACGTTCACGATTTGTTTTCAAATCGATTTATTTGTAAAAGCTATTTGTTTACACAGCTGGGTTCCTAGTGCGTAGGTTTGATGTCATTACAGTTGTGTAAACATTATCATAGAAAAAGTAGGTAGGTATGTCATTAGCGAATTGTTCGGAATCTACAATTTAATAAATGGAAAAGTCTGTCTGTGTTTATGCTATGCTTTCACAGCTGAACCGCTTAACCGATTTTGATGATAAAATCTCATATAGAGATAATAAGAGACCTGAGATCAATGGCTACTTCTTAGTTTTGGGCAAATCTGTTTAAAAATGTTTTTTATTTTAATCCAAGTCAAGCAGAGCCGAGCGGATAAGCTAGTAAATTCAAATTCCCATTTGAACAGTTAATTTAAGACCCCATGAAGTGTTCGCCATCATCAAACCTTGAACTACTCGATCTATTACCATACCTGTTACCTCTATACCACTAGTTGACTACCCCAAACGAATAAATACGAATTACCTTCTAAACAAAGTCAATTGCTCCTGAAAACAGTCCCGATTTTCAGTGAGGTTTAAATTGATGTCGGTATTAGTGGAATAAATCGGTTCTGGCGAGCAGGTCTGTCGGTAAACACCTTCAAACAGATGGGGTCACATTGCAACAAAGCTGAGTAAAGGATGAGCGAGGTTACTTTTCGTAAGGAATTGTAAAACTAGGATTTCTCGTGGAAGAATAGCATAAAATGTATTCTTTGTCTAGATCTGAACTACCGCTTTGAGACTTAAAAAATAAATTTGAAAATCCGAAACGGTTAAGAGTTTATTTCAGTTGTACCCATGATTATAGTCCGAAATGTGAAATGATAAAACATAATCAAATTCTTCCCTGGGAACGATAAAAGTGCTTCAGAAATCCTAAACTAAATACTAACCTACAACTAAGTCCATATTTATGATCATTACTTTTGGTTTATATACATTACAAGTAGTTACTGCGAGTAGAAGAAGTACAAGTGCTCTCATCGCTGAAAATTAACAAAAAATACGGATATCATTATTTTTTTTTACTTTCAAGGGAACAAATCTTGTTCTCTCTATCTTTTAGTATTGGCGTAGTCGATATACCACTGAGTCAACTCTATAAAGAAATAGTCTTATGTAACGTTTCTTTAGCGCAATGAAATGATAGTTGGTTCATCCATTCACATTTAATAAAACCTCACGTTTTTCTATACAAGTGAACGGCAGACGTTTTGTATGCTGACGATACTAGTATAGTACGTACTCACTGATTCTGTGTTGTAAGTACGTAGCATCGGTGGTTCAGTGGTAGAATGCTCGCCTGCCACGCGGGCGGCCCGGGTTCGATTCCCGGCCGATGCAGACATCTTTTTGAAGTTACTTTTAATTTTTGAATTATTTTACTGTAACTGATTATTTCTTTTGTGAAATAACTTAGTTATGACAAAATAATTTGATGTGTATATTTAATTCTGTTTATGAAGTACTAGATTTTGCTTGCGACTCCATACGCGTAGAAAGATTTCCTGGAGAAAAACATTAATTTTGTGTTGTTCCAGGTTTAATTCTTCTTTTAGAAAAGTCCTAAGTCACCGAGATTTTCGGTAAATTCATTCAAACACAGCTTGTTCATCTCCCATAACAATTCCGTATAGTTCCAGCAATATTTTTTCTTCGTTGGAATCAAATGAAATGAATGACCTTAACTTATATCTGGATTCTTAAGCAGGCTATCAAATATTTACATTTAATTGATACAGTAGTATTTGCTAAATAATAAAACTTTAAAACAGTAGTCATATTCAAAACACGCTACAGTAAAAAAAAAAGCATTTGTCAATGAATGGAGTATTTTAATCAAAGCTTTTCATATACATATTTTAATGAAAACCAAACAAAACGTGAAATAACTTTTCAACTGTAGTTTGCATTCACGCTCACTCAGCAAATTACGAAGTTTCCCTCAAAATAAATATGTTTTCTACATTTTATAAAAGTGTATTTTAACTGCATTCAGTGTATTGAAACGTTTTGTGCTTGCTAATTAACTTTTTAACTGCAATTTTTACTTTAATATGCAGAAATTATATTCCTATTACATTATCACGGATGTTATAACTAAAGATGAAGGCTGAGGTGTATGAAATACACCCACATTTCGTCGTTAACAATGGTAGTTTCATGTAATAGGGAGGAGCCTATTGTCATATACCGGGCACGTTACGAAACTCCGGGCTACTATCGAGAAATAATCTAATAAGGAGTATATTAGATTACTTTGTACTTACGAGAGTATCGGGAATCGAACCCAGGACCCTATGATCATCAGTCATACACCGCCCAGACTACAAAAGCCATGCAACTTAAAATTTCAATGTTCATTGAATAAATATCAATAACCACTTGTTCCAACGGCGAAAGAAAACATTGTGATAGAACCTTGCATGCCTATTTGTGTAATACATTTCTTGAGGGCATGCAAAGGCCCCAACCCGCACTTAGCTAGCGTGGTGGACTCGAGGCCTAACCCTTCCTCATTCAAGAGGAAACCTGTGCCCAGCAGTGGGACAGTATGGGTTAAATTGTTAAAAAAACATTCTCTGCAATCCCTATTTAAGTCTCCATTTCTGTCCATTCCTGCAACTTCATTTCAATAATACTGCTACAAAATACAAAGCCAAGCAAAATGTATTCGTTTTCTTTGACTTTTACCTTCTATTTGTTTCTCGAAGAAATCGTAAATGAATTTGCTTTGTACCGAACGCGATTTTATAAAGAAAACAATTTCAATTCCTTTCTGTTCTTAGGAAAGTTTGCATTGCTTACCCTATTTCCTACTTTCATTATTAATGCGAAAGTTTGTATTGTAGATGATATTATTATGATAGTTGTTTATTTGGTGTATCGATTGCTTCTTGTCGTTTAGCGTCGTAAGTGCATGCAGTTACCACGCAGAAGTCTCGGGTTTGAATCCTAAAAAAAGATTATTAAGTTTTTCGATTAATAAACACAGATTATGAAAAATTACAGCAATATTTTTACAAAGATTGGACGTCGCGGCGTCGTACACGTGGTTCATAGAAAACAAAATGTCTTCTGTTTACCATGCTGTTTTCTGGGATTCGAACCCACGACCAATATAATAGCCTTTCTGATAATACAAGGTTTCCAATATTTACATTCAGTAGAATACATAGAAGAGAATATATTTGTTGTTTCAAGAATATACATCGACGTACAACCGCTCTTCATGTTTACTTCAAACTCCTGCCGCCGACGTTTGTTGACTTTCACTATAGCAGCGTAATATGTTGTCTTTCAAGGAGTATTGAAAGTATCTGTTTATTTAATTAAAATACATTATTTACAATGCTTATAAACGCAACTGACTTCCACACAAAGTATAATCTTTACCGACTTCTTGAACAAAGTTACCAAAAAAAAAATAGATATAATATCGTACATACATTAATATCAAGCCTGTTATACTCAAAGATGTTGGCATAAGTGTATATACTTTAACGTTTCGCCATTGACAATGTTAGTCCCATGTAATACACGCCTTTTGTCATCTACCGGGCACGTTAAGAAAAACCATTTTACGACTTAGAATAATCTAAACAACATTTTCGCCAACCTGAGATTCAAATCCGAGACCTCAAGATCAGCAGTCGTACATACTACCGACCAGACCAAAGAAGTCGTCAAAAGTCAGTTTTGTCAAAAGCACAGAGCACACATGAAAACTAACCATCTCCTTACGAAGGAGCACTCAGTTTGAATAAGATTGCACCTTATTTCGAGCAGCGTTTACTTATTCATTTGCCACTGAGAGATGCTGAGTAGTGGCACAGAATATGAGAGTACAGATGTGAAGTTACTCGATGTATTCTAACTGGATATAATGTACTAAGAATATATGAGAAGATGTATGGATGTGAGTGAAGCAAAGGAAGTTAGTAAGGATCGTTCCAAGTGGCGTTCTCTGGTCTCTGTCTCCCTCCTATGTGAAGAAGGTGTGATTTTACGTATCGATGTACTAAAACTAAAACGGGTCTTATAATAAATTTGGTGGCGATGAGTTTACGATGGTTTTTTTAATTCTTTTTTGTGTAATATCATCAGCGGTTCTTGCAATATTTTGAACTGTGCTTGGCATCATCAAGACTGTAAAAAGTACCCTTTTCGTCATGAATTGAAAAACTCTGTACTATACTTGAACTGTAACTATTAAAAAAAACATTATTCAATATTAATTTCTGTTCTTAAATTAGAAAATTGACATCTTTACAATCTTAGACCTAAACTCTTCCAATAGTTTTGACCTACCCATTTGTATGTATAAGAGCACTTCCATATTTTATTTCCTTCGTATCGTGGAGTTCATTAAAAGCTTTCAAATGCACCTGTATGTTGACTCGGCGAACCTTTGAGAGAGACTAAGCAGGATTGCTTCTGTTTACACTGCAATTTACTTTGAGCTGTTACGAGTATTTTGAAGGCATGTTTGGTTTGCTAATTGACTTTGTGTGTGGTTGAGGAAGTAAAGGAAGTTTTCTTTGTCTTTTGGGTTATTTTATTTAGTACTAGTTGACCCGAGCTCCGCTTAGCCTTATTATTTCTGCCAAAAAGAGATGGATGTGCCTACATTTGTTCCTGGGTGTCTTTTTGGTAGAATTCAGATTCAGCAGTTTAGCCGTAACAAACACAGTGACAAACTTTGGCATTTTAAAACATTTGTTATAGATTAGTAATTAATCCGCTTAGTTAGAAATGCTTGAAGATGGCTGAAGAACCGTGTTTAGAAATACGCTTCTGATTTTCAACATTCATATTACAGGCGAGTGGATCCGTAGCTGCTAGTTAACAATAAAACCTGCCGACCTGATTTCACATCATACTTCTAAAAATAAACTTTTTGATTTGAACAAACATGTTTGCCCAACAAAATATGAGTTGCAGTTAATATTTGGACACCAGTATTTACGAACTGACTAAATAACTTTACGAATGAATAAATGCAAACTGAGCTACACTGTCCCAATTAAATGTATCTATTTCACGTTTAACTTTTTGAAGTATTTATTTTTCGAACATTTTAGTGACCAAATACCTGTTTTATTTTTTTCCGATGAATGGTATTTCAGGATGTTTTTTCAGGGGTATTTGAATTGAGCTTCTTTGTTCTAAGGTACGTAAAAGATCGGTGTTGGTTGTTATTTATTAAGACAACAGTAGTTAAATTACGTCAAAATTCTTCAGGTGGTTTCAAAAACTTAAACTGACTGTTAACTGGTTAACTATAAATTAAGTAAACAAAGGAAAAGTTAAGATTTTGTTGGACTGTTCTTAAAATAGTTCCGCCGTAGTACCATAGCATTCTGGTTACGTATTTCAAACTAACCCATACTGTGCAAACCGAACCAGATTTTTCTACATGAAAAAACTTTAGACTCCCAGTTTCAGCGAGCTAATGACGTTAGGGAGAATTTATGCCCTCATCGTAGTTTTAGAAGTTTGCCTCAAGCTTCAACGTGGTACTAGTCGCCTGTTCTACACTTTGTTAGTATGTTTCGTGTAATCGTGTTAGTGGTGGGTTGAGAATAAATGCGTGTTTTGGTCATATGTATTATAATATAGTTTTTCTGTACAGAAAAGCTTCTTTAATTTTTTTCGTTAGTTAGTTAGTAAAATTAGTCCTAAGACTAGTTACGGGGATAGATAAAAATGCGAAAATTTATTCTTACTGCTTTATTTTTCATCAAACGGTGACAACCGAACTATTCTTTATAATCATTATACATATGATGTAACTAGCTGACCCGCGCAACTTCGCCTGCGTCACATAAGAGAGAATGGGCCATAATTTTTCCCGTTTTAGAAACCTTTTTCGTTGCTACTCTGCTCCTAATGGTCGCAGCGTGATGTTATACAGCCTAAAGCCTTCCTCGATAAATGGTCAATTTAACACAAAAAGAATTGTTCATTTCGAACCAGTAGTTCCTGAGATTAGCGCGTTCAAAAAATAAACAAACAAACTCTTCAGCTTTATAACATTAGTATAGATAAAATATGACTTTTTAAAATTATTTTTACTGTATAGTCAAAAAACCTTCCTATATCTTTCATTCGTTAACCAAAAAAAAAAACCCAAGAATAAGAAACCAACATCTTTCCTCGCTAGCACTTCGTAACAAGTAGTTTCCTTGCAGAAGTAAGATTTTCTATTCGCACTTATATAGTTTTTCCCGATGCGGTGGAGACTAGCGGCGATGTGGACCGTAATGAATAAAGTTTGTGTTGCCATATTTCTTAACATTTTCTTCATTTGTTAGATAAATTTGTTTGGACACTTTGTTTTTACATTGGGGGGAGTTTTATACATTTAACACTTACACCCAATTTGTTATGTTTCTGGCCGTTCCTTTTTACTAGTAACCAGATTTTCCAAAACACTCAAAGGATTGTGACTATTTTAAATAATTTGTACCAAGGTTCTAAAATGTGTTGGTAATTGTTACATATAAATGTAACAAATAACAACACATTTCGATAATAATGGATTTTATGAACTTTGGCACAGTAATTTATTAATTCCGTGGATATATCTCCTTAGATACTTTTCTCTTTGAGTGTATAACCTATGCTTAAATTCACATACATATGTAAGCATGTGTATGATTTCATCCTTTATTAAATTTTTACTTCAATCTGTCAGTTTCTAGAACATGTCAGTGTATTTAACAAGGCTTTGCTATAAATAGCTCGTCTATTTGCTCGGTCGCCTTAAGAGCCGGGTAAAGGATTAAGTAGTAGCGGGCCAACTAGTAGGATCTTAGTACAAGACAGTAAGGCAAGCCGCTCATACAGCGACTTAACTTATTTGATAGAATTACGCTAAAATTAAGAAGTAAAGTTACAAGAAAGTAACAGCAGTTACGAGCTGTTTAGTATAAAAATAGTTTGGTCTGCAATCATGCACTTGGTACTAAAAAGTACTAACATCATAAATGTGAATGTGTTTGTTTGTCACTCTTTCATATCAGAATGGCTACAACTACTAGACTAGGTTAAATTTGGAGGATAAGTAGATTTCTTCCCTGAAAAGTACAACAAAGATGAGTAAATTACTGGGGGACAACTAAAAGTTACAGAAACGTTCAATATGTCGTTTTAGTCTTACAATGAATATTTATTAAGATATGAATACGAAATTAGAATCCTGACTCAAAAGAAATTCAAATACATTTGATTATTATAATATCCAACTCCCCTTTTTCTGTAAATTCGCTTAGCACTGTTTATTATTTTGGATATTTGTTTAAAGAAAAGTTTCTGTACACAGTAAGCCTTATAGTGATCATTTATTCACCCGCCACGGGTGTTGATCAAAGTGATGTTTAGCTTTATGCGTCACACAAATAATATCTTTAGTAAACTTGTGGCTCTTTAGTAAGTAAAGTATGCGAGTTTCTTAGATCAATGTAATTTGTGTTACAAAATATGTGGTATTTGGGTCATTTAATGATGTCCTTTATAAAAAAAATATTAAAAACTAAGTTATTAAAGCGTATTTCGGAAGAACTCTACAGATTTTCCACACATAGTTGTTTCGGGTCTGGTTGTACTTTGTGTCCGTTGTTTGTATGTTTGTAAAAGTCCCCTTGTGTCTCAAGAGCAATTCTTAGAGCCGGATTTAAAAGGAAAGGTATTTTTTGGAACGAGGAGCGTGGTTACCATTTTGTATATCAGACTGGTTCCCATCAATCGTCGTTTCAAAATCATTGGTGATTATTACTAAAATAAATGCCCAACAATATCATTAAATTTTATCTGCCTTAGAGACGTAAGAAAAAAGTAAAAACACTACAATAACTACAATACATTTAAAACGAACAAAGAAAACATAATATTTGAGAGTTATTTATCATATAATTGAGAAACGCCTCAGTATCTAGTCACTAAACAACTTAACCACCTACTTACCATAACAAAAAAAGCAGTCTAATTTCCAAAAATATCCCTCAAAGAATACAAGTAAAAAATGTTGAAAATTTGACGAAAACCAGTATAATTTCGCTGAAGGAATACATAATTGGCGCGGACACTGAGCCTGAGTAATCGCAGCACTAGGTCTGATTCAATTTACGTCCCTCCAAACAAATTAGTAGCGTTATTTTTGTAAATGTTCTGCATTTACACTCTGTGCTGTAATTTGATTAATTTGAAGCGAGAGTTTCAATGTTTTGCTTTAATTAGGAAATATTGAGGAATTGTGGTTCCGGTAAAGTACTATACACAATATCACGTCTGTTATATTCGAAAGTGTAGGCTCTAAACCAACCAGATTTCGAGGTTACATATACGTTTCGAATATTTTAATGATTTTATGGCAAACGACCCATAAATTAGCTGAGCATTCTATGTTTCATACAACCTCTGCCTACACTTTGGGGTATTATAATAAGAGGCGTGATGTTATGTTTGTATGTATGGGAAGGTATGTTAAAGAATATTTAATGTATTAAATCAAAACAGATAACTAAATCTAGTAAGAAACTATTTTAAGTTATTCCGCTGAAAGTAAATTTAGTTTTCTCTAGCAACAGTTAAATCTAATTTATATTCTTGAATTCTATTCTTACAAACTTAAAGAAAATAGTACCAACAATTTTATTCAAGTTGTAGAACAAGGTTATTTTCACGCATCGATGGTTTTTACCAAGCTTAAGGTTTTGTTTCTACTAGAGATGGGTTGTAGCGAGGCCGTGTAAAGGGAATAATAGTATTGCTTAGGGACATAGTGGCGTTTACCACGGCTAATATCTGACCTATGACCTGACCTTGAACACATTTGACTGACTGATTACAGTCAGTCAAATGTGTTCAAGGACATGAGCGCTGGTCGCATAATTTGCATAATCTTTAGGGTGTTTTTCCACCAGAGATGTGCTTCCCTTGCATCGATATATGGTATAGTTTGAGGTGCGCATCTTCGTTGCAGTACTCCTCAGCGGCGGCACATCTTCATAGCACCGCTTTATAGCTTAGTACCAGTGGAAACGGTCACATAGTCCAGCTTAGCTATTAGGTTTATCCTCGCAGTATAGATACATAGTTATTCTGGTCGAAGCGCAGTATAATGTAGTTGCAAAAAGCACAAGTTTTATTGTAGGTGTTCGTTTTGTAACTGTTATTTAACATCGTGTTTCATTGTGGTGTAAGAAGTATAATTAGTTTGTGCAACCGACCGTCGAGCTGGGCGGGAAATGATTTACTTCTCTGTGAAGTTTTATTTGATTTATGCTTTTATTTGTAGCCCTGCTCTTATTATGGTGACTTGTTTGTTTGATAAATGTCGTTTCGCTCAAATCGGTACTGTAAGATAAAGTTAGCATAACTAATCACTAAAAGTTATGCTAACTTTATCTTACAGTTTTCCATCGAGGTACGGTGTCAAGAAATATTTGAATGATCCATAAGGCCATCATAAAAGCCTCCGCAAGTTAAGACTAGTTCGTAGAGCTGCCTTTATTTAGAGAAACAGGCTCTTCTTGTAAACAAAGTAAAGCCCAGAAATATAAGTACCTGGCTCTATAAAGCTGAAACAATAACCAAGCTTACTATTATCGAATATTGTAGCCTGAAATAAGATACGATAAACGGAAGCCTTCAGGCAAAGAGCCTTTTTCAGAGGTACCTGAAATTTTGCGGATATCCCGGGTCTTCCTGTCACTGCTATCGGGAACCCTTTGAATATTCTCCCGGATATAAAAGGGTTGAGGTGTAAATTGCAAGAAACCTTTGAATAAAGTACGTATTCTGAAAGGTTTTTTGCAGTGTACTTATGGGTACAAATTGGTTAAATAAATAAGGATTCAGCGGACTTTGTGCGTAGTTAACGATTTTATTTGCTGGACTTATTTTTTTCTTTGTGCAAGATTTTGTACTTTCAAAGTTGTTCTACTTGAAGATCTTTGGTAATCTTATTGAACATAATCAAAGCGATTTTTAACAAGGCTACTGAAGTGTAAAAACTTCTATAAGAAACGCGCGTGTAGAAATAAATATTGGATCGCCCATTTACGGAGTTACCGCGTCAATTACTGTTAACTTTTTATTTATAAGAAAAAGTATATAAAATTAATCGATTCTTACACATATAATACACTAGCTGACTTGTGCAACTTCGCTTGAGTCACATAAGAGTAAAATGGGTCAAAATTCTCCCCGTTTTAAGTTTTCAAATCGGACCAGTAGTTGCTGAGAACAGCGCGTTCAAACAAACAAACTCTTCAGCTTTATAATATTAGTATAGATGCTAATCTTTCTGAGAATTTGTGTATGCTCTTTCACGCAAAAATGGTGAACAGATTTAGATACAATTTAATGCATAGACGTTTTATACCCAGGATTAACAAATTGAATACTTCTTACCCTGGAAATAATTTCAGACCGCCAAAGTTGGCCGAATTACAAAGCTTGGTCTTATTTCCCGTTACTTGTATCCGTTTTACAAAAATAGCCTACCAATATACATACATAAAGAACATCAGCTGTATGAAGAAATATTGCCTCGCCGTGACTCAGCCGCGATGTGTGACGGTATCATTTATTATTGTAGCGTAATTACGAGTTATTGGTGTCGAAAGATTGATGTTTGTTACATGTACAATACTGAGCGGATGTTAGTGATCCCTTTTAATATTATAGGGGTAGGGAAATAGCGAAGTCTAAGTTTTACGCTTGTGGTAGAAGACATACGAAACATATTATTAAATACTAGCTTTTACCCGCGACTTAGTCCGCCACCTGAATTTTTCCATGGGAATGCGTCATTTTCCCGGAGTATAAAGTAGCCTATGTCCTTTCTCGGGTATCAAAATATCTCCATATCACCGAAAACTGGTTTCATGCAAATTGGTTTAGTAGTTTAGGAGTGATTAAGTAACAGACAAACAGAGTTACTTTCGCATTTATACTCGTAATATTAGTATGGATTAGTATGGATGTCAATAAGAATGAAAATGAATGCAGAACCGCATTATCTTATTTATGTATCTTTCGAATCAACAACATGGTTTTTTTGAACAGACTGCTTAATTTAAAATTGTATGTAATATAATGTATTTATTTTTATTAACCTGTACTGTCCCATTGTTGAGCAAAGGTCTCCCCAAAATAATGTTGTCATAATAATATACAAGTTATTACAGGCATTTTCTTTTTTAGAGTAATATTGTTAAGTTAAAGAATGAAAGATAACTACGTTAGAATAATTTAAATTTTATCTAGGTAAAGCTGTGCGTTGTAAGTTCAACAGTCTTTTTGGCATTGATAGTCATGCAGAACTGCTTACAAGCATCAGAAAATTTATCGATAATGTTCTGCAATTCTTCTGGTGTTGTGGCTACGAAGGCTGCATCATCAGCGAACAAAAGGCTATCAACAAATAAATCTTCACGGTGACGCTTGGACTTAAGTAGCGCAATATTGTAAAGTTTACCATCGGGTCTAGTGTGTAAATGAATCCCTTGTTGAGTGTCACCGAAGGCTGTCCTTAGTAGCAACGAAAAGAAGATTCCAAAAAATGCTGGTTTACCAGACATGTATTTTAAGTATACTCTTGTATGGCGCCGAAACTTGGACATCTTACGCCAAACAGGAGCGCAGATTAAATAACTTTCATATGCGCAGCCTCCGCAGAATATTAGGCATCACTTGGGAAGACAAAGTAACGGTAGAACAGAAACGCGTCCTACGACACCAACGTACCGCAAACACCTCCTCTTCCTCTGGCACTTTTGTCTGTCGTCAATGTGGTCGCGGTTGCCACTCCCGCATAGGCCTTTTCAGCCACGAACGAAAGTGCACTAATTCTACCTGACGCCACCTTAATCATCTGCAATAGATGTATACAGGCCAATGATGTAAGTTCATGTAAAAGCTTGTAACAGTGCGTGACTAATAATTTACCGACTGAGAAAAGGAGAAGATTTTTAGACTAAACTTTGTTACATAAATAAGACTTTGCAGACTTTAAATGCTATTTAAAAGTCTGCAATGAAGACAACATAAAGGAAGTGAATAGCTGCAATTTTCTCGATCACAAACTTCACGGCTAGATTGATTGTCTCCAGTTAAATGTATCTATTGTACCCTCGGGCATTGTGGAAGAAACTGATACTGATGCATTGTTAGAGAATGGCTTTCATCCATTTAACCCGGTATCGCGATAACGGACTGTCGAGCGCATTTTATTGAAATATTTTCCTATTTTAATTCCAGGCTACAGTTTTATAACTCTGCTTGGTTATAATTGGGTTAAAAGAAATAAGAGAGAGACAAAAAGATTTGGTGGTGCTAAAAGAAATAAAGAGATTTAATGTTGATAAAATAAGTATTTTAAATCAGTTTAATAGTTTAACCGTGAAAGTATAAAAGACTCACAAACTTACGCATTTATAATATTTGTATATATCTTTACTGATATTATAAAGCTGAAGAGTTTGTTTGTTTGATTGTTTGTTTGTTTGAATGCGCTTATCTTAAGAACTACTGGTCCGATTAGAAAAATTATTTCAGTGTTAGATATAAGGCTATAGGCTATATATCATCCCGCTACGACCAATAGGAGCAGAGTAGCAATAAAAAATGTAACAAATACGGGGAAAATCTTGACCCATTCTCTTTTATGTGACGCAAGCGAAGTTGCGCGGGTCAGCTAGTTAATTTAGACAGTCGCCAGGTTCAAGCTCGAGTTTTCGGAATTTTCTCTCCTTAGCACTTTTTTTATTATATTTTTTTTCAGGACAACTACTCCGCATTTGGCTTCTACATTGCAATCAATCAAAAGTATGTTACTTTTTAATACTAAGGCTCTATAATATAAATACACATTTACTTAATACTACATACATCCTCAAATTATACAGCAAACAGTTTTCTACAAATAAATGGTAGTTAAATATAGTCTGCAGTATTGATTATACACTAGCCAGTAAAACGATACAACTTCGACGGCGGCGGTACAAACTGTTTGCAATAATAAATGCATGTTCCGATCAATTCTCTTTACTTATTCATATTAACTACCGTTTGATATAAACGTTTTATTTCTGCAATATCTAGTGTTGTATTTCTTTGTTTATTCACTCCTAGTTAAATACGATATGAGAGTAAATACTACTCCTGTAATACTCGAAGGTTTAGGCAAAAAAATGTACGAAATAAACCCACGCTTCGCCGTTAACAACGTTACTTCTATGTAGGGTTGCCATCCTAAAATTTGGAAAACCGGACAAGACGCGTGAAAACCCCGGATTTAAGAGACCGAAAGCCGGACATACATGTCAAAAAGAAGAGCAACCGCGACGGGAGGAGTGGGGGAACGGTGAATATACTTGGGTCGTCGGTTGATCGTGGTGTGCGAGCATAGTTCGTGTCTCGCAGGCGGCCCAAATTATTTTTATTTATAATTTTTTTAAAACCCGGTCTACAAATGAAACCTTCCCCGGACGCTCCCCGGATGCCCTCTAAACTAGGACAAATCCGGGGAAACCCGGACGGATGGCAACCCTGCTTCTATGTAACAGGACGGAGTTATGTGCGTGTTTTATAAATAAATTGACAGTTTTTCCAACAATGTAAGAACTCATCGAACGTTACGAGCGTGAAAGTTCTTTAAAACGCTTTTTAGAGATGTAAAGTCCATAACATAATTATTTTAATCATGCGAAAACCATTCTGAATCATCATTGAGCACGATTTACCGCGGTTTCTGCCGCTAAATGTACCTCAAAAACCGGGGGCTAGTTTTAACCTTTACCACTACAGAATAAACCTAAGTTATCGTTCAAGACACCTATGTAACCTTATTAAGAAACCGTCCTAGCAGGCCTATAACAGATTTGTATCACAAATGTTGTAGACGTGACTCGGCTCAACAGTTCTAGCTTGCGTCACGACACATACTAATATTGTGATCATGACTAGACTGCAGGTGAGATATATGGTCGGCTTCTATTTTTAGTTGCTGTTAAGATTTAGTGAAGGTGTATTATGAAGTTTTTTGGTGAAATGTTGGTAATATTACCTATATTTAAGTAATAGAACTAAGTAATGTAGGTGACGGCAGCTGAAAGGAGATTTGATAAAGTGAGAAATAAGAACACACTGAATTTATAGCGTAATGAATACTGATTATGATCATAATAATATGAATACTGCATTTTTTTATTAACTTATAGTTGTTGTTGGGCAAATGTCTGTCTAAACCTTCTCCTTCAGTCTCTATCTTTGACATTATTGATTATGAAAGCCAGTTACAAAAATATTAAGGTACAAAACTACCTAAATATTTTAGTAGCGGGTCACCTCTCAATACCAAATAATACCTGCAAGTTTATACTTGAAGAAAACTTCTAAATGTTTACATTTAGAACCGCCTTATCCTACGCACACCCTTTCCCAGGTTAGTAATACATTACCTACAATATTGTGAATATAATAACCACATGATGACGTAGACAAATCGAGTGTGAAGCAACCTGCGAGTGACGTTTAATTAACTATCACTGTTTGACCAGCGCTGCACGAGCAGGGTTAATGTCTCTGTCTATATTAACATGACTAATATGGGTAATAGATTATAGAAGAATTTTCAGGAAATTAGTTCAATCTATTATTTTTTCTTACCTTTATCCCAGAGTGGAGTCGGCACACTATTCTGCTAAATCATGCTTTAAAAGTTTACTGACTTGAAGCTAGGCAACTGATAAGGCTAGAATATGGCTTTTAGACATTCGAAATGGTTTGAATTTTGACGATTTTATGCTCCATCCGGATGTAATATGAGAGTGATGTATTTTATTATAGTTTCTTCTGATTAGTTAGTATATATGTATGCTTCATAAGGTACATATGTGACTCATTAAGCAATAAATTGCATCATATCTTAAGAATGCGGCAAGAACACTTTAATATTTTGCTGACTGTAAAAAAAACGCTTACTGCTTAAAAACGTAACACCTCTTCAATGTCGGGGAAAGTGACATCGAAAATTTTTTTTGTTTTTTATCACTTTTTAAATTTCATTTCTCCCTCATATTTCAAGTTCTTGGTATAATACCCGAACTCTTAACTCATTCAGAAGAGGTCTGCATTACCATAACACGCATGGTATCCGATATTTTTATGCAAAACCTTCCATTTACATGAATATCGATCTTTTTATATGAATTATGGAACATTTTCATAAGTTTACTAACATTCTTTGTTATGGTTTGTGTTTATGTTTTTTTTTTTAATAAGTCACGCCATAACGTCTGAACAGATTTTGATGAAATTTGGTACAAAGGTAGTTTTTAACCTGGATTTACGTGTAAGATGTGGCACAATTTGGTCCAGATAGAGCTTAAGACCTTTAACTTTCTTACACGACAAGGGCCATATCGTATCTAGTAATATTAGGTACAAATGCAAAAGTTTGTGTCGTGTATTGTCTGAATGCATGTTTGTTGCTCAATCGCGCTAAAACTGCTTAATACTAATTAAGCAGTTTTAGCGCGATATGTACTAACACAGATAGTTAACTAGATAGATATAACTAGTCAATACTTTTTCACAGGAAATCTTTTGATACGGGCGAAATTGCAGACAAGACGTAATTTTCTATAATAATGTTGAAATTAAAGTCTCAAGTCGTAAACCTAAGATTAATGTAACATATTCAAAGTAATGTATAATTTTGTTAAATAAACCTCAATTTAAATGCTCACGTTTTCGTGAATATTTCTTTACATTGTACTCGAAGGTAATGAGGTCGCGGTATACGAGAGACGTTACGATATCCAATTTTGAAATAACATTTTCGTATTTTAAAATTCCAATTTGATACTAAATGTGTTTAGTATGTTTATTGAGGCCTCGTTTTTGTTTATATGGTAATTTGTTTATTTCGTTGTATGTGTATAATAATATGTTAATTTTGAATCGATCATACATTTTGTGGGTAGTTTATTTATTTCAGTATTCAAAATGAGTTTTTAGGTGATTTAGTGAAAAAGAGAAACGAAAACACCTTCGTAAACTATTTATTTTTGTTCTTATTAGTTATTTTAATAAATAGTATGTATTTGCTAGTAGCATTGTCAACATTTACCCACACATTTTAGCTACTCAGTGTCCACCAAATCGCATATTTTCTGCTTTTTATTTAATCATGGTCTTAGTAAGAGTCGTTATTCTACTATAAGTACTTGAAGCAAATTTCGCTATTCTAGGCTCTATTTGGCCGTGTTTTAACTATTTGCACATATTCAACATTCACTAAATTAAGACGAATACCTATACTAATATTATAAAGTGTTTTTATAAAACGCCATCGGTTCGACTCGGAAATCAAACCAAGTACTTCTAACCAGTCGCAGACATGAAGGTAATGATGATTAACTACATCTACAGTCGAAGTAAAATGAAATTGATAATCTAAAACGCTTCAGGTGCAGAATGAAAAGTTTTTAATTACACTTTCCTATCTTTATTAATGGTGGAATGAATCAAACATTTGCTCCGGTGATTCTTTGAGTTTTACTCAGACTCGACTCAGCAAATTGCTTTTTAAATTGCTCAAAAGTCCGTTTGGATGATGTAGAGTATCCAGTGTGGTATGCAGTTTGATCCGAAAAATTTTTATTATAATGCTACGAGTAATTGTATAATTGTAAAATAATTTTTATAATAGTTTTTTCCGTTATACTTACTGACTAAATATATCAAATTTGGAGTTACTCTAGTCTTAAAAAAGTACCTTTGACTCTAAAGATTGAAATACACAGAAAAATATTTTAAAAGTACTATTGGTAGTTAGTTTCAATAATCTAATTAAAAACGTCATAAAATTTATTTTGAAAGACTATTTAAAATGTATTTAGTATCACAATATCAAATTAAGTTATTGATATCATTCAATAATTTTACTTATATGTATACCTAGAAAATAATATTTCGAAATGTTCGGAAAGTTAGTTTACTGTGCTCTCTACTGTGGTCGAGTAAGTAATTTATTACATTCTGCATTAATTTAATAATATCTTTACATGTTCTTTCACTAGAGCTTTATTTCATTTTCCAATTACATTCCAGTTCTAAAATTGCGTTAGTTTCTCTTTCAAACGTAGTTTTACTAAAGATTTGTATTTATTTAATTGTAGAAGATAATACCTAGGTATACAATGAAATAGTTTAGAAGCAATTAATACAAAAATAAGATTAAAATATTCTAACTACTGTCTTATTATTGAAAAAGCTGTGTTCCATAATCAGTTAGAGTTCATCACATTGGCAATGTGTAGGTTTAGGACTTTAACTTTAAACGAAAAGCGTAAATGTAAATTTTTATAAATTAATAATAAGTAAAATATTAAAAAAAAAAAATTACCTACATAATTTATGGCGATACACATATTATATGGGACTAACTATTGAAAGTGGTTGTATTTAATTACTTCTACCTAAATCGTAGGGTATAACAGCCATGATATTATCTATGTATGTTACATACATGTTGACTGCCTCCGTGGCGCAGTGGTTTAGGTCGCCACGCCGATACCACTGCAACAGGAGGTCGTGGGTTCGATTCCCACACGGAGCAATTATTTGTGCGATCCACAAATAATTGTTTCGGGTCTGGTTGTGCTTTGTGTCCGTTGTTTGTATGTTTGTAAAAGTCCCCGCGACACAAGAGCAATTCTTAGTGCGGGAGTTGTCTTATAAAACCGACAAAAAACCGACATACATTGCCGCCTGTCTTACATTCCTCCTTTATTCTAACCCATCAATACTACAAGCACGGTGATTTATCAGGAACAAATCAGAGATCTAGAAAAGTTCAGCTCAGCGTTCAGTTTTTGTCGTCATTTGCAGATCCAGTTCAAGAGCTGACTCGCTCGGAGTTACTACAAAAACTTATATTGTTTCTCTTCCGAGTCATATCTTACAAATGTGGAGGAACTATTGCTTTTTGAATTATGCTTGATGTGATTTTGAAGCAGTTTCATAATAATATTAGACATAGTGTTAATTTTTATACTTGCCCATGCATATTTTAATAATTATAACAAATGCTAGATTCTGTTTGTATAATTAATTATTCATTTCTATTTCACCGCTTAACCAATTTTGATGAAATCTAGCTTGGAGTCATTAAAGACTATTTTATTGCAATTTCGATCCTCTATTTCATAATAAAATGGATACATTTTGAATAACTCACAAATATCCATTTAATCCCAAACTCAGTAGAGCTTGTACTATAGTAACTAGACGTTATATAGACATCATACTAATATTTACGGTATACCATACATTAATACCCATGACCCAACATTTGATACAAACCCGTAATTCGCCATTGGTACATACAGCTTACTAGTATACCATAGATATTTACCCAAATTACTATCAATAGAATTTCATTACCCATTCAGAATTGTTCTCGTGCATTGTTCGTAGTCGTTATATGTAGATTGCAGAGTCGTTGCACTGAAATAATCCCGTAAGCGCCTTACAGTCGGTAATACGATTATCTATTGCGAATCCTTGTCCGATTTCATTAGAATATGACTTTCGTATTGCATTATGTTTACTATGTTCGGTGCATGAGCTATTGGTCGATATATGTTATTAAATGTATAAGTATCAACAACTGAAAGTATATTTATTGTATAATTTTTAGTGTAATACTTAAACAATTCTTCAACCTATACATTATGTACTATAACTAAGTTATACGTGTTGTCTTAGCAAATACGTTGCGTCAGTCAATGTTTTTTTAACATACCAAAAATAATCTTTGAAAAAGTAATAAGCATAAATTTCTTTTCTTACCTCGGACTAATTAGAAATTGATATATTTGCATATAACGATTTTTAAAAATTTGTGACTTGTACACATAATATTCCAATCCAGCGGATCTTAAACGCGCATAAGACAGGTTGCATCAGAATATTTGCATACATTTTTGTACAACAATATAATACTGCAGGTGAGTGTCCCTCATGTAATATCCTCATAAACTTTCTCTAGCCGTAGGTGGTCCGATGTATAACGCACCCTAATATTTTACAAACATACATAAAATACCCTCACTCACGTCCCGTTCTAGCTACCCGATCTGTTGGCACGATAAATTGGGACTGGAAAGGAAATGTAGTTTTCAAATGCCAATATGTTTTGAAATTGCGAATTATGATCTTTTTTTATTCTTACCATTCAACGATGTACTATTATATAGTCCAAACACTTAGTAGATAGTATTAAGATGCATGTTTAACTTGATTATCTATACTAATATTATAAAGCTGAATAATTAATAATACTGCGAATTTCTACACAAAGCAGCTTAAATCTCTCTGTATCAAACAGGCCTCGATGGTAAATATACGAATCACTAATATTCTTACCCCCGGTTTCTAAGGTACTTTAAGCGGGAGTTTATCTATTTAATAGAGTTTAAGCAAATATAAAAATGACAATTTGAATAGGTAAACTACCGCTAAATGTGCCTCAGAAATCGAGCACTAATCCTACGTTTTATACACTTCTAGGCTTCTTCAAGGCTACATGCAATACCCAAAAAATGTATGTCAAATGGGTTAACAAATACATTACTTTTATGTAGTTTATTAGCTTTCTGGGTAACACATACATACATAAAATCATGCTCTCATAACATAGGTGAAGGGAGGGACCAGACAATAATAATTCTTCTTGAGTAATTTGGAGGAAAAATCTACGTGCATGCAAAAAGCTCAAAATAAAATAGTACCGTGTGTCGTGTACAAAGGTCCGTATAAAACTATAATGCGAACTAAACACCAAGTGGAAACTCATAAAAAATGTTCGCAGATGGCGCCACTTTATTCGACGTAACTTTGCGCCATCAATTATGTGAGCGTTAAAGGGGAAAGCCAATGAATTTGTATAGTTTTAGCGTTGTATTCAGAGGTTTTTCTGTGATATTTTACATGCAAAATAACGAGCTTTAAGAATTTTTCAATTTAAATGTATTTTGGTCGTGAACATATTCTTTCTATAATTTGATAACAATCAACAATCATGTAGTGTGTTATACAGAACTTACGATTACTCTGAAAAATAGTAAGGTATGTGGGCAGCGACTTTATGAATTGTTTTAGAGAAAAATGGATTATTCAAAGACTTTAAATTTTAGTTCTTCGGTTTCTGTATACCTCCGTGAGAAAAAGGCGTGATTGTACGTATAAAGAAAATTTCGAAGTAAAAAGTTACGACCACATCAGCCACGCACATACATGTACCCTTAAGCGTTATAATTATTTTCTAAAACAGAAATAGAAATCTAAAAGGTAAAATTTTGAAACTGTTTGATGGCAATGTTATTGATATTTTGTTTCAAACACCATAATTTATTAATATCTGCAAAACAATGCAAATAGGATGCCGAAATTAAAAGGCGTGGGTCCAAAACATGAATGTTTTTATAAAGCGACCACTCTGTTTCATATTGAGAGCAGTATTAAAAAAGTTTATCATTTTTCATTAATTAAATTTTGTAATGGTGTTCTTTTATATCAGAAATTTTAATGCGAGATTGCGGCTGTTGTATTTTTGGTACATAAAATTATTTTTTGAATTTTTTACGTGTTTTTTTTTCTGGTATTAATATTTTTGTGTTTGCTTAAAATAATATAAAACATTTTGTTTAATTTTGTGTACTGACAAAATCATACTTCATATAATTCTAGTTAAGCAACATTAATGATTAGTTTGATTGCTGTTAGCATATTCTTACTCATAGTGAAACAGGACGCAATAATTAAAGAGAGCTTACTGCACCAGTTTATTGGATGTCCACAGCTTTGTGGAACGCATTACATTTCATGTTGATTGATAAATGCTATGTATAGAATTTTATTTCATTAACATATACCCAGAATTTGAGCGGTCAAAATAGTATCTTGACTATACGTTTCTATTTTACAAAATAAAATATGGTTATTATAATTATAGTTTTCGATCGGGCTGATTAAATAAATATATTTAAAAATTAACGATTTAATAGAAACACTGAACTTATAAGTAGTATCGTTTCTTAAAAAATACATTATACATTCCAGAGTATGTAATAAAATATGTTTTACCAAAACATGGCGGTAAGGGTACAAGAATCATATATATATACATATATCCATTCGCCCCACAATACACCTGTTTCGTCCCAAATATAATCCGAATTCGTCCCATAAAGAGTCCCAAGTTCAAAAGCACTCGATGAATGAGATCGGTACGAGTGATAGAGGGCCTTTTAAATTAGAATATTAACATATGGGTATGTAAGGTAATCAGATTTCTTTAACAACCCTCGAGAAAAGTGGGTTTTGAGGGTTTCTGGGGTTTCTTGGAAGTTTCTTTTATTAATCGTAGAGGTATTTGGCAGAGTAAAGGTTGATTTGCCATATGTTAAAGAAGTATGTGCTATGGTAGATAACAATGGAGAATTTTATACCAAATGAAGTGTATAGAAATTGATATGACTTTAAGTTGAGTAAACCTTGTAAATTTTTAAGTAATAGTTTATATTTTGGGAGTAATTTATTCCCTAAAAATGTCATGTTGTACTTAAACATTAAGTTTACTCTTGCAAAATTTATACACTTAAAGTAAGTATTTGTCTGTCTCTTCAGCCATCACATTGGTGCCACATATCGAAAATGTCACAGCGAGTATCATAAATAATCAATGACCTTTGCCAATCGACCTGACCTGAAATCTATTTTTTACTAGTGGTATTAAAAAATAACAATAGATACAAGAAAAATATTCCCTACAAACAAATACGTGATTTCAGTCACAATACAAGCTTAGCATGAAACAGCGACAGTCACTAAGTACCGTTGCCTTGTAAGCAGTACACAGCACTTTGTACAAACTGGCTGCCGTCCAACGCAACGTCTTGTCGCAAATAGATAAAGGAAATTGAAAATGTTCCTTCGCAGAACATTATTAGGACTTCATCAGATAGTAAAATACTGCAGTAGCCAGCAAGATATTATAATGATACTAAATGACTTTGTATGGATATTAATACTTCTTTATTTTATCTTTATATACCTTATTCACCTATAGACAGTAAATTGACCCATTCTCTCATAATATGTGACGCAAGCGAAGTTGCGCGGGTCAGCTAGTTGTATATAATATCAAGTTTGGCACACTGAGAGTACGTAACCTGAGTTAGTACAGTAATTTATTCGTAATTCTTTCTCTTCACGAAAAAAAATCGCGGAATATTTTTGAATAACAAATTTATTGTATTTGTATATTATATTATTGTGTATAGTCAAACATTTCCAAGTATTATCCTCTAGTATGTTAAAAACCATCCATGCTATAAACAATTTCTGACATATAGCTGCAAAAACTAAAGCCTAAATAAAATCCGATATGGCACAAATGTTAGAAAAACGTGTTCCTGAAAATAAACAAAAAATACAGCAAAGAAAACACAAATAAAAAGTATTGTTCATCCAAACATTTGTTTTATTTACTTTTGTTCGTACACTATTGGGTAATCCGGTAGTTTTGTTGCAACTGTTACTTCAATTTAAATCTCCTTTTAGTGAAAAACCAGAGAGACTATTTTGTAGTCAAAAAGCCATTTTAAAAACGGATACTAAAATATTTCGGAAAGATTTACTATGTACACTTTTCATAGTACAACTTTAAAAATAGCTACTCAATTTATATAGTACATAATTACATATCTCACTTACCCCCGGTTTCTGAGGTATATTTAGCAGTAGTTTATCTGTTCAATAGCGTTTTCTTATATGAGTTTAAACCCTATTGAATAGATAAACTACCGATAAATGTACCTCAGAAACCGGGGGTTAAAAGCCGATAGTAAATTAATAAATAAATATTTCATATTAGATCTACCTCTATTAGCAACTTTAAATCCCAGTTTCTACCAATTACGATACAGAAAAACACCAGTAACAAAGAATATAAAAAAATGGTACAACTCGATCAAAATAACTTAAATAGAACTTCAAGTACGCCATTCTTACACGAGTAGAGCCATGAGTACATTCTAGTCTTACTTCATACTTTTCCACTATATTGTAATCATCAGTCATCATGAATTAGAAAGTGTATAAGCTTATTATTCGATCACGCTGAAACTGCTAAATTACGTACTTAGCAAAATTTTGTACCTACATAAGAACAAATAACAATTTTTACCTCAGGAAATCATTTCACGTGGCCGCAGACAAGAAATAATTTTACAATTTGGTCCCAAAGCTAAAACAGACCTCCAATTGCCGTCATTCATACGGATAAAGCCACGGGTATGTCCTAGTGTAGTTATAAAAGAACATTTTAGACATCTGGTCTGGCCACTATCTTCATGATTTACATAAGTGCTGTTTAGTTTATATTTTAGGGCCTGTTTTTGTATCTTGTTTTTCCAAGTGCCCGGCTTAGGAATCCGTTGAGAGAAATGTTGTGTTAGCATTTTATTTAGGTCTCGAAAATGGTCTGTATTAAGATTATTTTGTTAGTGATAAGTAAGTGTCAATGTAGTCTTCGAAATTTCTTTTGTTCAACAAGTTGACATGTTCTTGTGAGTTTTTTAATACAGAATACAAAATTATTATGTTTTTGATATTTTCACTACACTGTTTCTAGAAAGGCCAAGTGTGTGCGTAATCTATACTTCTATACTAATATTATAAAGCTGAAGGGTTTGTTTGTTTGAACGCGCTAATCACAGGAATTACTGGACCGATTTGAAAAATTCTTTCAGTGTTAGATAGCCCATTTATCGAGGAAGGTTATAGGCTAAAAACTTTACAAAAACGGGAAAAAATTTCACCCATTCTCTCTATTGTGATGCAAGCGAAGTTGGGCGGGTCAGCTAGAATATATACGGTCAATACGGTAGGTACAGCAGTGATATGATTGATGCAAAAGTCAGAGTGGATACTTCTACTTAATCCTAATTTATTGGCCGACTATAATCCATCCATCCCTTGCTGCACTAACATCGGCATCGCAGTACAAAAAATTGACTATACTAAACCCAAATTTATTGGCCCGACCAGGGATCTCTCGCTGCACCAACACCGCAGTACAAAAAATACTACTTTTTCCTACAATTACTGGCACGCGAACATTTTCAGACTACAGTTATCAGTCAAACTAAGCCGCAACCAACGTATAACTTTTTTGTTTCAAAGTAATTTTCGTGGCCACAACTTTGTAAACAGTATTTATCTGAGTTGTATGAGTTTTAATGACAACGCATTAGGGTGACTGGCTTTGCAGATTGTTCTATTGATTTTGACATGAAATTGCCCAGAATAGCTGAGGGTGTTTTGAAAACTTAGAAGTTACATTATATAAATAACTAGTGATCTGGCCCGACTTCGTCCAATAATAAAGTATAATTTTAATCCGTTGATCTCAGTCCCATGGGAACTTGGACCCCGTCGATCCCATACAAACCTTGCCCTATCAATAACAAACACATAAAAATAATGGTATTTAATTTGGTGTAGTTGTTGTTCCAATATATTATTACTAGCTGACCCGCGCAACTTCGCTTGCGTCCAATAAGAGAGAATGGGTGAAATTTTTCCCCGTTTTTGTTACATTTTTTACTGGTACTCTGCTCCTTTTAGTAGTAGCGTGATGATATATAGCCTATGTCCTTTCTCGGGTATCAAAGTATCTCCATACCAAATTTCATGCAAATTGGTTCAGTAGTTTAGGCGTGATTGAGTAGCAGACAGACAGACAGACAGAGTTACTTTCGAATTTATAATATTAGTATGGATGAATAAGGTGAATTGATTTTTAGACGAAACTTAAAAGACTGGTATAAAAAATAAACTGTTATTGATCTACTACTGAATTTTTTACAGAAATATAGAGCCACGCTTTGAGTCCATAGTGCTGGCGAAGTGAAGGTTTAAACTTGAAATGTTTTAGAGGTTGTGACTTTGTATTGGATTGGGTTTAAAACCACGTTCGAGTACGTGGAAAACACATGCTTATTAATAAACTATTCGGGTGTAGTTTCAACTGCTAGCTCGAGACTCAAAAATATAATTTGAGAAAAGATTTTTTACAACATTTTTAGGTACTTGTTACATTTCTACCTAGACTCCTTTTTTACAGCAGAAAATGCCCTGAATGAAACTGAAAGCTCGCTATTCTCTTAGGAAATTAAAGGTGAAAAGAAGGCTAATTTAATAAATAAGACGACACTTTGTAAGATGGACGGAAATAAATAAAATAAAGTTATCTTCGGATGAACAGAGAAGATAATTTTGAATAATGTTTCGTGATCCCTCGGGAATTAGGTAATGAGAGTTGACAAGTCTGTTTTTAGTTGCCTTGTCTGAATTGTATTAGCATGTTTTATGTAAAGCCCGTATTTTACCAAAAAAGAGCCTTAGCTTTTACTGAAATAAAAAACAATTTACCTTCCTCAGAAATCACTCTAACGATATATCGATAAAAACTACTAATACTAAGCAGTTCTGGTATTCGCGACTAGTAGGGAAAAAATGGACACCAAGGCCATTTCACAAATTCACAATTTTTACTATTCCAATTGATATGTGAATGACTGCAAACTGTATCTAATACAATCTAATTTTAAATTGACCTCTTGGTACTAGCGGAAACTACGAAAACTATAGTTACTTATAGAGGAATATGTAATTCCAGCGGCAGGATAATACCTAAAGTTCACAATCAAATTACAGCTCTCCTTGAAACCTTAGCTAGTAACTCTATGCTTTCTAATTCCATTACCCATTCAATCCACAAGCGAGTATTCCAAACACATTTATACAGTTACACTTTACAAATCTCAGTCGAGTTAGTGGTTTGCGGTCACAACTTGTGTCCGCCAGTGTACTAGAACTGTAAGGCTTGAGTTCTATCTACGCTAACGTCAGTCGGGTATATCTGGCGGGCATGCTAGTGTACACATTTTTTTCAGACAGTGCAAAGTATACGTTAAACACTAAACATGAGGCTTCTACTGCAGGGTATGCAGGAACTCACAAGTTCACTACTGCCTCCCAGCGTTGGTAGCAGCAAAGAAAGGGGCTATAAAAATATCAATAATGCTTAAAGTATTTGTGAGCTACAGGCTTCATCCACCCCTAAACATAAGATAAAATGGGACACTGCACATCGGAGATGACGATGTTTTTCTGTAACTGCGGCAACCTGCCTATACCTGCATGTAAATAATTACAGTTATAGCTCTAAATAGAACCCTAGTCTCCAGAACTGATATGCGACTGACGGTGTGCTAGACCGATATATGCGACCGATAACAGCGTAAGAGTAAAGCAAGCCTAAATAAAGTTTAGCGTCAAGGCGTAACGGGTGACTGCCGGCTGCAGTGTATTGTAACTAGAATGTGTAGATAAGAGCATAAATATGCTGAAATTCTGGACTAGTTTTGTCTGTATGTGGCTTGAAGAATTTATCCTTACTGTCGTGGTAGTGCTATGTCACCTCGTTGATAGTGGAAACGACTTTTTTATGATATTTAGTCTAAACAATTTACTACTTTTATGTTGTTTTTTTCTACAGCTAGATAGATAGACACATAGACAACTTTTCATTTGCTAAGGCTTTTTACTGTTTTTTAACCAGCACTAAATCTGTACTCATTACTTGTCTGTTAAAATGTCTTCACGTTTATTTAATCAAACAGTTGCACAAAATTTAGTCTGGATTTCAGAAAGAATTGAATGACAGATCCTTCACACTTCCCAATACAATACAAGAGCTCCTACAACAAGAAAACATAAAAAGCAAAAAATAAAGAACACCACCTTCTGTGGAGTCGGTTAAGAATACAAAATGCACGCTAATTCCCTATCAAAGTCAAGTAAACAAACCCTTTTCCTTTTGTTCAAAATCAAAAGACCTCTCGGTTTCCATTCACTTAACCACAAAAAACTGTACCAACTTTAATTAAATTCAAAACAAAAGTTTTGCCGTCTAGCGAATATTGTCCCCCATTGATCGCTTCGTTTAACTAGCTTTGGCCTTTTCTATTTACTGAGGAAAGAAAGAGATGAAGATGTAGTATATCATTTTGAAGTTGAACTGGCTAAGGTTTGGGAAAACATTTAGAGTGGTATATAAATAATGGTACAATTTATATTATTTATTAGCTTGTAATATAAACACTTATATAAGTGTATATTGAAAGTATACAGTAAATATTTTTATCTGTATTCAAAAGAAGTACATTATTGGAATATCCAGGATTTTTATCACTTAAGTTATTTGGGTAAAAATTTTGGACTAAAAGATGTATGGTATCTTTGTAGGGAGATGGCATATCAAAAATAAGTAATGAAACAAAATAGCCATTTATAGATCAAACCACAGTTCCTTACCATCAATTGTAAATGGTAGAGTTTTATTAATATAAAGAAAGACTACATAAATTAGCCATGACTGTATATAAAATGCTAGTAACTTGAAGCAATTGCTCGTAATTTTCCAACAGAATTGAAAATGCGATGCTTTTACAGTCTTAAGTCATGCAAATTAAATGGCGATCGATCACTTTGGACTATAATTTGATTAGACGTTAAGCTCTTGAAGACAATGGGCCAATTATATTGATTTTCGATTTTCATTACAAGTTAATTTAAAGTATACTATGTGTTTTCTGTTTCTTCTCCTTATTGTATGGTTAGTGGTTTGAAGTCAAAGTTATTCAAGCCGCCCGAAGGCCTTTGACATGGCTTAACGATTGATACCTTAATTGGCAACAACCGAAACCGACTTTTTATGTGCCCTCCGTTTTCTGCTGTAGTCGTTAGAGTTAGGTAAACGGGATAGTGACGATATTAATTATATAGATCACAGATAGAATAGTCCACTAGCCTTGCAAGCGTTCGGATATTCATCCATTAAAGGCCACTTTAAAAAATCCTACATATTATGCTATTCTTTATTGTCTTATATAAAGGTTTTCAGTGTCATTTCTACATTATATTTTAACATCCCAGGTCCTCACTTGTCTCAACGTTTATCATCAAAATTGATTCATCGGTGTCATGTCGTCGGTACTATTGGTTCGATAACGTAAAAGTGTTACAATCAGGCAGGCTTATGAATTTAAAATCAAAAATTGGACTGAAATTACAACAGACAAAACTACAACTTTTTACCTTATTTCAAGGCAAAATTACTGTTTAATCTTTTGAGTATAAAAACGGCTTATACCATAGTTATAAACAGGCTCATTGTAGACTAGTATTCTCGTTAGTTGACTCCACAATCGGACAAAGGTAGCCACGCTCGGGCGAGCCAATAAGACGTCTTGATGAAACTTCCCGTTTTGTTCTACTGCTCACGTAATCCCGTTTATGAGGCCGCTTTTGATATACGCTAGTTATTTCTTGGCTACAAAATAATAAAGCTTAAGATAAGACTAAAATGTCATATTACTTTAGGATAGAATTATCTTTCGGGTTAAAATATTGTTATCAAATGCAACATGGCCGAGAAAACAAGCAATTTGAAAAAAAAATCGTTTAAACAGTGGTTAATTTTGTTACGAATGTTACAGAAATAGTAGCTCGACTCCTATTACACGGGACTTACATTTTGTAGACAGTGGTATTTTTCATCAACGTGATTTTGGTGTTTTGTTTTTTTTGTAATCATTTATTCAAGTTTAACTATAAAATTTAATTTTCACAAAAAATCGCCAAACTGCATAACAGTTTGTTGGCGACAATGGCGCTCTATATCAATTCTTACATAATATTATATATAATTATACAACTCTTTACAATTATTATATACTTAATTGATTTGATTTCTCACAATGGATAGGTGATAAGCACTAATCCACAATTAAAAGTATGTTTGTGACATCCCAAAGGATTGTTTAAGTACACTGTCACTACACAATAAATTCTAAATATTAATAACTGAAAGGCGAACTTCCATTATGAATAGCGAATTCCAGTCGTTAATTAAATAGGGTCTTGTTTGTACTACCTCCTGGCGGCTAATTAATTGGACAAGACGGTACGAATATTATTTTATTAGGCCAAATATTTTCGGTGGAACATTCTTCTGTATATTTAGTTTTGCTTATGAATATTATCTTAGTAATGACAGGTCTGAACCAAAACTTCTGCTTTATGTCGTACATCTGACAATTATGTTATCATATATCAGCCTAGCCATTATCGTGTTATAACCCAGGTAACTGGGTTGTGGAAGAAAGGCTTAGCCATGATGATATCAGCCTAGCCATTCTTCCAACTATGTTGGAGGCGGCTTCCAGCCTCACCAGATGCAGCTGAATACCAGTATTTTACATGAAGCGACTGCATATCGGACCTCCACAACCTAGTTACCTGGATTATAACACGATACCCTTAGGTAAGACTGGTTGTCAGACCTTGAAGCTTCTGACTACTGTTAGCGACTGTCAAAGATCTTTGAAGATGACAGCCCGAACCCATAATAAGAAATATCCGGATAGTTACTCCATATCACTTAATCGACTACTGTTTCAATGTAGCTAGACCGACACAAAACAAATTAAAACAACCCATGTAACAATGTAACAGCAAACAAACTCATATCAAACTTGCTACATATATTCACAGTTAATCTTATTTCTCATACAAGTACACAAAACATAAATTCACGCAAAAGAAACTTCTTAATGTTAGCAGCTGTGAAAGAGTTTTTAAGAAAATGGAAGCGGTTTCCTTGCAACGTTGCAATATGTATTAAAATGTCTTTATTTACATATTTGCGGGACCGAAAACGTTTTTAAATGGTTAATTTTAGTGGTGAAAATGTGCTTGCTAGAATTCTTTGGTTTTCTGTGTTAAGTAGTTTTTGAGAATAAAATTAGTAAGAGCTCTAAAACGGGTTTAATAGTTCCGTTACCATGACTATGTACTTATCAAGTACATTATATGAAAAATGTATGGTTAGAATTGCTGACGACTCTATCTATCGCTAACATGATATTAAAAAGTTGCAAATGATAGTTGTCTGTTGTACGAATGAGGTACCGCGGTAGTAAGCGTTAGACATTTGAAATTACTGGCAAAAATAGTTCTCACGGAATACGCAAAGGCCACTGATGAAGTTTTCACACAAAAAACATTCACGATTTATATTTTTTCGGTTGTCGATAGTCGATAGTGGCTGCAAGTCGTTCCTCTGGTAACTAAACTAAAATATTCAAATTGAAAGGAACTTGGCACGACCTAGTTTAAAAAACTTCATTCCGTTTCCTAATTACATGTATGTTTTCTCAACTCTGAAATTTTTTTGGGCAATTTGGTGGTCCAAACTGAAACGTATTTTTTTTTGTAGAATAATATTTAATATCTATCAATTCTATAGTTACATCGCATTCTATGGTCACTTGGCCAGCGTGATGGACTTAAGATCTAGTCCATTGCTCGCAATTCGGGAAGAGACCCTTGGCCAGCAGTGGGACAGCAGTAATGGATAAAAAATAGTTCTACCAAAATAACATAATCTCCATTACATAAATAAACATACAGCACTAATATCGTTAGCATAAACAGAAGTTTACAAAAACAACTTATTATAATAACTTTAGCAAATGAAAGTATTAAAATAATGACGTCACATTTATTTAAGTCTGTTTTGGACGCCTTGTTGTGGGAACCCTATTATTATTTTAAGGGGAGATTTTGTTATTAGTTTCTTTTTGAATATTTTGTTTAAAGTTTGTTGTAAAGAATGTTGAACGATAAAGTTAATGTGTTGGATTGCGGAAAGGCAAAATTGTAGTGCAAATAATAATTGTATTTTGTTTTGTTCGATTCGGAAATAGCTGTCTTAAAACATGATTTGTAGTATGGAAATAATAATTACTGTTTTATTTAATACTGCCGGCTACGATCTCGTTTTCTCGTAAATAGTAACATACTTCATACCTTAGTATGTCTTAACAGGAGGTCATAGAGATACACATTGTTTGTTGGCATTTAGATAGTACGGGCCAATACAATTTCAGCACCAGTTTGTCGGCCAGACCGAGGATACATTACGCTTATCATTTCATAGATATTAAGACTACCGAGAAAGCTCTGTAAATATACACTTGTACCTATCAAGACGGATCTTTTTTATCATTCGTAGCGTTGAACCCACTCACCTTACCGTAAACTCCGATCCATTTTTCCGTAGTTTATTTATTCCGGTCACCAAAGACCGGCATTGTGAAGGCACTATCGACGCTCGCTGCAGATCCACGGATACGACTTGAAACCTACCCGACCAAATAACGAAGTTATTGCCTTACTCCCATTATGCGATGGTTCAACTACTTTTCAAGTTTTCTGTGTTATATAGTTTGGTTGCTTCGGTTGAATTTAATATTAGTTTATTTTAGTATCGATGTGTTAAGGAGTAAGATTATTTTTGCTGTTTTAAGATTATTTAAATTTCAATATATGCCAGACGCGGCCTCGATCCCAATTTGATATAGGCATGTAAACATAAATCTTTTGGACATTATTATACTAGAGCGTACCTGCAGCTCTGCCCGCTATAAATGGTCTTTACGTAAGACAAACACACTTAGGGGTGGTCAAAAAACATACCTCTTTTTTGATTTCAATGAGTTGGTGCTTAATAGGAAGGAAAGTATATAGTAGAGCTTAACATTCTACATACTATCTAAACACATTGGAAAGCTTTTTTTTCATTATACAGCATTTCAAAATAAAATTTCAGTTTCATATTTAACACTACCAAATAAATACCTAACCCTGACAGTGCCGTATCAACGAGCTGGGAACTATTTATCAAACAATGATGAGCATGTGATCGATGGCAACAAATGCCTCGTGACACCAACATTGCATTGTCCATTACCGTACATTGATGACATGCCGACTGGTAATAGTTGTTAGTGAGCAATACCTATTGTAGCAAACATAGTTGACTAATTGAGAAATTATTTGCAATAATACAAGCTAAAGTTTCACTACAGTATTGAGACAAAGCGAATGCGTGGCGATGCGAAGATGAAGAGATGCGAAGGCGTGGCGATAGACAAATAAGCTGGAAGCAATTTTTTTCTGAGCAATAGACTCTAATTCCACTTTGAAATAACCTTTATTTAGTAATCTTTGTACAAGGTATTTTAAAAAGCACACCATTTGTCATTAAATTTCAAAAATAATATCCTTCCAGTTTCATATCAAATACTAACGTATAAACGAGCCGACAACTATTTATCAAACAATGATGAGCATGTGATCGATGGCCACAAATGCCTCGTGTTACCAACATTGCATTGTCCATTACCGTACATTGATGACATGCCGGCTGGTAATAGCTGTTAGTGAGCAATACCTATTGTAGCATGCAGTTAGCTAATTGGGAAATTATTTGCAATAATACCAGCTAAAGTTTCACTACAGTATTGAGACAAAGCGAATGCGTGGCGATGCGAAGATGAAGAGATGCGAAGGCGTGGCGATAGACAAATAAGCTGGAAGCATTTTTTTCTGAGCAATAGACTCTAATTTCACTTTGAAATAACCTTTATTTAGTAATCTTTGTACAAGGTATTTTAAAAAGCACACCATTTGTCATTAAATTTCAAAAATAATATCCTTCCAGTTTCATATCAAATACTAACGTATAAACGAGTCGAGAACTATTTATCAAACAATGATGAGCATGTGATCGCTTGGCACAAATGCCTCGTGTTACCAACATTGCATTGTCCATTACCGTACATTGATGACATGCCGGCTGGTAATAGCTGTTAGTGAGCAATACCTATTGTAGTATGCAGTTAGCTAATTGGGAAATTATTTGCAATAATACAAGCTAAAGTTTCACTACAGTATTGAGACAAAGCGAATGCGTGGCGATGCGAAGATGAAGCGATGCGAAGGCATGGCGATAGACAAATAAGCTGGAAGCAATTTTTTTCTGAGCAATAGACTCTAATTCCACTTTGAAATAACCTTTATTTAGTAATCTTTGTACAAAGTATTTTAAAAAACACACCATTTGTCATTAAATTTAAAAAATAATATCCTTCCAGTTTCATATCAAATACTAACGTAGGTATAAACGAGTCGAGAACTATTTATCAAACAATGATGAGCATGTGATCGATTGCCACGAATGCCTCGTGTCACCAACATTGCATTGTCCATTACCGTACATTGATGACATGCCGACTGGTAATAGCTGTTAGTGAGCAATACCTATTGTAACATGCAGTTGCCTAATTGGGAAATGACTTGTGATTATAAAAGGTGAATTAAAAGTTACGGTATTGATAAGAAGCGAATGCGTGGCGATGTGAAAGTGAAGCGTTGCGAAGGCGTGGCGGTGCGAATGCGTGACGGTACTTGAATTTGCTGGAAGCATTTTTTCCGAGTAGTAGGGTTTTTTCTATGGATTCTAATTCAACGTTTACTCTCGTGGGTTTGTCATAAAGAAATACTTGAAAATAAGTTCTTGGGAAATACGCAAGGTATGCTGATTGGTTAAGCATGCAATTTTCCTCGATAGTTCAATTTAGATTACAGCGAATCTGGTTTACTTTAAAGTAATACCTTTTTAATATAAAAACATATATATCTGAGGGTCATTATTCAATGTCATAATTCGTCTCATAAATAATGATTAAATTTTTTTTTTACGTTCATGCATCTATTTTTGAGTTTTACACGAGCACAATAAAATCCGAAATGTCTTCAACAATAATATTTACAACAAAAGTTGAGTCTAAAACTGCAATTCTATACCAAACATTGTATTGTCCAATATAGTACAGTGACTTCATATAAGTCAGCATTCAATATTTCATCTCGTATATCCCGGGGCGATATTTTCTATTCACGATACATTCGCTGGCTTTCTCCCGGTACTAAAATATGTTGAATAGAGCTTGGACTGTATTGTTTGATTTGAGCTGTTTGTTTTTATTACAGCTGCAGGTTAGAATAGGTTTGAAAATAATTGCAAAATAGTTTCTTTTTGGCTGCTGGCTATAATTCTCCTCCCGAAATGAGATTATCGAGTTTTGTTCTTCTCTCAATATCTGCTCTGAGCACTATCTCTCTATATTCTGGGTTGGAAACTTTGTACCCATCTAGAACCATTTGATGCCACTTTTGGCGTTCAAGGTATGTAACATAATGTTTTCCTTCACCGTTAGAACAATAATATACATATACATACGCCTGTGACTTCGTCCGCGTGGGAACCCTTCCCGTGTAAATTCCGATCCCTCGGGAACTCCGGGATAAAAAGTAGCCTATATGTTATTCTCGGTCTTCAGCTACCTATATACCAAATTTCATCGTAATCGGTTCAGTAGTATTTGCGTGAAAGAGTTGCAAACATCCATACATACATACATACAAACATACATACATACATACATACATTCTCACAAACTTTCGCATTTATAATTTTAGTATTAGAATATACTCCGGGATACAAACTAACGAAATTAGAAAATGGCTATTTGAATGCCCAACCTGGGAATTAAACCCGAGCCCTCGTCATACACCAGAGCACAGATACAGTTAAAAAAAATGGTTCTGACTCAGAGCAAAATAATAATTTCACTTCTTCAATTAGCTAATTATACAGCTCCTATTCACCTGAAAAATTAAGTTTCTGCAGCTGCAGTTTTCAGTGCAAATATTAAATACGAACTTTTAATATTCATCCTTTTCAAATACTAAAGAAACTGAAGTTTTCAGTGCTCCATTCAATTGTCCCCTTGAAGTTGGAACTATTTTATAAAATACCTTCTGAAAGAACCGAAATGAAAAAAGTTTTCAAGTAGGTAATTAAGGGAAGTCCCTATTGGTTTGTTTTTGTAGGAAGTTATTGTCTTCGAACTTAAAGGGCTATTTTACTTTTTGATACTTGGAAGGACTCTTCCATATAGTTTTTAGTTTATAGAAAACTTGATGTGACTGGATGATGACAGCGCTTTCGTGTTTTTTTTAAGTAGCCTGCATCCATCGCTAGGATTTAACTATCATTCTGATATTATTCAACCGATTCACATTTTTTAAATAATATATTCAATAGTAGACTGGCGCGTCTCAACTCGTACATAATTCGGAAAAAAATCAGAGATGTCATCAAATCGGAGCAGCTTTTTAACCAAAATACGTAACAGACAAACAGACGGACATGTGCATTATATTGCTAAAAATGTATATTAGAAAGATTAAACGATAAATTAAAGTAACTTAAATTATGTACTATCATAATATTCTTGTTATGTCAGAATCATTAACCACGCAAATGGCTGTTTACAAGATTATGGTGACATTTGAAATGCCAACGGTACGGTAAGGGGGTCGATATAATTGACATTTGTTCAGCTATTATGTGGTACTTTATTCATAGCATTATTATAATGATACACTGTGAAAAGGGCTGCAATATTGTGCTTTAGTCTATTATGTATTAAAGAGATGAGTAAAATATTTTAGTAAAAGATGGATTTATTGATAATCGAGTTGAGGTTACTAAATGTCAATTAATGCGATTGGGTAATACTTTTATGTAAAACAAAGTATTCGGTAAAATTCCTTGAGTCACAAATCATAATAAACTAACATACAATATTGTCTCAATAAGAATCCGGCAATATTTCTTCATTGCGAAAAAAGATTGTTCAATAATAATATATTTTAACGGTTGAATAAAACCTTTCAGTTTTGGAAAATATAAGTATCTACATAATAACAGCAGAGTACGAAATATAAAAAAATATAGCTAGCTAGAGAAGATAGAATAGTTTAGAGCGAGTTATTACAATCGGGAATATTGACTAACGAGTGTTTGACATTTGAAATGACTTGGAAAATTTAGTTTTGGCGAAATACGGTAGGGACACTCACCAATTTAGCTATAATATCTTTTCTCGATAGCCGATAGAGCTTGGAAATCGTCTAATTGCTTATTAGTCTAGTCATTATAGTAAGTTCACCTCGGAATTCGAGATACCCAGCTGTAAATCTGTAAATACTTGTATATTGACATCCTAAAAGTTGTCTCAAAACCTACATATGGTAGGGTGTACGCAACTATTTAAGGCGGAATAATATTTATAATCATTGATATATCGATAGTTCATCAACTATATATGGCGCATTTTCAACCGGAGGCACCGGTTGACCTGAAATGGTCCTGTGACCGCGCGCTATCCGCCCTCTATTTCGAGAATGGTTCACCGTAAAAAAAATGTTTTCAAACAAAATTTGTAGATAATTTTATACTGTACAATATTAATAATGAATACACATAGCAAAAATTCCATAGAAAATGAGATATTTTCAAAAAAAGCGAAAAAAAACGGATTTTGTTACCTTTGACCTTGAAATTTTATAGTTGCGTACACCCTACCATATGTAGGTTTTGAGACAACTTTTAGGATGTCAATATACAAGTATTTACAGACTTACAGCTGGGTATCTCGAATTCCGAGATTCTTACCTAATTTAAGCTTAATTGACTGGACTATATTTTAGACGATATCGTTGAAACCAGCCGTGATCCTCTTTACGCAATTTTTTGTTTTGCTCGAGAATGTTCATGTGTATAATGTATCTTGAGCGAAGTACTGAAAAATGAATATTTATCGCCGACATGCCTCAAGGAGGCCTGAAGGGGTCTTACTAGTAACAGTCTGTTGTCACGCACTCGAGTAATGCTGAAATACCGTCTTAATATTTTTGTCTCACGTAAAATGAACAAATTCTGCTTAAAATTGACAACTTTTAATATAAAATATGTATACAAAAAATTTGTTAGTGAGGATCAATATAGAGAAATAATATTTTTTACTGATTATCTATACTAATATTATAAAGCTGAAGAGTTTGTTTGTTTCTTTGTTCGAACGCACTAATCTCCGGAACTACTGGTCCGATTTGAAAAAGTCTTTCAGTGTTAGATACCTATAAAAAATGTTACAGAAACGGAAAAATTATGACCCATTCTCTATTATGTGGCGCCAGCGAAGTTGCGCGGGTCAGCTAGTACTTAATAATTATACATAAATAAGAAAAGCTATGTTTATGTTATAATGTTAATTCAAAGTGTCATAAAAATCGTGTTTTGAACAAACATAGCCGAAAGCTTTTTCGAACCAACCTGCTAGTTTTTTAGTAATACCAAATTGCTCAAAACATCGAAACAGTTATTACGTCCGACTTTTCTCAAGTCGATATTAAAAGTTATACCTAGATACCTACTAGAGTACGAGCAACAATACACCGCCTGAGGGATTAATAATCCGATACTGAGCAGAACTATTCCTATTCAAATGCATAATCGACCGACTCGGCGAGGGAATTGACGTTACAGTAAGACTATGTTGAACGTCAAATTGTGAAGACGTTTATAGCCAGTTATTTTCATTCATTGATATACATTATATAATATATTATTATGTAGTGTTTAATGTCAAAAAGACACATCAAAGAAAAGGAAACATTACCTGCTGGGTATGTTCACCTATTCGCAATAAGCAAAGACTACTAAAAGATTTTTTATGCCATTTTATATTTTATAAACAGAGATAAATTAGGGTTGAAGTGCATTCTTATAAGTTGTATGTAACTTGACTGAAATAGCTAGGAAGAATTCACCTGAGTAATGCAGAAAATGTCTTATTTATCAATGTTTTCCGTTGGTTCTTGTGTAAAAAGTCCACTTTTGTGTTCCTCTAAAACAGTTCCAAACCTTTTATTAGTCCGGGACCGCTTTTATATTATTCTTGTTACCAGGGACCACTGCGTAAGTATATTAAAAAAAGGTGTAATAATCATCTTGAAAATGTTTAATTTTAAAATCATTCGCGGACCTTATTTAGGCTTCCACGGACCACTGGTTGGGAGCCACTGCTCTAAAGTAACTCAATGTATTATTTTAACCGTTTATTGATATACAAAAGTACATGCTTAATTTATGCAAAACTTTTAACTGAATTAGAAGTATTTAAAACAGGTACTAATTGTAAATTCAAAGATGCTAGAAGAACTTACTCCATGTTTCTTTACGCCAATCTCTTAAATGAGTATCGTAAAACACCCCAGACTTATCTTCACAACAAAGTCTAGTGTAAAAAATCAACAGTTTTTCAGTCTTAAACTAACTTAGTTTCTACAAAAGTTTGCAACTATATTGTATGTACTAAAAACTAGTTAGAAATTACTCCTTCATGTAGTTTCATGATCTTTTTATTTCGTCTTGAAGTTTGGCCTCGTTTTGTAAAGTTCAGCCTATTTATTGAGGTTTTACTTCTATATAAGCTTTGAAAGTTTCTCGTGGAACGGCGGCCGTATATTTTTTACTACTGCTTAAAAGTTGGTTGGTTTAGATTTCGATATCTTGTGAGTATGTTAGTTTCTGATGTATGCTGTTATTTTTTTAACTTAAAGATCTAGGTTTAGGCACCTAAATTCAAACCCTAAAGGCAGGATGCCTTTTATGAAATAGATTTGAAATAAAATTAAAAATTTTATCCGCTACATACATTTCTAGCATTTTGTTTAATAGTAAGCGTAGTAATTGATATCATAATAGTGTACCTAATATCGTAAAAAAACCATCGTTCTTTATTAAAATAATTAACTCCTTAATTATATCTAACTAGCTGACCCGCGCAAATTCGCTTGCGTCACATAAGAGAGAACGGGTCAACTTTTTCCCGTTTTTGTAATATTTTTTACTGGTATTCTGCTCCTATTAGTCGTAGCGCGATGATATATAGCCTGTAGCCTTCTTCGATAAATGAGCTATCTAACAGAGAAAGATTTTTTGAAATCGGACCAGTAGTTCCTGAGATTAGCGCGTTCAAGCAAACAAACAAACAAACTCTTCAGCTTTATAATATTATATTAATATTATAGTATTATAGTATAGATGATACCAAACCAGGAAGTACACTTTCTATCATAAACATCAAATAAATAAATATAACCTCACAATATACCGCAAACTTGATACATCGTCATGTCTAAATTGGAGGCCATATTTATAATGTTTGCACACATCAAAGTGTGTGATCGTGTACGTAATAAATTATAATGACGTCACTCTCTGAAACGCTGAAAAGTAATGGTCGACCGTAGCCTTATGTATGTGTACCAGTGAAAGCGACAAATATCGTTGCTATAGTTTTTTTCAGTTCACAGTGGAGAACTCAAATGAATCGCTATTTATCGTTACAAAGGACAGAATTTAATATCTTATTTTTAATAGACTTTTTCTATTAATAAATTGTGATTTGGGTTTATACTCGTAATATGCATTCAATTTGTACGTCTACATAAGGCTCAGTGTATATTTTTTTATGAATACCAAATACAACTTGTTTTAAAACTATGTTTAGTTGCATACCTTACTTCAAAGTTAATATTAGATTGAAAATGATAATAGCTATTTTAAGTGGTTTAAAATATGTCATTGGATAGTAATTTTGATAATATTAAAAAGATATATCGCGTTTAGTGGTTATTGAACCTAGGACCTGCAAGAGAGGTTTTGGGTTAGTATATACAAGTATAATATAATATTTATGTATATTCCCTGTATTAGTCCTGCTATTCGTGTTGCACGGACCTTCGGGTCTATTTTGGGCAAGGACTTTAAGTACGGAATTGTATTTGTAAATATTTTGGTACGGAATTTTGTTTTGATTGAAGATGAAATGTGTTGAAAATTGACCCAATGCTTCTTTATAATATAATGTTAATGTAATTGTTATATTTTGAATGATATTTATTTCTAAGTTTAACTGTTTTTGTTATGCTCGAAGGTATGAGATCGAGCCTATAGCCATATAACGGGCACGTTTTCAAAAAAAATGTTATTGGAAAACCTGCATAGCTTTTGTGACCTATGTGATGACCTTATGACCTTTTCCTGAGACCTTTTCATCGGCAGTCACTTACACTATCAGGCAAATCACACAATCAATTTATTAAGTAAAGTTTATTAAAGTGAAATAGATTGCTAACTTATTTATAGTTAACATTTTTAGTTTATTTTAAGTTACAAATACATCTACGTATTTCAAAATCAGTTACTATACAATCTTAACTTTTGCTTGTGAACACAAACATCGACATAGATATTTGTTTTATCAGTCAAAGGTAACAGTTTGTGTATTTTAACGTTTATTTATACAGCGGTCTAATCACTTAATGAAAGGTTTCGACTAATTGCTATTTGCAGTGTAAATATTTCAAATACGTGGCTCTAAAGTCTTTGAGAAACTTTTGGTTAGTTCGTTTTAAACATGGTATTAAAGGCGAACTAAGATGCATTGATTACAAATAAAAATAATATATTGTTAGTTACATGTTTTAGAACTCACGAACAGCTGAGCCGATTTGGCTGAAAATTGGCAAAAAAAATGAGTATAAAATAATAATCTTAATTAAACTGTAGATCATTCGTCTACTTCGTCAATCAGGTACTGCGTGATGAAGGAAACCGTGCTCACGCTATTTCGTTCTCTGCTTACCCTACTAACAAAAAAAGCGTAATAAACATCTAATTTGTACAAATATTATCCAAAGACACATTTATAGTAGGGTATTATCATACATTATAACAACTATCCCAAAAGCAATAAGTTTTGAATAGAAGGCCAGAGCCGTGGTCCGGAATACATTACGGATGTGCAGTGCGGTGAACCCAAACCTTTTCAAATAGTGCGGATTTAATACGGAATTAATTCGGATTTAGATGTGTTTGGATTGTAAAGGAGTAAAGTTTGTTTATTAGATAAGTAAATAAAAGTTTGCTTTAGAAACAATATTGGGAGTTGTGGGATTTTTTTACTGTTCTCTCACCGATGTTTCAAATTTTACTTATTTTTTAAAATGAATGAATACTAGGTTACATTATGTAATTACTAAAACTCTCTTCTTTTATTACTTACTTAAATAATTAATGCGATAGTTTAGATCAGATATTTGGCTGTTTAAATGGATATCTATTACTGAATCATTCCATAACTACTGAACGGAATTTGATAAAATGTACATAGATAGTTTACTTTATAAACCTAAAATAACACACACTTTAATGGAAAAACCTTTTCACGCCGACGTAGTCGCAGCAGAAGCTAGTTAATTGTAAAGGTATCTTATTTTGTAGGTATCAAAGGGTGTGTCAGTACTATCTATCAAACACAAATCTAATCTTGGTTCTAGTAGAGTTCAATGTTAACTAAACCTAGCTGACATGGCTTTTTAATTACCTACTTCTAAGTTTTAAAGCTATTTATTAACATTAATTTAAAAGTTTAATTTATACATTAAATTAATAAATAATATTACTATGTTACATAAAACTTATATAACTAAATATTTACATTAAATTATTAAAATTAAAACTATATATACAAATTGACGAAAAAAAAAACAAATATATATATAGTTTTAAAGCTAGATTTAATTAACTTGAACATTTCAGTGAGAGAAAAGTTTGATCAGCAGAAACCGCACTTAAAGATAACATTTCTTTCTTTGTAACTCTACGATTTAAACCTTAACTGGGTTTAAAAATGAATCTCGAAAGGAATAGTGTCTTATTCTTGAGAACCCGTTGTGGAATATGTTGCGTAACTAAAATCGCAATTTTCAAATTATTATACCAATATTTTCTAAACAATGTTAGTTCCATGTAATAGTGAGCTTGTTGCCATTTACCGGGCACACTACCAAACTGCTGGCTACTATTGAGAATTTTTGTAACAAAAATTAGAAATAACCAATTTATAGTTATTTGCTCGACCAGGGAATCGAACTCGACATAGCAGATATAATACAAGCCCCGAAAAAGAGGCAGTTTCTTCAATTAATTATTTTCTAAAATAAATCTTAACAATACAAGCCAAAATATATTCAGTTATCTGAGCCCACAATGATTAATAACGATTCGGAGTTTCAAACAAGATTTATTGATTCTCCTGAGGGTGCGTATTGACACCAAAATTTATTGTTCACCAAACTAAATGAAAAAACTCACGGCTATTGGGAAATGAAAACAATGGGGAACAAACAATTATTTGAACGAAAACTGTCCAAGTTTGTTTTTGGATAAATGTTGGAGATTTCTGTTTTGAGGGCAGATTTTTTACCATCAAACAACTTTTTGGGGGAAATATTTTGGCTTATTTTGGCAGACTCTGTACACATTATACGGCAAAAAAAGTCTAAATTACACCATCACGTAGATAGAGGTGTATAAAATTCATCCGCGTGTTATAAATATCAGTCCCGTTACATGGGACTATCATGGTAAATTAACTGTCATTTAATATGATAGTCCCATGTAAAATCACTGGATTAGTACACGTAATGGGGGTGAGAAATAAAAAATATATATGAATTCTGTAGACGGTTGAAGAATAAGTATTTTATAAGTAAAAGCACTTGAAAAATAACTGTCAGTTTTCGGCTATTTTGACTAATGCCTAATTAATTTAATAACCTACATAATAATTTGAGTAATTCATGAATAAATTTGTTTTATGTTCTACAATTTGTCATTGGTGTGGTATTTTGCAAATTAACATTTATTTAAAATATTAAAAGCGTAAATGTTTTTGTTTGCCACAATATCAATAATTTAATTAAATGCATAATTAATAGGTAAACAATTCCGTTTAATTAGTGATAATTAGTGACAAAGCTATGATAATGTATTTAACAGTTTACAGGTATGTTGTATAGTTGGAATCCGAATTGATTAATGTAATTTTAGTAGTGATTAATTGAATTATAATGTTTCACATGAAATATAATTAATTTAGATTTACTTAGTTAGGTATGGTTTTGTATTTTAGTAACCTTGTCTAAAGGTCTAGGTTTTCTTCTATAACCGGAGATTTAGGCAGAGGTGGATACAATTTTCTCTTCCTACGTTTCATAATTTTTAATGTTAGTCCAACGTAACAGAGATGGTCTTTGGTCACAAATATTAGGCTACATTATATAAGCGGATTAAAAAGAATCAAGATTTCAATGTCTTATATTACTATTACCAATGATAATAATATACTATATATATGAACGCTTCAGTCACAAATGTAATGTTCACACATACTTTAGCTTTTAACCTCACCCAAAGAATACACTCAATACAATATCTCGTAAAACCATACAAAAGAACTAAGAAACTACGATAGAAAAGGACAGTCTTCTAGAAAAATATCTCCAAACACCAGCTTTCTGTAGAAAATATCTGCATTACAATAACATCAAGTGGACAAAGGCGAAGAATTACGTTATACTCTCCAAAGCTTTCAGCTGAAAGAAAAGGTCTCTGCGATAAGAAGTTTTCAAATTCACGGAAAATTTTTCCTTCTTTATCTGAACGTCGAAAAAGTTGATATCACTTACACGGTGAATGGGTCTGATTGCTATTTATAAGATAAGTCATGGTTTGAACATGGGGAGTTTGAAAAACTTTTTGTTTCGTATTTGTTAGTCAGTAATACAAATTTAATTTTGATATCGATCGTTTCATATCATTTTAGTAGCTTTGAGCGAACTTTTGCAGTGAGAATCAATAAATTTCGTAACTTTATTAAATAAGGATATGAAACGAAACGAAAAAACAACCAGGCGCAAATACGATATGAGGATCACACAGAGATTTGGGAATCGAACCCATGACTTCCCCGTAGTGTCAGCAGTGTTGATGAACATAATAATTATTGTAATTTTAAAAGATATCTTAGCGAACAAAAATCGCCTAAAAAAGCTTAACCTTGACTATTAAAGAAAAGATGCACGCATTAACTGCACGTTTAGCGCAGTGGTTTAAGCGGTCACCTCGCCACAACAACCGTAGCGCCGCGTGTGGTGGGTTCGAATCCCACCCAGCACAAATCTTTGTGTGATGAGCACGAGTATTTGTTCTGAGCCTGGATGTTAATGTATCTATATAAGTATGTATTTAGAAGTATATAAGTATGTTTATCAGTTATTTGGTTACCATAGTACAAGCTCTGCTTAGTTTGGAACCAAATGACCGTGTGTGAGTTGTCCAATAATATTTATAATATTTATGTTTTAATTAATTATGAATACATTAAAACAATAAGTAAGACGTAATTAAATATAATAAAGTCAGTTCTAATTAAACTGCAACATGAAATTCATATATCTTATAACCCCGCCCTCTCGTTGCTATGAGTTTAGGACGAAGCCTTCCGAAGTCTCTAACGGCAACTACAATTTATTGCAAGGGGTCCGGGAACCTTGAAATATTTGTACAAATCGTAAGTTATGCCAGACAGTTTTGCTTTAGGTACAATAATTTTATTTGGAAAATAGATTTTCAGACCTGTAAAATGTTATTTTTCTGATACTTAATTTTATTTTACTGCTCTAGTCGGCTTCTGGTTTATTTCATTTATTTAAGGGAAAATTCGAAAGTTGATGAAAACAAAATATGCCTTAAGCTCTGGATTTTAACTACACTTGGGCTAAAATTTCATTAAAATCAGTTCAGCTATTTAGTCACAAAGGCGTAGCTGGCAGACTCTCCCATTATCTTTCTTTGTTTCAAAAAGACAGTTACCGCACTAACCCCAAAGTTCATCTATTCAATAGCGTTTAAACACATACAAAAAAACCGCTATTGAATAGATAAACTACCGCTAAATGTGCCCAGAAACCGGGCATTAGAATTGCTCTTGTGTTGCGGGGACTATTACAAACATACAACCGCTCGGAAGCAGTCAATTTGAGTCATTATTCCTAGAATAATTAGGTCAATATAGTCTGAAAACAGCAAACCCCCAGCTAACCTAATAAACCGTATTTAGAATCACTAAATAAGGAATCCACTTGGAATAGAAGCCGGTATATTTATCAAAGCGGCGATATAATTAGACTGGCGACGTCAGAGCCTCAGAGGTCGACCTTAGTCCCAGTTTACAATCTGTACAGATTTAATCAAAGCAAATTGGGGTGCTTATTCACTACCACTTGAAGGTAGTGCTTTATTGGTGTGGAATAATACATACTAATATTGAACGAAAACTACTCTATTGTATACCATTTGTCGGCTAAATAGCTCTACCGATTTTGATAAAATTTGGTCGTCGTAGTTGGTCGATTATAAGCTACCAATTTTTTTGCAAACACATGAACGAACATAAATTAAATTTTTGGTGTCCTGTAGCGTGATTCTGTTCAGTTCCTACTTTCTAGTATCGGGAGTTTGACATTTAATAGTTCTCAAGGCAAAAAGTCCCTTACCAGCACTTGGCCGGCGTGGTGGACTTAAGTTTTAACCCCTCCCTCGTTTTGAAGGAGACACTTGCCCAGCAGGGGCTATAATAGATAAAAAAAGGCAAAAATAGTTATCACAGTGTCGCGTTTTTCAATTTCTCAATACTTATACTAGCCGGTTGTCGATAGTCTAATAGTTGTAGAGAATCGCGCTACTGGTTCTTCATCCACTTGATTCATCAGGTTAACCAGATCTTATTATGTCTTCAAAACTTATTATTATGGGCAAAGTTGGGCATTATGGGCATGTAAAAAAACCAATCGGTGTGGTTTTTATGGTACCTATCACATACCATACATTTAAGTTCTAGGCTTAATCTCATAAACCACAAAATTTACATTCAAAACCAAACTCCTAGCGCCTAATCAAGCATACATGTAGTGAATAAACATATATCAATATTAATATAACAAGTTTCAACAAGCCCGTTAAGGCTCGTTTCAAAGCCTCTAACGATCTTGAAGGATTTCAGTTTTGGACTATATTCTGGGGAATATGGAAGCTAATCCTTGAAGCGGTTTGTTTGAAGATAGGCGTAGGAGAATTGCTTAGACTGGTGTTTTTAATCGTTTTATTTAAGAAGTTACAGGAGAATTACTTAGCCTGCTGGTTTAACTTGCAATTTAACATGTTTAATACATATTCATAAGTAATTGGTCGTATTATAAAATAAGTTTTAAACCTTGTTTTTGCTCTTAAATCTTCTTTACTGCCTACATCATATTGAATGATTAACATCTTTCAACATAATGACTGATTTTTTAATGCACCTGACAATCTAAAGTTTCGCGTTTCTTTCCCCGTTGGGTATACAGGGCGCAGTGGCGTACACAGTTTTTCTCATCATTAGAATAGTAGTGAGTCTGATAAATTTGGAAGTAGACTCCCCGTGTCTCATACATGTAAGACAAACGATGTGATGATGGGAAAAATTAGGTTTTTTTAGACCTATACGGTAAAACAGACATAAAGTTATAACAAAATATAATATAACGCTGAGAAACGGACTCCGTATTATTTTTCAACAAAAACATAATCCCAAAAAGCGATTCGAAAGCGAAATAATCCTCAACAATAATATTTTCATTCATGCAAATGAACAAAAGAAATTCATAAAACCGTTTTAATGTACTATTAATTTTGACACGGGAAGGTTCGTTTGAAAAATTTTGTACAGAAAATTTTCCCAATGAATTATGTATGAGGTACATTTCTGGTAGAGAGCGAGATATTTTTCTTCCTTTGGCACTCAGTGGGGCATGAATCTATTGCTGAAAAATTGTGGAGGTTCCTGAAAGCATAGCTAAGATATTTGAAATATCGTAGATTTTATTTTTAAGTTTTCTGTGGAATCGAATGCTTTAATAAATCAGTCACACTGAATAAATATAGAATCAATAACTTAACGTAAGTTAGATTTTGTGGTGCATTCTTAGTATAGATTTTCAATCTCAATATTTTAAATCTGAATTTTTTTTATACATTATTCACGAATATTTAATCATAATAATAATATAATCTTTGAAACTATAATAAAACCATTCCACCGAGAATTTCGAAAATGTAATTGCACTCTAAGAACTAAAGAAACCTAGTTTTTACAAATGCTTACGTTATTAAAACTTAAACCTAGCATTAGTATTAAAACTTTTAGTTCCACTAAAGGTCGTTTTCACGTCTGAAAGATCTGAGAAACACTAAGAGGGTATTCTTAATGATTTATTCAAAGAAAAATCTCGTAAAGTTTCCTCTCATTTCTCGTACTCCGTAGTTTTTGTGAGTCAGACCTTATTTTAGCTAGAACGTCTGGGAAATAAAGTTACGTTTTTCTTTATTTTCATAGTACCTTCTATTGCGATTACGAAATTGCAGTAACAATTTTTAAGACAGGCGAGTTTTTTTTAGGTAGGGGTTGTCTCTGAAACAACAAAATAAAATAAAATAAACTTTCACATTTTAAATGGTGCAATAATGCACAATGTATAATCGACATACATATTATTATGTATACGTAATATACGCTCAATATAGTTTATATGTACCCGGGCAATTACGGGCCGGGGTACTATATTCATTATAAGTCGCTGGTTTCTATGACTTATTGCAAACAAAAGAAAATTAAGAAAACATTATTCTAATTTTAGCTGAGCCACGTTCAATGAAAATAATGAGTCAAATATTTTGGAAGTCTTTTCAAATAAGCCTTTTTAGCGTTCAATTTTATTCAATTTCAAAATCCTTTTACAGTGCTAACCTTTTAGAAAAATAAACAATATGAAGTCAATCAATAAACCACCTTATTAAACAAATATACAATCTAAAATCGCAGGAATATTTTGGAATCAAAACGTCAGTTGTGTAACGAGACTGCCAGCGTTCGGCCGAGCTCGATGAATGACGCACTTAACCCTGCTGTACCCAAATCCATGTTTATTGCCACTGAGTACACAACCAGTTTGCACACTGCGTACTGCCGACCTGTGTATTGCTGGCTATGTAGACGAGCAATGAAAGTATCTTCGAACACTGACTGCCTCCGTGGCGCAGTGGTTTAGGTCACCACGCCAATACCACTGCGTCGGGAGGTCGTGGGTTCGACACGGAGCAATTATTTGTGCGATCCACAAATAATGGTTTCGGGTCTGGTTGTGCTTTGTGTCCGTTGTTTGTATGTTTGTAAAAGTCCCCGCGACACAAGAGCAATTCTTAGTGCGGGAGTTGTCTAATAAAAAAACAAACAAAAAAAAACGAAACAAAACAGTTTTTTCGTCAATTTCCTCTTAACTCTTTCAAGTCTCTTTCTTGAAAGTCGCTCTTTAATTATAAGTATCCTTCAGTAGCTCGATTCTCTACTACTATCGACTACCGACAAGCGACCTGTCATCGAGAAATTTTGTATGAAAATCTGATTCTGCGCCTCTGACGGGTGTCGTAGGAAATATTATGGCAGTACATTCTAAATGTCAAAATTTCGGTAGCTAGCCGGTTGTCGGTAGTCGATAGTGGTAGAGAATCGAGGTACAGTTCATTTATTTAGTAAGATTTTGAAATGCATATGCATGTTGTTTTTTTATGTCTTGTAAGCATGTTTGTAAGTAGCGCCGCATCTAAGTCGTAGTTATAGTTTTTACGTGATGAATACGAATTGACTATAATATCTAATAATATCCATAGAACCTTTTGTTAGATATAAAACAATATATTTGTAGTTCTTTCTGCTATGTGAGGAATGTCTATCTATTATTATATGTGTAAATGACGCAGTCATATATCTATTGTTAATATTGTTATACGCTTGAAGAATTTAACAATAATAATCAGTTTTATTGTATTTAAAACAAAAAAAAAACGGATCCAATTTATGAAAAACTGTTACAATTTTATTAACTGCTAATGTCATGTTTTGAAATAGCAACTTATAATGATGGAACATGCGATTTGCAAGCTACAAAAAGTTGCCCGTCTGCAACTGGCAACACTATCGTATAGAACACATTATGCTCTGTAAATTAAACCAAAGTGCTCATAGAGATTCAAAGAGACTTACCTGAATTGGATTTAGTATTGAGTGACTTTAAATAGAACTTTTCGTTTCACTACGTTTTCTATTCCATTGATTAACATTGAAGCTATACAGAAGGTGCAGTGGATTTCAAAATTTAATTTTGTGTCGGAAATAGCCAGCGTAAATAGATTTATGTTCTATGTGTCAATAATGGATCGGATACAAAATGTTCAGTGAATTTTGAAACTTGTGTGATGATGTACAGTCATGAGTTAAAATGGGTATACGTTGTCTTTTTTAACGTCATTTTTGTTTACAAAATTGTATAATTACTGCAGTATATTGACTTCAAAATAATTTTATATTACTATGTATTTAAAATTAGATAAGGACAAACAGATCTATGGACATTTTCATTCATAAAAGTGCGTTTCAAAATGAAAGTGTTAATGTATGTTTTTGCCTGTAATTGTACAAAATGTAATCAATAGTAAATTATTGCACTGTGTGAGTATTCAAAGGTTGAATAACATTTCCTCAAATTAGTTCTTATTTATTTATTTAATAGTAGTTTGTTCTTCATTTTAATATTGTCAGTAAATTTAAGTTTCATCAAGAGTTAGGTTGTAATTTACAGTCTTAAGATGTCAAATAGAAATGAGAGTAAAACTAAATAATTGTTGGCAATCCTAATTTAATCTATTCACAAATTATTGGAATCTTAAAACTAATTATTATTGAGTATTATTACAACATGGAATTATTTGCTTGTCTTCATTTTGCGCAGGCATTTTATGGACCACAATTTGTTGGTAGCCCGGCGATATTTTGTTGTTCGATAGTGGCCCGTGTATTTTTTTGGCATTTAAATAGTTTAATTGATCATGCAGCTGGTTCCGTTAATCTTAGAGCTTTCGCCGAATAGTTCCATTGCCTTCTTGATGTCGAATATTCTGGGGTCCATGGAGTCCCTCTTAAAGATGGCCAGCTGTCCAGAGTCACAGCTCCTCATGAGAAGAAGGTTTTTGTAGACCAGCCACTGGTCTGGACTTTCCATTATCAGGTGTATTGAAGTTTTTCTCGCTGGAATAATAGATGACGTTATTATTTTGACTTGTTTTATGTAACGAAAATAATGTTGTGATCTCAACAATGCATACGATTGTTTTTGTGTATGCAATTACATCACACCTGTTACTCTTTAACCAAATGACATCAGCTACTGTTGTAACTCATACACAATTTTTTAACTGTTTAACCAATTATACTTGAACAATTGACTGTTCTATACTTGTGTGAGTATGTTTACAACGGATTTCTACTAATATAGCAGAACGCAATCATAAAAGACTAGGGGTCATGCAATAACTGGTTAAAACCGTAAAACGATTAAAGTTTCATCAGTAAAAAATCTCCAGTGTCGGTACTAAAGAATATCAAGAATTTGACTTTTAAATGAACTGAACATTAGTCCCTAAGACAGCCACTAGGGACGCTGATCAGATGTTCATACAACAATTTCCCGATAGCTGGCCGGTCATCGATAGTCGATAGTAGAAGAAAATCGCCAGTCTGGTTATTAATATACTTACTAATATCTTTTTCCGTCTCATCAATGATGACGTTCTTCATGACTCCCTCGTCGTACATGGATCCCATTAGGAAGTGCCTCCTCTTTACGCCGATACGGTTGGTGTGACGCAACTTAATTTCTAGCAGGATTTTTCTCCAGTCGATCGAGTCATTGAACGTGCCGTACTTTCTTGCAAATCGTTGTTGATCCTGGAGAAAGAAGAAGGTATAATTAGAAGAAATGTACCTTGTCTTTGCAAAGGTTTTTATTGAAATCCAGTATCATTTAATGTTTTATCAATTTCAGCTGTTATCTGCTTTAATGGTAACAGAAATCGTCTAGAAGAAGTCTTGATACCTGGGAGTTTACATATGTCATAGTTCTTGCAGAAATAAAAATATTCCAGCCAGTGTTTGGCCCATTTTTTAAATGAAGGAGCGAAGAGAGAGAGACCAGTGCCTTGCAGTACAACAGTGCAGTAACGATAAAAAGAGTATAAGAGGTACTTACTTTAGGCGTCAAAGCTACAATAATAATTCTTATAGGGTTGAGTTTCATAGTGGAGTCCACAATCTTCCAAATATCAGCCATCTCGGTAATCTCAAACGGTGTAGTCTTCTTGAACGAAGGGCAGTCGTGTCTGATCATCTTTCTTGGTTTGTACTTCTTGTAAGACTCTTCTGTCGTGCTTTCTTGCTCTTGTAATTTGTCTAGAATTATAACTATTTTGAGTAAATTAGCTATTTATTTGAATGGTCAACTTAAATTGTGTACTTTTTGTTTCTCATCTCACCTTACGGCAAGTGACAATGAAGACGTTATATGTTATCCAAGAGATATACATTTATGCTACTTTGATTATTCACAAATCTATGCTACTATGTGATAGAAAATAATTTTGTCATCTGAACTACTTTAAATAGGATTTTTGCTACTTGCAGTTGTAGTTGATGAATGTTAAAAAAGAAAGTGTATTTACCTGTTCCTTCTTGCGTTACGAAGTCTTTGGTCTACCAGCTTGAGCTACTTCTGTGCTAGAATAACTGTGTTATCTTCATATTCTAGATTAAACACTTACGTCATATAGGTAGGTTATATTATGCATTGATGTTACAGAATAAGTTGCGAGTGAAACTATTGTTTTGTGCAATTGGGTGAAAATATTTTTTGTACTGTGACTAGTTTATTTTATTGTCGTAATCAAGCGAGAGAAAATATTCTTCTAGAGTAACTGTAGGTAGTGCTGAATTACAACTAACATATCTACTTAGACGTGGTAACAAATAATTACTTTGTCATGAATTAGGGTAATACGATACAGATACACTACTAATAGTGGTATTTAAAAATTAATTATTAGAAATCACAATACATTAACACAAACTACTACTACTTTATTAACATAAATGCTCGTTAACACATCCCACTTTGAGCCAGGGGAATTTTTGTTTTTGACATGCAAAAGTACCATTCAACACTTCAGGTTCGCCGAAGTTTCTTAAAGCCTCGTTGATGACTGCAGTCTTGGGGACAGTGGGGACTCTGGAGAAGACGGCCAGGTCACCAGTTTCACAGTCCCTCATGAGGAGCAGGTTTTTCACAACCATCCATTGATCAGCATTTTCTCGGTGGAAGGATACAGATGTGGAGTTGGCTGCAAACAGAATTCGATGATACGTTTCGATCACTTTCTCGGTTTTATTATTGTTTGATATTAATTTAAAAATTAATTACATGATTTTAAAGGATAAATAAATCGAAACCACCATTGTCCTACTACTTAGCAGGGTATCCTGCCGGCATGTTTTGCCTTCACCATGCTAATTTCAGGAGATATGATGGGGTAGATGAATGTTACAGACACATCATTTTTTTAGTAGACTACCAGTTTCTAATAAATACAATCTAGTAACATATGACTTAATAGAATATGAAGCAAGCTAATGACATTCACAATTCAGGTTACCATAAATCGCGTTTAAATTTTTTAACTGCCATTATTATTGCCCTAGTTGAGTTACCAAATTAACAAGCACCGAGTATTATAAACCCTCGATTTCTGAGTTACATTACGCGATAGTTTATCCATTCTATAGCATTTAAACATTTATAAAAAAACGCTATTGAATGAATAAATAATGAATAGATTAACTACCGCTAAATGTACCTCAAAAACCGGGCATAAGACATGTTCAGGTAGCACTACTTACTGATACGATCTTCTTCAATAATAATATTATCCAGTACTCCTCTCTCAGCCTGGGTGGAGTCAGCCTGCAGGAAGTGCTTCCTCTTCACACCGACACGGTAGCTGTCACTGGACCTCACCTCCAAGATGCACTTGTTCCATTGGATCGTTTTGTTGAAGGTACCGTAGATTAACGCGTATTGCTTCTGTTCCTGTATTTGAGACAATATATAATTTAATCATTGTTCTAGTAAGAGAGGAGCTCGTTACCAGCAGCCGCGCGGATTGATCTCTGAGGTTAAGCAACGCTTGCCGAGGTTGATCTGTGGATGGGTGACCATCTTTTACATATCGAGTTCCTCCGTGGTTCGGAAGGCACGTTAAATTGTAGGTCCCGGCTGTCATTTTCGAAGATCTTTGACAGTCGTTACAGTTACTGAAGGGTATCGAGTTATAACCCAGATATTGGGTTGTGGAGGTCAGATAGGCAGTCGCTCCGTGTAAAACACTGGTATTCAGCTGCATCCGGTGAGACTGGAAACCGACTCCAACATAGCTTGGAAGAAAGACTATGCTGATACAGATAATTGTTCTAGTAAGATTATCTTTAATGTAAATTTGTAGGTCTGTGAGTTTTCGTTCATAAAACGACCGCTACATATTCCAGTAGTTGACCTAGTTTAAGTAAGTAAACCTAGTTCAGAGCAATGACGCTTATTGACTTTGCAAAGTGACTGTAATTTTAATTAACTAAGAACTTGTGGGACCCTTTATGTGCCGTAGACATTCAGGCAGTATACTAAAGCCATTGATTCATCTACCAGCATGTGAAAATAATAGAAATGTGGCCACAGATTGGCATTTGTTTGATTGTCATGAAAATCATTTGTTTGTCATTGTTGAGTGATATGTCGTTGAAAATACTTACCTCAGAAGACAGAGTCTTAATGTAAAGCTTGAAGCACTTCAGCCTGTGAGGCATGGTGTAGTACACGATCTTCCAAACATCAGCCATTTTACTTATATTGAACTTTTTACTCTTCTTATACGATTCACAATGTATAGGAGTGTCTAAAGATAGTTCATCTTGAACAAAAGCACTGAAATTGAAAGGTGTTGTTGGTGCTTCAGTCAGCGTCGTATCTACCCTTTCTGTAGTAGTCGTAGTCGTGGTCGTAGTGGTAGTCGTAGATGACGTAGTAGTCAAAGGTTCTGGATTTGCCATTATCGGCTCTTCATCGACTATTTCATAATCTACACTCGTCGCATTCTTCTTAAACGTATCACTATAAAGACCGTTTATTTCAGATTCCTTCACATACGGCACTACTTCAACAGGATCCATTGAGGTATACTCATCGTATTCCGGCTGCCTTTTATATTTTAACTCAACAATACCTATTTCACCTTTAACACGATCACGATCACAATGGCAAGAGAAACTATAATGTAGATTTAAAAGAATATATAGTACTACTGATTTAGACCACATTTTGATATTATCTTGTAGAGATGCGATTGCTTAATGATCTACGATCGTCGTTGGCTATATTTAAATAAGAATCCGATTGTTATGAAATCTATACTTACTACAACGTGTTTACATTTCGCTTAAAAATATTTTCTTTGTCGTAAACACGACTATTGTTTAGAATCTATTACTACACTATTGTTAATTGTTATATTATGTCATGTCTATGATTTGGTTCTGTTATTTTGGCTAGGTGATTGTGAGTATGTGAGTACTTTAGTATTTTTTGGTTACCATTAGAGAGAGTAAGTAGTTTTTGTTTTTTTGTTGCTTTTTAAGATTTTAAGTTAAATTTTAAGAAAATAATCTTCTGGAAGAATTTATCAGTAAGTAACTAATCAATTACATTGTAAAATATTAACTTATTAGCATTGAATCACAAATGTTTGATATAGATTTCGGTTCTCGGTCTAGGTAAAATACGGATGATTGTTATAAAGTTTTATTCTATGCTTTATGTTCGTAAACGCAAATATATTCAAAAATAGATAACCAACAAAGTTATTGTTCCTAAAGTAAATATTATCTCTATCATAGAAACCATATGTTTGTATTAAACCCCCATTTCTGTAATCCGAGCCTTCTAACGATACCAAAAGTTGTGAACTGCCGAAGACCGGAGAGCCGAACTTAGCCGAAGTTTGTCGAAGTTACACGAAGTAGTTTTAGGACAAAGTTGGTCCGTGCGATGGTACTTATTAAACGGGCGGATCAGGGAGCTGTGTAAAAGTGTGTTCACAAACTGTTTTATCTTGTGGTGTAGTGGAGTTTAAATTAGTCGGATGTTTGTATCTCATGTTTGAGTTTTTGGGTCCTAGTTTCGTGTTGGAAGTTGAATTCTCCAAGATATTTGAGTTAAAGCGAAAACTTACCTTGTAATTGAATGAAGAATATGCTTTGCAATCGTTCTACGAAATTTTGAGTGAGATATTCTCGAGAAACTATGCTGAATTTGAAGTTACTTGGGATACGATTTAAAGTTAAAATTAGGTTACAGAAATATCCATATATTAATGCACGAATTTAAGCCGAATAAATGTAAGGCCAATCAAATTATAATATAAATTAATTTGAATAATAAACCCAAGAATTAAGTAAAATGCAAAATGGCGAGAAACTCAAGAGAAAAATCAATAAAATCTATATTTTTTTTAACTATACATATTACTTTCAGAGAAAAGATCTTTACCATCTTACATAATAATAGTGTAAATAGACACGTAAATAAAGCCACAAGTAACAACAAAGTAAAGTAGAAAAGCTGAACAGCACGTCTAGGTTTATTGTGTCACGTAACTGACGGGGTATCTACTACTATCTACCAAGTAGGTCGTTCACCTTTAGGCTATTGATGTAAATCGTTTGAGGCATTGTAGGCTTCTTTTCGTTTAAGTTAAGACCGACTTTCGTACGGTTATTTCTGTGCTTCAGTCATCAATTATCTGCCCAGCCTTTCTTCCAAATGTGTTGGAGTCAGCTTCCAGTCTCTCCTTACATCGGGACCTCCAGAACTTAGTTACCTGGTTTTGTATGCTTCAGTAATCACTAGTTTTTTTATGGATTTGATATTATTGTACTACGTTATGAAGAACGTATCCGGCTAGTACAGAGAAAAAAATTAAGGCAAAATTAAAACAAGGTGAGACGATATACAGACCAATAAAAACTAAAAGATTACAATGGGTAGTAATTATAATAACAAAATATGAATATTATGTTAATCTCTTTTTTGTACAAAAAATAATCTGTGTACCTAAAAATATTGAATTACTATATAATGCAAATTACCACCAAATAAAGTTTTCCTAAGCGAATATTTACACTTTCGAAACCGGAACATACTTCCAAATAAAGAATATATATACCAAAACTTTCTTGCAAGTGTGTGTAATAAAAACATATGTGCACTCATCTACAGTAACGCATGTGAACAAGGTGTGAACGTTACTTTATACGACGCTCGTGTGTGCCTGTGTAAAAATTCACTGCTACATATATTTATATTGATCGTTTGTTGGAGTCAGAATAATCATTATATTTGTAATTTTTTGTTTGTAACCCGAAAACGCAATTGTCATTGACGTTACAGCTATCGCTACAATAGAATAAAACATAGTTGCTTTCCGCGTCTGTGCCTATGTCTGTATGGTTAGATTTTTAAAACTACACAACGTATTTCGATGTTTTTCACTTCAAAATAAAAACATCGCATTTCCATGCTATGGATGATTAAGTTGTCATAACTTTTGATACCAATTTAACGAATGCATTTCGCCTGTTCGCCAATTTGGTGAGATTCAGCAATAAAAAGGAGAAGAAAAATAGTACTACAGAACATAGTTTGATAACAAACTTAGCAATATTTTGTTTAGTTTTAATGCTTACGTCTCTGTATCCGTTTGGACAGCATTTGTTTTGACACACTGGCTGGAGATTTGTAAACGTAGGCAAGTGAGTAGGTCAGAATAGTCCGGCGGTTGGGATCGAGAAGACTATGGACGGATGTGTGAGCATGTGAGAATGTACAGGCGTCTTTGTTTAATATTATAATGTGACGGGTTATACAGTTATACCTTATTTGTTCACCCGACGTTTCGATAGATTTTTTTTCGAAATTCGACCGTGGTCACGGGCTGACTACACGGTCGATGTAATTCGTTAATCTTTAACTTTCAATAGCCTTTAATACCCGTTACATTATAATATTATGTGTACAAGTCGCGAGAGTTTAAAAGCGTCTTTGTTTGTTTGATATTTAGCTCGTGAAGTTGTGTATTAATAGGTATGTAGCAACAAAAGTATGTGTAGGTAGTTGGAAGTACAGTGTGATTGAAAGGAAGACTTGAAACTTCGAAAAAGCTATTTGATATTGCGAATGTGCTTTTTTTCTTTTTTCATAAGCCAATTCTTTCACATCCAACTTAATTAAGTATCAACATGAGTTTTACAAACATATTAAAAAGATCCGAAACAGCTATTGCGAGGGTAAGAAATCATTTGTTTCGTTTAGGTAAAAAATCCACAACAGCGTCTAAATTAAGACTTTAGAATCTGATCCTAAAGCACAATTTGCGGCTAAATAAAATAATTATGTTTCGTATGGGAATCTAATCTAATGACGATCAGAGAGTCTAAGATGTGTCCCTACCCTATTACAAAAACTACTTTATATACTATATATATATATATATATATTATCTCCTTGAATACAATGTGTCAGGATCATTCAGGATGTGCCTTCAATTTGTACGAGACATAAAGTCCAGTAACACGAAACAAAACATTGTTGTTTATTTGCTGTCAAAACTCACGTCTGAAGGCAATGCAACACCTCGGGTGTAAAACTTAGCTTGTTACATTTTATTTTAAAGGATTAAAATTTTAAAACAAATGTTGGCTGGGCAAAAATGTATTTTGGCTGACGTCATAGTCGCTGAAGTGGTTGCTATGTTTGTACCTCTGCATAGAGGGCTGAGATGGGGCTGAGTGATGCAATTGTCCCATTCTCGTTGTAAAATATAATTCGCTATAAAAGTCAAGTTACTAGTGCAGGAATCGTCATGTAAAAACAATGACCGAAATGACTATTATTATTACTCTACAATTAAATCATATATCAAAATCGGTGTGAATCATTTTGCAAATGTCACATTCTATAAAGTTTTGGGGATAGTCTTGAGTTATTTTTTTACTTTTATTACTAACTCAATAGACAGTATATTTAATTTACGAAAACATATATTGTTCTGCATTAAAATCTTCTGGCACAACAAACGAAATTTTCATTATATTCAAACAGAAGCTATTATTTCCCCAAAGGCTACCAAAATTAAATGTCGCGAGGCAACAGAAAATCTAGTTAAAGCTGGAAATATTTCCTAGTTTAATTAACAGTAGTTTTCTTGCAATTCACGTTGGCGACGCGTTTCGTACGTGGTCGAGGGGAAACTCTTAATTTGTTTTGTGAAAATATATTGTACCATTTTTGTTCCAAATATTTTGGTCCGCTTTTTCGGTGATGTGTAGATTAATATTATTTTGTACTGCAGTAAATAAGTTACATATTTTTTGTAGTGTTAAGGTTTAATAATTGTATTAACACAAGTTTCGGAAAGAATGTAAGAGTTGTTAATAATATTGTTCGAAATATTATTTTTCCTCGCCCGAAATAAAAATTACATATTACTGCAACACGTATTTAAAATAGAACCATTTTTTTTATATTTTAATAATCTTGCTAGCAAGTTTATGAATGTGTTACAAACTGACAAAATTGTATCCTTAAATAAGCATAATTACACACGTATTATAGAATAATTTAAACTTTTTCTAAAGCATTTCAAAAAGTAGTAAACCTAATGAACCATATTAAAACAGAAACTAAGCATTTTCAAACAATAATGATTCAGTAAAGCGGTAACGACAATAAACGTTTGAACGAGCATCATAAATTTAGTTTATTGCATCGGTGTTTCCTCTTTCACAAGTTATAAACCATTACATTTTTCAAAATTCATGACAATATAATGTCCTTGTGTAAAAGATCGTTAGTGAAACGGAGAGGTTAAGCAACGTATAGTGTGGATGCTTCATAGATGTGGTGGGTGGCCACTTGGTAGTTTTTTTACTGATTTTCTTCGCTTTTCGGAGAGTACGTTAAATGACTGTCCTATTTGTTGTCCATTGCCTGTCTACTGAGTTTGATAATATATCGAACTAATAATAATATAGTGCTGTAACTCAAAATACAACTTTTATCAGAATCGTCGAGTAACACTCCCTATTATGGGTACAAAAAAACTAAATGATCTTTGTGTTTAAAAACCAAATAGAAGATTTCAATTTGATACTAACATCCGATTTTTACTCATTATCTTATTAATTGTGCATGATGATAAAAAAAAAACTGATTGTAAGTTGTTTTAATAAGAAAACTATTTTTGAAAGTTCGACCAAAATATTAATAAAAAAATCAATTCGTTATGTACCTAAGCTCCAATGATAGCTAACATAGAAGGATCTGAAAGAATATATATAAAAATGCATTATTATTAAAAGTCATACAATAATAAATTTAAGGCATAATAGTAAAATGCTAGCGACAGTTTCATGTAGCTAACAATAACATCGCAGCCGCATTTTCCTTTGTACGCTAAGAAATGGTTAAAATGCAATTTTAAATATTAATAAGAAATTCGCTTTGTACATTACAAAGCCTTTGGGTTTCACAATAAGGAATTTATTGTACGTGCAATCCTTACTACCCTACTTAATATTATAAAATGTGAACGTACTATGAGCTTCTCGACTTCGTCTGAGTGGGATTCTGGAATAAAAATCCTAAGTGCTAACGATAGTTTATAATATAGAGATATTCTAAACATGCGTAAAGGAGTAACTAAGATACTTATAGCCTTTGCATCAAAAACGTATAATGTAAAACAACAATCTTTATTTATGAAAATTACGTGAAAACTAAAATTATGAAATACTCTGTATATTTCCTTTAAAGTAATTTACCACAAAAATAATAACTAGATTAATTATTTCATACAAAAAAGTGCGAATGAAAATGCAGCAGTACATACCTTTTATGTGTGGTATCAACTATACCCGTTTTATGTATAACGGTTTTACTATTATATTATTTCCATTTCCTTTGCAAATTCATATGGAACTTACTGAAACTATAATAATTACATAGTTTAATTTAATGCATATATGTGCTCACAAATTGCACGGTTCCTACTTGATATTTATCTATAGAAAGTTATTAGTTCCAACATTACCTCGTGTGGGAAAACTTTATTGTATACTTAGTTGATATTTGCTTGGTATATTTTACCAGGCATATTGAACTATGCATTTCATTGAAAATAATTTAAAATTACTTCTAATTACGACTTAGTTATTATTTCAGACTTTTGAAATCGTTTGAACATTGTAGAGAATGGTGAATAAATTATCGGTTGAAGTTTAAAAAAGCTACCATATAAAAGTATTCGTACTGTGTCCATGGCGGTGTACGATTGCTAACGCAAGAATAAGGTCAATAAGGTCTTGGGTTCGATTCACAAGTCAGCCAAAGCGCTGTTTGCCTTTTTATTTATATTCGAGTATCCTGTTTTGTAACTTAGAGTTTTTGTGAAGTGTACTTACGTTGAATTGCAGTAATCTAGCAACCCATGTCAAAGGCCTTCGAGCGGCTTGAACAACTTTGACACTAGATTGACCACTAACCACACGATAAGAAGAAGAAGAAGTAATCTAGCCCATTCTGCAAGTAAGACTAACAGCTTGCCTTTTTAAAACCAATCTAGAGGTAGTGTGATACATGCTTACAAATAAAAATTAAACATCACATTTTATAGTTCACGAAAACCAATTACACCTCCACCGACATAACAACAAGCAAAAATATAACACAAATATATATCTTCCATCTCGCTCATACCTCTATCCCAACATGATATAACACAGAAATGTAATACCGCTACTATTGTTTGATTCCAGTGCACGAATGCCGCGGGCTCGCCTCAAAATTGCGAGTTCTGAGTTATGCCACATAAGGCGATTACCTTCACAGACTGCACGACTTGCAGCACAAAATCTAGGTTTACAGGTAATTAAATAGGACTTAGAGGTAACGAAGTTGAATGATAGTTTAGTTTTGAACTTTTGTTGCTGATTGCTAATGGAAATTGTACATTTTGCATCTGCATGGTTATAATATATTAAAGTGACAAATCGCGTCGGTAAAAGTTTCCGTATTGGCATATTATTTGCAGAAGGTACGGAAACACTGAATCAATAGTTATCTAGACAAATACCTTTTAAAACAAGAAGTCTTGGATATAAAACTGAATATATTTGACTGATTTTTAATCTCTATAGGAGCTTGGAGCCTAAGGGGAGTATCGTAACGCCCTAGTCCAATCATACTTGCAGTTAATTTATATTGGTCGTGTCTTATTCATATGTATTCAGAAAGGAAAAATAAATAAAATATGTATGTTTGTACTTTACTATTGTACTTAAAAAATACTACTTAAACTAGATAGGTACATTCAGTGATTTTTTGAAACACGTCTTTTCTTTTCATCATTCACCAAAAGTACCTTTACATTTAATATTCAGCGTCTTGAAACAGCGGTGAAACAAAAGTTCATTACATCAAGATTGTAGCGCGTCATGACGCAGGGTTGAGGAGGAAGGTCGCTTTATTTTATTATTCAGATGTACCGATGGCGACCGAGTGACGGATCATGATGTCTTCGGTGTTGTGAGGTGTTTGTTTTTGTTTTCTGTTTTTGAGGCTTTCTTGTGTGTTTTCTTTGATTTATTCTAGTTTATATTGAGGTTATACCATGTTATTTTGGGTAAAACCTGTAGGGTACAAGTTTACACTGTATTTAACTTCATAGCATAATCCATGTGGGAAAAATGTAGAGGGCAGTCGGTCAAAAATCACTTTGTGTACATCATTGTTGACGAATAAATAGTATTAGTTATTAACAACTGATATTTTACTAGTATAACCCATAAACAACACATTTAGATCTATAAGAAAAAATATAAAATTGATTTTTTACTGTTCAACTACAACTGAGAGACGGGGAGACCCGTAGGTTTCCTTTCGGAACAAGAGCTGTGCACATTGACGAAAAATATGAACATGTTTTACGAAAGAAAGAAATAATAACAGATTGGTTTGGAAATAAACAGAAGACTATTTTAATAAATACCGCAAATAACTGAAGCAGTGACTTGAAAAACCAGTCGTAACATTACGCAGTGCACAAATATGACACATCGCAAATACAGAAACAGGACTCGTCGTAAAACGAAAATAAAAAACAAGAATTCCAAAAGACCTCTTATGATTTAAACTAGAACCATATTCTGTAAAATCTCAGAGCTTTCACCGGTCTAATAAATGTCCTAATTAGATTCTAGAACGAGCTATTTCGCTTTAGTTTCATGTTATATTCCATGCTCTTTGATGCATTTTCTCTGCAATTCCTCTAGGGACAAGCGACTTTACTTGAAGCTATTATGAGGCTGTTTAGTGGGAGCCCGCGGGAATAGTATTTTACTGTTGGGTATTAAGTTATCTTACAAATTGAAATTTATTATTTGGAATATATCACTTGTTTTTTGTGTTTAACAAGACTTTTAACAAGTAAATTTTTAACAAGTAAAAGTATTGGCCTCTTGCTGTTTTTTTTCTGTATTTCAGCAGTTCAGTGAAAGTTAAAAAAAATGGATGTGGGATGTTATATAGATTTTATTTTATTAAATTTGGTTCATTGGTTTATTGAAAGCCTATCAGGACGAACTGATATTCGCATTTATAATAATGATTACTATGGTATTAATTGTTATCGAAACTGCATGTGACGTGTAATAATCATTTCGTGAGAATCAACGCTGGATAACTTAACCATAAATTTATCCATTATTTCAGTACCACGCCTGAAAGTTTTCGTTTCCAAACTGAATTTGACCCAGTAAGATCCACAGCAGTTTCGAATTTTTGTTTTTCATCCTGAAAATGCTTCATAAACATTCGAAAATAGACTTTAACACTTGTTTTCACATTTAAAAAAGTACAGCAATAATGTTTTTTGTCCATATTTTTTTACGTCGAGGCTCAGAGGCTCATGAAAGTCAATTCAGTTAAGAAGCCAGTTACCGCTTCACTTGTAATTCAAATTCAAAAGTTTTTGTGCGAAAAACTCGGTTCATTACACCGCTCTTTTGACATATACCGTGATTATGTTAGCGCTAGAAAACTGGGATTTTTTATATTCTGCATGAAATATCATGTAAATGTTCTAGGGCACTGAGATTTTTTGGTGTTTTTATTTCCTTTTATGAACTTGACTTTTGGGGTAATGAAGTCGTGTCGACATTTATAGACTACAGAAGGCGTTATTCGCACGGCTTTTGTTTACGGCCGTTCCAATTAAAGTTCTATCTTTGTGACCTGTTAAAATTTCCTTAAATTGTATGAATGCAAGTATTTCAGCTGATACTGTTTACCCCGTGAATGTGTACAAAATTAAAATAATGTTGTATCCACATGGATAAAAACAAAAAAATATAAAAACAATATTTCGACTCATAGAACGACAATAAGTCATAAGCCCTTGCCTGTTCTATTTTTACTCGCGTTTCTAAAACAATACAGCTTCATACCTACTTTAAATAAACTCTAACCCTAATCTAGCCCACATTTCTAAAATTTAAGAGCTAAATAAAGATACAAATCAGCTTAACTTGTAAATCTTGGCAATAACTCGGCAGTAACTCTTGAGGCAGTAACTCATGTGGCAGTAACCGTAATTCACTTACATCGCCTCACGTTGCCTCGCCATACAGTACATTGTATATCTCATTACCGCGGACTCTGTAATTTCAAATATGGGACTTTGTTAATACACCTCTAATACTGTGTATATGAAAATACACTTTATTGTGTTAAAGATAAGGTTGGTTTTTGATTGCGAGGGTAGAGAAGGCTGTAATAAAAATAGAATTAGATAGAACTGTATTACCCACGTGACTCCACTTGCGTACAAAGAGTCAACCCCTTTTGTATTTCAGTGGTTAATTGTTTCAAAAAATTAAACAATCAAAATAATATTTGTTTTGAGCAAAAGACACAAAATAAATATTTTATATTTTCTCTCTCTTTTAATTGATGCAGACTTTCGTATTTATATTTCAAGTAAACTTTAATACAGCTCTACAAATACAAAATTATATAGCCGCTAATTAGTTAAAAATATATTATATTTTATACGGAATATCTCTATAGCTAGCCGACTGTCAATAGTCGACAGTGGTAGAGAATGGCGCTACTGAAAGTGCAACAGACAAATAGACAGACTTTCACATTTATTAGTATGGATATCACACAATAAGGGGTATATTCCTGTTGTTTTGGTTGGAAAGATAATAGTAATCTTATGGGCAAGGATAGGTTGATTGTTATGTTTATACGATGGTATCTCTGTATTAATAAGGGTTGATAAGGGCGTGAGAGTGTGATTCTTATGGGGTGGGTCGAATTAGATGGAATATTCAGAGTGGATGGTAGTGGTACTGAGAGGTAGCTGATTATACTTTGGGTAAGTGACGGTTGATGACAACTTTTGCGTGTATTTATTTTGTAGGAAATAGGAGAATGCTGTTTTGGTAACCTATATTTGTAAATAAGATTTTTTGGATTTCATAATTAAGAGGTGCTTTGTTAGAAAATGACAAAATAAATACACCCTCTACTGTATAGCATTCTACACATTGATTATTATTCTATCTGTATATTTATTTCATTTACTTTTCCTAAATTTGTTTGTGGAAGACCCGAAAACCCTGGAATAAACGGCTTAAAAAAAAAAATTATATATAAATACTTTAGGGCAATTGTTTATAAATTTTGTATACACATATTTCGGTTCATATTCTAAACAACTTTTCTGAGGACATAGTTAAATAAGGTTTTGTAGAAAAATAGTTAACAAAATCATACATTGTTTATTTTTAAATTTAACCTAACCTCAAAACCGTGTTGTAGGATCATAAAAGGCAAGCGTACTCATAAAACTGAAACTAGCTAGCAATTACGTAGAACAGTGACACGTGCTCTCGACTAGTTTAGTAAATATATACATTGTAGAACTGTAGTGTACTTTGTCACTCTTGTACGAAATGTCGAAGGAAAATGTTGCCATATTTTTGTTAATTTTGTTCGTATTTATGTTTTATTGTTGTAAATTACTGAACTTGTAATTATGAGAATTGTTATTGCATTGCTTGGGAAGGTCTTAAACTGTGATGTTAATAAAAAAATATGAAACTTTCAGGCTTTTGGGCAACGTAAAATGTATTTTATAAAACCTCAGAATGAATACTCGTATTCATCCCGAGATTTTATAAAATCGCAAAGTTATTTCACAATAGAAATAACTCTGCTCGAGCCGCTAGCTGGCTGTCTATTGTAATAGGAAATGACCCTGCTAGATTGCAATAAAGTAATATAACCATATACATACCTTCTCTGTCTAAGGAACTGATCTAAGATGCATAGACTCATAATGTAATACAATACAGAGAATGCAGGCACAAGACAGAGAGATTGATAAAATCAATGCGTTCTGTGTCGTGTGTGAGAGTAATCTGTTTACTGTGTACTCGAAGACAATGCGAACTGAATAGAGCAATGTTAGGATTTGAACACATTTGGAGCTGGGATGAATATTATTGTGTAATTTGGGTCAGTGATGCTGAGTTTTTGAAATAAATAAAAACGTATTTAGGAGATAATATAAGACAGAAAAACCATAAAGAAAGTGAAAGTCATTTAGCAGAGAAAAAATAAACCCATGGAACTTATAATATGTGTTCGCAATAACCCGTCTAAAAAGATTGTTAAAGCAGTGAGAGACTTAACATTTTAGACATCCGTTCCGCTACGTTGAATCGGTCGAGCACATAGTATGTTCTCTCCGCTTTAGTTTACCTAACACATACACGCTAGATTTCTCACTAACTAATCAATAAGTAAAAAAAGTAAACATCCTGCAAAATAAAACGGCATATAGCCATGATTAATAAGAAGAACAATATATTTATCAACAAAGCATTTAAGTCGCACAAATCTAATATCGCCTTTATGACTTGTTTGATCCGTTTCCTACGCCTCCACTGCCGATTCGACCTTTGTTGTATAAGGATATGTACACGACGACATATTAGTCCTACTTGCAAGGAAATAATTTTCGGATACCTATGTTTGGAAATATCGTGTAGGTAATGTAGGTAAATGTTATAATTAAGTTAAGACGACTACTAGTCTCTGTCCCAGGTTTGAGTCCCGAGTCAGGAAAAAAAGTTATTCCCTAGTGTTTCTGTCGAAAGTGTGTGAGTGTGAGACAATTTTCTCTTAACCCAGAGATCGCACACCACCAGATTTGTACACCAAATTAACATCAGTACAGTTGACAGGTTATAATGAAACTGGTCATCAAGACTGACCAGGAGGTAATATTTTGTTGCAATTTAACAGTGCATGAAATTGCACAATTGGGAAAATTAATGTTTGTTCTAGGTATCCAAAAAATATTTTTCACTCCGATTGTTCACGGAAGCGCTCGATAAATTCAGAATAGCGTTGGCTTGCTTCGGGTCGTTGGTCACCATTGGTTCTGATTGTGAACATTCGTGTTCTGCGATAAAGAAAATTGACACTTTTAGCGAGTACCTATTGGAATTTCCATAATTGTAAATTGTTGTATGTACCATTATTGCGTTGCGATAAATTTTATTTTGAAGATATAGTTAAGTCTAAATATACGCGTCTATGTAAGTAATCGACGGTTCGAACTCTAGGCAATATACTAATGACTTTTCGAAGGTATGTGCGTATTAGAAATAATTATCACTTCTTCCAATGCTAAAGGGAAACGTCACGATTTTAGGCATGCAACCTAGCATGCCCTAAAAATTGGGCAACGGATTTCTGCATAAAAAGTTCCAACCAAACTTGCCAGCGTGGACTCAAGGTTCAGCATCACCATCAATTTGGGACTAGTTGGTTAGTAATGGATTGAAAATAAAGTTGCTACATTCCATAATATCAATTTTTTTCAAAAATTCTGACAGAAAGTATTTGTAGGCGGACTAATAGTGCATCTACACCCAGCCTAACATTTCACCTCCATATATCACACACCGTTCAATGGATGGCGTCTTATTGATGCAATCATATTGATAATGCAGTGCTAATCTCAGATTGAGATTCGTATGCTATTATATATGGATAAGGGTAAAAGGTCACGCACAATCAGATTCCACGTGCCTGTGTGGAATATTGATGGCATAAAGTTTCGAGTTGGACGTGATTTATTTAAAGGTAATGGTGTAGAAGTAAATTGGGACTAGTACTGAAAAATATTTACATAAACTGCATCATTATGTCTTAAGGAATAATATAAGTAAATGAATTTGATTTGAATGAAGGGATGACTGTTGTCCCATCCAAAACTGGAAATTCATGGACAACGAAAGTCTTGAGAACAGCTTTTTGTTATGGACTAGGTAAGCTGATAAAAAACGAAAGTACTAGAGAGAAAAATAGTCCAAAAGCTTTTGACTGTACGAAATACTGGATTTTTTCTGTAATTGTAATATTTATAGTGTAATTTTACACAATCAATACCAAGGATTTTTCAAGAACAAATTAACTTCGCAATCGTAGCCCTTAGTACAAATCGCTTTCTCTACAAAGATTGCCGGTAGAATAATAAAAGTCTACCGTTTAAAGGTCTCTAAAAATAAGCAGCGAAACGATGTTTTCAAGGATGCAGATTAAGCAGCAAAAATTTACTTTTTACGATAATAACATCGTAAACTTTCAGTGCAAAGCTTCTTAAGAAATAATTGAGGGTAGTCTTAAATGTTTATGAACTAGGAGTAAATATTATGCTTTGTACAAAGATTGCATTGCTTGGGAAGGTCTTAAACTGTGATGAATTAGAGATTGCAGTTTTATGAGTATATTTAGTGCGTTCTTTAGTACTTACTTTATTAATTTTATGACTGAGTATGATACGCATATTTTTCGATTCTATCGCGATGACGGTAATATGATGATTAAGATGCACACTTTTATTGTGGTACGTATCAAAGGCTATCAATTCCTAAGACATATTAAACGTAATAAATGAATTAAATAAAAACCTTTCTTTCGCATTTTGGCAACATAATATATAATATTGTCTTTAGCGCTAGAGATTACATTACTAAAATTACGATGATTTTATTCTCTCGTACAAAAAATGTAATTAACGGATACAAATTTTAAGGGTCGCCCTTTTTTTTACTCTTTTTATGTTAGTGAGGCCTTAGTGACAGCAAACACAATATTTCAGGAAAATATCCCGTTAAACTACCAAATAGAGGCACTATTATGTCGGTTTATACGAAAACTCAATTCAAACAAGAGTGGGTAGTGTTAGTCTGAAATATAGACATAACCAAAGAGTGTTATTTATAACCTTGTTAGGTCTAAAAGGTTCCTTACGAGGTCCCCGGGGTGGAATGGAGATAAGTCCGTTATCTCGTATATATCTTGTAATATGTTTTATGAAATGTACGGCTTCTTGTGTGAATTTCGTTCTCTATATAAGTAGGGTTATATTTGTATGTTGCAGTATCCCTTGAAATAAGACACTCAGAGCCTACTGCGGTCTTCCATCTTTGACCCAGCCGCGCGTAAGTCGATTTACCTAACTGATCTTTAACTTAACTTAAAGTAAATATTTGCTCCGAATTGGAGTTGGTTTTTCGAGTATATTTTCAGCTGCTTAATTTCAAAGCAGACCTAGTTGTATACGAAATTTCACGGCTACAGTACCAAAACCTTATTCTGCATTTCAATGGAACAACCCGCAAAATTCTAAGAAAACGGACTAAAAATAATCTCTCCATTCGGTCTCATTTCCCCGTTTGTTTTGCGGAAGGCTCCCTCCCTATTGTGATAATACCCTAAGAACATCTGCGTTGCGTATTTACTCTACTTTATTATACATATTTTACACTGTATATGTTTTTATTCCAAAAAGAAATATATTTTTGCTACAATTTGGAATTTTCCGCTTGTTACTTGCTCATGTCGTGTAAGGTCAACGAGGTTTTTTGTGTGGAACAAACAATTAGGACGGTTGTCGGAAATTTGGCCGACGGCTTACCTAAATAAACGAGGATAAAAATTACGTCCCGGAATAATGTTATATCTGAAATTAGAGTGTTTATTAAGAAAATGTGTATATTTTTCTATCTTTGTGTTTTATTTTTTTATTGGTTACTCGATATCATATTATTATTATGACCAGGAAGGAGATTATTATTGCTATTATAAAGGAAACGTTTGCTAAGGCTTTAAGATATCAAGCTGTAAGTATTGTATTTTAAGACTTGAAGATATCTACCGTCCGACTATCGAAACTATAAGTTCTAAGGTTAAGGCTAAGTCAGCCAGAATATTTATTTTGACGATGGACACAAATTGTTTAACTGCCATGACATTTTAATTTTATGAATCTCATAATTTACTTGCAATAGGTATGTAAATATTCAAATTCTAGCTATTTTCTTTTGAAGAAACTGTACCTGCTTTCAAGCCTAAAAATTATAAGGTTATCTTTTTATATCTTCTTCGAAAAAATATCTCCTATTAAATGAAATTTATTAATGTAGTATAACAAAATGTACCTGGAGCAAATAAAGCACCTGGAGTTTTATTTATAGCATAAAGTTAAATGAATGTTAGTAGGTCGTCGTAATTGCGTCAAAGATGAATCGGCGCGCATCTGTGAGAGCTCGGCTTTATGTAAAGCCGGTGAGTAAAGTCACAGGCGTTTGTACCTTGATGCTTAGATTTACGTGTTGTTAAGACGTTTTGTGATTGAAGGGGTTTTTGAAAATATGTTTAGCATTTTTTGTATGCTCCAAAATCATACAAAATGGTTGTATACTTTAGAAAGTAAATAGAAAATCATATTGTTTTGTCATTATCACTTGTATTAAACTACAATTTCATACGAAAGTGTGAGTTTCGCATTAAGCAAAAATTTTTGTATACGAATGTGTGTGAAATTTTGTCAATAACCATTAAAAATCACTATTAAGTTCTCTCCACTTTTACTTTTATTACGGAAGTATATTTTGAACTACTTTCTTCAAGTATTTGAATGCTTAATTTTTTAAATGTAATCGCACCTTATTATGTTATTTTGGCATAGTCATGTCGTTCAAGTTTATTAATAATTTGGAGACCTACCTTTACATATCTTTAAGACACATCATTTCACAAATAAAAGCAAACTTTAAAGTATTTTATTAATTCAATTATTTAGAATAGTATAGTAAGTTTTTTGTTGTTAATTTAAAATGTAATTGTAAATATTATCTTCTAAATAAGCCTTGAATTTTAAGTTAATAAATAGACTTACTTTATTATTTAGAATATCTAATTAAACCTATCAAAACTACATAAAATAAAACATTGAGAGTTCAATAATGAAGCAGTTAGGCCGTAAGCAATAGGCATACGTACAGAGCGTCTGGAAGATAAATGGCTGTCGTCCAACATCTGTGCCGTTTCGACGGCTTTATGTGCCCTCTGTAGGGCTGCCACTAACTAGATACTGCCTCCTGAGATGTTATTAGGATTAGTATTGATTGGTAGATGTAGTAGTAAAGATTTGAATTTGCGGTTAAATATTTTGTTGAATAACCATCTGATATGAAACTATTCAATTGATTTAAAGCTTGGCAGAGATATACTGCAAAAATGTTATGGCAATTTGAATTTGTTAGTTTTGAGTGAAATTAAAACGCCCAATAGCCGTTGAAACTAGTTACTATAGTAGTTAAACAGTGAAACTGAAGGCTCTATAATGTTTTTTTCTCGTCTTATTCATAAATAAGAACTTACAAACTTGTTGTATTTACCTGTAGTGTAACATAAGCAGACTAAGTAAACAAAAAGTTGGCAACCCTAACAATGAAGAATGTAGTTTGTTACAACTAATAACTGTTGGCAACATTGCACGTCATTCCGTTTTTATTACAACTCTCTTTCTCAGTTATATTCTGTTGAATGTCCTGAATGTACTAACTTATATGAGAGAACGTCTTTCTTTCAAAATCTAGCCTTTTAATTACACTACCAAAACGTTGGCGCCCAACGTGGGACTTCGCCTCTCTGCATATTGGAAGTGGAAATGGAGCGGACCAATAACCAGGGGACCTATGAAAGAATTCCTTCAAGATATTAGTAGACACATAGATAGATTTTCTTCACTGTCTATATGAGAAATCCTAAATAGAACATGGAACCGGTTAGTAACAACTTTAATACGGGGGTTCCCAACCTTTTCTTAGTCCGGGACTACTTTTATATTATTCTTGTTAGCGGAGACCATATTTATTATATGTAAGCATATTAAAAAGAAAGTGTAACAATCATACTTAAAAATTAAAATTTTAATGTCTTTCGCGGACCATATTTTGACTTCTGCGGACCGCTGGTGGTTCGCGGACCACTGGTTGGGATCCAATGATTTAATAGATGCAAAGAAAAGATCTACACTGCCCATCTACAGCTGGTCCACGCAACTCCACTTATATCCAACATTTCAGTTCCTATTTAAGTCAATTAGACTTTGTTAAGCCCAAGACCAACACCAACCAAGCCAAGGTACTCGGCTTCGACTATCTTCTAAGCTAAGACTCGTCTTCGACTCACAGTGCAAAATTTTATCAAAATTGGTGCACCGGTTCTGCAATGAAAGCGTAACAGACAGACAAACTACCGCATGTATAATATTAGTATACGCATAGATCCGTATATTTCCATTCGAATCACGCGCGGCATACATCTTCTGTTGATTCTACCCTTCGCTCCGATAGAAATTGAAACACGATACAGCCTCTCCTACACGTAAAAGTGTGGCAAATGTTTGAACAAGTGTTTGCCGAGATTTCACTGAACAAACATTGGCGTTAGGTTTTATTCGCCAAGATTTATAGCGGAGTGTACGCGTTTAAATGGTTTGTGTTGAATTTGGTTTGAATGCGTGAAGCTTTGTGCTTTGCGAATTACGTTCCTTTAGCTTGCGTCTATTGTTCTTTTGTTGTACATTTTATTCATGCAATTTAGTTTATAAAATAGTCAAATGTAAATAATGTCAATAGAATGTAGCAAGGTCCTATTTTTTTGAAGTCATAATTTTGCAATCGTTGTCAGTTTCTCCAAATACGAATATGTGAATTTCATATTGTATTTTTACTATTTATATATTTAGACTTAATTAAAAGTTATAAGTTATTTAGCATAAAGTATCAAAATTAAACTAGTCCATGATTATAAAGATCAGAGAAGAAGAATTTTGCAGTAATAAATATTAATTTCCTGATTAAATAACAAACAATTGCAGAGGAAAAGACTTACCAATACATTTTCGCTCATTTTCCAAACTGAACAAATTTTAACCGTTGCTGGGTTATTTGTTCCCATAATTATCATAATCTGTGTTTGTAAAGGTTTCACAAACGAATTAAATATCGCAAAAGCGGGTTGTATTATCTTTACAATAAAATACAGACACAAACACACAAAGTCGCCAAAATCAAAGCCTTAATTTTCACGAATATAAAATAAAAAAAATACATTTTTTCCAAAACATTTTTTGAACAGAATCAAAGGTTTGTTTGACATTTTTTTATCCTTATTGTTGGTCGCAAACAGTTTTAATCATCGCTAGAAAAGTCCGGTGAAGTGAAATCCATTTGGGAGGCGTCCATGCGCATGGAACATTGAGGTTTGGATCAAAGGAATAAAAGAAAGAACATCTGTGATGTGTATTGGAGGGTATATCGAAAAAGTATTGGTGTCAGATTACATGGGATATAAAAAGTATTATAATAATATGGAACATGTTTCTAGTTACGAGATGAGGTATATTTGATACTAGCTTACCCGCGCAACTTCGCTTGCGTCACATAAGAGAGAATGAGTCAAAATTTTCCTCGTTTTTGTAACATTTTTTATTGCTACTCTGCTCTTATTGGCCGTAGCGTGATGATGTATAGCCTATAGCCTTCCTCGATAAATGGGCTATCTAACGCTGAAAGAATTTTTCAAATCGGACCAGTAGTTCCTGAGATTAGCGCGTTCAAACAAACAAACTCTTTAGCTTTATAATATTAGTATAGATAGAAGAAAAAAACACCTTTGCCTCGGAGTGGCAAAGTACTAACTAGCAGATAGTAATAGCCTTTAGTTTGCATGAGATAACAACATGTCTTTCAATTTAAGGCTTTTTCAAGTATAGCTATGCATCCAATGGGTCGGAATCGGCGCTTACGGACTGTAATGATTTGTTGCTTTTTATTAAATTCCATGGTACTGCGTGCACATAATAGACATATATTATATATCTCACATTAAAACATGCTAACAAATTTTTACACTCCGTATGCGCCGATTCTGGTTCAATGGCCGCGTAGTTTGGGTGTGTTTTAGTCCTAAGTAACATTTTTTTACATAAAAAGGTTAAACTACCAGCAAAACGAGCAAAAAATTTAATTGTAAATGAAAAAACTGAAACGGGTTGCTTGTTCTGAAAAATTTTAATAAACTCTGTAAAATTCAGTCCATTATGAAATAATTTCAGCAGCCAAGAGAAGAAAGCAAATAATAGTTATACGTGTTGAATATAAAATGCATTGTAATGTTTTGAAGGGGAATGGAAGGATCCAGCTGTTCTGAACGTTGCCAGTTTTAAAGACAGACGTGCACTGGGAACTGTGTGTTATATTAATGCTGTTTTTTAAATACTTAATATTACTGTTTTTTTTTAATAAAACGCGTATGAGGCGCTGAAATATTCTGAAATTATGTCGCGTCATAATGATTATACCGGATGTAGACAAACACTGTTTCTTTTAGATATTTTTCTTCGAGTAGTTAAGTTAAGCTTTTATTAGAAAAAAATGTATATTGACATTTTAATTACATATTAAAATATCGAATGAAGGATTATCAGAAAAGTAGAGTGTAAAATTAAGAAGAGATAAAAAGGTATAAAAAAATGTCCAAAAAAGTAAAACGCTATGTAATTTTGAGTACGCTGTATTTATATGTGCTCAAATTTCACTTTTGTTATAGATATTTCTAAATCTGCCAAATAAAGTGACAGCAAGTGTATGAAAATAACTTCCAAAATTTCATTGGATAAGCTTTCGATAGATATAGCTGTGTTGAAACCGAGCCTTTCGGTTGTTAAAGTGAACCATTGTGTCACAAACTTAACAGAATTGTTTCTTAGCGTAGTTATTTGATATTACTTTCGCAGTCTTAGTGCACATGCGAGATTGAAAATAGTTTTGTCGTGAGGACATTTTCCTTTATAGCGAATACTTTGTTTCCTTATCTTTACGCTGCAAAAAAGATTGCTATACTTGAATATATGTATAAAGAAAAATAAAAAGAACTAATAAGGTATATAAGCTTGTATTTATTGGTGGTGAAATGAAGAAGAAGAAGAATCTAACTAACTCATTTTTTAAAACAGAAGAAGACTTTTTGAGTCTGCGATATTGTCCAAGTTAAACCAGGATTCAGTTTAACGTTAGACACCAAATACAAACGGCCATCCATCAACAGAATTATCTCATCACAAATTACTTAACGCCAGTATTTACTAAATTCATCTAAAACAATACTTATTGACTGCAAAAAGCTGACTATGATCAGCCTAAAATACAACCATCCAATATTCATACCACGGCGAAAGCAAAAAGCTATGATCAGCCTAAACAATGGGACAGACTAAATATTCATGCCTTATCGAAAAACAGGTTTATAAATTATCTAGGTGGAAAAGTTTTGCTAGTATAACTTATAGTGATGTGAACAAATTCCTAGCTTCAAGGCAGGCATGTAATAAAGCAAATAGCTGAAAACTTGCTAATGCGGGGAGTGTGTGAGGTAATTAAATAACTAGCGCTTGCACGGTGCAGTTTTAAAGTAAATACCGCACAGGAGTCAGGTGGAGAATATTCCATGATTATATATACTCGTAGTTAGATAACTGTTTTATTCGTGAAAATATTTGTAATGCATACTAATAAGGTTTTTACTCGTTTTAGAATAAACCATGGGAACTAAGTACCCAGTTTAATATTGAATATTTATATTTTTTTAATCGAACAATACTTTTCCTAAAAATTAATTTGGACAAAATGAAATTATCGAACGTAATAAAATCGAAAGACCTACTAATACTTAAATCAAATACATACATACAGTTTCAAATCTATCATAGAGGCTTTTTCTTCAAAATATCTTCTGATTAGCAAGATCTCTTGCTGTTTTCAGTATAACAGGTAACAGGTTCGGTTACGGCTGGTTGAAGTATACAAAATTCAGTAATCAGAATATCAGCCATCCGCGAACTTATGTAGCTGACGGCCTTTTTTATTCAGCTACTTTTTTGGAAATACCCAAAACTATCACTATAGTGTAGATCAGTGGTTCTCAACCAAGCAGAAGTCAAATTATGGTCCGCGAAAGACATTAAAATTTTAAAAATGATTGTTACACTTTCTTCTTAATATGCTTACTTAGTGGTCCCTGCTAACAAGAATAATATAAAAGTGGTCCCGGACTAAGAAAAAGTTGGGAACCCCTGATTTAGATAAATCGTACATGCCAACTTTCTCTGCTAAGTTGTCTTACTATAGTTACCAAAGCACCGTATTTCAAATACCTTTACATACACTAAGTTTAATTAAACATGCAACGTTCACATGTGTCCAATTACCTTTGATCTAGTCTTGCTCTGAATCTAGAACTTTCTCGATAATAGATACTATTTGGGACGGTCCTCAGGCTTGTAGTTTTCAGAAATCGCATTTCTCTCTAATTGGCGAAGCTGGCTTCTCGCCAGTTGATGTAATATTTACCAATACTTACTGATGTAAACGGCTTTGCTCTGTTTTTGTAAAGTAGTGATTTTTTGATGACGTTGAATTAAAATCTGTTCATGTTATTTTTGGGTTCAGGAGTATTAAACATCCTTTATCGTGTGACTAGGTATACGTTAGTTAGTTTTTTTTGTTAGTTCGTGCCCAGTGTCACACTGTATGGTATGGGCCTTTTTATTTCCGAATCTGCCAGACCCGCAAAGGCTGCTATAGTATCATATAAAATAGTATGTATTTCATACATACATAGATATTAAAGTGTCCTCACAAACTAACGTTCATAATGTTAGCAGGATTAACTAACTGTTTTAGTTAACTGCAGTTAGTTGCACTCTCGGGTGAGTTAACGATTAGAAAGTTCCTCTAGGGTAATGTTTGGTATATTTGCGTAGTATTTTCGGCTGAAGTTATGCCAAAAAGCTATTTAAACCAGATGCTTTAGATCAAATTTTAAGAAGTTAGAATGATATTCCTTGACTTGACTGCCTCTGTGGTGCGGTCGGTAGTGTTACTGTCTTCCGATCGTGAGGTTTCGGGTTCGATTTCCCGGTCTAGCTTAGTACTATTGATGTTTCCTAATTTATATTAGACTATTCTCAATAGTAGTCCGGTGTTTGGTAAAGTGCCCCGTATATAACAATAGGATCACCCCCTATTCCATGGGACTAAATTTGACGGCGGCGTAATGGCGAAACGTGGGTGTATTTCATACACCTCTCACACATTCCGGTATACAAGGCGTGATAGTACGTTAGTATGTATATATGTAAAATTACATTTTAAAAACTAAGAACCCAAAGCAAAACAATAAAATACAAAGAGCTGTATATTTTAACGTATTATTAAAATGTACTAAAAATATATTTCGTCACCTAGTCATATTAAGTACTAGTAAACAAACAAATTGTACTCAGATGGTCAGAGATTATGCCATACACAAATTATTTATTACCTGCGTTTTCTTAACGATTCATTCACACGCAAAACTATACTTACTAATTCATAATATAATCAAGCTTGTACTTCTCCAAAGATATATGCAGCGTATTTGCGTATTTTTACAAGCTCTTTTTGTATAAGTCTGATTTATAGTCCCACTGCTGAGCAAAGGAAATTTTTTGGTCTATGCAGTCTACTCACTTTCGCTCATTGTCTTTTCGGTCATCGGGTGCAAATCGTCATTTCAGCTTTTCGGCCTTTCGTCTGTGAGATATGCCATAGTCGAGGCATTATAAGTCCCGTTTTATTTTTGAAAAACTAATCGTTCGATTGTTAAAGATCTTGTGGAGACTACACTGGTCTTCACCGCGAAGTCTACCAAGTTATACCGTTCCTACACTAGCGGAAAAAGCGTGACAAATTTTGACACGTTCTTTTTTTATTTAGCCCAGACGGTTTGCCGAAAATGGGCAAACAAACACAAGTTTACGTTATACTATTATGTTCTATGAACTTGAAATCTATTTAAAAAAGTACATTAGGTTACTAATTCCTTCCATACAACTGCATCACTATCAACGTTTGTTACCAAGTTTAAGTTTAACGAAATTCCACCAGTTTCCCTCTCTTTCAAACTCCAAAGTAAAACTCGGACCTCTCACTCGCACTAACTAGGTTTACAGTACAAATGTTGTTTGCTGGTTTGATTTAGGAGAGAGTTGCATTGAAACTTTGTAACTGAATTGAAACGCTATCTGTATAACATTGCTTTTTGAGCTGCAGTTGCGCTTTATGCCAAGTCCAGTTTTACAGCTATGAATAAATGACAGATAAACTCTATAATAAGATAAGATCTTATCGTATGGTGAGTGGTCAACCTAGCGTCAAAGTTGTTCAAGCCGCCCGAAGGCCTTTCACGTGACTTAACGACTGTTATCTTAATTGACAACAACTGAGACCGACTTTTTACGTGCTCTCCGACGCACGGAGACTCCCAGTTTAAATACCATTATGCGGTCACCCAAGTTAGAAATGACCGCGCCAAGGTTTGCTCAACTCACAGATCGTTTACCGACTAGTGAGCGCAATTGGTTATGGGCGCCACGCCAGACAAGCGGTTTAATGTCGTTTATGTTTTAAAAAAGTGATATTTCAAAAGGCTAATGCAGTGGAGAAATAAATTGTTAAAATATTATAACAATTTTAATTACATGACTTGCTAGAATATTTCTCTACACAAGTGGTTGCACTAAGCTAACGCGATTAGCTTCAGCACCACTTCCATTGTGCCGCTCTCGCATTGACTTGCAAACGAGTTGTTACATCCACTCATTGTCGTCTAAATGAACTGAATAATATAACGATTGTTGTATTTCTGAAGTCATCAAAGGTATTTTGAGTTAAGGAAACGGTTTTTTGTTTGTTTAGGAGTTTAGTTATAGTATTTATTTAATTGAATTATGAATTAGGTACAGCAAAGTGAATAACGAATAGTAAGAAAGGTTACCTCATTGTACGAAGCAATGAACGTTGAAGACAAAAAATATAATAACTAAACAAAGTTAAAAAGGAAACAACGCTTTAGTTTTGTAATTTTTTACACTTGACACTATGAAAAGCGTTTGAAATTTTAAATTACTAAAAAAAGGAGTTCTTGCGGAATATGGGCTTTGGGGGATTAGTCAATTTTCTTTTACTTGTTACTCGATAGTCACTAGAAAATCGAAAATTGCCGTTCTGATAAATGTTTACACAGTGGAGTCCAAAACAGTAATTGCAATTGTTCAGAATTTAGAGCGTATTTTAACACATTTATAGATTTCTTTTAAACTAAGCCCAATTTCGAATTATCTTTCCATGTGGGGTTTTCGTTCGTCTGTAAAATCCCCACTACACAATATTAATTCCTACTGCGGAAGTTACTAATCCTAATGAAACTCTTAAGCGAAAGTATCATTAGCCTATCTTACTATATATTATGCCAGTTTTCTTACTATGCAAGAAATAGCTAAGTATCATTATTACCATAAAATAAAAGTTTTCTCCAAACCATTTGCCTAATGCTAACTTTCACTTCCTTTCTAGAGCTAAGGGATTCCTTCATTTGCCCATGGCGTGGTGCCCAAAAAGTTCGAGGCCAACTTGATAATTTGCATTCAGAAAGAAAAAACGTTTCAGCGTTTATGTGAAGGAAAAACAGTTTAGTAAATACGTTTACTGAATATGCTTGCTAATTTGCGTTAATGGATGGACTGTAATGACTGTTGTTTTGAAGATGACGTGTAATTTTTATGTAAGAGGGTCTATTTGCTATCATATCCAATTGATATTATAAAAGCTAAATTGTGTGAGCATGTTTGTTACTGTTTTACGAAAAACTACTGTACGTATTTTAATGAAATGTATACACGGATATTTTGTAACCTAGATTAGCACATAGGATACTGTTTACCACGAGAAGCTAGTTAGTAATAATACTAAGCTTAATGTTTTTGAAACGTTATACCTAAATATTTTATAGGTAACAGTTGCTTTACTGTTTTGCCGATGAAATAATTATTGTTAAGCCAGAACATGTTTGCCAGAAAATCTGATTTCGCGATAGTCAGTATCGAAGCGAATAAAAATACTCTGAGGGGTTCAAGAAAATTCTTAATTCTACTTAGTTTCTGTTCTTAAAGATTCATAGAAATATTTTATTTTATCAATTTATTTCAACTTTAGGCTCTAAGTTAAGTTATCTTCAGGTTATAAATTATTGCACACACAAGACAAAAGAAAATACCATAAAATAACCTTCAATTTAATTAACTCACTACTATAACCTTCATACATATATTCAAAGTAATGACGAGACTAAAACTTATTAACCCTCACGAGTGAAGTTGTACATGAGTTCAAACTTGTGCCGAAACCCTCGTAGATCGATAGGACACATGTGCTACTACTTGCGTGAAGGTGGATGATCATGAAACCGCTATACGACATGAGGTCTATTCGTGACGTAATTTTTAGTTTCTTGTTTAAGCCGCCTGAAGACTTTTGAAGAGACTTACAGATAGATTTGCTACCAAAAGAATGCCTGCTGTAAAAAGGTTTTCAGCTTCAATACTGTTTTTTAATTAATTTACTAAGAAATCGCATATGTTTTAAATATTTGTAACTATTATCCGATCTCCAACGGTGATGCGGTTATGTAAAATCGGGTCCGATATCTTGTAATTTTAAAATTCTTGGATACTACAGTGCTTACAATCGTGTTTTATTGTTTTATTGAAACGAACTACAACTCTGAAAAAGAAGGAAGAGTACGTTAATATACTCAGAAAGAAAAATTGCATTAATTTTTCTTTTTTCTTCTTTCGAAGCTCAGAAAACTTGGTGTACATACACATTTATATATATTCGTAATACTTTGCTTTCAGTGTAGTTTTCCTGCGTCGCAGCTTATAATACAGACTTTCGGTCTAACAATGGTGTAATTAGGTCAAATATAGATTGATACGAGGGTTTTGTAGTTTAACGGTTAAGGTAGAAAAAGTGGGGTCGGCGTAGCAAAAAGCAAGGGTCCTTTTTGTATCAAGATGTTGGTACAAAGGATGAGAGGTCGTTTGTTATGAATATTATGATAAATACAAGTACAATTAGTTATAGGACTGTTACATAGAGAAATGTGTATGATAAGTATGTTAAGCTATTTTGTAAAGTACTGTAAACAAATATCAAACCGAATATATTTTATAATTTTTACAACCGTTTTTTTTGCCTTAGAAAACACATTATACCTTTATCGTTGGACTATAGCTTTTAACTAACTTCATCAAGTTTAGGAATTCCTTTACTTTATCGTATGGTTAGTGTCCAACCTAGTATTGAAATTGTTCAAGCCGCTCTAAAATCTTTGTTGACAACATCTCTGAAGCTCGAAGACGCTCAGCTCGAATACCATTAAGCGGTCACCCATCTGTAGAGTGATCGTGGTAACGGTTGCTTAACCCGTAGAGCTTTGACAGATTAGTGGGCACATCTGGCTATAAGCACGTCGCTTAGGAATTTTAACCTGGCTTACATGACGAAGATAGAAAAGACTTATGTATACAAAAAGTACCTACCGTTATACAAATCTTTCTCATTCCAGCAAAAAAGTAATTCCTAATTCTTTCGCCGGAATGGTACCACGAAATAGCAAATAACATAACTGAGTTTTGCTTGATGGTGAGTGAATCGAATTTTCCAAGTAAATTCAATTTGAGCATTTGCTCCGGGACAGTGGTTCGCAAATATTTGTACGATTTCAATCCGAGCGTGGTCGGCCTCGGGACTGTTGACATTCCATACGTATTCAAGAAAACCCTTATTATAAAAATTATGTTTATAAAATTATAAGCGCGAAAGTTTGTTTGTTTGTTTTGTCTGTTCGTAGTATCATGCCTCGTGTCCACGCAAAACATATTATGTACAGTCATGTACTAAAGTATGTGTACATAAAGTGCCTCGTACTTAAACCTACTTCTTTATATGTTAACGAAGTGATTGTTAATCGTATAATTGCTGGAAGTAATCCACCTTCCATGTTTCAGTACATTTATGCTTACTATATTGAACTAGAATTATCACACCACAAAACTTGATAAAAGGAACTCCGAGATCATAGAGTATTTCACCGCAAACCTATGTAGATCAGTTTATTACCTACCATTAACCAACTGTAATCTAAACTCTAATCTAAAGTATATCAACATAATTTAGACTTCTACAGGGTTTTTTAATAGAAAATCTCTTTAACAATATTTGTACTAAGTATAATAAGACGACTAAATCATAAAAATATAAAGATTCGCGAAATGTTTCTTCATTTTATGTTTTGATAAAATCTCATAGCCCCGGGACTTTTTGAATAAGACTTGTGAATTTTCCTGGCTCACGGCTCTATTATAATTTCAATTTAAAAAATGATTTAGAATTTGCAAACGGTGTAGGAAATGTAATAATTAATCAGCATTGGTAATTATTTAGATAAACTCGAGAAGCAATTTTTTTTAAAGCCAACTCCCACACTAAGCTTTGCTATTATCACGCAGGAGTTTCTACAAACATACAAACAATGGACGCAAAGTACAGCCACACCCGAAACAATTTGTGTATCGCACAATTTATTGTTCCGTGAGGGAATCAAACCCACAACCTAATTATTTCTTTGCTCAATTGTTCATTCAAATGTGGAGCTTAATTTCCTAAACTATTAAAATTGGTATTCGAATATTTTAGTCAAACTAAATGTCATAAGATATATAAAATACTTACTTGTAGGAAAACTCATGCAAAATATCTGCCTGAAAAGTGTATAATACCTACTACAAATATAGCAATATATTTCACAGTGCTGGTGACCTGTTAAAAGGGTTATTCGTGCTTTTGCTTCCGTCGATATTTGCTCTAAATTTAAGCGACGTGCCTCGACTCGGTATATGAATGAATTTCAAACGATTTCAGCACTTTTGGACTTTTATAAACGAGCATTTGAAAACTGGATTTTTAGAATTTGGTTTGATATTTATTTGAAAGACAGACAAAGTAAAGAGTTAGCAATATGAGTTAGCGATATGAGTCTAATGACATGACTAGGATTTTTTTATATGAATTTTTAATAAACTTTTATTCGTTAGACTTTAGACAAATTATATTATTTAAGTTATATTCCTAATGACATGACTAACAAAGTTTTTGTATGATTTTCAATCATTATAGTTTCATTAATTTTTTAGACAATACCTATTTAAATTGTACCCTATTATAATCTTATTAAGTATAAAGTTTATTAAAAGTATAAAGTATATTTCAATTGTAACCTAACTTAAATTTTAAGTTGTTTCTTTTTGTGTTATTATAATATGTCGATTTTCGAGATAAATAAACTTCAACTGAAATTACTTATACTTATATTACATTATAAATTATAGAGAAAAATATGTATTACAAAAAAATATTACACATTTAAGTTTCAAATATTTATGTGTTGCCCAAAGAATAAAAGTATAGTCTTAATAATTCGGAAACGTACTAGTTCCCTCTAAAATTAGAAGCAGTGCAAAATTCCTGAACCGAAATTTTCCAACGGTCATTGCACTTTTATGACCGGATATAATCCAAATTTCCCCCGGACAGAGATAGACGCTAAATCCTTCTGGTGTAAAATTATCGTTGTGAACCCACCCCGGTAATAACGTTCATTATGCACTTCCGACTTTAACGCGCAGTTTTTTATAAAGCCGATTAAATACTAGCAGTCTGTAAAGTCGTCGACTGTAATTATTTTGAAACGCTTTGAGAGAGATTATAGTGGGCTTTATATGAAAGTGTGTTGCGGCTATTCGACATTGGATTGTTTTAGGCATTTTGGCTTCATTAGCACGATTCTGTACAGTCTGTACTGTCGAGTATCGAAAGTTTGACATTTAGAATATACTGCCAAAACAATTCCTACGACGCCCGCCAGAGGCGCTGATCAGATTTTCATACAAAACCGGTTTGTCGGTAGTCGATAGTAGTAGAGAATCTACTGATCGTTTTCATGGGGCAGAGTACTATCGCGTCAATTTTGAATGCTGTAACCTTAAGGGTTTTAGGATTGGGATAATAAGAGTTTTGTATGATAGCAGAACATATACATACACAATGTGGTGTGTCCCATCAAAAAACATTTTTATTTTTAATTTTGTCAATGCAAAATTATGAAAGTGAATGAATAAATGACTGACAAATAACCGAAGAATGTATGTCAATATTCGATTTCTATTAACTACTTGAAAAAATAATCTATCAAATCAAGTCGTCTCTCTTCCATTTATTGAATGGCCCTAATCCTTGAGGATTAAATAAAAATCTCAATTACATTTCCCTTCAACTCTTTTACTACTAATCGGATTAAGTTAGCATACTTTAATGAAAAGTGCTTAATAAAGCAATAACTTTGATCAAATTTACAAGTTTCTAAAGTTAATATTAAAACGGTTTGAAGATACAAAATTTTAAATTAATCTCTCGTTTGAAGGCTGAAAGCATTTTTCAAGGAAACTGTTAAGGTGTCAGGCTAAACAAACAAGAAAAAAAACTAAGGCTAAAGTTGGTTAAGGAAGTTTTAGCGCTAGGCGTACAGTTTGTGGACTATCGTTAGCGAAGATAGCTGAGAGGAATATAATAGCGCCAGTACGAACTTTCGATGGTACCATTTTTCGTATTTACGAGTAGTGTTAGTAGTTACGAGTAGAGTAGTTACTTTAGAAATGTACAGGAATAAGTTTAGGTTTACGAATTTTTCTTTTATTCACAAATATTATTAAGCCTATTGTTAAGCTTTTAGTCATTTAAAATATTTTTTGTAGAAAGTAATGTGCCCTACGTCTACGCCTTGTTTTGAAATAGCTTGGACATTCGATTGGCATTTGCTGTATGCAAAATACTGATTTAGCTGCATAGTGCCGGTAAGACTAGAGGTCCACTCAGAAAGGCTAGACTAATGATGATGTTTTTTAAATTACATACTTCAAACGCTTGATATGAAGACGTTATTTAGTGCCGAGTGTACCGCACCGTGTTGCAAGGCAAACTTATGTAAATAATGCATGATCATGTATTCCGTATCGTGTTAGATGGAAGGTTGGTAGACTCGTGTACTTAGTTACTCAACACTCGACGCCACAGGATGCAGTCGGGCTGATTAATTAGATACAAGTTTGATAAACTTTGTACAGTGAGCAACTAATTTCGTACAACTATTGTACTACGAGAGGTAGTAGAGGTATGGCACAATTTAGTTTTCAGTAAAGTTTTTTGCACGATGAATCCAATAGTGACTTTTCATGTCGAGTAAGTAAATTTACGCCATTCTTTTACCATACTTTACATGTTATTTTGAACTGCCAGTTATTTTAAAATTGTAAAGCAACATAACACTAAGCTGCACAACGTGACTTATGTGCGGTCAATATTAAGATCACGATATCTTATTTACCGTCTGACGTTTGAACTATCGAATTGCATCGAAAAAGTCAGACCGTGACCGCGCATAAGACCCGTTGTAGTTACATCTTAGTATTATGTTTACAAGTCGCGTCGGTTTAAAAACATTAACTCAACAATACACGCTGACTTAAATAAAAAGCCTTAAGATCGTCATACCGTCTTGATTCTCGGATAAATCTATATAATTAAAAATTAATCATAGAAATGTGTGTACGCGCATAACTTTAGAACGATTGCTCTAAGTTGGATATTTATTTTATTTTGCTTGTAATTGGCAAGTACCACGGGAATGGGATAAACGTACTTGGTCGATGGTCGAAACGATGGATTACTATACCCGGACGAAGTCGAGCTGGGTTGTGATATTCAATAATTTTGTAAATCATTTTACCTTACCTCAAAACATGACGACATACAATTCGCCTCGTTAGTACACGACCCTTATATTGCATTCAAGAAAAAAATAGAAAACTTAAGGGAAAATGGAGTTGAAGAAACTAGTTCCACTGGGATTATGGGAGTGTTGCAAAACGTGTGAAGAGATCCTTACAATGTAGGGATAAGGTTCCGAAATCTCTTGGGCATTGCATGTAGATCTATGTGACTGGTGTGTTATAAAGATAGAGATTTTTTCACTAGTTATTGTAGCACGAAGTCCACCGTTGTGTGCGTTTGTTGTTTCTGGAGAGCTCAGGAACTGCTAAACGGTTTGTGACAGTATATAGGGTTATGAAATAAAGCTTTCAGTATATAACTCGTTAGATTTGTATGGATTGGTTGAAATATAGTATAATGGACACACATTTCGGAAAAATATATAGCGTTATCGGGTTCCAAGTTCGAGCAAACCTTTATCTACCGGGTCTGCTATTTATTTATTTTCTAATACAACTTTCTATAAAGTTAGCTTTTCTCCGCGATTGATAACACTCTACAAAAATACTGTTTTGAGCTTATATCACACATAAGATCCCAAGTCCTCAGGCCTTACAATGTTAATCGGTTAACTATATTTTTTTACTGTTACTGTTTTTCAATCCAAAATTTAGCAAAACTTTCACATGTATTATATCTGACCCAATTTCGTATTATACCTGTAACACATACGCATGACAGGACGCACTCAATGTTTAAGGACAAATTGCCGTTTTGATGGCATTGTGTTGGAGCTGGAACGATAAGGGCACGAAAGAAAAATGTACGGGTAAAACTGCATTTGAATGAAATATTAGAGGTGATTTGGAACGTAGTATCGTATACGTGGATTTGGGAGGGGCAAGCTTCGTGTCCAAAAATCGTGTTGTTAGCAGAAACAAATAATTTTGTGCCTTTTTGTTAAATGAAAGGATTGTAGATTTAGATTATAGGATTTATGATTTTAGACTCAATGTAAATAAAGCAGCGACTAAAAGTGGGATGTTAATTAGGATCAAAATAAGTTGAATAAATTAAATAATGAACTGAAATAATATTGAGATACGATGAAACAAAATCTCATCGGGTTCAAAATGAGAATAGGTTAGTGTAGAAAACATCATGAAATACATATAAAATCAAGTTAAGATCTTAAAAATCTATATCTATTTACTTATATATTTCGCTTAGTCAAAACAATACCCTCAAAACAAAAGAAATGCTCAAGGATTACCAAAAACCCATATTTCTTTAAACAAATCCTTAAATTATTCATTTTATCATCGATTCGCCCTAACGACGTTTTCAAAGGCTTCATTAATAAGCTTAGGGCCTGTTATTATATTTTAACTGGCCATTGAGGGGTGAATACAAGTTTTAATTAAAGTTGACGGCTTATCGGTAGAGACGTTATATAACGGGTTAGAACAATGTTGAGGCTTTTGTGGTCCGTTTTTGTTTGAGAGCTTCAAATATTATTATTTCTACTTGTATAAGCATACAGTTTTGCTGCGTAGTGATACAAGTAGCGTGGTTTCATACGCGCTGAACAACCTTATAGTTTAAAAATCGAGAAATTTATGCGTAAGTTTTACTCGAGACAAATAATGTTGCCGAAAAATATTTACTATCAGGGCGGGGGTTAAATCTTCTGCAATATTTCTTCATAGTTTCTTGATAGCCAATAGCGAAAGGAACCGATATATGAAACCCTCTGTTTACTGTTTGTTTGGAATATGAAATTACTAATAAATGTTTTAGATAAATTGGTTAAAATATCATAAATAAACTATTCAGTACGCGATTTGGGCTCCGAGCCAGGGAACAACTACATCTACCAGAAGCGGCGAGTTGGAAAATGCATTTCTATAATTTTACAAAAAAATACGACTCCTTATTGCTCAATATCTACAAATAAGATACCTGACTAGCCTAAATATATGGCCAAATACCATTAATCCAAACACGAAATATTGTAACGCGATCATAGATTGTCGTTAATGTCGCATATATCCGAACGACGTACCTGTCAATCTTTCCAGCGCCCTGCTGGTCGCCTAGTCCAGTCATTATAGTAAGTTCACCTCGGAATTCGAGATACCCAGCTGTAAGTCTGTAAATACTTGTATATTGACACCCTAAAAGTTGTCTCAAAACCTACATATGGTAGGGTGTACGCAACTATAAAATTTCAAGGGCCAAAGTCCCAAAAACCAGTTTTTTGAGCTTTTTTTGTAAATATCTCATTTCCTATGGAATTTTTGCATTCGTATTCATTACCAATATTGTACAGTATAAAATTCTCTACAATTTTGTTTGAATTTTTTTTTTACGGTGAACCGTTTTCAAGTTAGAGGGCGGAGAGCGCGCGGTCACAGGATCATTTCAAGTCAACCGGTGCCTCCGGTCGAAGATGCGCCATATATAGTTGATGAACTATCGATAAATCAATGATTATAATAATAAATAAATTTAACCCATTACTGTCCCACTGCTGAGCAAGGGTCTTCTCCCGTAATGAGGGAGGGGTTAGGCCTTGAGTCCACCACGCTGGCCAAGTGCGGGTTGGGGACTTTGCATGCCCTCAATAAATGTATTTAACAAATTTTATTCAAGCAAGGTTTCCTCACGATGTTTTCCTTCACAGTTGGAGCATGTGACAATTATTTCTAATACACACATAACTTCGAAAAGTCATTGGTGTCATCATTTTCTTCATAATTATATTAAATCTATATCTTTTCAATAATACTGATTTATTTGTTTTTTTTTCATCATGTAAGAAGTTATTAATATTAATTAGGTTAAAATTCAAATATAGTGCCTATATTTTCATGAAAAATTCTGCAATTACATGGGCAGGTAAGTGTTGATAAGTTAATTAATACTGAATAAAAAGTGGATAGGTTATGAAAAAAATGATAAAAAATAATGTAATAGTTAATAGAAATTGACAAATATTTATTAATCATTGATTTATCGATAGTTCATCAACTATAATATATATGGCGCATCTTCGACCGGAGGCACCGGTTGACTTGAAATGATCCTGTGACCGCGCGCTCTCCCCCCTCGATCTCGAAAACGGTTCACCGTAAAAAAAAAATTCAAACAAAATTTGTAGAGAATTTTATACTGTACAATATTCGTAATGAATACGAATGCAAAAATTCCATAGGAAATGAGATATTTACAAAAAAAGCTCAAAAAACCGGTTTTTGGGACTTTGGACCTTGAAATTTTATAGTTGCGTACACCCTACCATATGTAGGTTTTGAGACAACTTTTAGGGTGTCAATATACAAGTATTTACAGACTTACAGCTGGGTATCTCGAATTCCGAGATTCTTACCTAATTTAAGCTTAATTGACTGCACTAGCCTAGTGTCGGTTAAAATGAAACACTAGGTTAAGTTTAGGGGCCATATTTTTCAGCTGGCCATATTTGACCCAGGTACCTTACAGTAACAAATAACCAACTACAGATGGTTACCTGGTCGTTTACGATGTATTCGAAGCAAAGTGGCTGTAAAACGAACGACCTATAAAATAATGATTACCACACGTTTAATGTTAAACTAACTTTTTTATGATTCTTCACAATAAGTAATAAGGAGTTTAGTAGGACTTTTCTATTGGTGGAGTAGGAGTTTGTTCCTGTGGAGGAAACTATGAGTTTTAATGATTTTGATTTGATGACTTGGATATTTGCTCTATCACGTAACAGTACAAGCAAGCAAATCGAAACAGCGCAACAGATTTTTCAAAATTCAGAAAATAGAAATTATTGGATAGTCAATGACTGTCTTGTTAGAGTCTGTGTCTATTAATCACGTTAGTAGGTGACATTGACTTTAAACTTCCAATAACGACAACTCCGTTAAAAAATATTTCGCTAAATAAAGTATACAAACAATAGTAAATTCGGGCTAAATAATTTATGACCTTACCCAACACAATATTTTTTCTATGCACAGTAAAATCTAAGACAACAGAAACACGGAAATAATTTTAATCATAATTTTCAAAATTCAACGTAAAAAAACACCCCCGTACCTCCCCAAAGGATTAGATAAAAATGTAATCCACTCAAACGCGAAAACAATTCCCTCCGAAATAATTTACTTCTTTATAATTTAATTGTCGCGGGCTTTTTTAACAAATTAGGGCAAGCGAGATGAACTAATTCTCGCCTATATTTTTGTTAAAGTATTTTATTAAATAAAAAAGTACTTACTACGTACCTTGATTGTAATAATAGTAGACTATTGGATATTATTTAACTTTATTTCGTTTTTTTTGTATCAACAGAATAAAAGCCGCTAGAATTGGTTGTGAGAATAAAATCACATCAATACGTTATCATTTTGTGTATATAAGGAATGCTTTTCAAAAACAGCCTTGTTTTGTTTTAGTTATATCTATAATACATTGAATTAGCAAGTGTGTATGAACATGGATCAGATAAAATAAGGTTTCAGGGATCGCATGGCCCATCCTGTAATCCCTGCGGTCTTCTGGACATTGCATACTTTTAAGTATGAAGCAGATGGACTGCTGGGTAAGGGTTCCCCCCGAATGAGGGAGAGCGGAGTACGGAGTTTAGGACTTCGCATGCCTAACATAATAATGCTGTAAAAAATATATTAACAAAGAATTTACACACCTCCAAAATTTGCTGTAACTATATCCACTGAAATTGTTTGTTGGTTCGGAAGGGGCTTTGTAACCTCTTTTTTCGCTTCGCTTCAATTCGGTAAAAGCTCGCCTATTATTCAAATAAACAAGTCACATGTGCAAGCCGGGTCAATGGTTTTATCTCAAACCCATTTTTTACACTAAGCTCCCATTTTTTGTATATCTTTTTCCTTTGCGAAAAAAACATTATCGCCTTTTGAAAAGCAGTAGAACATTAATCAAAAGACATGGTTTAGATAAAAACCTTTGACGGTAAGTAATTATTCCGGCATCTTAGATCATACGTCATAGTCATTAGACAGACGGCTTTCGTTTTTAATGAGATGTACGAATGGCAGGGCTGAATGATAGAGGGTATACGTCGTGATGTAGATGTGTTTCGGGAGCTATTATTTTAAGTATATGCGATTGCGATACGACTGCTTTTCAGTATCGCATCGGCATCGGCATTTGACATTCAAACATAAATTTAGCTTTTTTCCTCTGGAGTTAGATACATACCAAATATTTTTTACTTCTTACGTAATTTAAATGTATAAAATCAATACTGTCCTTGACATACTGTAACCTTTCCTTACATGCAAATGTGCGTGTGTCTGTGCCTTATTACCGAACTTTGCAATGCTATATGATTGGTTGACAAAGCGCCCGCCATTTTGTCCCACGGTATAACTTCGTCAGTTTCTCATTACGTTAGATTTATGGAAGTTCTGATTGAAGACTGTTTTGTTATTTCCTTATTTGTTATGTGTTTCCATGATGATATGTTCTCTACAATTTCGTTTGTTTTCTTTTGAAAAATTATATGTTACTAGCTGACCCGCGCAACTTCGCTTGCGTCACATAAGAGAGAATGGGTCAGAATTTTCCATGTTTTTGTAACACTTTTTACTGTTAGGTACTCTGCTCCTATTGGTCGTAGCGTGATGATATAAAATATGCTTTTTTTTCACGAAAAATATTTTCTCAAAATTATTTACATCTCGTATTACGAAGTCGCGCTAAGACATATCCGCCATTAAAACAGTTGCCATGGCAACGGAATTTTGTTAATTCAATGTCATTATACTATTGATATTTCGCGACTTCGTTGAATTTCACGGGAAATGCGTCATTTTCCCGGGGTAAAAAGTAGCCTATGTCCTTTCTCAGGTATCAAAATATCTCCATACCAAATTTCATGCAAATTGGTTCAGTAGTTTAGACGTGATTGAGTAGCAGATAGACAGACAGACAGACAGACAGCAGACAGACAGACAGACAGAGTTACTTTCGCATTTATAATATTAGTATGGATGAGCAGTGATAGCCGATTGGTATAAGTTGACACCTTCCACGCAAATGGTCGCAGGTTCGAACCCGAGGCAACACACCAATGACTTTTCGAAGTTATGTGTGTATTAGAAATAATTATCACATGCTCCAACGGTGAAGGAAAACATCGTGAGGAAACCTTGCATGCCTAAAATTTGTTTAACACATTTATTGAGGGCATGCAAAGTCCCCAACCCGCACTTGTCCAGCGTGGTGGACTCAAGGCCTAACCCCTCCCTCATTACGGGAGGAGACCCTTGCCCAGCAGTGGGACATTAATGGGTTAAATGTATTATTATTATATGTTATGAATTTGAATGGGCCTAAGACAATGACGTAATTTGTTGGTCACGTAATCGATAATTCGGGGCTAACAATGTAGAAGTAATGGAAGAATAAATATTTATTTTAAATAGCTTCCTTTTTTTACGTAAAAATATACTATCCGCACTGCTAAAAAGTTCTACTAATTTATTGTCGGCTGCAATGAGTGGGATTTGAATGAACAGTATTTTAAACAGAAGACCGCGGAATTATCGTGTTATCTATAGCTTTGATTATATAAGTATCATGAACCCTGTTAACATTAAAGAAAATGAAAAGAACTACCATAGTAACAGCAATACTCTACGATGATTGATCATTGAATAAAAAAAAAAAATTGTAACAAAAGCGGTGATAGCCGAGTGGTATAAGTTGGCACCTCCCACGCAAGGGGTCGCAGGTTCGAACCCGAGGCAACACACCTATGACTTTTCGAAGTTATGTGTGTATTAGAAATAATTATCACATGCTCCAACGGTGAAGGAAAACATCGTGAGGAAACCTTGCATGCCTAATATTTGTTGAATATATTTATTGAAAGCATGCAAAGTCCCCGCACTTGGCCAGCGTGGTGGACTCAAGGCCTAACGCCTCCCTCATTACGGGAGGAGACCCTTGCCTAACAGTGGGACATTAATGGGTTAAATTTATTATTTATTATTGTAACAAAATCCATTTCTTAGACTTGTTTCAGGTTGGCCATTTTCTATAACCGAATTTAATATCTTAGTACTTTAAAGTCTAGTTTTACTAAGACTTAACCTAAGTAATTTAATAATACTCCTCACAATTTATATCATCCAATAACGTTATCTTTATACATAAATCATATTTATGCGTGAGATATCAAGAGCTGAGATATAATATAATTAAATCTAAATAGCTAAGCTGTCTAGCTATTGTATTCTTCAAAGACTTTTATTTATTTTTATTAATAAAAGATATTCTTTCATCAGAGTTTAGAATTTGTAATATCGTAACAATTGCGCGTCTGGCATCATAACTATTCATAACTTACATGAGTATTACCTATGCAGTTTTAGTTTTAAGTTTGATTATATTATGTGTCTAAAATTAGGTATATATTATGTATAGTAATTGTTAAAAAAAATGTAAATTCGTAGAACTTATGCTTACTTTTGTCGTGACAAATTATTGTGTATATTTTTAATTCAAAAAATTTTGTTACAGAATCTGTTCTACTCAGGCTTTCTGAGTACATTTAACGGTAGTTTATTTATTCAAAAGCATTTTTTTATATGATTTTACGCTATTGAATAGATACACTACCGCTAAATGTACCTCAGAAATCGGGCTCTAGTGAGGCTAATCGAGGAAACGAAAACTGATAAACGACGAAATAAAGAGATTAATAGCTGAATTTTATTTACAAAATAGCAATAACAACTACAGAATCCACACTTAAAAGAACTCAACAAATAACCTCAAACTGCAGTCAAAATACTTAACAAAAACGTAACTCAACACGTTACGTTACTGATACAGTTTCTCGAATATTAAACAGTAAAGCCTATTGATCGGAAGCCTCTAACTCAAACCCTTCAAGTACGTTTTATACGAGCTCTAAGACAATGTAGTGTAAATTACATTTCCTTCGCCCACTAGTTAAAGCTATAGTTTAGATTTAAGATTAGATGGAGACTAACTTGCTTTTATGAGCGTAAAGTTTGGTTATCTTATTAATTGATCTGTAGTCAGAATTATGGGCTAATAGAAAAGTTTTTTGGGCTTATTTTGATGTAGTACAAAGATCAAAATTTTGGAAAAATAAATAACTCTTTTCACGGCTATTTTCAGAGTTGGTCTCTAATTCTGAAGTAAATTGAAACCTATTGCCATAGTACAGCACGTTATTAATCTCCAAGATTTCCGATTAAGACATTCTGACAGATATTGGAAAACCCAAAAAATGCAATTTGACCTAGGAATCAAACACGGAACTTCGCGATCAGCTGTCGATGTGTGACCTCTCAAATGAAAATCATATTTATTTCGGAATATACTCACTTCTATATCCTTGTCATGGTGTATCTTTTTCAATGTCAAGAAATAAAACTATTATAAAAATAGTCTTATCTTTTGATTGATGAACGTCCCCAAGTTGTAGTTCCGAACTTTCCAAACTTTACCTTACAAAAAGGATACTAGATACTGCGTAAGTTGAACAAAAATGCTGATAAGGATCTTCAATTCCAAGTTAGTGGTGCCCTTGGGACCTTCGGGAGTACGGCGTCGATGATTGAGGAAATGTATCAAGGGTCTTCTTTTTACCTTTGTTTATAAAAAAAACTATGAATATGGGGAAAAGATGGGAGAGAAATATTATCCACTATCTTACTAAATTTGCTAATCTTAAATAATAAATATTAATGTGAAAGTTTGGATGTTGATAAGGATGTTTCTTGGTAAATCCCGTCTAAACTACTGAACATTTTCATGGAATTTGGGACACAGATAGTTTATAACGTGGACTAATACATACATACATTTTCTAAAATAAGCAGATTTTTTTTTATTATGACGCCACTCGGGGCTTTTCTAAGCCAACTTACTATTTCATTGTGCTTACAATATTTAATTATTGTCTTTTCAAACAAAGCGTTCAAGTTTGGACATTTTATTAAAACTACTTTTTATATTTAATTTCGATTTTATCGGACTGAAAAATATTAAGCAGATTTTTTAAGCATCCTTTATCTAGTATTATAATACTAACAAGATCAGGCAAAAGTACGTGTCTTATATACTCTATCTGAAGACTCAAAATAATTTACCAGAAACCAAACGATAAAAAAACCGTTTCAAAATATTAAAAACAAACTATAAAAGTTGCATCTTGAAGTAAAATGTTGTATGCTGTAAACAAATTTATTCATAACCGTAGCTCTGGCGTAAATTGTAAACCACAAAATTGATATTTTTATGGTCTTCGCGCTAGTTTCTAAACTTTGTTGCTTTTGGTGTTATAAACTACAAATTAGCATTTTATAGTTTATATTCATTAAAGCTGTTAAATTAAATGTCGCACTACGTAGATATCATAATTTAATGTAATTTCACTTTTTTTTAGTGCCCTAAATACAAAATATTTCTTGACATTAAACTTTCAAAACACTTCTTTAGACCGAACTAGGATTCGAGATTGAGCTATGCCGGCAGTTGCAAACAAAATTGATGTGCTACCGGGATTATTCAATCCGTTTTAAAGGTACTATACTCAATCTCTTTTAGAAATTACATTATTTTCAGTGTCAGTAAGATATCGAAGGCACTGTAATGCGATGACAATCAGTCGTATAAAAATAAATGTTCGAAACATTCAGCAGTTGCCGAGACGTTACGTTTTTGTAGTCATTACAATGTTTGAGATAAGGATTCATATTGTGCTCAAACGAGTACTTGAAAACTGTACTTAAATCTCTATAGAAGGGTTGTAATTAGGGTCAAAGTATAATCCGGAAATATCTTTTTATGTCTTTTGGGAGTATACGTATCATAGATTTTGTTTTTTTTTTAGTTTTATGTGAAATGAAAGTTTATTCAGATACATCAGGCTGTAGGACTATTCTTTATTCATTGTTATTACAAAATACTTTTACCTCACCAAAAATAATAACGGACACAAACACATTAAGACTCAAATCAGCTCCTTATCTAAAAGGAGAATGCTCAAAAAAAGCCCAGGCTGTACACAAAAGTTATGTAACTCAAAAAATTAGTTATACTGTGTAATTGAATTCCCAATGTTTACCTCTATCAAATTCGATGGCTGAACATACTATTTTGCTATAACTTTTCAGTAGGGGTTTTCAATATATTTTTTAAATAAGTTACCTATATAAATGTTTAATCTTTTTTGAGTCACACATTTTTAATATAGGTATGTAACTGAGTTACAAATTAAAAATTACAAAAAATATATTTTTGAAAAATGAGTCATCATCACCGGGTCATATATGTCCCCACCGAGGGGCACGAGCCTCCCCTCTTAACAAAGAGGGGGATCAGGCCTTAGTCCACCACACTGGTCTAATGCGGGTTGGCAGACAATTGGAGGGCTATTATAAGGTAGAAAAGTGTTGTCATGGTGGTAGATTGCTAGCCTATAGCCTATGAAGCACCAAACCCTTCCATCCCTCTACTGACTTTTGCAGTATGCACGGGAAGAAATGCAGCTGGCACCTTCTATGTACTATGTAGTGATAGAATATAATTATTTTATTGTCAATTCTTTTTTTAATTTAAATCATAGTTCGATTAAAATTAATTATTTATTAGTATTAGATATTTACCTATACAATTATATTATTCAAGAAATAATCATTGTGATGAATGTTTGAAAAATATTTATTTTTTAAATTCACCTTTTAAATAGTAGATAATAGCAAAAAAATAGTATTTAGCCATCGAATTTGATAGAGGCGAATATCTGGAATTGAATCACTCAGTATCACTAAAATTCTGAGCTACACACCGTCTGTGTACGGCCTGGGTTTTTTTCCCATACATTTTGAGCATTCTCCTTTAAGACACTGCAATAATTAATTAGTTCGTCGATTACTAGGCCAGCAAAATATATTTGACTGCATAAATCACATTTAATAATTCAGTCATCCATATCTACAAGACACATCAAACACGCAACAAAAAGTAAATCCGTCATCTGCAACTACAGACATCTACCCATCCACATCTAAACCCTCAATGCGATTCCCCATCCGACACCTAAGGAATCCCCTTACAAATAAGCCTCTTTACCTCAACTTCCATAAGCCATCTATTCAAAGAGCCCTTACAATTCACCACATGATTTATTTGGGCCGTTTCAGCGCTCGCACGGTTAGCAAATTGTCATCTGTCAACTTTTATTGGTTTTGGCAGGGTGTATTGATTTTTTTAGCCGTCCTTTCTTTGAGCGTAAAAGGAGTTTTTGCACCCTTTTTGGATGAGCTTGTATGACAAATTATTGCAGATGAGTAAGAATCTTTAATATGTGTATGTTCATTGTATTTAACTGCACGTTTGGCGCAGTGGTTTAGGCGGTCACCTCGCCGCAACAACCGTAGCGCCGCGTGTGGTGGGTTCGAATCCTACCCGGGACAAATCTTTGTGTGATGAACACGAGTATTTGTTCTGAGCCTGGTTGTCAATTTATCTATATAAGTATATATGCCATCAAAAACATTCTGTAAAAACCTCAAGTCTCGCCGTAAAAAGTTGTGAGATCTATGTAATACCAAGTCGATTATTCTATTTAGTCTCTACTTAAAGGACCTTCTGTCTTAAGTTATTACGTATGTTATTATCATGCCAATTAAAAAAAATACCTTTAAAACAAATAGACCGACCTGGCCATCGCATGATTTTATTATTAGTATGTTTCACACTAATCAGCACGACGAGAAGACAAGTTAATGCTCCTGAAATGTTAATGGCGAATTTGTGTTTTCTTGCGATGACCAAGTCGATCTATTTGTTTTAAAGGTATTTTTTTAATTGGCATGATAATAACATACGTAATAACTTAAGACAGAAGGTCCTTTAAGTAGAGACTAAATAGATTAATCGACTTGGTATAATATAGATCTCACAACTTTTTACGGCGAGACTTGAGGTTTTTACAGAATGTTTTTGATGGCATCTCACTTCTTTTTGTAGAACGAACATAAGTCCAATTTGTATGGAAAGACATTTTTTTTTTCATAATTCTACATATTTTCCTATGAGATTGTTATTCAGTTTCATGGGCTAAACACCCTTACCCACCCTATACCCCCTCCCGTTATGCCTCATATAGTAGGTACCTATTTACACCTATTTATTTTATTTTCTACAGTAATAATAATTCATTAACTGCAAATGTAACCTTGTAATCTTATACATTTATATGGGATTACAAAGTTATTGTTGCAGTTGATGTATTTAGAAAACTGGACCGAAATTAGAAAATATTACATTTTTCCCATGATTAAGATACTAAACCCTATTTGTATTCTAAATTTTAAGCTTCTAAGTCTGCTAGAAGTACCTTATACTTTTGATGATCGGTGAGTCAGTGAGTCAGTGAATCAGTGAGTGACAAAATTCAAAATTTTAACAAGTTGTCATTCTTAAACCACTGGTTCAATTTGACTGAAATTTTAAATATACCGTGTTTATACAATGACTAATTAGTTGCTGAAAATCCAGGCTTCTTGTTTTATCCACAACGAAATTATAGGGGTGTCAAAAATAGCCCGAATTGCTTCGAGAAAAGGATGTTACGGCCGTGCCGCTTTTTTTTTGCTCGACTTGCGGGGGCACTTCCGTGCCCCCAGATTTAGAAGAATATAAGTATGTTTATCATCATGACCGTGTGTGAGTTGTCCAATAATATTTATTTATTTATTAGTCAAATTAAGTATGAAAGTAAAGAAATTGTATGGAATACGCTCACCTGCTTGTGGAAGTCATTATGCAAAGCATAATATATTGGTCTAAAATTGTCGTCATTGTCATCATTGGCTGTCTCCATCTTTTTTTTACATAGGATTCAAGTGGCGTCAGTTAAATAAATTATTTGGTTGTTAACTCTATAAATATACTATAAATAAATAGTATCTTTACGTACCGGGGAGCAGACCTATCAGTGCAAGGGAGCAAATATTATTATGATCATTACCACTTATTGCAAATACAACTTCGTAAAAGCCTGAATCTGTAATTAATCTGTTACACTTGCTTCCACAAAACTTAATGGCTAGCTCAAGAAGCTCTGCTTAAAACAATATAATGGAATTATAATCTAGACATGAACTTGAAGTAGACAAACGATCTAATATTTTTTCATAACAATATCTTATGCTCTGTGACGTCACAAGGTAAAGAGGCAAGGGTTATGACAGATGTCATTATTTAACGTCACTGCAAGCGAGGGCTTGTACCTGAGCGACGGTTTTTGTATATCTTTGCTTATATTTATAGCATCTTGTGTAGGTTTTCTGTGCTAATGATTGAGAAGATATTTTACCTGTTTATATTTCTTTTGTTATCTATTTTTTTTTATCTTCTCTTGTATTATCTTTAATAGTTAGTTTTAACCTTCCGCAGTAATATTTGTTTTTGTAGAGACCACTTTAGTCGCTGGTAGGGCGTCTAACTTATAAATATGTAACTAATCGTGCAAAGAGGCAGGCGTTTTTTGTCTCTACCAACACTGCTGCACTAATTGGAACAAGGCGTGATAGTACTTCGATTTTACAAATTTTGGTTTTTCCTTCAAAGTTGGTAGTTGTTTGTTACTTGTCTTTTAACAAGAATACTAATTCCTGTTATTTGACAATTTTTTTTTTGCAGTTCGCATTATAGTTCATTTTTATTATTACTTTAATAGCGTCCATGATGCCTATCATCAAGGCTTGTGAAGTAATTCTAAATAAAAACCCAAGTCTAGCAGCAATAGTTCGGCCATAATCTCATAGAATATATTCCAAACAAGTACACTGCGGCAGAACTTTCTTATTAATAAATACAAGACCAAGATGTTCCTTCGATATAATTCAGCGCGTTTCCGGGTTGCTTTAATTAAATATGAGATAAAGGCTAATAACGGGAGGCTATTGTTAATGTCCGCATTAATTAGCCGGGACGAATCGGCTATTAATTGCATGTTATTTATGATGTTTTTCAAAAATCCTGTTGGGTTTTCTGAGTATTTTGTTATTGAAAAAAGGAAAAATGTTGTTCTTTTGATAAAATTTCGTGGTTAACAGAAAAGGGCACGATGTAATTTTTTTATCTCCGTAATTTTTTTATTATATTGTTTATGTTAAAAATATTATAGCGTGCGATATATAACCCTTGCGCTGCTCGTTTTCAAACCGCAATCATTGATTAAGAAGTAAGACTAGCGGATTGTACTTAATTAAGTATTCAATACTAATTCTTTTAGTTATCTTAATACTGGGTTCAGGTTTTCATTTTCGTGCGTGCGGACAAGCTGACATTTTCTTAAAAAGATTAAACAAAAATCTACGTCTTATCATATTAACTTAATTTTTACCATAAAATAAACAGCAAACTTAAAAAAAAGGAACTTTCCATATCAATCAATTCCCCCACCAAAATCCCTTCATTCTAATTAGGTCAAGCAATTTACTCTAACAATGCAGTACTGCAAGCTTTCCACACCGTCATGCGTCATTCAACACGAACATCGAGCATGACACGAACCCACGGCTCACAAGACAAATGATCCTAATTCGTTACTGAACAACGGAGTGTTTTTTGGCAAAATTGAAACGTGGTGTGTGAAATGTGTTTTTTTTAATGATTATTTTTTTGTTGAAGAAATTTCGAAAGCTTTTTTGTTTCTGTATTTTGTTTATTTGTTTTGAGGTCTACGGACTTTATAAGTGCAACGTTTTTTTAGAAGACTAGTTAGACCCGCGCAACTTCGCTTGCGTCACATAAGAGAGAATTTTACCCGTTTTTGTAACATTTTTCAATGGTACTCTGCTTCTATTGTTCGTAGCGTGATGATATATAGCCTATAACCTTCCTCGATAAATGGGCTATCTAACACTGAAAGAATTTTTCAAATCGGACCAGTAGTTCCTGATATTAGCGCGTTCAAACAAACAAATAAACAAACAAACAAACAAACAAACAAACTCTTCAGCTTTATAATATTAGTATAGATATGGTATATCTGATTAGGAGTCGAAGTTGACGCTGTGTCCGAAACCGGTCGGTGGGATAATCATCATTATAGTCATAACGTCTAAGGTTTTTAGCGTGATCAATAAAATGTGATAAAAATCGCTAAAAAATAACATTTGCATTATAACGTTTTAGACTTATAGTGTGATCGATTAAATGTAATAAATATTACAGTACATTAAAGTTCGTCAGCGGAGTTGCGTAGGTCAGCTAGTGATTATAAAAACTACTTTGAAATAAACAATTTTTTATATAAGGAGTGCACTATGCGTCTGTATTCGAAGAAGAAAGAAAATAGGGGAGCATTTATTTTACACAGATATAAACCCTCAGCGCAGGAATATTATTTTATCAATAACAAAATCACATTTCTTTTCAATCCGGTTATTTAAAATGTACAAAAAGAAAACTAAACAGAATATTTATAGCAGCATTTTATTTGATTTAGATTTACGTTGGAAACCCATTCATATGTATGAGATCGGATCATGTCTTACTTATCTAATACGTAATCATTTATTGAACAATATGATAACATCTGAAAGAAATATGAATGTATATTTTGTTTATTTTAGAAGTTATTTGTTGAAAAAATTATGGTAATAAATTGTGTTTTGGGATTTGATAGTTTATGCTTGTTTAAAATGTATTTGTTCTATGATGCTGTTGTTTTATAATTTGAATTTTGAAACCGAAAATTTATTGCTCTCTAGTCTCTTTAAGACTTTATAAATACATGTAATATTTTAAAATATGTATATTATTATTCCAGTTTGTTATCATTTAAAGCGACATCTGGATATAAACTTAATATTTCTTGATTTACAGCATTGCATCATTTATTTATATAAAATTGACAAAAATACTAAAAGTATATTTTTACGCGAAATGGAACTTATAAATCTATCCATCAACAGTACTACATGTGAATAAACAAATGTGTTCAGAAACTATAAAAACAACATAGTTCCTTAATAAGCTTAATTAACCCTTTAAAACTTCTCCCATTAATTCTCTCAAACTATCACATCGTAAAAATCTTCTGTCTAATAAACACAGAGTATTTACTCGAACAATATCCATAATATCTAACGTTTCATTACACATTAGCCGAAGTTTGTAGCACGAGTGTAACTTACCTTATTTATTTGTTATCGTCATAATAGCCGCGGCGTAGTAAAGAATCCTCTAGAGACTTGCGATGCTAGGCCAGGCGCAGACTTGCAATTTGTCTGAGTATGCAATAATAGTAGAATTAAACATAAACCCTCTTATTCATAAAAATATATGAAGTTATGAAAGGCTTATAAAGAGTTTTGTTTCTTTCACTCCTTACCGCAATGAAAGAGAGAAAACATATTTTAGTAGTTTTTTAACTAAAATAGGTTTATAGTGTGTTTATGAATAAGAGGGAAAGAGTATAGAGGAAAAAGTAACCGTTACATTGGAGAACCCATTACCTTACAGTATCAAATGAATTCATTCGCTAACCATATTTTCTTCATTAAAGAACAAAGACTCGCTAGTCAATATATCTGACTGTAAAAAATGCTCTATAGCAAATATACAGGTTTTTCGAGCTACGCTGAGTTGATTTACCTTTAATGTAAAAGGCAATCGCTGATATATTTCTCAAGAAGAGCTTGCTAGCTTTATAATGCACTAGTTGACACGCGCAACTTTGCTTGCGCCATATAAGAGAGGATGGGTCATAATTTTCCTCGTTTTGTAACATTTTTTACTGGTACTCTGATCTCCTATTGATTGTAGCGTGATGTTATATAGCCTATAGCCTTCCTCGATAAATGGGCTACCTAACACTGAAAGAATTTTTCAAATCAAACCAGTAGTTCCTGAGATTAGCGCGTTCAAACAAACAAACAAACTCTACAGCTTTATAATATTAGTAAGTATAGATTAGGGTTAAAACCAGAAACTTCTGCAGTATTTCCATCGCTGCCACAGATATCTAGATTTTTAGACTCGTCAACAGACCTGATAGTCTACTGAGCAGTAAATAAAGACGGCATGATGATGATTTGCAAATAAATCGTGATCGGCTTTCAAACAATAGAAAAATCACAGTAAAATACAAAATAACTTCACTAACTAAAGCCAATCGTACATGTCATGTCAATCAACCAATCAATACACGAACAGTTGACCGAAAAAATAATTGCAAATGGATTGCGAAACTAAAATATTGAAGCGAAAACCGTGAACTCGCTACAACTAACTTTGTTCACGTGGACTGCGTTTTATATAGGTTTATTTCTATAGTACAAGTTAGTAAAATGTGGCCGCGGGCTGACGAATGACGGTCTGACTTCATTTAAAATCGATTTATTTTATTTCAACATGGAGACTTTGATTTTATTGTCATATTCGTTTTTTTATATCCAGAAGGGCGATTTCCTACCGCTAACGACAAACTTTGTACCCCTAGTGGAAGCCGCCGCCGCTCGAAGAAACTATTTTTGCAGTACATTTTCAATGTAAAACTCTCGATATCAAATAGTGCCGACTTTAGAGAATCGCGCTACTGTTTTACCAATATTCTTCTATGTTTATCACACACATATTAGTCGAAAGCGTAAATTATACCTTATAACATACGTCTAGTGGTAGTAAGTAACGTTAACAATTTTATAATATTGTGTATTAAATTGCATATATGTATACGTACATAGTCAGTGAGTACAATCGCAAGTGTACAAGCAACTCAACAATGAGCATCTACGAATACTAATTAAGTAGAGCGAACAGTCTGCGAGGAACATTAGCGGTTATCTAAGCTGTACTTATACTGTGTATTACTCTGAAAACGAACTAATTTCATAAATACGGAACATTGTACTGTTACTGTAGGCTAAAGCCGACTATTTACAAAGTTGCCTTTAAATGGGCTGGCTTAAGAACTGAAACTTACTTGCTATAGTAAGATGTTAATTTGAATGTTGTAAGTCTATATTTCTTTAATATTATTGTCTGGTAGATATCTATTGTTTAAATTTAAAAGAAAATTTAAGATTCTACAATTCGTTGCTGTTCGTTAGTCTCGCTAAAACTCGTGAACGGCAGGACCGATTTGGCTAATTTTGGTCTTAAAAGGTAAATAAATTTGAAAATGCGCGGTATTAAATAAAAACAAGAAAGCGGGAGCAGAGCTACGAGGGTAAGCTAGTACCGATTAAAAAAACGATTTCTGAAGTAAGCAAAGCAAACGTGAATTAACCTTTTTGAGTCTTTTGAGTATCCGACGAACCCGTTCGATGTCCAGGTCGGACAGAGTGCTATTGGCCTTTTCAGATACTTATTATTTCAAACTAAAAATATTAAACCCTAATATTTTAAGAACTTTACAGCTAATCTTCACTTATCTTGTTAGTATCAATAATCAAGTATTAAACAACAAGTCTTCCGAAACATGGGTTTATCTGCCAAATGGAAACAATTTATCTTCGTAAACACAGCTTAAATTCAAGTGCCAGTTCAGACCGTTGTACTGTGTGCATAAGTTATACATATATGTGTGTAGGTATGAGTAGAGAGCGGTAACGAAGTTGAACCGTGTCGATCAGATCTGTGAGTTCATTACCGAATTTCTGCCTGGATTTGGAGCTAGGTAGATAAGACTCTGCCTGAAATAGTTGATTTTAGATGTTGATCAGTGGGAAATGAGGAGCACGTGGGATTCTGATTTGTCATATGTGCTTAAATGGCACATGGATAAGTCAAGGTCCAATGATTCTTGAAAGGTCATCTATCAAATCCAATCTATCAATTATAATTTCTGAGATTTGCCATTGCTTTTGAAGACAAAAAATGTACCACTTCATGTAGATTCAATGTGCAATAGTATATTTTGAGAGTTACGTTTATGTCTTGTTGAAAAAAATATTAATTTAATCTCATTTATATACTTACTAATCATATTATAATGCCCTTAGCATCAAGAGCAACAGATCCGAGATCCATCTAGAATTAACTTTGTAGAAGAACAGTATAGAGTTTTTCTTTACCAATAAAGTACGTCTTCTTACTTTTAACTCCAAAACAGACACCTATTATTACAGATCAATTTACATTATCATAACGTCAACCCATAACGCTCAATATCGATTTCTACCACGTCTATACCTTCGGTTTTTCGCCACACATGTTCAACACCACATGGACGCTTTATAGCCGGTCCCAGCCGATCATTGTCATACAAATGGAGCTCAAGATGATTTGTCTTTGAACAAATATGGAGAATTGCCGATTGAAATGTAGGTGACAGATGGGCTATAAAATTTTTGGGTAGAGGTCGAATCGTTACCTTATATAAAACTTATATAAACCTATACTTTAACAAAAACTAACTTACCGGGTACAATAGTTATAATATACGTCTTAAGATTCTTGTAGTTTTACGTTCCTGCAGGATAGGGGCTAGAATTTGTATAAAGACAGCATGTGCTTTGATACAAATGGGTAGTCGACTGGGTTAACAAAAAATTATTAAACTCGTACTCGTAAAAGATTTTCTAAAATGCTCAGACTATGTAGCGTTTTTCGTAAATACTGTTTAAATTGTAATTGTTACAAACTGAAACATTTTATTTAACACTCATTTGATACCACTACGTCGCATTTCTATACTAAAATGCGTATTTGACATTTCATAAAAAATAGCTGATTTCACTTGTAGGCAACTACCCTAATATTTAAGGGTCTCAATTCTCTGGGTAAGAAGAGTGTAAAGCAAAATTAACAGCAAAATGAGGTTTAGTTCTTAGCTTACATTTTGCGAAAGCTTTTGCATTAATGCCTAGAACGTGAAAGTTTTTTATTATTTAAACGTTGTTCACGATCCTTTTTAATGATAAAATATTATGTTTTATTTTAACTCAATTTATTCATAGATACCATGCCCATCTACATCAAACAAAGGCGGATTATAGTCTAATTCACATTGAAATATTTCTCAAAGGCGAACCCAAGGAAACCCAATAATAAATTTGTAGTTCCGGTTACCTAATTCCCTATTCATGGGCCCCATGGGTACGATGTCGGCCCTTCCATGGGTTACCTTTACGAATCATCTCTCCCTTAGGACAATGGCGTCGTATATTTTATTATACCACTGTGAATGAAAGGGTATTTCGTTTTCTGTTGTCAGCAGTTTCTATTCCATTGTTTGATACTTACTTTTAGTTTGGATACTTACGATTCCTGTAGTGATGCCAATTGACTCAAGTTTATGTCAATGTTATAGTATACTTCTAAGTGTCTCCAAGCTATTTGAGCATCAGATAGTTATCGTAGAAGGATGCAATCAGAAAGTAGATGCAGTTTAAAGGGCAGTCGGTTGACTCAAAATCGTTCACAGCGACTAGCGTTAATGCTCAAGTTGTTTGTAGGCACTAGTATCAATAAATTGGAACTGAAAAAATGAGAAGTTTTTTAGTATCTGCTGTACTTTCATACCGATCAATATTTTTTTCAAGAATAAATAAAGGTATTTCTTATGTAACGTTGTTCGGTCCTGGATTAAAAAAATACTAAAGTATTTTTGATTGTGTTGGTAAGGTACTTAAAATATACTAAATAAAAAACATCGTATTATTTACATACATTTAATCATTGCCTATTATATCTATAGTATAGCGACTTAACAAGATGAAACCTCGATAGATTCTGAGAGCACAAAACATTGGACTAGAACAATATTAAAATCTTTTATTTAGAAACACAATTATAAAGTACAACTGTTAAAGGTACTAGACAATATAAGGGCTACTGCGTTAACGACCAACAAGATTGAAACATCATACATTGAAGGTTATATTGAAACAGACTTAGCAGTAACCCTTGCCGATCCAGCAATAACATTAGAACTCTTAGTAAGCATTGAGAACAGCACATAAGTTGATGTAATTCGGTCAAACCCGCCAGAGAAATTTCAAGATTCGTTAGATATGACTACTAGATATGCTATATAATAATGAGTAAGTGAGTAAGTCATTCGTTGTAAGTATCTAAAGATTGAAAAGTACTAGTAAACTTGAGCCTTAGTCTTAAAACGTGAATTTGAAATCGTTCCACTATTAAAGAGAAATATGTAGGAATTATTCTATTCTGAACACATACACACGTTAAATGAAAATTTTATTATAAAGCCGCTGATCCACGGGCGAGCGTCGATGTTAACTGGGCCAATTACAAGATCTGTGCCAGACGGGCCTTTTGAGATTCGGATCTGGCGGCACGTGAATGAAGTTCGTTATCCATTGATTGTCGTTAACAAGCAACCGAGACGTTCCGCGTTGTAGCTCGTCAATGGATCAAAAGCCGAGATATCGACACACAAAGGGGTCACGTGCTATGGCATCGGAAGCTTAGCTCCGTTCGCCGGTACTAAAGCCGCCTTGAAGGACCCCCGTATTATAATCTATTTTGGAATGTTAGACGGTTTGCGAAATCTTCATTCTCCCACTGAGTTGTGGTTCGAGGTGTGATGTGAACATCGCTTGTGGTGTTTAGAAGCTAGTTCTGCCGAATATAAAATTGCCGGGAGCGTTGGGGTCCTCGGTGGAGAAGTACTCCTTCCATAGCTCCTGGAACTCTTCCCATGACACGCTGCTCTTACCCTGGGGGAGAGACAAATAAATGAATTTGTGCTAAAATGAAACTCAAGACTTGCTTCATCAGTACATACGCTTTGTAACTGTTTCCTATAACATTTTACCTAACATGCTAGCTTGTTATAATTTTATTCCAGTAGCCGTATTTTAGTCGGGTCTATCCCACTAGTCCCGTTGAGTTGTCCCGTGACGGGACAACTGGCACTATTTTGTCCCAGTTGTCCCGTGGCGGGACAAGTGACACTGTTTTGGTGCCAGTAGTCCCGTTGCAGAAAAATCACGGGACTAATGGGACAGAGGGAAGGGTCAAATCAACTGGTTGGTACAACAGGTACTTGGTACTTTGGTAAGATAGCAGACGTTATGCAAACTAGTACATTTTAACGAGGGTAGATATCTCAAATGGAATATGCACTATACTTGTGTCGATAAATTGTAAAACCAAAGGTATTTAAACCTATATCTTAGTAATAATACTCAAAGTGTACCCAGGGATAGTTACCGGATTGTGTCCCATTACATCTTTGTTATACTAAAACTGTCTCAAAGGGTCTCTGCGAGTTTGCTTCGTGCGTGGGGACGCATGCCTTCCAAAAGTCCGGAACTCTATAGTCCCGAGATGGAAAGGACAAACAAATAATATGATATTTTTTGTTTCTTAAACGTGTTTTAGTACATTCTTACTTAATTTCTAGTAAATCAGTTGAAATTATATTACAAGTTGAATTGACTTGAGTGTTTGAGCTGCCCTAGGGGCCTGTTAACATGACATTTTTGGTTTCCTTAATATATTATGTTTTTTCATAGATATAGACACTCTTGTCAATTTAATTATTAAGTGTAAAGCCTAAATGGTAAAAAAAACTTGTGAATTTAAAGTTTACAAAGATAAGCGTCCAATTCACCATCTGCTATCTTACCAAAGTACCAAGTACCTGTTGTCACACAACAACTCAATGGAACCAGTTGATTTGACCCCTCCCTCTGTCCCATTAGTCCCGTGATTTTTCTGCAACGGGACTACTAGCACCAAAACAGTGTCACTTGTCCCGCCACGGGACAACTGGGACAAAATAGTGCCAGTTGTCCCGTCACGGGACAATTCAACGGGACTAGTGGGATAGACCCTTTTAGTCACTACTACAACACTACGATTACCGGGTAGCTATCGAAAAATGTTGTATGACAACCGGTTCAGCGCCTTTAGCGGACGTCGTAGAAACTATTTTAACGGTATATTTTAAATATCAAACTCTAGATACACGAAAGTACAGACTGTACAGAATCGTGCTACAGGATTCGAAACCAGTTATATTTTTTCTTTCGATAACTAAATCTTTACCAAAACTTAATTCACACTATTAAGCAACACATATTGATTTCAGTTTTATTACACGCCCATTATTCATACACCTGTAGGAAACATTAAATATGAATCTCCAATATCAATATAAAATACAGAAATTAATTTTAAACGAGAGTATTATCAACAGCGGTATAAAGTCCACATAGTTATTGTATGCACTTCATTCAGTTGTTTGTTCAGTAGCACTGCTGATACACACGTATTTTTGAAACTGGTATTTTGTAGCGAACTATTTCAATTTAGTCGTTTATATTTCAATTTAGGTCATCTGGTATTTAATAATTTTGGGATATGATATTGTTGGTAATGACTTTGGAAGTAGATATTTGTAGATGTAAGGATGTGAATGAAGCAAAGGAAGTTTGTAAGGATCGTATCCAGTTGTGTTCTCTAGTCTCTGTAGGCGTAATCTTATATATGTATGTATATCTATTAAATCAGGTCTCGAATCATTTTGCGGGTTGGGTTAAATGTTATATACTAGAGTTTTAAAACCAATGCTATATGGACAGTGGCGTGTTACCCGTCAAAACTTTCTAAAGTTAATATTGTGTAAATATTCGTTTCTTTTGTCAATAAACAATACAGAAATTTATTTTAAACGAGAGTACTATCAACAGCGGTATAAAGTCAACACTGTTATTGTATCCACTTCATTCAGTTGTTGGTTCAGTAGCAATGCTGATACACATTTATTTTTGAAACTGGCATTTTGTAGCGAACTACTTGAATTTAGTCGTTTATATTTCAATTTCGGTCATCTGGTATTAAATAATGTTGGGATATGATATTATTGGATGTGAATGACCCAAAATGAGTTTGAAAGGATCGTACCAAGTGATGTGTTTTTGGTCTCTGTCTAGACCTAAAGGGCGTGATCTTATTTATGTATGTATATCTATTGAATCGGATCTTAGAATCTGTTACAAGATTGAGTTAAATGTTAATATATAGTAGAGTTTTAAAACCAAAGCTACAATAATACCTTCATTTTACCTCTAAAATATGTCTTAACCTATAGAAAATTTTGAAATATTATTCTTTAATATCAATATAAAATACAGAAATTAATTTCAAACGAGAACACTATGAACGGCGGTATAAAGTCAACTTTGTTATTGTATGCACTTCATTCAGTTGTTTGTTCAGTGACTGCTGATACAAACGTTTATAACTGCACGGCTTTTAATGAACACAGATATTTTTGAAACTGGCATTTTGTAGTAAACTATTTAATATAGTCGTTTAAAACTCAATTAAGGTCATCCGTTGCAAAATAATTAGAGTTAAGTATTGGTTGCAGAGTAGGTATTGTTAATTATGTATGTTTGTAATGAGTGTTAATAAGTTTTCAGGCTAATTTTCATATCACATTAACTTCAAGGAAAAGTGACAACTACCCACAACCCACAACTACGAAAGTTTCAAATAATTATAATATTTATAAAAATGATTTCTTCACACACAAGTCACAACTCACTAAAATCCTTAGAAATTAGTCAATACTTCAGAAAAATATTATGTAAAACACTTCGAATGGTATCTTTCACGTATGAAATATCGAATAACAGTCTGAATAATATTTATGTCTTTATTCTTCCATTCCACAAATGTCTGAGACACTAAACCTATTATATGGAAATCAGGACATTTGTCATATGAAACTATTATTTTCGAAGAAAGCCGTCTAGGTCATATATATTACTTTTGCCCAAAATTGTCATGCGACCCTAAATGGAGAAAGAAAAAGGTAGCAATAATTCATTCTGTGCCCTATTTTTCTAATGTTCAATTTTTTTACTACGATGATATTATTAAAGTGGTAAAAATGTGGCCACCAGTCTGTACTAACCGCAAAGACTATGGGTTTGATTCTCACAAGTAGTAAAATATCTATCTGAAGGTTTTGATGTCTGTAATTTTGATTGTGATGTTAACCACGATATCTGAGGAGAACTGAAAAATGATACTGTAGACAACATAATCTCGCCAACCGCAATATTTAAAGTGAACAGTATAAAAATATACTTTTGAAAACATAATCTTGCTATCAAAATTAGAAAACCATGTTTAGATACATATTAGGTCGGGGAAAAAGTCTTTTCGCATTATAGTCTGTATGAACTTGTAATAAAATCTCTTTGGCTTCAAGAATCACAAATGAGTACACGGCTCATTAGGTTTCTTTTAGTGAGATTGTGAGGTACCCAAATATCAAGCATTTTTGTGTAGAGAAAAGATTTTATTACAAGTTCATACATACTATAATGCGAAAAGACTTTTTCCCCGACCTAATATTTTCCTATTCCTAATATAGCAACTCTAAAAAAAACCATCAAACGATCCCTCAATTTTCAACTAACAAACCCTCAACGACTACTCATTACCATAATCTAAATATCAATAAAACATCAAACAAAACAAGTCTAAACAGATACCTCGTAAAGCGAAAACAATCTCGTGTGTATAGACTATCAATTTGTAAAAGAATATCCAAGTGCGGAGAATCAATGTAACTGGTGCTTACAACCAATGTTTATGAATGGCAATAAAAGTAGAAATATGAATCAGAATCACGCTATTGTGCTCATCGCTTATTTTAGCTGCGGTTCGAAATATTAGTCGTTCGTAAAGGTATATGAGAAATGATGAAAGCGATGATAAACGGGCTATAGAGAGTATTTTTATTTTATTTATATAGACTATAGGAGTGTACTGTGTAAGGGTATTTCTATATTTTGGACGTTTTGGGTTTGTTTTACGTAAAAAGGTAATGAACATAGGTATGTTATCATTCTCAGACCGAATTTTCGGAAAACGTCTAACCTATAAAATATGATAGAAATAACTGTACTGCGGCCTGTACTGGGTATAGAAATTGAAACCGACTGTCGTTAATGACTCATATGAGTACAATTTTCTAAGACATCAAAATAACCATCGCTAAATATTTTTTTGAGCTTGCTGTTTTTTTTTATACCTACTATGTACATTTGTTGCTCGATAACTTTCGACACATGTGTATCTTGTCATAACAAAAAACATTAGGTATTGAAAAAATGTAAATCATAGTCAAAATACTCTTTTTCTAAATATTATTTTTATTTTAGGTAAATATCCGTTCAATTTCCCATCAAAATATATTTTACTTCTTCGCAGTGAAAATATTGTCGTAATCAAACGGTATTTCAGTCTTAGAGTAGATATTATGTAGTCGTAACATTTTATAGTTTTTCATTAGGTTCTCTAGACTACTGACATAAATCAAGGCATAATATTTTACGGCCTTTTTCACTGAAGGTTGTACATTCACTTGTTTAACGCACAAAACATCCTTACAATAAGATAGTTTGGAAATAATATAGACATATTAAATGTATTAATTCGTATTGAACATTAATAATGATAATATTTTGATTATTTCTATATTTTATGATGACAGATTATAATTATTATATTTATCGTAGTGCTCCTACGCCGTAGCAAGTAATAGCTACGTCGTAGCACAGCTACACCGTACTATAATTACAGCTGTTATTATTTGTAACCTTTTCGTTAGCCTACAATTATACTTTTGTATGTTACAAAAAAAGGGCACTATTTTATGTATATTTTTTTCATTTCTATCCATATTTTTTTTGTAATGATCTAATGTTTTATGACAATTATGTAACTAAATATAGTATGTATACTCTAAAGGTTTTACGGCGAAATACTTATGAATTGTGAGTAGATAGTACTATTTTTATCTTTCTACAAGAAACATAATTTCACATTTCTTACAAACTTGAAAGATATCCCTCGACAAGAAGACATTGAAGCTCACTACGTTCATAATATAAGTAAGAAACAATTCATTTCGTCCCTCACGCAGTCGTAAGCTGACTCCTAATTAAACTCAGCTTAGGGGCCGAACGACCCTTAAGATTTATGATAAACGTTCTGCCTATTTCCTTGTACAAAACACTTGGAATTGTTGCAAACGTTTAGGTATAAGATGTTTTGTTTTGTTCTTAGACCCTTGTTCAAACTGTCTGACTCATTAGGTTATATAAGGAAAGGTTTGCTTACGGATGAAAACCCTTTTTTATTTGAAACTATCTTTGAATTGTATTTTAACGCGGCTTGTATGAATCAAAATAAGTATGGATTTCTGTTTTTGATCTACTGTTCAGAAACTAAACCAACCGTCTGTTTTTTCTCGTCCGTTTTCTGTTCTGTGGACGCTTAATTTTTTTATTAATTCGTTGTTGTCCCAATGCTGGGCAAGGGTTTCTTTTCAAACGAGGGAGGGGTTAGGCTTTGAGTTTACCACGCTGGCCAAGTGCGGGTTGGGTGACTTAAAAAATATTATTTCAAATAATGATGTCTTTATATTAGTAAAAGATAGTAGTTATTTTAGTATTCTACCATTTGCTGAAAACGTTGTCTACATATTTTTGTAAAATTTAAAACGTCCAATTATCCGTATCCGTAATTTGTTACCAACATTTGTTGACACAACATGTCAAAAACCTATGTCGCTCCTTGAATACAAAAGGGCCACAAATCGAAATCTATAAATTTTACAGGAGAGCCAAAACAAATTTTTGAAACTGTTTTTTTATAATATTTCATATATTTATTTATTAAACATAAGATGTTAATATATCATTGGATGCGTATTTTTTAGCTCTATCTTTCTACAAAATAAACTTTGTAATAGCTGTTACCTATTAAGAGAAAAAAGCATATAAGTCCCTTTTGCATTCAAAATTTGAACCAATATTGTGAGAAATATGTCAAAAATTAAACACACTTTTACAAATAAAAATGGTTAATTGTACTTTTTTGGTAAAAAAACCGTATCAAAAAGTTTAATAATAATTACTAAGTAAAACCATAACTGAATAGACCAGGAAAACATTGTATTAAACAATCTAAATTAAAAAATCTGAACTTTTTATTAAGTAAGTAAAATTATTGAGATCAACTTTGTGCGTAACTTTCATTATTTAGTAAAATTAAACATCAATCATCATCATCAATCAATGGGTAACGTGACGAGTAGACTGAGTGCAGCAGGAGTATTAAAGAAATAAGATAATAGAAAAGGTTTTTGAGTTTTATAAGCCTTTATATTTAGCATTCGTGGATTATTCCAAAGCTTTTGACAGCATTACTCATTCCGCCATAGAATCATCACTCCATCCAAGTCCTACTTAAAGATACTATGTAGAATCGAACCTTCATACATCAAACTCATCAAAGCAATAGACAACAATATCATTCAAAGCGTGAAACAGGGAGACCCGCTATCTCCCAAGTTATTTACCAGCACCCTCAGAGAAATTTTCAGGAGCCTGGCGGTGTTATGGCAATCAAAAGCATAGTTGTAAGTGGTAAACAGTTAACAAACCATTGTTTTGTAGATGACATAGTCCTCTTCTCTTTTTCGGCATCGGAACTCGAATCAATGCTCAAAGATCTGAGCACGGCAAACCTTCAGATTGGACTGAGTAAGAACCGTACAAAAACCCAGGTTATGACCAACAACACAAAACGTAGGGTCGAGGTAGACGGGCACGTCATAGACTATGTCGACGAGTACACTTGCTAGGGCCAGATAACCTCTTTTAACAACCGACGGGACAAAGAGTTGGACAAACGTGTCACAAGTGCCTGAAAGAGATCCTGGTCCTGGAAAGAGCTAATGAAGGGTAACCTTCCACTATCACTGAAGTGAAAGCTCGTCGACATGTTTATACCTACTACCCGTCCTTACCTACGCTGCCCAAACATGGTCCCTTACGGAAAACCAGAAAGAGCCAGAGAGCGATGGAGCATAGTATATTATGCATCAAAAGAACAGATCACGTCCGAAATTCTATACTGCGCTCCCAAACTCGCATAGCCGATGTAAGGGAGAAGACCGCTTGGCTGAAATGGAACTGAGCCGGCCACATTATCCATATGCATTCGGAAAGGTGGACCCGCATATCTACCAACTGGATGCCAGAAGATGGTCATAGCAGACGCGGGAGACTTAAATGGAGATGGCAGGATGACCTAGACGCATTTGAAAAGGACTGGTCGGATCTTGCCCCTGAAAGAGGAATTTGAAAGGAAAGGGTGCCTCTTTACTTTGCCTGCATCAAAATGTATTATTTTATTTTTAAAATTGTAACGAAAACTAAAATTATTATCATACCAAACGGTCATATTTCTGGCCTTCCCATTCTAGCACGCTAAAAATGATTATTTATTCCACAATAATTTAATGCAAAAGGGACGTATTTCAAAATATACCTACTGCTATATTACAAAATATAATAACAAATACTAGTGTTTGAATGCAAAACGGTCGTTTTCAGAAATATGGCACTTTTGTATTACAAAATATGGTAACAAATACTATAGTTAGAATGCAAAAAGGACGTTTTCCAAAATATGGCAGTTTTGTATTGTAAAATATAATCACATTAACTTGAAATTTTGCACCCAACACAGACATATTTTGGATTGTGGCACTTTTTCATGCAACTGACGAGCATTTGCGTTGAATCTCCGGGCGCAACTCGCAAAGTGGCTGTTTTGCACTGACATTACCTGTCAAAGTGAGCTAATGCAAAAAGGGCAGTAAGTCAGTGCAGCCATAATATGAGCAAAAATGATGGGGGTTTTTTTTTTACTATAAAATATAGTCGGTTCAGGTGTCATTTTTGCAATAAAACGATTTTCAATTTTTTTTGAGTTGTGGCCCTTTTGCATTGAAGGAGCGATGTATGTAACATTTTATCATAAAATAAAAACTAAAGACAAAGTACAGGCTACATTGTAAACTGTTATTAAAACCTTACATCAAATTATACTGCTATCGATTCCCCATCAATCACCCCGCCAGCCAATAATTACAGTGATCGGTATCCACTATCGAATTATTGACAATTTTGTCCGTCACGCCACTCGCAATTGTTGTTCCTTGTTAGATAATAATATGCAAGGGGAATTATTATGTTGAATGTTTTATAATAATTATTGGGAACAGTTCGTGTATTACAAGCAAGTTACGGTAATGTAAAATGTTGGTTATTTTAAATGTATTCTTTCATTATGTACATTATCGGTAAAGGTGATTAGGACCTTTATTTCAGGAGGATTTTTACGTACAAACAAAAAATACAAAGTACAAGCAAACTTGAAAGTACTGTCTTTGTAAATCACACAATCAAAGGAATCTGCAAATAAATCTCACTCATCTTTAAAATCCAGGCTTTCAATACTTGTGATCCCAAGCGCAATTGCATCGTGACTACCTAAACCTCCACGACATGGACTTCAAAACAAACCCGTAACTCATTGAATAATCTAAATATCACGCCCAAGAAACCGAGATATATCACTTTTCTTTAGACTACCAGACCGGTGGCCAAATAAAATAAAAAAAAGAATATGAGAAAATCTTTCCTACCTTAGCCATCTTGGTGAAAGCCACCTTACACTCCTGAGGGTCGATGCCGTAGGAGGAGCAGACGGTGGTGAACTCGTCACTGTCGATGGTGCCGTCAGCACTAGCGTCCTCCAGTTGGAACATGAACTGGGCGTACAGCTGCTGCCACTTCAGAGCCGCTGACGGGTTCTGGGCGTAGTCGTTCCACATGGACACCCATTCTTCGACAGACACCTGATAAAGAAAGAAAGAGTTAGTGGAATAGTTTGAAGAAGGTGGAGGTTTCAATTCGGCATCCATTATACGTAAATCAGTTATACTATATTTTAAACGTGCGAACTAAGTCATGTCATTTTATCGGAGTCTCCCGCTCGCATTTACACATTGTCATTCCTATTTATTCTTTTGATTATGACGTAATTAACACGTTTGTAACGGCCTGAGTATAGATTAAACGAGTACTACTGCCTTTGTAGCGCGTTAGGTGGTCACTGACTGCAAATCACGAGGAATGTTACAAGCGTGATGTTTGTCGTATGTAAGTATTAGCCAGTAAAAAAAATATTTTACGGCTAACTTACTACATTTTGAATCGAATTTTTACAGTATATGGCTGCATTTACACTGTCCGGCTGTCTACCGTTAGCGATTTTCTATTTATATGCAGACTTACTAATTTAAGCTTTATGGCACGGACATCGAAACAATACCAACATTGTTTTATATTACTCTAATATTAAATAAACCTATTATTTGTCTAGCTATGATTAATTAATTATGGCAGTGAGGGTGATGCACTAATTGCCATGATTGCTTATATTAAATGCATTTTACTTCTGTTAAATTGCGCCGATTGCGTAAAATTGACGCAAAAAAAAACAAATAAATGAAATTCCAAAAACAAAACAGGAAACTCATTTTTAGGAGATTTCACTTTAAATTGACTTATTCCACTTTCCCCTTTTCTTGCACCCCTTGAAATGAATGCCATACATTTAAAGCCGTTCAGAACGGCTTAAGTCCATTTTATTAGTTTTCCTCCGCCGTTCGATATTTTTGTCCGGAATTTCATTAGCTTAGGTAGTTTTAGGAATTTTCCAATTTGTTCAGTAGAAAAAGCATTAAAAAGATAGCCTTAGTAGTAAAACTCGGTTAGTAGGCTCTAAAAAAGGGCTGCTTTTATTAAATTTTCCAGTTGAATATTTTTAATCAACTATTGTGGACACAAAGGCTTGATCGTATCAATTGTAGGCTTGCGTCGGCTTGGATTTTTTAAGCCTGCGCCTTTTTGGTTCTATAGAATACCTTTAGAGACATTTTTTTGTTAGGCTTTTTTTAGAATGAATGAATTTTTATTTATGAATATGCTTCTATATTAGACTTGGAATGATAATATCTGATGAATATAATGTTTTTTCTGTAAAGTTCCTCTTTTCACATACAACGTAATAACATCGTCTTTGTTTTTCCGAAACTACTAAGTGCACCTCTTTTTAGTGTTAGATAATAATGTTACATTTCCTATTTCAAGAGACTCTTTCGTTTTTTGCTTAAATTTTACTTTATGCAATAATTTAGATTTTGTTGTAGCTGAATATTTATTATTTATTATTTATACTACTTATCTAATCAAATCATTTCATATAAGTATTGATTCAGATCACTTTTTAGACCTTATCGTTAAACTACAAAAATACTAACATATATTATCTCTACCCATTTCCCCAAAAGAAACTCATAACTCTTTTTCTCAAACTACCGTCATTTTCTTCGTTACATAACTTTGTATTTCAAGGCTCATGAGTAATTCTTACGAAGGTCTCCGAGGCGTAACGATTTAATCATGTTACGTGTCTGTGTTATTAAATTGTACGTACTGTGAGATAAGTACGTGTTATACTGTTCTTAATATAGTGAAGATTGTGTGGAGATATTCTTTTATAGTTTAGGCTTTTGTGCAAAGGCTGGGTCACTTTTTGTATTATGATGTGAGTTTTTGGGTACTACAATATATATTAAAATTCTAATGCGAAAGTAGCTTTCATCTTGCTGTCGTCAATGCAACAAACCTGTATTTAAAAGTAATATTAGAGACAAGATAAGTAAAATCGTTAATCTGGACTATGAGAGCGGAGTAAAAAGAGAACCCCTGTCTTATAAGGACTTTTGCCCAACAGTGATAATACAGTACCCTATTTGCGTATCGCCTCTGGGCAAAAGTTCCCAATACAAACGGTCTTATTTTAATCCTTTGAAATTATTTATTTACTTGTTTATTTGATAGGCCTTATTATTTCGTTGCTGCACTCAATTTGTATTGAGATCTATCGAAAAATAACGCAAATTCTTTTTGTTCATCAATAAGCCTAAGCTACATTATTCATATACTTAATACAGCCTTTGTGTAAAAACTCACACAATACCTGCTTATTCTTCAGAAGTTTTCAAAGAAAAACTTTCACATCTATAAAAATTCTTCTTTTCCAGTACCTATCAATAGCACTAAATAAGTTTCTCCATATATTTAAACTTTCTAACTCCTTATATACTTCTAAAGGTAATATTTTTCTGGAATTCCTATTAGGTATATCATAGTTTTTGGGTGATGTTCAAATACAATTTTGACCCTAGAATTCTTAGAATTACGATTTATTTTTGGTACGTGAATTATATTTAAAATAGTGACTTTACAAATATGCCATCAAAAAAAATATTAAATAAAAAGGAAATAATTATCAGATCTGTAACAACTTTTACTAAAATATTCTTCGTGTTCGGAATATTTATTATTTTGTGTAATATTCGAAATCAAGTAGCCATAGCAAAAAGGCTACCGAGCGACTAATGCAAATCTCAAATGTTTTATTCCTACCTCTATCAACCGTGCACCTTGAATATGTAGTTCTTTGCTAAGTTCTTAAGCTTAACTTACTTAATTGCCCGTTGGCAAGGTGTCGAAATATACTTATTTATTTATTTGTTGGACTATGGCAATATAGCCAGAAAACGACCCTTACACGCACATCTGCTAGAAGCAAATAATCATGTTACCTGTCCATCTTTGTTAGAGTCAGCTCTCTTCCGGAGTCCGTCCCAGATCTTGATCATGATCTCGTGTGTCTCGGTGTTTTTGGGATCGCCGGGCTTCCATCCTCGCAGGTGGCAGATTTTCTAAACAAAACAAGAAATGTTCTTAGACATCATTACTTTGAAGACCTTTTTATATATTTATTTAGTATTATTTCTTATTTTCTAGATATAATTTATGTACTTTTTTAGAGTGTTGTATAATGTATTTAATCACGTAAGTATAAAAATAACTGCAAATAACTTAATGCTAGTTTATTACAGTCGGTTTGAGGTTTATTTAACGGACTTAGGATGTGTGTATATTGTTTTGGCCTCTAAATCTATCCTATCATGTTCCATAGACCACAACAGTTATGCCTTAATTCTCTCTATCTCTCTCTCGATCACTTTATCACTCACTCTCAGTCTATCTTTCATGCTATGAATCCCATACGGTAGTGGGGTCAGCCTTCCCAATCTTTCTCCTCCACTTCGCTCTATCCTTGACATCGTTTTCGGAAACCTCACACTCACTCATGTCTACATGGGCTATAGTTTCTTATCTTTTTCCTTTCCCATTTCACTTACTTAAATACTTTCAAAGTCGTAAAGAATATTAAACCTTTTAGCCTAGGGTTGCCATCTCTAAAATTGGAAAACCGGACAAGACGCGTGAAAACCCCGGATTTTAGAGTCCGAAAGCCGGACATGTTAACAATAAGAGCAACCGCGACGGGAGGAGTGGGGAACGGTGAATATACTTGGTTCGTCGGTTGATCGTGGTGTGTGAGCATAGTGCGTGTCTCGCGGGCAGACCATTTTTTTTTATTTATTATTTTTTTAAAACCCTGTCTCCAAATGAAATATTTTGACAGTACATTCTAAATGTTAAACTTTCGATACTCAACAGTGCCGACTGTACAGAATCGCGCTACTTATCTATTAATTTAACCCATACCCTAATAAATAGTAACATCAAAGTCCCAATCAAACTTGTCAAATAGTTGTCATTTGGTATCAGAACTATAATTACTTAAACTTCGATCACAAAGCTCCCAAATAGTAAGTTTAATTAAACACTATAATAGCAATCAAAGTCGAATTACGTTAATGACTAAGAAGTTCGATAGGATTATAGTTTTAATTAGAATTCAGTCAATTTATGTATAACTAGCTGACCCACGCAACTTCGCTTGCGCCACATAAATAAGAGAGAATGGGTAAAAAATTTCCCCGTTTTTGTAACATTTTTTACTGGTACTCTGCTCCTATTGGTCGTAGCGTGATGATATATAGCCTTTAGCCTTTCTCGATAAATGGGCTATCTAACACTCAAAGAATCTTTCAAATCGGACCTGTAGTTTCTGAGATTAGCGCGTTCAAACAAACAAACAAACTCTTCAGCTTTATAATATTAGTATAGATTTCATAGACAAATAATAGGCAAAATGAAATGATATTAATAGTAACGTGTTATTAGATTATCATTAGTCGCGTAAAGGCAGGCTTGTAAAGGCAGTATTTATATCTTGCAAATACATTTTAACGATATAAGATACGAGCTCAGAATATAATTTGATTAACGGGTATAAAATTGTACACGTTAACATTATTTCAGATTACTATTCAGCACTATTATCAATGCTAATATTATAAAGCTGAAGACCTTGTTTGTTTGTTTGAACGCGCTAAAATCAGGAAGTACTGGTCTGATTTGAAAAATTCTTTCAGTGTTAGAAAGCCTATTTATTGAGGAAGGCTATATATTATCACGCTACTACTAATAGGAGCAGAGTACCAGTAAAAAATGCTACAAAAACGGGGAACATTTTGACCCATTCTCTTATGTCACGCAGGCGAAGTTGCGCGAGTCAGCTAGTAAAAAAATATTTTTATAGCTCCCACCATTTATTTAGCCAATGGCACCAAAATAAACTTTAATCTTCATAAAATGTTACACAAAAAATCAATATTTTATAACAACGACGAAACCTACATTGAAACCTAGTTGTATGAAATAAAATAATCTAGAGCATATAACGCTAGCATAGTTTTCAATATTCCAATCCTGAAAATATTTCCAAATCAAAAAATATTTCAATACAATAAATTCTACTTTAAAATCTCCCCAACTTTCAAACAAATCCGTTTTACTATGTTACTCTATCCACAACACAATATACTGCACGATTTCTAGTGTTCGTTATACATGGCTGGCTCGGTACGATTGCGTCCATATATCGTCGGTACAAAGGTAGCGGTAGGTAAACCGCATTCGTTTCCCACTGTTTATCTGTCGAAGTACTTCTACCACAATGCGGTCTGTGATTGTTGAGTTACCGGTTTAATCTGTGTTTGTTATTTGTTGTTTAGAAATAAATAGAATGAATAAAATACCAATTGTAGTTTATATTTTATAGATTTATCATAGTAGAAAGTTTTAAGCATAAACAGAAAGTGGGTGCAGAAAAATTGCGCTTTATTGTAGTACACCCGACAATGCTATATTTCTTTACCTCTTTTTTCACAATTGTATTTAATTCATTTCATATAAAATCTAAACGAATCATAATTACGCTGAAACATTTTTGGCGAATGGCTATCTTTGATGAAGAGCCATTCAGTTGTGTTTGATTTTTTAGAGAAACAAGCAAACAGACGAGGTAGGAAACTTCGTCTTTAAATGTTTTATGTTACATAAAATATCTGAAATAAAAGCCAAACTGAATAAAAATACAGGAACTAGAGGACTTCCTAAAATATAATAATTTCTACAGGAATCTAATATAGGTAGTCTTTCTTTTATTATTCAGAATCCAACTAACAATATTAAAGGAACTTTCGAACAAATATGAAGTCGGAATAAAAGATAAACAATACAGAAATTCAATATAAGAATTGTAAATAAAATTATTCTTGAAAATAAATCAAATAACTTTGTTATTTTAATATTGAAGCTACTAGACAGAACTTGTTCCGATATTTCATTGTACTTGTATTTTTATTATAAGTCTTTGAACTGCGAGATCCCCTTCGTGATATTTGTTTTGTATATTTATTTGTTTAATAACAAACAACCACAACCATTCATTTCAATATTCCTATATCAGTAGCTAGACAACCGGCTTGTCATCGAGAAATTTTGTATGAAAAACTGATCAGCGCCTCTAACAGTCGTCGTAGGAACTATTTTGGCAGTACTTTCTATGTGTCAAACTCTCGATACTCTACAGTACAGATATTACAGAATTGTGCTAAAGTACTGTCAAAGTAACTACTTGATAAATCTTTCCTACTGCACTCATTAGGAGCACTGATCCGTTTTTCTCACAAAAATTTACGAAAGCTAGCGGTGGTCGATTGTCGATTGCAAAAGGAAATCACCCAGATTGTTTTTAAATTTTCTATCACTACAAATCAATCAAGCAACCTTGATCATCCTATAGATTAAATGTAATCAAACAATAAAATCACGAACACTTAACGTTTTACCTTTCAATCAATTCACACAAACTACATGCGAAAAATCAATTTTCAAATCCAAATAAATGGCAATCAACCATTTGTATATCGGGTAATTATAGTTCACTAATAGCCCTAGGTATCGACATATCCAAAGAGAATAACCTAACCTCAAAGTTTAATAAAAAAAAGCTTTGGCCTTGCAGACGGCGGAGAATAGGCGTCGAAGATGATGATGATCTTATTTTAGAGAGTGGGATTAATCTTAGAGACTTCCCTCTATACTGCTTTCGTATATGTTTGCGTTAGCGTGATAGCCAACTTTTATTAGCAGTTTTTAAAAACCCGTATTTATTTTGGAAGGTAGTGAGTTTATATCTAATATATAAAATCTTCGCGTCACAATTTTCGTTGCCATACTCCTCCGAAAAAGCTTGACCGATTCTCATGAAATTATGTGAGCATATTGAGTAGATCTGAGAATTGGCCAACATCCATTTTTCATACCCCTAAGTGAAACTTTTTTTTTATATGGCAGAACAACGTCTACCGGGTCAGCTAGTTTTTCATAATTTTGAGCTGAGCACACAACATAGTAATCCAGGATGAAAATCGTCACACTGCAAAAACCATTAAAATTGGAAACACGAACAATTAATTCACACAAACATGCACAGTGCACACAAATAATTTCCATGCCAATGAATGAAAACCAATAAATAATTTGTCGAATAATGTAACATATTTTGGTTATAATAACTAATGTGTCAATTGGTAAATCAAGTAATTATTCACTAATAGCCTCAAATATTCACATACTATATCATCATAACATGCAATACGGTGAACTGTCATCAATCAGTCGCATCTGTGGATGAACGTTTTAACGCTAATGAGTGGTTTATAGAGGATTTCCACTATCCATCTATCGCGTAGCTGTTGAGATGTATGGAACATCGATCAGCGCCCCTATCGATTGATTAAGGAACTAAATTTGACAAGTTGATTTTTAAATGTCAAATACTTTTTAAGAGGCAATGTGAACAAAATCGAAACAGGAGTTACTGGGATTACACAGAGAAATTTATAGGGTGTCCGTAACTTAGGATGTGTTGATCTAAGTTTAATTTTATTGCCGTTTAAAGTGTTTTTTCTGTGAAATCTTCTTCACGTTCTAGTTGATAAGGGTTAACTAACAAATATGGCGCTTATTATCTTGGGTTTAAAATTCTATTTTACCATTTTTAGGCTTGTAAAATCTACGGATTGCTTAACATAGAGTATTTCGTCTAAAACCTTTTTATTCTCAATATCTAAAGTCAAAAGATAAACGTCATACCTCTATAGCGAGTTCGAAGTCTTTCCTCTCTATCGTGCCGCTCTGATTGACATCTGAAACAATATCAAAGTTATAACAACGCCTTTAAATTCCCTCCTAACAATCAAAACTTTTAACATAATACACTTTTTTAAATAAAAAAGAACGTTCCTTTAGGAAATTCTTTAAAAGTTTGTTATAGGAAATTAAAATTTTTGGTGTCTACTTTTGCTAAAAGTTTGAAATTGCATTGATTGGCTCATTGAAGAACAGCGGAGGGCCGATTTCACAAATATTTGTCAAAGAAATGGTTTGAAACGTTTTGTACCATAGAAACCATTAGAGCCTAGTATTTGCGAGGTTTGATCTTAACATACAAAATACTTTTTAATGCAGTTTTCATTAAAATCGATTAAACTTGAGCAATTGTTTCAATGACCAATTGTTTCAGTTTTTGTCAATAATTGCACAAGTTAGAAAATTGACGCCTATAGTGATATTACATTGTTCATATTATTTTACGAAGAATGAAATCTCTTCTTAAGATCATCTTTTGATCACTGATCTAGGGTTCGTATAACTTACTTAAAACTGATCGTTAACGACCGGTGAAATAGTCTATTATTACAATATTTGGACCTTGACTGAGCTGTTTATTTTCATTGTTCCCCGATGTCTACTTCGTATTTATAACAGATGCTGATCGATTCGTCTCGCGCGGAATTGGTCCCAAGGTCCCACTAAACGATAGTATTTTAGACCAAAGGTATATTTTATCATAGGCAATTGAGGCAAATAATGACGCTACGTTACTATTGCTATTATTATGAATTTATCTTTAAATTACATTTTATTAGTTACGATTTTTAAGAATAACAGTGAGTTTACTGAAACCTGTTATCTTCTTTCTTTGTCTTGTCTTTATCCCAAGCCAATTAGGGTCGGCACAACATGTTTTCGTTCTCAAAAACATTCTCAAATGTCGGATTATTTACAATTTGGCTGATGTGTCACCGATAACCGTCATTTGACCAGCCGTCTGCTTAGCAACCCTACTTGGAAATATGAACGTTTAAAGTCTAGCCAAAAATAAAAACAAAATGAGGCTTTAATTGCTATACCAATTTGTCATATAGATTGAAAGTATATCAAACCTTAAATATTTATCAAGTGATTCATCATTATTATTAAGTAATATTATTTTACTACTTACCAAAGAATACGTTGAATACGTAGAGAAGCTTCTTCCGCCTGAATTCCGAGACAGACATTGTTAAATCTGAAACAACAATTTGTATTAGTAACTTTTATATTGTCCAAGTAAATCCTAGATTAAAATGTTCAGATTCAGATTAAACTTTCAAAGTTTTATGACGCAATCTTGAAGCATTTAGCTGAAATTTATGGGACGATATCTTTACGGCGCAATTTTCTAAAAAAAACATCTAAAATATTTTTTTACGGACGCCCATTTTGAGTTCTACTTTTTTCTTAAATAAATGTAAGTGTTTTTTCCCTATGGCACAGAAAGTAATTTTAAAAATAGAATAGCAGTTGAAACAATTATAAGTAATTCCAATTTTAACATAATTATATGCTTTTTCTTCGTTAGTGCCGATTCTATCTGTAATTCCGTTAATTTCTGTGTTGTAACATTTATTTTTAGCTGGTTCAATTTTCAAATATGAAACATACGACTTAGGGATAGGTGCGTTAGAATTATTTTAAATTTAGCAAAAGACATCTCATTATATCAACATTATTACATAGGACGATTATTATTACTAAGCACTCTCTAATTAATCTTTATCTCAGTTCAGTAATATAACTGTTTATTACAGTTAACTTGAAGCGTTTCGTATAATAAAAAGAGATTTATTCCCTGAGGTGAGATTTTGATAAAGATCTCTTTAATGTTACTTCCAAAGTTACATTGCCATTGCCGTCATAAAAATTCTCAACAACAAACATTGTTTTATAAATATGAGGCTATTATATGTATATTTACTGCCGACTTTCTGAGCTAAGGTAAATGTATGTAAAACTTTCTGTAGAGGCAAAGACTTTTAAATGTAATAATAATGTCCTCGTAGCCAATATCCGACTTCAGCGGCCAATTTCATTATAACTGGCTGGTTTATTGTGTCTAAGTATGGGCGTATTACATAGGGACATTCTCTATTCCTTCACTGTCTAGTCCGGTCGGGCGGATTACCGACATGACCAGCGAAACGACAGGTGCAGGACCGACGGCATTACGTGCTCTCGAGGCACAGAAGTCTACGACCTCAACTTTCTAACTCCAGACAATCAAAAAAAAAAAAAACAGGTAATCCCAGAAAAAAACTCTGACGCGACCCAACATTCGTAATAGTTCAGTCTATACACTATCAACCGCACCACAGAATATAATAGTTACTCAGTTGCTAAATACAAAACCAACAGACTCACTCCCAAAGTATTTTAATTCGCATTTTTCAGTATCAGTGTAAGAAACAAATTTACGATTCGCTTCTCTAATAAATATAAAGGCGGACATAAACAAACAAATCGAGCATGTTCTCCAACCGATGTTGGCCGACCTCCAGCATTTCAATAGACTGCGAAAGGCTATTATTTCGACCGATTGAACCGCACGCTCACAAATTGTTGGCCATTCACTCACTGTGGCTATTGTTAAGAAAATTGTACCTTGTCACAAATAATTTGTTTAAAAAGAGGACTTTACAAAAAAAATAGGAAATACAAAATAATTCCTTATTAATTTTAATAATTGTTCAATGCAAAATGCGATAGGTTTTCTACCATATAAAAATCAGAAACTAGGAACCTCTTTGTTTTAGAAGAGTTTAATTAGAATGGATTAATAAGTTTATAAGGATCGTACCAAGTGCCGTTCTTCGATAGAACTTTGTACGTGTCTTAACATACAATAAAAAATAGTGATGTCGCATCATATTTTGGTCAGTGTTTACAAGTATGCGCTCAGCTGGTGAATTTATAGACTTATCTTAGCAAATACCTTTGAAACTAGGATATCGTTCCTTCGGGAGCTGTCGGAAGAACTAGTGTATCGCCGAGCAGTTGAGGAAATCCCGCAACGGGAAGCCGTGTGAAAAGAAATACTGTAGATGCAGTTTATACAGCGCCATATCCTTTATTCGGTACTATGGAGTATCGAAAATTTGACATTTTAAATTCTAAAAAATCTAGTACAAACCATAAAAAAAAAAAAAAAACTTATCGTGATCTTTAGCGTTTTTAGCGTTTTAAATATTAAATTAAAGAGGCATTCATCAGTTTTTAGAAAAAAGTCTAAAATTGTCGATTGTAGTAAAAAATCGGTTTTTCTAACTATGAGAAGTAAGAAATAGCTTCTATAGGGTATAGAAAACTGCGCAACGGGGTGAAAAACAATTTTTTTTTCTGTCTTGTATATTACCACTCAACTAAAATAATTCTGTATCGAGAGAAATTAAAATAACGCGAAATCACCAGAACCATGTTAAATTTTGTTAAATGACTGCGTTATAATAACAAGTAAAACTCTGTAAAATAAATTGAATAGTCGCACTATATGTACATAACAATAAATCTGCAATATATTCCATATGCATTTGAAAATAAAATCCACACCTAAAAACTGTGTAAAAGGATTTTTACTTTATGGCTGACCATTATTCAGTTCATAGGCTTTTAACAATACTATAGAGCTGTCAAAATGGCAATAAAATAACAAATAAAAATTGCATTGAATTCAGATGTCCGATACTGCAGTCAAAATTTACGCTCTCGTTTTAAAATGAAATTTAAAGCATAGCGTAGTCTAATTAATATTTATGTTATTTTAAAGATAAATTTATTGCATAACTGTGTACATAGGATGTTACATTTAGTGTTGAATCAACAGTTTATCCATAGAGGATGTGCAATTTAGAATTTTTATTGATAAAATTGAACTGATTTCAATACCTTTGTATTACATTTTTATTTTATTATCGGAATTACATCAGAGTAATTAAAATTAAACACATATCAACAACATAAAAGGATTTTTACTTTATGGCTCACCATTATTTACATTCGTTCATGTGCTTTTAACAATACTATAGAACTGTCAAAACGGGAATAAAAACAGACTAATAAAAATTGCATTGAATTCGGATGTCCGATACTGCAGTCAAAATATATGCTCTTGTTATAAAACGAAACATAACACATATAACGAAGATATTAATTAATATTTCTGTTATTTTATTGATTTAATTTTACTGTGTTTGACGCCTGGACGTAAAATTATTATGCTTTGTTTTATCTTTTCGTATTCAAAATGGTATTAATATTTTGCAGTACTCTTGGTAGCAGATTTAAAGTAAAATACTATATAATTTTAATTTAAATAATTTCAGAGAACTTGGAACGGTATTTTATATCTTATAAAGTACAATTCCATTCCATTCAAAATTAAAATCTCAGCAAAATGACTGTTCAAACGTTTATTTAAATTTCGTGTTAAAAATATACCTTATATTAATCTTTTGTTTCACTATCTATTTGAAATTCAATTGTACTAAAATAAATAAGACCTAAAACATTATAATAATATATATGTATTTTCCATTTCAAATAATTAGCACTTCAGTTTCGAGTATATATCTACCCTACAACATTACACAACCGACCCAAAGGTAGTACCTCAAATTTGCATATTATATACTGAATAATCTCTTCGCATTAACTTTGGTTCGTATGCTATGAATATTATTTAAAAGCTCCACACATTGTCACAATTTCTATTGTGAATAGGGATTGTTTCAATATGGATTTTATGTTAAATATTTAAATGTAAATACTGTTTCATGTATTTGGGTATCGAGGGATTAAGAATATAACCAAATGATATAACTATACAAAGATTTATTTATTTCTACTGTTGTCACAAAGTTTCAAATTGTGTATTGGTTTGTCAGTTTCATCACTTATGGATTTGGTATTAAACTTCGAATTTTATCTAGTCTTTATGGTAAATATCATCAATATTGGTCCAGTCGTTTAGTAGTTTAGTTGTAAAAGCTTTTAACAGACAGATTTTACCTTCAAGACATCGAACTACTAGACTTTGATCCGCAGAGAAACTGTACATGCAGTTTCATAGATTTAAATTTTAAGTTCACATTTTCACAGTCGTTATATGAGAGCAAAAGTCACTATAAAAATGATGAGATTCATTCATTTATTTGCAGTAAAACCCTTTTTTTATTTAAAATATACTTTTAATCAACTCAATGTCAGTATCTACACTCTACTACCCTACACTTGTTTCTTATTACCTCATTTTTACTTGTGTACTACATCTGTCCAGTAATCCATTAGTCCTACAAACGGGCACTAATATTAGCCACCTTTGCATTTCTAACGGACAGAATAGCGTCCTTACACAGAGTACATCCATCTGTACATTAACATACGTAATGCCCCACCTGCGGTTACAGCTCGGTTAATTCCAGAATTAACCAGAGAAAGGGCAAACTGCACCCTCATCCATGTCACGGTGACGGACAGACGGGCACACTGCTCCGAATGCTCTGATTTTGTGTACAATTTTAATGAAATTTGAATGAAAAATGGAGATTAAGTTTAATAATTTCTCGTTGTGATTTATTTGACAATACAGTATTGACACAGTGTTTTTATGCATAAGATATTTTTTGTATTTTTGTTTTCTGATTCCAAGAGTGAAAGAGAGAATCAATAAGAAACACAGTTTTTCTTTTACTAATCGGACGTAGGTACTCAAAAGTACTTATTATTGAATACAAAAACCTCTTACAAAGAGTCTATTTTCCTTTTATTTTATCAAGTCTGTAAACAAAAAAGCAGTCATATCAAAAACAGGACTCACAGCTTTTTGTCACAAAAAAAAGTTATAAATTATTAATTTTCAATTGTAAACTACCAAATCAAAACCAATGAAATCAAATCCACACATTTACACACACCCAATAAATATTCAAATGGTAATTCGTACCTACCTATGTTATAGTCGAGGCCCTTAAAACCCTTTGACAGTGTAGGGCCCGTAAATTGCCCTAATGGAGGCCCTGATACCTGGACCTTCATATTAGATGGAAGTTTCGATAACCCTGGCTTCGTAATGACTTATAAGTTACCGTCATTAAGACCTTTATTAGAGGTTGTTGAGAAAATTCTGATTATTATGTTAAGGTACAGTTAATTATTATAAAAGGGAAGTTTTGTATTTTGTTTTATCATAAAATCTCTCTCTGCCTAGCCCTATGGGAAGAAGGCGTCAATGATATGTATGTATTAAATACCTTATAATACTGTGTCGACAAAAAAATATTTTGATTTTATCAATATTGAAATCGGAATTTGGTCCACATCCCTATGTGGACCAATATCCCTACAAACTATTATAATAGTTTGTTACTGAATGGTACAGACTATTATAAATAGTTTGTACCATTCAGTAAATCAATGCTACTAGATTGACCTTATTTTTATAATTAATGTCATTGTTATCATCATCATTGGCCTGTGTCTATTGTAGATAATTATGATAAACTGTTGTTCAAATTCAAATGTAATAAAGGTGAAACTTAGCAAGCAGCAGTGTATGTAATAGGTATATATAAAACCTCTCTATAGGCTCAGTTCATTCTACATAAACTTTCAATTCTTCAGCGAATAACAAAAAACTACTGTCAGCTTTTCTATAGTAGTCATAAAATATCCCATAGTGACGGTAACACATGGGGTTTGCAATAACATAGAATATTGCTTAAGGCTACATACTCTACATTGTTCTCTTCCAATACGAAGAATATGAAAGGAGGCTTGATTTACTGGCTTTTATTACGCAATGCTACATTTGGCGGCACATGCAGGATATAGGGTAAAATTCTCTCTTATGTGACGCAAGCGAAGTTGCGCGGGTCAGCTAGTTTTTTTATACTTATAAGCGGTTAATATAAATATTATCTAAGTAATTACAATTACATATTATGTTATTGCTAATCGTAATTGTGAATTGCCAAACTAAATTTTTTTTTTTTTTTTTTGGCTTAGCCTTTGTTCCAAGTTGTCCAGTTGGAGTCGGCTTCCAGTCTCACCGGATGCAGCTGAGTACCAGTGTTTTACATGGAGCGACTGCCTATCTGACCTCCACAACCCAGTTACTTAGGTATTAACACGATACCCTTCGGTAAGACTGGTTGTCAGACTTTCAAGCTTCTGACTACTGTTAACGACTGTCAAAGATCTTCGAAAATGACAGCCGGGACCCACAATTTAACGTGCCTTCCGAAACACGGAGGAACTCGATATGTATGAGATGGTCACCCATCCACGGAACAACCTCGGCAAGCGTAGCTTAACCTCAGAGATCGATCCGTGCGGCTGTTGTAAACTAAGCCACGAGCTCCTAATGCCAAACTAAATGTCAATGAAATATCCAAGTTCGTTTCCCAAAAGTTAAAATGTATTATACCTACTTTAAAATTATCATATTCTCGACTCTCGTGATTGTGTGTCTATTTGTCAGGATCACGGATTTAACGATTTTATATACTATAGTGTTTTTTTCTGAATACAGCTTTGTTTCAGTTTAGCAATTAATCACCGCTAACTTCGACATGTAATAAAACTAACAAATAATAATAATTCATTTTCCAAAATCACTTCTGAACCGAGCCTGAATAAACATGACTAGATTAAAACTACCAACTTTCTCTTAATCCTATAACAATCGGTAGTACTTCTAGCTTTCTATACTATCTAAGATTGTTTCCTTAACTGTGCCGTTCCGATAGCATTGTAAGATAGGTCTAGATCGAGCCTCACGATTACCGTCTAGGAATTTCCCATCGTGATAGCAGTTTCGTTATTAAATTGCACAATAAATGTAGGATAAACGAGAAGGAATTGGTTCGATAACGATTTTTAGTTTCGTTTCATGATTATAGCTCGCATTTACATATAAATTACATGATTAAATATATTAGTGTTACTGAGATCTTTTAAACTTTCGCGTTGAATTTGTATTGTCTTATTCTGAAGTACGGAAATTGACGAGAATATTCCTTTCTACCTTTGTAATTAAATATTTACATTAAATTATTAAAATTAAAACTATATATACACATTGACGAAAAAAAAAACAAATATATAAAAAAAAATAAGAATATAAAAGAAAGGAGGCGCGCTACGCGTCGTAGTACTCCTCCACATCGCTGTCCATCGGGAACGTTCCCAGAATGCTGGCAGCATTGCCTTTGTAATTGAATGTGCGTAACACCGCTACTATGCCAACGTTAACTCTCATATTACGAGTATAATAGATCTATTCTAATTTGTAAATACAGTCCATTTGACAAGCTTCATGGCTAAACCACTGAACCAATTCGATTAAAATTTAGCTTAAAGATAATTGAAGAACCGTTTTTATAAAAAACCTAGTGGTTAAAGACGAAACTTAGAGCACCTCATAGCCGATTCAGTTACTTAGATAATAACCAAGCAACACGATAGTTCAAAGCTATAACCAGTAATAGTCTTTCATAACTAAAATGAAAGTTTTAACAAACGACGTGCCTCTGACCTCTTCCCATTAACCACATAAACCCTCGTCTTATCGCCGCCATATTTATACCCGTTACAGAACACGTGGGTAATTGAAAATGTTCTCAACAAATCTGCAACCGAGCGAAGATTATGCCTGAATTATGGCAACCGAAGCGTACTACTAAGAATCGTGTGCTATGTTAGTTTTCTTGAGAATATTTTCTTGAAAATTGTGGTGCAGATTTATAGTGGGATTTGAGATAACTGTTTTTAATAGCAGTTTTCTTTTCTAGTAAAATAAGTTTAAAATGTTGGAAACGTGTATTATTTTTGTAAAAGTTTAACTAAACGTGTTGCAATGAAATGTTATAGTAACGTTATTGTTTAATAAACGTCTGAAACTGAATACCATATTTAATTAAACGCAAACAAAATAAGACTGTTATCAGTGGAACACGTACAGGGCTAGAAAAAAAACGAGCTACTCAACTAGACAAAGATAGATCTGGCCAGCTATAAAACGTAGATAAGTTCTTTGCTACGAAAAATGTTTCGATTTTCTACTTTATTCTATCAAAATATTTGATGTACTAACAGCTATCCATCACTTTCTTCTTAGAATATCCGTAAAAATACCCAAAATTATTATAATACAAACCCACACTCAAATCAAACGTATTCATCTTTTTGAAAACATAAAATAATTCACATTGAAAATCGCTACTGCGAAATATACGGTTCATAACTCGTGATAATGTACCATATATTATAACGTTGTTTTACGATATTGTTCAGTTTTTGTGAACCGATAATCATCTATTCTAATCTGTTTTCAAACGTACAATTTATAGCGGTTGTTACAAAATTTGTTGGATAGATTTACGACTGTTTTTGTTCGATAGAATTATTTAAGGCAGAAACGCGTGAATTCGGAAAACGCAGCTTAAATTGTAAATAGCAAAATATTTAAAACAAAACACACACATTTTTTTGGGAAAAGTGCTTAAAAATGTTAAGAAGTCTCGTAAAGAAATAATGACTACTTTATATACAAACGTCACTATGTCCAGCAAATATACATATCTATGTACATGCCTAAAACACGCCTTTTTCCCATAAATAGGGCTTACAAACTTCCATTGCCTTATTCACATCCATACATCTATTCATACAGGACCACCAGTTAAAAGTACCAAACATTTGACCTTTTATTAAGCAATAAGAAACAATTCGTAACTATATGGTTCGTATTTTTAATACACTGTACGCACGGATATATGCGATTATCACAGTAAAAGTTTGTATAAAGAAAGAGTTCAGAAAAACAAAGCAATTAAATGCCGTTGGAGCTATAACTACAATAAATCAGCTTGTTTATTTTGTATTGTATTCATTAAACATTACTTCCATTTAGTCAGAATTTACAACAGTCGAATGTCAAAGCTTTACGTTTGCGGTTGAAGCTACTGACCACAAAACCGCTGACCATCACTTGTCATGGCATGCTTTATAATCAGTGGAAATGTATTTCCATTTGCAAATTATCTGCATTTAATGTGCTAGTTATTTGCTTGAAATTCTGTTGCAGGTTGCTTAATTATAATTATTTAAAAAAAAGCAATAGGATACTAAAAGACGGAAACTTCCACAAAAAACAATCCGAAAGTATGTATCACGCTATCTTGATGACAAAAAACCAGTACAACTTTAAGTAATAAAGCAGATATCCATAACTTTATTATTAAATATCAGCCTAGCCTTTTCTCCAACTACATTGAAGTCGGCCTTCAGTCTCACCGGATGCAGCTGGATACTAGTATTTTATATAAGCGACTGTCTATCGGTTCTCCACAACCCAGTTACCTGGGTTAAAACAAGATACTCTTCGGTAACACCCGGTATTATTTACTCCCGGTATTTTAAAAGTGATAAATAGTATTTTATAGCGATTAATAGTCGACATTATATTTAGGTTATGCTTTAAAAAAACGTACCTATATTAAAGTCTGTGTTACAGAATCTCACAATAATGAGAACAATAAGAAACAACTGTACAAATCTACAACAAAACAATGATCTATCAAAACATTCAAAAAGTCTACATCTTTAACCTACATTTACAACACAAAGTTACATCAACTTTAGCCTAAACTGCAGCAAAATCAATACTTAGTCAGACAAAAGTAGACTGATCTATTTCTATTGTAAGCAGACCTTGCCCCTGGCCTAATATACCAGCTATTTTAGATCTGTCTGAATCGAAGTGAATTTTTCAATAGAATCAATTATACATAGTATTGGAGAATCAGACTTAAGTTCTTCGTTGAGTTTATTTTCTATTAGTTTTATAATGCAATATTTTTGTTATAAGTAAGAAATATTGTATTTGAACCTAAAAAATGATGTTTTATGTTGTCGTTATGGTACCATTACGTTAAGAAATGCAATTCAATTCATTTTACAAAATAAATATGTCTAGGATAGTTAGAAAGGTAAAAATGCAAGAGCAAAGCATTTATACCTATATGATTTAATAAGTCTTATAACGAATTACTTTTGATAGGATATGTAAATCTTTCTTTAGACTGTTTCTGTATCTCACTGCTGAGCCTTTAAATTTCCATACGTAAAATAGTAAGAAAACAAAGATGTATTTTGAATACCAATAACAGGTTAATAACACAAAACAAAACTTCCAAATGATTCGAACATAACCCTAAAACAATCGCGCAGGCTATTTACTAAAATATGTAACAATATAACGCAATTTACTTTTAGCATTTGAAATGTGAAAGTAAAAGAAACCCCGATCAAATATTTACATAAGAAATTACGCTTTCTTCGGCATGCGTACATGCCGTAGCAGTTGCTAACGAATATTTGTATTTTGACTTCGAAATTGACATTTATTTTTCTTTTTTATTACTATTTAAATAAGATTAAACTGGCAAAAAAATCTTTCTTTTTAACCCCTGACGCAAAAAGAGGGGTGTTATAAGTTTAACGTGTCTGTTTGTCTGTCTGTCTGTGGTATCATAACTCCTGACCGGATGCAGTGATTTCGATTTAGTTTTTTTAGTTATTTTACGGCGTTATTAGTCTAATACTGTGTGTGTTTGAGTATATTAGTATATTATTATTATTATTGAAATATCTTTTACGTAATGACGTCACAACGTCTAACAAAACTCAGACCAAGTCCCTAAGTCGCTCAATTCAGAAAGCTTTATTAAAATTCATCTCACAAATACTCAAGATAAGCGGTTTATTCTTTAGTTGATTAATTATTTTGTTTAATAAGGATTCTCTGATTAAATATTTGATTGAACGAGTAAAGTGATTTACTGATTTCAAAATTTCATTTCAGAATTATTGTGGTTAAAGTTTTGATAATGAAATTTGGAAAACATTTTAATAAAGGATTATACTGTAATTTATTAATTGCAATATGAATAAAGAAAGGACTGAATTGTTCGTACTCTATGGCCATAAAACTATGTCCATTCGAAGAATAAGATAGAAATTATTGACAACACATCCAAAATCATATCTACCAGAACACCAAAATTCCCTCCTCAAATTGAGAAAAACGAAATCGATACTCAGTTAAAGTAAGAAGTCTTTTTTTAATCTGAAAACGACATAGTATTTGGAATCCAATATAGCCATTCGAAAACACGCTATCTATATTCGAATAGCCAATTCTATTGCTTGTAAAATACTAGTGTGTTTTGTGAGTTCGAGTTTGTTCAGCCACTTGGTACTTTGTTGTGTGCTGGCAAAATGCCAAGCACGTACAACCCGGTACAGGTAAACTGAGATAAGACAAATGAGAATGAGAACTTGATATCTGAAATTTTAATGTCGCGTGTCATAATCATTTGGGATAATTTAAATTTTGTTACACTGGCTGAAATAATTGATGCTCGTTTAAAATTTGGAAGGAACAAAAGGATAATATCTAATATATAAAATTCTCGCGTCACAGTTTTCGTTGCCATACTCCTCCGAAACGGCTTGACCGATTCTCACGACATTTTGTGAGCATATTGAGTAGGTCTGAGAATCGGCCAACATCTATTTTTCATACCCCTCAGTGATACTTTTTTTATTTAGATACGGCAAAACAACGTTTGCCGGGTCAGCAGCTAATTTTAAAGAATATAGGTGATAAAATAATCTTAAGTTGTCTATGATCTTATTTAAATACTCAATCAACTGATACTCTGCTTAAAATTACATTTGTTTACCCTTTATATTTTGCAGTTTCCTAGCAATTAAATAAACTAGTATGAATTTCTCCACTGCTATGTTTGAGGCCTTAAAAAGGGATTTCTTAACTTAAACTTAAACTTAATAAATTTCAACTTAAAAAAATATGCAATCAATCATTTTTCACATAAACAATAGTAGACAATAGCTAGGTTTTTTTAAAACAAACGTAACCTCGTAAATAAAATCCAGTTTTAAATCATGTCACTTTATTAAATTTTAAAACAAAAAATATTTTTTCAAATTTAAAACTGTTTTTTAACCCTTAGTAAACCATAGTAGGTTATCAAAACAACCGTAGTTCGTATATCAAAACGGAATGAGATACGATGTCCTAACCCTGGGGTACACGTGCGAAATTTTTGATTGTGTTACCTTCCCCCAGGGATTACCTGAGTGATATATTGTTTTGATCATTCGCTTTTATCGTTCATGGTACAGTGTAGCTGTGTTATGTTAGAAGGCTTTTGTTTAAAGAGTTTGTGAATATATTGTAGATATGGCTTTATTTAGTTTGAGCGTTTTGACGTGTATTAATGGGTGACTTGAAAAATGGTCTAATGATCTCTTGTTTGTTTAAATAAATGTTTATCTATTATGAGAACTTAATTTTCAGATTATACAAAAACTTAACAGGTTACATACATATATAATATCACGCCTGCTCTACCCGAAGGTGTAGGTAGAGGTGTATGACATACATCCACATTTGGCATGTTAGTCTCATGCAATAGGAGGCGAGCCTGTGGCCATTTGCCAGGCACGTTACTAAACTCCGAGCTTTTATTGAGAAATATTGTAATATAAACTTAAAAAAACCAAAACACTTTACCCAACCCTAGAATCTGCAACACCTGACAATTCGGGTCTCTGTTAAAATAACTCTTTGCATTATTGCCATAATTAAATACGCCTACGAACCTATCTTCAAATATCTACATGTAGACCTCCCAGTATCCTACCTTTATAAAAAATACCTCACTAAATCAAAAGAAAACTAAGTAAAACGTTTTCAGAATAAACTAAATGAGGGAACCAACTATCTGTGGCTGAATACAAACGATGTTGAACACTGAATATGAATCTCTTTGAACCTGTGGTAACGAGGTGTGGGGTAAAATGTTTTAATATTAGTTTAGTACTGGTTTTTTGTACAAATAGTCTTATTACTAGTCTTTATTTTGTAAATTGAGCTATGTTTGAGCTTGTTTATTTACTTACAAATGCTTTGTATGAAATAGAATGAAAATTTAAATGATTCTGTTATGCGACGGTAAAATTTGTTTTGTAAAAATACAATCGCAATTTTTTTTGTAGTTATTCGAAGTCAAGATCGATATTATAATAAGTTACACATTTACGTTTTTCTGAAAATCTGAATAACAGCTGGCACGAATCAGTTATAGTTGAAGTTTAATTGCATTGATTGCGTAACTAGTCAAGACTGATTATTTTGACTAATAAGAAGAATATTTATATTTTTGTAATAAATAATCCGCTCCTCCTCTAAACCTAGGTGTTTAAGTAAAATTGCATTGATTGCTTGACTAGAACCAATAAGATAAGCTAAAATTATATTCTCACATTGATATTATATTCAAAATTCCTAAGCGCATTTCCCCACTGAAACAATTTTCTCATCAAATTCTGATTACATCATCTAACGCCTTTCAAGATTAAAACTAAACGCGGAAAAATGCCAGCACCAAAAAGGGCGCAGTAATAAAAAAAACGAGTTAAGTATAGATAAATATTTATGGTTCCTGGAGTGTCGATAAAAGCTGTTTGTTTTTATCGCGCTGTTATTTTTAAACTATGGTCTTTAGTAAGTATTTCCGGTCTTGGTTTCAATTTTAAGTTATATAATATTTTACGGTGTTTTCACAGGAAAAGCGGAAAATTGTTACATTATCATTTTAATAGAAATATTTTCGTGTATTATTTTTTATTGTTATTAAAGAAGTCCTTATTTAAATAAACTCAAGAAAAAAAAATGGCTCATCATTTACTACTTTTTGGGGCAAGTATCAAGTACAAAAAGTATCTTAAGAACTTTAAATTTCGTTAGCTTTCCACACGAGGTCTCTTTTTATTTGAAATCATCTGGTCTCGATCGAAAAACAATCAAATCTTAAAATTGCTGTAGGAATGTCTATAAAATAATATTAAAAAACCAATAAAAAAGTACAATCAAATTTAATATCTAATGAAACACTACTTATTTTTTACTACGTACTATTTTTTCTTATCATTATTCGAAAGTTCCAGAACGTTCTCCACCATTACACGTTTCCGCTCCATTCAAATACTTGACGCCTAAATATTATAACAACTGTAGTGCCAAGTACCATTACAAGCACTAAAGTGTTATAAAAAGTACCAAAATAGTACCAAGTATTGTCCTAATGTACTGTAATAGTCTGTAATATGTACTAATGGATGTTTTCAGTACTCTAGGGCGAAAGTTAGCTTATTTTTGGTAGGAATAATATTGAAAATAATTGTGTTTATCACGCTATGTCTGGGAATTTATTTTTATTATAGACAATTGAGAAATGTGGACAGACTAAATGGTGTAGGTATATTTGTTAATCGGCGATCGTTGGCAGTGCCTCGCATGATCAATTATTCTATTAACCATAGTGAAAATCTTTTGATGATTGAAACAGTGGCCGTATGTTTCTTGCTAGCTCTCCTCATAAGGCTCGGAAAGGGGGTACCCTTTCCGACCTAGTGGTAGATTCGGCAACTGTAACGACTATTATAGGTGTTGATATTTGACCTAAATAAATAATCCCCGCTTTCTGAGTACATTAAGCGGTAGTTTATCTATTCAATTGCGTTTTTTTTGTATTTGTTTTAACGCTATTTAATAAATAAACTGTCGCTAAGTGTACCTCAGAAACCGGGGTAAATGATTTGATACTACAGGCAACAAATCTCAACTTTTTAAGATTTTTGTTCAATCTGATTATTATGCAAGTAAAATGTCTAGTAATGATTCTGTCCTTTTTACCTACGCCTACTTGTTACAAATGGCGTTCTTGGCTGCTACCTTTCTCCAACGAAATGTCATGTTGTTCTATACTTTACGTATTCATGAAAATAGTTTCAGTGTCTCTTTTACAGTCTTCGCTGTAATCTAGTAAGTATATTATATAAGTAAGTAAAAGAGAAATAATCCTAGACATATTACTTTACATACTTTATCCCACAAAAGTTAGACAAAAACAGAACCATAAATACTTATCTAGGAAACTATTTTTTCTTCCCATACTGGTGACAATAACATCCATTCCTTATGTAATCTAGAACCTTCCACATCATAGATATCACGGTAATAGAATTCCCAACAAACAAGATGAAAAAAACTTAGTACCGAAGCTTCCAAAACCATCTTTTGTCACTAGTCTCGAACTGAAACGTTAAAGAGACGAATATAAGAAGAGTTTTTTACAGAAGTTCCGCATAAAATATATTTTGTTATATAATAATACTGTTTAAATAAAAAAGAATGTTTATGTTTGATAGAAAAAGTGTGTGAACAATATTGTCATGTAACGTTTTAGCAAATGTTTTAAGTTTTCAAACTTTGACATACGTGTATAGCCTCGCTGAAAAGGCTTTTTAAACTCAGTACTATCGTATTGCCTTCCAGTTTCTGAGAGTTTGACATCTCTTGACCCAAATTGTTCTTTTATAATACGCTAAGAGCGCTGATCAGTTTACCAAATATATTTATTGTTATTGAAAATCTGATTCAAAAGTTGATTTCTGAAAGCCTTGTAAATATTTAGGACTAGCTGACCCGCGCAACTTCGCTTGCGTCACATAAGAGAGAATGGATCATAATTTTCCTCGTTTTTGTAACATTTTTTACTAATATTCTGCTCTGCTATTGGTCGTAGCGTGATGATATACAGCCTATAAGCCTACAACATCAACAGCAACATCGTTTCTAAACTCATCTTGCAACAAATTAGTTGAAGTTTTTTTATATCATAATTACACGTCAAAATGTGCTTCTACCTTGAGCAATAAGGAAACGAGTTGTACGATAAGAGACATCTGTTTTATGTGTGTAGTAAAAGTCTTTTGAATAGAATATTTTATAGACGTTAAGTTGAAAAGAAGAGACAAGATGGAGACAAGTATTCAAGTTAGAATGGTTATAAGTTATGGAACTTTGTGTAACCGCTTTTTATGAGAGCTTTGCTGTTATTATTCAGTTAGAGATGTAGAAACGGTACCGGATTTACTATATTGAAACAAATACCATTTTAAGCTGATATAAAGATACACGAATATTTTTAAAATATATTGTGTTGAATATGGAAACCGAACTTAAAAACCTGGCTCTTGGTGACTAGTGTTACTACCTTTAACCATTGTGCTATAGGCTCTACAGATAAATAAAGACTACTGTTCAATATTCGTCTTAAACTTTTTAAAGAATTCAGACAGATTGTAGCAATCAAATAGCACATTGAAATGAGGTTCAAAAACCTAAATAAAGATCTTTTTACTGACTCACAATTTTGCGGTCATAAAATGAAGGCTACTTAAAAGTAAAATGGCTGCTAAATTGTCTTCAAATTAAGTGACGTAATGTGAGGGTTGAAAATCACTTGAGTACATTTTTATTGCCGCGGCCAAATTAAAGAACTCTTTGCTTTTTACAGCACTCTATCTTTAAAATTCTAGCCAACAGAGCAATATTTTTTGTAGATATAATGTGAATAGTACGATAACCTTTTGCCTGTGAATTAAAAAAAAACATAATTCTCTGGTCTCTCTCTGCCTACCCCTATGGGAAGAAGGCGTGAGTATCTGTACGTATCTTAAAAGATAGAACTATTTTTAATCTTGAAACCTCACCCTTTTAACCCAAGCTAAATATTATTTAAGAACGTTACCTAAGAAAATATATCTCGAAATATTATCACAAGAAAACGTAAAAAGTTTCACCCCGTAGAGTCATTGTCGTAATCTAAGCCTGACATTCATGACCAAAAAATATTTTCAAGCAAAAAAGTCATTGGGCAACTTTGTTAGCCTGTTTAGGGCTTATCGTCAGTAAAAAAAGTTTCCACGTGAACTACGCTGCCTTAAAATTCAAAAAAGGAAAAGAAAATTTCAAAATGGAAACTGGAAAATGGCGGTCACGGATTTCGTTGGCGCCTTTTTTAAACGTCAGTGGCTGTCAACTGAATTATGGCGGCACGGAAAAAGGCGGGAATTGTGTACTGACAGTGTAAAATGAAAAATAGTCACACCGTGATCCACTCATAGAGCGTAGTATGGGTTTTCCCGCGGTGTATGGCCTTTCCGATATCCTGACTGTTTTATTGTTTGCAAAAGCATCGATCTTTCGCTTTTACGATGATTTGATAATAAATTGATTTACTCGTGCCATGTTATTTGCTGCTTTCGTGTTTTACGACTTTATGGTTATTATATGGCTACAAAAATGTTTACAAAAGGAACATAAACTCTCTTATGTACATTTAACTAAGGGTATGTAAATATGTTCATAATGTTCATAAGGCTCACGGTTTTCTAGACTGAATTCCCGGGAGGCGAAATATTCGAAACTTCCTTACTAGCTAGGATAAAAATTGTCAGTAAGGTTTATATGTATAAAGAATATAAATAACTATCAAAAATATTAAACCATATTTACAAACTACATATAGAATTTATATAAGGCTCTTAATTCTGCTTTCTCATAGTGATATGAAATGACATAACAATCCAAACTTTCCCGAAATATCAAACTATCTCTTCAAACACAAATGACAGTATAATGAAGTGTTCACAAACAATGATACACACACAAACATACATAAGTTATATCGTAGGAGAAGTTCGGCAATAACTGTCGCGGCGCGGCGTTGTAAATTTGTTCCGAGGTAATTAAGTTTTCATATTAGTTCCAACGTGTAGTTTCGTATGCAAAGGTTAAAAGTTTATACGGTAGTTCGTTTTAAATGGAAAAAGAACATAGGGTTAACTGAATTTATGTTCTTTTTTATTTTAACTCCAATTGGTATAAAATTGCCTCTGTTTTAATATTTCACTAGAAAATTGTTTTGTAATACAAAACGTTAGCTTAGTACTTATTATAATTATAGACTACATAAAATTAACCTTATATTAAAACTAGAATTACGATTAAGTTGCCAAACAAAAGTTTTTAATTTCGTTCTTTATTCTACCAAAATAAATAATTTCATTAATTTGTTTAAAAGTTTCATTTGTGTATTATTACAGTACCATCAACTTTTCATTTAAAGCTTTTTAAAACACATTTACATATATTTTCCAAAGCCAAAGTAACCCGAAACAATTTCCCGAATCATCGTAAACGAACATTATGAGAATGACACACCACATTTCATTGTGCCAGCATTGAACGGGCAAAGGCATATAGGTATTGTGCCAAAGAGAAATGACGCGTGAAAAAAAAAGCTACAATAGAATTAGGGAACCACTCTGACCTAATGAGGGGGGACTTAATCGTTCGTTATGGGACAAATAGGGGAATTAACTTGTAGTTTATGAGTATTGGGCGTTTATATCAGCTGGGTTATTCTTTTGTGATCATTTGAGACGGCTTAATGGCTGACCATTGCGTGAGATGTTATTGTCTGTGGCACATAAAAGTGTTGTGATATAATTGTTAGTGGGATACATGAGAATAATATATTTAATGTGGGCAATAACAATAAATTATTATACCTATTATACCTAAGTGCAATTCTTATTTGTGCTTAAGTAAGAAATACCTGTAAGATAAATTATGTGTACGATATGCATATTCATATTCACAAGAAAAGCCGTAGTTATTTACTAAAATCATGGTAGGATCTACTGTAGCAAAATAATTCGCATAAGTGTCTGCAAAACTGTGTGGTAACTACTTTATAAAACTTCTTAAAACGAATATAGTAATGTACAAAATTCTATTTTTTCATTCAATTCGCAAACACCATATAATTTCAAAAATACCAAAACAAAGGCTAGCGTTATAAATAATTCATAAAGCTAAAACATCCGCTATAACTATTCATAAGGCAGAATAAGTGACCTCTATGAATCAGCTGACCTCCGGTTAATATTGAACAGACCCTCGTTATCACGAGAGATTTAACTAATTGTTAAATAAATAACTATAATATATCCAGTGGATGGGATCTGGATGTATTGCTTAGGCGGAGCGAAAAGCGTTGCTATTCGGAAGTTACATAAGCTCTAACCCCCGGGTTTTTGGGGTACATTTAGCGGTAGTTTATATATTCAATAGCGGTTAAACTCATATAAAAAAAAACGCTACTGAATAGACAAACAACCGCTAAATGAACTTCAGAAACCGGGGGTTAGAGATGTTTCTTAAATTTTGTACAGTAGAAGACTAGGAGCGCATTAGTTTAAATGGCTCTATATCAAATGTGTCTTAATGTGTGTATAGTTTGTTTAGAATCTTTGAGCCTATTGAAGTGTGAGTTCCGTGACTGGCCTAAAATTGAAAACGACATTGGAAAATGGAAATAGGTCAGTTAAAGATATTTAAGAGAGTCATAATTAGAACTCGATTTGAAATAGCATGTTTGCTATTTGAGCGTTCTGTAGCTCAAAAAAATTTAACAAGATTTTTTTGCTGTTGAAAGTACAAAACAACAACAGGCAATTAAAGTAGTGTTTAAATACTTTTAAACCAGCTTTTCAATAAATTATAGACGCAAACATTGTTCAATAAAGTTCCGCTCGTCCGCTCAGAGATTCTGTATGAGCAGTTTATAACCAGAATACAATCAGTAGTACTAATTTACATTTCAAATTGGTCCCTTGTTTGACGCCGGGATCCGCAATCTGAGAATTCGGTTATTTGGTGTCCGAACTTATTTATTTGCGTTTAATCAAGTTTCGGGTTTCATTTACATTTGTTAAGTAGAAGGATGCGTTTAATTATGTTCTTATTTTTTAATGAATAATTTATTAAAAGCAAAATGAGCCTTTGTTTTCAGATTGACCTTAACCAAGCCTGAATATTACTTACAGCTTATATAACTACAAAATTAATTGTTGGACTAATCGTTGAAAACAAAGCGCAACTATTTTCTTCCGGGAAAATGTGCAAGTGCCGGGTTTCCAACAATGTTATAAGAAATGGGGAGGAGAAAGGCTTGGAAACCCCACTACCATGAGAGATTCATACCAAGGAAGAAAATTTCTATGGGAATTTGATTTAGTGGCGGTGTTTGGTCTCCACCTACCCCTATGGGAAAAAGCGTGATGTACTCGTATGTATCTGTACTCTGGAAAATAGTCAATAGAAACTATTACAAAACAGACTAACGCAATTTTCGAACATAATACGAAACGGACTAACACAATAAATTATATAAAATACAGAATTCTTTGCAATTATTTCTACCATCCACACAAAAAAAAAAACTCCGTACAAAGTCGTCCTAATTCGTGTCACCTACAATTGAGCCACGACCTCTAATTACAGCTGAAAGAAACCTCACATTGTACGAAACACTGAAAACACAAAAGAATACATTTACTTAGGTTTTTTGTCGCTCGTTAGCTGATTAAGGAATGTCTAGGTTTTTTGTTCTTTGAAAGACATTATTACACCTTAATTTTGTACACGTAGATTTATGGTTTTATACCTTTTTTTATAGTTTGATGACCTACATTCATAGCTATCGTGCATCTTACGCAGCGATTTAAAGACATACATATTTTGTTCAGGTACCACTGTGAAACGGCCAATGTTTACAAGTCCACGTAAAACTTGTACATACTATTCAGCATAAACTATAACTATAGCTAGTTTTATAATGAAGCGCGGCTCTCATTTAAAGCTTTGGTAAGAAAAAGCGTAGTTTTGCGTCTCTTAAAGCAAGATCACGCTGTTGGAAACTACGCCTAGTCGTATTCAACGATTCCTCGATATCTACAAAGGTGTTGGAGCACACCAAAGCATAGTTACCCAGAGTACCACTTTGCCGATACCGTCAATGCGCGCCAAGGCTAATGAAGTGAAAACAAATCTTGTATCAACATACAAGTATTAAAAAAAACTATTGTCTTCTCAACATCAGCTATCCAATATCACCAACTCTAATATCTAACATACCATCATTTTCTGCAAATATCTCGGGACTACGCAGAACGCCTCAAGTACATTACGATAAAATTGTCCCACATTTTGGTTCCACTCGCGTTTTTATTGTCACACTGATCGAAAGGGTATAAGTATAATACCACAGAATTTATTGTAAGTGCTTGGATCGTGGGAAACTCTGGATTATGGTATATTTTCGAGGACTACGGGTATTTTTTGAAGTTGAGATCGTATTTTCAGTGGAATCGAATTGAGTATTTGTGTCTTTTAGGGTGCTTTTTTGAATTAGGGTTGCTATATTTTGGCCCATTCACTGCTGAAACATTTACTATTAAACCAAATCACGCATTGTTTATCGTCTAGTTTGTAATATAAAATAATATTGCGTCGCAAATGTAAGACTAGAATTATTTTAAATCGAACAAGAAAAATAACGAAATTCCATTCCGCGAGAGGTTAATTCCTGAACATAACAACGACCAATCATTAAAATTACCAAATGGCAAAATATAGCTACAGTTAATTAAATATTTTTCAGTGCAAAATATTTTCCGTGATTTCTTCTGGTATTCAAATCAATTTAAAAATTATTCACTCGTATCAAATGCCTAAATGAAAGTTTCCTATTCCCATTCACCTACTTTTACCACTACCATTACACAATTCAATCTATTTAAACTACACAAAACTAATTCTATAATAGTATCATCTTTGTCACGTGAGACGCTATCGAGAGCGGAGACAATGGTTTAAAGAACAAAGAGGGATTGAGAGGAGGTTTCCTATGGCACGCTTCCTCGAGGTCGAGACTGATTGACGTGGCTATAACTGGGCGATGTTATCTTGGTAATATGATTTGTCTGAGAGACATTAAACTGAGTAGTGGTAGCAAATTGTTAGTGTGTAGGAAATTAATTGTTAAATATACCGTCCTTGTGTTTCTTTTATTTGAAACTAGCGGACTGGACCGATTTCGTCTGGATATAGTACAATTTTATCTCGTTGATTTTTCCCGTGGAAATTTAGATCCCATCGATCCCATGCAAACCTTGTCCCGTCAGTTACAAACATATAAAAAAAGGATTATCCAATTTAGTTTAGTTGTTCAAAAGTTATTGCGTACATATATTTTGGAGATTCATTTTTATTTATATAAAGAAGATATACTAGCAAACATTTTTAAGGGCTTCCCGAAATATATTTTTTATTTATCAACCTATCATCTTACCCATTCAAATTGGTACTATTCATCAGTTTCTTATATAAATGTCTTCCAGGTAACAATCTAACAAGCATGCTGGCATGTCTACAAACAGTACATACTAATTCACATAAATAGTCGTCTTTTTGAAGTAAAATAACCTAAACTCCAATATTTTACAGAGCGATTTATCAAAACTAATTACTGAAATGTCTAAACAAACAATCTGGACAGGCTTTGGGCAAAGTCTCCTGTCAGTCCTAAGATGTGACTTTACTGAACTAAGAGCCACTGAAGCCTTAAGAATATAATTATAACTTTAATGATTCCAATATTCTGATAAAACTTAAGTTTATATTAACGTTTTCGTGATTGTAAAATTAAATAATTTTACTAAGGCATTTTGAACGTCCGAGCTGTCGTGTGTGTTCGGAATCAATTCCCGAGTCGCACGAAATGATCTAGATTGTCGTGTGTAACTAGCTTTTCCTATGACAAATAAAACAAAATAAGCATATCAATCTATTTTTTACATCAAGCTTAGTCCATCCCGATAGGGCAACAGGAAAACAAACAGAGAAAAAAAAGAAAAAAAAATACTTCGATGACAACAATAAGTGGTTTACACATAAAAATATTTTTACAATGATAATCACTCAACACCGCTTATTCCATACATTTTCCATCCATCAATTCACAACTCAACATATTTACACTATTATTTCATCTCCCAATTTTCAGAACCCTTTACGCAAATAAAACATTTTCCACGTATCGCTTCGAGATAGCACGTAACAAAATATCTTTCAATACATTATATAAAGGACGTACCTGTAATCTATTCTATAAATAAGTTCCAAAGATAAGGCCGAATTTCGTACGAGTATTGTGAAAGTTTCAAGTGCCTTGAAACCTGAATGTATTTTAGGTATGAAGTTTAATATTTGTGTACGTGTTTCAGAAAATGTTTGGTTAAAATTGAAGTTCGTAATTTTGAGGTGTTGATTTAATTATTAAAGTATACTTTGTTTTGTTTTATTCACTTGAATGAATGTAAAAAACAATTATAGAAATATGTGGAGTTTGTTAAAAAGTAAAAGTCACTGATAAGTTAACTGTACCTGTTCATAATTATAAATAATTTTGATACTTTAAAAACAAATAGTAAGGAGAATTATGTATTAGTAACAATTCATTTGGCAAATTGTATCAAACAATACGAAAGAAGGGACTCGAATGATTACATATCAATTTCAAAAAAGGCATCCCCAGATATTAGTTTAAGCCTCATATAATATTATATTAACCAGACTACAACTCAAATACCTAATTATTACTCTAAAACCACTAGCAACTTACTCTAATGAGAATTTCGTACAGAAACACAAGATGTACGAAACTTTAGTATTTGATCTAACTAATTAGTACAAGCGCACTGATATTTCAGTATCGGGGACCCAGAATACAGCAATTCAAGGCAAACAGAACAGAACAGTTCGTTAACCACGATTAGAAATGTTTTCCTGTTTCATTTTGGAAATAGAAAGTGCCAGAATATTCCCTAAATTTAATTAGAACGAGATATTATTTAGGCTGGTCGAAAGGGCAAGACATACTCGTTGTCTATTTGACACAATATTGTTTAAGAATTTTGATGTTCATTGATTGAAGTTAAATTGTAAAATTTTAATTACATTACTAAAACTGTAGCGATGTGATTAGCACGTCTTCACAAACCAACAGGAGATTCTCATTTAAATAAGTAACGACGTAGAAAAAATATTTCATTACGATTATGGGACTGATGAAATCTGATGGACTGTGTGTTATGTTTGGTGCCTAATGCCTCATAAGGCATTAGGCACTTATTCATGAATAGCCCATATATCCAAATATAGCATACTGCAGAATTCAGTTTTTTTAATTCATATATTTTTTTTGTAGGACCATAACAATTCATTAACTATACAATAATAGTCATATCTCTATTCTAACAACAAATCTTCCATCACTTTTTACTATTCTAAATATTCTTCCAAACAGTTTCGAAAGTACAGGTGTTCAAACTAAACAATCATAGACCCATCTTGTATCACTCCACAAGTCTGCATTAGTAAACAAAACTCCACATTTGCCCAAGATCTAAACATTAAAAATACATTACCACAATCTGCGTACCAACAGCGGTTTCTCCGACCCTACTAGCGAATGCAAATGTCATCCAAAATAAAGTCCTTTTATGCAAACTGTGTGAATTATATACTGGAACAATTCTAAGAATACTGGCAGAAAGCCAAAAGATTAGCGGCTCATTGTTTGCCCTGTCAGTTGAATTTAAACACTTATTATGTTATGTAATGTTTATGATTATGTGTTTCGCAGCTGGCACTTCTAAAGCGTTTTCAACGCGCGAAATTAACTTGGTGGCTAAATGTACAGAAGAAATTCTATCTAGTATAAAGCAAAGTCGCTTCCTAGGTATTGTGATGTAAGAGGAAGGTGTTTGTGTAAAAGTTATAAAGGCTTACTTGTGACTAAAATGACTGTTTAAACCGGGCAAAGCCGGGACGAACCGATAGTGAATAAAAATTTGAGAAAAAACAATGGATCTATTTGTAATTCTTTAACTTTACTAAAATAACAGCAACTGTACTTTTTTAAGCTACTAACAAAAAGGGAATAATTCCAAATAATCATTTGGAACAACAAATTACCAGTGTATGCTTTTTTTTTACACATAGCAGTAAAGTAATAAAAACAAATCGTACACGACTAATGGAAAATAAATGATTCGCCAATCTGTCGTTACATCTGTACCAGCTAATGCTATAATAACTATTTGGTGTGAAAATTGCTTTTGAATTGAACTCAACACAATGATGCAATATGCTGTGGTTTTATATTGTCCGACAAACTTAGTAGCGAGCCTTGATGTGCATGATCTATTTGGATTGTAGCGAAAAAATATGTTAAAAAAAAAAGTATACCAAAGAGGCCACCGTCATCTGTCACTGACGTTCTTAATAATTCTGTCAAAGTCAAAATTTAATTTCATATAAACTTTTAACAAGTATTTAACATTGTAATAGTATTTTTAATCTACCACCGTTTCCTAAAAACCTTCACCAGCCGCGAACGGTGTGTACAATACGTTTTTGATAATATCTAAAAACAAAGTTTCATTTATGTAGTTAATACATGGTTTTAAAATCTAGATTGTTTTAGTACATTTTGATATAGTACATTACCCTTATCTATCTAGATTTGCCGTGTTTTATTTTCGATTTTTAGTAGGTCAATTGTATTTTGTAACATTTACTAAATATCGTCTATTCCTTATTGTAACGCTACCGCGCTGTTATTACTTTCGACGTTATTTAGACAAGTCACGATTAAAATGTAGGTACTTAAAATAAATTAGATAGTTTCGGTTGAATCTTGTCACCATCGTTTGTAAATTTGACTCATAATGAACTGGTAGAATTCTCTAGGCCAATATCTATAATTCATAAGCTCTTTGAAACCTATTCTCTTGAAAAATTAACTTATCCTCTCAAGCGCCCGGCCACCGTGTCACGGTTGAATGTTCTACCCCCGTCAAGCGCCCCGCCACCGTGGTACGGCAAAACGATCTTACATTTAAAAAACGTAAAAACGAAATGCTAAAACTATGTTTATCCCTTTTAAACATATTTGACATTGAAGCTGATGAAATGAGACGACGATCTAATGCACACACTTGAATAAGTGGTTGATATAGGCCAGAGAGCACCTTAAACAACATCTGACCCAACGACATATTCCTTTATGACCAATATTGTAAATACTTTTTTTAACAAATTTTAAAGATTTGAGTATATTTTACAGTTGGATTTTAATGTCATTATTCATTAACTACACGATAAGACCTTTCGTCATATCATTTTTTTTGCCTAAAAATATTTAATAGACTTTCTTCAAACACATGCCTAAAGCACATAATATTCAGATTAAACCGACTATTGTGCTAGCACTATCAAATATTATTTGTGGTTTATTGTTTTAATCTATAGCAAATTTTATGTAGATTTCAAATATATAAGGTATGTCTAGGGTGTTAGTATTAAAATATGACGGAATCGACGCTTAAACGCCAACCGCCAATTCAATTTCGCGCGCCATTTTTGGCCCGGACGCTTAACGGTATATTTGAATTTTGACGTTGGGGCGCTCGAGAGGTTATATGAATAAAACAGTACCTCGATTCTCTACCACTATCGACTACCGACAACCGGCTAGCTATCGAATTTTGACATTTAGAATGTACTGCCAAAATGTTTCCTACGACACCCGTCAGAGGCGCTGATCAGATTTTCATACAAAATTTCTCGATGACAGTTCGGTTGTCGGTAGTCGATAGTAGTAGAGAATCGAGGCACAGTACAACCAAAACTATCAATCACAAATAATCCTTCTATACCCACAAACTTCTAAACACTAGTAATTGACTAAAACTAACATGTTGACATCGGTCAAACAAGTCTCAAGTAAGTTTACGAACTATGTACACTATTTACAAGTTAAATTAACTATTACATAGACTGTTGACACGAATAAATGATTGAATTTGTTATTCGGCGCGACTTTCAATGACTTTTGGAAGTCTGCCGTCGAGTTTAGTGAAACAATGTTGGAATAGATTAAATAATTGGGACAGTTTTGGGACCAATTTAGTCTTGGAGAAAACCTTAGTTATATTTTTGAAGTAGAGTGAACACTGAACCTTTGGCCTAATGTAGAGTTAAAGCAACTATCAGGTTATTTTGTCACTTTGACATGTATCGTCTTCTTCTTCTTATCGTACGGTTAGTGGTCAACCTAGTGTCAAAGTTGTTCAAGCCGCCCGGAGGCCTTTGACGTGGCTTAACGACTGTTATCTTAATTGACAACAACCGGGACCTAAATACATGTATCGTATAATAACTACATACTATTGAGATGATTTCTTATTCATAAAAACGAATCTAATATATTAAGTTTTAAGTTGCCTAAAAATTTTAAAAGATAATTTAATAGTTCGTTAGACAACGTCGTTTAACGTTTACAAAGGGGTTTTTGTTAGAAATAGACATGTTTAACATGGAAATGATATTACATAATATTCAACTTATTTTAAAAAGCAAATTGTTTTCATTTTTATGTAAAGTGCGAAAATGCATTTGTATTCATGAAAATGAGTCATCATGAGTCATAGATGGAAGTCCACATTCTGATGTGCCACCATGAACTCATAAATACTACTAATGCATATAATTAAAATAGTTTCCTAGTGTATTATAAATTGTTCTGACATAATAAGTAGTTCATAATGTTAAAGCCAGTAAAATTGCCAGGGACAGAGTCACATTTTATACTTAAGTGTTAGATAACCTATCCGCTTAATAAAGTGCCAGGAAATATATTATGTCAATCATTGTCATAATTTCGTGTGATACTCTATCTGATAGATATAAAAAAATAGAAAAACCGGGCTTCAATATACAAAAAAAATATTATCCCGTAAACTTTTATAACATTTTTCACTTTGCGTATGTTGATTAAAATGAATAGAAAATGTAAAGCACTTACTTGGTAGTTCTGGATCTCTTCAAAACACGAATTAAGACCTGTAACAATAAAAAAAACAAATAAATTCACAGTACTAAAAGCTGCCAGCTATGTTAAGTCAAACTTTTAGTTTACTTTCTTAGAATTTACAGTATCAGAACCAGTAACATAAATTCTTTTTCACGTTTTCTTTCTTCAAAAATGTCAAAGTATCCCGAAGGCTTTTTGACTTGGATTAACGACTGCAACTATTAACCGACTTTAAATATTCACGTGCCGATATTGAGGTGTGCAGATCAAAAGCCTTTTCAAACAGTAAAGAGTTTTATGCCTTAGTACATCTAGATTGAACTGGGTTTTACCAGTTATGTGCGAGGTAACGAGGCCGTATGCATTGTATGCAAATAAAGTCTTAGTCTTATGTCTTCTGACACGTTTTGTCACTTGATTTCGATTTTCTGAAACTATTGAGGCGGCTATCGAGTTGCTACAATTTTTTTAACTAAAACAATGATGTGGATTTTAAGAGGCGTAAAATAGATACTTGAATGTGTTCATTACACAAATTATTGTCCTGTGTGGACCACGATTAAAGGTGCTTCGTAAGGCTATGAAGTAATCCTGCTGGTTAATATTTCCATGCACTAAACAATCCCTAGTTACTACACACATCTTCAGTAAACGTGCAGCCTTAAGCACCACTCTTGAAACTCCAATTGAGTTTGCAAACAATAACCGTACGGACACTTGCAGTGCACTTGGCCACAATATTGCCAAACTATCGACCGATTTGCATATTAATTGAACAGTAGATACTGGACAAGTCCAGTATGTGAATGTTCGTCGTTTTGTGGTTCAGTAGAATATATGGGACAGTTGCTACTGAATTGGACTTGCTAGAGTAATATATATGTACGCATAAATTTATCTGCTGGGAGTAATTGAAGGTTTATATTGGTTTGTAGAGAGGGTAATTTATGTGAAAAATTATATGACATTAAATAAAAATGTGCAGAGTAAATATTATAGCTAGTTTTTCCACGAAAATGAATGAAATGATGACTTGAATTTTCATGCGAATAATATGCAAGTTATGTGATAAATTCTAACTTGCAAATACGACATAGCACGGTAAATTACCCATATTTCAGGGTAATCATACCAGCTGGGGCACTATTAATCGATTAGCAGTATAAAAAAACCTTCTACGACCTACAAAATATAAATGAAAAATAATATAAAAACCGATCAAGCCGCTTCACAACAATTCGACCGTAACACTGACATTGAATCTCATATTCGATTATCACATCTCTATTAATAAATCACTGTAGACATCACTTGAAAAAACCAACTGAACGAAGAACTCGCACTACGACATAACAGTCTAAACTTAACACGAGATGAACTAGACTAGTGCATTAGTACTGAACGATTGCCAAAGTTCCAAGTCACTTGGGTTTTACGTCCCAACTTAGTAACAATCCCACGCTTCGACAGTCGTCATTATTTCTAAAAGACATTAAAAAAGTTTGACAGCACATTTAAAACGATGCGGCGAAAACGAAGTGGGGAATCTTTTAGTTTTGAATGACTGACTTTTGATTGAGGAAATTGTGTCTTTTTTACGCTTGTGTTGTTTGCTGTAAGTGTGAGTAAGAGGTTTGAGTAAAATGATGAATGAAAATCAGATATATAGACATCATCGAAAGAGACAAAGAAAAAAATATGTACGTACATATTACAAGCATAGATTGCAATATTATCATTTATCAACCAACTTTACAGTAAATAATCCATTTCGAAACTGTTATCCATAAAAAGTAATTTAAAGGAACACAAACACAATTACAAAATTACTTCGTCTTTAAATGTTCCGTAGACAAATGGAGAGAAACTACTTAATTTAGCACCAAATAAAATATCTTCAAGTCATAGCCGAACCGCAAAAACAGCCTAGCAATCCATTTCTAAACTAGTTCGCGAGTTAGACACTCCATAACTTATAGCAAGACGTGACAAATGTCTTATCTTACGCAATCTTTCGGTATTTTTCGGTATCTTTCGGCAACTTTCGCCGCATCCCGAAGGTTGACTTAATATTTTTACCGTTATACCTTCGTAGGACGTCGAATTTATCAAACTGGGGTCATATATTACCCTGTTTTCCCCCACTCTGATAAATTATCCGTCTTTTTAATGTTTATGAAGTGAAATGTTTGCCGTTAAGAGGAAATGAATGGGGCACTTAAGGTGTTTTCGATTACGGTAGGTTATGTTTGCTGAATAGGATTATGGTGAGATTATAAAAGATGGTATTTGTGAATCTGAATAGGAAAAAACCAGATGTTTGTGAATGGGGGGACATTATGGAAATGTAGTACAGACTGGTGGAATTTTATAAAGAAAAGCTTATATAAGTGAGAATTATTCTATGAAATTAAAAGGTAAACACAAAGAGAGGTAAATTTATGGATTTTATTTACAAAATAGGAAGAATCATAAAAGTTGGAACTGTTTACCGATTAGCAATTAGAGTATAATTAAATCGTAGTAAAATGACTATGAAATACTTAAGGAAAACTCACATTTTTTCATATTACAAACGCAAGTGAATCACGAAATCCGAAATAGATACAAAATCTATGACTGTTTTACTCTCTTTAATCAGAACAGACAGATCAAAAGATTTCCTCGAAACAGAATAAAATATAGCCCCAAAAATAGAAAGATAAACATTGAATAATTTTAACAAAATACTATACAAACACACAGAGCTATATTTTACTAAATTCTACGAGAAGAAAGATGCAGAAAAGTGTTTGAAAAAATAAACTAGAGTATTTTGATGTTACATGTGCTTGTGTGAAAAATAGACTTACATTTCTTACTGTCATTAGTAAAAGAAGAATGATAGAATCTGTTTTAAGAAATAGTGCGGTTTGGCTCGACTGAACGACTATTTATTCAGACGTAACAGGTTCATTATTGAGTAACTAAACATTGAAAATGACTGAAGATAAAGTGGAGTATACAATATATAGATAATATCACGCCTGTTGTACTCGAAGATGTAGGCAGAGGTGTATGAAATACACATCATTAGCAAGCCTATTGTCATATACTGCACGTTATAATATAGAGGTAATGTTTATGTATGTATGTATGCAAAAACTACAAGATTAACTAGTTACGGTATCTCAGTGTTTCAAACTATTACACAATATTATGCAACCGCAAAACACTGTTTCTCTTGTGTATAATAAAACATATGTAGATCTATTTAAAAATAGCCCAAAGTTTGGTGTTATGTGTACCATTATTTAAAATAATAATATTGTAATATCTGTTTCAGTGATGTCTATCATAGTACTATTAAAAGATAAAACTATCATTATTAACCTAGTCTTTCTTCTAACTATGTTGGAGTCGACTTCCAGTCTCACCAGGTGCAGCTTAACCAGTATTTTACCAGTATTTTAGATTAACCGACAGCCTATCAAACCTCTACAACTCAGTTACCTGGGCTTGAACATTGTATCTCTCAGTAATACTAGTTTTCAAAGAAAACTATCAAAGAATATATAATAATAATGCAAAAGCTTTGAGTACAGTGAGAGACAAAGCAAAGCGTTCACAATTAAACACTCCAATGTGTATTCAGTATATTCGAAATAAACCAGTTATGAAAAGATATCATTCGTTAATGAAACGCACAAATTGAATGAAAACCATTCACGGAAACTTCAAATGAAATGAAATCAGTTTTAAAATGAATACTGGAATGAATCTGTTTCTGTGAATTACTGTTGCGTGTTGCGCTACTGTAGTTCTCACTAATCGAAATATCAATTAATTTAACATTTGTATTATTTAATATCGAATACAGCTAGTTATTTAAGTCATTTTGTTACTACAGTACTGTGTTATTATAGTACGGTAATTCTGTATTTGATTAAAAGCTATGTTTTGTTTTAACTAAACAAAGTGATTTATAAAACCTATATTTTCTGTATGTACATATATAAAGTTTTTCGCACACTTTATATCGCAAATTAATTATTAGGTTTGACAAATTGTAGTTTTAAAATGTCATCATCCGAACTGGATAACTGTTGGGAATATTATTGGATGTAAGATATAGTTTTTATGATGCAGCAATTACATACATATGACTAATTGCTATCTCTACTCGTACTACATATGTCTAAATAAAAATATTCGTGATTTCTTCACTCTTCGTAACGCGGTCCTACTGAGTCAGAGAGTTTGTAAAAACGTACATAATGATGGAGAAGAATAAATTGAAAATGCAGATGAAAAAAATTCATCCAAGAACCGAGGGATCCTACGAATATTGAATGGAAAACTGAATGGCGAGCGGATTTTGAAAATATTATTCATATTTATGTCAGTATGAAATGAATTCTGGAAGTTTATTTGAAAATGCTTTCTGTAAGTTTTAAATATTGTAATGAGATATACAGTTGCTTCCTATCCTACTAATATTACAGATATTAAAGGAGTTCAATATCATAATTCAAAAAATAAATTAATAAATGAATTTTAATAAAATTGGTACCCAGAGTAAAGTAACCAGCCATACCATTTTTTGTTTCGGAAAACCTTTCCGCGCGGACGCTGTTTTGGACGTAGCTATTAAATAGAAGTACCTACTGAAAAAGTGGTGAAGTCAAGAAAATTTGAATTTTCCAAAAATATTACGTTAGTAAATAACTGAGATTTATTATAGATATTTTCTTATTATGTATAACGCACTTAATAAAAGTTTGATGTAAATGCTAGTTTGAAATTAAATTATAATTCTATTATTAAGCAAACAATCCAGTAAAAACTATCCGTCTAATAATTTTCACAAAAGTTTTCACTCCCACATAATTCAAGATTTAATCAACGTCAAGATAAAGTAGTAAGATAATATTCTATCATAAAACTATAAAAGTAAACTGAAGAAAGCCAGAAGTGTAAAGTTTTTAAAGATTATTCAGAAACTTACATAAAACGTTTCACAGTGATCTAATTTTTACAGCGACTGAAATAACGGACTCCTTTTTAAAATAGTCGTTTCATGCTGTAGCTCCACTTATACTTAAGGCTTTACTCCATTAACTTCTTTATAATTAAATTATATTACCTACTGATAACTTACTGTAGACTAATAAATTTGTATTATTATCAGCTTTTTAAGCCCTGCTTTAAGTGAAAAACCATGGACATGGATATCGCAATTTCCTATTCTCGGTATTATCGAATAACGAACGTTTGCCGTTTAAAATTGCTTGAAAAATGTAGTTTCTGCGAAATACGCTAGAGGCACTTGTCAATTTTGTAGAGCAATTATCTCGATAGCTTGTTTTTTGTTGATAGTCGATAGAAACAAGAAAAACTTCCTTGCGATGCTAAAGTCATGCGTTATAAACATGCTAGGAAAAAATAGCTTTTGTTTTTCAAATAATGAAGTCTGCCCGCGACGAATTCTAATATAAGTCGTTCGAAACATTGGGTAATAAATACGGTATAGTAACATTTAAATTTTTACCACGTGTAAGTCCCGTTGTGTACCTTAGCATTATTACAACCAGGAGCGTTTAAACACTTTAATATAACACAAATAGCAACAAAATAAATACTGCTATCGTGCCCCTAATACTTTCACTGTGCATATATTCTAAGCTGAAAGTCTAAAATGTACGAACATTTTATCCTATTTTGCAAGTTATTCGATAAAAGCCGGGGCATGTGCTGTCCAATAAAAAGATTATCTGTGTACCAGCCGGTCTGACATGCTCTCATATTTTATCACAAAATTTTAAACTGAAAATGTACCGGAATTTAAATATTTTTAGTATTGAATTAGGCTTTTTTGGAAAAAGCAAGAACAGAACTCAAAAACAGTTAGTGGTGTACATTTCTGCACTTTATTTTTTACTTTGAAGTAAATTTTTAGTATAATTTTAAGTACTAGAACATGTTCATATTTTTCTGTTTAATTCTGTTAGCTTGTATAACTTTTCGTGTCAGTCGCAAACGAACATCTGTCACAGTATCTGATTTTATGATGGGCTGTAAAAATGAGATATTATTTTCAGTTTTGTATTTAATTGGATTTTTTTAAAGGCCTATATTTTCATGGCTATGTATCTATGTGCCAATTTAAAACTCGTTTAATTAATTTGTCACCGTTATTAAGGAGTGAACGTCGATTATATTGTGTTGCTTGTTTGGTAAAAGCCGTGATATAAGACTATGAGATATATTTCACAGTATGTTAAGTCTCCACAAAAAAAAAATATTTGACATAAAAAATAATCAATTTAAAGAGATTTCACTTCTCATCGAAAAGCAAGAGTACCTACTTTTAGAACCAAAGAAACAAATTCTGTAGCTTTCGATAACATTAGAGTTACATAAATTTAAGTTATATAAATTCATCTATCTTGCCTGGATCATATTTATTACACAATTACGAAGGATACCTGGCTCCACAGATGGGTGATAAAAGCGAAGTGTTTCAGCAATTTGTCATCCCTGCAGTTAAAACCAACTGAGGGTACTACATAATGACCGTACGCGCTGAAAAACGTACAACATGTTACATAATGTTTGAAAACTGAAAATAATTGCGACACTTTTAAATTTAAAGCCCTTATTTTACGCTTTAAAGTGAAATATATTATTAATTTACAGATATCAGGATTTTTTTATTGTTGGCTGTATATTATGTGAACCGTAAATTCAATGAACTTTTTTTTTAATATAGGGAATAAGAGTTATATTTTGTTTTTTTTATTATTTTTTTATAGAAATATAGATGTTTAGATTTATAAATTAACGTTTTCAAGCTGAAAATCAAAATTTATAAACTAAAATTACAAGATTATTTAAATTATTAAACTTTTAAAAACAAACTATTTTAGAAAGTCTACTTACATAACCTACAAACAAGAAGCTCAATAAGTCACCTAGTGAAAACATTTAGACTGGAAAAAAAAAGACGACTACAGCTTAAAGTCTTAGTGCAAATCCAAATTGATTGCCTTGAACATTGTTTCAGACTTAAACTAGATAAAAAAAAAACATTTTTGATTCCGCATAAGTCTGCTTTCGCAGTAGTGAACATATTTCAAAGTAGCAAAATAAATTGGCCGCTGCGACATTGAGGAATAGTTGAATACTAAAGAAAATGTAGAACAAAGGTAGTAATTTGTAGAAAGAAGAGATTTTTCACGGTTGGAAATGAGACGGTAGTACTTCTTTCAGCTTAAATCATACTTTTTTGCAATCAAAATGAGTATGAATGATTTTTTAAAAGGAAAAATCCAATATACGAATTTAAAAAAAATGTCAAGTAAGTACTTTTAAATACTAATCGTCAGCCCTTCTTCCTATGTTAGAGTCGGAAATTTATGTTTTCGGAAAACAATTAACCAAGACTAAAATTATAAGAATACATTTGTGAAAAACTTTTAACGTTATCAGAAAACCGGGCTTAGAATAATTTTAGTTTAATTTTCTTTAATATTATTGATTGGCCCAGTGACCTACATACAAACATAGTCTACTAATTGGTCTTTTTTAAAGACGGCTCGTGTAAATCGCAATATGGACAACTTTTAAAAACCCCAATAAACAAAAGGTTTAGGTCCGTGGCGCAGTGGTTTAGGTCGCCATGCCGATACCACTGCAACGGGAGGTCGTGGGTTCGATTCCCACACGGGACAATTATTTGTGCGATCCACAAATAATTGTTTCGGGTCTGGTTGTGCTTTGTGTCCGTTGTTTGTATGTTTGTAAAAGAGTTGTCTTTTTAAAAAACAAAAACAAAAAAACAATATCTATTGTATCGTTTAAACATCGGACGATTTCAATAAATACAAATCCTTTTGTACAACCAATTAGGGATAATGACGTCACATTTTTCAATTTAATTGGAAATCTCTTTGTAAATAAGAAATTCTCTTGAAAGGTTTTAAAATAATAAATCACAGTTCCGTATTCGAAAGGGTTAGAGACAAATAAAAGGGGCAATAAGGTTTTGGATGTAATAAAGTTGATTGGGAAGGGTCGATTGTTATCCGTAGCGATCAACATTGATCAAATGAGTGATCAAATGTGTGATCAAATGTGTGATCAGAGTCTGATTGATGATTGGCTTTTGTGTTTCACAAGTCCCCGTTAAATGTATAAATTTTGTCAATTTGTTTTCGATTGTTGTTCAGATGAAATACGAAAGAGATTTATTGGTACGTTTTGTATTGTTCAATGAAATCTTTACGTTTGATTGGATATAATTAAATCCTTTGTTGTTAAAACGGTATTTTCGAAATGTCATTGATGTTAATAATTAATAACCTATTATATTCAATTTAAAAAGAACAATATTTAACATGATAGCTTTAATAAATTAATACGTTATTAAAAGTATTATAATAATTTCCAAAAAGTTAAATCATCATGCTAGTCAATACTTTTTTTAGTTAGTTTTTATCTGTCTTTCTATTATACGTAATAAATGATTTTAAAAACCGCGTCAGCATTTAGGCTTTTTAGAAGAGACCTTATCCTCACAATACCATAAAAAATATCTTAATAAAGTAAATAGAAATATAAAAACACAAAGAAACGTTTGGCCCCTTTTCCGTCGAGTAAGTTCCAAAAGATTACACAATACCACAGAGTCATAAATTCTCTCACCCCGCCGTATAATCCCCTGTTTCCAAAATTTTAATATTTACCGTACTCGAAACAATGGATAGCAAATAAACACTGCTATAACTAGGACAATAAAATCCTTGTCTTGCAGACCCTTGCAATAAAAACCCTTTGTATCTACCTTCTTGCGTAATACGCCTTACGAACGAATGCACGGGTACGACGGTACCCGCCTCCCTTGGGCACATAAGTTTACTTTCCAAAACGTACTCGAGCAACACGCGATCATTAATAAATAATATTTCCTAAAAACTCTTTATTTTTACCAGAACGTGACCACTGAATAATATATTATACTTAATTGTACATATATAGGAAAGTCACACGTAAGCTCAAATCATGCGAAATTTCAAATCTTCCTAAAGTTTTGCCTTCACCCGTTTATTTTACCGTGAAGATAAGAAGGCGTGGGTTTGTCCATCATGATTTTAAATTCATTATTCATTTACGACGCCATTTACATAGATAAAGTTTTGCTTAACAAACTACGCGCGCGTTGTCGGATTGCCGTTTAAAATCCCCGGCGAAAAGTTTATCGGAGCTGTTGTGTAACTTTGAAACAAGCTGACTTCCTGACTATTTGAATTAAATTCACGACTTTCAAGCACTGTCTAGATAAAAACTGAACACTTAATTTTTCTTTTAAAATTGGAAACACTAATTATATCTTTAAAAAAAATATAAAAAAATACCAAAAATAATTATTTTTAGTTTCAGAAAAAAATCTAAATATTAAAACAATTACGTTGTATTTTTTTTGAATATTTGAAAAATGAAATGTTCACTTTAGTAATCGTGTGACACAAGTTGTTAGAATAAGTACCTGTTATAGCGGGTTGCGGCGGCGAAGGCGCGACGTCGAATGCCGTGCGGCAGGCGGCTCTCCTATACTTGTATCGTTGCAGTTGCAAAGAATCTCCCGCCCGACGATTGATCGTCAGACCACGGATGTTCTGCACCGATCTACGCACAACATTGACTGTGGCAACTTCAAACGATGTTTACACACGATTACTCGGAATGACTTGTTAATTTTGATTAATTTTAAAGCTAATTTTCGCCGAAATTCGTAATATGTTTATTTTTGGATAGGACGTTTATTTAAATGGGTAATTAATGTAATTATTTAATTAGATCTGAAAGGTCTGATTAATACGGATGGGTGTTTCGTATAGGGCATAATGTCGATCCGTATGTTGCCTTGTGGGCACATGTATAACATGGACGCTTGGTTATAAGATCACTTATAATAGAAGTATATCATGAAGGAACTATCTTTGATATTATATAAAAGATACATTTATTATATAAAATATAATTATTAATAACGTAACGGGGACTGCCAATAAGCCGTAAAGATGTCGGTAAATATAAACGAAATACTGATGACAGTGGACATTTTTAAATCGATTATCGAGTATATTTCGAAAAGATTAACGTACTTTGTTTAATTTTACATCAAATTATATAGTCAAATAATTTTGCACAAGTGGTAATTATTGTTCGTTTATTTTGCACTCCTGGGATACATCCGTATCAATGCAAGGTGTTAGCGTGTGTAGATTAAGAGACGAAACAGAAATAATTGGCAATAATTATAATATAACTCGAGCCTTATACTAATGTGGGGTTCTCTGTATTGTTTGTTTATATTTTAATTTCCCACATATTATTATAATGGCATGTGCCATTATTATTTTGAATCTAACACGCTTTGGCTGGTAAAATTTTGTATAGCTTAGAACCAGGTCCGTCTCCTGGTTCTAAGCTATACCACACTTTTCATTTTGGGAATATATTTCAACTCATCGTGTTTCAAAGACAAGGTAAAGGTTTTTAGGTAAAAAAAAAATAAAATAAACTACGTTCCTTTCTGAGAAGATACAATATAATTTAAAAACCATAATATGTAACCTAATGACTTCAATTGTAAGTTAGTTCCCGTTTACATAGGTAGATCCATATTATTTACCATTGAGAGTTGTTAAATCCCGGAAAATCTTAGGATTTACCACAGTTCGGGCTTTTACAGTAACATAAATACGTACTATCTTTCTTCCGTATACATAAGTATTTCTATTTACTACATACAAGTTCTAAATGTTAGCTTTCCGTGTAGTTCAGTGCGGTTTTCAATGCAGCGGTTACTGAAGCTTCAAAGCTGTATGGTATGTGGTCGATTCCACTGTGGTTTAGCCATCGCTTTGATGAGGGTAAGTACGTACTTTATGTTATGTGGAACGTCTTTCGAGATATGTGTTGGTTGCACTTATTTATATAAAATCTTCTTCTTGTATTGGTTATTGCAAGTGAAAGTTGAAAGAATTGGTATAGTTGAGTCGAGTATTTTTTGTATATCCATACTTAATATTATAAATGCGAAAGTAACTCTGTCTGTCTGTCTGTCTATCTGTCTGTCTGTCTGCTACTCAATCACGCCTAAACTACTGAACCAATTTGCTTGAAATTTGGTATGGAGATACTTTGATACTCGAGAAAGGACATAGGCTACTTTTTACCCCGGGAAAATGACGCAATTTCCGGGAAAATTCAGGTGGCGAACGAAGTCGCGAATAATCAATATTATAATGACATTAAATTAACAAAATTTCGTTGTCATGGCAACTGTTTTAATGGCGGATATGCATTAGCGCGACTTCGTTATATTAAGAGATAAATAATTTTAAGAATATTTTTCGTGAAAAAAAAGCATATTTTATATCATCACGCTACGACCAATAGGAGCAGAGTACCAGTGAAAATTGTTACGAAAACGGGGAAAATTTTCACATATTCTCTCTTATTGGACGCAAGCAAAGTTGCGCGGGTCAGCTAGTACTAATATTATAAAGCTGAAAAGTTTGTTTGTTTGTTTGAACGCGCTAATCTCGGGAACTACTGGTCCGATTTGAAAAATTCTTTCAGTGTTAGATAGCCCATTTGTCGAGGAAGGCTATAGGCTATATATCATCACGCTACGACCAATAGGAGCAGAGTACCATTGAAAAATGTTACAAAAACGGGGAAAATTATGATTCTCTTATGTGACGCAAGCGAAGTTGCGCGGGTCAGCTAGTTACTATTATTCTGATCAAATGTCTGGTTATGTTTAACGCCAGTATAAAACAATTATAGTTAAGTCTCTCAGTTTATTTGATAAAAATTAGTCACAAGACCATTATCCACACGTATTCTAAATTTTGCAGTCGAGAAAATAAAAGAAAAATCTTTCCTTATAGTTGGGTTCAAACACAGAATATAATTTCACTTTAAAATAAATGAAAATTACACTATAAAGATTACAATTAAATAACACAAAAGCTCTTTACTAATCCTTTCAGAGGTCTATAACATTTATAATGTAATAATAAATGTAGTATCTTTGAAGTAATAACAATGAGAGTAAATGATCTGGTCAAGGTGTATAATTGGATCATTAAATACTTTAATACTCTTCACCAACGCAGTTAGAATTTATAGTGAGGGGACAACAGTATCGATAAAATATTTAATACAGCTTTGTTTTGTTGGTACATACATAATATTGCGCCTTTTATAACCGAGGCTATAAGCAGAAGTATTTAAAGTACATCCACGTTTTGCCGTCGGAAAAACTATATCTTGCTTTTAAATTGGTGTTAAATATTAAATAGTTTTTTTTTTAAATGTTAGTGTATCTTTCTATGAGATATTATTATTATCTTTTAGGCTTCGATTGGCTAGGTTTTAATGAAATATTTTGCTTGCTTTACCAGACAATTAACTAAATACAACGAGGCTACAAATCGTTTCACTCGAATCAAAAATTTTACCTTAAAATGCTTGGAAACGCTGACCGTGGTCGCAGGCAGAGTGAGTTCAAAATTTGAAGCAAATATTTGTGTTAATAAACATATTATTATAAGCGAATATTCAAAAGTTATCATCGCAAGGATTTCACTTTATTTTAACTCCATTAAATAACTAAGCATTTAAATATCAATTTATAAAACCAATCAACGTTTCATAACATAATAAATGCAAGATCGTAAGTGCTTCAGAACAATGACTTGGCGTGTAATACCGTGGGAAAGTAATCATGTGTCAGATATCGACCGCTCGCGGTGCGTGATCGAAATTAAGCGAAAATATTGTCGTAAATAACTTAATTTTACGAAGCCGGTGTCGATTACATCGAGTAATTGAAACGATTGAAGCTATTATGATGTGAATGTTGTGTGAAGATTGTTGTATAACGTAGCTGATTAAATTTTAGTCAAGGAATAACTTTGAATGTGTTTTGAAATTTCTTTAGAAGAATGCACTGTTTGTATGCGTCTTATTTGAAGTCTCAGACAAAATTGGAAAGCGTAGAGCCAAAAGACGTGACCGTGTTTTAAAGTTTAAGTCGCGAGAAAAGTAATAAAATCTAAATCATCAACTGTGTTTTTAATGTCTGATTGTATTTATTTGTTTTTAAAAAGCTATTGGGTATATTTATTTACTTCATTAAATATGTGAAGTACGGCCTCCCTATATTTTTTCTAGTACTTTAACCTCAGAACGAACACTGTCATGTCTTTGTGCACTATCCTCATCTTGTATCGTACTGTTAGACTTCAAATAAAGCTTATTCAAAAAGTGCGTTCTTCTAAAACACAAGTTGCGTCTTTACGTTAAAGAAAAATTGCTGTGAACTGTGAAGAATTAGTTCAACAAGAATTGAATTATAATGATTTATTATAATTTATGCTGCGCAACAAAGTTGTAATAGTTTCTTGTAAGTTCAGTAAAATTGATAATTATTTAGTTACCATAACGATCTCTAATAACTTGTGCTGTGTAGTAAAATTGTAACAATTCCCTGTCTTTATAATAACTTGAATTAATAATAACTGTAAGAATGACTGCAGTATTGTAATAAAGGATTCAGCAAATAATTTACAGGAAAGAATAATCGATAATTTACATAAAATATTCTGCACGTCGCTACTACGCGTCTTAGTAAGTGCTACGTACAGTCTACGAGCTCAAGCTACGGGCCTTTGCTACGAAACTAAGCTACGCGTCTACGAAATCTAGGTGGTGCTACGAAATAATACTACGAGTAGGGTGATCTGAAAACTGACCTCTTGCAAAGACTATTTAACAACAGTTTTACTAAAGATGTTTTGTATTCAAGGTTTTTGACAATTGTCGGATGGGGTTATAGCATAGCATATTAAAAACCAATCACATTTACAACCATTTCGAGTACAGTTTTCCACTAACCATGTTATTATCGATAAATCATCTTTCCGACCCTGCCCATCCCTAACTGTAGCAGTTAAGAGTTCAGCAACTACTTTGTCGATAAAGGGGCAATTAGTGGTGAGAACACTTTGCAAGGCGCTGCTACGCGTAAATCTTAATACCTATGTATAATAGTAAACTATAGAATCAAGTGCACTTGGTTTTGAGTTGCATTGACGTTAGTTAGATGAGTCATACTCAGTGGAATGATGTGTACGTCACTTATAGCCGATCGGCTAAGTCGATCGTATACAGGCTTTTGATCAATTTAATATAACAAAGATACTAGAGATAGATTAAAATTTCGTGACACTCTTGTTCAAAAAGAAAATAAAAGGTTTTCTTTCAGTATCTATATACTGAATTTCAATGTATGCAATTAGGCACTATATGTGTATAGTTTACGAAACGGCACTACATATATGTGCACAGTTGCTTATTGATATAAAAAATTACACCTGGAAAAGTAAATAAAAATGAAATTCAGAAATATAGCGCACATCTTGTTTATTTATAATTTACGTGTAGGTCAGTAAATAACCACAAATTGTTCTTTATTCTTTCTCTATAATATTCTATAATAAAGTCAAAATTTCCCCCCTAAATAAAATTGCCTTAAGTCTATTTGCACCCAGAGCCCACAATCGTTCGTGCTTGAGAATAGATGGGACATTTTAAAGTGATATCGTAACTTGGGCACTGGCGTTTAAGAGATTATGCCAATGAGGCTTTATTTTTGTAAGGCTTTAGATTCTAGGCCGAGAGGGTAATGCAAGTTTAAAAGGTTTTATGTTACGTAAGATAAAGCCATGAAAGAAAAACTGCAACGAGATTTTCTACACTCGGTATTATTTAGTGGCATTTGACATTTAAAACTACTTAAAATAATTACGTTTTGAATAGTTACGTTAATATTTTTTTTATCACGAGTGCTAGCAAAATAAATTTACCTCTGTTTTAGGCGAATAAAACATATAGATTTTCTTGGTTTTTGCACAAATTTACTATTCGAATTCAATGAAAACGAACACTTTTCCAGTATTAAAAAAAAAAAATATATTAACCAGTAATTATGTCAATTATAAGTAATGTAAGTAGTAAAGTTACTATTATTAGTAAGTTTATTATTGTACCAGCTGGTATAAAAAAAGACAAAGAATTATCGTACCTTTACGAATCTCTTGACCTAGGGAGCCTATTATTTGACAATGGATTTCGAAAGTATGAAATTTAAAATTAACATATTTTTCTATTACGAGACGCCTAAATTATACCAAGATATTTGAAAAACATATGTAGGTTAATGATATAGTACACTAACACACTCGATGGAATCGTTCACAAGATTTTCCATTTAAACTCAGAGAAGGGGAGCAAAGTTTTAACAAGTAATAGGATGACATTAAAATTCCACCCGATTGCCGAGTCAGCGCGTCCTGGAACATTATGGTGGAGTTCGACTTACTTCTACACCCACTTTCTAACACTAGTGCCCCACTACAGCTACTAATATTATGGAATACTAGCTGACCCGCGCAACTTCGCTTGCGTCACCTAAGAGAATGGGTCGAAATTATCCCCGTTTTTGTAACATTTTTCGTTGCTACTCCGCTCCTAATGACAGTAGCGTGATGTTATATAGCCTATAGCCTTTCTCGATAAATAGGCTATCTAACACTGAAAGAATTTTTCAACTCGCACCAGTAGTTCCTGAGATTAGCGCGTTCAAACAAACAAACAAACAAACTCTTCAGCTTTATTATATTAGTATAGATTTGAGGCGCCCAATGCACTGACCGGTCGTTAAACGATGTATGGGTTAAGCAACTGTTGGTGCAATCGTTTCATGGATGGGTAACCGCTAAGAGGTATTGGAATTGAGCGTCTCCCTGATTAAACGAGGGCACGTATAATGTCGATCCCAGTTGTTGTCTACTAAAATAACAGTCGTTATGTCAAACGCCTTTAACATTTTGAATAACTTTGACACTAGGTTGACCACTAACCGTACGATAAAATATGATTTGAAATTTAGGCCAAATATGTGCAAGCAGTGTGGCATTTTATTCCTTTCATTTCAAAATAATTAACAAAAGTATTAAATAAATATTATTAAATATAGAAATAATTTAAATAATACATTAACGTCATTTCTTATAAACATAAAAAAGAAATCAGAATACGTTAGCAACAATTTTACAGTCATACATGTTTTTTGCTTCGATTGTCATCAATTGTAACATTGAGTTCCAAAGCTAAAGAAAGGTTTTTCTACGTTTTGTGACATGAAAAATGAAATGTTCACTTTAGTAATCGTGTGACACAAGTTGTTAGAATAAGTACCTGTTATAGCGGGTTGCGGCGGCGAAGGCGCGACGTCGAATGCCGTGCGGCAGGCGGCTCTCCTATACTTGTATCGTTGCAGTTGCAAAGAATCTCCCGCCCGACGATTGATCGTCAGACCACGGATGTTCTGCACCGATCTACGCACAACATTGACTGTGGCAACTTCAAACGATGTTTACACACGATTACTCGGAATGACTTGTTAATTTTGATTAATTTTAAAGCTAATTTTCGCCGAAATTCGTAATATGTTTATTTTTGGATAGGACGTTTATTTAAATGGGTAATTAATGTAATTATTTAATTAGATCTGAAAGGTCTGATTAATACGGATGGGTGTTTCGTATAGGGCATAATGTCGATCCGTATGTTGCCTTGTGGGCACATGTATAACATGGACGCTTGGTTATAAGATCACTTATAATAGAAGTATATCATGAAGGAACTATCTTTGATATTATATAAAAGATACATTTATTATATAAAATATAATTATTAATAACGTAACGGGGACTGCCAATAAGCCGTAAAGATGTCGGTAAATATAAACGAAATACTGATGACAGTGGACATTTTTAAATCGATTATCGAGTATATTTCGAAAAGATTAACGTACTTTGTTTAATTTTACATCAAATTATATAGTCAAATAATTTTGCACAAGTGGTAATTATTGTTCGTTTATTTTGCACTCCTGGGATACATCCGTATCAATGCAAGGTGTTAGCGTGTGTAGATTAAGAGACGAAACAGAAATAATTGGCAATAATTATAATATAACTCGAGCCTTATACTAATGTGGGGTTCTCTGTATTGTTTGTTTATATTTTAATTTCCCACATATTATTATAATGGCATGTGCCATTATTATTTTGAATCTAACACGCTTTGGCTGGTAAAATTTTGTATAGCTTAGAACCAGGTCCGTCTCCTGGTTCTAAGCTATACCACACTTTTCATTTTGGGAATATATTTCAACTCATCGTGTTTCAAAGACAAGGTAAAGGTTTTTAGGTAAAAAAAAAATAAAATAAACTACGTTCCTTTCTGAGAAGATACAATATAATTTAAAAACCATAATATGTAACCTAATGACTTCAATTGTAAGTTAGTTCCCGTTTACATAGGTAGATCCATATTATTTACCATTGAGAGTTGTTAAATCCCGGAAAATCTTAGGATTTACCACAGTTCGGGCTTTTACAGTAACATAAATACGTACTATCTTTCTTCCGTATACATAAGTATTTCTATTTACTACATACAAGTTCTAAATGTTAGCTTTCCGTGTAGTTCAGTGCGGTTTTCAATGCAGCGGTTACTGAAGCTTCAAAGCTGTATGGTATGTGGTCGATTCCACTGTGGTTTAGCCATCGCTTTGATGAGGGTAAGTACGTACTTTATGTTATGTGGAACGTCTTTCGAGATATGTGTTGGTTGCACTTATTTATATAAAATCTTCTTCTTGTATTGGTTATTGCAAGTGAAAGTTGAAAGAATTGGTATAGTTGAGTCGAGTATTTTTTGTATATCCATACTTAATATTATAAATGCGAAAGTAACTCTGTCTGTCTGTCTGTCTATCTGTCTGTCTGTCTGCTACTCAATCACGCCTAAACTACTGAACCAATTTGCTTGAAATTTGGTATGGAGATACTTTGATACTCGAGAAAGGACATAGGCTACTTTTTACCCCGGGAAAATGACGCAATTTCCGGGAAAATTCAGGTGGCGAACGAAGTCGCGAATAATCAATATTATAATGACATTAAATTAACAAAATTTCGTTGTCATGGCAACTGTTTTAATGGCGGATATGCATTAGCGCGACTTCGTTATATTAAGAGATAAATAATTTTAAGAATATTTTTCGTGAAAAAAAAGCATATTTTATATCATCACGCTACGACCAATAGGAGCAGAGTACCAGTGAAAATTGTTACGAAAACGGGGAAAATTTTCACATATTCTCTCTTATTGGACGCAAGCAAAGTTGCGCGGGTCAGCTAGTACTAATATTATAAAGCTGAAAAGTTTGTTTGTTTGTTTGAACGCGCTAATCTCGGGAACTACTGGTCCGATTTGAAAAATTCTTTCAGTGTTAGATAGCCCATTTGTCGAGGAAGGCTATAGGCTATATATCATCACGCTACGACCAATAGGAGCAGAGTACCATTGAAAAATGTTACAAAAACGGGGAAAATTATGATTCTCTTATGTGACGCAAGCGAAGTTGCGCGGGTCAGCTAGTTACTATTATTCTGATCAAATGTCTGGTTATGTTTAACGCCAGTATAAAACAATTATAGTTAAGTCTCTCAGTTTATTTGATAAAAATTAGTCACAAGACCATTATCCACACGTATTCTAAATTTTGCAGTCGAGAAAATAAAAGAAAAATCTTTCCTTATAGTTGGGTTCAAACACAGAATATAATTTCACTTTAAAATAAATGAAAATTACACTATAAAGATTACAATTAAATAACACAAAAGCTCTTTACTAATCCTTTCAGAGGTCTATAACATTTATAATGTAATAATAAATGTAGTATCTTTGAAGTAATAACAATGAGAGTAAATGATCTGGTCAAGGTGTATAATTGGATCATTAAATACTTTAATACTCTTCACCAACGCAGTTAGAATTTATAGTGAGGGGACAACAGTATCGATAAAATATTTAATACAGCTTTGTTTTGTTGGTACATACATAATATTGCGCCTTTTATAACCGAGGCTATAAGCAGAAGTATTTAAAGTACATCCACGTTTTGCCGTCGGAAAAACTATATCTTGCTTTTAAATTGGTGTTAAATATTAAATAGTTTTTTTTTTAAATGTTAGTGTATCTTTCTATGAGATATTATTATTATCTTTTAGGCTTCGATTGGCTAGGTTTTAATGAAATATTTTGCTTGCTTTACCAGACAATTAACTAAATACAACGAGGCTACAAATCGTTTCACTCGAATCAAAAATTTTACCTTAAAATGCTTGGAAACGCTGACCGTGGTCGCAGGCAGAGTGAGTTCAAAATTTGAAGCAAATATTTGTGTTAATAAACATATTATTATAAGCGAATATTCAAAAGTTATCATCGCAAGGATTTCACTTTATTTTAACTCCATTAAATAACTAAGCATTTAAATATCAATTTATAAAACCAATCAACGTTTCATAACATAATAAATGCAAGATCGTAAGTGCTTCAGAACAATGACTTGGCGTGTAATACCGTGGGAAAGTAATCATGTGTCAGATATCGACCGCTCGCGGTGCGTGATCGAAATTAAGCGAAAATATTGTCGTAAATAACTTAATTTTACGAAGCCGGTGTCGATTACATCGAGTAATTGAAACGATTGAAGCTATTATGATGTGAATGTTGTGTGAAGATTGTTGTATAACGTAGCTGATTAAATTTTAGTCAAGGAATAACTTTGAATGTGTTTTGAAATTTCTTTAGAAGAATGCACTGTTTGTATGCGTCTTATTTGAAGTCTCAGACAAAATTGGAAAGCGTAGAGCCAAAAGACGTGACCGTGTTTTAAAGTTTAAGTCGCGAGAAAAGTAATAAAATCTAAATCATCAACTGTGTTTTTAATGTCTGATTGTATTTATTTGTTTTTAAAAAGCTATTGGGTATATTTATTTACTTCATTAAATATGTGAAGTACGGCCTCCCTATATTTTTTCTAGTACTTTAACCTCAGAACGAACACTGTCATGTCTTTGTGCACTATCCTCATCTTGTATCGTACTGTTAGACTTCAAATAAAGCTTATTCAAAAAGTGCGTTCTTCTAAAACACAAGTTGCGTCTTTACGTTAAAGAAAAATTGCTGTGAACTGTGAAGAATTAGTTCAACAAGAATTGAATTATAATGATTTATTATAATTTATGCTGCGCAACAAAGTTGTAATAGTTTCTTGTAAGTTCAGTAAAATTGATAATTATTTAGTTACCATAACGATCTCTAATAACTTGTGCTGTGTAGTAAAATTGTAACAATTCCCTGTCTTTATAATAACTTGAATTAATAATAACTGTAAGAATGACTGCAGTATTGTAATAAAGGATTCAGCAAATAATTTACAGGAAAGAATAATCGATAATTTACATAAAATATTCTGCACGTCGCTACTACGCGTCTTAGTAAGTGCTACGTACAGTCTACGAGCTCAAGCTACGGGCCTTTGCTACGAAACTAAGCTACGCGTCTACGAAATCTAGGTGGTGCTACGAAATAATACTACGAGTAGGGTGATCTGAAAACTGACCTCTTGCAAAGACTATTTAACAACAGTTTTACTAAAGATGTTTTGTATTCAAGGTTTTTGACAATTGTCGGATGGGGTTATAGCATAGCATATTAAAAACCAATCACATTTACAACCATTTCGAGTACAGTTTTCCACTAACCATGTTATTATCGATAAATCATCTTTCCGACCCTGCCCATCCCTAACTGTAGCAGTTAAGAGTTCAGCAACTACTTTGTCGATAAAGGGGCAATTAGTGGTGAGAACACTTTGCAAGGCGCTGCTACGCGTAAATCTTAATACCTATGTATAATAGTAAACTATAGAATCAAGTGCACTTGGTTTTGAGTTGCATTGACGTTAGTTAGATGAGTCATACTCAGTGGAATGATGTGTACGTCACTTATAGCCGATCGGCTAAGTCGATCGTATACAGGCTTTTGATCAATTTAATATAACAAAGATACTAGAGATAGATTAAAATTTCGTGACACTCTTGTTCAAAAAGAAAATAAAAGGTTTTCTTTCAGTATCTATATACTGAATTTCAATGTATGCAATTAGGCACTATATGTGTATAGTTTACGAAACGGCACTACATATATGTGCACAGTTGCTTATTGATATAAAAAATTACACCTGGAAAAGTAAATAAAAATGAAATTCAGAAATATAGCGCACATCTTGTTTATTTATAATTTACGTGTAGGTCAGTAAATAACCACAAATTGTTCTTTATTCTTTCTCTATAATATTCTATAATAAAGTCAAAATTTCCCCCCTAAATAAAATTGCCTTAAGTCTATTTGCACCCAGAGCCCACAATCGTTCGTGCTTGAGAATAGATGGGACATTTTAAAGTGATATCGTAACTTGGGCACTGGCGTTTAAGAGATTATGCCAATGAGGCTTTATTTTTGTAAGGCTTTAGATTCTAGGCCGAGAGGGTAATGCAAGTTTAAAAGGTTTTATGTTACGTAAGATAAAGCCATGAAAGAAAAACTGCAACGAGATTTTCTACACTCGGTATTATTTAGTGGCATTTGACATTTAAAACTACTTAAAATAATTACGTTTTGAATAGTTACGTTAATATTTTTTTTATCACGAGTGCTAGCAAAATAAATTTACCTCTGTTTTAGGCGAATAAAACATATAGATTTTCTTGGTTTTTGCACAAATTTACTATTCGAATTCAATGAAAACGAACACTTTTCCAGTATTAAAAAAAAAAAATATATTAACCAGTAATTATGTCAATTATAAGTAATGTAAGTAGTAAAGTTACTATTATTAGTAAGTTTATTATTGTACCAGCTGGTATAAAAAAAGACAAAGAATTATCGTACCTTTACGAATCTCTTGACCTAGGGAGCCTATTATTTGACAATGGATTTCGAAAGTATGAAATTTAAAATTAACATATTTTTCTATTACGAGACGCCTAAATTATACCAAGATATTTGAAAAACATATGTAGGTTAATGATATAGTACACTAACACACTCGATGGAATCGTTCACAAGATTTTCCATTTAAACTCAGAGAAGGGGAGCAAAGTTTTAACAAGTAATAGGATGACATTAAAATTCCACCCGATTGCCGAGTCAGCGCGTCCTGGAACATTATGGTGGAGTTCGACTTACTTCTACACCCACTTTCTAACACTAGTGCCCCACTACAGCTACTAATATTATGGAATACTAGCTGACCCGCGCAACTTCGCTTGCGTCACCTAAGAGAATGGGTCGAAATTATCCCCGTTTTTGTAACATTTTTCGTTGCTACTCCGCTCCTAATGACAGTAGCGTGATGTTATATAGCCTATAGCCTTTCTCGATAAATAGGCTATCTAACACTGAAAGAATTTTTCAACTCGCACCAGTAGTTCCTGAGATTAGCGCGTTCAAACAAACAAACAAACAAACTCTTCAGCTTTATTATATTAGTATAGATTTGAGGCGCCCAATGCACTGACCGGTCGTTAAACGATGTATGGGTTAAGCAACTGTTGGTGCAATCGTTTCATGGATGGGTAACCGCTAAGAGGTATTGGAATTGAGCGTCTCCCTGATTAAACGAGGGCACGTATAATGTCGATCCCAGTTGTTGTCTACTAAAATAACAGTCGTTATGTCAAACGCCTTTAACATTTTGAATAACTTTGACACTAGGTTGACCACTAACCGTACGATAAAATATGATTTGAAATTTAGGCCAAATATGTGCAAGCAGTGTGGCATTTTATTCCTTTCATTTCAAAATAATTAACAAAAGTATTAAATAAATATTATTAAATATAGAAATAATTTAAATAATACATTAACGTCATTTCTTATAAACATAAAAAAGAAATCAGAATACGTTAGCAACAATTTTACAGTCATACATGTTTTTTGCTTCGATTGTCATCAATTGTAACATTGAGTTCCAAAGCTAAAGAAAGGTTTTTCTACGTTTTGTGACATGAAAAACTATAAAATAAAGTTTGCATTTGCTAAAACTACCGTTTATTTAATAGCATACAGTATTCTAGACCGTACACAGCTGTAGCAGTTAGAGTGTTAAACGCTTTACAGTGTGTTAATGAACGTCGTGCGATGTTTAAACTATTCATACCAGCGTGTTATGACTCGTGGCGTGTCTACGGCTGAGGCAAATTGTACTACAATTGTCTGGTAGAGGACAAATGACAATAAATGAAAGGTTGTAGAGTAAGTCGGCACTATAATTCAAGTTTTTTTCATTTTAGTTACCGATTTTCAGTATTCATTAGTCACATATACAACCATACATTTTAGTTACAGAGGTTTCAGGTTTCATTAGTCACAATGCAACCGTAAAATTTCTGTATATAAAGCATTTTTATAGACATTACAGGAAGAAAAAAACGATTTTCAGGTATACAGTCCACCATTTTTTTTTATCTTTCATAACGTACATAGTATATGTGTATCGAATATTGACTTCCTCGAAAAGTAAATAGATAATATTATAATTTAAGGCAAAAAAAATAAAACATTTTTTTTTGTATTAAACTGTACTTCAGAATATAATGGTGCTAATTCATACTTAACTTTAAAATATCGACAAAACTTTTGACTTTAAAGTTCATTAAGCTCATTTTAAGTTACAATCGTAAACCCAACGGCTGCAACAATTTAACAATAAAATCTTTACTACATTTCACAACATAACAATCATGAACCATTCAAAATGAGGTAAAATATTGAATGGTTTACAAACACGCCTTCATTCAGTAAACAGTCGGTATTCAGTCCACTGTGAATTATTCAATATATTTAGTTTGGACTTCACAGTTATGCTTTTAATGCAGTATTTGGATCAGTAGCGCGAATCTTTACCAATACCGATAACAATTTTGTAGGAAAATTTGATCAGCGCCTCTACCGGGTGTTGTGGGAACAATTTTTGCAGTAAATTTTAAATATCGAACTCACAAAATTTGTAAACCTCTTAGACATTTGTTAATTTATTGGTTTCTATGTCTGTATCGTTGTATTTAAAGGTCAAAGAGACTTTGTTAATATAGTAATATAAGAATGTAGCCTACAACCTTCTATTTTGATCTGAGAGATACTAAAGCCTTAAAAAACCAGTAACTACAAAGATACTGGTGAACTTGAAGATGTCACAATTATTTTTCCTAATTATAAAAAAAAAAAAGAAATAAGATAAAATATTAAATGGTTTACAAGCACGCCGTCATTCAGTAAACAGTCGGTATTCAGTCCACTGTGAATTATTCAATATATTTAGTTAGAACACAGCAGTTATGCTTTCAATGCAGTATTCGGATCAGCGACAACCGGCTACCTATAGTTCATTTTTGCATGAAAATCTGATCAGCGCTTCTACACTGTGGGACCTAGTTTCGCAGTAGGTTTTAAATGTTAAACTCACGAATTTAACGAAAAAAATTATGTTCATTTGTCTTTAGGGTCGAAGTGACTTTGCAAATGTAACGTGTGTTTTAATGCGAATTATCACAAAACCAAAAAAATCTAATTATATCTTTACAGGAAATCAGAAAAATCTGGTGATCACACATATATTTTTCCTAACGAGAATTACAAAAGAGCCGTAATGTAAAATAAAGTAAAATATCAAATGGTTTACAAACACGCCGTCATTCAGTAAACAGTCGGTATTCAGTCCACTGTGAATTATTCAATATATTTAGTTTGAACACAGCAGTTATGCTTTCAATGCAGTATTCGGATCGTTTCGCTGTTTTAGATGGTTCGTGCCAAATTTTGTTATCGGCTTCAAACATTGACTTATTGCTAGTTTTTTGGCTAACAAACTAAACTGTAGAGCGGTATTTTTGTAGGACTATAGTATCGAAAGTTCCGTATTTAATGATTATATCGATAGTATAATAATCTTTATCACTGTTAAAATATTAATGAGAAAATCTATGCGTCTTTTACACTTTTAAGTTTTAACCGCTGAGCCGACTTTAATAAAATTGTACATGGTGATATCGTTGCATACGGCTGTAGATAAATACTTGGAAAAAAACAGAAGCTATGTTTTTAAAGCTTCAAACGGTTCTTTTATATCTTAGACTAAAAATTTGTAGACGAGTGAAGCTGTGGATCAGCTAGTTAAATAAGAATATTATAGATTCAAATTCAAAAATATTACTTTGGAAGCACAGATCAATTATCGCTGTCCCAATACATAACCGTAACCTATCTAATGGCACCTTAATCTAACCCAGGTCACATTACTCTCCAACTCGATCCGTATAATTTATCCTGAGCCCGTGTTGGTAAAACTCCTGATAATCAATGTGTTCTGTACCTAGTTTGTTCAAGGCCCGCAATCTGTCTCAATTGTTAGGACATTAGGACGACTAGCTCGCGAACAGATGTACAATAAAACAATCTAGATTCTACGTTCGGATTTGATTTGGGAAATATTGTAGAAGTTTTATTGTTTGTGTTATTACATAGTAGTTTTAGAGGTTAGACCTCAAAGGAGACAGCACTTTGATTAGGTATAATATGTTAATAAACAATACATATATGTTATATTGTATACATAATATCAGGCCTGTTATACGCGAAGGTTTGGGCAGAGGTGTATGAAATACACCCACGTTTTCTCATTAACAATGTCCAATCTCTTGGGTTCGATATCCGTGTCGGGTGTTTTCTACGTTATATTATAATATTTTTCGGGGTTTGGTACCGTGTACAAGGGTCCAACATTGTTAGATGCAAAACGCTGATGTCTCAGCTTTGCCTACATCTTAGGGCATAACAAGCGCGATATTAAGTAAAATTGCTAAAAGAAAAAGAACTAAGAACTCATTAGCAATAATTTACACCACGAATGTAGTATAAGAGATCAATAGTAATACTTATTTACTAGTATTCCCAAAGCAAGCACATTATTATTCTTGTCGCCACGTTCAACCACTTTCTCGACCTAGTCCTTGATGCGTCAGATGTATTAAAAACTTATCGGTAGTCTGTCTAACGTCTAGATTCTAGACTTGATGAATGTACTTAGCTTAGTTCGAAAGCTAGATTAATTGTGTTTCTTATGCTTTAAATAAATTTTGATTCCTACACCTGACAGTTTTTTTGGGTTTATATAGCATATTGTTAACTTTAAGGTAAACTTATAAGACTACTGAATGCTGAAGTCTTGGATTCGATGCCTTACATTAAAAAAAAGAATGTTGAAATTTCTATCATATTAGGCGCTTGTTTAGGTACAGACACGTTAAAAAAATTATTAAGAATGTTATTGCTCGGTTTAATTACTAGGAATAAAAAGGATTTAATAGTATACCTTATTAGTAAAATTTACAACAAGTCCACATGCATTCCTTCACGATAGTTTTGAACATACACGACAAAACTTCAAAAACGGTTTAATAACGCGCAACTTGAACACATAGTACGAGATCCGACCGCGTGATTTATACGTTCACCTGTTTGATTGATGAAATATAATTTTTATCGATATTTATAACTAAACCAATGCAGATCCGCAAAGGTGGCCATCCAAATTTGGCCGCAATTAATTTTAATTAAAATGTAATTAATTATTTATTGTTGAACAATTACGTTCACTTGTTATTGTTAAAAAATATATTTCATTAGAAAGAAATATACCTGAGATACCGAGAAAGGTCAAGGTGTCATCCCTCACTTGGCCGCAACCGTTCGTACGTTCATAATGTATTATCATGTTATACATACCAAATTGAAGATTAATTCTTTCCCTACATGATGAGATATAGGTGCCTATGCAAAAATGCCCGCAAATAGTGACTGCCAACGATTAAAGATAAATAAAAGCGAGAGAAACTTAAGATAAACACCGCATGTCGAATAAAGATAGAGCATGCCAGCTGCTTGTCGTTTTCATGCTACTGCACATGCGTCCATAGATAAGACTAAATACCGTACTGAATATTGCAATCACGTGTTTTTGACAGTCTTATGCGCCACGTTGTGTTTTTTCAAGTCCAAAATTATAAAACTTTGTTAATATTAATATTGATATATTTCATTCTTAACGTTATTAAAACGTAAGAATAAAATGAAGAAGTGTTTTTTGTTGTGTTACGAAAAGACTACAAAACTGAACTTCGACAAATTCTTGTACGACACTACTCTACTCCGACAAAATGGCACTCCGATGCGTTTTAATTTAGACAATACTAGAGTTCGATATACCTAGTCTCAGACACTATTGTACACCGACAAACCATTTCTTCGACATAACTTAAATAAGAAACAATGCGAGCCGAGTGGTATATAAGTTGACACCTCCCACGCAAGTGGTCGCATGTATGTATGTATGTATGTATTTTGTATGAAGGCATCGCCTATATTATGTTCATTAAAAAGAAATAAGATTTATCTTCACCGTTTAACCGTTGGAGCATGTGATAATTATTTCTAATACACACATAACTTCGAAAAGTCATTGGTGTGTTGCCTCGGATTCGAACCTTCGTCAACTTATATACCACTCGGCTATCACTGCTCAAAAATAATATGCTGTAAAAATAGTTCATTAAAATACATTTTTTAAAAATTTAATATACATTGGTGGCTTAGATGTGTCACGTCGATTTACGATATTGTTGAAGCACAACATTTCTGAGAAGAGTACTTCGAAGTTAACTGCTATCGACCTAGCATTATTGTCGAAGGAGTATGTCGTCGAAGTCGCATTGTTTCTTATTGAGGTTATGTCGAAGAAATGGTTTGTCGGTGTACAATAGTGTCTGAGACTAGGTATATCGAACTCTAGTATTGTCTAAATTAAAACGCATCGGAGTGCCATTTTGTCGGAGTAGAGTAGTGTCGTACAAGAATTTGTCGAAGTTCAGTTTTGTAGTCTTTTCGTAACACAACAAAAAACACTTCTTCATTTTATTCTTACGTTTTAATAACGTTAAGAATGAAATATATCAATATTAATATTAACAAAGTTTTATAATTTTGGACTTGAAAAAACACAACGTGGCGCATAAGACTGTCAAAAACACGTGATTGCAATATTCAGTACGGTATTTAGTCTTATCTATGGACGCATGCGCAGTAGCATGAAAACGACAAGCAGCTGGCATGCTCTATCTTTATTCGACATGCGGTGTTTATCTTAAGTTTCTCTCGCTTTTATTTATCTTTAATTGTTGGCAGTCACTATTTGCGGGCATTTTTGCATAGGCACCTATATCTCATCATGTAGGGAAAGAATTAATCTTCAATTTGGTATGTATAACATGATAATACATTATGAACGTATATATTTAACGAAATTATACCTGTTTACACCTGGCTGACATTAGGTTGCGGCCAAGTGAGGGATGGCACCTTGACCTTTCTCGGTATCTCAGGTATATTTCTTTCTAATGAAATATATTTTTTAACAATAACAAGTGAACGTAATTGTTCAACAATAAATAATTAATTACATTTTAATTAAAATTAATTGCGGCCAAATTTGGATGGCCACCTTTGCGGATCTGCATTGGTTTAGTTATAAATATCGATAAAAATTATATTTCATCAATCAAACATGTGAACGTATAAATCACGCGGTCGGATCTTAGACTAACACATCTCTCACGCACGGCTTACTATGTCACGCCCTGTTTCAAATATAACTACAATAATAACATTTTCTGAGAGCATTTTCCTACTTTAAAATTTCAATACTGATTTTCGCTGAATGTATGCGAACCTACATAGGGCTTTTAAAATATACCGATGAATTAAAAAGCTCTTATCTACTAGACTAAGATTCTAGAGCCGCCAAACTTACCCTTTTTTTCTCAAAGACAAAAATTAAAAAATAATTTTGTGTTGGTATCTACCATGAGTGTCGGCTAGTTCGGACTAACGGACGGCTCGTTTAGAGATGCTAGGTGCTAAATTTATGTAAAAGGAGCAAAATGCTTATAGTACTTAGAGCTCTTTCCTTAAAGTTTAAAGTAATCTACACCTCTTTGTCTCCAGATACAACAAAAATAAAATAAAATCTCCAACAAACAACAATTCACTCGCACTGCAGGTCGAACTCAAGATTTCACAATGAAACAGCAGTTCTACTTTTCGCATAATTCCAATACAATTTTTAATATCAAATTCAAGCATAAGTTTTTTAATAAAAAATATTGAAGTCATTGCCATCTGTTGCCGGAGCTCTGTATATAATGAGCAAACAAAGACAGTTTAATTAATTTATACTCTCGGCCTTTTGCAGGCGTGAAATGATAAAGTTTAGTAGAGAATAGAAGTCGGATATGACAGTATGGAGGACTTTGAGCTGTAAAATATTGTTTCATCTTTGGCGTATAAGTAAGTAATTTTAGTGTGTGTAATAAATTTAGTTATGTGAATGAATTGCATTTTCAGGCCCTCTGCAGTGCTTATGCCGTGATAATCGAAAGGTTACGATCAATTTACCAATTGAAATGTTGTGAGTTATCATTGGAAAGCAGGTGAGTCTACTTCCGTGTACCAATTAGACCAAGCATAACTAGGAATTTTAAAAGACTGCTAGTTTGTCATACTGTACGAAATAATCTTATGTACTCGTATATAGTGCTTAGTTGTTTTACGAAGCTTCTATTAAAATTTAGAATACAACTTCGTTGACACCCGCTTTTGTACAAAATTTACTAAATTAATATGGAAGTTCAAGTAGGAATTCTAAAGAAATTAAATCATTGTATTTTGAATTATTAAAGCAGCTTGTTTTTTGACAATTCTCCTACAAAATTTTCGTATATCTAACTCTATATAAATGGTGTTGATCCTTGAAAAACCTTATCCGTTCCCACAGTGTTCCCTATGGGGTTTGTGGCCCAAGGCCGAGTGTTATCGCCTCGCAGCATGGCCGCGACTATTGAATACCCTATCACAACTATTAGCAGCCGCATCACGTAAATGTAATATTTATTCCTTCCACAAAGATCTAGAGCTTCTGGAACTTTCTAGTAGTTTCTAAGCGCCTTTTTCTAGAATGTTCGTAGGAGTATTGCTTGTTAAGTTGTGGTTTTTGAAGAGGAGGGGTTGTTTTATGCAGCATTCAAATATTGTAAAGTTCTTAGTAGTTCTGTTAAGTGTATTTTTTGACATTCTGAGCATATGACAAAAACTATAGAAGCATAGTGATATAAGACTCGATTTACCTTGTCATTACATTAGCGGGCTTATCACGTATCTCAGTTGGCAACTAGTGTACGATATTGATGGTCACTATTCAGTACATGGCTGCTTTAACGTAACGTGTTAATCACCATAATCAAAGAGAGAAAACAATGTACAACGTAGTTGGCTTTTAAATAGTTGTCAACTGAAATACGTGATAGCTCCCCAGATTTATAATTATGAAGCACTATTCAAACAATTGTTATAACATATTATTTAACAAGTATATTAAATACACTGAAGTTCTCTTCAAGAAGGAAAGAAACATGCATACACAATCACTCGCAAAATAAGCATTCATTTCTCTATACCTACTGGGTGCAGGACGCAGATGGCACTTGTTACAGAATCTTGTCAGTGCTTAGAGGTTCATTTAACAAACTGACACTAAGACTCACAGAGTATGCATTTTGTAACATGTGCAGTAAATAACTCTGGTACGCTTTTGGACATGAAATAACAAACAGATCGAGTATGTTGAACATTTTTTTTATTAGCAACATCTTTTTTGTGTAGCCAGTTGCTAAGCATATCCTGTACTAGCTGACTCGCGCAACTTCGCTTCCGTCACATAAGAGAGAATGGGTCAACATTTTCCCTGTTTTTGTAATTTTTTTTACTGCTAACTTGCTCCTATTGGTCTTAGCGTGATGATATATAGCCTATAGCCTTCCTCAATAAATGGACTATCTAACACTGAAATATTTTTTCAAATCGGATAAGTAGTTCCTGACATTAGCGTGTTCAAACAAACAATCAAACAAACAAACTTTTCAGCTTTATAATATTAGTATAGATTGGTCAGAAGGTTTTCTACTACTATCGACTACTGACCTAGCTAGCGACATTTTGTATGATAGTGCTACCAGCGCCTTTAGCGGGCGTCGTAGGAATTATTTTTGTAGTACATTTCAAATGTCAATCTCTCTGGACTCGATAGTAGCGACTGTATAGAATCGCACCATGATTGTCCTTCGCCAAATTGCATACTTAAATAATATCCTTCATAAATTATGTTCACTGGCAGGTAAATGTTTTGAAAGTAAAACCTTTTTTCGTTTGAAAATGTCCACTTAATTACACTTTGGTTCACGAAACGTACAAGGTATAATTGCCAAAAAGTTCATTATGATAATTAACTTACAAGTGATTGTGAAAACGCCAATTAAATGGCAACACGCGAGGATATTAACTACCAGCACGGAAGAAGAAAATATTTGGTAATGTAAATTGTAACACTTTCGAGGAATAAGTTCTATAATAAAAAGGTAAATTTTCTTAAAATCATGTGCTGGGGCGATCTTTTAAAAGTATCGACTATTGCCAAAATGTTGTATGAAAATCTGATCAGCCTCTTGCGGTTGCTATAAACATGTAATAAAGTACTCACATTTTAGTGCGACTAAATATCGAAAATCATTTGCTTTAATAACAATTTCTAAATTTTTAACACAAGCTGAAATAAAGTTAGCAGAGAAATACTTCCGAAGTAGCCTTCTAGTTACTCTATCTCTTAGTAGTTCCACACGATCGATGTCAACATGAATAGCAGTTTTATCCAGTGTACGTGCTGCTTTATACATATAATTATAACACATACGCATTTTATCTCACTGAGTATTGATTTCCTGCATTTTTCACTATATTTTAAAAACAAGGACAAGATGATTTAGGTTCCTGGGCTCTAAAAAGTAATTTATTCTCTCTATTCAATAAATATTCAGGACTTTAAAAAAAAAAAATATTAACGAGTGGAATTTTGTTATACTTTCTATTTATACGACCCAGGTGATGCTGCTCGTCTCATCTCCTATTTTAGCAAGTTGGAGACAGATTATACAAAAATGATTTCAAGCTTATGTTTCCAAGTCTTTAGCTGTAAAATTTCTATTCTAGCTATCGGTTCAGTGGTTTAGACGTGAAGAAGCGTAACAGATAAACCGACAGGCTTTCGTATTTAATGTTATAATCCAAAAACGTCAAAAAAGTTGTTATATCCGATCAGACTTATCAATTTCAATAACATTCATACAAAAAATAACTTATTGAATAAAACGAAACAATTCGATCGTAAGTTAAGTTGAAATAAATTTATGCAAACGACTGTCGACATGAAACGACACGAATACTCCAAGTGATTTAGTGTTACGTAAATTGTAGTGAGTTGTTCAATAAATAGTATTACTAGACATGGATTTGTTCGATTCGTGTAGATGTTAAAATGATTAAGTAGTATAATCAAACTATAGTGTCTAAAATTTTAGTCTGAATTTTGGGTGTACCAAAAAAAGTCGAAATATTCTGATAAATAGAATAGCTATTGAATTTTATCAATATCGATTATGTAAATTGAAGTAATTATGTAATAAACATGATTCCATATTATAAGTTCTGTTACAGGACAAATTTAAAAGAGTAGGTATGGTCTTAAAACAATATTTCTCCTAAAAAAAATATTATACTATTATTGAGTGTAAGCCATCTATACTAATATTATAAAGCTGAAGAGTTTGTTTGAACGCGCTAATCTCAGGAACTACTGGTCCGATTAGAAAAAATCTTTCAGTGTTAAATAGTCCATTTATTGAGAAAGGCTATAGTTTACATATTTATTATCACGCTACGACCAATAGGAGCAGAGTACCAGTAATTTTTTTTTCAAAAACGGGGAAAATTATGACCCATTCTCTCTTATATGACGCAAGCGAAGTTGCGCGGGCCAGCTAGTTCAAAATATTGGCGGACTCCAAATAGGCTATTATTATACAATTGCTGAAAAGTAGCGGAATGTAAAAATGACAATGTCTTTAATAATTTAATGTTCGTAGTATCTTACAAAGATTTGAGAGAGAAGCATTTAAGAAGTGTGGAAGCTGCGAGGATGTTCATTAAAGTTAACGAACTGAAATCGTTTGTGCAAACTAACAAACAATGTAATTTCAATTAAAACGAACTCAGTAAGTTTGTAGATGTTTTTGTACAAATGTAGTATAGGGAATTATTTTCTTTTATTACTGCACTGCCTCCGTGGCGCAGTGGTTAAAGTCGCCACGCCGCGCCGGTACAATTGTATAGAGAATTCGTGGGTTCGATTCCCACACGAAACATTTGTGTGATCCACATATTGTTTTTTCGGGTCGGGTTTTACTTTGTGTCCGTTGTTTGTATGTTTGTAAAAGTCCTGCGACTCAAGAGAAATACTTAGTGCGGCAGTTGTCTTTTTAAAATAAGAAAAATATAATAAAATAGAAAGAATAGAAAGTGGATATATTAGTAGCTCGATTCTCTATCACTATCGCCTACCGACAACCGGCTAGCTTTCAAAAAATTCTTCACGTAAATCCAATCAACGCCACGAGCGGTCTCCGTAGGAACTATTTTGGCAGTATATTTAAATGTCAAACTCTCGATACTCGACAGTACCGACTGTAGAGAATTGCGATAGAGGTAGGCGTGTTATATAAATCTTAACTTATGATAATATTATTAACATTATGAGTGCTATGCTTAAACTTTGTCTGTTATATTTTCACTGCTCAGCCGATTTTAATAAAATTAACAGCGAGATAAGGAGAAAATGTGGTACCAAACATAGACTACCATTTTATTTTTAAACCAAACAGTTGTTTGCTAAAATTGCAGCCACGTAACGGACAGTCCTATACCAAATACAAACCACGTATTCCTCTTTTATATCGAAAATACAAATAATTAGCGCTCATTACAATCAACGAACAATAAAATGAAATTGTCTTGATTGTACGTCATTATCGGCAATAATTACTGCATACAACCTTCTGTATGTAGTTTGTTCCTGCGGTCAACTGTTATTTATTTCAGAAGCAACGTAATAAATTGTTTTACCCTATTGAAAAGTTATCTGTAGTTATTGTTATTTTATATTGTATCATTCTGTAAGCTTTGATTAGTAAAACAGTGTCGATCCCAATCTATTGTAAAACTGCAATAAAGTGAAAAGTTTATTAGTAAGAATCTTTAGCGGCAAAGAAAAAACTGTTTCACTACAAATTAAATCACGCATTAAATATTAGAACCCTTCTACAAGTTATTTCTTAAGCTGTTCTTGGCGTAGAGGTAATAATGTGTAAAATTCCAATTAATCATAATGGAAAAACATAGCACATTTTTTTATTTTCGTTAAATTAAAACAAGTAAGAACAAAAAACTAGACTTTGAGATCAAAGACGCAGCTAACTAACAAAATGGCCAGCTATAAAAAGTAAACAATAAAAAAATAAACAAAAAACTAACATCAAAATGTCATCTTATTCCATTTTCAAACGTTATACTTTTTTCTAAACCGTTTCCACGCTACAGTTATGACAGTTCCCATTTACTGGCCAGTTCTTTTTGTAGGACAGCCTCGCCACTTTGCGGGATTGCAATGAATTGGAACATGGAACGTGGAACAGTTTGTACGGACTAATCCTTTAAAGTGGATATGTAACAACTTTTTGTACAATAAAATGATTTTATAGTTCCGTTTTGTGATTGCTTTTCGTATTCGATTATAGGTTTACCGATTCTAGAGTATATTGTTAAAAGTTTAGTGAGAGAATGTATTTTGACAATATTTTTCTTGCATTTTCTTTGCTTTTAAGTGTTCAGTTATATTTGTTCGAGTAGCAAGTTTACAATTTGCACAAACCATTTGGCAACATTAGTTAGTTGGCATATTGTTTTGTCTAAACTGATCCATAGTGGAAATGATGTTATATACATATATACATAAATATCATTGTACAACTCACACTTGGTCATTTGATTCCAAACTAAGTAGAGCTTGTACTATGGTAACCAAATAACTAGCAATCATACTTATCTACTTCTAAATGCATACTTACATAGATAAATTAACATCCAGGCTCAGAACTGATACTCGTGCACATAGGCAGGTAGAATTCGAACCCGCTACATGCAGTGCTACGGTTATTGTGGCGAGGTGACAAATACTAGTAATTAAAACTGAACACAAGATGCTTCTATAATTATCTCTCTTCACTCTTTAGTACATGCAATAAACTAAATTACCCATTATACATTAAAATATTACATCTATTAAATGTTAATGTACCACAAATGTGTACCATACACATAATTATTTAAAGCGTCATTTCCCTGATTATGTTCTACAACATCAAAATGTAGCTGTTCTTGTAATTATAAAACTCAATTCATTATGACTCGGCTTTATTGTTTTACTCGCGCCATGTGTGCCAAATTAGAGGTAAATAAGTTGGGCCGATAAATTGTGTGCCTACAAATTGTATTGTAAGTTACCAATTATATTTTTAGTGCCAGTATTAGAAAATAAAACAAACTGTGTCGAAATTTCAACCAAATCATAGTCCGTCATAGTGTTACGTAAAATAATAATCACCTACAACGAAATTCTAAAACGAAGTCATCATCGAATCGAGATTATTAGGACACCGCCAGCTGTATACGACTATGGGTCTCTGAATTTACTAATCCGACTTTTGTAAATCTGCAATAACCGCGAACAATGCATACAAGGTTCTCTATTTAACCTTCATTTTCTGTCAGCTAACCGAAACAATATTTAATGTCGTTAGAGACCAATTTTGTAAGTAAATATGAAATCGTCCCTGCAAATCACCCCAATCTGATTGCCCGATAAATTGTAAAAGCAAAACATTAGACCATTTTATTCTCACGTATGGCAAAGATAAATGTGATTACATGAACACGTTACGTACACACCTTGTCAAATGAAGTTAGCAAGAATGTGCGTCTTTCTCATTTTGTCGGGTTATGTTGTAAATTCATCAATCGTTTTATATGGTAATTTAGAAATAAATTTGTTATTAGATATTTTGATGAAGTATATTTTGATAATAATGTGTTATATAAAGTAAATAGTTTTGAAGGATTCTCGAATCGTTGCAAAACGAAAAAAAAAATATTAGAAAATTTTATGCATACCATTTTTAGCAAGCACCATATAACTTCATTTGACAAAACAAATGCTTGAAATCGTGTTTCTTTTATTTATTATACACTTCTTTCAGGTTTCAAGTTATTAAAGGATTCTTGTTTCGTTACATAACTTAATAGGAAGAATAATTTTGATATTTTTTGCCAATATATAATATTGGTAATATGACCCACTATAGACGTTTTGACATGTTTCAATAACATATTTACTCAGGTTGATTGATAAACTCTCGAAATTAAGGGTTAAATCAAATCCTCAATAAATTAAATATTAGAAGTATGTGCGCATTTTGTTCCGTGCGGAAATCGAAACGCAAGGGAAGCATGAAACTCAATGAAGCGTGGCGGTATTGAGTTCCGTTCTCGGAATAGGGTTAACAGGAAACAGTGTTTTTACAAATAAATCAAACAAACATAGATTAGTAAAGAACTTTTTATTCCATTGAAAAGTGTAGCAATCTGGCATTATGTAGTTTTGTCCCGGGGATCGTTTAAATTGTGCGAACAATATAATTTTCTATGTTGATATGATCTTAATTGATCGTTTAAATTGTGCGAACAATATAATTTTCTATGTTGATATGATCTTAATTGAAGTATATTAAAGTTATTCAAATTGCATTATTTTTTAAAACTGCATAAAAATTACTAATTTAAAGAATATGAAAGGCTTGGTGAACCGCGTGCACTTGGGTGTTTAAAAGATGACAGACGACAATTAAATTAATTACCGAACGACTGCGCTTGATATTTTATTTAATTGTCGTCCGGCACAGAAGAGAAGGTATTTTGAGAAACATTTTAGATAGTAATTATTTTTGTTAAGTTAAAAAATCTAATTTCATGAAAATATCTATTTTTTATCCAAACATCCTGAAAGAAGACGTTATAGAACGCTAGTAATAGTGTTAGCAGAAGTGCACTGTGTTGTGATACTATCTACCATAAGATATTGTTACGTTCTTGTATTAAGCTCCGATTGAACGTAAACAATTTTTAACATACGAGTACATACATAACAGCTCGCCTTTTTTCTGTAGGGGTAGACAGAGACCAGAGATTGTATAAACTATTTGAAACACTATAATATTATTACGTAAAGTCCTCTCACCGTGTCTGTTTGGCTGTCTGTCTGTCTATCAGTTTGTGACAAACATAAAGACGTAAAAGTATCACGCGGTTTTCAACAATAAAGAGAACAATTCCTTCGAAAGTTTAAAAACCCAGGGAGAGACCAATTGAACGTTAAGATAAGATGAGGTGGTCGCCACACTGCTGCAACCGTGCCAAAAAGTCATGAACTCGTTTTGTATACATGCAACAAAAATATGTTTGTATAAAAAAAACTGACTCTCTCGTGGCTTAGTTAACAACAGGCAGTTGCAGGCTGGTTTAGCTGCATCCGGTGAGAGTGGAAGCCGACTAGACTGATGATCAGAAAAACTGAACTTTGTACTGGTATCACAACAACTTCAGCACAAGTAGATATTTTAGTAAACAGTATTTATTTAATAACTAGCTGACCCGCGCAACTTCGCTTGCGTCACATAAGAGAATCATAATTTTCCCCGTTTTTGTAACATTTTTCACTGGTACTCTGCTCCTATTGGTCGTAGCGTGATGATATATAGCCTATAGCCTTCCTCGATGAATGGGCTATCTAACACTGAAAGAATTTTTCAAATCGGACCAGTAGTTCCCGAGATTAGCGCGTTCAAACAAACAAACAAACAATCAAACAAACAAACTCTTCAGCTTTATAATATTAGTCTAGATGCAATCGAAGCGTAATAGAGTTCGACGTTGCGTCCTGCATTTTTTACAATTGGACCTTAAATCGTTTATAATTAACAATAATAAAGAGAAGCCATATTATTCAAGTTATTTTCCGGCACTTATACCCAATGCTTGTATATATGCAAAAGTCTTAGCACTTCTATGAACGGATTTTCCACTTAACAATTTGATCTGAAAGCCCACTTCAGATTCACGAGATATGATATAACATAAAAGTTTATAGTTTCCAATCTGACTTCTGATACCAATATACCTTTACAACTTGACTAGTTGTTAAAATCTATCCAATTGTTATGAAATAACTGTATTTTTTATTCATATTTGCAACGACTATAAAAACCAATAGTGCAGAGGTGTTACTTACAAAAATGAGTTAATTGGTTATTTTTACTTGCTTTTACTGTCATATTTTTCTAATTAAATTAAGACCGGAATAAATGTCGCCAATAACGTCGGCTAAAGTGGTGCAATGTTGCCAGACTTTGCTCGGAATCCTAGCAATCGCTCGAGATCAACATGTCACGATACACTAATTGTCCTGTAGTGTATCCCTGGCTTAATAGGTACTTAAAAAGAATATAAAAGTTAGAAGCACAGAAAATACTAAATCTGCTCGTGACTTTGTCCAGGTGATAAATATTCCTGAGGTAAAAATTATGAGACTCCCAACTTCGTATATTTAGGTAGCAAAAATAATACTTTAATCTGCAGTAGTTTTTTTATTTGAAATACTAAAACGTAACACAAGCCGATATATTTTGTTGACAGCACACTCAGTATCTATCAGCTTGCAAAATTGACTGAACGAAGCAGTTCACAATTTTGGCAGACATTTTACACTTACTAGTTTTCAAACTCACTTGTTTATCGGGTGAATGATTTCTTAAGTATTTTATGTTTTAATTTTATAATTTTTGAAGAATTTGATACTATGCGTGACATGTGTGTTAAGGTGATTATTAATGTATAATAGAATACGGGAATTAACGCGAACACGCATTTTAGTGCGAGTGCAACCCGCGCCGAAACGTTAGGCATTTTAAGGTAAAATGCGTGATCGCGTTAATTCCCGTATTCTATTATACATTAAACATGCAACGCGAGAGTTTAAAATTTATGAAGGTGATTATTATTCGTAAGAGAAGGCAAAGTAGCAATACTAAAGTTTTTTTTTTATAAGCAGTTACCGTAGAATGCCCACAATTCAAAGTAGTAACTGTAGGACTATGGACACTCGGAGTATATCATCCCTAATACCTTACACAAAAGCGACGGGTAACATAATACTACGTGTTATTATCAAATATCCTAATTGAAATGCTTAAGAACCATATCCATTTACATACTTATCAAATATTATCGTATATTAACCAAACAATACAGATTAGTGACATCCTTTGATAACAGTAGGATGAACAATATAGCTCTTGAACAAAACTTTGAAATCTAATACCAATTAAAACATTAATCCACTTCCGTAATTTCCTATTCAATATCAATCAATCAGAAGCCTATTGTCTCAAACAATCTTATTATAATTATTATTCGTATAACGCAGTGATAGCCGAGTGGTATAAGTTGATACCTCCCACGCAAGTGGTCGCACGTTCGAACCCGAGGCAACACACCAATGACTTTTCGAAGTTATGTGTGTATTAAAAATAATTATCATATGCTCCAACGGTGAAGGAAAACATCGTGAGGAAACCTTGCATGCCTAAAATTGAGGGCATGCATAGTCCCCAACCCGCACTTGGCCGGCGTGGTGGACTCAAGGCCTTACCCCTCTCTCATTACGGGAGGAGACCCTTGCCCAGCAGTGAGACATTAATGGGTTAAATTTATTATTTATTTATATAATAGTAAGTGGTTAGTGGTAGTGTCTAAGTTGTTCAAGCCGCCCGGAGGCCTTTGACCTGGTGTAACGACTGATATCTTAATTGTCAAAAACCGGGACCGCCTTTTTACGTGCCCTCCGAAGCACGGAGTCGCACATGTGGTCACCCATCTATTTAAAGACCGCGCCAAGGTTGGCTTAACCCACAGATCGTTTACCGACCGGTGAGCGCGACTGGCTATGGGCGCCTCAATCTTATTATAAACTTAGTTCGACAATCGATCGAAAAGTTTTCGAGTTTCCATAGTACCGTTCTATCAGTTCTAAAAATCGTCTGCAATGCAGTTGACGGCGTCTACCAAGTTACGAAAATACGAACGAGATATGTGAAATAGATTCAACAATATTTATATACGAAACTAGCAGATACACGTAGCCCCGATGGCGTGTTATTAAGGGTTGTGTTTCTTTGAAAAAACAAACGCATATGTTTAAACCTACGTCTTAATTTGTTTTCGTGCCGATATTTAACAAAATTGCTTTGTTATATAGCCGTAAAAGCTTGACATAAAGGTAGTCTTTTGCACTTCATATTAATATATTAAGTGTTATACTATTGTGAATCCACAATATTATAACTGCAACAGACAGGCAGATTATGAAATTTTATAATTATTATATTATATAAAGAATAGTTTTACAATATTTTATCTAATTTACTTTCTTCTTAACATGAATAATGAATAGGCAAGATAGGATATATTCTGATGTTAAAATGACTTTGGCATTGAGACAAATATTTAGTGCCAGTTTCTGGTCCATAGGCCTTGATGTTACTTCCGTCTATATAAATATAATTTCATCTTGTTAGTAATTGAAGGCATTGTCCTCATAATCTCCTAGATTTGTACTCGGATGCCAAGATAGTAATGTGAATAGTTAATAATATTCATTCTCATCAGAGAATATTTATTTTAGCTAAGATTCGTTTGTAATAGTAACTAGTGTAGGTCTTAAAGAAAAGCCAGTAGGTCAGTGAACTTTTGACACTTGACAGCTTATAAGTAACTATGTACAGCATTTACATAAGTGTATATTATATTGACGTAACACCATTTAATCGGACTCGTGACTGAAAAATATTTATTATCTCTTTTACTAAGCCGAGATTCAGGCAATCATAATTTTAAGAATGAAAACAATACCATGTTGCACAAAGGAAATCATTGTAATTGTCGGGCTTTAAGTAATAATTGTTTTTTTTTAATACTTACAATAATTGTATTGATATTATGAACAATAATATATGCAAATATACTTATGTAGAACAATTTCATTACTACAGGCTTATTATCTATATTGCAAACACAATCTAAAACTTAGAAATTCCAAAGTAACCGATGTAAATAATGCATAGCACTGATTCGCTTTGATTTCTCAAAAACCTCACGTACTCCCAATTTCCTGAGAGTCACGTCCATGTGGACTGGAATTGACTAAGTGACGTCATAGATGCAACTTTGGTTTCCACTCTACGTAACAGGGCATGGAAGAGTGACGGTATTAGGTTAACTTTTTAGTTAGAAGTTCTTGTATTAAATGTAGGGCGGTAGTTATTTTACTTTTTATTCTAGTTTCTACTACAAATGGCGTAGGGGTCCAATTAAATGAATCTAATTATATGAAACATAATATATTATTTATTATTATCATTTTATTTTAAATTTACTGAATACTTCCATAGATAGAGATAAAATGCTCACTCAATGATATCGTATTTTCAATTTGAAACCTAAAATTTCCTTTTAAAAAATAGTACCTTTATATTACGCCAGGGGCGCTGACTAGCTTTTCATATAAAATTTCTACAGTTGATAATATTAAGAAATTGCCCCTTTGTAGTATAAGAAAAAGACTCTGTTTGCACTTTAACTTAGACGCAAAAAGGCTACTGACATTCATTTCAAAAATCTCTGCCTACACTTTCGAGTCGTACTGGCATGATATTACGTATATAACAGGAAAAAGTGTTCAAAAAATAGTGTTATTGTGTCTCAGATTCCTACAGATCTTTGTTTTAAAATTAACCCAATTACAAAAGCATCTTAGAGCAACGTACACAAATCTAATGGCTCGTCCAATTTCGTGTGAAGTTTAACTGATGGCTAATTTACTCAGAAATGCGCTCTACTGTCGGCAATCTAATTTATTTGCTCCTCTGTCTGTTTGTCAGTCTGTCTGTTCGCACTTAATGAGGAATGCGCTTTTGTTCCACTGTGAAAGGATTTTGAGATGCAAGAAGTGGTAAAATCGGTCTAGGTCTCGGTTGAAATTATGTCTAGGTTATCTATTTTAATGACGGTCGTCGATACGGGTCTAAGGTTGTGTCTGACATTTCCAATAAATTGAGTTTAAAAATTAATCTACCATCTTCAAAGTTTTTTTATTGCAAAAATATATAATCCATTAGGCAAAAAGGTTTCAAAATGTTAGTGATGATGAAAGTATCTTCGACCGAGTTTAACCGTGGTAACTTCGACTTGTAATCAGAACAAAATTATTGCTCTAATAAAGTTATCTGACGACGTAAAGCTCAGTTTTTAATTAATCTTTCAGACGTTTGTGAGCTCTGCTTGATTGCAAAGCATGCGTTTCATTTTATTACTTTCCCAAAACTCTTAAGGTGCATATATAGTAGGTCTCAGTGTAACAAAACTAACATTTTAGATATACATTTCTAGATTTTAAAGAGTAGATAAAGTCTATGTAGGATCTAAAAATAGTTACTGCAGTTCAAAATGGTAAAGGTTGTATGCATAACCGGACGTTGTTTACTGCGTCTGAACACACGGAAATGGAACTGTCTGTGCAGACACACACGCGTTGTCAAACCCGCACCACTGGAAAATACACTCGGAAGCTTCAAGTAAAATGTAGTTGAAAAAGATTTGTTGTATTTTTGGTGTCTAACTAACGCTATGGGAAAAAGGCGTGATTTTATGTAAGTATTTGCATCTCCAGATTTTCTGCTAGAATGAAATTACCGTTTTACATTTTTATTACTTAATTTGTTAAGATCAAGAAGACCTCAACTATTGAAATCTGTGCTCAAAACATGAAACAAACCAGCACTCTGTCTTCTTAGATACCCTTTACATTCATACTCGTTATTCGTCTTGAAAGATTCCATCCTCAGGTAAAAAAATACAAATAAGTTTGGATGCGGAGTTACCAGACATATTCTTTCATTTAATTAATAAATATCTATTGTCAACAAATTCACAAAGAAGTAATTTTTCACGACCCGCATTTTTCAAAAACTTTTCCGTTAAAATAAAGTGCACTTTAATATTTCTACAAAATAATAGTTAAACTAAAGTCTTGACAACTTAGCACAAGTTTATACAACATAAGTTGAAGGAGGACTTACAAGTTGGTCGACAGTCGCCACTCCGGAGAGCTTATTTATGACATCAACTCTAACTACTATTACTAAAACTATCTCTTACTAGAACAGCGATTAAATGATGAATTTATGTAATTAAAAATATTTAAGGGATGCAATGCAGAAAACGGTTCTATAGATCTCCTCAGCTTTGAATTTTAAGCAATCAGCTAAGTATCACTTGACAGAAAAAGTCAAGTAAACTTTTAGCCTTAACCGGGATACTAGCCCGATATCTTTGTGTGCCAGTCCCATACACTAACGACGCGCTACATAGGTAGTTAATTTATTAATGCTGGATTTTGTTACTGGGTTGACAAATGACAACAAGTATTTGGGGGACCTCTATCCACACCTTCGGTCTATATATCAGTAGCCCGATCCTATACTACTATTGAGTATCGACTACGTGTTGTTAAACTTTACAATTAATTTAAAATTCTAGTTGTCGAAAAATGTTGTATGAAAATCTAAACTAGTACCTCTAAGGGACGGCTTAGAAATTTGCAGTTCATTTTAAATGTCAAATTCTTGATCCTCGTTGGCTCCCATTGTAGAGAATCGCGCAGACTAATATTTATGCCATCGTGTATTTTACAACAAAAAGTATTTTCAATAGTTGTACCAAAGTTATTTTAAGGAATATTAAATTGGTGCTTCATTTTCTTGGCGGGGGCACAACCGTGCCTCTAGATAATTATCTGCCCATACCACCCCAATGCTAGACAAAAGGCACTTTCTTTTCTTTCCGCTGGGTTCTATCATTTTCTGTGACCAAAATCGGTTTAAAATAGTAATAATGATTCAAAATATTACCCGAAAGCCACAATTCCAATATTTCAAACTGCTATTACCATTTAAAATACGGAGCAGCTGAAATATCTAAATGGGTGCACTGTAGTTAAGTCTTTGAAAGGAGCGCTACGATCGCAATGCTCTTTGAAATATGGTTCTCAACAAACTTTACATCAATACTGAATATTAATATTTTACTATTTCTATAAACTTCTATCTCTTTTCAATATTACCAAAGCGAAAAGGATAAAAGATACCAGTTATGTACTAAAATATTTTAACAGTGACGGCAAATTAGCATTTAAAAATACTACCTATAAGTAATATTATAAATGAAAAATGAAGGTTTTATGAGGATGTATGTTTGTAACTCTCGCGATGACTCTTTGGTATAAAGATAGTTTAGAACCTAGGTTAACACATGGGAGGTTTTATTTTTAAATTTAGTATCTTCGGGCGAACGAAGTCGCCATTCGGCTGAACGGCTTAAATCATTGCGATAAACTTTTTCAAAGTTTTAGATTGAGTCCCCAACCCACACTTGGCCAGCGTGGTGGACTTAAGGCCTAACCCTCTTGAGAGACCTCTTGCCCAGGAGTGGGACAGTAATGGGTCAAAAATATTTAAGTGTAGACTAGTTTAAATATACCACGCAGGTACGTACCTTAACCGTTAGCTAGTATAATGTAAAACAAAACTATAATAAATATAGGCCCTAGACTATATATTTCGATTACGTAAGAATACCACAGACAATATCGGTTGGTAATTACAGCCTATAAATCTCTGTTCCACCCTAAATTGAGGGTTAGTAGTGGCAATCTAGACAGCCCTATCTAGATCTATTCTAGGTCTAAAATTAGCCAATCGGAACGATATTCACGATAGTCTAGGCTTAACAAGCTTCATCGCTTTTTATGTACGCCTTTTCAGAATTTAGTATTACCTTTCTGAAGGTTCTTGTTTGTTATAAGATGCTAGACTTCTTGTGTGTTGTTATTGGTTGTTGGTATGAGTATGGAAGAAGTAAGTTTGATATTTATTTAAAGCATATAATTTGAGTGGTTGTCTGACACCTGAAGTGCCTTAATATTACGCGGAGATCTCATCGAACTAAGGAAATTAAGAAAGTAAGCATTTTTGTCTTTGTTTCCTTGACGTTTTGACTAGTTAGTTAATACTGACCGTGACCGACTGCAAATTATAACACTTCTTTAACTAAGAAATTATTGTGGGCTAATGTGGTAAGACCAATCTACCCTCTCTTTCTGACTGTTGGTCCTTTATGTTGGTATCGAAACACTTTCTTTATACTTGCTATTTACTTTGCTCTGTCTTCAATATCGTCTTCCATAATAGCAGAGGGTTTAGTAAAAGAACATCCGTGAAAAATCTCTATGGCTACCAAAATCTCGTTTTTAAAGCTTAGAATCACAATTTCTATTTTAAGTTACATAAACTGTAATAAACGTAATAGTCCGAGCTGTTTGTACCATAATTTTACCAGTTCAGCAAAATAGCAAAATTACAGCAAAGTGTAGCATACATTATGTACTATATTCTTGCTGTTGCCATTTAATTGTAGTTTACAAAACATTAACTTCAACCATATTATTTGTAGAATTACGGTACAAAGCTAAATTCTCACTAAAACTTTTTAGTGCAACGTTTGAATAGACGTTCATACTTGGCAAGGTGTGTGTAGGTCAATTCTACTGCCATATCGGGCAGGAGTCCAAATAAGATATGACATGTTTTTGCCATTTTTTGCACACGTCACTGGACAGACAATGTACAAACTTCATTCAATAAATTTTACCTATAGACTATAAAGCTAAGCGAACTAAAATATGATTTACAGATTAAGGTTCCGCAGAGATGGCAATAGCCGTAGCTACAAGCTGCTTTTCAGAAAGAAGTCAAGATTTCGTATACGATTACAATGGCGATTACGTGGTTGTTATAGAGAGAAAAATGCGCACACGTTTTAATAGCTCTTGTCTGCCGACAATTTAGAAGATCAAATCTGATTATTACACGATTTTAACAATCTCAGCATACTTCTAGAACTGTGCAAAAACCTCCTCAATTAGGTTCAAAGACCTCATGATCCTCGAGCTTTATTACACTGTAAAATAAACACAAATTATTTAACGTAGCGTTGTTTAAACACTGAATGCTCACATTTCCTGAAATAAGTATAACATAAAATAAAGGAATGGATCTACAAAAGTCGTTGGACTGCGGTCGCTAAACTGTTTAGATGCAAGTTAAAGTACAGTTGGCAAGATAAAATTATCATATAAAATAGGTAATTTATGTAACTTTATATAGGTGCTTTCGTAAAAAGAATTAATCTCCCTATACCCCTAGCTTTGCGTGGTCTCTGGGGCATGGAGATCTACAACCTGCCTCGACTAACTAAATCAGGGCAAACTCTTCCATTAACAAAAATTCCAGAAAAATCTTGTAGACTCGATCAAGGATTCGAAGCCGACACCTCTGCGGAGCAGTCGTACACGCTACTGACCGCACCACAGAAACAGTCGATTTCAAAATGATTTAAAATACAGCTAAACGTAGCATATTTTGGCTGTATTTTACTTAAATACTACGCCACAAACGTCGTCAGTATTTATATCAAACGTTTTATAAATTAGGATGAAAATAAATTCAAGCTTACCTAAAACTTGGTGAAAAGCAAAGACTAAGACTAATTATTTACAATTTACTTTGAAGCGCCACGAACCGCGACGCATTTGCATAATAATGGGAAAGTTTGAGGAAGAAATATCTACATATTTATCTCAAGGCAAAGCTCCAAAACTCCGACATGTGTGAGCTGATGCATTTCACAACTTTGTACGAAACGTTTCAAAAAGTTTTCACTTAGTTTTGATATATAGGTTGCCGGGCTATGTCAAAATCGGTTTTAACCTTTATTCGTTATTTTCATTTGGGTATAGTATTGCCTCACGTATTTATAGTATATATAGATTTATAAAAATGTTCCTGTGAAAATATTTTTTTTTGCGAAAAATATAAATTTTCCAATGACTTAGCTTATCTTATGTTAGATATTTTGTGTATCTTCTTGCTTTCAACATAAATCCCAATATACATTGTGAAATTTTGACTTTTTTTTTTCAGTCACAACAGGAGTCAGTCACCAATGCCAAATCACGATTAAAGTCTTTAGCACTCGTAACGGAGAAAAGGAATTTAAAGTTTTTGGCAAAAAGCGCCAGTAATTAACTGTTTTAAAATGAAAAATAAACGTATACCACATTTTAACATAATTTTACTTCTGCGTAACCGAAAGTTTAACATAAAAAATTACAGCTTCGTCAAATCATTACATGACAACACATGCGTCATAACGTCACAAGATCCGCCATATTCCCCGTCATTAGCAGCGAGCACACGTACACATTTTAATTTCGCCGACTGTACGCACTTTATTGGTTTGTTTTATTCGCTCGCGCTGCGTGAGCGAGATGTTAATAAATTCCAAGTGGCGATAAAAGGATATATAAAAATGTTATAGGGTTGAGGCTATCTTATGGACGCTGGATATTTGAAGTTCAGGATACAAGTTTTTTATTTGGACTGTACGTGCTTGTAAATAATATGACGTAACTTTTTGATATTTGTGTTTGTTTTCCATTCATTTCTTACGTCACATTTTTTTTTAGATAAACTCAAAACTACAGTTGTTTGCTTCATGAAGATAATAATATGATGAAATTAATTATATGATTCATCACAACAATAGTTCTTATCTTATGTTCTTTACAATTAATCTTTACAATGAGAATAAGGCTATTAATTATGTACCTTAACTTTCCAGTTGCGGGATTGACAGAGTTTTAAATAACAAACTATAACATAATTTACCTCAACTTGCGTGACGTTTCGGCCAGATTACATTAACCGTGGCCTTAGGAAACCGCATTATATATTAAGTAATATCAGAAAAAAACATGCTATTCTTTTTTAACAATGAACTACTATTCTATATCTACACAAAAGCGTTCTAACAAAGTACATTTACTCAGTACATGTATTGTCGAAAAAACGAAATAGGTAAAAACTCCTTTGAGCTTGAATAAAATTTACATCAGCACACTGTAGGTAAAACGCTTCGTCTAGGACTGGCAGGCTTTTGAGATAAACTTGTACATGTATACGATCAAAATTGGCAACGTGAATTGTAGTTTGGATGTTCGTAAAAAGGTGTTTGGTATGATTGTTTCATGCCTGTAGACTTGAGAAGTAATTTGAACATCGACTTCTACTTTTAGTCGAATATTAGTTCATTTATCAGCTAGTTAAATCAGTCATCCAAAGGTCTGTCCGGTATTACCTAGATTTGTCTTTTAAGAAAAATATTATAGTTAATTTATTTATCAGTTGAAACGGTCATCTGAATGTCTGTTAGGTATTAACTAGTTATGTAATCCTAAAAGAGTAGTGCAAAGGCAGGTCAACTTTTCGAGTGAAATATCATAGATTAATATTTTGAAAGCTATTTTTAAAAATACTTAATCAATATGAACGGCGAAAGGTTAAACGATTAATATGCACTTTAATGCATTATGCCCAAAAGCAATACGATTTATTTTTACGACTATCAAATGTCCTAAAATGAAACTGTATCCGACTTTATTTGATTAGAAATCGACATACACATAGATAGTTGTGTTACATTTAATCGTTGGAAAAGCCACGATATGTCAACCCAACTCATCGTCTCATACACATGAACAGCGATCCAAACACTCTCCAGTACACATCGTAACAATTACTACAACAGCACATAACCTCAAAAAGACCAAAGCCTTCCAAAAACATTCACCTTTATAGCTCTTACAATAACACGAACAGTGGATTTGGCACGTTGTTTCTTCGAACCTGGCACTTGGCCAGTGCAAGCCAGTAATTGTTCGCGTTTGTGCCGCTCCTGCCATTTAACTGTCACTGTATGGTTCGCTTGACAAGCGGTGAACATGAATGAGGTTTTTTTGGTTGACGTTATAGAAAAACGTCTTATTTATTCGTACGACAATTATTATACCTCACTCTTTCTCTACGTAGCGTAAAAATTGTTTGTGTGACTGGTAGCTATATTACCCTCATAATATTATGTAACCAAAATTCAATTTTGAAATTCATTTGTTAAAAAACTTGGATATGCGATTTTTGCGAAAGGAAAGCATTTTTTCTATCAGTGTCACATGGACTAGTTTTCGATTTGTATCTTAAGCAATATAGGAGGCATATCTCCGATTCTAAAAATAATATATACCTAATATATAAGTTTCCTAAAATATAAGTCTATATAACCAGCTGTCTGCTATAAACAAGTGCCAATATACGAACAACGTGGTCTTGTACAAGCTACAGAGTCTGTCATCAGAACTAAGAGTAGCGCTGCGAAGTTGTTGATAAGGTACAGTTGGATGCAAAATCATGTACAGTAATCCTACTTTATAATAAAATCTGCTTTACTTCAAATGGTTACATTTGTCGTTTGCCTAACTTTGTCCCGTATTAATTGTATGACTGCTTTGTAGAAATATCGTTTAAATATCTCAAGCTAGATAGAGAGTGATGTAAGAAAATAAATGTTTTTTGGAGATTATTACGTTCAACTCGAAGATGTGATCGTACGTGATGGAAAATTATTACCTTCACGTTAAGTATAGGAAATTTATAGATACCTACACACAATTATTCATTCATATTCATTCATATCGTATGGTGAGTGGTCAACCTAGTGAACCCAGTATTAAAGTTGTTCAAGCCGCCCGTAAGGCCTTTGACATGGCTTAACGACTGTTATCTTAGTAGACAACAACCGGGACCGACTTTTTACGTGCCCTCCGAAGCACGGAGACGCCCAGCTCAAATACCACTATGCGGTCACCCATCTATAGAATGAATATGAATGAATGAAGTATAGAGGCATGACATCTCTGTCGAGAGAAAATCAAGCATTATAATAAAAGTTATAAAGGTAAATCTTTATACTAATTGTATATCATCTTCATAGTTTTGCCACCGGCTGTACTCACGTCTATACCACTACAGTAATACATTTGTCCGTCTGTACAAGTTCTATAAGCAAAGAGATGAAGTGAAGAGAAAGTGGGCAACTTGAAGCAATTACGTGAATGAATAGAACTACTGCTGTTCTCTATTTAATAAAGGGACACTATTTACTGGAATAATGCTTATTCATTTATTCGTTCATTGTTTTGTGGTACTATGAATGTAAAACGTTGTCAAGTTTTTAATTGTTTTTTCATTGCAGTGTATTATTGTAAGAACTAAGGTTTGTTTTTTGAGCCAATTTGCGGAAACAAAAGGTTAAATACATGATTGCTTTAATACTTTCTAATTACTGTTACATTGTTGCCTCCGTAATATGGTTGGTAGTGTTCCTGACGGGATATTAGTTCGAAAAAACGATTGATTTTCGTCTTTACTTTAGTTTGATTTTTTTGTCAATAGCAGTCTGAATTAGCTAGGTATAGTAATGTGCCCGGTATATGGCAATAGGCTCGCCCCCCTCTTTTAGTTTTTTGTACCTTTAGTAGGGAGTAATAAACCAATTATTCGTCGATTCTAGTAAAAGTAATATTTTGAGTTACAGCGCTATTGTATTATTAGTGCGATTATGTATTAACAACTAAATATGTCACATCATCCAGTCACTAAATAACAGTATTCAAATTAATGTTGATCGAATTTATTTGAATAACCTATTTTAGCAACGCAATTAGTATTGACAGCCCGTTAGTTGGCGTTTCAGAGCCAAATTAGATACTAATTTCATTTGGTAAATATTTGGCATGCAACTAGATCAAATATTGTATGAAGTCCTAAATTTAAATTGATGGCTGACCTAAAGCAATGTATTATTAAATTGTATCGAAATAGTATTTTAGTATTTGATTTATGAATCGATACGAATAAAAAATAGGAATTTAGCATATGATACATTTTGGAAACAAAATTATTCAAAACACAATTTAAATCTAATCTTGATATAATTTGAAAATATACGATATCTTTTATCGTTCCGGTCAAGGGTTTATAATATGATGTACGAATTATATTGTTAGGAGATATATGATAATTGTAGCCTACAACAGAATAAAAAAGCATGTCTACACACCAAATGGGAATTTAGTCATAAAGATGACAATTAACTGGGACTTTACCACTCCACATCACATTATTTCATGAACACAAAAACAGAGCTATTATCCTTGACTTAAATCAAGTCAAATTAGATCCAACACACAAAAAATCTAGCTTTTATTACCGCACTAATCCGGTAGGATAAACAGCTACATCAATTACAAAGAAAGAACTTTGCCCAATCTTATCCGACTACCCACATTTGCATAACAAAAAGCTTCACATAGAATCTGGAAACAACACCGTTACAAGGGTTCCCTTGTCGCTAATCTAATCGCTGAACCCTAAAAACACTCGGCGCGATTGTTATTTGGTAATAAAAGAAAAGTAAAAGTAAGGTACCTGGAGTTTATTGTGACGACTGATGGCCCCAGTTTGGGCGCCAATTATGTGTGGCGCTGTATTTTAATTGGTGAAGGCTTAATGTTTGGTTTTCAAATAAAATTTTCTTGTGTGTTTTTAGGACTTATTGGGATGTGCTCGAGGTCAATTTATGAGGAGCTGTCTGACCCACGTTGGGCGTCAATCTCAAACATTTGTGACAGTCTCAAAACCATCCAAGCGCAGAGCAAATCTAACCTAGTAAAATTATGTCATTTTTATCCAATTTTGAGGCTTTATTGACACAGGTCTACATACGATGACAGGTAGCCAATGGTGGATGGTAAGCAGGTATTGTTTGTTTAACTTTTAAGTAATTAATCACAGCTTGGTATTTTATCCTCACACACATTATAATAACTTCGCCAAACTAATCCTTTCCGTATGAACAAAAAGTTACATCTACATTTCCTACATCCCTACACAGCGTAGTTGCATCAGAAACTGCAGTACAACTCGGTCGATATCCAATTATGTTTCTGCTTATCCTCTACTGTGTGAAGCTAAACGATAGTAGTTATCATAAGAATGGCGAGAGACGAAGCGTTAACGTTGTCACATATGTGCCGACGGAAACGAGCAGGATCTTATTATAATATGTCTTGTATAGTAGTTTGTGGAAATAGGTTACGGAAACACATGTTTTAATTAAATATTAATTAAGTATTAAAGCTGTTTCTTGTCTCTAAGACTCGTTACGTATAGATCTGGTGTTTTGTAATTCAACAAAAATATTATGTGTATAATGTTTTCCAAAACCCATTCGTATCGAAATTTGAAGTAAAAAATGCTTGTAGATGCTTGTAAATACCACTGAAGCACAATTCTCTACATTCGGTACTGTCGAGTATCGAAAGTTTGACATTTAAAATGTACTGCCAAAATAGTTCTTAGGAGCCCGGTAGAGGCGCTAAAGAGGCGTAAAATTTCTCGAAGTTAGCCGGTTGTTGGTAGTCGATAGTACTAGAGAATCGAGCTATCGCTTTACGTGCGTACGTAAAGAATAATATTTACGATTAAACTCTATCATATTAGAAATTATGTTTCCAAAAACGCGAGCGTGTTCACTATTTTTTCATTCTTTTATAGTTTTTTTGAGCTTTGTAAAAGGGTGGTTGTAATACACAGTTTTATGCCAACACCTTCAAACGCAGAATACTCAAAAGCAAAGGTTGAAGTCATTCCTCTTTGCCAGCTATGCTAAAGGTACTAATTGTTTACTCGAAGCAAACGCCTTTGCAATGGGAAGCTCAAATTGCTTGCCAAACCTACCTGCACTTTCAAAATTGCCTGTAACTTCAGCGCTTTAATTGCTACTCTGTTTTGGCTGAATTCAAAGGCTAGTCTATACATGAATGTTGATTAAAGACCTGTTTTCCCATATTCAGTTGCCTTTAATTACCTCGATACTATTATTATCGAGAGATTATAATATTTTACTTTACCACTTTAACTAATGATGTATCCAAACCTAAGCCAAATCGGTTTTTATAAATCCTATCGCTCCAAAATCAAAAAATATGATACCCAGTTTTCCTATTTTAAAACACACGATGGCTGGCTCATTGGAGTTAGAAACTCCAAGTACGAAAATACGTACACAGATTTAAACATTTAAATAAGAATATAAATGGTCAAACTTAATATTTCAATATGTTGATAAGTTATCTAATTCATAAGCATTTATAAACCTCTTCAATTTCGTAACCCAATACACAGCGTAAAGATAACAATATCTTATTAAACCATTTCATATCTGCAAACAATACGCCTCCACACGCAGAAGCAATATCCTTACAAAAATAATGCAATTACAGAACCGAGTCCCGAGTATCGGTCACACCCTCCCTTAATAATTCCGTCAATAGTACTCCGAATTGGCCTCTCCCTTGCGAGATTTCATGACTGAAATATTAAAAGTGACTTAAATCAAAACCCAGAGGATTTCTGGATAACTGCTCTGATTCCGGGCGGAAAATGGCGGAGTGGGAATGTAGAATTCTAAAATTGGATTGAATAAATCGCGTTTTTTTTTTGTTATGTTTACTTTAAGTTAAATTAAATCAAAAACTAGTCTTCTGGTGCAACGTAAGTTTCAACTCTTACTCTGCTAATGTGACCCTAAAAAAATACTTACATCTGTGTATGAATAGGAGTACATGCAAACAGCCATTGCATAATCAAGTACAGCAGCGGCTTAAAATAAAGGTAGAATGTGTCTTGAGACGCAATAGCCTCTTAAGACACATTCTACAAAAGCTAATAAGCTCTTGTAGTTTTTGTTCTTAGAAAAACTACAAGAGCTAATAAGCAATTGTAGTTTTTCGTACGACATTTCTCGATAGCTAATTAACAGTCCATATGTACGAATGTAAATAACGCCACTTAGTTATGAAGCGGTATCTGCAATGTTTTCTGCTCATAAACTTGTACTGCACTTTCTAACTACAGCGAACAAGTTTAATCTAATTTTAATCGTGTCCAACTACGCTATCGAGACTCCACTTATCAGAAGACTTGAACGGAATCGAATCGACGTCCCGTTTGGTTCCATGCCAGATAACTTCGTCGACAGAACTTAAAAATAATTTTCAACTCTAATGCTCATATTTTAAAGTCGATATTTGAATGATAAAGTCGTAACAATAGTCCCAAAAACGAAGATTCTATACCTTATTACTTTGCAATAATGTCGAAAAGTGTAAAGCTCCTTATTGAGGTACAGGAAGTCATACGGACATACAAATTTCAACCTTATTCTAAAGCAATGAAAGTACAATTTTTACCATGGACAGTTTTTCCAATCAATTCGTGTAATCTACCAACTTTGCACACTTCTTCCAATCAGCCGTGGGAATTTTGGAAACTGAAATTTGCATATTAGGTTCAATCGGCGAGGTTAGCATACACTTGTACATGAAGCAACTACAACTTGGCAGGTCACTCTGATTTGTATTTTTTTTTCACTCGCAGGCAAGGCAAAATGAAAGTAAGTGAAAACGTCAGGGTACGAAACAAGATATCGTGGATTAAAATGTTTCTCGCTTTGTAAATTACATTGGGATTGATAGATACCTAAAAAGCAGTTATCTAAAATGTATAAATCAATATAATTATGAGATGATGAAATTGATGAAATTAGGACCGTCAGAGTACATTAAAAATATAACCTTCGAGAAACATGAAGACTGACTTTCTGTCCTGAGTAAAGCACGAAAACAAAAATATTTTGAAAGATATTAGGTGTTATTTATTTTACGTTGTTGACTCTACTTAGTATTCCAACAATTTTTGTAAGAAGATGTATCAAAGGAGTGTGCGTCTCATCTTACGGAGTGCGAGATGATTTCCGCACTCCGTAATGAGGTTCACGTATGAAAATGAAATGGAAAAAACGTTGAGGTATGTATGCAAAGCCAGTTACTATAGATAAACAGAGTTTTTTTCAAGGGAGGTGATATTTGTACCTAAGGAAATAGGCTTATTGCCGAAAGTCGCTGTCAATCGCAATTGAACTATACAGATTAAAAATGTCCACATGTCAAACGGGTTAATTACACGGTTGAGTGACTAGGAATTAATGAAAAATCATGATGAGGTTTTATTATATCAATTATTTACGATATTTTATGTGCACGATATAACTGGCTGTCAATTTGTTTCGTTTTAACCAATTTACCAAAACTACTCTACCGACTTATGTAAGCCTATTGATTGTTTTAATTAATTTTAAGTAAAATCAAATCTGAAAAAGGATATTTTTATAGTAACCAAATTAGTACTGCGGAGCGGTTGCGGCTTGCATTAAATGCATTGTAGAGAGTAAAAGGCATAAGTAACCTACATATAATATACATTACACAGTGACCCTATTTAATAAAAATAATCGCCGAATTCTCGCGGTCCAAAATCTTCTCGCTAAAACTATAAACCTATTTTGAAACTAGACAACAAAGTTTTCAACTCAATTATTTATAATATGATGTATGCAAGCTGCAAATTGCGGTGGACTGTCGCACCGCACCAGGGGGCGCTGGCGACGCTGTGACGTCACCGCGTCACCGCTGATGCATTTTTAATGAGACTTTTTAGACCGAATAAGTGATGTTGTACACTAGACTGAAACTATCGCAAAATTTTAGCCTATTTTTGGTTGGCTATGGATTATAAAATCTTTGTTTATGTTTGGTAACAGTGTATTATCATATTAAAACAATTTTCTTTAAAATATTTTTTTGTTCATAGTCAAAACAGCAATCAGATATTTGAAACTATGCATTTCGTTGAAATTTTTTCTGACTGAGAAAAATATCAACGTAGTGTAGTAGTGACAAAGTATTTTTTTAATAATAACATTACGATAATAATATGAAATACGAGTATACCCACGCGTATTTCGTGCACTTCACGCCTACATTTTCGGGTCTTACAAGCATCATAGTATGTACTTATAACACGTAGCATAATTTGCAAAATATATAACATTTAGTAGCATCACATTATTAGAAAATAACAGGATTGCAGCCCAGCTTAGCGATATAAAACAGCATCCTATGTTCGTTACGCCACAGTAAACTGACGGCATAAAGTTAGGCAAATACGAGTATAAACCCGCAAGGACTGTCGGATAATAAAATTTATGCCTCAAACTAGCCATGCAAGGTGCATACTTAAGTCTTACAGATATGAAACGTCCCCTTTTGAGAACATAATGCACTTTTTTGGAGTTTATTCAATTTTTATGCGAGACCGTGGTTTTTTAGATGATGCTGAGACTTGAGAAACGACTAGTTTTACGACTTGTTTAAAATGAGATTATGTCTAAAACAGATGTTTTTAGTACTTTAGCTTTTTCTTAAGTCGTACTAAAAGAAATTCTCTGAAAATATAATTAGGTATGATACGTTTTAAAAACATTTTAATGTACACGTTTAGTTGTGTCATTTTTATCATTTGGTTAGTGGTGAATCTGATGTCAAAGTCGTGAAAGGTTCTTGACATGGCTTAACGACTGTTGTCCAATTTGATAACAACCGGGACCAACTTCTTACGTTCCCTCTGAAAACGGAAACGCTCAATTCAAATATAACGACAACAATAACTGCAGGCGTCCATCCATGGAATGACCGCGTGAGAGGTTGCTTAACGCAGATCGTTTACTTACCGACCGACCACGCGCCACACATGCAAAGTTTCGGCAGATATAACGAAATATCTATACTAATATAGTATTATACAGCTGAAGGGTTTGTTTGTTTGTTTGAACGCGCTAATCTCAGGAACTACTAGTCCGATTTGAAAAATTCTTTCTATGTTATATAGCTCATTTATCGAGAAAGGCTATTAGCTATATGTCATCATGCTACGACCGAAATGAGCATAGTACCAGATAAAAATGTTACAAAAACGGGGAAAATTTTGACCCATTCTCTCTAATGTGACGCAAGCGAAGTTGCGCGAGTCAGCTAGTATTTGCTTAAACTTCACTGAACGATCATAACTTTTATTGTTCTTATGTTTGTACTCATTACTGTTCGAACCGAACAGAAGATGTCTTACGAACCAATATTTTATTATAAAACTTTCTCGAAGGTTTTATAAAAATAATTGGCGGAAGTGTAATGGTGTATTAAGAAATTGTAAGGAACATTTCTGTTCTCTTTTACGAGCGTTTTCTTTTTCTAAAGTAATTAGCGAGAGTCGGTGCCAAAACTTTCTCAGTACGTTAGCGACGATCACGAGATGCTTCAGTTAAAATTGCAATGTATTTTTTATAGAAGAATTATGTGTATGGTTTTGACATTAATTAAGATTTAACTTAACATAACGTAACGTTAAAGGTAACTTTATCTTTAGATGTTGGTATTTGTTGCGATTTTGGTCAGTCGCTATGATAAATAGAAAACGAATAATTAAAAAAAAAACAACAAAACAACATAAAATTACCTTCCTCAGAGTACACAGGATTATTTGGCTATTAATACAGGCTTGTTAGGGTCAGCGCAGACCAAGAGGAGCGCAGCGGAGAGGATTTTTTTAACGCACTTGAAAATCAACTTTAATTTAATTAAAATAAAGTGCATAATTGCTTGAACCTGACAAAAAATGCTCGCGCGTCCTCGAGGATGCGCGGGTATCCCCGCGCCGCATCGCGCCGCCGCCGGCATCGTACAAAAAATTTCAATGTTGTTACTGAGTTTAAAGAGGGAAAACGTCATTTTTATTCTTCTTCAGTCAAAAGAGCAATTATAATCATGGCCCAGTCCACCATCGTTGACGAATTTTCACGAAAACTGGCCTATTTAATGAAGAATGGTAACTTAGAACGCTTTCCTTGCGCAGGCTCGAGCAGTCGCGAGCATGCTCGAGCATCCGCGAGCCGTAAAGAAAATGCTCGAGACCGCGCGAGGATTATTCCGGTCTGTCTGCGCTGGGCCTTACAGTATGATAGAGATAAGGCAATACTGTTAGTCACTAGTGCCATCTGTGGTTCTGCTTATTTAATAGTATTACTCATACAGTTAACCTTTAAACTAAAAAATACGTTAACGACTACTATATTATATTATGTATCAGCCTAACCCACAAGTTTGCTTTAAGTCTGCCTACGCTTAGTAAGCCTAACTTGAAGATATATTGTTTCATTTTTCTACAACTAGATGCCGCTACCCAAACTACGCAAGCTACGACGCTACGATGCTGCTACGGTACTACCGTTTTGTAGCGCCAGGCTGATGTCGTAGCATTTCGTAGCAGTCTTCATAACTAGAGGGAGCTACAATCAAGTAAGTTTACGTTTTGTAGAACCATATTGAATGTCTGTAGAACGTTGTGAGAATTATCAATTCGATACATTATTTCGAGATGGCAATAATAACAAAATTGTTGGTACATTACTTCGTCAAGAGATGGCGTTGTTTATAATAAGTATACATGGTGTTGTTAATATATTGTTCATATTATTTTCTATGCTTTGCATGATATTGTGATAGTGTAACAATTCGTCTATACTTTTTAGATCATTATAACATAGGATACTCAATATTCACTGAGGATTATTATGTAACCCAGTACTAATAAAGAAGTTCAAAGCTCTGGCTTTTAATGCTTGAATACAGTAAGCTATAGAAGCAAATCGGAAAACCAAATAATCAACCATGGCTTTCAGCTATTAACGGTTAACCATGATTGCAACCTGAATGTGTTGTCTATGTCAGTTCAGACCGATTACTTGCACGTCCAGTGCAACCAAAAACAATTCATCTATACTAATCTATACTAATATTATAAAGCTGAAGAGTTTGTTTGTTTGATTGTTTGTTTGAACAAGCTAATCTCAGGAACTACTGGTCCGATTTAAAAAATTCTTTTAGTGTTAGATAGCCCATTTATCGAGGAAGGCTATAGGCTATATATCATCACGCTACCAGTAGAAAATGTAACAAAAACGGGGAAAGTTTTGACCCATTCTCTCTTATGTGACGCAAGCGAAGTTGTGCGGGACAGCTAGTTTTAAAAATAGCACGTAAATCTATGTTATCTACAATACTGATACATATTCTAGTACTTACAAGCAATTCAAAACACACATTGAGCCCACACTTCTCTCGAAGCACGATCTCGGAACAAGTCATAAAATGGTATGTATGCGCAATAAATTGGCACATCATCACGATAGAGTGTTTGATCTGTCAGTTTGTTCAGCTTTTACGACCGGGCCGCGGGAGGTCGCCGGATTTAGATCATTATCTAACGGTTTCCTAGTAAAACACTAAAAAGGCTTGTGACTATTGAGTTGATTGTGTTGCAATCATTGTTTAGTATGATGGCGAAGATTAACTTTTAAAATATAAGGACGAAATCTACATATTTTTTAAAAATACTGATTAGAATATGCGCACAGCTTAGCTGTAATGACGTAAATCAACTAAATAAGTTTACACGTATAATCTATGGAGTGCCACAAAGTAACATACATACGCACATTCATGCATAGACCATGAACAACCCTTTGGTTGCATAGTCCGGTTAAAATGCATATCGGCATGACCTTTATACATAATTTTCAAATCATATCAGTTTCTGTATCGCTAACCAAATTGTTTCAAAGAAGGAAAGTATAAGGCCTTACTACTAAATATTTGTCTTAGAATGCTGCGATGCTAATCATGGGATCCTTTCCCATGATTATGACGTATTTAAACAACAAATACAATGAGATTTCCTTAATTATAGCCAAGTGATTAAAGGCATTGTGAAGAATTAGTATTTACGACGGAGATTTTTTTAAACGGATTAATTCGTTTAAGGAAAATACCTTGTTTTCTTTCTTATGACCAAATGCCCAAGCTAGATAATTTTTTGGACCAAAATTCTTGAAAAACAGAGTACATTCAAGCTTTCAACGTTCCAATTTCTAAAGTATAAATTCAAAATCACGTACTATTATCACTCGAATGATACAGATTTCCAATTTATTATACTTTAAATTAAAAATTTATTGTAGCATTTTTGTGTGTTTTTACTATTTATCATTATACAATCAACAATACTTCAATGAAGTACTTCTGCAAACATATTTATTTATCTTGCTACTCGGACCCTTAGGTAATTTATTCAAACTAAACAACTTGCAGCTAAATCATAAATAACTACAATTTCTATACCTACTTTTGAAACTGCAATATACACAAAATAATAACAAGATTGTAAATACATTTATTAACATTATTATTTATATAAATCATTGACTACCATTCAAAAATAAATATTAATATTCCCAATTATCTCGAGCGTGATAGTATTTTGCATCGACAATAATAATTCATTTCAATAAAATTGTTATCACAACTTTCATCGCTTGTTTTGAAAAAAAGATCGTGTATCAATACTATTTTTTGGGTTTCTACAGTTTATAAATCAAATAGTCGCCTCTACATGTTTTTATAACTTTTAGTCACACATCTTACTTATATTAAAAATGCAAAACTTTAGATGTTTGGATGGACATCCGTTACTCAATCACGCCAAAACTACTGAAGAAATTTTGATCAAATTTGGTACACAAATAGTTGATAACGTTGATTAACACATGGATAAATCTTTTGCTGGGCTGAAGATTTTCGCTGCTAGTTAGTTACTCATAGAAATATTAAAGCAATCTAAATTTCAAGAAAAATATATCATAACACATATTTTTTTAGTTTTTCGTCCCAGTTTTACGTCCCAACTCCGCCAGTCCTGTTATGAGTGAGTATATTTGAATGCACGTTCGTTTCGGTTTAGCACCACGGAGTTATGTGGTAATATAACGGGCAGTTAACAGGCTTTAACCGCGCATAGTGGGCGGTATGTCCACTTAATTTGTTTTGCTTCCTCTATCATAGTTGTGGAGTGGTTTTTTAAGTTATATTTTATAGAAAAATCAGATTCTTTGGACCATTTTCCATGTGTACCGGATGGTGGAACTGAAAAGATCATAAAAATGTAATATTCTTTATTTTCCGTAATTCTGTATTTTTTTATACAATCTTGCATCTTTTTTTTCTGCTCGTTTTTGGGTAAAGTCGTATTAAAAGTTGTGGACATAATTTGTATTCAACAAATATCTTATCTTTAAGCTATTTTAATGTATTTATTCCATTCCCGGATGGATTTTACTTAACTACATAGCTTAGTCTATAATTATCGACACCCGATTATTTTTAATTTTTTTCTTATTCTGCACTATTTCACGGTAGAGGAGTTATTTTTACGTGTCATATTTTTCGACAGGTTCAAGCATCGTCGATCTCGCAGTGAAGTTCGACGATCATCCACTACGACCACACGTGTGTCTGTTTTATACCTATGAAATATAACGAATGTGTTTATCAGAGTAAAATTTCGATACTAGCCGCTTCGTTTATAACAAGTTCTGAGACGATTTTTAAGGATTTCTTTCTAACACTAAGTTAGTAAAATGAAAATATTTAACTTGTGTATTTACGTTTTAGGGGGTAGGTAGTTAGGCACTACTTATTTGTACCCACTAAAGGGCATGTCATTGTTCACATGTATTTGGAAGACATGACATGACTCACCAATCTGAAGTGTGCTTGTAAACCTAATAATCAATAAAAACATATGAATTCAGCCCAATTGTTGCAATCAGAACAAACAAAAAAAATTACATCTTTTAAAAGTCTTTTCAAAATATAATGGCATGGCACATAATATAATAAATTATTACATTAATCTGTATTTATTATTCGATGTGAATAGTGAAATAAAATTTAATTACGGTTAGTTTTAGTTGCCTACGTGATTGTCATAACGAATTATTTGTTTTTGTGTGTACGTAAACAGTTCAATGACCTTTGTAGCTAAAGTGCTAACTTCTCTTTTTGTAACACTTTTCTTATCGTCAGATCTGAAATGCAATTCTTACAATAGTATTTTTTTGTAGTCTTTTCATGAATTGGACTTGCAAACAATACTGTAATATACAGGAAATATGTTATGATTCCCATACATTTTATATTTTTTTTTATTTTTTTTTATTTTGATTAATATTTCAGTGAGCTTGAAATACTTTCAATCCTTTTTTTACTCTCATAAGTAAGTATCTAATTCTCAATAAGTGTACAAATCATTTGCGGAAACTTAAGAAACACATTCTCTACAAACTGTTGATCATCTTAACATTCATAAGCAGTACACATAACAAGAGTAAAGTAAATAAGTCAACATCACTCTATCATATTAATGTTACATACAACTTAGATACTCATGAATAGGAAAATGTTCAAAACTAACATGTAACGACGAACTAGGTGTTTGTTTTTGCATTTAATATGCGATTCTCAAAGTTTCGTGGTACATCAAAATGATCTGTAGCCAACAATTTCTTCCAACAATGTTGGAGTCGGCTCCCAGTCTGAGTATTACATGGAACCACTGCCTATCGATCCTCCACTTCCTAGCTACCTGAGTTATAACACGATTCCCCCTGGTGCGGCTATGTGCGGCTACGATGACACTGAAGTTCAGTCACAAGTTACAAAGTAAGTTGAGTGTGATTTTTTTCCAGCCTTCATTGCTCTTTTTTGTTTTCTTGACTTAGGGAACGACAATTTGAAGAAAAGAGAATAAGTAGTACTAGTCTACTTCTTCAACAATTTTTTATTCTGTGAATCATGGAAACATACTTATGTAACTCTTTTTATTCCGTCATCATATTTGTTATAATTAAAAGTTTGTATCGACCATCTGATGGTGCAAATGAAAAATATAGTTTCTGTAATACAAAATGTTGAGTACCGCTGTATCAAATGTTAGTGTTTCATCTCCATAGTGCGGCAGCCCGCGAAATTACCGCCAGAGACCGACACATACTAGAGCTCTGATTATTTGTTCCAAATACACAGGTACAGGTTGACAATTGACGGCTGTGTAGGTTAATCTGACGCTTGTAAGCGTGTGTTTTTTAAGCAACTGCTTTGGGGACTATATTATTTAAAGGGCCGTTTATGTTTAAATGGGTTTTGGTTATCGTTTGTTGTGTATATTTTTATTTTATTACACATATTTCACCGCTAAACTGAAGTAGGGGTGGGAGTGGCATGATGATCTCTAATGGCTTATGTGGGTCCATCGAGGTGGCGGTATGGTAAAGACAGGTTTGGAAATAAAGAGGAGAGGCCTTTGCTAAGCAGAGGGACACATAAAAAAGGCCAAAAGATCCTTTTTTTTCTTTTGGGCTTGCTTTGTTATGTATAAATGTGCAGTTTTGCAGATGAAAAACACAAAGGCTCATACATGAGCTTCTATTTAAGATAATCTGTTGTTAGTTACGTGTAAAAAGTAGATCATTTGTTATAGAAAAACAGTTTCTTAAGTAAAACGCAATAACTTTGTTCGTACCTGAAACTCAAAAATTCAAGGTCAACGTTTTTTTGTAGAAAACGCCAGTCGACACCACCAGCCGGGAAATTATCCCGGAACCTCGGAAAAACAGTAACATACGCTACCATTTACCAGGGCAGTTAGTTTATAGTGTATTTTAGGGCCAAGAACCTCAGTACAAATTCAGATTTGTACCGAAATCTCGGCAAAGGCATGCAATGTTCCCGGAGTATATATACCCGTTTTGGGAGACCAACACTATCGCGAATTTGAATCGATAAGCTCCATCTAGTAGTAGGAAACGAAAACACATTTCAGCAGTTGCAGTGCGAGGCACTAAATATTTTACGGTGTATCTGTAGTAAGTCGCTTTCGTTTACATCATTTTGAATTGCAGGCTGGTTCAAACCTCATAGGGCTAATAGTGTTAAATGTATTTTTCTGTGTACATTTTACATAAACATGATGTCTATTTTAAAGTCAATTAAACAATTTCCGCACTCAGCAAGGCTTTCCTAGTCACAGGTTATGCGAATATGATTATCATCTTTTAAGATGATACCATTTAAATTGTATGTTATTATGTTTTTATTGATTAAATCAGAGCAAAGAGGAAGAAAAAATGATAAGAGCAACGCCGAATGCATAGAGCTAAACAAAAATATACTGTAATAAAGTTTTCATCAGCCAGTAATTATAGATAAAATTATTTTTAATTAATATTCCTACATCTGCTACCCACTGATGGTATTTTAATTAGATGACAGATATAAAAATAACAGAAATATTGTAAATAATATTATACTGAATGGCACTCAAAGAGTTCCACTCTAACGTAACATGAGGAAAAACATCTTTGAAACTTTAAAGCCTAGATGTGTTAAGGTTCCGTATCTTTAATTTTTATCCGTTGGTGCAATATTGAGTCTGCTATTGGGTGACTAAGAAGATTTGTATATGGAAATTTGTCGATGTTTGTCCGTCACTGTCAGAAATTTGTTGCTGCACAAAATTATATTTGGGATTTGTTTTTGGACTACAACTAATTTTATATAACAAATCCTAGTTAAAAAGACAGATTGTATAAAATTGAGATATAACTATACTTTAGTCTCATATCAAAATAATCCAGTAACACATAAATACTCAGGTATTACTCTTGTCGCCGTAATTTTTCGTGTATTTAATTCTTACAGGAATCGAAATCAGGAATCAAGCTATGAAATTTAAGTAAAAATGTAATTTTAAAACACGAATATTTTCCTAAGGAACTCTAAAAATATGCAACGAGCTTTTACCACGAGACGGCACTAATCAGTTCTGAAGTAAAAAGGACATTGAGAGTGGTTTCTTTGATGGCGCAGATATGCATCGTTATTTACCCATATTTGCCCATTTTACCCATATTTGCCGAGTTTACCCATACTGGGGTATTTATGGACGAACGCCTTCGGCTTTGTGGACATCTTTCAGTTAGTTTTGCATTTATTTTTGCTTAATGATGTTAGTTGAATATGTTTACTTTGATTTGATTTAGTTAAGAGTGTATTGGGAAATGTGAAGTTTTTATGTAAATCTTTTTATGGAAATGTATTTTTTTTTAATTTTGCTGGTAATTGTAGACAGCAGCAGCTTTTTAATTCCATGTTTTGTAATTTGTAAAGAGGGGGGTTTTGGATACTAGAAGCGAAGTTTGGTCAGGCAAAAGTTCGTCAGAGGATAGGTAACTATATACATAACCGAGTTCTTGATTTATTGTTGGCAATCAAATTAAAAGTCTGGGCTCTCATATTCAAAGATTTTAGACAATGGTTACCATTAGTCAGAAACTTGAAAGTCTGACAACCAGGGGTATAGTAATGTTACCTAAGTAACTAGAAGTAAGAAGAAGACCCAAGCCATTAGATTGTAGAGGTTCGAGAGGCAGTTTGGTTTATGTAAAATACCAGCATTCAGCTGCAATCGGTGAGGCCAGAAGCTGACTACAACACCCTTAAAAGACTGGATATGCTGATGATGACAGAAAGTATTATTAGGAAATAATACGTTGGTTTGATAATTACCTTTCTCAAGAACCAACAAACTTCTAAGTAGTAGAAGTTCTATACATTTGCTAATAGACTGGTTTTACAATAAACATTTATTTTTATTGTTCCTTAGTATCGTTTGTTCAATTGTTTTGTATCTTCCCATTATTGTCCATTAAAATTTATTGCTATCAAAGTCGAGACGGTGTTGAGTGGCTTTACTAAGTGTAGCTTTAGTTTAGAAAACTACGGTGGCTATAGTTCCAGTTGGTGATTACGCAATAATATTTGCAGTAATATTTTTTTTATTTCGATATTTTCTCTAAAATACCTCGTCGATTGAAATTGCACAAAATATTGATAAGCTATAGGTGCAAAATTTACGAGCTTTGAAGTTTAAATGCTATATTATTATTTTTGTGAGAACTTGATAGATTGAAAGACTGAAAAAAACGCTTTTATTGTTACTTGAAGAATATGGTAATTTCAAGAACAATATTTATTTCACGAAAAAAAATGCAGCGGCTTGTAGTATCTAATGATCGTTAACTATTGTAGTAACGTAATGTTAATCTTAGTAGGTGGACTAGGAAAATAAGTTTCCTTTGTACAAACTGTTGGTTAAAATATTTAAATATGATTGTGGTAGAGTACTTTGTACTATAATAGCCTACAAATACCTAAACAATCATCTAAAAATTGACTAGGTACGTTAATCAATCCAGGCTGATGCATCATTGAGGAAACTGAGAGTTAGCCTGACGAAAGTCTTTGTGATTGACATTTGTCTGTAAGTGTGATCCAAGGAGATAGTTTGGAAAGAGATGGGTGACTTGAACAACTAAAAGTTAAATCGTCGTAAAGACAAGCATGATGATTTTAATTTCAGTTAAAAGTCGAACTGAAAAATGACAATTGGAGGAAGTCATAAAACCTTTTTACCTCCATGCATGCGGGAAGAGATAAAGGCAATATGATTAAAGTTCTGAAGCTTATCTTTTATTAAGGAAACATTTATAATATTTTAGTTTTTGGCAATACAATAACCGCGATTTTTCTTATGCAGTTAATAATCTTGTCGGTAAATTACAGCAATCTTTGTACTCGACAAATAATTTTATCAATATCATACAAATAAAAATCAATCATATATCAATTTATAGGTAGGTATACAACAAGGCACTAACTCCGTAACTAAATCACATAAAAACTCATTAGTATTCAAACCGTATAAGCCTATGGTGATGGCTACGCGGCCTACGCGCTACGAGATGCTACGGCATTGGCTACGGCGCGCTGTAGGCCGGCACGCGCCTACGCAAGAGCTACGTCACTCCGCCTACTTTGTTAAGGCAGATAAATAACAACTTTTGTTCAAATGTCTTTGTAGTTTATTAAAATAAATGTGTATAGGTATTATCAAGACTAGTAATTTATGACTGTAAATTTACCATATATCTATACTAATATAATAAAGCTGAAGATTTTGTTTGTTTGTTTGTTTGAACGCGCTAATCTCAGGAACTACTGGTCCGATTTGAAAAATTCTTTCAGTGTTAGATAGCCCATTTATCGAGGAAGTATAGCCTTCCTCGATATATAACTATATAACATCTATATCGGCTATATAACATCACGTTACAGTCATAAGGAGCGGAGTAGCAACGAAAAATGTTACAGAAACGGGGAAAATTTTGACTCATTCTCTTAGGTGACGCAAGCGAAGTTGCGCGGGTCAGCTAGTGGAAAATAATTTGTATATGAATTAATTTAGTACCACCAATTTGAGTAAAACTTTTCTTGTATTTATAGCACTTGCTGCATTGTTCAGGAATAATATTGATACTATCTCAAAGATATTTCACTTTTGATTGAACTTTAATGAATGAAATTAAATTGTAATTACAATATCTTCAATAGTCAGAAATATACTAGATATTGTTTTAAATTACGTTATTTTAAATATAAAAACGAAAGCAACCAAGAGCATTTTAGTTTTCTGAAAGATCTGTTAGTACTTAGGTATGTTATTACATTTTCTTGTATACTATAAAGAAAGAGGGTATTTGGAAATTCATACCGTTAATAGCTTTAGGTTGGGGTTTACTACACGTATATAGCTGTGTATCGTTAATTATAAAGAGGGCTTTATTAATGAATTAACATTACTCAATGAACTAAAAAAAACCGTCAAATAGAGAACCTCCTCCTTTTTTGAAGTCGGTTAAAAAACGAATAATTTCTAACAATAAATATTTATAAATAGCCTAAATAGATAGCCCATAATTATAGGAATAGCTTAATTAAACGTAACATTATACCGAATACTTACACATTGAACTGATGGATACCGGGAAATGAAACAACGCGTGGCATAATAATATTATCCTTACTTATATTATTATACCTCCGTGGCGCAGTCAGTGTATATTAGCTGCAGATAATTTGGTCTCGGGTTCGATTCTCGAATCGGGCAAAGTACTATTGGGCTTTTCTGATTTGTTATGTTGTCAGATTTAGCTGATATTTTCACAACCGACCCCCTTGTCTGACGTCAACGCTCATTTCCTATCTTTTCTAATTTTTAATAATTAAGTATTATCTTTCAATCTTTCAAGAGTAGTCCGGAGTTTGTTACTGAGACCTTCTACGCCTTCCTTCAAAGTCGTCATGCTTAGACCACTTTTTCCCGAAAATAATTTTTATGCACTCCAAATTACAGCTAGGCTGCAAGGGTCCATAACTGATAATATTTTTTATAAAACCTAACCCTCTTCTGAATGGGCCCGTACATGGTATGGCATCTTTGATGTAATATTATTTAAAAAAAAACTATAACGTGACGATAAAAACGTGACGATATATGGGCCCAAATGCGGTAGAGGGTTAATGATAAGGGATTTCGGAATAGGTACATATGACTGACATCAGTTGCAGTTGCACTAGGTTTGAATCATGCACCTAACGAGGACTCTTGCGATCCGAAGATTGACGCTTCACATTGCACATGGTTTGTTCGTGACACAATATTTTAAAATAGCTTGTTTGACAAAAATATTTTTTCATTCATCGTGCTATTTTTCCGCTACTTTATTGTAGTAGCAATGCCTACCAATTCTACAAGTGATTAAGCTAAACTAAAAAATCGCTTTTTAATAAGAACGCAAAAAAGTAGTGCTTGTGGTATATAAATAATATAATTTATAGGTGTACTGTTATCTTTAATGAAAACAACGGACTGGAACCGACGTTTAAAATGCGCTCCGAAGCACGGAGACACTTAGTTTAAACACCACCATGCAGTCACCCATCAATGAAATGGCCGAGCCAAGTTGCTTAACACACATTGTTCACCGACCGGTGTGCGCAGCTAACTATGAGCGCTTCCATAGTTTATATATGAACAATATATTTTATCTTTTTTTAGTTCAAAAATCAAATTGTCTATCGAACAAACCTAAGTCCCTGGACACTAATATAAGCTAACAAGTTTTCAGTAAAAATAAAATTTACGCGAAACTAATTCAGTGTTTATAATTTCCGTTCAATTTTAAAAACTCGTTTATTCTTTAATGTCTGCATTGATTTTTTAAATCAAGAAGCGATTGTCGGAATGATTACAATTTCAAATGAGTTAATTCAATTCACTTCAATTTATTGATTTCTAGCAAATTGGTGTGTATTTTCATATCGGTACAATTTTTAAATATAAAGGACAGAGACATTTAGTTGAATACGTCAATGTCGGCATAAGAACTAAAACATTTTAGATTTCACTTATAATAAATTTAAGTTTTCATATCCAAGCAAACCACAGATATTTAATATTTTTTCAAGACCACACAAAAATAAAATAACAGCGTCTTTAACTACCTTAAAGTATTTTTGATGCAAAATACAATGACTGTTATTTAAGGAAACTTTAAAAGGGTTATCGTTTAATATGTAAAAAGTTAACAAAACTTGTAATATTCTATCTAAACACTTTTTATTTACCCTTTTTTCAAACAAATTTTTTCACACATTGTTTTTCGTAATGTTAACATATCAACACAAACTTGAAATGTACCAATACACAATTCCTAATTTCGGTGCCTAAAAACTTAAAAAAATACTCCTAACATATAATCCTCAACTTTAATCATCATAGTATTTACGAAAAGTTCCCATAAGACCACAATATACTGACAATATGACGTCACAAGTCGTTATAAACACATAATACTTTTTAATGTTAGCGCGCTCGTTCGCGGCTGTGGTATATAAGGGCGCGCTGTACGCGGCGACGGCTAGACACCTGTACGCTGCTGTGTGGGACATACGGACAGAATGTAAGTACTTATATTACTTTTTAATATTAATATTTTTTTTTTAAAAGTGTTTTTTGAATTCGACTGTGTTATTTCGTGTGGGTATTTTTGGGATATTCGTTTTTGAGAAAAAAAATATTTTGTATTTTTTTTGCAAAATTGCATTTCGTATGGTTAATCGAAATAATAGTGTTGTTTAAATAATAGTTATTTTATTTTTGGAAATTTGATTCAGATTTTTTTATTGGTTACTTTAAAATTGAGTTTAAATAATTATTCTCTTTCACAAAAGTTTGAAAGTGTACCTAAAAAGTTTAAATGATTTCTACAATTGTGACCACTATTTTTCTTATCTAAGTAAATCATTTAAGAAACTCTAGACACTTATTTGAAGCTAAAAAAAAGATTTATGTATATCAAATAAAAAAACACAGGTCACGAATTTATTCTCATAAATAAATGAAAAACTATTTTAACCGAGTTTGAAAAAAGGAGGTTCTCTGTATTTTTTGTTCAAAATCATTACATCAAAATCCTGTGCAAAATTACTGTTTATTTTAACCACACGGTTAAATGTCTTTTATGGTGCAGTTAATTTCTTTTCAATCTTTAACTTTACCCTAAATATGAATAATTTCTAACGACTTTAATATTAAAATCGTTCATTTGTTTCTATATTTTTGATAACGTCATAATATATTATGTATTTTGTCATAAATTTACTATTTCAATAATACAGTTGAATAGCGTTGATGTCTTTCGAATTACTGAAATAAAACTTCGTCTACTACATTACTTACGAGCATTATAACTTTCAAAACATTAAAATTATTTTAGTGTGGAAATAACTTAGTTTTATTATCTAATACTATTTTTAGTAAAATGTACTGTCGCTTCATGTATAATACTGGTATCTAGTAAGACTGGAAACCAACTCCAACATAGTTGGCTAGGCTTGTACTAAACTGTGCCGTCCTTTAGTCTCTGCCTACCCCTTATTTGTGGTTTGACATGATAGCCAAGTAAAAAGTATTGTCAATTTGTCGGTTAGTTCGATTCCGCCTAATTATTATTTACGGATAATTGTTACTTCTGATATTATTGCACTTCAAAGTGGTTGTAAAGGTTTCGAAATATTTAAAAAGTCATGTATAATAATAAATTTATTTATTTCAATAAATTGATTGCAGACAGTTTACAAAAATAAAGACAGTTTACAAATAAATATACGATCTTACATAGCTAGGGTAATACTTTTACAATAATAGCCTGTGTAAAGGACTTAAATAAGTACAATTGACTGCCTCCGTGGCGCAGTGGTTTAGGTCACCACGCCGATACCACTGCATCGGGAGGTCGTGGGTTCGATTCCCACACGGAGCAATTATTTGTGCGATCCACAAATAATTGTTTCGGGTCTGGTTGTGCTTTGTGTCCGTTGTTTGTATGTTTGTAAAAGTCCCCGCGACACAAGAGCAATTCTTAGTGCGGGAGTTGTCTTTTAAAAAAAAAAAAAAATAATTAAGTACCAAAAAAAAAAATCACGCATTAAAAATTCTCAGTTCCTACTATAACTTAGCGAAAAAATAATGTAGTTCAATAACGTATAATTCTCGCAAAAACATCATTTCCAAACATCTTTACTTACTAGACTCATGCAAACTCGCAAATAATAAAATATTAACCAACACACATACTTACGTACAAATAAGCGGAAAAGAACTAAGTAAATAAAATTCGATAACCGATAGTTATTAGTATTAGTACTGAAATATTCAAATATTAGGAGGAAGGGTCCTCAAGCACTCCTACGTGTATTCTAAGGTGACACTTGTTGATCTTGAGTCTTTGTCCACATGGCAACAGAAATAGAAAAATATTTACAATATAAAACGCGTGACTTCGTTCGCGAATATTTTTGAATTATTTTTTTTTGGTGAAAGTATAATAATATAATATGTTATTAGCTGTCTCCTCGTGTGGGATTTCATCTCCTTCGGAGTGTAATTTTCAAAAATCATATCTTAGTGCTCCTCTACAGTTCCTAAGGAATCTTTATATCCAATGTCAACTTTCAATGCTCAGTAGTTTTTTGACAAAAACAATAATATTATGAAATTTGAACTATCGCATCGCTCTGATAAATTCTATCCAAATCCATTCAGCCATTTTAGCATAAAACAATGAGTGACAGACAAACGCACAAGTTTTAAAACAAGTATAAGTATGAATAAACGGGTACAAATACACTTTAGTTATTACTTACATAAACTACGAAGCTATGAATGATCACTGAACGCATCCATCAAAGCCACTAGTTAGTATAAGTCCCAGTTTATAACATTCCATACTATTTGTATGGAAGAAAATATTATTAGATGATACTTATCTTTTGATTTTTGAGAAAGTCATTTATAAAATACAACTCCCGTTTTGAGTACTACTATCATCTTGTGAAAACTTTTACGAACATACTAATATTGGACACAAAAAACATTAAATCTAGTCTTTTTTGTGATTCAAATATTTAACTCTAGTAAGAATCGAACCTACTATACCCCCACATCGACATCGGTATGACCACCTTAACCAGTACGTCACGAACGTAGTAAAACTTTATCTTCTACTCGCGACATCAAAAAAATATTTTGTTTTTAGTCTATAGTACACTAAATCTCAAAAAAATCGATATAGTATTTTCTTCTTAGCTCTTTTCATAAGGCTCTACCCCCTTTCCGAGCTAGTGGTAGATTCAGTATCATAAGTGTCAATATTTGACCTAAATGAATAAACGATTTGAAATTGATTTTCTGCGTGAAAAAGTAACAAACACACATCCATACTATCAAACCTTCGCATTTATAATATGAGATATTTTAATTAAACATTATATTACCATCCTTTTCCCAAATCGAATGATCAAAAGTATATTTCCAAAAAGCAGGTGTTTTTACCCTAAACCCATCTAATTCCAAACCCCGCGGGTATTACCGTAACGTTTTACTAAGAATAGTTCTACAGCGTCTACTTCCGCACATTTGTATACAAGTGTTATAATTACCTTGTCTGTCTGTTCGTCTTTATGTCTGTGGCGAATAGAGCACTAATGACTGGAAAAGAGGTTTTTATAATATGTGTATAGGTAAAGCTAGGGTAAAAGTCTATGCGTGGTATGAAAGCATTATATAAAGATGTGTCTTTGTAGTTTTGCCTGTAGTTTTGTTTAATAATGTTTGGAAGAGAAAGATTCAAAATTCGGTTGTTTTTTTTTTGTTTTGGTTTTAATTAGTGTATTCTTTGGTAATACGAAACTGGGTAATTTTCTTTTTATTATTTGTTTTATCTTTTCATCAATGCTATTTTCCGAAATTAAATACTTAATTTGTGAAAATTTCAGCTTTCTAGCTATCACGGTTTATGAGATACAGCCTAGAGACAGACAGACAGACAGCGGTGGCCTAATAATAGGGTGCCAGTTTACTCATGAGAACGGAACCCAAAAATCGTTTGAGTTCGTAAAACCATTAAAATTGAATCAGCATTTTCGATAATTTTCTCCAGCATCCAAATTTTGCTAAAAATATACGTCGCTGTTAATAATACATATACATTTTATTACCTATAGTTTTAAATAACCAAACTATAGGACCCAAATTAAAATAAACCGCTCAATCAACAAATTACATCGCTCAAACCAAAATACCTTCAAGTCTCATTGTAATTCTGAAGTAGAGAAACAAAATTATTAACAAATCATAAAGCACCTGTTGTTTATTGTTATCTTAAAACAGATTGGGAATCTTTTGTTGTTATTTAGAGCCTGTGGGCTGAAAGGGCACGGGCTTAAGTCAACAAGATGGTCAAGTAACAAGTTATTGAGAAAACCAACCACTTCGATGATTTGCACTTGAATGTTTGAAGGAATTGGGGTACTTTAGATTCCACGGGACGGGGACGTAACGATAATGATCCGATTTGTTAAAGTTGTATATTTGCGTGTCTACTTTTGGCGATATAGACAGCGGTGTTGTGAATATATTAAACACACTGCTGTTTCAAATTACTTATGTTTTGTAAGAGAGAGGTTATATTGGCTGTTCTAACCTCATATGCTACCAAACTCTGTACGACAGTGAAATCAAAATCAAAATAAAATCATTTATTCATGTAGGTCAAATATTGACACACAATATGATAGTCGTTACTGAATCTACCACTAGCTCGGAAAGGCTTAGAGCCTTATGAGAAGAGCTAGCAAGAAACTCACTGCCAAACGAACAATATCTTTTGCACGACTCAAATCCAGGTACCACTTAGGCTGTCAAGTTTCAAGCCAAAAACATTAAAGTTCCGGTTATAACATTTTAAAAGTTTCACATTTCTGACTTGAATAAATTCAACACTCAATGTGCCGCTAACTAGTTAATTATTTACGGGTGTTAATTAATACTAACCAATGATGCATCGTTGTCGTGTCGTCGCCGCATCGTTTAATATAAACGTGACTAATACTACCCGCATCGTAACGACAAGAATAGACGGATTACTTCGAAGCGATAATAAAACGATTAGTTATAAAAATCTTGCTTTTTCTTCGCCAATTTATTCGCTATTCTCGCAAAAAATGCACGTTTAAAATATGCAAAATTACTTGCAGGAAAGCTTTTGCATAATAATTAATAATAAAATTCTTAGCGCTAATTTTATGGACGTTTTTGTCGCTTCTTAGTACCGCTTTAATTTTGTGACGATGAAAATATATTAAAGCAGAATTCGAGTAACGTATCAATAAATTAAATCTCTTTATTAGTTTTAAGAAGAATATTATAATAACATTTTAATTTTTGGAAGGGAAAACACAAGTATTCAGATTTCTCTCTGTACTGTATCGAACCAGGGACAAAAAACTGGATACTGCTACTATTTGACTCTTCCGAGACAGGCTCAGCCTAGTGGAAGAGTCACTAGAATTATTAATATAAATAGAAAATTGTAACTTTAGTTTAGTATAGTTTTTAAGAATTGGAATGTGACTGGTAAATAAACATTATTATTTTTTTTTTCTTAATCCTTGATCCAACTTATGTCAAAATAAATTACAATCTTTGAATATTTAATAAATTAAATAAACATTGACTCCGGAAGCATTTACGTTTGATAAAGCAAAGCCTTAATCCTTTCCCCATATAAAACACTTAACAATCGCGTGATTTGCCTTACTAATTTTATATTTTATAATTTAACAGTCAATGTTTCTTTTACCTTACACCCTTTATAAAAGCAGAGGGCTAGAACTGAGTAAAATTATAAGCGTTAAAAGTTCTTCATCAATTGAAAGGTACATTATACCAGGAAGACTTACTTTTAACATTAGGAACACACAGATTATCCAACCCCAGCAGAAGGAGGGCTGCTATTCAATAAATTATATTTTAAATTGTGTGTAACATTTCCTTATAAACAGATAAAGGATGTTCAATTTGTGACCCTAATTAGCGTTCAAACCGAGGGTTGAAAGTTCAATGTACGGGTTATTACTAATAAGTAAAACATTTATTTTGATACATACTCGATACATATTGAATAGAATGCACAATTTTTTTAACCCGTTACTGTCTCACTGCTGGGCAAGGGTCTCCTCCCGAACGATGGAGGGGTAAGGCCTTGAGTCCATTACGCTGGCCAAGCGCGGATTCGGGACTTTGTATGCCCTTATAAGAGTATTAAACAAATTGGCATGCAAAGTTTCATCGCGATGTTTTCCTTCATCGTTCGAGCAAATGACAATTATTATTATGTCTAATACACACATTACTTCGAAATATCATTGATGTGTTGCCTCGATTTCATATCGTTGGCCACTTGCGTGAGAGGTTACGATACCTTATTTGTTACCCGACGTTTCAACCAAGTTACACCGGTTGAAGTCACTTAAAAATACAGTGTGTTTGAAAAGAACCAGTGGTTTCATTAAAAAATACTTGACACTAGTCTAGTCTAAACCTGTTATCAAATCTGGATCTTTACTATTAAAATTTGTACTTCAAACTCAAGGAGATAAGAATTGTAGATACGTAATTTTCTATTACCTAAAATAATTTTGTATCTTTGACTACAACACTTAAAACAAACGTTTAATTGTTATTTAAATAATCATTCTTGTCATTACGAATAATATTTAGTTGTTTTAACGAGTTCATTGCTCTCTTTAACTAAAGATCGGTATAAATTATACATAGTAGTTTAATGCTACACACTACACATTAAGAAACAAAACTACATAGAAACTAAACTGAAATGGCTACTGATTGTTGTTTTATATTTATTAGGTAACTTTGTTGTTATTATGATTATTATTTATAATATATTTGCTTTATGACAATGATTTTCAAAATATTTGTCATAATTTTGGTAAAAGAGAGCATTTGCACATTTGTTGAGGAACGCAGAAATTATTTTAACTCTTAATCTTATTACTCAAAAGAAAAATAGCAACCAATTAGTAATATTATATGTAATACCCCGGAAATCCAAAATTTCCACCCCATTTTCACCTTAAATTGAAAAAATCTACAATTTAGATGGAATTGTGAGTTTACCGGAATTCAAACTAAATTATAGAGTGGTGACAGTTTGGATGGCGTTGAAATTAGAAGCCGTCCCCACGGTATCAACTAAAATGATATAATACGACTATAAATATAATACAACCTGCGTGTTTTTAAAGGAAATAGCGGAAAAAGGGTTCAGTTTCGTATAATACATATTTTCCGGCATGACGTCTTGCCATCTGAGTATTCGGCAACCAGTTTAAGTGAAACTGGTGCAGAATTATGTGTATAGTGTCCAAGTGTGTGCACAATACACAGATACACTTTCTACCCCTTCACTCTCATACTCCGATGGAACATATAAACATATGGTGGACCAGAGTGAGGCCAGACGCAGAACCACCGATATACCCCAAAAATCTGAAGTTTCTTTCGTCGTCCTGTTACAAAAGAGATGTCTTATGTCAAATTAGTGAGCATCATTTAAATATATTACATTTGATACAAAATACAGGTTCGGGAGAATCAATACGATTGTGTCATCGCGAGATTTTTCTACGAAAAAGTATCTTTAACCCTTTGATCAACTTTGTATAAAAGGTAATGTACATCTAGTTTTTCTGTACTTAAACAATGACGTATAGATTTCTTTCAGATACTCAAATATCATCTATTCTTATCGAATTTTGGCTTTTTATATACATAATACACATAAAAATATTTCGCAAATCACCCCCTAGGGTTGTATTCGGGGTAACACGTTTTCACGTTCGAATGACATACAATATCTCGCGTCAATTTAGTTTTGATTGCGACAAAGCCGCGGGCTAAACTTGTATGCTATGATTTGATAGTTCTTGCCCTTCTTGTCGCAAAATGTAGGGTTTCGGTCACCGGAACTTTGTATATGTATGTTATTGCGAATGTTGCATAGATATTAGTGCAGCGCAGTATCTTAAAGCACATGTAGTTCTTGTCGTACATATTATAAAGATTAAAGGCTGTAAGGAAATTGCTATTCAAAAAACCTGGTGATATTTGGTGGGATTCCGTAAACAATACCTTTGGTTATGTAATACTTTCCTAACTGACTACTGAATAAAAGTCTTTCAAGATCGCTTACATTTCAAATAATTTCAACACCTTTTTCTTGAAATGGTAATTCATTCATAATATTCCGTTTGTTTCAATTTAGCAGTTATCCAGGCATACTTGTGTTGAGTAGATTTTGATCAAAGAGTGGCAGTTACACGATTTTAGATTAAACTACATACGATAAGTTTATTTATGGTTTAGTTCATAAAATAACGTGATAGTTCTATAGTTATCGTGTGTGTATTTTTATACAAACTTTTAGATTTTTGATTGGTTCCTTACTTCCGTACCAAGTAACTACAAACTATTATCATTCTAACTTTACTAATCAACTTACCTCACCAATCTATCTATCTATCGTATGGTGAAAAAACTTTGACACCAGTCAAAGTTGTACAAGCCGCCCGAAAAGCCTTTGACATGGCTTAACGACTGTTATCTTAATTGACAACAACCGGGACCGACATTTTACGTGCCCTCGAAAACACGGAGACGTTCAGTTCAAATACCACTTTGTCGCCGCAGATCGTTTACCGACTCGTGAGTACAACTGGCTATGAGCGCCTAAACCTCACCAATAAAATCTATAGTGATTAAAATACAGAACAAAATTCTAACCATATTTTACTTTAGACATTGACATTTCAAAACTTACCCCAATTACCCAAAATCTCGAACATTCAACAAGACTTATTTCTGCCATTACCCTTTACTTCCACACACATACAGGTACAGCTAATTAATTAATAGCCACCGTTCCCATTCGATATAATCGCCTGTCAATCAACTCTTTGTGTTAAATAAATAATGTACTACACGACAGGCTGTATAACGCGAGAACATTCATCACTATACAACGTATTTTCACTATTACTTATCATTTAATATAAATGTTAAAGTTCAGAGGTACGAACTCCTACCACTATCGACAACCGGCTAGCTATCGTAAAATTTTGTATAAGAATTGGATCAGAGCCTATAGCGCGGGCCGTAGGAACTATTTTTGCAGTACACTTTAATAAATAATAAATAAATAAAAAAAAAAGTGAAAAATACTTATATCTCTGTTTTGACTATCGAGAGCCCAATAGTTATCGGGAAATGAAAAAAGATCAGCACCCTTGCTTATTCGGCAAAACTTTTTTTCTTTGCAAGTGTAGGAAATCGTGCGTCCGTTTTCAAGACATAATAGTGTATATTTCTTTAGCCGACTAGCGATACAGAGGAGTGTAAAGTGTTTATGAATCCTTATAATAGGTACTTATACATAAAATAATTTAAAAACGCTACGATCATGTCAGCATAAAAAAAAATCCGGCTCGCAATTCCTCTCCGAGAAGTCGTAATTTATAGTGTCTTAGTCCATTGAGATATTTTACCCTAATAATTATCTCAAGAAACCTATGATTTAATTACGGTTTTGTCTGTTTGTAATCAAGTCCACATTAAAGTTTACAATTCGAATCGAGAAGTTTATTTTACCCATTAGTTGTCCTAAGTCACTACAGAAATCTTATTAAATCTTAATACTGTCGATAGGATAACCAAACCAATATAACCAACGCTTTCGAATAAATAGTTTGAGGATATTTTTCCTTGAGACAAAAGTTCAGGTGGTAAAGCAAGGTAGTATGAAATAGGTACTATGAAACCACCAATAGCTCGATTCTCTACCACTGTCGACTACCGACAACCGGCTAGCTATTGAGAAATTTTGTATAAAAAAATATCAGCACCTCTAGCGGGCTCCGTAGGAACTTTTTTGGCAGTGAATTTAGAATTAAATGTCAAACACTCTATACTCATCAGTACCGACTCTAGAGAATTGCACGTCTTTTCAAATCTTTTTATCAAAGTGATACGAGTAAGTCCAAAATTAGCTTGAGTCTTAGTTTAAATAAATTATAAAGGATTCAATACAAATCGTCATGAGACTTAAGTCTATTAATATTTTCTCGAATACCTATTATGAAAAAAATCCGCTTAATGGTAATGCAAACAGGTCTTAAAAGCGACGATTACTTTTACTACAATGTTCAATTTCAAATTATAAAATAACCCGACATTCATTGCAATTTAGTTCCTATAACCTGCATTCAGACATATACAGTTTAGCAAATACCTCAGCAAAATTTTCGTGTTTACACGTGTAGAACAAGAAATATTGTTCCATATACCTTCCTATAATGATTGACATCAGCAATAAGTCGACGTGCGCTGGCATTTACTTTTATTGATCATAATTATCGACATGCGATATCCTTCTCTGTGTATGTTGTTTAGTAAACGAAAATAGTATTTGAAGGTTATGGTAATCGGCTAGGTTTTGAGTCGATGCCTTAGCTAGGCATCCGTGAAATTTTTGGAAATGATAAAGGTATATTTTTTAAACTAACTGTAACTATAACAGCGAATTACTCTGATTTTAAACTGTTATAAGCTATACGGTTGATGCAATTCGGTCAAAACGTCGGGTAAACAAATATAGTATCCTTACCTTTGATTTTCAATCGCGTTTAAGACCCGTAACATTAGATAATTATGTTATAAGCTTCCTGATATATTTTCATATAGGGTTCTAAAACGAGTAAAATTGAAGAAATTTGACATTTTTATAAATTTTACGACTTTCAATGCGTGATGGTGGTGAATGCGATTTCTCCTCCGAACTCGAGCCCTAAATCCAGGACTCAAAAAATTGTTTAAATTTTTCTCCACATCGTAATTGCATTCAAACTGCCGTCACAAAGATACATAAAATAAGTATTTTCAATAACGCTATAACAAGTTATTACTTTAAACAAAATAGTGTAACCTACATAAAGACATAAGTACATCTATTATCACGCGACACAATCCCTTGCAGGAGCACACAACAAACGTCTGAGTAACGCGAGGTAATATGTAATAACCAGCTGCGTTAGAGCTGATTGTGTGCAGTTAACTGATATTAGTAATGCTAGAGACGTGTGTCCTGATTCACGTAGAACTTACTTGAAATACAACTGAAGGATAATTGGTTTAAAATATAGGAAATTCTCTAAAAACACAATAAATGATGATGTATTATATGATTGATGAATGACGTCCAGTGAAACTAGACGTAAAGACAGGTCAAGTGTAAAAAAACTTTAATTAAAATAAATTTTGTGAGCACTTCGGTTAGTAGTTCAATTTATTTCGACTATCTTTGAAATAGTATTCGCTCTTGCGCTTATTTTACCCCTTAAACATCACTACACACTCAAATAGTAGGGTTAAGATTTAAATTAGTCCTTTACTATTTTAAAAATCATGACGATCGTATAAACGAATAAAACCTAAGATAAAATACTGCCAAGTCCAGGCCACAGTGAGTGTAAGTTCCTTGCGTGTGTATTGAAATAAAAATAATAAGCATTCAGTAAGATACCCCCGCAGCTGTCGGCGAGAGAGACATGCAAATGCATTGTCGAGATAAACGCTACTTCTGTGTAAGAGTACACCCAAGTTATGAGAGAATAACGAATATTACTTGTAAGATTTAGTTATTTACTTTTAAGACTTTTGCGTGAATTTACTTATTTAATGGTACAAGTGAATTTGAAACAATTATGCTCTATATACCTTATTTTAAGTATATATTTAATGTATAGTTTTGTTGTGTTAATTATGTTTTGACTAGTTTACATTGACCACAGTCAGTCTACAACGGACAGTGTAATTGCAGTAATTCCTAAAATATATAATAATCATGAAGCTTATGTTCAGTTTAGTTTGTCCTGCGAAAAATCAATTTACTAGTTAAAATTGTAAGTCACCTTTTACACAAAAAAAACTAAATTGAAATTTCTGCATCGATTCGGGAGTTATGTTACCATAGACAGACATACAGACACGTCAAACTTATTACACCCCTCTTTTTGCGTCAGGGGTTAAAAAGTAAATGATATCGCATCAGACATAAAATTCATGTTTTTAACCTAAGTTCTTATTTATGTTGTAATCGTATTTATTCGTTGTGTAGTTACCACAGGAAAAGGCAAAACAAGAAACTAATAACGCTTTATCTCATAGTTCGCACTACTCGTGCCGCACCGATTACGATCTAGCATTTTTATGCCGAGATACATTTAGATTAAAAGGCTTACATTGCGAAGATTTATCACTTTTACCAACTTTTTCTATAAGAATAATAAGTTTCTCAAGTTAATTATGATAAGGTGTGCCATGGTTTTAATTTATGGAAATGACATGTCCCGTTAAACGTACATTTATAGAAGGAAAATATTTTTTGTGGTCTACCTAGTATCAAATTTGTTTAGGTCCCCAAAAGACCTTTGAAGTGGTTTAACGACTGTTATCTTTATTGACAACCGACTTTTCACGTGCCCTTCGAAGCTCGGGGACTCTCAAGTCTAATACCACTATGCGGCCAACCATTTTTTTAGTATTTTTTAAATCAAAACGCACCCATAGTCTATAATATAATAATTTACTAAAAACTTTAACCATAAACCAAAATAAACAGCAGTTCTATTATTAACTTCTATTCACAGCCATAAAAAGTAATTAATTCCCCACGTAATTATAACTATCCTACAAACTATCTAACCGAGGCTATAAACCTGCTCATTAGCTCTGAAACTTACAAGTGAGGCAAATTAATTCATTCCAACATTACCTGCATCTTGGCTGCAACTTTGAAACTTGGTCACTTGGCCGCTTGGCCGCAACACTACTTGGCTACTCGGCCGACCACACAATCAGTTCCGTTTCAACTACCAACCAAGTTGTGTTATTACAATACTTGGCCGGTTTTTACTTTTGACTTAGAAATACAGGGTGTTGATTTTATTGCTTCGTTTCGTTTTATGGTTTGATTGATTTTGATTTTGTAATAATAAGGATGTTTATGGGATAGCATCTTGTGATTTTTTGTAAAGAAATGAAGCTTGAAAAAAAGTTTTTTCTATAATTTGGGTAATGTTCAACATTTAAGTTTTTTTTACTTTACATGCTCATCTACCACTTATACATATACGTGTATACATATATTATATTAAAAATTTATTCGAATATTAACTCTTGATTTTGAGGGTAAGGAACATTTAGAGTTTGGAAATAAAAATCAATTTCATTTAACTGTGCAAAAAAAACTACAGCCAATCTTACGGTCATAAAATCCCTCATCATTCCTAATCTTGTCGAAGTACTAAGTCACAAAAAGAAAATCATAATATTAGTAAGACACACTTCCTAATAAATACTTCCTCAGGAACAAGGAACAGACATATTGTTTCAAATTACCCCATTGTTGATACAAGTATAATTGTATCACTAAATAATTGCTTTCCATTACTCCGCTTCTGTTTTTTCGGTAAATAACAACAATTTCGTATTAATATCTCAGAGAGATGTGAAAATAGAGCCAAGTATTATTTATAAATGTTCAGCTTTTGTTCGTAAGATTTCAGATGTTAAGATTGTTGCTAAGAGATTGTTCTGTACGATTTGTGAGATGACTGATTTAACATCAATGATCCTATTTTAGAAGTCGTAAATTTTTAACAAAAGTTATTTTGAGAAATAAGCGGAACGTATAAAATATTTAAAAGAAAGTATGTTTTTATTGAAGCGATAGGATTGGCTTTGTGATAAGGGCCTACTATGATTCAACGAAAACAAAACTTCACACAAAATTTTGTTGATTCTTACCACGATTTCATAAATTTTCAAGCTTTGTTTGAATGGAATTTGAATCTTTTAAACCTACTTTAATGAGCGATTGTAGGAATCCAATAATCTATTTATACATTTGATAGTTATGGAACACCAAAATTGTAAAGAATCTTCATATTCATGAAACATATCAATTAGTATTTTGGAAATTGTAACTTGGCGAACCCTCCGCCAAACTTAGTGTTTTGTTGAGATTGCGTGGTCTTGTTATTAATTAAGAAATCAGAGGTAAAGAGTAACATAATTACTTGTGTTTTATACGGCCTATAGATAAATAAGATGACTGGAAATTATATACCTTTTAAACTATTACTGACTATTAAGAATTTTAAACATAATAAGCACCAAGATATTCTGTAGTACTGATTTTAAAACTATGCAGTTGGAATTCAATTATGTATGTGTTTTAAATGTAATATACAGATATTTTAACACCTTTTTTTAGTTTCAAAGTTGCTCTATAAAAGAAACTGTATGTTCATGTTCATTTAAAATTATTTCGTTCGGTATTCGAGCCCACAAGACGGTGTATGGCAATTGTAGTGTGGAAATGACATGCGTGTCAAATGAGCAGTCAACTAGTATGATGATAACGCTTGTTGTTTGTTACAGCATCTACATAGAATCGTCGTAATGGATCGCAAAGCAAGCAGGACTAGTCGGTCGGCGAGCGCCGTCACCAAGATCTTCGCTCTTCTGCTTGTCATATGCCTCGTGGAATGTGCTACAGGTACAAAATATTTCTTATTTCATTAGTAACTAATAGCAGCTTAAAAACAAAGAGATAGTATAAGCAAGATGTCCTGTACAAGTTAAAGTTTGTTTTTGAATATACATAATAGGTTTTCGATTTTTTTCTCTTCAATCAATCAATCTATAATTTTGTAGTGCGAGCTTATTCTTAGAATTTAAGCTGGCCTTATTGATATGATTCAAATAAAATTATTAGTATATATTCTCGATTAAAAGTATATATTCTCCCATCACCGGGGAAAAGTTATCAATCGATAAACATAACACAGTAGGAATCTTTTATAGTTTACTAAAATATCCTCGCATGCAAAATACAGAACTACGCAGGGTTTAAATACTGTTTTATCTTGTATCTTTAAATAGAAAAGCCTAGAAGTTATTTCCATCTCCACTATTTGTTTATAAAAATAGCCTGTATCTTCATACGGCAAAGTTTATAAGCTATGAAACTATTTCGTATGGAAGCTAACCTGAAATCACTGAAGTGACTTAATGAGTTGTAAGATTGAACGGCACGTTGCACGTTTTTCATCAATTTTTGGCTTCTTTGACGCAGGTTTATAGGGGACTGTATTTTTCAGTGTTTAGTAAATATTTCTCATAACTTTCAAGACAAATTACAATTTTAACAAACGTATTTTACACGGACCATTAAAATATTTTACAAAGAAAACTTAAAATAAAAAGTAGTAAATGTTTATTAAATTTCCTATAACGTTATTAAAAAAAAAGTAATTGCGATATTTGCATTATACTACAAACAAATTAACGTTATATGATATAGTTATATGTTAACTATAGCTAACTCAAAAAATAGCACTCGTAACTCAAATAAACAGTTGCTCAGAAATGCAATTTGGAATAACATAAACGTTTGTTCAAACACCAGTTCTTTACATCAACACCACAACAAAGACATACATACAAATAAATCTAGCTACAGTAAAACAATATTATTCTCGACGATAATGGTTGTCTTTTGGTTGAGCTGTTTTAACCCGGATATGATCACCACAGGTCATTGACACATGACACCTATAGAATACAGACATAAGCGACTCGATGTTAGTTCAATATTATGTCGTTCTTTATAGGTGCGATGCGTTTACTAATTAAAATATAACTTTTACAACCGAGAGACAGAGTACAACCCGATCTAAAACACCTATTTTTGTGGCAACTGAACCCGCCTCTCCTATTCCGTATGGTAACGAAATGATAATCAACAACTCCAGTACGAAAAAAATGTTATAAATATGAATTTGAAAATGCTATAATTTATTAACTTTGTTCTGTTAGGTACACACTCGCGATATTTCCTAAGAAAAGCTCTATCAAAACTTATAGACTTCTACATTACAATACGAAAATATTTTTTCACAACCGATTAGTTAGACATCTTCAAACAATAAAAAATTTCGGCTTTAATATAATATCCTCAGATTAGGGCGTTCAAACAATCATACAAGATAACTCTTTCAGCGTTATTATAATAATATTCGTCTTATTACTTAATGTGTAACATATAATGTAAAGAAAAAAAATATAATCTATACCTACTAATATTTTGAACGTGAAAATATAATCGTCTATTCTTTCGAGGCTACACTTTTAAGCCGATTTTCAAGTTTCACATGGAGATCGGCTTAAAAGCTTTCTATGTGACAGTTAATCTCGAGGTCTCGGCTTCAATTACCGGATCGAGCAAAATGCTAAGTTTAGTGTATTAACCTAGAGTTAAGTAACGTATCGGCTATATGGCAATAGGCTCAAAAATAAAGAAAAAAATACATAAAGCATAATATAACTAATGTTTGAAAGATAAAGTGATTACGGTCACGATAGTATTTGTGATGATCATAAACTATATATCTTATATTTTATGTGTTACTCGGTGCAAGTGGGTAGTATACGTACTTTTATTGTGTCGGTTAAAGTGCGTAACAAAATTGTTATACTGCTAGTGAGAGACGTAAATTATTGTGGAACTTTATTGATTTAGTTATTGTTTTACAAGGCAATAATTCTTGTTTTTCTTTATTAAATGGTTAAGATTGCTGCAAATTTATTTAATAGACGTATGTCGACGAGTTAATTGTAATAGTTCTTTAAATCAGTAATTGTTGGAATACAAAGTAAGTGCAGGAAGGTATGAAAGGAGTCCGTTTCAGAGTAATAATAAGTTCAATTTATTAGATTTCTATTGCAGCAACACGACAAAGATAAGCTATTACAAAGAAACCGTAAATTGTAAGAATTCATATAACTCAATTAAAAATACCAAAAACACTGTTAATACTATCCACTACCAATCTCCTTCTCTCTAATCGAAATCAAAATCAAATCATTTATTCATTTAGGTTAAATATTGACACTTATGATAGTCGTTACAATTACTGAATCTACCACTAGCTCGGAAAGGAGGTAGTGCCTTATGAGAAGATATGAAATCCATCTAATCAGCTACTGTTGAGTATAGGCCTTCCCCTCAGTAACTGTACGCCACTTAATACAGTCCTGCGCTTGTCTCATCTCTCTAATAACACAATCCCGAAACACTAACAAAAAAGCCAAATAACTACAACATCATAACTTTACATTAGCCAAGGAAAACAAACGATAATCCAACTTTCAGATCATAAAGGTATAATCTAGTAATCACAACGTGTCGGCTCCCATCGGCTTAGCCGAAAATCTTCGTCAAATCTCATACAAACACATTTGTATGGAAAAGGATTAGGGAACAATGTTATGTTGACAAACTTGCTTGTATTAGCTGTTCAATTTTGTTTTTCATGAGCTTGTGATGTGTGAGAAATAATGAAGGCTATTTATAATAATTTGTTAAAGCCTAATATCACATTGTTGGTAAAGGTAGCGTAAGCTCAGGATATTTTAAAAGTGATTTGACTTTCTTGTTGATAGTAGCGACTGACTTATTAAACTTAGCTTATGTCATACCGGCTTGTATCCGAAATTACGACAAGACAAGAAACTATCAATGTATCTCAGCACGTTAGCAAAATATAACGCAAGAATATAATGCACAAATAAACGCAAAAATAGAAGAAGCTATGTTCATCCATATAAAAAAATTATAAAGTATTTTCTTATGCCTAACCCTAGTCAAAAACTGTTTCCATTTGCTAATTTTTACATAGCTATAGATTTCAGCCTAACTCTTTTTTTGGTAAAATGTTTCGGGTTAATTATAAAAGTTCGAACAATATTTCGCACGTGTACTTAATTTAGCGAAAGATGGTTAGAAGCGGTCATAACTCATATTCTAAAAACAGCTGCATTAATTTTCCTTGAATCGAGGAAATTTTACTAAAATTAAAAATTCACGAACATTACTGGCAGAGCGGAAACAATCACTGTTAGTGCATAAGTGCTCGTTCAATTAAAGCAAAATCAAATTTCTTTGAAAATCGTTGCTATAATTACATCGGTTCTATATTTAGGTCTTAGGATGAAATTAGAACACTATGAAAGGTCAGTGACGCAATTTGAAAATTGTTTTTTTATTGAATATTTGAGGTGTGCCACAGATTATATAGCAGTGAATGATCGTTAGTTAAATTGATTTATGTGATTTCTCTTATAAAGTTTTGAAATATAAAAACTGAAAAAAAACTAGACTTATTCGAACTGGTTTTCAAAAAGCATATTACTTCTAATGAAAATCAATAAATTTTCAGAAAATAATGCAGTGATTGTCATTAAAAATAATTTGACCCGACTTTTAATTGTGGCCTTAGTTTGGTTATACAGTTTTGATTTTGACTATATTAGACTGCCTCCTTAAGCAACTGTGCCTTCAAAAATAAATTTTCCGATACGGCTGTCAAAACATAAAAAAATATTCTCATAGGTGCTAAAATCTTGTGAAAATCGTGTCACGGAATACAAAACTTCGATAACAAAGTTACAAGAATGTTTTGTCAATTGAATCATTTGATTTGTCACATTTATAAAGTTATCGCGACACTTTGCCGATTATTCGATTTAGTTATTTTGGACGATTAGATTTTGTATATATTTAGTTTTTTGCTTCGAAGTTCATTCAGGTCTTGACTTAGGCCGCTAAGGACCATTTATGACTTGTGATGTCTTGTTAAGGGTTGGTTTTTTGTTTTTCATGCATCATTTTGATATTGCATTTTGATTTTACATGCCAAACCTTGTGCAACTGCAAGTAACTGGTAAAGTATCACTGTGTTAAACGTCTGTCGACCGGTTTTGGAGAAACTGGCTTAAACTAAAACAAAAGCCTATAGCTCGATTCTCTGATACTATCGATTACCGACTACCGGCTACCTATCGAGAAATGTTGCACGCAAAATTTGATCAGCGCCTCTAATTTGGGCGTCGTAGGAACTATTTGGGCAGTATATTTTAAAAGTCAAACTTTTGATGCTCGATAGTAGCGACTGTAGAGAATCGCGCTACTAGATCATAAATCTTATTTATATTCATTCGGCAAAATAAATAAAAACATAATATAATATTAAAGTACACTAATCTAGAACTTAGTTTTACGATTGAAATAGAGGTAATTGTAAAGTAAAATATACAGTATACACATTATATTATCTCTTTTCAAATGAAAATACCATGACGTAATGAAAAAGATTACAGCATACGTGACCAATACGATCATAAACCGTTTGTTTGTCAAATATATTAAACCCTACTTTTATATAGTCGTAAATATCAGTGAGTACACATACAACTTTAACGACTTAAGTCATACCGATATTAGATTCGATCGTGGTGTAAATCTGGCCATTGATCAGTGTTAGTAAATAATTCTACGTTGTAAATATAGTAAGAGATGTTTGATTGTTGAATATAATGGAATGGCTCAAGGTTTAAGGAATTACGAAGGATTCTAAACTTTTAAATAGAATTTGTGGTTGACAATGAAACAATTCGTACCATAAATTTTACATTATAATAAAAGTAGATAGTAATATTAATTTTATAAAACTCTTTAGGAGTGTTATTACAGCCTAACGGTTCATGCTTCGGAACATGCCAAGAATCGATCTAAGTTGTATTTTACCATCCTAATAAAGAATTTCGGGTCGAATTCTTCAAAGCATTATTTAAAGAATTCACGAAAGAAATGACTTGGGTTTCAAGTAAATACCAAAGGTAACATAATGCATGAATATTATGCAATTGAATAACAGCCACTGATTGCACAATGCCTTTAATTGCAAGAAATATATAACAAAAATATACATTGTTTCATGATAAAAAGTATCACAAAATTGCTATCACTTAAAAATCATTTACCAATACCCCCATTTTCAACCCAAAGTTAGTACGAAACACCCACTTTCCATCAATTACAGTTTCAAACAGTTATTAAAACTATAATGATTCATAATCTAGCCTTCCACGATGCACTTTTCAATGACATCATTTAACTAGAACTATACTAACATTACAAAATTGTAGAGTTTGTTTGTTTGTTTGTTTGAACGCGCTATTCTCAGGAACTGTTGGTGCGAACTGAAAAATATTCTTAATGTTGGATAGTCTATTTATTATTGAAGGCTATAGGCTATATAACATCACGCTACAACCAATAGGAACAGAGTACCAGTAAAAAATGTTACAAAAACGGGGAAATTTATGACGAACTAGCTGACTCGCGCAACTTCGCTTGCGTCACATAAGAGAGAATGGGTCAAAATTTTCTCAGTTTTTGTAACATTTTTCATTGGTACTCTGTTCCTATTCGTCGTAGCGTGATGATATAAAGCCTTCCTCAATAAATGGGATATCTAACACTGAAATATTTTTACAAATCGGACCAGTAGTTCCTGAGATTAGCCCGTTAAAACAAACAAACAAACTCTTCAGCTTTATAATATTAGTATAGATTCTCTCTTACATGACGCAGACAAAACAGCGCGAGTCAGCAAGTAATAAATAGTATACAACATACAATGTGTGTAAGTGGTGACAAAGGTTGTGAACTTCCACGTAGCGTTTATACAATTATAATTATTAATACAATGCTTGTTCACTTGTTGGGGTAGGTCTGCACGATATGAGTACGATGTAGAGTAGTTAGTTTGTTAGAGACTTTTATGAAAACTACTCTTTATAAATGATAATTGCACATATAATAAAGTACCTTGCCGCTTCTACCTGTCTGTTGCCAATAAACTCAAAATGTACTAGATTTTTATGCAGATGACACCAATAGATAGAGCTATTTTACGAGGAAGATTTTTGTGTATTAACATGGGCAAAGACGGGCCCTGTCGCTAGTTCATAAGTTCTATCTGCATTTCATAAAAATGCAACATGTTAATATGAGAATTAAAAAATACTTAGTTGAACCAGTCTGCTCTCGGGACGAGAGATCTGTTGTTCTCGAAATCCATTAAACTGGCCTCGTAGGGTTGAGCAGCACATTCAATATTAGGAATGGAAATCAATAAACATCATTCATGTAGTTACACATTTCAGATGTAAATACCGACAAATACAAAACAGAATGAACAGTGTTTTAAAAATATCTTCATTCATTTTTGTAAAATATCTTTTTGAATATCTTTACGTTTAAATTTAATTATATCGTAGTAAAAGAACTTTGTCACATAGAATACAAAATACAATAGTATTATCTATGATAAGTGACAATAATTAATATAAAATTTCTAGTCCTATCAGAGTAATGTGAACTGTATGTAAATAATATACAGAAAACTTTTGATAAGGACTTTATTTTAATTTTATTTTAAACGAAATTTTGAGTTTATTTTTCCAGTAACTGTTTGAATTTTTAATATGTATAATATCGCTACTGGACCTTGTTAAATGACAAAAAACGATTTATAGAGACTATTAGATATAAAGATTGTACAACATTTGACACTCATAGGTAAGAACAAAAAAAATAACTAGTTGTTTTGATATTGGATATAGACATCAATTTACGAGAAAAATCCATCGAGATTTATCTATCCCGTCTCTTAATAACACAGTTTTATTACGCTATACAAACTTAACAAACAAAATTGCCGGAAAAATCACCTTAAACAGACGCAATTCTCTACAAACAAACAAACAAACATATATCCATCCACCACACCTAAACAGCTTTTAATCAAGTAGTAAGATGAAAAGTAGCGTTTAAGCCCATTGTCCCGGCGGGTTCGGAAATAACCAGTCGTTCGTGACGTCACGTGATGGCCGCGTTATTGCTTATGGCGCTTCTATTAAAAACGACAATTGATTGTCTAATGCTGAAATGTGAGGAAGAAAACGGTTGTTTGAAACTTGTAACGACTTTAGCCAGTTGCGCTCACCGGTTGGTAAACGATCTGTAAGTTAAGCAACCCTTGGGACGGTCGTTCCTCAGATGGATGACCGTATATGGAAAGAGCGTCTCCGTGCTTCGGAAGGCACGTTAATAAGTCGGTCCCGGTTATTTTCAGTTAAGATAACAATCGTTAAGCCATGTCGAAGTACTTTCGGGCGGCTTGAACAACTTTGGAACTAGGTAGACCACTAATCAAACGAAGATGAGATAAAATAAAAAATATAAAAAGCAACATTTTGATCTTTTCGAAAGGTTTTTTGAGAGACATGGGTTAATTAGTTGCATTCATTCAAAGTGTATTTATTTTATTTATTTATTTTATTTTATCAAATAGGTATAGTAACAGACAACAAATCAAGCTTGATTACAATAAACATATCAATAATACACAGTTGTAGATCTGAAGTCCAATTATAACTATACACAACATTTATAAATTATGAAGCATCTGTGAGAAATAAAGGTGGATACACACAACAATAAAACATCAAAATAATTACAGTTAAGTTTGAATTACTTTGTTAGGAACATTGTCTTGAAACAATATCTACAAAGATTAGTGATTTCGATTATAAAAGAGTAAAATGATGCTATTATTATTGGAATAAATAAAGCCAATAATTGTTTTCACATTGTCTTTTCTAAAATTGTCTACAATTCATGCATAAACGTGATTTATGCTTTTGATCATAAAAGTAATTTATTTATTGTGGTAGGTATTAGAAACATACAATGTACATACATAATTAACATAATGTCACAATAAGAAAAAACTCTTAAAAAAGTCCTAGCTTAATTTGTCCGAACATAATTTAAAGTAAAAAACACAATCATAAGATTTCACATAGGCCAGAAATTTAGAAAGCCGTTTCCGATTTTTTCCCGTTAATTAGGAAACTGCGTATTATAATTTTCCGCCGTCAAATTGAACTGTCACAATGGGCAATAATTGACATCTGAACTTCGGCAGCCATCTTGTTTTCCCTTCTAATTTCATGTATTTTATCCACAGAGCAGAGAATTAACAGTAGGGGTAGCAAACAGTCCAACCTTATTGAAAAGGTCAACGGGTGGCGGAGTCAGCGCGGAGGTATGTCGGTCATATACGGTCAGCATGCGCTTTAACTGTACATAATGCAGATGTTGGTAGAATACGCGTACAGATGTAGAGTATTTGATGTTACGTTTAGTAGCGGCGGTCATATACGGTCAGTTGTATTGCTAGTAAAAAGAGTCGGTAATAAATTTTGCTGGTAAATTAGGCGTACGTCATTCACAGTTAGGCTTGTTGTATTGCTAACAAAACAGTAGTTTTTAGTAGAATACACGAATGTGGTTGTAGCGTAATCGATGAAACTCTAATTTAGTAGCGCCGGTCATATACGGTCAGTTGTATTGCTAGCAACACAGTCGGCAAAATGATTATTAATAGAATAGGCGTATGCAATTTTGTAGAGTAATGGATGTTAGGTTTGGTAACGCCGGTCAGTCAAGCTCAGACTGCTGTATTGCTAGCAAAATATAAATGTTTGTTGGTAGAGTAGGCGTATGCGACTGCAAAGTATTTTGATGTAATGTTTAGTAACGGTCTTTCACGGTCAGTTGGTCAGTACTGCAAGCAAAAAAGAGTCATGAAAAAATGTTGCTGGTTGAATACCTCGATTGCGATTGAAGTGTAATGGATGAAGCTCAAGTATACTAACACTGGTCATTTACTGTTAGGCTTGTTGTATTGCTGACAAAACAGTAGTTTTTGGTAGCGTAGTAACGAAATCGATGTAACGCTAGTTAAGTAGTGCCGGTCAGTTACAGTCCGACTGTTGCATTGCTAGCAAGACTGTCGGTAAACATGCTTTTTGGTAAATTAGGTGTATGCGATAGAAGAGTAATTATTGATGTTCCGTTTAGTAGCAACGGTCATATACGGTCAGTTGTATTGCAAATAAACTATTAATTATAACGATACTAAAATATGTTTGGCGGTAAAATAAGCGTGTAGGATTGTAGACTAATTTATGTAACGCTACTAAATCAGCACCGGTCATATAAAGTGAGTTGTGATGCACAATAAACTATGAGCGATATAAATTCATAATTATGTATTAAAGTTGAACACGAATATTGCACCGAGCTACAGTGTCTCTAGTTCCGTCAAAATAGTGATACGATTGATAGCAAACCTCACGATAAAATCGGCCCGCAGTCAGTTTTATTGCACAATAAATTTGTATTGATGCGTGATATGAGATAGACTGGAGACTAGACTTGGTATACATGCTTACTTTTTTTGGAGATTGCAATCGATAGTAAAAAAGCCGTAGTGCAACCCCTATACTATGGTTCGAAAACTTATTTGTTGCACTACAGACATAACTTGTGAAAAAACTGGATTTAACTAGAAAGCTAGAGATTGCTCCAAACTAGTAAGTTCTTAAATATAACAGTACTGAAATTAAATAGTGAAATGGAATACAATATGACAGCATGGTAAATTGATGTATTTGCACGAACTGTTAAATGTTTTCGATTGATGTTGAAGTATCAAAATTAGGACCCAATAAATGTATCTTAGAGTATACTTATACAACATGAAGTAATTGCTGAATAGATAATAATTATTTCTGAATAGATAATAATTATTTCTGAATAGATCTTTGATAAATAATTTTAACTAAATAATAACTAGGAGTGTATTGTTTTATAATAATAGAACTAATTGGTTATTAGTTTTTAGATCAAGCACCTGGTCTATCTTGTACAGTTAGAACAATTAGTAACTTAACGATTATAAGGCATTGTTTTACCAAATTATTTGTATTGGCAGCTTACAATGAGAGGAAGAGACTCCTTGTATTCTTATTTCAAGAGAAAACAAGTCGTAATGAAGCAGTGAAAAACAGTGATGAAATAGTAATACTGGGAATAACTTGCTCATGTATTTGCCTCGGTTCGTTTGGTTTGAAGCTGACCACGTTACATGCGACTAATATGCGATATGAGTTGTGCAATTCTTAAGTTCGAATAAACTACTTTACAAAATCTTTATTTAGTTCTATTCTACAATCGCCATATTCAATTAGTTTTAAGAGAAGCGTACGGAATCAAAAACAAATATTTAATGTTGTTAATATTCTTCGTATAAAAAATGTATTACCCGTATTTAAAGCAGTTAACGCATGTTGAAAATCGTGTAATAAATGTTGTCTGCATGAAACGGAATGTTATTGAATGAAAACAAAGTTTGCTACCTCTGCTTTGTAACTCTACTCTGTGTATTTCTAGGACTTGTTTAATGGTCACGTGTGTATTGTCAGTTTTACAATTAATACGGGTTGTGAACACACGCCATGGCTCGTAAGTCGTTGTTACCATGCATCGTGTTTGCATATTGAACGGGTGAAAGCTCGTAGCACACAAACATATATATTCGAATGGCGAGGATGACGAAAATAGATCGTCACTACTTCGCCTTTTGTCTTACCGTCAACGCCGACATCTAAGCATCTACTAAACTCTCTGGATAGGTCTATTAGGCGTTGACTATAATGTTAACCATTTTTTAAGTACTCATTAAATAGGTGTTGACGTTTTGTTTTGGGACTGAGAGATTGATATTTAAACATTTTAAATGACGCGATGACTAGCGATGCTTTCAGCTTAATCTTCACCTAATTGTCTCCGTGTTGTCAAAAAGCGATCGACGGTACAAGACTCATTATCACACAACAAGTGAATTGCAAAAATGGGATATGAAAGGTTAAAGGTGATGTATTGTCGATCACTTTATAAGTAGGTACGTGTGCTACGACCCATTTACCTACGCTTTCCATGGAATATAATATTTCTTAGAATATAATCATTTACGCTTAGTAATTAGTTTTACGAAGTACACTGTCAAGGCTTTCGTAGTATAGAATTAAAAGTAAAACATCACTTTTAATTTATGCGATGACAAGTTTTTTATTGGTTTTATACGGAATATAAAATAAAGTGTGATTAAAACCATTATATTTTATACTAAATTTATATACAATAATTTACGATCTATTTTATTACTAACTAGCTGACCCGCGCAACTTCGCTTGCGTCACCGAAGGGAGAATGGGTCATAATTTTCCCCATTTTTGTAACATTATTCATTGCTACTCCGCTCCTAACGGCCGTAGCGTGATGTTATATAGCCTATAGCCTTCCACGATAAATGGGCTATCTAACACTGAAAGAATTTTTAAATCGGACCAGCAGTTCCTGAGATTAGCGCGTTCAAACAAACAAACAATCAAACTCTTCAGCTTTATAATATTAGTATAGATAATAATATACATGACATAAAGCCGACAACTAAGTTTAAAGGGTTACTTTAGCCTGTTATTGACAGCAATTTGTCAGACAAGTATATTACCTTGAGGCAAAATATTGTATTGGGAGAACTATTTTGAAGTTAAACTGATATACTCATTACTCACATACCGATCATGACAGAAAATACTATTTACAGTAGCCCGATTCTCTACCACTATCGTTTACTGACAACCGGCTAGCTATCGAGAAATTTCGGGCGTCGTAGGTACTATTTTTCTGTACATTTTAAATTTTAAACTCTCGATACTCAACAGTACCGACTGTAGAGAATTGCTCTACTGAAACGTGTAAATCATGAGCCTGATTAAATACCAGTACCACGTAACCGGGGGGGTTTCTGAGGTACATTTAGTGGTAGTTTATCTATTCAATAGCGTAAAAACTCATATAAAAATCCTATTGAATAGATAAACTACTGCTAAATGTACTCAGAAACCGGGCAGAAGTCGGGTTCAATATCCGACTCAAGTAACTAAACTGCCTTATAAATGACATCATTACTTAACTGTTTCACCCAGAATTCACGAGTAAAGTTTTGTATAGTCGATCAGTGATTTTGATGACCACTATGGCCAAAAAAATGTGGGCTAAACACACAGGTATATTTTAAACGGAAACGTGCCCCAGTATTGAAATCATTCACCTAGTTTCATACCTATTAATTTAACTATACAAAAATAGCAATACTGAAGGCTTTTACAAAAATATACAACGATGTTACGGAAAGATAAGCAAAAAATAGGCTATTCTTGATTGAAAAGAATCCACGATTGGATGAATAGATTTGTGTTCTTAAATTGTGCTTTATAAAACACAAAGATAGGACTGATTTAGAAATTTTATTTTAAAGAAATCCTAAACCTTTATTTTAAAACTCTATGGTCTAACATTTTAATCTCAAATCATACAAATTACTATTATACTAAGACTAAGACTTAGACTATGACTATGACAAAAAAAAATAAAGAACTATTTCTAGGACTAAGTGCCTAGTGTGCAGTGTGAAGATTTTAAATATAATCCAAGATAAAAAATACTATGGTATATTTGAAGCAGCTTTATTAACCATTAAACTATGACTATATCTTACTTTATTGTGTACTCGAGGCCGCCCGCGACTTTGTCCGCGTGGAAACCCTTCCCGTGTAAATCGCAATCCCTCGGGAACTCCGGAAAAAGTAACCTATGTGTTATTCTGGATCTTCAGCTACCTACATACCAAATTTCATCGTAATTGATTTAGTAGTATTTGTGTGAAAGAGTAACAAACATCCATACATACATACTCACAAACTTTCGCATTTATAACATTAGTAGTATATCCGCTGCTACATACTATGTATCTTCAATTAGTCTCCCAAAAAAAACTTAAAAAGTCTCACTATTACTTATTAATTAATTTATTTATATTTTAATTAAAATTTGTAAGAATTATATTCATGTCCTCTATCGTTTAGTAGCATCACAGTAATGTCATTATTAACTTAACAATGTACTTGTAATTACATAACGCAATATTATAATCGTGAACTTATGTTTCCAACTCCGACGAAAGCTTGTGGATAAATATAGATGTTCAGTTTCTAACTTTGTAAATTGAATTTTGGTACATAATCGTAATTATTTAGGAAGGCGTATTTATATTAAAATCATCTATACTGGAATTATAAACTAATATAGCAATAAATCAGCATTATATATTTAATTTGGTAGTTACCCAAATAAACCATATAATGCTGATTATTGCTGATGGGTTGCTAATACGCGTACGTTCTTAACTAAACAAAAATATCGCAAAACTTTAAATTACTGTGATCAATAATTTTTGATATCAAGAAGATAATGATAACTGTATGTAATTTCATTTAATAATAACTATTAACAAATACACATCAGTATTTTTTTATATCAATTTAAACAAAAACATTGCCCAGGAACTCGTAAAATATGTGAATATACAATACTTTGCACTTGTACAAGCATGTTATAAAGCTAACACTCCCCTCTGTGCAATTATCGATCGCAATTACTTTCAAAACATGCAATTTTCACATTAATTTGTAAATGCGATGACAGTATTGTTACTACGAAAACAATTACTGTACTTATTCAATAATTTGTAGGAAAAACGTAACAGTAGAAAACGGTTAGTAGAAAATAATCGTGATTAAATTAATAGCACTCATTCAAGCGGCTAATGAAAATCAACCCGGTAAATGAAACACAGGATTATGAGGACCGAGCCTTTTCGATCCTTTAAAAAACCACGGTCGGAGGTTAGGCCATATAATACAGCCAATTTGAAAAAAATTTGTTGTTAACTTTTCGATATTAAGCACCCTCATAGACAGAAAAGCAGTACTAACCCGTATTTATCACTAAATGCATAAGTTTGCTTGCCTATTTCAAAACTATGTAGAGCCTGTTATGTAAGGTCTTTTCTTTTTTTAGAAAAGACAACTCGCACACTTAGAATTGCTCTTGTTTCGCGGGGACTTTTACAAACATACAAATAAAGGACACAAAGCACAACCGGACCCGAAACAATTATTTGTGGATCGCACAAACAATTGTTCCGAGTGGGAATCGAACCCAGGACCTCCCGGCACAATGGTTTTGGCGTGGCGACCTAAACCACTGCGTCACGGAGGCAGTCAAACAAAAAACATATTATTATACACATAATTACATATTTTTGGGGGGAGACACTCAGCAGTGGGCCAGTAACAGATTATAAAAAACAAATATAACAATTATGAGTTGCATTCATATTCAGAACAGAACTCGTGTTCACTAATTTTTCCCGAGGTGGAACACGGATCCACAACTACGTTGACTGCTGGGAGACTCAATAAAACAATGCCATATTAATACTAAATCACCATTAAAAACGCGACACTTCAAAAAGGACAAAAACAAATTCATCATTCGTATCAAAATACACGGTTACAGCCTTTTAGAGTCTCAATACACAATAAATGTTACACCGAAGGCCTCTTAAACGTTTGTACAGCAGTTAAAAAGGCTCCAATCAGTTTGTTTCGCTGTATGAAACATAAATACACATGTGGCTGTTTATAAATTTCCCTGTAGACCTATAACAGGTTTTGCTTTGCATGGCAGGATGGGCGATGAGTAAAATATTGAATGTAGACTATTTTGATATAAATTTTGAATTAAATATTTTTTTTGTTTTAGGTTCAAAGACAATAACTATTAAAGTTAAGTGTAGTTTATTAAAGTTAAGTAAAGTTTCGCATAAAAAATGTACTTAAACACTTTTTTCAGACTAGTATTCAGGATTCAAAATTTTGTACTATCATACCATATTATGCAACAATTATCACACTTCTAGGATGCTTACGTATTTGAGGGTCTAATCATCATCGACAATCAAGTTTTGACCGAAAAAGTTTTCAAACGAACTTTTAAGCGCATAAGAAGTGTTTCGTAATAATTATTATTTTCAAGTATTTTTAAATGTCGTACTTGATAATACCTATTGAAAAAAAATGCGCTACAAATCAAAATAAAACGAACTAGGCATTTTTAAAATCCGTGATGAGACATTTTTGTGCAGTTGTAAAGATTTATATTCTTTCTGTGAATGAGTAAAGCTGTTAATGATTTAGTCAATGAATTGTAATTTTACAATTATCACAACAATTTCTAAAGCCTAAAATACATCAAATACAACACAATACAAGGTACAGTGCAGGTCAGGTATCACTCAGGCCACAGAGTGCATGATCACATTAGCGCAACACTCCGGACTAATGCATCGCAAGAGGTTTGCCAAGACAACGTATATCGGAGTAGGGTTGCCACTAGTCACTTGTAATTCGTCATTAATGGAGACGGGATGTGGGATTTGTGATTGCTATTGGGGACGTGTTATGTAGTAATAAATCTTAAGAGGGCAATTAAACAGGTTTTAACAAATTTATATGTTTTAAATAAGTATAAGAGACGGGTCATGGGGTCTTCTGGGCTCCTGAAATATGTATTATGAGATGTTAAAGTTGATGTAGATTTAAAAAAAATAGGCAGATAGATAGTTAGCTTTACTCTCAATGTTATCAATTTATTGTCTGGCATAGCATTAATGAAAAGTTAAAAATATTTATAGAATTAACTAAAATAATGATGATAAGCAGTTTCTAACAGCAATTGAAAGTCTAACATAGAATACAAATCTTCAAAAATAAATCACTCTAATACACAGATTTGGAACCCAATAGTCCTAATGTTCCATAAAACAACAATAAAGTAACATGGAGACAACCCTACGTGAATTTATCGTAGTCATTAATGGGCTTCACAGGAAGAGTGCATCCTTTTCTATTGTGTTTCTTACTAAACTGTTTACTACGAAGAATCTTTCTTACCCCTGTAGAAAAACAGAGTTTCTACGATCTTTCTACTCACACCTGTAGAGAAAGAAAGCTTGTATGTTCTTCCTTTTAAAACAGTTGAACCACTCAGTCAAAAAAAGATATGACAAAATAATAATGTTTTTATATTGGCAAATGATTTGTAACAATGAATTTCTAATGTTATAGTTCCGCATTGAGGAACGATTTTTTGTCGTTCATATATTTTTTGATTAGCTGGTAGAAGCTGCTAGATTTTCTGTCAAAAAATCTGGATGGACTAGTTAAATCTTTCATGTGTTTTATAGAGACGATTTTTTGGCTTTAAGTCGTATTTATAATGTGAAAATAATACTGTAATTTTAATGTTTCAGGATCGTGTCTAAGCTACGGACACTCTTGTTGGGGAGGTAAGTTATTTTATTCCAAATACTTAACAAATCATATCCTTTTCAACTGCCTAACTTATCATTAATTAATACATATCAACTTTCTTTGCGATACGTAAGACTTTAAACAGGAACTTGCACACAAAAACACCCAAAACGTCTATCTCATGTTTTGGAATCTAATGACGATTACAGTTGCACATATTTGTGGAGATGTGACACCGTAATTGTAACACCAGTAACCAGAGCGAAATATCTATTGAGATATATTGGACTTTTGAACTAAAGGACGGATGCTACCACTTCTAGGATAGACCACTTAACATATACATTTACAAAATGTTATATGGAAAAAAGATTTGCGCTTCGAAAAAAGTGAAAAGTAAAATTTAAAAAATGCATACTTATAAACGTTTGTCCTTTGTGCATTTACAGCAAAACGACTGAAACGATTTAGGTCAAGTTTATTTCGTATGCAACTTACCATAATTACTTAAACCATTTAAAAAATGGCAGGATTAAAATATTAGTTTCTGGTGATTATTCGAATACTACACATTCGAATGAAATTCGAAAAACTATAATATTTTTCTAAATTACGTTCTTGACTGGACTAAAAACTTCTGTCAATTTTGAGAGCAGACCCTTGTCCAGCGGGACAAGTGGATTTAATGAAAATATAAAGAAATATTATTAACAGGACTGGACTAAAAAGTCACCTTTCAAAGTACTTAGTTTCGTTCTCGAATGCGTTTAGTATAAAATGCAAGGAGTAAATAAATGAAGTGCCAAGCTAACTGACAATGTGATTTATGTACCAGTATGGTAATCAACAGCTTTATACTGCTCGCCGAGACATCGCTTGACAACACGTTTAAGTTACCATGCAGTTACGATACTCGATAGTTGTTCATCGTTCAACTGATAATCAGTTTCTAGTAGTCAAAAGAGATTAGTGAAAGACATTGCATGTCTGAGAGTTCTAGTTACATGCCCAACTCACGAATTTAAAGTCTGATGGAATAGACTACAAAGTGGGTTTCGTTTGTTTTTTTTTGTTCCCCAATATTTTGACATGTCGAAGAGTTTGCGCTTGATAAACACTTCGGTTTTGTGCAATAGAAAAAACATTTATCTTTTTCCAAACACTGTCAGCTGTTCATTTTTGTTTTTTAAAAGACCTTTGTATGATTTTCAGGTAAATGCTTCCTCTTTTATGAGTAATCTACAAAGTTAATCAATGCTCAAACACAGATACTACCTCCTTTGATTTTTGTTTTTCTGAAACTCTCTGGGTTGCGATTTGAAACGATAAAATTAGATAGATACTGCAGCTTTGATGTCTTAAAATATTTATATTAATGAACAAACAAAAACATTTAAAAAATACGCATTTCAGTAATGTCTTCGGCAGTTGCCCAAGATGTTTTTGAAAAACAAATGTTACGGTAACAGTAATGTAACAGTTTTAACAGATAGTCCGATCTGCCTACATACATATCATCATGCCTGTTATACCCGAAAATATATCATTAACAATGTTAGTCCCATGTAACCTTACATACAATTTAACGGGCACGCTACCACACTCCGAACTACTATCAATAGACCAATAAAAATTGAAATAGACCAAAAGCACTTGGGAGTCGAACCCGAGACCTCGTGTTTAGCAGTCGGACACACTACCGACCATACCACAGATTCAGTCTATATCCCGATCGACCTGTCAAAATTATTACATCACTATTACACAAAAAAAGCCGGTCAGTTTTTCTTTGTCGGCACTATTATCATCAATATTGGTTCCGTTTTAATCCTCAGGCTTATGTCACACAATATGACTGCATGTGTTCCCATCATATAGTTCTTATTGCCTTACCTTATCTAGGTTTTGAGTGAAATAATCTTGTGGATTGCCATGGGATTTTTGCATGACGGTTTTTGGGTTTAATTTGGATTTGGTGATATCCTTTCAATAAGACAGGTTTACTTGCCACCTACGATTAAATGGATTTGAAGCCAAATGAGACTGATATAATATTTTATTGTGTCTCGTGACCTAATCTTCTAATCATAAAACACAGACATTTTTTTTATAGAGACAGTTTGCAATAATTTGGTAAATTATAAAGATTTTTTTGCTAGACATCTTTTCTAGATATAAAAACAAAAATAATTCCTTGAGCAAGAGTATTAAAGTAAAAATACCGGTAATTAAGCTACCGTTATGAGCTAGCGGAGCCATCAGATATACCTACATTTCATTTTGGACAAATATATTGCAAGGAAACAAAATGCTTACAAACATTTTGGCTTCCGAATTGGGATGATACGAAAAGTGCTACTTCCCTAAAAGGATGAATCGAAAACGTGTCCCGGACATGAATGTTTGTGGATGACATTTCATAACAATTTACAAAAAAAAAGGTCACACATACACACAACAGTCAAATATAATTCTTTTTATGGACTTTTTAAAATAATGGTACATACCAAATGTGATGCTTATCCAACGATTATGCCATTTAATTTCCGAGAAAAAACCGTATTTCAATGCGTAAAATTGGAACCATTTTATAAAGTTGAATCTAACTTACTTGCCGAAAAAACAAGACTCATTCGTAATATTCATGATATCCCGTATAGATACAAACCAATATCAAAAATATCGTCTCAAGATAAACATACTAAACCTTTAAAATCACTTATCTTTTACAAAATCATCCTTAATTCTAGACTTAAATAGCTCTGAAACAGGTTGCCTATAAACCTCAGCTGTTCAAACTACCCACCATCTCAATTTACGTCAAAAAAGAGACATTAATTCAAATAAATCTCTGTAATTTAGACCTCGTAATAATGGATCATGAGGTTTAGTTTAAAGGCTAATACACATCAGATGTCGGCATCCTAATCCCAGGTATAACGAGGCTAATCAGGGGCAAGTAATTAAGAACAACCGTTACGTGTACGGGGGCGAATATTAATATCTCATGTAAATTTTATTGTTGAATAAAAAATATCGATTATTGAAATAGAATTTTAAGTGGGGTTGTGTTTTGGTTTTTGGGGTTAATATCTTTTGTAAACAACGTGATTTTATTTACATAATAGCTTGAATGAATTTAGGGTGATTTAAAGTTCTTTTATAAGCAGAGATCAGAGCCTCCTAGTACTTTTTTATATGTAAAAGACCTACCAATAGTTACAGCAAAAATGTGTACATTTAGTACTACGCAAAAGCGCTTATTTTTATTCAGGAAGGAGCCACAGGCACATATTTCTCCAGTCATAGATATTAAGTTTTATAGTTATTTGAGACTGAAAATATGGCGAAGATTCAATTTATTATCGGAACAAAAAAAAGCACCGCTTGGTTTCAAATCTCTATTAATACCAACCTAATAAACCCGAATTAAACTTCCATAAAACTTTGAATTAAAATTAACGATGTGTTGGAACCAGGAATCTAAAATGGTTCTATCTCTCTCGTTCTTATATGGAGTGAAAAGGATGGACATGGTTTGACCATTGGGAATGAAAGTTAGGACAATGAACAGGATATTGAAGGATAGAACACGTCACGTCCTGAATTTTCAGCTTTCATGTTTTGAGAATGTAGTTTGAAATATGGAAGTAGGCCAGAGTGAGTCCATGACTGTAGCTTATTTGGGTGTATACGTAAATGATTATGGATTTCTTTTTCCTTCTCAAAACAATGTAGTCACCATGCTGGGCTGTGCAAAACGGACTGTAAATATTTTTGGCATTCTGTAAACTACTTATGACTACCTAATAAATTCTTAAAACTGTTCTAGGCTTAATAAACCACAATAATCAAACTCTTTCTTGCCAAAACCTAAAAAGTATTTGTTTCTTTAATTTATTTGTGTTTTGTACTTTACAGCTCATGGAAAGCGGTCCGGCAAGCCTCCTGGATCTGCCCCGGACTGGTACCTCACCAGGCTTCTGCGACGCATGGCCGCTAATGCTGAACTGGTAAGCCTTCATCACTACCATATCATTATGAATATCCATCTATCTGTTGCCCATATATTCAATATGTACTGAAAAAAATAATTATAATACATTTAACTCTTGGATCTTTAAAATAATTCTTTATTAATTATTTTGTCGTATGACCAAGCTACATATTTCTAAGTTTTGAAAACGATACCAACCTACTGCCATCTACATTTACAATATGTAAACGTTACAGAACCGCGTAAAGCAGCTGGCTACAAAGAACGACGACATTGACGCCATCTATCAACTCAATATGCAAGACGATTCGTCCGCGAACAACAAAATGATGTAAGTTGGTTTGACTTTGATCCATAGATGGCGTTAGTAGTACGTAGAGATGAAACTTTCTTAAACGGAAAAATCTTAAAATATAGTATTTTAAATTGAATTTAAGAAAATAACTTTTAAGAAGAGTTATTTTAAGGGATAAATAATTGAGTTATTATAATAATAATATTTAATTAAGTCCCCACTTGGCGAAAGTCAAGTCCTAAGTCAGTCAAGTCTCTCATTCTCGTAGGGAACCCATACCCAGCAGTGCAACAGTATCGGATTGTATTTAAGTATAATTTTCTAATCGATTTCAGTGTTGACAACGATGAGGGTCCGATGGAGCTGCCACTGAGCGGCAACATGGAAGCCAAGCCGATGCTGGATGATGATCTGTTATCTAAGATGAAACTGTGGCAAATCATGGTAATTATAACCATTAATACTTGTACTTCTAAAGGCTTACTAGCTATTTCAGCCACAGACACAGTAAACTGTATAAAAGATTCTGTGGAGCTTCGATTAAGTTCATGAAATTATAGATGATGTATAGTGAATAACAAAGACAGGAATTATTAGATTAGATAGTAGAAGATCGAGTCTATACAAACCTGATCCTCTCCTTTCTTGGCTATTCATCCCATATGATGCCGTGATCAGCCATCCTTTTGCTTCTCTCCTACTTTGCCCTACTTGGTACTAATTCGACTTTATCATCAAGAACATCGCTGTCCCACACCTACCTACAAATCTTCTTCTGTCTATGTGGTCTCGTGTCTCTTTCTTAGACTTTTTCCGGGAACGAAATCCAAACGTTAAAGAAAACATATTTCTGGGTATCGTTGATTAAAAAATAAACAACACCTGTACTTATATCTGCATTACTTTGCTTTCAATAAGGAAAATGTGTTCCTTGTCCAAGATTTTATAAATTTTTTAGAAGAGTAATAAAATGATGTAAAAAATCTTACACTTACACCAATATTTAAAAACTAAACTAAACTTAAACTTTATCATTGCCCATCGTGTTTTAAATATACTTATTCAAATAAACTTACCACCTAAAAAATTAATAACATATTATTTTTTATTTTCAGAGAGAATCACCTGAAGAGAAATAAATAAAAATAACTAAAAAACCAAAGATTGACTGACGTTATTAATTTCAAAATTTATTTTCTTATAATTATATTATTTAATACATTTGTTCTTTATATATTATATAATTTAATACTCTAATTTTAAATTATTGTATGTAAAAACGTCAATTGTAAGGCTGGGTTGCAATTGGCAAGTAGTATAGAATAGAATTTAAGATAAAATGTGCCATTTATAATGTTATAAGATCTTTATTTATTTCCTCTTGTTCAATAGAACTCAGATCTGTAATAGATGTTTAGAAAATAATAGAAAAACAAAAATAATAATTTATTCACAGAATATGTAACTTAATTGCACTATGTACAAACACTTTAACTATATAAATAATAATAAAATATATGTATACTTAGTTATTTAATATATTTGCAATGTTATATTATTGAGATGTATATGCGTTTCCTATTCAATATAATAGTACTTGAAACAACTTTATTATTATTCGTATAATTTTGCTTTTACCATCTCCTTTGCTATTTATTTACTTATATTAACGGCTACTACTAAATTATGATTATATAATCACTTATAATTTTAGTTTCTGTTCAATAACTGTCTCATTTTTCTGTGTATTTTTTTAATTTCAATCAATGTGTTTCTCATACTCTGTCAACAGATATCACTATAATTAAATTTCAATTTATTTGTGTTCTTTATTTCTTAAATAACTGTCATATCGTGTAAACGAGTAAAAAAGAGGCTTTGAACTTATTAATTGTATTTATTCACTTATTTGTAAAGTTTAGTAGAAACGCAACTGTTCATGATTGTTGGTGTTATTATATAAAATGAAACTGTAAAATATAAGGCAGATTCATCTTGGATCGCTTTGTTTTATTTACAATCACATACTTAAGACAGAAACAACATAAAATTCACCTATCATCCCAACGAAATAGGTGAAATTTATTCCTGAATTAAACTTAGCTACCAGAACATCGACAAATTTATAAAAAATACTGGTACGACATATTGGAATAGACAGGCTTATGTCGTACCAGTATTTTAAACAAAAAAAAGCAACATTTAAATACCAATAGCTCTGCACACAACACCAAAGAATACTCTGCTGTAAGTTTTACACAAAAATATCAATTTTTTTAACACCCACTAATAAAACTTGCAGATTTATGCTCCCGTCAATGCAATCATACATTGAGCAGAATTGTACACCAATAGTTAAGGACTAAGCATTTATAACTACCATTAAATGGTTACTCTAAAACTGAAGAGACTAAATTTTGGATGCTGCAACGTATGTATTTTTCTTTTGAGGTTTTCTTTGTAGCAGCCTGTAAGCTTTTTAGATCAAGAACAGGACTGAAATAGCCCCTATATTCTAGTAGATACATTAACTTACTAAAGCAGAATATTCATATTTTTCAGTTACTAGTTTTACCTAGGACTGCTACATTTCACGAAGAAAAATGCTCAATATTATAGCCCAATTTCCAATAATCATAGTCAACCAATTACTTTCCAACTAATAGGAACGGGTCCCACTCAATATAAAAAGGGCACCCGGAAGGCAAAGTTCTCGAGAAACTTTCACTACAATATAGTTGCAAAAACATGTATGTATTTTAGCCAAAATATGTCTTTTAATTTCTTTTATTCACAAAGTTAGAAGGCTCATACTGAATGTTTGAATGTAGTTTGCACTAAAAGCATTGTACTGCTTTATCTCCTTTGGGAGGGGGGATAAAGGTAGCGTTAATTGTGCCTACTTAGCTACGTGTGGTGTGGAGCAAGTTGTGAAAGAGTGGCGATAGATGGCGGTGTATGTATGTTGGCATTAGAAAATGAGAAAATATACTAATTATTTTTACAAAGCCATTGCAAATTTTGCGATATCAGTATTAGATAATATAAAGCTTAGGTTGAAATCTGTCAAATATTTGTTTTAATTTACACTGCAGTCTATGTTAAGTCATTATTTTATTACGCAGCACATTAAATCTGATGAATACATTGAGAGTTTGAAGAGTTGTCAAGAGAGCGCAAGGATAAAAAGATTTCCATATTAGTATGATTACTTTTATCTTTTTATATTCTACCGCTTTATCTTATATTTTGCACTACACTCAAATAAGTGAAACACGTATTTAGTAGAACGTTGCTGCTATTCCACAATATACTCTATTGCATCAATTTTAATTAAATCCATTATGACTGATGCTTATAATATTGCTATACTTTCATTTATTAGTACGTGTCTATAAGACTAAAACCTTAGAGAAAAAGAATTGTATTTAATACTAGTGATTACTCAAACTCTTATTCTTGAAGACGAAATTACAATGAGTAGTAAACGATAGAAGCTTCTGAAAGAATAACACTCTACTTAATTCTAAACAATTAGGCAATTTACTTACATCAATGCATCATTTACTTTAATAATATATTATAATACTATATCGCGGGACACCACTTATTTTATCAGCGAGGCACAATTTTAAAACTACAAGACTTTCAAGACTGAAATAACCCTTCAAAAACAATCACAGAACCAAAAATCGAACCAGGACTACAAGCCCCCAAGTATTTTATGAATTACATACATAATATCACGTCTTTTCCTCATACAGGTAGGCAGAGACCAAAGAACGCAACTTGGTTCAATCCTTACAAACTTCCCTCACCTCATTCACATCCATACATCTGAATTTACTCCGGCTGTAATTCAGTACCATCCACACGGCCGTTCATTTCACACGAATGCAACTCAAATATGGGTGTACCTCAAAGCCTGCATGTTACCGTGCTGCTCAAAGGATTGCAAACGTCATTGATGGACAATGATGGCAATTATTGATGCTTTAATTTACCAAGAGAATGGTGTAAAACCTCGTAACTCATGAAATTAAAGGGATTTTTTCCGAGAACCTAGATGCTGGATAATCTTCTAAATTTTCCCACCCACAAGATTAAGAGTTTCGATTGACAGTATGATAGAGGAAAACATGGTCGTAATTTCGGCGGACTGCATAGGCCTTAGAGACATGATGAACCATTTTTTTAACCCGTTACTGTCCTACTGGCAGGGGTAAAGGAAGATGGATGAGGTTAACAATTTTTTTTTACCCGTGACTGTCCCTCTGCTAGGCAAGGCAACGAGCAAGCAAGGCCAAGGCAACGAGCAAGGCCAGCATGATAGACTCAAGGCTTAACACCTGTTAAGCCTTGAGTTCACCACGCTGGACGGGTGCATATGTTAAAAGAGTTGCTACTCGGCTATCACTGCTACTTCGTTATTTAGACACAAGTATTTTGTATGAACTTAAGCACAACCAAACTTACTACCTTATTTTGGGCCTTTGTTTTAACAAAAAAGAACCTAGAATTTTCCACAGATTGTATTATTCTGTTAGCCACTAATCGCTCGCCTCACTTACACCGTCTTAGCGATAAAGCAATAATTTTCCTCTTAAGGCGTCAATTTATAAACTTAATGGAAATGAAAGGTACGGAAATTATGAAGCGAAGCCGCGTGATAAACTTAGTAATGAAATAAGCTGCAAAATTATATTAGAAAAGGCAAAGGTGAGAATCAAACTTTTGTAAAATTCCTGAATATTTTTAACTCTTGTCCTGTGCGATCGGACGATCAGTGGGTGGACATTTTTCATCGTATATACTAAAATTAAATTGAATATTTCTGGCTTTGAAGTTTCAGTTCATCATGTAATGCCATAAAATCTGTCTAATCTGTATATGAAAATATCAAGAATGATTGTTTGTTTCTGAATCGGTAATAATGTTAACAATAGTTTTAAAAATAGGTCCGATTTATTTCTAAAAATAGATCGGCAGATGTGCAATATATATCACAAAAACAGGTGTGAGCTTGTCTTTATCTATCCCGCAAAAGTATTAGACTACTGAATGTGCAAACCTTGGCAAAACCTGAATACAAATTTTAGTAGTGTTATTGTAAACAATATAAAATTACACGAAAACTGATATATGAAATATAAATGTACGAGTTTCAATAAGTTTGTTTTTATCGCTATTTCTGTTTTATCGAATCTTAAGTATTTTCAAAATCCTTACCTAGTTCCATATTTTTTTAGGTTTTAATCACGCCCTTAGTGTCGTAATCACTTTTGGATATTATTCACCAACCTTAAAATTCACTTATATTTTTCAGCCTTTAACCAACACAATTTTTGTTTCTAACTCCCTACTTTCAGCACAACTACCATTATTGTAACCATTTAATAAAAGGCGATTTATCTTACATTCAACACGCTATTCGTGTTCAGAGCAAGCAAAGCGACGATCTGTCACGTGCGGCCGGACAATGGACACATAGTTGTCCCTTAAATAACATGTAGGGGAGACTACAGAGATAAATGGAGATCTAAGTTTTGTAAAAACATTGTAAATAGTAGGTATGTAGTGTAAATAAAATCTTAGAACAAGGTGTGGTAAACTGAGGGGCGATCACGTATCTCAATTGACAACAATTTGAAAGTCACTGCACATTGTTATCTCCGTTAGAATAAAGTGATTAACACGTTTGTCAAAGCAGCAATGTACTAAATAGTAACCGTCAATTTGACGTACACTAGTTGTCAACTGAGATACGTGATAAGCTCACTGGACCAAATTGGACACCTTACATCATCACCGGTTTATACCTAACAGAAATATTGTTAAAACCATTTGGCGATTAAAAGAGTGGCCAGGAGTTTCTTGCCAGCTCTTCTCATTAGCCCTACCTTCCGAACTAGCGGTAAATTGACTCTATGTATCATTGACTATCATAAGTGTCAGCATTTGACCTATATGAATAAATGATTTCACAGTTTATTAAAACCCGCAAAGGCGAGATTTCTACATTGCTGAGGTTTGTTGCGGACTTTCCTTAATAATTTAAGCAGGATAATAAGTTAGCTTGTGTAATCGAGTTATATCATAATTCTAGACCTGAAAAAACCTCGTTGAAATTGGGAACGAACAATCACCCGGTTTAATTGGACTGTAGCAATAAAAGTCCACAATGTTTAATACATGTTGTTAAAATTATTACACCGTATTATGGTGTGGAGAATTGAAGAGAAAACCTTGTAAATAATATAATCTTTGTTTCTATCAATATAGGTATCAAAAGGTAAATTAAAGGTACATATATCAACTAGCTGATCCGCGCAACTTCGCTTGCGTCATATAAGAGAGAATGCGTCATAATTTTCCCTGTTTTTGTTACTTTTTTACTGTTACTCTGCTCCTATTGGTCGTAGCGAGATGATATATAGCCTATAGCCTTCCTCGATAAATGGGCTATCTAACACTGAAAGAATTTTTCAAATCAGACCAGTAGTTTCTGAGATTAGCGCGTTCAAACAAACAACCAAAAAATCCTTCAGCCTTATAATATTAGTATAGATACACCTCTATCTAACCCTTCGTAAAAAAACACTCATCTATACTAATATAATAAAGCTGTAGAGTTTGTTTGTTTGTTTGTTTGTTTGTTTGTTTGTTTTTTTGTTTGTTTGTTTGTTTGTTTGAACGCGGTAATCTCAGGAACTACTGGTCCGATTTGAAAAATTCTTTCAGTGTTAGATAGCCCATTTATCGAGGAAGGTTATAGGCTATATAACATCACGCTACGGTCATTAGGAGCGGAGTAGTAACGAAAAATGTTACAAAAACGGGGAAAATTTTGACCCATTCTCTTAGGTGACGCAAGCGAAGTTGCGCGGGTCAGCTAGTAATTCCATAAAACAAAATGGCGATTGAAATACGACGTCCATTTTCCATAAATATAAATAAACACGTACAGTCCCACTCAGCGGTAAGATTTAATTGCTAGTAAACAACTCCGTCTTTGTTAGCACGGACTGAATTTCAGGCGTCGTGAACTTTTGCTTAGGTATTTGTTTTAGAATTTTTATAGATTATTCAATTGCTGTAAGCAATTAGTAATTTTTTTTGGATGTTGATAAAGTTATAAATCTTAAGCAAATAGTTTTAAGTGTCTAGATTACATTTAACATTGAAGAAGACATATAATAAAATTATGTGAACAAAAATGCACAAGTAGGCACTCGCAGTCAATTTATAATATAGGTACGTAATTTATATCTAAAAACCAAAGTCTAGATCCAATTATTTGTTTTGAAATGCTTTCAATTGTACTCCTGTGATGATCACAAAACACACGTGGACAAAGGTCACCTCACATTCTAAACGCCGTTTCACTTCCATCATCAAACAGTTAAAGGGTCTCTTTTTGCAAATGGGAATCAATTAATTAAAAAATAATAAGTTTAAATAGTCAACTAATATAACTAATAGCAATGATAAAATCTAACCGTTCAAAAATAATTTTGTCACCTACGAATGTTTTGTAAAACTTTGAACAAAAAGTAGTTGTGACCTGTAGGTCAAATGACAGCCTAAACCGTGCCTAAACCGTTTGTCCAAACCCAAAATGACAGCATAACTCAACGCATCGTCAGAAGCTATCCATGAATGAACGCAAGACACTCAGATGAACTCAAATTGAGGCGGTCATAGCCAGTGGTGTTCACCGGTTGGTAAACAATCTGTTGATTAAGCAACCATTGGCAAGATCATTCTAAAGATGGGTGACCGCATAGTGGTATTTGAACCGAGCGTCTCCGTGCTTTAGAAGGCACGTAAAAAGTCGGTCCCGGTTGTTGTTAATTAAGATAACAGTCGTTAAGCCATGTCAAAGGCCTTTCGGGCGGCTTGAACAACTTTGACACTAGGTTAACCACTAACCATACGATAGATAGATAGACTCGAACAGTCAGATGTGTAACATTGCAAACAGACTATACACTCATATTGCGACTAGTTGTGAATTGCGTTGATTCTCCGAGCCACGTTCAACCGTGAGATTTGTATTGCAGAATATGTCGCCACTCGTTACCGACCGATTCTACCATGAACATGGATGTAAAAGTTTCAGAAGAGAAAATGTTTAAATTCCAGTGCATTTGTAAATGTTTTGAAATGTAAAGTACATCACAAGCATTATTTCTTACTAGTTTTTTTAGGTTTAGAAATTTGTTAAATTACTGTTTTATAAAATGAATAAATAGCTTTTTTTACTAGTTATACATTTTGAAACTGAACATTTCATGCGGTACAGAATTTTAAGGAATAGCTGTTTTGTTATATTAGATACATTTTCTTTTTAAGCTTAAAACACATATTTTATAGATTAGATAGAGTGATCTGTAATATCGTTTTTCTAAATTGAAGCTCCATAATACCTATAACTTAGCAATGTTCCAGAATGTATGTTAACCTTTATTAACGGGCATAATAAAGAGCTGATAGTATATAATAATTTAATGTATCTTTAATATTACAATTTTACTTAATATCGGTAATTGACTACGCTCATTCTATGGAGGTTCTTTCAATTAACGAAGAATTTAAACGAATAGGCACTATATGAATTACATGTCTCATCCAGCCCGCCTTAATCTATGCACTAAACACTCGAATAAATTGAATTTTTCATGTGTCGTCGGCTTACTTGAGAGCTAAACGATCGGCCGACATTCAATGCGCCTGATACTGAAACGAATTGAAACGATACTAATAGTTAATTGAACTATTGAATATTACTGAATACCAATGAGTTTTCAATAAGTGTTCAAAGGTAATTTAGGCCTATTGATACAAAGATAAGGTCATGCAAATTATAAACGAGGGTGTAGGTAGATGTGTTAAAATCACCCGGGTTTTTTACGGTGTTAGTCGTATGTGAGTCTATTGTCTTATTCCGGGCACGTTACCAAACTACCCGTAATTACTACCCAAACTATAGTAAAGAATTCTTACAATTTTGAAAAAACAATAAAAAATGTGATTCACTCATTTACTTAAACACAAATTTTGGTAAACAGATACGTTTAGAATCTGGATGCAATTACTTTTTATCACGGGATTTTTTTTCACACGTGGCTGAAGTCGTGAGCAGAAGACAGAGTAATATAAATTAGAAAATACCAATAACTGGTAGCATAGCTGAGGAATGGAACCTAAGACTATTAGATTAGCAGTCATATACACTGACGGCAAAGGACATTGACCATAGCAAGTTAGCCAGATATTTTAAAAGTAGTGTTTGGTTAATGAAGATACGCTGTTGTTTAAATATAACTCCTACGTAAATATGTGTTGACATATTTTGTATTCAATTGTGCTTTGAGAATATAATGCAAATATTTATGTTTATTCTTCATTAAAATGTCTGTAATATAATGTGTAAATAAGATATTTTTATTGACCAGTTAGAGACCAGTTAGGCCAGTGTACCTGTGCAAACCATCTAGCAAAATAAGTTGTCACAAAATATTTACTTGTTATTTATTCATATGTGAAAGCAGTGATAGCCGAGTGGTATAAGTTGGTACCTCCCACGCAAGTGGTCGCAGGTTCGAACCCGAGGCAACTCAGCAATGCTTTTTCGAAGTTAAGTAGGTATGTATTAGAAATAATTATCACTTGTTCCAACGGTGAAGGAAAACATCGTGATGCAACCTTGCATGACTGAGAGTTCTTTGGAACAGTTCTTGAAGGTATGCAAAGTCCCCTACCCGCGATTGGCCAGCGTGGTGGACTCAAGGCCTAACCCCTCCCTCATTACGGGAGGAGACCCTTGCCCAGTAGTGAAACATTTATGGGGTAAATTATTATATATTTTTATGTAGATATCAGATATGCTAAAAGTAATAATGCCATAAGTCGCTGCCAGCTCATTCATCGTATAGTTAGTGGTCAACCTTATTTACTTTACAGTATTAAAACACCCTTTAAAGTCACAGTTAACTGTTAGTATGCTAATAAAACCGAAAACTCTTCCTTATTTCTCCATTGAGAATAACCGTACCTATAAAATAATTATCAAGTTTTACACCTTTTAGTGGTAAACAAAGGAATCTTATAATGCAGCTGTAAAATAGTTACGGTATTATGGCTATTAAGTTAGTTTTAAGGTAATGGAATTGAGATGACTGTTATAACATGAGGAATATAATATGTGTTTTATGTATTTTAATAAATAATCTCTATATTTAACTCTTTATTATTTATTAAATATTGCCTAGACTTAATAGCTATACAGTAAAAAAGTGTAATTCAAATCTGTCCAGTGGTTCCGGTGATTAGTATGTACAAACAGACAAATAGACCAACACGCAATTTTTTTGCCGATTTGTGTTCGATTGCTGTTCCTAAGCCCCGATATTTTTACGGGGTCTTTTATATGTTTGTATTATTTTATACTTAAAGTTTCTTTTCCGAGGGGATTCATTTATTCTTCAACGATTTATAGCTATTGATAAACAGCTATAATATAACGATCAAGTGAGCAATATTACAGTTTAAAAAGAAAACTTATAGTTGATTAAAAAAGTAGGTAAGTTGGGATTTTTAAATAAATTATTATGAAGATTATCGAAAATTCTTTTTTTTAACACTGACAGCAAAATTCTATATGAATTTGTTATTATGTCGAAAATATTAGATCGGAGAAAAAGTATTTTCGCATTATAGTATGTATGAAGTTGTAATAAAATCTTTTCTCTACACAAAAAAGCTCGATATTTGGGTACCTCACGAGCTCACTGAAAGAAACCTATTGACCGTGTACTCATTTGTGATTCTTGAAGCCAAAGAGATTTATTACAAGTTCATAATTATATACTATAATGCGAAAAGACTTTTTCCCCGACCTAATATTTATCATCAAGAAATATTTTTGTACAACAGCCTCATTCTAATCGTATTCCGCCACATATAGCCATCAGTACATCTTCCAGTACGACATAAACATAGCCTCGTTACATGGAGCACGGGTTCATTTTCCGGTGTTTACTCCCGCACGGGACTGCGGACTACATCTCAATAAGGAAATGAGAGCGCTAACGATACCTCTCACTGCTAGCTTTCATGGTGAATGTGTATTAGAGATTTTACTCGAAATAGAGCACCGGCTGTTGTACGATGAAGATCATTAATTCCAAAATATGTGAACAATTGTATTAACTACTAGCTGAAACCCGCAACTTCGCTCGCATCACAAATGAAAGAATAGGTCAATTTTCCTTGTTTCTTTTATACGTTTACTCATATAATATATCACAATATAAAATACATACAAAAATCGCCAAACTGTCAGCCAGTTTGTTGGCGATAGTGGCGATGATTTCGTAACATTTTTTACTGGTACTCTGCTCCTGATGGTCATAGCGTGGTATGTAGCCTATCTTCCTCAACAAATAGACTATCCAACACTAAAATAATTTTTCAATTCGCGTCAGCGGTTCCTGAGATTAACGCGTTAAAACAAAAAAACAAATTCTACAATTTTATTAGAGTATAGGTTTTAAATTTATGTCATCAAAGCATTCATTATAATCTATAGTTGTTAACCTTTGTCGGACCATCGGATGTCAATAGGTCAGTTAAAATTGACATTCCGTCTGTTCCTGAACCAATTATAGCTCGGTTCTCTACTACTATCGACTACCGACAACCGGCTTGTCATCGATAAATTTTGTATGAAAATCTGATCAGCGCCTCTGTTGGGCGTCGTGGGAACTATTTTGGCAGTACCTTCTAAATGTCAAACTTTCGACACTCGACAGTACCGACTGTACAAATTTCCGCTACAACAGGCATATTTTAATCATATTTACATTAATGTTTTATAAACAATAATTTGACAGTTAACTACACAGATTTGGATATGACTCAGCAGTTCCGGAAAATTACAATAGCTTTTCCTCATTTCACCATGTTTATAAACCCCATGGACCATGTTGGACAGTGCAAGTAATTTTACATTATATGGCTTTATCTAATGTGTAGGTGTCTTATGCGTCGCGTCGTCTGATCTGAATCTGAGCGTATGAGAAACTATTTTTAAACTCGTTTTTGAAATGGGAAGATTAAAAGACTCATAACAGAATATCGACTGAATAACCTGTTTGCGCAATAAAGCAACGCTATTTTTGTACTCGTAAGAAAGGTTATTAAGTGACTGCCAATTAACGGCGAAAAAAAATTGTGACTATTTGTAATGATTCTAAAACATATGGACAAGGAGTACCTATGTATGTATACAGGTGGTAATTTCCCTTAACAATAAATTTGATTTTATTTATCTAATACAACCACACACAAATGTGCGATTTTCGAAAAACAAATTTTATTTGGTTTTATACTATTTGTTTAGTACACCGCTAATCCTATCATGATACAGCTGACATGCGGTTAGAATACTGTATGCAATATTTTGTGGTTTAAAATATTTATATTCATATTTCCTGTACAAATAGAATCATTTTAAAAGTTTTGTTGCCTAATAAAAATATGTGCAGTACGTAGAAGTAGTTCCTGTACCGGTAGGAATAAGTACAATTTAAAAGTTCTGTGATCATATACATTTAGATGCGGACAAGCAATGACACCTCGACCTAATTAATTTGTTCAAAGTCCTCTCTCTTCCTGAACTACAAACCAGAAAATCAAACGTTATAGGCTTTAAATTTTTAGTATAGGGCCTTAAGACTGCACAGAAAAGCTTCAATTAACAATATCAACAGAAAATATATTAAAAACAAATTTACCCAAACTTTCGGCGCAAACCGACTAAATACTTAGCAAAGGAAACGTAGGTACAAGTTCAAACGACTTGCTGGCAACTCGTTAGTCCTATTCCGTAGCTATTGTTAACTAAATAATTAAAACTTAACACTTTTCAGTACAGCGGTAGCACGATTCTGACTTGTACAATAAGTTGGTATTAAACAATATGTTAGGAATATGAGACTGTTTTACCTCATTTTTCTTTGAAACTGTGTTTTTAAAAGTACTGCTTCTTTTTCTTATCTTTGAGGTGAGCAGTAATAGCCGAGTGGTTTAATTTGGTAACGCACGCGTAAGTGGTTGACAATTCGAACCCGAGGCAACATATCAATGACTTTTCGCATCTGTGCGTGTTTTAGAAATAATGATCACTTGTTCCAAAGGTGAAGGGAAACATCGTGATGCAACCTTGTATGCCTGAGAGTTCTTTAGAACAGTTCTTAAAGGTAGACGAAGTCCCCAACCCGCAATTGGCCAGCCAGATCAAAATCTAAAATATTTTCGGGTTCATTTCGTAATCTATAACGTGAAAACATTTTTAATGAGAACATTAGTAATCTCCAAAAATGCGCAGTTTCTTACTTACATCGTCTAAACTAGTTTTAGCGAAATGCGGCTTTATTTTATCAACTAACCAGAAATTTGATTTCGCCTGCACTCTTCAAGATTTGCGTGCTATATATTTGGTAAAATATATGCGCATAGTGAATATATTATGTAAATGTGACGTTTAACGTGCAATACTGCATCGAGAGCGTCATAATATTACCGCACCCTCATATTTGACAGGAATGTCGATAAAATGACACTATTACGTGTGAAATAACGAATTTTCAAGGAACATGTATACATATTTGCATGGAGACATTCGAATTTAGCCGTCTGGTTAATATCTTTTATACCTTACGCCGGACACATCCAAAAAATTTGTTTGTCACGCGATAATTGATATGAATAATTGATCAAAATCCTCATTTACGCTATAAAATATTAAAAAATAATGCATATTATCTGTGAATTATCGATTTTAAATACTATATCTTAGCGTATTATATACCCAACATACATTATAGCATAACTTAAATCCGTGCAAGGATATTATATCGACTCGATCTAATCTAACTTAAAGTCGAGACCTAGAACCGCTTAGAAGAAGTGGTTTTCTTTAAAATACCCTTGCTTATAAGCTGCAGTGAGCACCTGCAAGAATTTTAAATTGCATATTACACGTGTGACTCTGTAGCACGATTCTCTACAATTGGAACCATCGAGTATTGAGAGTTTAACATTTAAAATGTATTGCCAAAATAGTTCCTACGACACCCGTTAGAGGCGCTGATCAGATTTTCATACATTTTTTTTTATAGCTAACCGGTTTTCGGGATTCGATAGTGGTAGAGAATCGCGGTAATGAAGAAGTATTTAGTATTCAGTAGAGAGAAACATCACAATTATTTAAACATATCAGATAGGAGGATGAATGGAGTCAACAGACCATTACAGATGGTTTTGGTGTTGAATGTTCTGATAAACAATTCTAATGGCTCCTACAATTGTTAGTACAATGATATTTTATACTTTATTCGTTTGAAGTAAAATATTGACTACTACTTTAGTTTAAAATATGTTTAGGGCCAATTTAAATGTAACTTTTACTCCATTTAATGAGCTGTCTGGTATTTATTTAGAAGTGAAAACCCGAGAAATAAAATATGTTAATTTATCACTCTTTTTAACCTATTAACGTCGTTCTGCTGGGCAAGGTTCTCCTCCCAAATTAAAAGTTTTTATCATTATTATCCTCGCCAAGTTGAAATGATATTTAACTCTTTAGTGACCAACAGTCAGTAAAGATTCCATATGAATAATACACCGATTTATCCAAAAACTGAACTTGATTAAAAACGTTACGTTTAATTAAAATAAACTTTTATCGAGACTTTAATGAGGTTGTTAAAAATATTGTTGCATTTTGTTAATCTATATATATAAAAGAAAGTCGTGTTAGTTACACCACTTATAACTCAAGAACGGCAGAACAGATTTGGCTGAAAATTGGTAGGGAGGTAGCTTAGAGCCAGGAGATGGACATAGGATACTTTTTATACAGCTCGACCGTGTTTGAACATGCTAGAAGAACAGAATATGGAAATAACAACACCAATTAGTCATGATCTCCTGGTAGCTGTGGATCTATTTTGCGATCAGAATTAGGCCTAAAAAACTAAAAAACAGCTCTATAAACTCTAAAAACTCTCTATAAACCTTTTCACAGTTACCAGGAGATCATGACCACTTGATTGCTAAACAACTTTAATTTTTATAGATTTAGCTTCAAAACCAACGTAGTTTTATAGAAACTTTTTCACCCCCGTTAAGGCAGAATTTCCAAAAATATTTATTGCGTCATTCTTAATTACTAACTATATAGCCAAATATTAATTTTAATCGAATTAGCTTCAAAACTGACGGAGTTTCATACAAACTTACCCCCTCTTTCTACCCTCCTAAAGAGCGAATTTCCAAAGAAAATAGCCTATATGTTAGCGAAGACTAATAGCTATATAACAAAAAAATTTCATCTAAATCCGTCCAGTAACTTTTGCGTGAAAAGCAAACAACAAACAGACAGACAGAAAAAAATTAAATCATATTTTTGGCTTCTATTGGTTGTACGAAGATCCCCCATTTTAGTTTTTCTTTAATATCTATAATGTGCAGACATGAGGTTGTTATAATTTTATTATATGTATAGATTTACAAACACTTTTTTTTGAATAATAACATGCCATTTTTATTTTAGAGACAAATACAGAAATCTAACAAACTACATTCAAGATTTTTTTTACAATCATCTATACTCATATTATAAAGCTGAAGAGTTTGTTTGTTTGAATGCGCTAATCTCAGGAACTACTGGTCCGATTTGAAAAATTCTATTCAGAGATAGATAGCCCATTTATCGAGGAAGGCTATAGGCTATATAACATCACGCTATGACCAATACGAGCAAAGTAGCAGTAAAAAATGTTTCAAAAACGGGGAAAATTATCTCTTATGTGACGCAAGCGAAGTTGCGCGGGTCAGCTAGTTATAAAATAAAACTTTAGTTTTTACAATAATAGAAAGTTTTAAACTTTAGAAATTAAAATGATCAAACTTATGAAAAGGTGCTAAACAAGCCACAGAATAAATGCCTAAAATTCACACAAAGATATTTTTAACCTACCTTACAAAAAGTTCTAAGCTCCATAATAGATATTTTTACATACTATGCATGTTTAGTTCTTTCCCCAAAATTTTCTTTTTCCCCGAATTAAAATGATTTTTTTACTAGAACGTGTACTCTTTTCTCATAGTTTCGGGGTGGTTCCACATATTATTGTTATCGTTATGGACGCTTAGCTTCAGTGATATGCCATAGAACCTTAGAAAAATGATCATCGACTCATTGTAGTATTTTAGTAATAATATGTAGAAATCGGTATTTGTTTTATTAAAATAATAATAACTAAGTAATAAAACCAACAATGTCACCGTTTAAAATCTCTTTCGTTCCACGGTGACAGGCCGTCAACCCACATATTAAGAAGTTTATAAAATGCGTGAGTTATATAACTGTGTGTGGAAATTATTTTCTCATTAAAAGTTTAGTAATTTGTTGCTGAACAAACAAACAGTCTGGCGAAGGTGTGACGTATTTATCGTGAATGGAACTTTTGAGGGACGTGCTCAAATATGTTTGTTACAATCTCTTGTACCCTGAAAGGCGTTTACCCTTTCATGGTGTTTAAAATAATACAGATTTAATAATGTAATACAAAATATGATCTTAATTCACTGTGATTGCCAGAGAGGTGTAGACTACAGTTTGAAAACTTAGTAGAGAGAATTGGCACATACGATTTATCTATGTAGATTATAATGAATAGCTAATTTTAAAAATAAAATGTCTGTATCAAACAGTCCACCGCCTAATCCCAGTTTCCACATTTAGCGTGTTTTTTTATATGAGTTTGAACGCTGTTGAATAGATACACTAACGCTAAATGTGCCTTAGAAGTGTTAGAACCGTTTAAAATCATTCTAAAGTCAGAATTTTGGACACCTCCAGGTGTAAACCTTACGTACAAGACTTAAAGAGTGATACCAAATTATTGGTGCGGCCATCCTCAGGAAAGTGAGACCGTGTGTTCGATTCCCACATAGAACAAATATTTGTGTGAACAAATACATACAGTCCGAACCTTTAAACTCTCACGTTGCATGTTTAATATATAAAAGAATACGGGAATATATATAGTCCGAGCTTAAAGTATTTTTTTAATAGGACATAACACGTATAAAGTCAATTAATATATATTTTAATAGAAACATATTCATACAGTGATTCTAAACAAAGAGTTATCCCTCATATTCTATTATTTTTTCCATTTACTCCCATTTAGCGTACAGCGAAAACATTTCAAAGGTTTACATTTGACAAATGTTCATCATTTAGAGCTAAGCGTCACTATTGTGTTACTCGAATATATCTCGACTGTATCTCGAATGTATCTCGACTGTATTGTTCAACGTATTATCTCCTTAGTAGGGCTATTAAGTATTTTTGTTCGTAATCTTAGGTTATCAGTATATGAATACGGTTTTTGGAAAAATCTTCATATCGCGTGTTTGTTTATATGGTGATTATGTTTGCTTTTGTGGAATTATATTTAGTGGTTTCTTTTGCTTAATAAATGTACTCTGTATTTTGGATGTAATAGTGTATAGTAGTATTAAAAGATTGGGGTAAACTATGGATAAAAGAGGGATTAATGAGTGAACATTATGTAGGTAGTGTTGTTTATGAAAACTGAAAAGGAATAGTTAAGTATCATGAAGACAATAGTCTTGAATTTGGTTTCGTTTTTTTTTCAGGAAGTGTGTGTATTTTGTTGATAGCCGCGACATCTTTGAAGATATTTTGACAATAAGAATTTTCAGAGCGAAACCTGATAGTCTTAACACTATGGTTTATTCCAAAGTGACCTTATTTCTATGTACCAAGGTTGTTTTGAGAACAGGTTGGACTAACCTTTAATTAAAATATGTTCTTATTGTAAGAGTAGGGAAAATACCCTTACACACAATATTTTTCTTACCTTTATAATATTTTTTCCTTTTAAAACCACCTCACAACCCTTTTCAGGAAAAACGTAAAGTTTTATATTATGAGTTACTTTCGATTCCCATTGAATTTGAAATCTTCCAAGGTTTGAAACGAATTAATACATCCCAATGAAAATTAATACAATATGGACCTCTGCAAATATCTGACTCTGTCGTAAAAACTTTTTTCTTTTCCCTAGATTGAATACTTGTAAAATTGCTTAGTGTAGTGTGTTTCGAAATATGCGGGTTTTCATCATTACCTATTAACGTTTTTAAACTCTCACGACTAGTACACATAATATTATAATGCAACGGGTCTTAAAATGAAAATTGAAGGCCACATCAGTCAGCCCGTGACCACGGTCGATGTTATTCGTTCGAAACGTCGGGTGAACAGTTTTTTTCAATCGCGTTCAAGACCCGTTACATTTTAATATTATCATTATCTATCTCAAATTTCAAATGTAGGTATATCTCAAATTCAAATTTATATTCATTTTCAGATCATAAACTGTTCAAATTGTAGTCCAGGGTCATTATTTTGCCTCTTCGTATTTCGTGCTATTTAAACAAAAGGTTTTAGATTCAATGCATTTCTACTACGTTGCACTTAAAAAGCTTGAAACGGGCAATGTCATTTCTACTCGTACTAAAATATTTGAGATGTACGCTAATTATAATATAACTTCAGCAAGAAATATTCTTCGTTGCTAATTCAGTGGGTTTGGGAATCTTTATGACTACAGCATTATCTGACGATCAGTAATGGAGAAATGTTTTCTATACGACACCGCATTTGGCCAGCGTAATAGACTCAAGGCCTTTTTCATTTAGAACGAGACCTCTTGCCAAGTTGTCCTACGATCATCAATTCGATTTTTATTTTAGAGCTTTGTTTAAATATTGAAATGAATGGCACACACAAAAACGTTTATTTTGATTTTCATGTGTTTTGTGTATGCGACTTTTCGTTGGCATTCTGTTATCGTAAGAAACTTTTGTATTTGATATATTACAGTTATGTTGAGGCCAACTAAAACAAAGGCATTCTTCATTTTTTATCACAAAATTATATTGAACAACTCACCGAACTAATTGAAAGTCATTTTATTAACACATAGCTGACCCGCGCAACTTCGCTTGCGTCACATAAAAGAGAATGGGTCAAAATTTTCCCCGTTTTTTCACTGGTACTCTGTTCCTATTGGTAGTAGCGTGATGATATATAGCCTATAATCATCCTCGATAAATGGACTATCTAACACTGAAAGAATTTTTCAAATCGGACCAGTAGTTCCTGAGATTAGCGCTTTCAAACAAACAAACAAACAAACTCTTCAGCTTTATAATATTAGTATAGATCAGCGATTTTTGTCTGTAGACTAAAGGTTCTCATTTGCACAGGTGCACTTGGGGTATAAATAAAAGAAAACAGCGTTGCCACCAATTGTATGTATCTAACCATTTAATAAATACACAAAACATTCTTATTTCATAGAGACAGTCACTTTTCTACTATTATAAGTGTTCACCATTGTCCAGTGTTGATGGTAAACTTATGTTAACCACGAATATTTAATACAAAGATAGTTCAGGTACCGTAATACATTCTGATAAACTTAAAGAACAATTTTTCAACAAATTATATAGATTTCTTATATTTCGACCTGTTTTACCACTACAGAAAAATATATCCTTTTTTTAAGCCGCTATTGTCCCACTGCTGGGCAAGGGTCTCCTCCCTAGAGGAAGGGGTTAGGCCTTGGAGTCCACCACACTGACCAAGTGCGGGTTGGAGACTTAATGTAGATACAGATTCCTATAAGTCATTTATGTATTGAATAGGATATCTGCTACTAATCTGTTAGTGGTAAAACAGATTTATAAACTTTAGAAATAGTAACCCAGCCTTTCGAAAGAAACAGTTAGATATTCAAGTTATATATTGGGAATAATTGACAAGATATTTATATCATAACGTACCTACTGTAAAAGATAACATCTTAATTTGAATAACGTGAAATAAGCTTGATTTTCATAGATTTTTTATATTATTTATTCTCTAAAGACACCTTAGGTGTAGAAATTCTATACATTGAGATATATTTTGGATATATTTTAATGAGTTTTCTAAACAATAATAAAATCAAATGCAAGTATGAAGTCACATTTAATTTAATATATTTTTAATGTTACATCGAGAGATTATTTTCATGTTATTTGTGAGAAAATCGAGCTTACTGTAGGTACTTAGTTTGTAAGATAGTTGTAATATGTCAAATAAGTTATTGTATTGTATGTAATTTACAGATTTTCAGTGTAGTAACCATCGTCGGTTTGCTGTGATCGCCTGTAGTAGTCCATCTGTGGGCAAAAACATACGTTAAACATTATGGAACTGTTCTTTTGCAGCATATGGTTAATTGAAAAAATGTTTTATACTACTACTCTCGTGGTCTCAACATTTAATCACAAAAAGATTCTAAACATCCAGGAATGTTAGCAATATCTTATTATGTACTGTACTATTTTAAAATAAATTAGCATTAAGATTAAAAATTCGACTCTCTCATTAGTTAGTTAGTAGTAGTTTCTCATTAGCTACAATTAGTTCTTCAGCATGTACGTACGAGGCAGCAGGAGAGAAGCCTCCTACTGCCCTCATCCTATCTCCTAATTAATTCACAATGACACTGCACTGTCTCACCGATGCAACTGGTCATAAATTTAGACTGGCTTTACACAGTGTGAGGTGAATAATTCTTACCAAGTGCTTGAAGATGTTCCTAAGTTTCATCTTCATTACCTCCCTGGCGGCCACGTCGTCTCGGTCGTATACACCTAGGACAATCACGTATTTATTATTATGATGTGCTGTAATAATTGGGAGTACTTCAACAGTTGAAGAACTGTTGTAGAACGCATGGAAATGTAATGACGTGGGATGGCAAGATTGCGTTTAGTAGCTAGGAATGGAAATGAAGTCAAGTCAATTATAACAAGATATTAGAACTGAATAGCTGTTTGTTTAAGAGGTAAAGATTAGTGTTACCTAATCTAATTAAGACATATTAATGTTAAATAAAGTCATGAACCTATACTAAGAATTAAACAATATAGTTTTGAATGCGTAATGTATTGAAACTCAAAAAAAAGTAACTTATATATATACAGTACCCTAGAGCCTTCAATAACTATGATCATTTACATTGGCCAGCGTGCATTTCAGATGATTCAGACATTATGAGCAGATTTTACACCTAATGGACATCATTCATTAAATTTATCAGAACATCTTAATATATAATAATGTCAGGTATCAAAAACCTGCTATATGTTTTAACTAGAGCCATCTTTTGTATAAACTTCGCACAACACACAGATCACGGAAGGCGTACTTGATTTACATCAACTAGCTAGTTAGTTCGTTAGTCTATTGTGTAGTGAGGTATTAAAACTTCGCCTCACTACGAGTTACTATCAAGAACTTGCTTCATTAGCCTTTTGATTTTGACATCCTTTATTCATATACTGTGTGAGGTATTGAAGTTTTACACATATTGCTTCAAGAACTATATGATTTTGTTGGTTTGCTGATTTAAAATTATAAGTTTTCATTGCTTTTTAGTTTATTTTAGTAATATAATGAGTTTCTTTTGAGGGGTATTGGATACGCGTTGTAATAGTTTTACACCTACGAAGGCTATTTGCTTTCAGCTCATCCGGAATAGATATTCATTTTACTCAACCTGTTTATTTTAAAAGTTGTTTTGAGTATTTACGCAACCTACTTTTTCATGCTTTAGCCAAAAACTTCTTCATAGTTTAAAATTTCAACGTAATTATTTAACAAATATAGCGCCTATGAACTAAAGCTCCATAAATACATAAAAAAACCGTAATTAGGTTTCAAAAAGACCCTTGCTAAGAACATGTATTGTGTGTCTATTATTTCTCATGATCCCACAAGGTGAACAGCACAGGCAATTAACGTTACAAAAAGTTGTATTGTAACTTACAACAGAATTTTGTACCGAAATGACTTCCTAAAGCTAGTGGTCCTTACCTCCATCCCTGATAGGTATGATGTCATCACCAGAAGGCAGAACGCCGCTGTATCCAGAGTGAGGGTACACGGGGTGAGGAGGCGTCTCCTCCTGACCCAGCTGGTGACGGGCCATCAGGTCCTGGCTTGATAGCTGGTGACAAAATATTCATATTTATTACTCCTACATTACGGATACCCTTGCCCAGCAGTGAGACATTAATGGGTTATTTTTTTTTTACTAGTCGGAATGAAAATCAATTTTTGTATGCGGTAGTGTAGTGTTATAATGAGTGGTCGTTTCCATATTTTTACTTTGATGGAAGTTAACACTAAAAATCTGGTCACGGTCAGAGACAAATGTAGAAAACACAAAAGAGAAAGGTAAGGTTCGTAACTGCTACGTCCTTTGGTATCTGTCTACAGCCATGGGAATGCCTTATTTCCACGTTCAAGTGTGTACAGCGTTAATACCTAGTATTTCAACTACTGAATTAGAAATAATCGTTTATTACTATTAAAACCGTAGAACCTAATTGGCCGAAATATAATCTTAGACTTCAAACAATAATTTAATATCTCAAAATTATTCAGAAAATGGTCACTCATCCTTGAAACCTTTAAAGGTTAAAAGTTATTTTATCTAAACATCTAAATATCAAACAAAAACATTTTAAAACTACACAACCATTTTAAAATACGTCAAAATTAACCTCTTTACAAAGGAAGTTTAGTTAGAACAAAACAATCATCTAATGAGGCCAACTAATTACTAATATTTTAGTTAAAAGCCCCCGGACGGACATACCTCAGAACTTTGAACCAACTTGACTTAGTAATTAGAAAATATGACTATAAAGGCGCGTTTACACTAGTGTTGAGGAGGATATACAAGAGGCATTTTTCCTTAATGACTCAAAAATGTTGAAGCAGCTCAATATTTTTATGCTTGCTCTTACGTGAACTGTAGGCAGAAGGGAAAGGAAGGGGGAGCTCATGTCTAATTAATAACAGCCGCACCTATCGATCTCTGAGGTTAAGCTACGCTCGTCGAGGTTGTTCTGTAGATGGGTGATCATCTTATACATATCGAGTACCTCCGTGTTTCGAGAGGCGTAAAATTCTGGATCTCGGTTGTAATTTTCCGAGATCTTTGACAGTCGTTAACAGTAGCCAGAAGCTTGAAAGTCTGACCACCAGTCCTACCGATGGGTATCGTGTTATAACCTAGGTAACTGGGTTGTGGAAGTCCGATAGACAGTCGCTCTCTATGTAAAATCACTTATGTATCTCAGTAGACAACAATTTGAAAGCCGCTATGTTGTACATTGTTTCCTATCTTAGATATACAATGATTAACACGTTACATCAAAGCAGCAATGTACTAAATAGTGCCTATCAATTCGTCGTACACTAGTTGTCAAATATGATACATAATACGAACGCAGAACAAACTACTGCTTGTACAAACTCATTAAAATTTGATGTTTCATAACACTAGTTTACACTGAGGTGGTCGTTTCGATTGTGGTCGTTACTAGTCGATGTGTGGTCGTAATCCCCTTCATTAAGAGATGGTCGCACGCTATGTGGTAGTTTTTAATGTGGTATAATCACGGCTTTATATGATATTGATGCGTAGTGTAGTGAAACTAATGGATTGTAAAAAGTAATAGTGATCTCATTTCTATTTCTATATAAAATCTCATTTTTATTGGGATATTTTGCATTAGCATGTTTTAAAATAAATAGTATGGGATCGGAATGTTAAAGATAGTATAGGAGTTTATGATGCATAAGCTGATTAATTTTAACGAAGTATTTTAAGTATTTATGTTACCAAAGTCATATAAAATAATATAAAAATAATATATGAGAGTCGTTTAACATTTTTTTTTTCAATTTATCATGATTTTTGATTCATCTGCTTTCAAAGTATCACACTAAGCCGACTTTGTGTTTATTTTGCATACTCTTTTAGTATATAGGAACACAGAAATCCAAGGCAACAAAATCTAACTTTAAGGGGTATAGTGTATACTACTCATTATAATGCGGTCATCGAAAGGATGGCTAGTGGACCCCTAATTAAAACTCTCAACTATTTCGGTAAAACTATAAAGTTTCCGGGTAACAAAGTATGCGATAAATTATTTAAGAATAATATTATCATGTTGCTTACAATAAATATTATTACACTTTATTAATTTCTGGCTTTAATTAAACCACAGTAATTTTATGCTTTAATATTATAGAGATAGGAAATAGAAAATATACATAAATATTATTTTCAACTTAACCTTACGTGTGTTACATACCAAGGTGTAGTCTAGTTCGAAATATAATGTTAGTCAAATGTAATAGAGGCGAGTGTATTGTCTAATACAAGGGCTACAATTGGGAATATTCTCATCTGAATGAGAAAAACTTTCCGCAAACGAATTTATAGTTACTGACAGGCTCATTGAGAAGAACCCGCTAAACCTGTGCCGTCTGGTTTCTGAGTACATTTAGCGGTAGTTTATCTATTCAGTAGCGTTTAAACTCATATAAAAATACGCTAAACTACCGCTAAATGTACCTCAGAAATCGGGGGTAAGTCACTCTTTTAAATAGTAGTAGTATTTTATATTACAACTAGCTGACCCGCGCAACTTCGCTTGCGTCACGTAAGAGAGAATGAGTCATCATTTTCCCCGTTTTTGTAACATTTTTCGTTACTACTCCGCTCCTAATGGTCGTAACGTGATGATATATAGCCTATTGCTTTCCTCGATAAATGGGCTATCTAACAGTGAAAGAATTTTTCAAATCGGACCAGTAGTTCCTGAGATTAGCGCGTTCAAACAAACAAACAAACAAACTCTTCTGCTTTATAATATTAGTATAGATTTTAACGATATCGTTAACTGCTTTATCAACAAACAAATAACATGATACTGTAAACATTACTGCATTGTTTATACTTCGGTCACAAATGGATGTATCAATCTTTGAGACCACACACACATCGATATTTTATGGGAAGACAATACTTTTCCATACAACATGGGTCTTTTATAAATGAATGCTATTAAAGTAGTTTTACGTATATTTTTGTAATAAAACATGCCTACTACTATATGTATATGAGTAGTAGATTATGCTTACGCTCTGGTTTTTATTTTTTTGAGAAACACCAAGGAAATTAGTTATTAAAATCATTGCATAAGTTATGTTTTATTGCATATTAAATACTTAACCAGAAGACGATACAAAACAAGACGGACAACTGTAGTGGAAAAAGATATGACTGGTTGTGAAGTTTCTGAAGACGATGTCCAGGACAGAGCGAAGTGGAGGGGTGAGTTATGGAAAGGTGACCAACTACCATATTGGATTGATAGCATGGAAGTGAAAAAGATAACCAAGCCTAGCCAGGCGTCTGCGTGTTCACCAAAATCCGACATTTTGGTAAAGAATAATAAATACTTTAACTAGATATTTCATGCCTGTATACCTCATCGGTAATTGCTTAACGATAAAATGTTCATGAATCTATTTAACGACTTCGCAACGGTTAATGGCATGTCTGTAGAATTCAGAATATTTTCTGATAAAATTCCGCAGAGAACGTGTTAAAATTACAATTTTCTAAATTAAAATTAATTGACGCTCGTAAACGGTGCAATATGCATGCGTGAACTTTTTATTACTGTACTTTTTCTTTTAGTTTCTAATTAAGTTTTTACTGTAGATATTTCCACTGAAGTGTCGATCTCTCATTTATATTTTTACATGGAAATTCGTGTAATAATTAATAACGGTCTTGCACTGTATATTTAAAAGTCACTGGTCTCCTCCCAAATGGGTAGTGTTAGGCCAAGTCCACCACGCTGGTCAATTATAATATTAATGAAAACTAAATTAATTTACTACACTTTTATTATGAAGAACACCAGAAAAAAACCCATTTCTACTATAAGAACTTTGAAGATTTTGACTTTAAAGGATTTTATCTTTTGTATTGGAGAAGAAAAAAAACAAAGTTATGGGACTTTTTGGAGTAATCTCCGCTTAAGAATCGCCGCAGATTTATTTATTTAAGCTTGAATTATGGTGACACCTTGCGGCGACAATACATACAATCATTTTAATATCCATGTTTTAAGCTAAAGGAAAATTAATGTCTATGAGATATGCATAATCGTAAGTTCAAAAAAAAATCCTCTGAAACTTTTAAAGAAGAAAGAAACGATATGTAGGCATAATTTCACACCAAAATTTTGATGTACTTATAAAATCAGTTATAGTTATTGAATAACTTATAGTTACTTACATCCATGGAGGTGTCGCCGGATCTCTTGCCGTGCCCGCCGAAGCACGAGTGCCCGAAGGCGGAGCAGCCGCCTGGTGACAAAATATACGTCATAAGTTTGTATATAATATAATATGTATTTACTAGCTGACCCGGCAAACGTTGTTTGGCCATAAAAAAAAATTAAAAAAAGTGTCACTTAGGGGCATGAAAAATAGATGTTGGCCGATTCTCAGTCCTACTCAATATGCTCACAAAATTTCATGAGAATCGGTCAAGCCGTTTCGGAGGAGGATGGCAACGAAGACTGTGACACGAGAATTTCATATATTAGATTAAGATTAGGACCTGTTTTATAGTTTATTAATAAGTGTAAGATAATTGCTTGATATTGTTTGACATTGAATGTTTTTTTTATTATTTATTATTGATTTGTTGTTTTATACCATTTCTCTGTTAAAACTTATTGGTTGATATAAACGCTAAGTGATTAAACCCGTTTACATTAATAAAGAAACCATAGTTCTGATAAAGTGATAGTAAATGTATGCTATATATTGCCAATACAAAATTGCTGATACCGAACCTAATTACCATTTAAAATTTACTTCATAGACTAATAGATGTCGTAGCAGAACTTCGTAGCAACAGCGTAGCAATTTCGTAGAACGTAGCCGCGTCGCATTGCTACAAAGCTACACAGCATTTTTACTATATTTGAAAAATGGAAAACCTGAATCATTAACTTTACTTATAATAACAATTTAAACAAATAAAAACATACCTAGTTTACACTACGACATATGACGTCATCAGCTCAAATCAATTCGCGGAACGCACTCAAAAGGCTATAGAACACATTGAGGCTACGTTACAAAAGAACTGTGACGTTTTGTGTAACTGTCTGTCTACATTGTGTCTGTGTATTGTTGTAACATTGATAGTTTTTCATTTGACTTTGTTATTTACCAAGAATTAGGTCGCGTTTTGATGTCATACTTCAATTAGTAATATCAAATCGAATTGTGATATGACTATTACTAATGTGTTTAAATACGTTTCAATTTGGATCAATCTTATCACATGCATCATCACGCCTGTTTTACACGAAGAAGTATGAAATATTTAACGCCATTATATTATGGCACAGTACCAAACTCCAGGCTACCATCAAGTAATTTCCGAAATCTATTGGAAAATCCTAGTAAATGCTTTTCCGCCCCGGGCATCAAACACATTTGGATCAGCCTCCGCATATACTATCGCCGTGGTAACTATGTACATGCATATATCTGTTCAAATCACACTTATTATACAGTTCGTCTATTTCTTAAGTAACTTTCATCTATGGATAGTACCACAGGCCGTGAATCAGGCATAGAGCTCCCCTTTCATTTTTGGCAAGAAAATGACTTGTCTAAGATGACAAGAGAAGCTTTTCTCGTCTTTTTCCATGATGAAAACTTTGCCATACTTGGTACAGAACAAGCTATCAAATCACCATTGCCCTTTATGAAGTTTCTAATATTGTTGCACCGTACAAAAAACAAAAAAAAATATGATGTTTTGTTTTAAACCAGAAAATATCTCTTGAAAATTTGTTCGAGGTGACGTAAACAAAAAGTTCAATGCAATGAATAAATAAAGGTCTCTGCCCCCGATTTTGGAAAGGATTTGCGTGGGCGATACAATTTTCTTCTTACTCACAAATAACTTCATAGAACATCAATATATCTTTTTTAGCCTTTTATGTGTCCCTCTACTGGGCAAAGTCCTCCCCTATTCTAATATTAATATGTTTGTACGAACATATGTTATTGTAGATTCGATTGTATCCACATTTAATGATTTATAATAAATTTAAAAAAAAAATAACTATCATATTACTAAGCCGCTGTGATATTCCTAATTTATTTGTTTAGGTTAAGCAGCCCTTGATTCGGACATTCCGTGGAAAGGTAGACGCTTAGTAGTATTTGAGCTGAAAGCCTCTGGATTGGCACTTTAAATGTTATTTTTATTCACAGTTTTACGCATCCATTTCAATTCCTGTTAATCGACATTTTATACAACTAAAATGGTCTTTTCTCAAATCTAAATACATCCTAAACGATTGCTTGACCGACTACTTAGAGGCAATCAATGTAAAAATCTCTGTAAATATCAGTCGGAATACCGGCTGTACCGGTGTTCGGTTGAACGGTGAACCGAGGGCAAGCCGCGTTTGCATACACACCGGTTAAACCTTCGCTTGCTCTCTCGTATTTTAACGTTCAAAGTGTAGCCACTAGGAACGCGGATTGAGGTTTTAAATTTTTGTTTATTTGTTCAATTCAGTTCTATAAATAGTGAGTAAGGATCTCTGTATTATAAAGATTTACTGATTTAAAAATAAAATCAGTACCTATGCTTTAGGACTAAACGGGGTACTTAACGATATTTAGACCAAAAAGTAAAATATATTATGCGTAGTCTAGTATTGTCATTCTAACTTTATCAGGACGTAAAACTAAGTAAAAGGACAATGCAAGGGCTAATGGGAAATGGGAATCGGTAAAGAACTTTTTCAATTCAGGTGTCGAAAACACTGAATAACATTGTAAGCTGAAACACTGTGAAGCTAAAAAACGTATTTCAGAACAACAAATTAACCGCGACCAACTCAATTTCATTGCAGTTGTAACTAACAAACTCCTGTTGTTTAGAATAAACTACTAAAACAAAATTGTAAAAAGCGTTTAAATGTGGAAAAGTAATAGAAACAATGCTGTTAACAACAATAGCTGTTCGAAACAATCTCTATCATTCCAAGATAACTGATATATTCAAATACTTTGGTTAGTGAATTCGGTTATACGTGTAAAATGATTTCCTATTTCCTAACTACATTCATATTTATATATGTCTCGGGACAGTCTTTTCTGAGTTTTCTGTTAAACATTTCTCAGAAACTGTCCGGAGTTAGAGAGTTGACGTCGGGGAACACGTAAAGCCGTCGGTCCTACGCTTGACCTCTCGCTGGTCGTGTCGGTTTAGTCGTCCCACCGGGCTTTGAAAGTAGAGGGATAGACAGTGTATGTAGGTACATACACTGTCTATTCCCTCTACTTTCAAAGCAAAAAGGTTTGCCTTGAAGCCAAATCCTGCACCGGTGGCTGGTTTCAATGAAACTAGCCGCCGTAGCCGAATATCGGCCAGGAGAACATTATTATTTCATTTTGGACGACCACAAATAAATTTGTATAAAGAACTATGTATCAGACTACTGTTAAAAAATATGTCATAACAAAATGAATAGGTACTCGGTTTTAGAGGCTCCACAAGATCCTAGCGATAACACATTATGTATGGACGAAGTTTTTCATACAATCGCTCATTTTTATTATCTCCGTCTACATTATTGTTTCAGTTTCATGTTTAAATCCGATTCCTTTCTTTACAGTTTTATGTGCAATTTAAAATACTTCTGTAGCTTTTAAATTTCAGTGTGATTGGGGTCGGAAAGTAGTGTTTGCGTTTAGCATCTGTTTTAAATAATAAAATCTACTTATTTATTGAACAAGTCATTGCGGTTAAGGAGCGACATTATTTACTTTATTATTAACTAACCCGCGCAACTTCGCTTGCGTTACATAAGCGTTAAAAAAAATCCCGTTTTTGTAACATTTTTCACTGGTACTCTGCTCATTATGGTCGTAGCGCGATGATATGATTTTTCAAATCGGACCAGTAGTTCCTGAGATTAGCGCGTTCAAACAAACAAACAAACTCTTCAGCTTTATAATATTAGTATAGATATCTCATAATTAATACTGTACATGGAATGTAAGGTGGTAAGCCTAATATGTACATTACACCACGGGTTGGAGATCCCTTTAAGCAGTGGGACATTAATTCTCCCACTGCTGGGCAAGGCTGTCCCACCCGTAATAGGCCTTGAGTCTAGCTCTGAAGACTCATATAGCAAGTAACTTAGAGTTTCAAACTCAATGGTTAAACAACTCACTTATCGTCAAACAAGTCTAATGCTAAAACAACAAGCTAATCCGTAGTCCGACTGAGTGATGACGTCACAGTCACAGGTCATGACGTGTGTACTATGACGTCACTGATAGGATTACACTAACGAACTGATATACGAGACTTAAGCTGCGGTGCTAATGATCGCGATTAGCGAGTCTGCAGTCACATGTATGCTGTTTCGTAATATTTTGTTAGTTTGCAGCGATCTGCTAAATTATTGATCCATTTCCATTAAAGATTAATTAGCTACATTCTGGCTGCTTAGCGAAAGAAAAGCATTGACTAGATTACAAAAAGTCAATTTACAAAGTTATCATTTCAACTGCAGCCTTTTTTGGGAGTTTCAAACTGTGTTTTGGACTGCGTCAGTGTTTAAAAAGAACCATTAGCACCACCAGCGGAAATATTCCAGGACTTATAAAAAACAAATAAAGGAATCCAATAAAGCTATTATTTTTAAAGATCTCCAATTGTGGTGAGCAATAACGAAAAATAAAAAATTGTGTATAAAATAGTTTAAAAGAATTGTTTTAAAAAAGCTGTTGACTGGTAAAAAGGTTTATTCAATATATTATATGAATTATTGTATTATTGTTTTTGGTGTTTTACAAATATCCCTGCATAGCTTTTTGTATAAAGATATCCGTTCAAAATAATTGGTGACGTCATTAAAATTACGTCACCAGTCTCACCGCTCTTAACTTAACCCTCAAATAGTGTAACTGGTAGTTTGTGATCTGTTGCATAATTCATTGAGCCGGGATTCCTCACTATTCGTTACCGGCTTAGCCGCGACGATTTGTTCAGTACATACGGCTTGTTGCGTAGTTTAAGGGTTAAAAATGTATAGAGACGTCATGATTTAGTTGTGAATGGAATTGTATGATGTTGAATGGTTAGGTTTGAATGGTTTTTGGTAGTTTGGTGGTTTTTAAAGCAAGTGATGTGGTTTTTAAGTAGTCTGATTAAAATAATGACTGGAAAAAGTTTGCTCTTTTCTGTATATGCAAGACGTATTCTATGAAACTGCAAAATTCTAAAAACATAAGCATTGCAGTCTCTTAAAATTTGCCAGAACGTCGAAATATCTTGCAACCCAACTTTTTATATGGTGGTCGTAAACCTAACAGTAATGGGTAAAAAAATGTAATGCTTTTTTAATTCTTAATTCTATTTTAGATTAACATGAATTTAAGAATGATTTCAGAACAAAAGACCTTTCTACAGCCTAAAAGCTAGTTAGCGGTAATTACATTTCATGTTAGCAATAAACGTCTCAAGACAATATCGATTATATACAGTTCCAAGACTTCCTTCTTAATCCTGTTTCAGTGTAATTTATGTTAGAAATTAAATTAAATCCCATTAGGATGGATACGGTGTGAAAACAATTAAACAAAAGTGTCCTATACACGCACACACACAAAGTATCACACACACAATAACCACTCTTGAACACACACAATACACACATGCTTAACTTCTTTATATTATTATACAATACGCCTACACATGTTCGTGTGTGTGGGTGATTAAAATGAAGACGCAAACATCATTCTAAAGTGAAAAATGAAAATGTATGTATATTAGAATGTTCACTTTTCATATCAATTCATTAAGGATTTATTATATTTTAATCAATCTTCAAAACATATTTACTGCCAAAACTTAGTACCGCAATAAATAAATGACTATATTGTCTTCTAGATAAATTCATAGATAAAATTTCGCCTTATTTCTATAAGGGTAGGCAGAAACCAAAGAACATCATTACAAACAAAAAAAAATCTTAATAATATAATTACAAACTGCCCTTGGCGACCGCTGGTTACGTACTACGCACTTGACCGTAATGTTAGGCATTGCCGATTTTAAGGTTGTCTCGAAAACTATTCTTCTAATCTGGTAATTCTCTTAAATGATACGATCATAATATAAGAAGCATCGGCTTTCAAATAAAGCACAAACAGAACGCCTAAATCTAATTTGTCAGATATAGTAGTGTATTTACAAACTAAACAAATTCAGAACTTAATCGTGGTTTTGTTCAACAAAAACGAACACACCCTTCAACTGTTTCAATTTAAATTAAACAACTGTATTCGTAAAGTTTTTGTTCATTTCACATTATTATCAACACATTCGGATATATCCAATATGACTAAAAACATTAATTACACATTTGAAATTACATTTTGAATTAGCAAAAAATGGAATATAATTTTCCGATAGAAACATGAAACTATTCCCATAAACTTGAAATAAACCTCATAGTACGAGATCCGACCGCGTGATTTATACGTTCACCTGTTTGATTGATGAAATATAATTTTTATCGATATTTATAACTAAACCAATGCAGATCCGCAAAGGTGGCCATCCAAATTTGGCCGCAATTAATTTTAATTAAAATGTAATTAATTATTTATTGTTGAACAATTACGTTCACTTGTTATTGTTAAAAAATATATTTCATTAGAAAGAAATATACCTGAGATACCGAGAAAGGTCAAGGTGCCATCCCTCACTTGGCCGCAACCTAATGTCAGCCAGGTGTAAACAGGTATAATTTTGTTAAATATATACGTTCATAATGTATTATCATGTTATACATACCAAATTGAAGATTAATTCTTTCCCTACATGATGAGATATAGGTGCCTATGCAAAAATGCCCGCAAATAGTGACTGCCAACGATTAAAGATAAATAAAAGCGAGAAAAACTTAAGATAAACACCGCATGTCGAATAAAGATAGAGCATGCCAGCTGCTTGTCGTTTTCATGCTACTGCGCATGCGTCCATAGATAAGACTAAATACCGTACTGAATATTGCAATCACGTGTTTTTGACAGTCTTATGCGCCACGTTGTGTTTTTTCAAGTCCAAAATTATAAAACTTTGTTAATATTAATATTGATATATTTCATTCTTAACGTTATTAAAACGTAAGAATAAAATGAAGAAGTGTTTTTTGTTGTGTTACGAAAAGATACAATATCGTAAACCGACGTGACACATCTAAGCCACCAATGTATATTAAATTAAAAAAAAATGTATTTTAATGAACTATTTTTACAGCATATTATTTTTGAGCAGTGATAGCCGAGTGGTATATATGTAAGTTGACGAAGGTTCGAATCCGAGGCAACACACCAATGACTTTTCGAAGTTATGTGTGTATTAGAAATAATTATCACATGCTCCAACGGTAAAACGGTGAAGATAAATCTTATTTCTTTTTAATGAACATAATATAGGCGATGCCTTCATACAAAATACATACATACATACATGCAAATAATATGCTGTAAAAATAGTTCATTAAAATACATTTTTTTTTAATTTAATATACATTGGTGGCTTAGATGTGTCACGTCGATTTACGATATTGTCGAAGCACAACATTTCTGAGAAGAGTACTTCGAAGTTAACTGCTATCGACCTAGCATTATTGTCGAAGGAGTATGTCGTCGAAGTCGCATTGTTTCTTATTTAAGTTATGTCGAAGAAATGGTTTGTCGGTGTACAATAGTGTCTGAGACTAGGTATATCGAACTCTAGTATTGTCTAAATTAAAACGCATCGGAGTGCCATTTTGTCGGAGTAGAGTAGTGTCGTACAAGAATTTGTCGAAGTTCAGTTTTGTAGTCTTTTCGTAACACAACAAAAAACACTTCTTCATTTTATTCTTACGTTTTAATAACGTTAAGAATGAAATATATCAATATTAATATTAACAAAGTTTTATAATTTTGGACTTGAAAAAACACAACGTGGCGCATAAGACTGTCAAAAACACGTGATTGCAATATTCAGTACGGTATTTAGTCTTATCTATGGACGCATGCGCAGTAGCATGAAAACGACAAGCAGCTGGCATGCTCTATCTTTATTCGACATGCGGTGTTTATCTTAAGTTTTTCTCGCTTTTATTTATCTTTAATCGTTGGCAGTTACTATTTGCGGGCATTTTTGCATAGGCACCTATATCTCATCATGTAGGGAAAGAATTAATCTTCAATTTGGTATGTATAACATGATAATACATTATGAACGTATATATTTAACAAAATTATACCTGTTTACACCTGGCTGACATTAGGTTGCGGCCAAGTGAGGGATGGCACCTTGACCTTTCTCGGTATCTCAGGTATATTTCTTTCTAATGAAATATATTTTTTAACAATAACAAGTGAACGTAATTGTTCAACAATAAATAATTAATTACATTTTAATTAAAATTAATTGCAGCCAAATTTGGATGGCCACCTTTGCGGATCTGCATTGGTTTAGTTATAAATATCGATAAAAATTATATTTCATCAATCAAACATGTGAACGTATAAATCACGCGGTCGGATCTTAGACTATCAGTGTTTTATTATCTTAAATCATCATAACTGTATTAGCGTCCGCCTAAATTAAGTTAAAAAGAAGAAATGCTTGAAATACTTTTAAGTGTACAAGGCATCATATCTTTGTGTTAACTTTCTTTTTGTCTAATTATTTTAACTAATTATTTAACTTTAAAAGTAGGATTGACGACTGACAGCCCTTTTTTACTCAGTCGTACTTAGTAACACATTTAAAGCACATAAAATAATTAATTTAACCCAACACAAAAAAGTAATTTTACTTGGACATTTCGTTATATTAAAAAAATGTTATAATAAAAAGATGTTCGTTTCATTTCTGTTAAAATTTTCAAGCTATTTTTTTAATATTTAGAATGTTCAAATTATAATAAACGCACTGATGCATAAAACTAAATTAAAATAATTTCTCCAATTCTTGATTATTTCTGTACATTCACAACAAGAAAAATACATTAAACATGTTCTCTAATTGCTTGCACACAACACATTCATATTCCTTTTTATGCAAATATTTTAACCGTCTTAATTTGCATTCTTCCCTGATGATAGTCGCAACTACTATACACGGAAAACAGTCACTGGGCAATTTAGTCAGTATGACTGACTGGCACCCTACTTAAGTCGCCTGAGTGACTCTTAGACTTGCTACACACAAATTCGGGGCCGCATTGACAATCCGGCAGTATTTTTCGATCTACTAAACCGACTTACTCCACTTGCTCGGTTTGTGCCGATTGGACTATTGGCTCAACAAATCCTTCAAATCTACAGTATTTGTAGGACAAGGAAGCCGACGACAGTACAAACTACTAGATACTTTAGATTGGTTTATGCCGATCGGGAAGTTCCATCGGATTCTGTGGTCACTATTCGGTTTTCATTCGGGCACGGCGATGTCGAGCGGCATTTTCCCAAACATTTATGGTTATTTTCAATTCGCCCAGCTAAGCCGACTCGTTTATATGAGTAGCCCGTAAAAGTGCAAAGTAAGTGATAGAGTTTGTTACCCTTTTATACATAAACTACTGAATATATTTTGACATACATATAGTTTTTAATCTGAATTAATACATAGTGCATCTTTCTCAGGATAATGTTACTCAGCCGTGAAACTAATTTTTCAAGACATTCATTATTATGTTAGTTAAAAGTTAAAAGTCATAATAGCTAAGAATACGTTGTTTTCTCTCGGGACGTACGCGGAGAGCATCTCGGAGTTGTTCAAAGTTGATTAAAAGTGTGTTACACGTACTCTATCTGTTGCTGCAAGTTATTTATGTTTGTTTGTAAGTGCAACGTGTTGCCAACTATGACATGTGATACTTTGTAGCCTTTTCAAGTTGGTGTTTGTTTTACCATAGGACTGCTTTTTTCTAGGGCTTATTCTAGGAAATTCTATAAGGGAGCTAGACACACTGTTTTTTAGGGATTTAAATAATTATCATAATTTTTTACGCCCTTTCTCTTGTGTAGGTTTTATTATTTATTTTTTACCGCAGTATACTAAGGCATTTTGTTCATGAATACGTTTCAGATAGAGATTTTATCGTTAACAATGTTATACTCCAGATAATGAAGATTTCTATCTTATCGATACCTAGAGCAAAATGTAAGTTTACCTAAACAAAGATTTTTATTCAAAACATATCTATATTACTGTAGCGTTAACATGAAATTTAACAAACACAAATATTCTTAAAATGGTTACTATACTTACTAAACTATATTTTAAATTATTATCTAGGTATTTCCTGAAAGGTCAATTTATCAATAAACTATGAGTGCTTCTAAGAACACATAATAATTTGTTAACTTAACCTATACAAAATACCATGCTAACTTTAACGTAACGTTTCCACCGATTTTGTTAATTAACAAGCTTAAGTGCGCCTGCCTGTCTATTATTATATTAATCCTACATAATTTTGTTTTATGGCTGTTTTGGGTAGCCACGAGCAAAAATGATAACCAACGTATTTTTAAAAATTTGAATCCGTAAGTAGCTTTGAACAAATAGCCGCAAATACACAAAGTTATAAAAAAACTAGTTTTGGTAAAAAAAATGCTATATTGTTTACACAATTTTTTTGCGTATTGCATAGAAATAACATACTTACTCACTTATGTGACGATATTTTAGCGGAACAGAGTGACGACTTTCGTGTCTAACTGTACCTATTGATTAGTGATTAAATTTAAACATTAAATTAAAAGCAAGTATAAAAATTCAGTATCTATTATTAAACTCATAATTATTAAGGCAATGAAAGTAAAAACCTTATTCCTTTAGAGATTTCTTTAAGAAATGTACTAAAATATCGTAAGTTTCGCAATCGGCGTTAATACAAATCTTGTTTGAAAACATAATTGTTGTTATCAAGTTTTAAGCAACAGATTGTCTGTTATCTGATAACTTGTAAATTAAAGGAAAGGGTTATGTTAACTATTAAACTATAGTCATACCATTATAGTTCCGAGAGGGAGTTTACAATTAAATTCTGAATTCTAGAAAGTATAGCAATTATAATATTTGCTACGTTAGAAATGAAATGACTGTATCTAATTATCTTCTTTGCTCTACTTTTTTGGGATTTTAATGTAATTACTTTTAAACTGAGCCACAACTATTTAAAATGTTAATCTAGTTTTCTAGTCTACATAAAAAAGGAGTGATGTAAAAAATACACTAGCAGTCGCGTTTGACAATAGAATTAGGCATTTAAACTAATTTTCAAAAATTATAAACTTTATTTAAAAGTGAATTTCTAAAACTAATTCTCAGTATTTCTAATTTGTAATGACGTGACTTTGTAAAAAGATTAAAATATAAAACTTTGTTTTTTTATTTGTTAATGTCAAAGGTTCAACAATACGTCTATGGTGTCCCTCCGAGTTTCTCAACTTTGCGGTTATCCACAAGTTTTCTCTTTGAACAATCCGATATTTCATTTTATTTCATAAATATTTGTCTTTGTTTCATTTTCATGGTGAATTGACGAAATATTTGGATGTCAAAATTGATGGAACGTAATTTTTTTAGGGGAGAGTTATAGATACTGTTGCGCGATTCTCTACAATCGCAACCATCGAGTATCGAGAGTTTGACATTTAAAATGTACAAAAATAGTTCCTACGGCGAACGCTAGAGACGCTGATAAAAGTTTCAATTCATACAACATTTCTCGATAGCTAGTCGTTTAAAAATAGTCGATAGTGGCAGAGAATCGCGCTACTGGTAAAAAAACCTAATATAATGGTCAAAAAATTACATCATCGTCTATTCTTTTACGAAAAATTGCATTACAACAAAAAATATTTAAACACCGACGTCATACCATTATCTACCTATTAAGTAATCAAATCAGTCGTCAGTTATTAAATATTAGTAAAAAAAAAAAAAAATCCACAAACAATATAATTCTCTAAACAGGTAAACGTACTCAAGCATTCATCCGAGATTGTCATCGATATAAGTGAAAACCTCTTTGGTGCTTCAAACTTTTTGAACAGCGAACGTAGTGTAAACATGTAACAGTATAAGATGAAGATTGCTCACGCATTTGTTGTTGTACGTGTACAAGTTATCAAACAATATGAGTTAAGTGTTAATAGAATTATTATAAGAGAAAAGATTATTGAGTTTTTCTATGAGGAAATCTTAGTAGCAAACAAGTTAGGACTCAAGGCTGGTAGATATGATTTAGTGATGGCCAGTTCCTCCATCGCCATATAGCTTTATTCGAGACATAAAAATTGTTTTTTTTTCCGTTTTGACAGATTATCCACATTTTTTGGTGTAATTTTTTTTATTGTGTCTTTCATTTTTATAGTTCAAATACTAGTTTCTACTCGTGACTTCGACTGCCTAAAAGATTTTCCGTGAACTTACCTTACGTTGCAATTTAGGTTGTAAACTATGTGTATCAAATTTCTATAAAATCTTTTAAGTAGTTTTTCCGTGAAAGAACAACAAACATACATCTGTCCTCACAAACTTTCGCAATTATAATATTAGTAGGATTTGGGAAATTATATAAACGTCATGTTATTAATAGCAATAGGTGTGTTTATTGTATTATCTAGTTATTGCTCTGTATAATTTTGAAGGTAAATATATGGTCTATTTAGAGCTTATGTCGTAACAGATATGGTAAACTAGTAAGCCCACGCTGTTTGCGAATGTGGCCTAGTTAGTGATTGACTATTACGAGATATTATGACGCAGCTAAGAGGAAATCGATAAATATGTCTAAATCGATAAAATATTTTTGTAACAAAAGTCTTGAAAAAATATTGAATCGAAATAACCAAGAGCAAGTATTTTACCTCAGAAAGCCTGACATTTCGGCGCTGGTTACGCTGGTCGCAGAATGACAATAATATTATATTTATGTAGGTAGATATTTCCATGTCAAGATGTGCTCTAATTTTTTTCTCAAAATGAAACTACGCATATGCTCCAGTACTGAGCGTTAAAGTCTAAAACGGTTCGTCTATAAAGATTTTTTAAAGTATTCGTTTAAACCCATTTTTTTTTTTTGGAAAATATATTCGAAAAAAATACTTACTAAAAACACTTTACTGTTTCAAAACTTTGTAAGTCAAGCTGTCAAAAATTGACAGAACAAAAGGGGCAGCCATTTTTTTATTAAAAAAAAAGAAAAGCGTTATAAAAAATACAAGTAGGGTGTCGTATCGTAATAAATAAATTCTCTGTGCGCATTCAATCGAAGACATTTATTCGCTATTCCACATTTGACATTATGATTTGACTGACATATTTCATCTTTCGTGAGAAAAACATATAGTTTTAGCGATGTCGTATTTCACTGAAATCCGAATCGGTTAACAACATTGATTTAGAATAACTATTAAATAATCAAAAAGAGAGAATCAAAAAGTAACAGCAAATGCATTAAATAACTATTAAATCATGCCGTAAGCTACCTTACACTTCTCCGAAATAATTACACTTTTTACCCCGGGAAATCTTTACTCGCGGAAGAAAATGCCAGCAGAAATTATGTTATAAAAATATCTCACAAAACCATATCAATCTGTGTATCAAATAAGTCCTGTATAAAATAAAATACTCATCTCCCATTACAAATCACACAACCCTAAATTATACAGATAATAAATTGAGAGCTCATTTAATTAAACGAAATGTTGCTCTTTAAACAAACTCGTTTTATATGTTTTGCGAGAACGATGTAAAAAGGATACAAAAAACAGTTTCGTATCACCTGTTCAAATTACATTATACGAAACACGTATTATCTTACAATGAGATTATATTTATTTAATATTCTATTATTTAAAAGCTTTAGGATGTTACTAAATTTTGCCCGCGACTTTGCTTGCTTCAGCATCATGATTTTTCCCAACCCAGCTTCTAGGCTTCTATATTAAAGGTACGTATTTTATTTTAAATTGCCCATGAAAATTCAACACTTATAGGTGCATATATATCTAGACATGTCCTATTATATGTACCGCTACAAACTCATGTATCTTCCAATAAAAGTATCCTTAGGGTCCGGTTAAACTATTCCGAAGATTACTTCTGATAAACAGAAAGACAGACAGACATGTCAAGGTATACCGTACTTGAGAATACGTAGTAAGTTTCTAATCATAGACAGGCACGTCAATTTCATATTTATATATCGAAAACTATTCAAATTCGAATTACGAACTCATTTTTACGTCAAAAAATGGCGACATATTTTATGTCAATAGCCAAACTTTTTTCAGAAATATTCTCATACAGTAAAGATACTGTCTGCCAGTGTCTCTTGGGCGCCATAAGCCAGTGAGAAACTTGGCTCATTTATGGTGAAACACCTTCAAGTTTAGATTGTGCCTGATGACGGATGACACTCATATTTTTGACAGCTTTTTCATAATTTATTTACGTTTCGTTTCCTTCCCTTTGCATATTATAACGTGAGTTGTGAGTGGGAATTTTAAGGGTTATTTTAAGTTTTTGTTGGAATTAGATAGAAGATTTTGTTAAAATGGAAAATAATATATTTGGTTTTTTGCGTTCTTATTAATTTTTGTACATATATTTTCTTTCAACTGGGCAAGACATACATAAAAAACCCAATTAAAATAAATTCACACTTTCGTTTAATATACTGTTTCGTAAAAACTACGTAATGAGGTTGTATATCATATTTGCACTAAAATAATGGCCACTATTCCACAAAAAAATATTAGAAACGCCACTAAAAAGTAAAAAGTTTTATTTTTCATAATAAAAATAAGGCTGGCTGTCATATTTTTAACGATTAACAGCCAGTCTAAATGCGATAACGCCAAAAAGTTTTATTAAATGAGTCATACCATTTAATTAGTGATGCAATTATTCACATGGAAATAGGCGCATTCACTATTGTCCAGTTTCGTAAATTATATTAACCAAATAATTGGTATCAATTTATTTGAGTGGGACATTATATTATAAAGTTAAAATTTAAAACGAATTTATTCCGCTTAAAGTTGAATGTGGCATTTGAAATTTAAAAATCGAATACATTAGTGCTGGGTGTTAGAACAAGAATTCTTTGCGCCTAAATCAACACATAGACCATAAATATGGTTTTAAGTGTTGCCACACGTGAAATAGTAAATTTATTTTCTTCTTGAGTTTTCACATTTGTTCAGGACTAGGCCTCAAGTTGGGTAACTTTGTACCAAGTTGTGTTAAGTTAAACAATTTAGTTTGCATAAGACTATCGGTAGTTAGGAATAAACATGTTTGTTTATTTTAAAGTTCTAGTGGTGTTATGAAATTATTAAACAACTATAGGAAAGGTATTATTGTTTAATATTGGTTTACCATATTGTTTGATATGTACTTAATTTCAAGACTTTTACTGAATAAATAAACGTTTACCTAACCTGACTACGTTTGACGCAGTGATTAACCGAATACTAACTCCGGGACTAATGTTTATGTGATGAGCACCAGTATCGGCTCTGAACCTGGTTGTCAATTTACCTATTCAACTATGTATTTAGAAGTTTATAAGTAGTGTTTACTAGTTACTTGGTTACCATATTTACAAGCTTTGTTTTTAATCAAATCGTATGTGAATTGTCTTCCAGACTTTGCAGCACTATGACGTCGTAACTCAAATTAGTCCTTTCTAAATCATCAAAATTTTTAACTTTACTCTAAAATACCTAAAATTCTTCAGTAAATTGAAACCACAAGGTATAATAGTTAACCCTTTCAAAAAGCGTTTGCATAAGTATCAAATTGGGGATCGTATCCCTTATCAGAACATACAAAGGGCTGGACCTACAGCCTTTTTGATTAAGCAAGTAATTCGCACTGGCCTGGAAGGGACCAATCGTTCATACAATTTGTGAAAAATATACGCTTGGTTTTGTAAAGTATATCATTTGTGTGCCGTGGTAAATAGAATTCGTGGAAATGTAGACATTCAACGTTTTATAGTAAAGTAAGGCTAACGTTTATAAAATGTAGATAAATCCTAACATTAAGGACAAAAATCTGTTAAAATAATATGATTATTATATGAAACGAACAGTTAATTATTAAAACAATGTCAATAACTTTTAATTTTTTTAATATCAGTGATAGGTATTTTTTTTTCTACATAATATCTATGCTGAAATGTGTTTTCTGTGTTGCGAGTATAATGTACTTACGTTTCGCGCTAACTCCGTGTGAGATGGCCAGAAGCGCGATGATGGCAACAGCAAGGTACATTTGAGCCATTGTTGAATCTAGAACAAAACAAAAATGCATTAGAAATTTTATAAATATCTAAAATATACTCGTTGTTGAATAAATTTCCTAAATTACCTATCATTAATAAATCAATATTGCAAATCATGGCAATCACCATAATTTAAAAATAAAAAAATATGTTACAAAAAGCCCGATATTCATAATTCATAAACCATAGTCGATTAGGGTCAGCGCAGACAGAGAGGAATAATCCTCGCGCGGTCTTGGGCATTTTCTTTACGGATCGCGTATGCTCGAGCATGCGCGCGACTTCGCGAGCCTGCATATGATGTTTAATGGTACACGTAAACATTCATGAGATGATACTAAACATATTAATTTTTCTTCGTCCATATTTTGTGTTCGATATGCAGGTACCTACTATGTATTAAAATCCTAAATAAATGACGTTCTCCCTCTTTAAACTCAGTGACAACATTGAAAGTACTCGTACGATGTCGGCGGCGACTCGATGCCGCGCTGGGATTCCCGCGTATCTTCGAGGACGTGCGAACATTTTTTGTCAGGGTCAAGAACTTATGCACTTTATTTTAATCATTTTAAAGTTGATTTTCAAGTGCGTTAATAAAATCCTCTCCGCCACGCTCCTTTCTGTCTGCGCTGACCCTAAGGCACATTGAAAATGTTTACGTTCTATATTTAAAACGCAACTACGCGGGAAATCTTAGTGAATACTTTTTATTTTGTTTGAAGCTTAGGGTTTCGGTAAATTATCGAAATATTTCTAATTTGAATCAAAGGGAACAACTGTTTTGTTTCCCATTGTTTATTTGTTAAGACGTTTGAATGTAATTTTCATTGTTAAAATAATAATGTCAAATAAATAGGCGTCTACGAAACTGTTGCTGTAAAGAAATTTTAACGGATCTTGAAATTATATAGAAATTCAACCATTCATAAATGTATTTGGATGTTCTCTATCGCTCTAATTTAGTCAACTTATTTATGGTCCTGTATAAATAGTTTTCAGAGTCTTCATCTAGCTAAATTATTATACTTATAAAAAAACAGATAATTTACAACAAGACACGTGTAACTTTGCCGTAAACAATAGAATAAAACTTGTAAATCAATAGTTTAACTGACAAAAATATACAAATGTGTTGCCAACCAAAAATAAAAAAGAAAACAATATTCAAAAACAGAACAGTACACACGAAAACACCATTTGAAATGGCTGCCGCAAACCGTTGACCAACAGATCGTTCAGAAATGTAATCAGACCGTTCCCACCGGGAAAACAACTAAGTTACACATAACCGGACGTCCGGAGACACCGTTATCGTGGCCAGTGTTACTTGAACTCCCCTGACACCTTCAAAACTACAAGTTGTACGGGTTGATGTTGAAACGTTCATGCATGAGGGGTCTAGGTATTGTGGTCAAGTGGGTATAGGCGAGAATCTGATTTGTGGCCGTCTGTGACGCACCGTACTGAATCGTGGAGTGCATTCATTTTGTCGGTTGAATTGATTTCATCGCTCGTGTCACTCTGTTTCAGAATTCCAGTGTTTCAGTTCGCTTTTGATGTATTTTTTAGTGTCGACTTCTCTTTGACGTCCTTTAAACAATATTGATTTATTGGATTTTTGTTATCAAACGCTTTGTATTTATGGGTCCTGCCGCTACTATACTTACTATACAACGCATAATCGTTCATGAAACGAAATCTTGATGTTCTATTGCTATGTTCTGTTCTTGTTTTTCTGTTGCAGTAATTTATTAAGCTTTTAACGTTCCCGCTGTGTAATTAAACTGTATCAATGAAAACTAGAAATATGACAGTAAAACTGTTTTAATGACCTTTGGAACTTAATCAAATAAAACCCTTTGTAAGTAAATTAACTTGCATTTGTGTAAGATACAAACGAGTATGTAATTTTAATCTACAGTATTGCATTATAATGCATTTTGTATTAAAATCACATTAAATAACTAATGAATTACCAACTCATATTTGTGTAGAGCTCAAGCCAGCAGGTTATATCCCTTTTTCTTCTAAAAAGAGGTTTTAGTTCTAAACATGATATGATATGTTCCTGTCGTGTATTACCTCACACTACATGTCGGGAAGAGGTAGGCGTTTGGCATATTCATAGCTGTGACTCAGCAAATAGAATTGGGCTGCAACCACCGGACGGATCTCTACTGAATTGAGTTCTAACGGTTACCAATCAATGTATGTTGACTACACCTACAGTCTTAAATATTTTAGTATCGAACTGAATCCTTATTTTTAGTCATGCATTATGATGATTTGAAAATAAAAATTGATGTCTTATGACAACCACAAACTATAAACTGTCACGTTACATCGTTAGCCCAAAGTAAATTAAATCAATTTCGAAATATTCTTTCCATTGATGTTACTTATACAAGCGAAAGAAAAAAAAACTAACTGAGTACTTTTAGTACAATGAGTACATGACTGCCTCCGTAGCGCAGTGGTTAAGGTCGCCCCCTGCGCAGCATTGCGTCGGGAGTTCGATCACAACACCAAATGATTATTTGTGCGACCTACAAATTAATGATAATCGACTGATCAGTTTATCTAAAGCTTACTGACATACAAACTTTGACATTTCTAATAATAGTTTGGATAACCACTAAAATTTCAGAGCAGAAACCTCAAAATACCGAACGTAATCGTGGGTTAGTCGTTCCATAACGCAATTCATCAATAAGTTAGCGCAAGTAATTCGTTTACGTCAGTTAGTAAAGTCACTCATCGCGTTGACCGGCGGCCGAACTTATGACGCGGCTCAACACAACTTGCTAATAACATTTATTAACTAAGCCTTCACTGGTTTAGTAACAAATCAATGATTGTATGCGATTATGGTGAGACTATGCCGAAGAAATATAGTCCAACAAATTAATAGAGAGTCTTGTGTACAAGGTTCACGGCTGAAGAATGCACACATAATTAATTATATTATAATATACCTACATTTTATTATAATTGAGTATATTTTTTGAGACCATTAGCTCAAGATACGCTATTGTGCATTAAACACCGCAAGCTTTGGAGGAAAACCAAACAAAATTTACCTATTATTAATATTAAAATTTCTGTAGAATACAAACAAGCTTGCATGGAAAGTATTTCCAGAACAAAAAATCCTATGTATTATTCGAGGTTACAAACTATCACTGTCGGTCCAGCCTTTCTTCCAACTATGTTGAAGTCGGCTTCCAGTCTCACCGGATGCAGCTGTATACTAGTGCTTTACATGGAGCGTCTGCCTATTGGACCTCCACAACCCAGTCACCTGTTTGTGTATAACACGATACCCCTCGGTAAGACTGGTAGTCAGACTTTCAAGCTTCTGATAACGACTCTCAAAGATCGTTGAAAGACTAAACTATCCTTTTTTTACGTAAAAAAAAATTAAGCATCACACACTAATTTTCACATTTACAACACAAGTAAGACAATATTGGCTAACACAACACAATTATGAGACAAACTGAGACAGGTAACAATTATAACAAAGACATACAATACATATAATATATAATATAGTAGACAAATGTGTGGCAGTCTCAATTAATTACTTACTACAATGATCAGAGGAACGGTGTTATAATTGCCAAGCAGTAATTGCAATACACTAATCCTTGCAATTTGTGCCTGTTATGTAGGTCATCATAATTATTACTGTCTTATAATATACTAGCTTTTACCCGTGACGTCGTCCGCCACCTGAATTTTCCCATGGAAATACGTAATTTTTCCGGGGTAAAAAGTAGCTTATGCACTTTCACACCTATCAAAATAACTCCATACCAAATTTCATGCAAATTGGTTCAGTAGTTTAGGCGTGATTGAGTAACAGACAGGCAGAGTTACTTTCGCATTTATAATATTAAATATGGATATGGATTATACATATTATCACTGCATTGGGCTAGTATGGTGGACTAAGGGCCTAACCTTGGACTGATTTAAGGCCCTCGTTTAGAAAGACACCGTTACTCAGCAAACACGAGTAAAATAAAAAAAATACTATAAAGAAATATTTCTGGAAAAATAGGCGACCAAGAAATTATGTAATAATATTAAAATATTTATCAATCGCTTTCTAATGATCACTTTTCTTACGTAATATAGTTTAAGGTATGTGATGAAAACCATTGAAAATATAGATGTTTTATAAGCGACCTTTTTACATAATTTTCTCTCGTGATGTCACCAATCGACCTGTAATATTTTTTTTGCATTTTTCGGCTTTTCTAAGAGAAAAGGACAGCAAATTATATCAGACTAGCGGCCGCCCGCGACTTCGTCCGCGTGTACTTTAATTTTCCCGTTTTCAACAAGAGCAACATTTTATAATTTTTTTCCCCCTTTTCAGACTCTTCAAAAGAAATTTTCAAAATTATCTTTTATTGCTCCTCCTCCTTAAGAATCTCCATACCAAGCTTCAACTTTCATGTCAAGAAATCATAAACGTTAATTTTAGTTCCTTAGCTTCTTTACTTGCCAATAAGCACATTCAAGCTTTCATCAAACACGTCAAAACGTATCAACTAACTCAACACCAACTTACATAAGATCTAAGCTCTCCTATACTGATTAGACGTCCAACACGCTTGATAAGGCGTACCTTTTACAATACAAAGTAATCAACCGTGAATACAAGATGAAACTAAAGAAGGATTTTGGTTGGAATCCGATTGTGTAGTGTGAGTGTGTGACCGATATTTCCACGATTGAAGTTTAAGAATTCTGCGTGCCTTTGCTTTGCTGTGGGATTTTTAAATCTATATTTTTTATATAAAATGTCTAGGTTACAAGGAGTTTTTGATTCGGTTTCTTTGGATGGGATTCGGAGACAATATGTAATTGTCATTGTATATTAATGATTCTGTACTATTTTATTTGTTAAAAGAGATAATGTAAGGAACTACTGGTTTGAATTGAAAAAATATTCTGTACATGATAGTCAGTTGATTATGAAAGTTTATAAGGTTGTTCATATAATATCACGCAATTACTAACAGGAGCGGAGCCGCTAAACTGGAATTACCAAAAGTGTTAAATAATAAGATAAAAGCTCTGTGAATGTGAGGCAAAAAATCGTTTATACCATCTTCTAAATAGCTGAAATGTCTGCTAAATTCATTTTCTTGGTTTTATAACTTAATCAGTCATGCCAGCCTAATTAAATTTATCATTTATTTTAATTTGATGCATCTACATAATTTATGCAAATTCAAACTACGTGTCATTTTTTTAAACGCAAGTTAATACTATGAACAAAAGCTCAAAGAAATTACATATTTTGCAAGTCTCTAAAATTCGTTTTTTCGAACTGTGAAACTATTTTTTTATGAAGTTGAGTTATCGTGAATACGAGTTTATATCGTTACTTTTAATATAATGTCGCAAACACTTCATAACTATTAGGAATATGACTCTGGATGCCAGACTGTTTCAAATTGTTTAAGCGCACTAATAAAAGTGTTTTATGAATATATTTCTTTAATTTCTTGGCGATTTATAGTCAAAATGGTATCAAAAACTTTTCTTGGATCTTTAACATACTAAAGGTTGTAAAGGTCTGCTTTAAAACCATGAGATTATACATGGTTTTTTAATTTTACCGATGCAATTTTTTTGAACTGTGGAATTTTCTCAAAATATTTACATCCTTATCCCAAAAAAAGGCATATTTACATTTTTTAAAAAGTACTACATGGTTTATTTTACAGGGTACCTATCTGTCTATTATATGGTATAAATTAATTTTATGTAGAAACTGACACATCTGGCTTAAAATAACTTAACCAACGCATGTTTACCTATAATGTTTAACGAACAGTGTTAGTGTTAATGAGTGTTACTGTAATCTTGAATGCAACTAAACATCTCCCTGTGGGCTTGCTCAAGAAAACGCGGCTATGAAAAATAAGGTAAGAAAATATTTTTCAATAAATTTGAGGTGCATGAATAATGTAACACTTTAGCAAAAAATAAAATAAAATAATTTATTAAATAAAGTTCTAATGTTTTGCAACATAATACAGTTTTGGGAACATTGTGTTTGATGTTGTTCATTATCCATTACAGTTTTTTTTTGTGTGGATGCATCGCCATGGTCGTTTGTTTTAATAATAGTTTAGTAGTTTCGCCTGTCTTTAGACTTTAGAACCTTTCGGAAAATTTATCAATACTGCAAATTATAAATGTAAAACTAAACTTTACCGATATTAAGTCAATATGAAATGTAAATTATTAAAATGATATGATTTTTACATAAAATTTTATTTATTATTATATTATATGCTATATTAATTATTAATATTATAAAGCTGAAGAGTTTGTTTGTTTGTTTGTTTGAACGCGCGAATCTCGGTAACTACTGGTCCGATTTGAAAAATTCTTCCAGTGTTAGATAGCCCATTTATCGAGGAAGGCTATAGGCTATATATCATCACACTACGACCAATAAGAGCAGAGTACCAGTGAAAAATGTTACAAAAACGGGGAAAATTATGATTCTCTTATGTGACGCAAGCGAAGTTGCGCGGGTCAGCTAGTTTTCAATATAATTTTCTTTTTTCTAAGCAAAACAATCTTAGTTTCAATAAAAGCTTAGTATTTTATCTTCTATTGTTATCGAATAACATGATTTTGGCTATAAAGATTTGACTGCCTATGGTATTATACATACTGTGGCTATCAGATGTCAGTATATCTACCTGTTACATCATACCTACTCTAAATTCAGGGTGAGTTAACACAAATACGGTTGCATCTAGTCGCTACAAATTGTTAAAATCAACTCCGAAACTAGATTATGTGGACGGTTCGAGATCTTGCAATAGAATCTGTATACCGAATCTAGTTCAATTGTATTGTGTAGTTATTTAGCTGAACCAAGTGATTTGTAAAAGAGATGAAATACTCTTAAATATCGTGTTATTATTATAGACAATACGTTTATTATACCGGATATTCCACTTAAAAGAAGCATCCTTTTCTGAAGCCCTAAACGATGTTTTACCGAACTGAACACAGAATATTCAGTTAGGAGTATAATTTTTTTAAACTGAATAGTTTTTTAAATGGAATTATATATTTTTTTCTTAATAGAGTTTATCTGACTGATTAGATTAATGTGCTATCATTATTAATTTAAGCCCATAACATAGATATTAATTTGCTAAAGAAATACAAAAAAGGTATTTTTCAATGCCGTAAAAAAGAAAAAAAAGTATTTACTACATCAAAAGTCTATAAAAACCTAATAACAAATGCTCAATATAAGTAAAAAAACTCGAGATGAATCAGTTTTATGTTATCGTAAAATTATTCGTCGCGATACTGCCAGCACTTAAAGGTATTGTTTCTCCCTCCATGGCCCTCCAATATTTACATGAAATCTACTTATACTCCCATAATGAGCGCGAAATTACTGCCTATAAGAACGTCTTGTATTTTTTAAATTGTTTGTAAGGATTTGGAGTATACGTACGTATCAATTTTGTAGCGAATTCTTATATTTAAATGTGATAAAAAATAGGTCCTTTATTTTATTGGTAGTTACTATATCGATTGATTTATCAGATGGTGCATATTATTAGGTCGGGGAAAAAGTCTTCTCGCATTATAGTATGAATGAACTTGTAATAAAATCTCTTTGGCTTCAAGAATCATAAATGAGTTACGGTAAGCTCGTGAGGTACCCAAATATCGAGCTTTTTTGTGTAGAGAAAAGATTTTATTACAAGTTTATACATACCTACTATAATGCGAAAAGACTTTGTCCCTGACCTTATATTATTTTATAGTGCTTACTTGTTTTTATGAATGACGAATGTTGGATTAATCATGTACTAACGTTATAAACCTGAAGGGTTTCTTCGAAATTGAGCGCTCTCGTAATATAAACTAATCATCCAATTAAAAACAAATATTGCACTTTAGCAAGGTACATAATGAGTTTAAAATACACATTATTAAATTTGCGTAAAAAGCTACTATCAAATTAAAAAACTCTAACTCTCAAATATAATTTAGTTTCACATAATTTATAGCAATTAATAACCGATAAATCGTCAAAGGGAATTATTAAAAATTTGTGGTAATCTATAACCGATTATAATATTATTCATCTATGAAGTTTTTAACTAAATTCGGATTTGCGGTGACGGATATTTCAGAATCAACATCATTTATTATTGAATGAAAATTAAATTGATATGAATATGATTTTGTGGAAAGTACCGTGGCATTTTAAAATGGTTTATATTAAATTAATTTAAACTGCAAATGATACACGCAATTACACATTTATGATAATTATATTACGTGTTACGAGGACAGATGATGGAATTATGAAGTTATCTATATTTTTTTAACTAATGTCCCAGTGATGGGCAAGGATCTCCTCCCAAACGAAGCAATACTTAGGCCTTGAGACCGCCGCTAGCCAAGTGTGAGTGAGGCACTTTTTGTTGCAAGAAATATGTTAAACAATTTTCGGGGACACAAGGTGTTTTCCTAGAGCAAATACCGTTATTTATACTAATATTATAAAGCTGAAGAGTTTGTTTGTTTGTTTGATTAAACGCGCTAATCTTAGGAACTACTGGTTCGAATTATAAAAATATTTTTGTTTTGAATAAACCATTTATTGAGGAAGGCTTTAGGCTATATAACATCACGCTACGTCTATTAGGAGCGGAGTAGCAACGAAAAATGTTACAAAGACGGGGAAAATTATGACCCAGTCTCTCTTATGTGACGCAAACGAAGTTGCGCGGGTCAGCTAGTTTCTAATACACACGTAACTGCAAAAGTCCATATTATGGTATGTGGTTCGTACCGTCTACCACCCGCGCGTAAAGTGCCAGCTTTAACTAAAGACGTGATTAACTTATTTCGCTCGCTATAGGCTTTATTTTCAAAGCTATAATATTGTAAATTAATATTAACCAATAGCTTTTGATACAAACGAATGTAAAACAAAAAGTATTAAAATTTTAACTTCAAAAGTATATTTACGTGAAACCTCATCAATCTGTCGTCAATCGATCATTGATAACGTTATTGATGAAAAAACTAATCAATTAACTGAGAATCGTGTGCTAATATTACTGAATTGATTATCAATTACAATTATAAATTTTGTCATTTATCATTGTAAAGTTTGACGTGTCAACTGAAAACTTCGCCTACGTACTGAAATAATGACTAAATTTTAACTTAATTGTTGTATTTCGATGATATTGAATATTCAATCGGTTTAAGATAAAAAGTTTTATAGACTTGTATCTTTCTTCCATCTATTGCGATCAGAAATACTAATAATGTTTGTTTAAAAATATAGGCTAGTTTCTGCCCGTGACTTCATCCGCGTAAAAAGATCTATCCTATGTGTTAGTTCAGGTTATAAGCCATGAGTATATTTCATTTTATTAAAATTCGTGTAAGAGTAACAAACATACATCCACCCATACAAACTTTTGTTTTAACACAGTAGCACGACATTAAATACCCAGTAGTTATCGCGTTCTTGTATCGAAACCAAAACGAACGAAATTAACTTTATTTTGTACCAGCATCGAGTCGTACATAGTTTACAAAAAATTTGGCTTACGCTGCTGTAAAGTACGTACTTAATTCTTGTTAAACGATCTCCGTAGGTAAGGAACGAACAGAAATAGTTAATCACTTTAGTGCAGGTAGAAAACTTCACTCACGTTTGTAAACTTTTATGACAAGAATGCGCCGAAACTTTAATTTCACGACATACATTCACGTATAGGTATTTTATAGCTATAAAAAATCAAGATACTTTGGAAAGATTAAGCATTTTCCGTAGAGCTTAAAAATTGTGATGAAACGTAACTAACCTGTAGCAAACCATTTTCATGAATTCTCAAAGTAAAAATGGTTACTATTTTTATTAAAAACGTTAATATTATTTAGTTAATTCGGGGTATTCCACCTTTTTTATTCAGAATTCAATAAAAATATCCCTTTTATATCCACAATCGTGAATATAATTATTTTGACATTTTACAAAGTTTGTAAAGCACTTATCACGATTAGAATTTTATAGTAGTTGTATTTTTTATGATATGAGTAGACCAGGTATTCGTAGCTTCAACTAAGTTTAGATTTCATGGTGTTTTTTTATCAATTGACTGGTAATATGCGACTTAATGAAGGGATATTGGTTATTTGTGAGTTTCAAAACATAACTTTGAATTGATCAGAGACTACATGAATAAAAAATACAGTTTGCAATTTTCATGGCATTATTAAATCTTTTTTTTTTCAAAGTATTTTTTAATACAGTTGCTGTAATAATTGAAAAATTATAATACTATTAATATTTAGACAGGCTCTAACAATAATAATGAAAACTATACATTAAATTAATACATTAAATAATAATTTTATATGTACAAACGAAAAAAAATAAAGCAATTAAATATAAATAAAATTAAAATAAGGCATCATAAAATATCAGCATCGCCGGCCTCGGGTAACGTGCCCAGAAGGCTTATTGAATCTTAACCTTTTAAAACAAAATTATGTACACATAGTTCGTAGGTGTGACCTTTTATAGATAGAATTCTCAAAAATAGTTTCCAATATATCAAGGGCGGCGGAACCGCGGAAGACGGCTCCTACTTTTGGGTAGCGGATGTCCTCACAATCATTCAATTGTACATAATTAAGTGTGTATTTACTTTGACTAGCGTGACACGCGATGACCCTTATACATGGAAAACGTATGTAGATAGTAACAATCCCGTTATAACTTGGAACTGGATTTTAAATAAGTATTCACCCAATGGTATTTCACTACTAGCTTTTAACTTAATAGTATACTAAGTTTTTGTTTGTATCACGGGTATACATATCAATTTAGCCTTTCTTCCAACTATGTTGGAATCAGCTTCCAGTCTCGCCAGATGCAGCTGAATACCAGTATTTTATAAAGAGCGACTGCCTATCAGACCACCACTCATACCGAAAATACACGATATTGGTGATACGTGGTTATAACATGATATCCCTCGGTAAGACTTGTAGTCAGACTTTCAAGCTTCTGACTACTGGTAACGACTGTCAAAGATCTTTGACAATGACAACCGGAACCCACAATTTAACGTGCCTTTCGAAACACGGAGTTCCCGTGTACACCCATCCACAGAACGACCTCAGCAAGCGTAGCTTAACCTCAGAGATCATCCAAGGGGCTGTTGATAACTAAGCCACGAGCTCTTGGGGTTTAATTACGAGTATCGAAGCGAAATGTAATGATGTAATTGCATGCTTATAAGTTTTTCAACCCGTTTTCTATCCTACACGTAGTTCAGTTTTCAAAGTGCACGTCATATCAAGTTGCAAGCTGCTTGCTTTTATCAGTAGAGACAAGTAACAAAGTTGAGTTCAAACTGTACGATATCTTCTAATTAACCATACAGTTCTTTAGAAAACTTGTTACTATGAGTTTAGAACTAATTTACTAGAACATTATGTGAAGTTAATTTGTAACGATGCAGTAGAGAGCAGTTTTAATGTTTTCCTTTTGTTTTCTTGGCGTTTTTTATCTGTATTTCAAACGAGACAAAATTAAGTTTGCTTTAGTCTGTGTGCCGAAATCTAAAATGATTTTTTAAGCTCGAAAATAGTTCTTAGTTACCTAGTTAATGCTGACGACGACTGCCGATTTTGACAGTAACTGGTACATCTGACTACTGTTTTACTGGAAGTTCTTAGGCTGAGCCATATTTCAGTTATAATGGCAGTCAATTGTATCCAACGCATTATCGCGATCATTCTACATAATAACATATGTGAAGAGTTTAATTTAATATCTTTATATGTTGAAGGATAAATTGTTATACGTTTCAAGTCAGTCCAAGCTGGTATATCAATTGATGATTAAAAAGTTTGTGATTTAAACCATTTTATCATAAAATCACAGGATAAATAAAAAGATTTTTTTCTTAATCGTGTATTTCGTTTTTTTGCTATGAATGAAAGTATTGTGAATGAGTGACTTTTCCTACTAAATCTGAAAGGTTATGTAGTAACAACGGATTAGTTTACGCCTACCTGAGATACAATATTTTATAGTTAAGGCAAATTGTTTATATAGTTTGAATTTATATTACTATAGTAGCTGATATTTTTATTTACAGTTGTACAATATTTTTATGATTCGTGTACGCGCTGGTACAAAAGCTGAATAATTGCTATTCATCATATTTTTACGTAGATTCAGTGCCTGCAAAATTTCGCATTTGATTTATTATAAAATATTATATTATTCCTATGTTAATTAAGTATAGCGTGAATTTTATTAACAGTGTCTTTTTATGAATATGGCATTTGTGATTAAGGTTTGGTCATGACTTAATAGTCTGCCTAACACATTTATGAAGAAGATAAAATTTGATTATGTGAAAAATGTAATTCATTTCAAGAACTGAAAAACAGTGCCATTTTTATTTATATAGAAAATAGTTTGTACACACTAGCAATGATTATAAATGAATTTTGATCGATTAGCAAATATTTTAGTATCATTTACTTGTAAAAGTACAAGTAAAAGTAAAAGAGACACTAAAATATTTACCAATCGACTTTAGCCGCAAAATTAACCCAACATTAATCCAAAAAACAAATATAAAAATCCAATAATAATTAAAATTTATACAATAAAAGCACCCCACCACCAATAAAATGTCTTTCATATCTTCACGGCACATTCGTAATGAAGGCGTAAACACATAGAAGGTTATACGCTTCGTTAAATTACATATTTCCATTGAAGGGAAAACGTCCTAATATCTGTGGTTCTGCAAATTACTTGCACATCGAAATTGTCTCGACAATATGTTTGTGAACATTTTACAAGGCAGAATATTTGTATGCCAGTGCGTGGTTTTTTTTTAAATATATGACAGGTGTTGACTTTTCCCGCGTGAAATGTTTTTTTTTTATTATAGCGCAATGCATTAAGATTTGACTATTGGCAGTTTGAATAAATATAGAAAAGAGTAATTAGAAAGTAACTGAAACATAATCTAGGTTTAGAATCCTTAGATTTTCTTGTATTTAGTTACATATAAATAAAGTTATATTGCTGATGAATTATATTTAAAAATATTCTGTAAATTAAAGACATTCTCTTGTTCTGAAAACGAATCAACATTTTTTTTATTAAATAAATACCGGCTTTAATTTATGTACTATAAAGAATAACAAGCTTTAAGTTGCTCGTAGCAAATTAAAACAATATACCGTAGTGCATGTTATAATATTTAAAACTTTATGAAAAGTTGTAACGCACTGTACTAAAAGTATATTTTTTAAACTATTAAGGCACTTTAAATAATAAGATAGATAAACAAAATTTCTAGCATGATTCTCCTGAAAAAAAAATTATAAAAAAAAAAACAAAAAAAATACCCGATGCTTCTAAAAAAGTGAATTAAAGGAGGTTTACAATCACTAAAACTTACCTTTTTAGTAGAGTCCTCTGGTACAATAATACACAGTAGTTAGACTAGGCTGAACAGTGCATGGCCTGTGCCCCTAAAGTTCAGCTATGAAGTGCGCTTGGGCGGGAAAAGCGCGAGCTTTTAAACACCGAACACAGACCTACGAATGTAATAGATACGTATAGTTATTGTGAAGTGTGTGGGATGTGTGACGTCATCTATGTGTATTTCATATTGTTTGCTTATGGACTGTTTTGAAGTATGGCGTAACAATAGTTATATCGGATTATTCATAACTTGATTTATTGAAATTTATTGTTACATTAAATTGCTGTAACTAATTAATTACTACATATTTTTTTAAATACAACAAGAATTGTTGACCAAAAAAAGTATAAACAAGTTTACTCGCTACTAGTTAACTTTCTGTGTAACCGATTAGAAAAAGACATTTAATAGCAATTATCAGGTGAAAATTCTCACACAACTTAATTTACAGTATCTTAATAAAAAAGATTAGGGCTTATAGGTGTATGAACAAATTGGACATAATAATAATCTTTTTATATTTGTTGCTGTGTCGTTAAAGTCCAAATTTAAAAAATGACATTATTCGTTACTCGTTTATTGATGACATGCGTCACATCCGGTGACTAAATATATTACAGGTAATTTAATAATAGTAATACGACGAAATTTTGCCACTTGAAGTTTTATTGAATCAAATGTCAAGGTTACTTTATTGTTAAATTCGCAATGATTATAGCTAAGTACAAAAAAACTACAGGAATACGACAACAGTAGAGATTAAAAAGTAACAATAACATTAAAATGGAAAGAATTATTTTATTTGAAAATACATTCAAATAATAGTCTTTGCTTTTCTTAAGTCTATGGCACATCATGAATAATTGCCAAAAAATATTATTTAAAACTAACATGCATTTGACAACCACAGACACGAAAAAATACAAACACAACATCAAAAAGACTGACATCAAACATCACACTTAAAACAAATAAAAGAACCAGTCTCCTCTACTTATAATTCAGTCTACGTTCCCGCCCTACGTTCGTTGGCCACTCGCAACACAGATTTCAGGCTTACTTCGATGGGAAAGAGATGGAGATATGTAGCGATAGTCGTGTCTCGCTCACACCCAAAGTTGAAGCAAAGTTATTAACACATGCAATCAGTTGATTGTAGTTTTCATTAGACAAGCCACTCGAATAGCTTTTTAATTACAACGATGTACACATTGTGTGAGTTTTATAGGTTATGTGTGTGTGTGTTTGTTTTATGCTTTTGATGTGATGGGTTAAGTAGATGTTATAGACAGTATAGATAAGTACATTTAGAAAAATATGTTTAACTGAAGAATAATTTTATTACAACTTTTGTGGCATCGCTATTTTTGGAGTAAACATTCGTAGTTGCTCGATTTGTTAGCTCATAAGTTAATTTGGAAAACTATCTAATATCGTGTTATCTGAAAATTTAATACACTTATGGCAAGAGAATATTATCCTTGTTGTTTCGGAAAGTTTTTACCCGACACGAGAGCCGAACCCAGAACGCTGAAGCTGAAGTCCGACTACATTACGTAGACTTTTTTACTACTGAATTATGCACATCATTGGAATATCAGAAATAGAATAGGTTAAAATATTATATAGCAAAGCTTAGGCCTGGGTTATAAAGGATTTATGAATTTAGTTCCAATAGCTTCGGAATACCAAACTCTACCTTCAATTTATCCGAATACTGTAATACCAAAAAGAAGGATGAATTATTTTACATACACACATTTCTTAAAAATTATTCACGTTTGCAGTTTTAAATTTAGCTTATTTTTTATAATCTACTATTGTTATTGGTTGTAGAATTTATATTTGCTGCAATTAGACAAACGTTGTGTGACACCCAGTTTATACATATCAGCCTGTATTATACATAACAGTAAATATTACATTTCCAAACAAAGTAATACCTGGAGACACTCCAGAAATCACGGATTCTAATCCCGCGCTATCTATGAAAACTGATTTTCATTGCAATAAGTAAATACATTTTTATCAATTTACTTACTTATTGCAATGAAAATCAGTTAAGTTATTATAATAATTACATATAGTTATCATAAAGGGAGAAGAAAGAAAACTATATTCGCAGTATTTGTATATTGGTGTGTGCTGTCCATATTTTACCTTACAAATGCAGCCCTACGGACTACACTCTGATATGAGTTATATATCAAACTTATGAGACGCCTACGGTGTAAACCAGACTGCAAGATACTGTAAAATGTGGTATTACAACATTAAAAAATGTACTGACCATTATTATATTTATGGATTATTATATTATAGTATTTTAAAGTGACTTGGATTTTATATAGATTGTAAACATCTAACTGCAACATTTTGTGTCAATATATTATATGATATTGCATATGAAACAATGTAAAAAATGTTATTTTGTTAAATTGTGTGCTTATAAAAAAAATAAATAAATTGTGTGCTTAGTTTTTTATCAATATTTACTTACATTCTTAAGTTGTTTTATTACAAACCACTAAAAGAAAAGAACAGCAATGAGTACCTTCTCTGTATGCATTGTAATAATCGTACACAGATCGTACATTCAATTCTCAGCTGTATTTACGCCACGTTAGCCTGAACAGGCAATGTTTGTACTCAGATTACTTCAACGATCATCTGCTGTTTTATCGTTACATTTAAACCCTTTAAGTGTTACTTAAAGAGTATTTTTTTGGTATTTACAGCTTATTTGGGATTTACAAACGTTCTTATTCGCTGAAAAACCTGGCCCTTAACTCACTAGTTCCAGGAAAGGTAACTTAACATTTATCTAAGATGTAATGTAGACAGCGATGCGGAGGAGTACTTCGACGCATAGGACACTCTCCCTTTCTTTTCCCATTATTTTTTTTTCGTTTTAGACTTTGTATATACAATAGTAATTAGTAAATATTCTTATGTAAATAATAATTCCGGAACGGTGTTCACGTTATTGCCAGATATAATATTTACCATTAATATCCCTAATTTTCATGTGATCCTATAATAACGTGACTGGAAGGTCTGGGCTATTGTATTATGAAGATTGCCTAATTTCTTTAAGATTAGTTCTTTTAGTTTTATTCCTAGACCGGAATAAGTAAGGTTATCCCGCTTAGCCACCCGTAAATAGAAATAAGTCCTAAATACAAATGGCAGAAGGTTGGAAACACTTACTAGGTATTACTTATGTAAATATTTTCAGTTTTCTCGCGCAAAGAGAACCAAAATATACTTGTTTTACATGTTTTTGTTCGAAAAATTCTAATATTGGTGAACGCCTAGCGCCGAAGGGGTACCGTCGTCGAAGGTAGGGGTGAATGGAATAATATCAAATGTTTTATACTACTTTTTACCCAGTGAGTTGTTGCTGTAATAGAATGGTTAGGAGACTGTCGTTACCTTTTATTCGTGAATGTCAGTATGACAGGACGGCTTCCGTGGCGCAGAGGTTGAGGTGGTCGCCACGCCACTACAGGTCGGAAGTTCGATTTTCACACGGAACACATTTTTGTGCGATCCGCGAATAGTTGTTTCGGGTCTGGTTGTATTTTTGTTGATTGTTTGTATGTTTGTAAAATTATCTCCGACACAAGAGCAATTTCTTAGTGAGGGAGATATCTTCACATAGAATACTGGTTAACCCCTGAAAGCAACTCTAGAACTCGACGTGTATTACTCTGGTTTTATAAGAACTGCTTTGAATATCAAGCAAATTACTCACATTGCTAGAACATTACTTATATGTTTTTAGAATAACCTTTAGGGGCACGCCTGTCATCAAAATGCTCACTTTTATTCGCGGATAACGCTTGATCTTTTAAACTTAAGTATAGGTATAAATATTGTCCTCCCACGATGTAGTTTCTATTCAGGTGTAGCTTAAGATACACCTTGATACTCTAGACTACAGAACTCCTACAAGAATTGTTATCACTAAGTCTCCTTTTTACGTACTACGTAAAAAGAAGACTTAGAAAAGGACTAAACTCTCTCTTAACAGTTAGTTTTAAAAAACAAATGAAAAATCCCCAACCATATGTCTTGATCAAAGATGAGGCTTGACATACACCTGTGTATGTCAAATTACACAAAAAGCGAATAAAAAAAGTTCAACGCGCATCATATGTATATTCAAGTTATCTGTTCATCACTTCAAGACTCTCCGGCCATATGTAAAAGTTAAATGTAGATTACTTTCACAGTCATTTATGTTCTGACCACTCTTTATAATCATCAAATTGTTTTTACAAAACTTCTGTTACAAATCATTGATGTTTTAAGAAGCTGCTTCAAAAACTACCGAACACGCTCTGATAATACTTCATAGGCATTATATCCTTTAATCTTTTTTTGTTACCAACCCTAGTCTATTCTTGACAAATTACGCAACAATTCTGTTTGATATTTATTCTCAGTGAGAACTATTTTGCGAGTAGCATTTGCACCTTGTTAAATTTTACTAAGTCACTACTTAAATGTTAGCTCAAGCGACTTACCTTTGTCGAATGTGTTTCTGTTAAGCAATTGTCGTATAAGGCGTACAGTTTGTGGCTGATTATTAGCAAGGAAATATTCTACTGTGTATCAGCGGTCGACTGAATATATTATGTATGTGTCGTGTAAAAAAGACTGTCAAAGACGTAAAGTTCATATGATACAATTTTATAACAGATTTTGGTATTGGTAGTTTTCTAATTTAAATCAGATATTTTTTATTAGTAGTCCGGAGTTCTGTAGCGTGCGGTTCACGGCAATAGGGATCGCCCCCTATGGGACTAACATCATTAATTTTGACAAGTGGGTGTATTTTTTAAGCCTCTGCCTACACCTTTAGGTATAACAGGCGTGATATTATGTATGCATGTAAATATGTTTTTGAAACATGTACTCAACTCCATTATAAAAATAGTTTCATTTTAAAAACTTCTATTGGCGAATTATTGGCCAAAAAATGGCGAACAATCCTGGCAAACAGTCAGCCTCGTATATCCACGACTTAATGTTAGTGTTGCACTTCCAGCGGTTATTTGACGTCAACTTAACCCTAGTTTAACTAACTATCGTTTAGTTCCCAGCTTAAACTTACCGGAGCTGTTTGTTACTTATTACGTAGGCGTTGTGTAAGGGTTTAAGAATATTTTGTTTGCATAGCTGTTTAAATTTGACGGAGGTGATTCTCAGGAATCTTGAAATTTCTGATGGATCATTATAAATAGTTTTTTCGTGATTAAAGGTTTCTGTATGAGACTTTAAGTGTAGACATGAAGATTACGAATGTGAAACAAGTGAAACTTATTCTTAGTAGGTGCAGATTCTTCATAATTACGCTATTTTATTTACAGAGGGAACCTATTTTACATATTGAAGATAACTAAATTCTCTAAAAGGAAACACGCTTATAAATAACGGCCAATTCTTCTATCTTCCCGTGTGTCAATGAAATTTTAGTTATTCTACCAAAATATTTCTAACTTGATTGACCACTAACCATACGATAAGAAGAAGAAGAATTATTAGCAAATAATCTCATTATTAAAAGGCTATCACATTTAAATAAAAACACGCATAAGTACAATTAAATTCAATACTAAATCAACAAACAAATAGTAATTTGCATGTTATTTTTATAGCGATCAAATCGCGGCCATCTTTCATTCCAACCTCATTGATTTGATGCACATGCATGTAATACAACTAGAACAGACAAGTCGTTACTAAGCTCGTAAAGTTACCGTACGATAAAATACATTTATACAAATGATATACCGATGTAGGTTATGTGGAGGTAAAATTAATATACTCAATGCCAACATAACTATCCACAAAAAATATCAATATAGAATAGATAGCGTGTAGAATAGCATAAAAGAAAGTAAAATTAAAATTAAAAGCTATTGACTATGTAAGTATGCATCCTTGCATATGCCATAAAACTTTTTTTAAATAATCATTTTCTGCACCTTTCAAGCCTGTATTCTTTTTTCATAATCAAGTTTATCTTATTGTCGTTTCTAGAACCTCTTAACTCTATGAAACTGCATCAGATATTTAAAAAAAGAATAAATAAAATGGCGCCACTTGTTTTAATTTTCCTCGTTTCGTTCTGAAACGTGCTTCATGGCTAGTTTAAGATTTTCAATCAGAAAAAGTGGACAAATAAATTGATGAACGAGTAGTATTTCTTTAATTGAATAAATGTCAGATAGTGTTTAATTTAAAGATTTAAGTGGAGAATAACGTGAATGAATACACACGCGCCATTTTTATCCATTAGTAAAAAGGCCTCAATAACGTTAATGAAACAAACACGTTATTTTTATTTAATAATAAAGAGTTCTCGAGATCTGGGAATGGAACAAAAATAGTTGAATGAATAATTCAAATATTGTTTAATGCGGTTTATTTCCTCGCCCTATATTGCAATGTTTGTTTGGCATTGAGGAAGAAAACAATATCGTGAAAATGTTGTCATTTTTTCTTATAGTCAGATAGGAGTGACATGAACAAGCATTTTTTGTGAAGTATACGGATAAAATAATTTCGGACTAATTTAAAATCTTTTTCAACTAAGAAAAAAAGGTTGTGCACTGTTGTTGCACACCAGACTCATCTCATTTTTACATCAAAAGTATTTTTGATTCCGGTAATATGTTAGACTAAAGTTATTTTTATTACGAAAGGTTCTAGTAGACTTAAACAGAATACCATAAAATAGTAACAAATTCCCACAAAACTCGAGTGTCCAGTATTCTGATAATAATTTGCATGTCATTACAAAAACAAAATGTCGCCGCACGGCAGGATAATACATGATAATTGTTAACAAAAAGTTCCTTTCCACCATTTTTGCTTCATTTCACGTGAGGATACCCGAGTTACGAACTGCCGTAATAGAATTTTAAATATTTCAAACGAGTTTCAGCTTTTTAAGTAACAATTTTTATTTTAAAAACATCATTAAACGTGTATTCGAAAATGTTCACGTCATCGACATTCTTTTATAGGAAACCAAACCCTAATGGGGAGCAGGGGTGGATTATTAATAAAATTTGAAGCCGATGAGTCTTGTAATAAATGAATAATCTTAAAACCAGCGTATGTTTACATTTTCCATCGATTTAAAAGGGCAATACATACCGCATAATTTTTTCAGTCGTAGTTTGCATCCCTTTCGATTAATTATTTACGTTTATTACAGTTTTAAGTGTGTGTTCTAGAAAATGATGACCCATGCATGAAACCAATCGTATCCACCATTATTGTATGTAGCATTGTAGCCATTGAAATATTATAAAAGAATCCCTATGCCTTTTTTGGGAGCGATAAAAACAAAAGCCAAACAGCATAATTTATTCATCGTAATCATCATACATAGACTCGGGAGTGGTTGGCAAATTGTACTCAGCGCTCGTCACGGGAGTTTGTTCGGGCACATTCTGCGGCCCATTCACCATGTCCATCAAGTCTACCTTCTGCATCGTCACTCTCACTAAATCCTTTAAAATCTTCCTTATATCATCATCCTGAGAGATCACGCTTTTAATCTTCTCTTTCGTGAAACCAAAGCTTCTTCTGCTGCCAATCGGCGGCTGCATTTTGTCCATCTGTATTTTCATTTTCTTCCTCTTTCTGATTTGCGGCTGTACTGGCAGTAATGGTGGTCTCATTTGGTTCACAGGTTCTATGGGGGGCATGTCTGGGAGCTGCATATTCTGTAACGGTTCCATCTGTCTGCTCATGAAGGAGGATTGTCTCCCTCCACCACATTCGTTGCCACAGCTTAGAGCGCAACACATTTTTGGAAACGGGCATTCTGGTTGCGGCGGTGGTGTTGGCGGTGGTAGGTATGATGGTACTCGTAAAGTCATTGGTATATGTGTAGTAGGTTGTTCTTTAGGCTTCTTCTGACAGTCTTTGAAGTATAAAAGGTTTTCTATCGTCTCGTCTGATGATTGTATCCCATATTTCCTGTTTCTTGATCTTGTGATGACTTGTGTGATCTGTAGTGTTAGCATTATCTGAAATGGGTATGAACCACAATGTTAAGGACACTTATCCGTTTAATGACTTGTCTGAGTATTTAAGATCTGAACCTAGTTCTATGATTTCATTTTCAAAACACTTATACTGAGTGACCTACATCAGAAACAATAGAAGTAAATAAAAACAATTAATGTTTCTGTATTCTAAGTACACGAACAGTAGGCTTTGACTTTCTTAGGATACGCATTGTAAATACAAGCACTTTTTCTCAAAAGTATAACTTCTTTGTCACAAAAAATATTTGAAATGACGGCTTATTTCATCACCATAAGGTTTTACAGCTAACTAGTTTTGATCACCATACAGAGAGGTCAAAATATTCTTTCAAAAACTTACAATATGTATAAAATCCATTATTCTAGCACACACATTAAGGCAGGATCTCGCATGCGTTATCGCCACTATAATGGGCGAAGGAAATCGTTGCTGCGTGTTTTGTAAACAAAACGGTTTATTTGCAAGGAGCGCCTATTTGTCATACAGCCAATAGGCCGATACCTGCTTCACCTGAGGACGACGGAATTGTCTCAATAATAGCAATAAATGAAAGCATTTTATGTAACGGTCGTTATTTCGAATTTAATGTTTTTATTTTTAACATCTAAGTGACTGAGTACGATAAAAACAATTTTGTTTCCATGTCAAAATAACGCTATTTAAAAAACGAGGTTGGAACTTCTCGACTTCGTATCGAATATGTAATGTGGCATTAATACTACTTGACATTAGTTACAATCTTTTAATTAGTGACTGGTAGTTTTGTATGACAAAGTTTACAAATTAAACAAGGATAGTTCTTTAATCTCTGTCATCCCCTATGGGAAAAAGCATGTTTTTTGTTATTTAAGCTAGCAGTACAATACGATTCTTGTACATGGAATATTCAGGATTAATGTAAAAAAAAAAGTTGTTTGGCAAAGTCAAGGCGAGCCGCTAGTTTTGCTTAAAAACAAAATGATTGGACCTGAAATTGAGAGGTTTAAAGTGTACAAACTAGCAACATCAAAGTCTGACCTAAACCATTGTAATCTGCTCTTCACACAAACAATTATATCAGCTATCTAAAAAACAATATAAACGATAAACTATCGCTATCTGTTCATTACACTCACTTTACTCAATGGACGGCCACTCGACGTGTTTATTATAACTACTATTATCATGTTGTTTTTCATTATATATTGCACTGATATGTTAGGATCCCACGGCTTCAGCCACACTTGTAACTTACAAATAGAGTAAGTAAATGTATATATAATTTTAAAAGGGGATCAGTGACCAAGCTGTGATAGTGCAGATTTTGTATCAAACACTCATACAAATATTAGTGTCGGTAGGAGGCTACAGGATGGATCAGGGTATCTTAGAGTCTTATAAACTAAAGTTAAAACATTATTTTTCTTAGCAGATCTGTAGTTCCCAAGCTATAGCGACTTGATATTGTAAGCAGTCGTAGAATCCTGTCATGCAATAGCATATGAATGCGAATTTCCAAACATGACCCACAAAGCCGTACTTCTGATTGTAGTACGGTTTACAATAACTATAACCTGGGTTGTCCCTATCTGTTGATACGTTATTGGGAGCCAATTGTAAAAGAAAAGATCGGCTCCAAAATTTCTGACAGGAGGTTGGAACAAAATAACAAAACAACTGCAACACGTTTATTTCAAATCCAGAAACACTATCAAGAATTAATAATATCAATAATTTGCGCCTTCTTCCTCTTATACTCTTGTACCTTCTTCAATATTTTCACATGTTGCGGTAGAAAGTGTTTCACTTGCCCCGCATCGATTTCCTTACGAGTACGCAAATCTGAGCAGTAGTTATACCACCACGGTAGAACAGTATATTTAATTTCAGGTTTTATTACTTGTCTGTCACAAAATTCGGGAGTAGCGATTCGTAGCTTGTTCAAAGAGTGATGGTTGCTTTCCAAGACATCTCGTGGTATGATAATGTTGTTTGTTTTTGGTTGCGGCGGCTTTTTGGTACGTAGGAAGCTGCAGTTGGCTGTCACTAGTAGAGCTAGGAGGCATAGTAGCTAGAGACAGAGAAATACATAAATTACTAAGGCTGTATAAAGTAATGTAGGTGTCGTGATGGTGGATGAACTTTTAGGTTTCAGGTGCATGCATACTTATAGTATTCATGCACCTAAAACTATGCATGTATGCTGCAAGTTTATAAATATTTCGCACAGACTCGTTTTGACTTAGGCAAATAAAGGGATGGCTTTTGAGAGACTGTTTACTAGTCAAAATACTTATATATGCTAAAATATTATAATTATACTGTTCTGTACTGTAATATACCTAAAAAAAGAAAAAAGTAATAATACTATGTCCTAAACTCATGTCTGACTGGTGTTAATATGTTCATAGGCCGGTTTTTAGTCTCACTCACAATCACAAATTTACAATAAGATTATTTTCAATATGCATAGATATTTACCTTCATATTCCCAAACATAATTCACAGGTTCAAAGGAAACCTCATACTAATTCAAAACTCAACTATAAAATAAATAAAATCGATTACCTAAGTCCGTTAATAGCCGCTAAATCTAAATAAAATCTTTATGAACTGTTAAATTAATATCACGTAGTTTAACGAATGGGACAGGTAGTGAATAGTTTAGTACCTAGTGTTATATCACGTAATAAACATCGCATTTCTGCAGCTCGATTCTCTACTACTATTGACTACTGACAACCGGCTTGCTATCGAGAAAGTATTAAAAATCCGATCAGCGCCTCTAACGGCGTAGGAACTATTTTGGTAGTACATTTTAAATGTCAAACTTTCGATACTCGATAGTACTGGCTTTAGAGAATCGCGCTTCTGCAGCTCGATTATTTACTTCTATCGACTACTGACAACCGACTAGCTATCGAGAAATTTTGCAAGAAAATCTGTTTAGCGCCTCTAGCGGACTAAGTAAGAACTATTTTGGCAGTATAACTTAAATGTCAAACCCTCGATACTCAACAGTATCGACTGTAGAAAATTGCGCTACTCGTTATTTGTAATAAGTAAGTAGAATAGTAAACATATATTGAAATTTACTACAAAATTTGTTATGCGCCCGATAGAATAATAAATGAAAGCGGTACATCAGTTTTGATTTATATCTCTGCATTGAGAAAACTAAATTATAATATCTTGCTATATTTTTTATGTGTCAAGTATTGATCAATGTACTGGCATACTAACTGTCGCCTGCGGCTTTCCTCGCTTAAAATGCGTATAGCGTAAAAGTACCTACGTATGGAGTAGTCAAATCTATACTAATATTATAAAGCTGAAGAGTTTGTTTGAACGCGCTAATCTCAGGAACTACAGGTGCGAATTCAAAAATTATTACTGTTAGATAGCCTATTTATTGAGGACGGCTGTAAGCTGTATATAACATCATGCTATGGCTATTAGGAGCGGAGAAGCAACGAAAAATGTTACAAAAACGGGGAAAAATATGACCTATTCTCTCTTATGTGACGCAAGCGAAGTTGAGCGGATCAGCTAGTTGTTTATAAAATCAGCCAATTTTAGAACCAATTTTGCAAGATAACTTAATGCATCAAATCTATCCGTTTAACTAAATAATAATATACTGTTTCAATATAAAATTCAGTTCTACCGTCAAAAAACAAATAGTAACAAATTGCTTTCCTACAATATGAAGCAAAACGTATGACGAAGGCGTTTTGTTGAAAATACACGCAAAACCTCATATAAATAATACGTGCGTAGCCGAAGCACGTGCATATTGTAGATATTGAGGCCCACATAGCAACGTATAACATATTTTACGGCCTTAGGAAATATTTACCTTCCTTTCAACATATAAACAAAATATTGTAATAGATAAATCAGGTAATCGTGCTAGATTTACTCATATTATTTGAGATTTGATACAAAACTTGCTTAATTTTATGAGTCATGTTCGGTCTTGCTATAGGTAGGTAGCCTTATAATATCAATGGCTAGTTTTACGGTTCATGGATAAGTGTTCATGTATGTAAATTAGTTAGTGGTTTAGGTCGTAGATCGGGAGGCCGTAGGTTCGATTCCCACACGGAGCAATTAATTGTGTTATCCACAAACAATTGTTACGGGCCTGGTTGTATTTTGTGACCTTGTTTGTATGTTTGTTATAGTCCCCGCGACACAAGAGCAAATCTAAGTGCGGGAGTTGTATTTTCTAAAAGAAAAGAAAAAGATATTTCAATTAATTTTGTTTCTCATAAGAAAACTTCTTTAATTTTCCATAGTCATAAAAGTATGTGAAGGCATCGACATTTCAAGGTCAAATTATCGCTCTATTAAATCAATAATTAATCCATAAACATATTCCACATTGACATATCAAGCATCCCCAAAAGACCTTATCTGAGTAACTGATAAATAATTCAAGTAAACGTCAATACCGAGTCTATTAACGGTCTTACAGATTTCAAAATATGAAGGTCCTATGAACACAATAGTAACAATATTTTTGTAACTATGAAACTTTATAAAAACTGGTGACAGACAGACAGACAGACTGCGAAGTCTCACTAACAGGGCCCTGTTTTCCTTGAGGTATGGAATCCTAAAAGCATTCTTATGACAAGACTTGTGCTTTTTTTAAAGACATCGCATTAAGAATTACTCTTGTGTCGCGGAGACTTTTACAAACATACAAATAGCGTACACAAAGTACAATCCGTATTATATGTCGATCGCACAAATAATTGTTGCATGTGGGAGTCGAACTCACTACCTCCCGATGCAATGGTGCGTCGTGGCGACCGTATTTTATTTTTAAACATTTCTAACCTGTCATTTACACTTAGATTAAAATTCTCTACAAGAACAAAAAAAATAAAACAGATACAAAAATAGAGATATTTGTACAATAATTCCTTAACCTTTTACATGAACCGTGTTGCGTGGGCCAGGCCTACTTACGACACAAAAGGCACGGCCGCAGCTGAGCTCCTCATTGTTTTTAGTTCGTAGTAGTCTTTATAGTAATGCACCCATTATTGTGATGAGAAATATGCATTGATTCAACTGTGACGACAGTTGTGGTGTACATTACAGTGATTTGAAGGAGCTCTTGCGTTCGCCTTCTTTGTTTTATGAGCTGATTTTCTTTAGGATTTACAAGACGTTTTTATGTGTTTGAGGCGTAGTGAAGTTGTTTGTTTTCACTGATAATTTGCAACTTAAATTGCCTTTTTAGTTTTATACACTAAACACGACTCAAAATGCTACTTCAGCAACTCATCTTTTAGATTGTTTGTTTTTACTCTACACCTTTGCCAGGGTAATTTAGCTGCAAAAATCTAGAAATCTGTTCGAGTTAATTTTTATATAGAAATTTTCAACACACATTTTTGTAGAAATATAATATATATTTCCATTTTTCGTATGCTTAGGTAACCTTCATTTTACAACTACTAACGCCATCTGTTATTCAGGTAGCAAAACAACGAGTCTGTAGAACAGTTAAAGAACAGCGAATAAACAAAACACACTCAATATCATTTTTTAATTCAATAAAAAAACTTTTTTAGAATACATTATTCTTATTCAAACTCTTTTTAAACTTATAAAAATCAGCCAGATCTTTTTTAAAGAAGTTAAAAATTGTCGTCGTTTTCGTCGTTTTTGGTTTCCAAGTCACGACCCATTGGCAGTAGTAATACCACCAGGGAACGGGAAAACACTGGTCGTAGGGCTGAAAACATTTAGCCGACGCCAGTCGTTCCCTACATATTTGTTTAGTAGGTATTTCTAAACAGTGATGTGTGTCAGTTTCTTCGCAAGTTGAGGTTATGTCGACGTATTGCGGGTTGAAGTAGCCAAGGTGAGGACCGAAGTCACGTTTGTAGCAGTGTATTGTTGATAGTAGTGCTAGAATAGTTGTTAGGTACATCTGAAAGGAAAAATGAGTATTTTGTTCATATTTCAATGGTATTTCAAAACAAGAAATAGTAGTGTGGTAGTCTTTTTTATTCTTACCATTTTATTTTGCTCGGTGATAAATAAAGATATATAATGTTGATTTTAGGACGGGATAAAAATAGAAAAATATTATGATATAAAAATGCTTTCATAATATTGAACAGTATTTTTATTGTTACAATTTGTACATTTTACGTCATTTACAGGTACAAGTCTTTCCAATCATTATTATGTAATATCTCGCCTAATAAATTAAATTATAAATTAAAAGAAACTTAGTAAAACTATATATTCTAAGTTAGACAAACGTACAAAATACTTTAAAAAATGTCGCAATCATATTTCCATCGCAGAACAACTTAAGTTTTAGTTTCTATATGTTACTGTAAAAGCCCGAACTGTGGTAAATCCTAAGATTTTCCGGTAAAACCTAAGATTTACCAACTCTCAATGGTAAAAGTCCGAACAAGCCAGAGTTTAAAAACTATGTTACGATATATAAAAAAATCCTCCTTCATAACTATGTTTATAACTATTTCACGGTATAATTATATACTGTGACATATTTATAAAGAAGGAGTTTTGGGCATAGCGACATGGGTAGGTTAGGTTAGAAGGCTAAGGTGGGAGCGAGCGAAGCGAAGCTCCCACCTTAGCCTTCGTGGTTATTTTTTTTTAAACACCCAGAAGGAGGAGCCCCGCGAAGCGGGGCTCCGGCGACATCTCGATATCATCAAGTGAATATAGGTAAAAGTTCGAAATAAAATAATTTTTCGGACTTTTACCATTGCGAGTTGGTAAATCTTAGGTTATACCGGAAAATCTTAGGATTTACCATCGTTCGGGCTTTTACAGTAACATATACATTATTTATTAGTTCCACAAATCACCGCTAGAGGTAAATCGTCGTCAATGCTAGTAATGCTTAACAACATAACAACAGAATATAATTTAAAATATGTGTTTTTTAAATCGCGTTTAAGAGCCGTAGCATAATAATATTACATTGACTTGTAGTCATTCTCCAAACATTTTTTTGTTTAATGTAATCCATCCTATAAAGTAAGCTGTAGCTCAATTCTCTACTACAATCGACTACCGACAACCGACCTGTCATCGAGAAATTTTGTATAAAAATCTGATTAGCGCCTCAGACGGGTGTCGTAGGAAATATTTTGGCAGTACATTCTATATGTCAACATTTCGATAGCTAGCCGGTTGTCGGTAGTCGATAGTAGTAGAGAATCGAGGTACTGATAATGAAACCGGCTCTTAATTCGACAGAATCTCTAAGCACCTACCTATCTCTAACTAAAGATACATTACTGCAACAGTAGTTAACCAAAAGGAAACATAGGAATAAGTGCAGGTATCATAGGCACGGGTATAGGAACGGCATAAACTAGAGCTTGTTTGTTTTTATTCGGCCTCTTCGTCCTCTTCGGCCGGGTGTCGCAACACTTTTCACGGGAAATATCCTCACAACTGTCAGATTTTGTATCCGGACATTCATCGCAACAATCGTCCCAAGGTCTTCCTAATATGACGGCTATATATTGTAGAATTGCGATTAAAAGTAATATGTGTGAAGATTTCATCTCTGTAAATATAAAGGAGCGATAAATAGCATTTTTAAGTAAGGTTACTAAAACTAATATATTTCGACTCATTAAGTTGGTGATATCGTTGACGAAAATATATATATTTTTAAAAGTAGAAAAAAAACAAACATCGTTGTCAATGAACAAGGCAGGTAGGTATAATAAGTAAGTAATTTTAAAAAAGTTATAATAAAACAATAAAAACTCACTTCAAACTTTTGCTCGATTATGATGAGGAAGTATTGTGATATTTATACATCTGCATTTTAAATGATTTTACATTATTTTTTCAAGTTCAATCAATGATACAAACGTCTAAGGTCGTGAAGTCAAAACACTCTATTATGTTACTTTTCGACATTCTACACTGTTGAACATAATTCAAATCCAATAATAAAAAATCGATATAAAATTTTCGCGTCCCGTTATCCGCAAAAACTAATTAATCCCGCGCAAATGGCGAATCCGACATTTTTAAAAACCGGACACTCTAACTTTATGAAAATCACGTGTTTGTTTTAAAATTGGAATTCAGTATTGTTAGAAAGCATGGCGGATGAATCAGTTACCTTGTAAATATTTTATTGTTGCATAATAATAGTAACGTTTTATAGCTTTCGATTGTAATTTTTATGCGTTATTTATAGGTATAGGAAATAAAGAAAACGTGATTTTGATTTTTCAGTCAATGTCGGTAACATTGAGAAAGTGATAAGTATCTATGAAAATTTATTCATAAATAAAACTAACGTTTCGTTATCTGCTGGTGCTACTAATATTGAATAGAATTTTAAGATATTACGAAGACACACAAGAACTCTTTTTTATCAGGAAATTTTACAGTAAGTTATTAATTTCTTTTGAGCTATATTGTCTAACTTATAAATTACTTATTACTACTTGACTAAAAATAAACGTAACAGATTTTTATAATTCTGGCCCATTCTTTTTATCCGAATAGGTTTGGGAGCAGGGCATGCAGAGGGGGCTCATTTTAATTGGCCATTAACTGCCTAATAATAGATATCAGGTGGTTAGTTTCACACACTTTATCTGATACCGTAAGCCTAAATCCTGAACCTGGAAAACAGCCCATAAAAGAGAGTTAATATATATTATGTGCATTCTCGTATAATGGATACAAAAAGTAGGTCACTGCAATTTATTAAAAAACAATCATGTCGCTGGGTAAAAATAACGGATAAAAACTATGGTTGCCTTAAAAAGTTTACTATATTGTCTTGTAATGACTTTATTCATCAAAATAACTCATTCAAAGTAATTCTAAAATGAAGAAAATATTTTAAATAAAAACATTTCCGAAACAAACAATATGATAACTTACTTCCGTGAAATTAACGTATGTATGCGGAGCAGAAAATTGATCACGATACAAATAAAAATTCGCTCTCATCTAAAAGGCTGTAAGCGGGAGGTCTATGCCTGTGAAAAAAAATGACAGATCATTGTACGCAAACCGCGCATGCTCTGCGCGCGTCTTCCCGCGCTTTATGAGCGCCAGTTTTGAATATCGAAAAACAGTCGCCATATTTTTTATTTAATTTTTAAATATAACATTATTTTATTTGAAAAATAATGCTGAATTAGTGCATATTTATATTTTTGCAGATAAATATAATTATTGTACTTTGATTTTAATAGTGCAGTGTGATGACATTTAATTAATGATGATCGAAAATAATAGTGATAGCTACAATTACAAAATGGATTACACGAATAGATTATTTTCGAAAACGTGTGTAAATGGTTTGGTATCGAGTATTATCAGTGCATGTCGAAAACTAAATAGTTTGGAAATCATTTATGCGGGTCTTTTTGTGTTTTGTGTGCCATCAGTGTTTTCTGAACCAGGTGAGATTTGCCAATATGATTGTTTGCAGAATCTGCTTGTAATAATAATTTTACGATGTATAAGTAGGTACTAAGTGGCGGTTTATTTTTTGCTGTAAGTGTGCACATATTATGCCGATTGTTACGATTTCATTTACGAAAGTAAAAAGTGTTTCTTGCATAAAAACATTAATATGTAGTTAATAGAAATTTATCTCGTAATCGTGTTTAATGTCGTTCCTAATAACCATAGACAAAATTATCAAAAAACAGATTTACTCTTTTTCCTAAAAATATCCTATTTAAAAAAAACTCCAAAATTGTAAAGCACAAGACAATAGAACTTTACTTTTATTAATTTACATCATTACTCAATTAGTAGTTTTATCAGATCATAATAAGACAGGTAATTAAAATTACCTTGAATACATTCTATATTATCTATCAGCGACATCTAACTTGTAAGGCCACTTAATTTCCAAATAATTGCGAGCATTGTTCTACACTTGGTCAGGTTGCATTCACTTGCCGTAATAGACACAATGACAACGCATAGATGCACTTCTTTCTATCACAATGGCGCCACAGGCAAAGGAAACCATCAATCAGCCAACTAATCTAATTATATAGGTATAACTCAAAGGTGACTGACTGACATAGTGATCTATCAACCAGCCCAAACAACTGGACGGATCAGGCTGAAATTTGCCATGCAGGTAGATGTTATGACGTAGGCATCCGCTAAGAAAGAATTTTGATATATTCAACCCCCAAAAAAGATAAAATAGAGATAGAAATTTGAATGAAAATTCTGTCTTAAGTCACAAACCACGCAGACGAAGTAGCGGGCAAAAGCTAGTAGACAAATATTTGTGTAATACTTTTTTATTTGCCTAAGCCTATTCATGCTTGCATCACTCCTAATTGAAAATAAATTATTTCAATTTGAAAAGAAACTGCCCATACGCCGACCATTGCAAAATCCTTTATGTCAATTTATTCTAATAATGTCCTTTCAAAAGCCGTGATTATGTATGGGATTCTATTAAACTTTACAAGGACGAAATGTGTCTGGCTTTTAATTGAATTTTTAATCCATACCGGTTACTTTCGGGGAGCGAATTTTAGATCAGTAATCCAATCTGTGTAAAGCCTTGTTAAAACTTTATCATTGATAGTTTGTAAGACTAAAGTATTTAATTTAAAAAAATAATAATAATCTAGATATGCCTAATTATACTTCTGTAACTAGATTCGTTTAAACTTTACAATACACAAAACTTTATCTTAAAAAAAAACAGTCGATAGCTTCTTGAACCCTAAGAAAAATTGCATTGTTGTACCCAGTGTTTCAATGCCTAATACAATTAGAACGATAAAGATAATAATAATGTAATTAATAATCTATACAATTACACGTATGTTTAATTATACATACATTACACATACTTGACCGAAAAAAAAACATTTTCAACAGATTCTTATCATCTTCCATACGTAACATGTTATACTATTGCTTTCCGCGCGTTAAATTTCTCCTTTACCTTGAAAATGTCAGTACGAATTACATAAAAGAAATAATGTCACTAGTATTGAAGTTTTCCGGGCTACAAGCACGGCGCGAACGCAACGGAACGACGATTCCGATAATCGATATAACCATTACTCGATTACACAATACATTTCCGATGCGATTGTTCGTAAGAGACGCAACGAGCGACTCACCAAGTGACTTATTTAAACTGTTTGGTACCGATTGTCTGGGATACATGTCTTTCATTTATGCGTTTATATAGGTACGTTTTTTTTATGAGTTTAAACGCTATTGAATAAATAAACTACCGCTAAATATATCTCAGAAACCGGGGGTCTCTTATACTTAGGTTCAGTTTTGAAATTGAACGGTCTTGAAGCTTGTGAGGTAATGGTGATGGAATGATATTATAATGCCCTGAATTAGGAGATTTACCTCCTTTTTGAACTGAGTGGGAATCGCGCCGATTAACTTGACTACAAAAATATTTATGAGAGCCAATATTTAAACTACATGCATAGGTAATCAAGTTGTCAATAAAGTCAAATGTCATAGTTGTTGTAATTTTTCCTTTATTTAAAACTCGATAAGGATGCCCGCACCACAAGACAAAGCGAGATTATGTGCATGAAGTTTAGCACAGGCTATAAAATATAAAATTCATATATCTTTACAAATATGAGAGCTTAATTTATTCAGCTTTCATCACGATGTCACTTGTCATTAAATCTCAAGAATTCCTTTCGACTTGACGGTTAGAGGTTGATGACTTATAAACAAATAGCCAAAGATATGAAGGGAATAAACTCGATCGAAACGGATCCATTCTCTCGTAAAAACCCAATAGGTATAAATAATAGTTTCCGTGATCGATCCACTTTTTATGTCATCATAATTAAACCATTTTAAATGTCAATCTGGTTTAGGTACGGAGATAGAGCAATAAAATAAACCTGGAAATATCATTATCGATTGAAAACCGGCAATTTGGTTAGTTTATTCTTTATTTAAAGAAACGCAAAGGTCAGAAACGAGATTTATTGCAAAAAGATGACAAGTGTACAATCATGTAATTCTGCTTCCTGTTGCTCTCAGTTACCTGCATTACAAAAATTTACGGCATCATTTTTTATTTATATTTTAATAAAATTTTATTGGTACCTGTATAAGAGTCCTTTTTTGACATGCATCCGCCTCTTTCATTATTTATTTTTCAAGCAATATCTATTAAAAATTAAAAGACATGCTCCTGAATGAAGTTGCCTAAAGTTTCAAGCGTCATAGTTTAGAATCTTTCTAACAGATTTTTTCCTTGAATACTTACTTCGTTTTCACTAAATTCGGTGCCTCGATGAAAAGATTTAGAAGGCTAAAACTAATAGTCCTACGAACTGCCTTGATATTATTTTATTTACATGTCATCAAAGGTATTGGCTTCAACGTAAACAGACCATTTCAATGCACAGCCGTACCGATAATGTTCTTGTAGAAGCAATCATTGCACTCGCAGAGGTCACTAGGAAACGTACACGTAATACACATTATTGTATTCTAAACAAAGATATAATTCCCATATAAACACTTACTATGAATATTATTATATTTAAGTAGCCTGTCACCATGACACGAAGGCCGATGTAACCTGGTCAAAACTTGAAAACAATGAGGTAAAAAGGTATCATAGCCTTCAAAATTTCGACCGAGAAAAACCAAATGCTCCCAAACCAGATACTAAAAGTATGATTAAAAGCCGCAATAGTATCAAAACCTTACAATTACTTAATTTGATGCTAATGAAAAATACATGCTACACTAACTTAGTAGAACCTGTGATTATAATTATTAAGCATTCTTTTAAATAAAAGATAAGGTATATAAAACAGTCTTTGCCTAATAACCTATATGTATATTTTCGGACTTGCTAAACCACAGGCATTACTTTTTCAGAAACTTACTACATCCTAAAAGCTTTTAAAATTCATTAAAAAAGCTTTTGTAACATTTTTAATACTCCGTCTTGTACACAAATTGCATGAAATATGATTAACTACTTACTTATATGTTTCTATTACATAAAATAACATAACACTTGAATCTGGTCACTCAAGTGATTGCAGTAAACCTTGTGTATTGAAATATTTCACTATTAGTTACATAAGGATATACTATTGCCATTCTACTGCGCTCATTCTATTTTATATTATTCGTTACTTATGTAAGTACATATACAATGATTACGCCTTCTTCCCTTATATGTAAGAAACTGATTATTAATTAACTTGCGCCTCGGCAAGTTAACTTATTTAAATAGAATCCCCTAATGTCAAAAAAATTAATGGACGCGTTTCGAGGACTAAGTAACTGATACTTTAAGTGATAATAATAATTTATTTCGTTATGACTTAGTCTGGCATTCACGATGAAAATCTTTGATGGTCTTTAATAGTCAGAAGCTTGAAAGTGTGACAACCAGTCTTACCGGAGGGTATCCTGTTATAATCCAGGTAACTGGGTTCTGGAGGTCCGATGGGCAGTCGCTCTATGTAATATACTGGTATTCAGCTGCTTACTATGCGAGTGGAAGCCGACCCCTATAGGTCTAACTCCTTACCGACTTAAGTAACAATTTGTAAATAAATAATAATTCATACAAAAACAGAATTGCAACGTTGATGATTCTGAAATTATTATGTTAGGTATATTCGTAGACCTTAATGTACAGTATAACTGTGCGTAAATTACTATAATATACATGTGAATATCATTATTATATGTGCGAACTAACCTACTTTTAGATACACAAAAACCACAATCAATTTGATGAATGAACGGAATATTTGAATGAGGCAGGTGACTCAAATAAAATAATAGCAATAAATAAATGGTCCGGGGTGGGCTCAAGGCCTAACCCCTTTCTCGCGAAGAGACCCTAGCCCTGCAGTGGGACAGTAATGGGTTAAAAAAACTTTGAAATGTTTAGATTCTACCAGCTAAAAAGGTTTTTGGAAGTCAGAAACAATTATTTTTAGCCAGATATTTCCAAACCATTTTGCTTTACTTTAAATGCCAATAGGCAAACCGGAATAAAATTTACTACTTAGAAAAATTTTGAGAGCAGTGATAGCCGAGTGGTATAAGTTGACACCTCCCACGCCAGTGGTCGCAGGTTCGAATCCGAGGCAACACACCAATGACTTTTCGAAGTTATGTGTGTATTAGAAATAATTATCACATGCTCCAACGGTGAAGGAAAACATCGTGAGGAAACCTTGCATGCCTAAAAATTTGTTTAATACATTTATTGAGGGCATGCAAAGTCCCCAACCCGCACTTGGCCAGCGTGGTGGACTTAAGGCCTAACCCCTCCCTCATTACGGGAGGAGACCCTTGCCCAGCAGTGGGACAGTAATGGGTTAAATTTATTTATTTATTTATAGCTATTATTTTGACTTAGTCACTTCTCGTACTTATGTCCGAAGGCAAAACCTATAATATTTCGTGTTAGTCAGTAAAACGGCGGAACCAACCATGGTCTTATTAATCACACTTTAAGTCAATGTTACCAAAACCTCGTGAACTTGACAACTATGATTGTGCACATTTAATCATCTCAGTATGAGACAATGACCCATATTCGTAATGTCACATAATAGATGCATTCTATTTTGATAACCGTTGGCTACATACTCGAACATAACATTAGCAGAAGCAATTTGCAGGCATTCGTGAAACAGGTGCGGTATATAATGAAGGTAAATATTTTGAAGACAAAGTAACTCATTATATTAGGTATTTAGGTTCTAGGTGAATAGTATTATAGTACTCACCTAAAACTAGTACTCTAAAGACTAGTTCTCCGGATGTATTAATATCTTTTGAGTGCTTAATAATACCTGCCTTGAAAAAGATGCATTAAGTTAGTGAGCTAAATGGTTCTTTTTGACAATAGTGGAGATTCCCTAGCTTTAGGCCAATCTATACTAATATTAAAAAGCTGAAGAGTTTGTTTGTTTGTTTGTTTGATCGCGCTAATCTCAGGAACTACTGGTCCGATTTGAAAAATTCTTTCAGTGTTGGATAGTCCATTTATCGAGAAAGGCTTAAGGCTACATATCATTTCGCTACGACCAATAGCAGCAGAGTACCAGTGAAAAATGTAACAAAAACGGGAAAAATTTTGACCTTCTCTCTTATGTGATGCAAGCGAAGTTGCGGGGGTCAGCTAGTAGCACGATAAAACACGACTATCTAGATTGAAAATCTACTCGTAGTCAATTTATCATACAACATTTATCGATAGTAGTTTGTAGTGGTGGGTATTACCTCTCCAATCGTCTCCCTTGTCGTTCACTAAAGTTTTTTAAAAAGGATTTTTTTAAATGGAGTAAGTAGCCGTCATCAAAGCAAATCCATAAATGGATATCCGTCACATAATATAATTATACACACAAAAAATTATAAAGCGTGTGAAAACAGCTCTGAATCTATACCTTAAAAGCTACAATAAAGGAAATAAAAGGCTCTTGATGTTTATTAGATAAATGTAAATTAATACACTTACCGGTATCTCATTGAATAAAATACTCATTACTGCTGTTGCATACAAATGAGCTATTTGTCCCGTAATGGGCATGATATGTCAAGTGCCTTAGGTCATACCATAGAAGACTAAGGAAAATAACAATACATGCTTTTAATTATTTCCGCTTTTTTAGAAACAACAAACTTAAAGATGAATAAGGATACGTTATTATGTTTCTGAAAATTCCAATGCTGGACAAAGACCTCCCTGGTGATCTACGTTCATAAGGTCGGGTCGGGTAATTTCTCCTCCCTAACGAGAGAGGACTTAGGCCCTCTCATGCTTTCAAGAAATGTGACAAACAATTTTTAAGCATGAAAGGTTTCACCACAAACATAGCAAGTGATTCTTCACCGTTCTAATCTATACTACATTTCTAAAATGTTGTGTCAAAATAAAGATACCTAAATATAGTAAATCTTATTTACCCTACGACAAATGCTTGCAAAACCTCAAGATATACGAATGCATTTGAAATCACAAACTGAACATCTCCCTTACCTATTATTATCGGCATACTCTCACCTATTGCGCAAGTCCCATTATTATGATGTATCATCTATCAATCAGTCACAGGTCTAACGAATAACTTTAAAGAATTTGCAGTGTCATGTCCAAGTAAACTAACTTTCCAATAAGTAGAAATTGTAACCACATGTTACAAGGTTCTACTTGTAGTTCACATATTCATACGAACCGATACTAAAATCTGAAAAAAAAGCAATTAAATGTAGTTATACGATTTTGATCCAGCTAGAACAAGTAGTGCCTAAAGTTAGCGACTTTTGGTACTCAAGTCTAGCAGTGCCTTTTTCTCGAGCAATATTAATTCAAGAATAAAATTTATATACTTTCGAAAAAAAAACCTTTTGTGTACCTAAATCAACTGCGCCAAAAAATCCCAATGTTTGCCAATCTTATCAGTGTGTAGGACCTTACCTTAGGAAGAACTAAAAGTGACTTCAGAAACGATTTTTTTGTATCCGCCTACATCAATCAGTGTTAGCCTTAGTTATGCATTGTGCACAAAAGTGAATGTTTTTACATTAGTATATAATGCATCTGTCTTAAGGTCGATTAATGATTTCTTTATGCACATTTAGGATAGGTCTTTACTACAATTTACTCTACCTTGAAATCTTGCGTTATATCTTACTTTGTAGACCATTTACAATGAGCTATAAATTTTATTAGATCTTCACGCTTAGAGATTATATTCTCGTAATTATTAAAACTTACGTATTAATTCGGATTTATTATAACATTTGCTATCAAAACAATTAACAATATGTTAGTTTAATTCAAATCATTCTTCACAAAAAACCCAAATCAAAAAATTCATAAACTTTAAAACGAAATATCGTATATCGTGTGTAAATGCGAACGCACCGAACCACTTTCGTTGGCGGTCAACTGGTAGAGTCGCCGGGAGTGATCGCTAGAACGACAAAATTACATCGTTCGACTAACATAACACGCTTTCACTTATGTAACCGCCGAATTATGGCCGAATTTACTACTTATAGCGCGCCTACTAATTCGTAACACGATTATTTAGCCGGCTTGTGAACTAGAGCAGTTAACTCGCTGTTATTATTTCATATATTCCATAGTATTTCATCATAATATTAATTTCTTGGTCGCAACTATTATTGCATTGGTCGTGGGTTTGATTTCTACATGAACAAATTATTTATGAAATCGTCATGTACTGTCTAATACTCGGATTTCGGCGTACTTTATACTTCAAAATTTTACCGTTAAGACAGAAAATTATCATAAGTAGTCTACTTAAAAATAAATCATTAGTAACACACCTATATTGGTATATTCACCACAATAGTTTATCGTCATTAATCATCATCATTGTCCTGTGTCCATCTATTGCAGATGATTCAGGTGGCGTCAGACAGAGGAATAAATAAAAAAAAATATGGCCTTTATATTGTTAACACATTAATCTACTTACCATTTCACAGTCTGCCAACCCGCGACTCATCTTGCGTGAGGAACTATGACCTTGCCCCTCAAATAAAACATACGCAACGACATTAAACAAGGTTGTTTATCAGCTGCAGCGCGATTCTCTACAGTCAGTATTGTCAAATACCGAGAGTTTGACATTTAAAATGTACAGCAAAAATAGTACCTACGATGCCCGCTAGAGGCGCTGATAAGATTTTCATAGAGAATTACTCGATAGCCAGCCGGTTGTCGATAGTCGATAGTGGTAGAGAATCGCGCTACTGTACCTCGATTCTCTACCACTATCGACTACCGATAACCGGCTAGCTATCGAAATTTTGACATTTAGAATGTACTGCCAAAATGTTTCCTACGACACCCGTCAGAGGCGCTGATCAGATTTTCACACATGTCTCGATGACAGTTCGGTTGTCGGTAGTCGATAGTAGTAGAGGATCGAGGCACTGATTATGACATTAAAAACTCAATACGTGACGATAATCACGGTTTGTCGTCAATTTCATTAAGTAGTCGTCAACCATGCATCGTCACCATAGTAGAATAAACAATCAGAAGTTTTCACAACTTTTTAATGATTCTGCAAATATTATCAGAATTACAAACAGTGTTTTAGGTCAAGATCTGAAGTATTTACGGTCAATATTGAGTAAAGAGGTCTTGGGCAGTGGTCATCACCCAAACAGACATTAAGAACATATTATGTTCTCTCCTGTTTACTCTAATGTCTTAAATCGAAAGGAACTGTGTTTACGTCAGTCGTCTTACATTCTTATCTCAAACAGTCCAAACTTTGAACGCTTTGAATGTCAGAAGTTGTACAAGTATGAGTAGGTATATCATTGTTAATTGTTATGCTATGTATTACTTTTAATGTATTAAGCACCTTTAATATACCTACTATATGAGAAACACCAGAAGGCAAATGTGCCTCAACATTGCTGGCGACATATCAAGTGAAGTTGGTGGATTGAGTTTTACTTAATTGGCAACTTGGCGTGGCTAAAGCCATAAACTGCTCACTATGCAGTTTGCTCTTGCTAGTCTAACAAAGTCATTAATAGATCCGTTCCGCTCGCAGTGGAAACCAGGCTTTACATCTCAGAGTAACGTGTCAAGCGAAGTCTAGCAACGTCGCGCAACTTAAATCAACATCACTGGCCATACGAGTTGCAGGACATTGGTTCCCTAGAGTGTCTAAGGCTTTAAGGTACCAACATCTTTGTCTCAAATACACACAAACCAACTTCTTGATGAATGACAACTCAAAATGACCACTACCATTTACATACAGGAAACAAACGCATATTTTGTTGTAAAGACTTGAATGCACACCGTTGTCCAACAGCTGACATATTACATAAGTGACCGGTACATGACATACAATGAGATATGATCCAGATTTGGACCTGGTTGGCTCACTGACCACCGTTGAACTGTTAGGTAATGATGTACGGGCTTTTTGACATTCCAATGGTCAAGTAGTTTTGGGTCGTGGACTTGAAAGTATCATAGCGTGATAAGTCAATGGTACCAACATACAAGACAGTTTTTTTTACATTCGGCTAGTGGTTCACAAACCTAGTTCTAATGTCAAAGTGGTTTAAACTACACGAAGACAAGGTTTTGCGACTGCTGACTCTATATGCCAATTTTAACGTTCTCTTCGAAGCACAGACATACTCAGTTGAAAATATACATAGTTAGTATACTTATACATACATTAATCGCTTTTTCTTGCTTTATATGCCTTTACATATTCCTCGAGATTAAAATCTTGCACTTCACGTCGCCTTAATTAATTTAGTCTTTTTTTAGGGTCAATCTCAGCTTAACATTGTAATAAAATTTATAAATAAACGCACCTTTTTATTACACACAACAAATATTTGTTTTTATACTTGAGTTATCATGAGGCTGTGTCAATGACCCTAAGAAAATATATGTAAAGATAATATATTAAGATTTCCGCTCATTTAAATACGCGTAGAATGTTTATCAGACATCAGTACCTTTTTATGCATATTCAAAACTAATAAAAAAGGTTAGTTCTATAAATAATTAATGTGAACTTATTTTAAAAAGCAACCGCAGCGGTCAAAAGTACTTTTAACAAAATTTTGCGGTTAAAAGTATTTTCACTGTGAAATGTTTCATAACGACATTTAGACACTGCCAAATAAATCTACAACTATCGTAAATTTTAATAATACTAGCGGCCCATCCCGACTTTCTCTGGGTTACACCTTAACAAATTATGTATACACAAAGCCCTTTTATAAAAATTCTATGCTCTACCCATTATGAAAATCCCTTCTGTATATTGTAGCAGTCGATTTTGGGTTTATCGAGAACAGATAGACGGACGTGGCGGGCGACTTTGCTTTGTGTATTGTGAGTGATGTATTGGTAAACAATATGCGTTTCTACTTAAAAGTGTAGCAAATCAAATCTTTTAATAGAGAACGACTCTATTAAAAGATCATCAAATTAGCAAAACGGAAGAAAGTGCAAATTAATACATAATTATAGAACCAGACTCATTGTATAATAGTAATCAAGCACAACTGTCTAGAAATCTAAAATATCTATTTACATAATAAGAACTAGATTTTGAATAATATTGAACATAAATAACATATTTTATCTGTTCGATTTCAAAAATATAATAAGACTAGCTGACTCCCGCAACTTCGCTTGCGGGACATAAGAGAGAATGGGTCAAAATTTTACCCGTTTTTGTAACATTTTACTGCGGTACTCTGCTCCTATTGGTTGTAGCGTGATGTTATAGCCTATAGCCTACCTCGATAAATGGGCTATTTAACACTGAAAGAATTGTTCAAATCGGACCAGTAGTTCCTGAGATTAGCGCGTTCAAACAAACAAACAATCAAACAAACAAACAAACTCTTCAGCTTTATAATATTAAATAGTATAGTATTAGTATAGATATAATATTACAAAAGTCGCCAGCTGTCTATCCGTTTCGCTTTCACTGCTAAATCTGCATACTATATTCCTGTTTGAAACTGTAGTATATACATCCTTATTTACTTACTTTATGACTGTTTTCAAAAAAGGGAGTAATTCCTCATTTCGGCAATTGTTATATCGATCAAAGTCCATCCTTATGATGTCAGCTTGAAATTTAATATGTTTAAAATCGTTGCAGACGGATCAATGTTTAAAACATGTAAAAGTAAAAATGTAGTTTGTCCAAGTTTGGTAAAACCGGTGAAAGTGATTACGTGAAAACTGGTTTATTTGTTTGTAAAAATAAACATACATAATGTTATAAAGAACACAATGCGCACATAATAACAACAAACTGTATTACGGTAATCTGTTACGCTTTATGGTGTCGAAAACCATCGAAGACGAAACTTTATGGGATTTTTAGATGCAGCACCTTCCTCTTCAAAACAAAAATATGCATTTTTTTTTTAAATAGAGACAGGTGGCTTGTAGGAAGTACAGTTCTCTTAATTTTAATTGCTACTTGATGATTAAATAGAGTAATTATAATAAGGATCTTAATCTGGATCATTGAAGAAAAATTGTGAGTTCCTAACAATTAACTAATTAGAAAACTTGCTGACTTTGTTTATTTTACAAAATTAATTCGACTTCAATACTTGACCGCTCCTTGTTTAAAGATTCAGAGACACCCACAAGGGACCCAAATGGTATAATTTTGTCCCTATACCCGATTTAGAATATGAGATGTTTTTATACTAACTTAAAATTTTGTTATTATGGCCAAAGATGGTTCCAATTATCTAAAAATTTAAAGCACATTTTCTAGATCATATCTCCTATACTCTTTGAGAACCTTGACCGAATAAATAAATTAAATACCTAGACTATACTTAATAACAAAGTCAAGCTAAACTACCAAACAAATTAGGTACCGCACCATTTAATATCTACACAACCCACGATTAAACCATAATATAAACAAACTAGGTCACAAAAGTGCTTATACAATTCTAGGTCAATATTGATGACAAGTAGGTACCTTGACATTACATATACCGAAAGCTTCTCACACTCTATTCAAGGAGATATTGCTTAACTATTTCTGATAGGTACTAAGTGGATACGTAACAATGAGTAATTTCAAACTTATTGTTAACCTTCAATAGAGCCTTATTATGACTGACGTCAATGGCGTAAGACGATCAACACGCAACGACGATGATGGGCTCAATCATGGGAAATAATATTTAGTTCCAATGTATTTAGTAGTTTTGTTTCTTGTTATAGATTATATTCGCTCGTACTTAAGAAAACTGTTGTTCTTTTTGTATGTACCTTACATTTCATAGTGATTTCTAATTGTATCATAAACCACAGCGTTATAAATACTGATGCAGATGCAGTCATAAATAGATGCAGTAATTAATTTTGATAAACATCTTAAAATACATTTCGAATTTGTTTAAAGTCGATACTGATAACGCTCAAGCTCTAGCCAACCGCAAAAGTCTATCTGTGCAGATATACACGCTCTAGTCAACCGGAGAAGCCTATCTGTAGATAGAGAATAGAGCTGTATAGTTTTCCGAACTGCAGGACCCATGTTCAACCTACGTAGATAACCTCTCCAGAAGACCGGAGCGGGGAATAGTCGGAACTATTTCCAACTAATATTCGCAAACAATATAATCAAGAACAATGATATTCAATAGCGTGTAACTCGTCATTAAATGTACAACTTGTATCGGAACAATATTGCATTTATTATAAAGATATTATGTAGATAATATGAAGGCTTCGCATGTTGCACGTTATGTTCGACAAGTTATCTGTTATCACACGCTTGAGAGTATAGATAATTGTCATTGTGATGAGTATCACTGATACACTACAGGGACGCTCATGATTAGTTAGTGATCGGTAAATTTAAAATATTATGACGATTTCAAATAGTTGTTAAAAGTTTATTTTAATTATTTTTTCTAATTTTATGTTTATGTAATTTTTTTCTGTGTGTATGATCGTTGTTTGGTCGAAATAAATGAATTCGATTAAATTTTGTTTTTATTAATTAAGTTTTAAGACAAATATTACTTTTAAAACATATTTGTCTTAACTTGACTTAACTTGAAAAATTGATTCCCGAGTGAGTAACCTTGCCCGCAGCCTGTTCTTAGATTGAACAGAAATAGCACTTTTACGGCATTGTTATTTACGATAAAAACAGTGATCAGTTATTGTAACATAAAACAAACAGTAAATTGAGTCAAAAACAAGAACTTTAAAGCGTTCCTCACCAAAATTTGTTAAGATAGAAGAAAGCGCTTTAACCACTATGTAACAACAAATAAACCAATAAATTAACAAAGGCTTAAGGCCTCTTTAAAAGAATAAATTGATTATAAACATTGCAAGCCTGTGATCAACAGGCTGATAGTAAGTCAGATTATTTTGGTCAGCAACTCTCTCATTTTCTATTCCACGTATAAATTTTCTTTCCTCATTAAAAGTCAAATTAGTTACATCTTATCTCTGTATAATTGTAATGAATAATAATTAAATGCTGTAAGTATACCATTTTTATTGTTGTTTCTTAAAATTATTTACTGTACAATTTTTACGCGGCGTGGAATTTGAAATAAGTTAATATAATGTAATACTTAAATATTTTGATTATTACATTTTAAATGAAGGTTAAATTGTTACGTTTGTAGCCTAGTTTTGATATATAACATAATATACCTACATACATAATAATTGAGCCGTTAGTAAAAGATTTTTAAGAAATTTAAGAATTATTGTTTTGAAATACGACAAATGAACTTGAGCCCATAAGTTCATTTGTCGTATTTCAAAACAATAATTCTTAAATTTCTTAAAAATCTTTTACTAACGGCTCAATTATTATGTAGGTATTAGCAATTTATTGAAAAACGAAAGATCAAAAGCACAGGCACCAAAGCATCACAGAATCAGCTTTATATAGAAGTGCATCTACAGCACCAAATGTCATGCAAATACGACAAGTACAAAAGCTTTCAGGTCTATAAAGAAGCCTATCAAATTGAAAGGACGCTACGTACTTAATTTGCAGCAATCAATATACTGTATTTAATCAAACAGTCATTTTTAGAAACTGACCTTTTCGTAACAAATTAAGAGTCCCAAAGTACCCTAGAATCTTCCACAATCGAAGCATCTGTACCCCAGCCACGCCCACTTACCCCTTGAACCCACGGCGCCACGGGTATTATCACAAAAATAACCCACATGTTTTCATAATATGAGGGTAGATGTACATTCTCCTGATTACTTTCGACTGTCTATTCAGTGGGTTAATTATCGCTTAAAATAACTTGATACTTTAAACTACGTACTGGAATAAGGCTGCTAACTGCTAAATCGCTTGATTATCTATACTAATATTATAAAGCTGAAGAGTTTGTTTGTTTGTTTGTTTGTTTGATTGTTTGTTTGTTTGTTTGTTTGAACGCGCTAATCTCAGGAACTACTGGACCGATTTGAGAAATTCTTTCAATGTTAGATAGCCCATTTATCGGGTCTGCTAGTATTATAATGATGATTTTTGTTTCTTACTCCGGGAAAGGACGCCCTAGAAAAACATATACTGATTATATCGGTGATGTCTTGTAAAAAGTTCGTGTGCGTTACTCGTAACCGGCGGTCCTGTATGAATTCGAATGAAGCAAGAGAAGTTTGTAAGGGTACCAAGTGGCGTCCTCTCGTCTCTGCCTGTGGGAAAAAGGCGTGATTATGTACGTATAATTTCTTAACCGTTTAGTAACTTAATTTAATAATATCGATTAAAATTATTAAGTGACGAAAAATAAGCCCTTATATTTCCATAAAAAGTTAAAATTCCAGTTAATCTGATATTATGATAACGTCAATCGATAACGTACAAATTAAGATAACATAAGTCAATAAGATAGTAAAGTATTTTCTGGTTTTCTTCTTAATTAAAGACTCAAGTTATTTACCATTAATTAAACAAACTATAAGGTACAGTCATTAATATTCACATAACGAGAGTCGGAAACTAAAAGAAAGGAATGTGGGGAAGGCCCTAGCAATAAAATAACTAATAGAGTGGTTTATTTGACATTAACGACGCTTTTTAAATTCATTAACTTTATTTTTTAAATAAATGCCTACCAGTTTTCAATTTAAACAATTTATATGAATCACAAAAAGAGTGCTAGGATCACTTAATTAAAAAGTTATAATATCACCCACTTAGGCATTCGTGTCTAAAAGTTGTTTAATACATTTTTTTAGGGCATGCAAAGTTCCCAAACCGCACTTGGCTAGCGTAGTGAAATCTAAACCTAACAACTCCTTCCTCGTTTGGAAGGACGCCGTTGCCCGGCTGTGGGACAGCTACGAGTAAAAAAACACCCATTTTAGGATATAACACGTATAAATTATTAATTAAAACAATTTGCAACCTGTATTTCACAGTTAAGTGTTCCAAACATACTCATAGTCTTAACTTTAAAGCTACATATCATAAGAGTATGAAACCATATCACTCCACAAGCCCATATAGAAAGGCTAACTAATAACATCATCCCTTACATTTTAAAAACCAACAAAAACAAAACAACCACTAAGTACAGGGTGATTCAAATCAAGCCTTCTTTGTAATTCACTATGACGCGTAAAATCCGAGGGCTCTAACATCCTCTATTCAATCACTCTCATTCAAAATACGACCTTAATTTCTAACTTATTAGTTTTAAAATCAAACAAGACTGTGCCTTCTTTAATGATCTCATCTATTTGAATAGGTTTGGTAATACGTGCGGAGTTCATTGACCTTTCGATGAACTCTACTTAGACCGTAGGTCAATACAAATCAGCTTTATGGAACGGGACTACAAGAATAATATAATATACATATTATAGTGATAAATAAAAGGTGATAATTATAGCTGCTTTTGTCAATTTTATAAACAGTTGTATAATCTGATTGATTGCTTGTCATTAACATATCACCTCATTATAACTTTCAAATTCTTAAATATTAGCATAATAATATTAATGAGAAAAATAATAATACATACGGTATTTATTTATTATTATTTATCAGTAGCAAAGTACAAAATAATCTTTATTGGCACGTTGGAGCAACAATATATAATGCTTTTAATCAGAGAAAATTGACTTAGAAGAGTAGGGAGATTCCAAAATACAAACAACCTTGTTTTTTTATTTTTGTAACACTGAGTATGACTTCGGAATGCTTAGAGAATATAAATAACCCCACAAAATTGTTACAAAATTTTACTATCATCACATTTTTGGACCCCAAAAGCTGGAGTTCACCTACAAAAACATTAAACCAAGTTTAAGGTATTACGGTTCTTAGCTTGCAACTAACACTGCATATTATTATCAGATGCACTGAAAACTTCTGCTCACGTTTGAATCTCCTACGTGCAATGCAAATTTTTGCTCAAATTATATACATTCCAATACATAAGGAACTCATAAGCTCCTCACATTACATACATAATTATGTCCTGCATTATTTCGCAACATTCGTCATAAGGTTGCATCATGAAATAATAATATACCTGCTACAATGAAAGGTCAACGATCAGCAATCCACTTACGTCCAACACAAATTACTTGAGTTCTAGGAAATATTGGTCCTTAAGTGTTTTTGATTATTACGTGTGTAAAGGGACTTACAAACATACATGAGACGTATGGATAAAGGAAAAAGGTATCAAAAAAATATTTTTATTGAAAACCGACACTAATTGTCTGAGTCTCAATTTAATGTATTTATCGTTGGTATGTAGGTGAGCTTGGCAGTGTCCGAGGAGCTCGTGGCTAAATTACAATAGCCGCACGGCTCGATCTCTGAGGTTAAGTTGCGCTTGCCGAGGTTAGACGGGTGATGGGTTAGGTCCGATATGCAGTCGTTTCACGAAAATACTGCCGACTCCGACATAGTCGGAAGAAAGGCTAAGTTGATTGACTGACCGTTATAATTGTATTATAGAGTACTTAATGCCAGATAATTATTGGTATTAAAATTCAAAATCTTAAACGAGGTCAACCAAGGTTAGTCAGTTATGAACATTTTACAGTAGTCAAAGTTTGAGGTAAACAATACGTAACACTTCTCATGAACATACATATCCCAAAACTTCAGCTTCTACGTAATAATCTAGTTTCTAACTTAACGTATATCTCGATATGTAACAAGGGAATCGGTTATAAGCTAGGGTCATAGTCAGTACTCCCATTAGGAATCCTAGAGCAACTGCGTTCTGTACTGCTAGCATTCTATACATCTAGTCAATTCCTTTTTGACTCTGAGGTGGACAAATAGGTTTCGAGAAATCTTGTAAGTCTAATCTTCCATGTATTCTGACTCTTCCCCCTCTTTATTCCCATTGATGCAACATATGTAGAACACATTTTCCACAAGTAAGATTCACAACTACAACTTATTTTCAACAACAGAAAACAAAAAAACGTTCTCTAAAATAGAGTATTATACTCTAAATTATCATGTAGGCGTACTCTATGATCTATAACGCTTATAGAGTACTCTACTTTACAACACAACGATTACTGTAGCGATACCTAAATGGATATTATCTGTCTTTTAAGTCCGTACATCATTTACCTCCTTAAAATCAGATATACTCGATTACATCAAATAAAAAATTAATCAACTCATGTCGAATTCTAACTGGCTAAATCTACCCCCAGTAGCAGATTCCACAATTTACTATCCAGATAGAACTACAATACCTAATAACGTTAAAACATTACACAGTATATTAGCGATACAAAACACATTTTCATAGTCGGCTGGCTCCAGTGTATCAATCAGCCCATCTTCATTGTGTATCTATTGAGTTAATAAACAATGGGCTACAATCAGGGCATGAACACGATACTTTTTATTTCATTGTTGGACAAAAGTGATATTTAGGCCGTGTAGGTTTTAACTGATAGTGATTCCCATGGTCAGTTGTTGACACTAATTAGGTATCAAGTGTAGTTTTATAAAAGGCTCTACAACAATAGTTTTATGACTACAAATGAGGATTTTGTTTATTGATACTGAGTATTTTTATTGTAAATCTGCCGCTATTGGATGAATGGCAGGTGATGGTATTGCGACTACTCATTGTGGAATCTAAGATTCGATTTAGTAAATGAAACTGGACAGATGAAAACTTAATACAGACTTGTCAGACATTATGGTGCAGAAGGCACTGTAGGATGCTCATTCCAAACCCTCCAAGAAACATCTGACTTACATTACTTTTACGCGATATTGGGTAAAACCTATATTTTAAATTTAAGGTCCAAGTCCACTCAAAACCTAACCTCATTCTTGATCATCATTGGCCGAAAATTAAACATACTTATCTATTTAAAAAGTTTATAAAACACATGTTTTTATTCAAATTAATATCTTAAGCACTACCTCAGCTCAATAACCAAATCACAATCCTTAATAAAAAAATATTTTGTTTCAGATTGGTCCAGACAGCTTACATTCGATCAGATATACAACAGTACACACTACGCTCAACTTCAAACGTTAGAGCGGCCGTACCCTGCGGCCAGCAGTCACCACAACCACTCTAAACAGCCCAAAGACACATACAATAGTTATAACTACACCGGGTTAAATGAGGTGGATGGATCTGTGCACTATGATGATGGCAGTGGACCATTACTGGTGGGGTTTGCTAGAGATCCTTTTAGGTACTCGGTGCCGGAAGATGATTATGTCAAGGGGGTTAGGTAAGTTAATATATTTGAATATTTTACTGCTTTAAATTTAACCAATACGCATTCATTACTTACTTTTTATAGTCCAACTTAGTAGAGAATCTTGTATATAAGGGTCGCAACTGGCTGAGGTATACTTAATTAAGAACATAATTGACCCGTAGGTTTATGCAGCGATGGCTTTTTGATACAGCTACTTTATATAGAAAATACTCGGAACTATTAACTGCAAGCTAGATAATGCCATGCCAATGCTCTCTTGTAGTTGTCTGACTATAGAAGAGTGGGGAACAGTCCTCCCCCTCAGTAAATCACTTTTTACATCCTTGTATCTGACTTATCCATTACGTAGTTATTTCAAATGCTGCCATCAGCCAGCTTGATATATGTACCTCCATGTAAAGCAATTCCCTTCAGCTTTCAAAGTTGGTTCAGATTCCATTGGTATTTAGGAATGACGGTCACATGGCTGACAGCTCCCACTCTTGTACATAAAATCAGAAGCAACTAAATGTCACCGTTACTTCCAGAAACATGGACCCTCAAGTGTACATGAGTAAGAACGAGAACCGCGGCAAGCGTGGCGTGTTCCACCTGTACAACATGATGTACTGCGCCACGGGCTGTGACCCGCTCTCGTACAAGGGATACGGCTGCTACTGCGGCTTCCTCGGCTCTGGACGACCTACTGATGGTATTGACAGGTAACATCATCTTATATAAGGTAAACTTTTGTCTTCTTTAAAGACAGCTATAGATTAGCTATCTGCTTGCGAGCCGAGGTTGTCGCCATTACTATAATCATTCATCGTCATTAGTTTAATTACTTAGTATTAGTTCTACGGTAAAGAGAAAAGAGAAAAAACTATTTACTTTGAGGTAAAAAAAAAACTTTCAAAAATTCAGCTAAATCTCTAATAAACTAAACTAACTAAACTCTACGAGCTCTATGTTAAAGTAAAGTAACTATAACGGAATTCAAATATCCATAATCATCATTATATTGAATTAAGTTATGCAAGTAGTCTCTGAAATACTCAGTACGCGACGTAACTAGGGTCTAGATATTACAAAGTCAAACAGTATCTATAATAATAGACCCTTTATTAGCCACACTTTAGGCTATACTAGATATAGAGTGTTATGTAAGATTTCCTTCTACTGTTACCCAACTTTAGGTATATTATACCAGATAAATACTTAGTCCTAATACTTATTACAAAATAGATCTCGACACCGACGCCTAATGCGATCTAAATGTTATCTCCTTAAAGAACATACACTAACGCTCGATTTCTGAGTACATTTAGCTGTAGTTAATCTATTCAATAGCGTTTTTTATATGAGTTTAAACGCTATTGAATATAAAAACTACCGGAAAATGTACCACAGAAAACGGGAGTAGATGACTCAAAGTATTCTTATATCTATTCTACACTACTCTACTACTATCTGATTAGATCTTTTGACAATTAAGTATCTAGTTCCCATCTTTATAAGCTCTGTTTCTTCTAGATGCTGTAAACAACACGACGAATGTTACGAGAACATCTACTGTCCGTTCTACACAGTGTACCTGCAGCCGTACCTGTGGAAGTGCTACCACGGACAGCCGCTCTGCGCGCTCGAGAACTTCGACTCGCAGTACCAGTTCATTAATGGATGTGCTGGCAGACTTTGTGAGTGTGACAGGTGGGTACAAGAAAGACTGTCTTGACTACATAGGGTGAAGCCACAACACTATGTTGCGTCGACGCATCGCAAAAATAACATCGTCATTGCAAGATTCATAGACAAGCGTCGTTAGATGTTTGCGATGCGACATCGTAGCGGAGTGTTGTAGGCTCTCTCATACTATCATGAGCATATCTTCCACACAGTATTTTTTTGTCATCATCCTGGAAAGGTACCTGAAATGTCTACAAATTCAGCGAATTATTTATACTTACTTTGTTTACACAACTCCCGTTCTAAGAGACTCCATTCTTTACTTTGGCTTTAAAAGTCGCATGTATGCTAATAAATAACGATATGTCACATTATAGCAAAGCAACCTCATACAATGGTAGATCTGCTACTACGACCTCTGCTAAAAGCTGACTGAATATCTGTAAAATCTTTAAGAACGGTTAAAACACTCTACGATACCAACATTACCCACAAAACTTCAAAAACCTGAAGGGTAATATTTTATTTAATACCAAACTTATTTACATATAACATGATAAAATGTTTGTTACAGACAATTCGCAATGTGCGTAAGAAGATATCGCTGTCCTAGACGGCGAGCGCTCTGCCGTTCATCACCAATACGACTTTTACAAAACCTACTTATGTTTAGGTGATAACTACACCTGTACCTGTAAGTGTACTCTTCTAGGAGAGGAGGGTTCAAAGCAAAGATGTATATTTAATTGTATTGTATACGAGATTCATTCCTGTGGAATGTTTACCAACTAATAGATTAGAATAAGTTATTGTATATTTGTAAATAAAATGTTGTGATTAAAATTTGTTTTATTTTGAATAATTACAGCTCTAACCAAGGTCGTAGTTAAGTAGAAAGGCCTCAATCCACATTTTGACCACAATGGAGTTAAGTATGCAATCATTCTCCTGAGGGTAAATTTTGACACTCTTCATACTATGGGTTGAGTCGAGGTAGTAGGAAAAGTAGTTTCCATGTACATTTTAAAAATAGGGATTTCACTACATCATAGATTTGACCCCTTAGGAGAATGATTGCATACTTAACTCCATTGTCGTCAAAGTGAGGATTGAGTCCTTTTTGCTTACTACGTCCAATTAAGAAAAGATCTTAAAATTAAGCAGCCCGAGGTTATCTTTTTTCAGAGATCTTTAAGATATATTTTTATAGTATATACCACACGGTTGATCACTATCAACACGGTCAAAAGTACAATAAAATTGTAGTGTTCTAAGTGACGTAACTTTATACAGGCGTGCGTCGTTATAATTAACAATTAGGCTAAATAATATTTAAGAGACCACTTACGCAACACACATTTTCTGCGTACCGCGCAAAAATGCCGTCACTTTCAAATTGTACATAAAATATGGCACAACACAATAGCCGAAATTCAAAAGCATTTGATAAAAATTGTCGTTATACTTTCCCCAGATTGCACAAAAAGTGTATATGTTTTAAAATTATAATGGGAGGTACGCACGAGCGGTCCGCTATCTTTAGATCTATTTCAAATTACGATTAACTATTGTATCACTGAATACAATGTAGTCTCACGGTGGAGGCACAGTGCACACTAGTTATTATAAAAATGGACGCACGGTACATACTCGTGTTTAAGAAAGAAAGAAAATGTGTATAAATTTTGGATTTTCTCATAAAGATTGTGTGTTATCTTTCAAAATTACCAAATAAGTAGAATTTTGTAATATTAAATTAAGTTGAGCTGTTATAATATATCACGGTTCTCAAGATTAGAAGTAACGATTTATCTATTAACCAAATTATTTTAAACATCTAATGTTGATTCACACGCGCTATTTACAACACAAATATTTCATACACATTTAATATTTTATGCGTGCCAAACAATTTACTGATAAACGCATATTATATTTAAACCATTAGTGGACGCCGTATTTGTAAAAGAAACAAACATGTAAAAGAGTTTATTTACCTACTCAAATCATTGTAAATACATGACCTATCGAAACAATACAGCCTACGTCTTATCGAAACAGAATAGATACATAAAATCCAAACATATTATTTATAAACCTCTTCATCTTGATATTAAACCTTACCTTTTCCGTCTGATTGAGTTAGAATAGGCTACCCTTTCATTATAGCCACCCCGCTTGTTCAAAGTCACGTCTTACGATATCATATGTGCCGTCTCTATTTTCTGCAAAGATTTGAAAGAGATAATGATATTTCAATGTTGAATGCTGGATAACGATTGTGTTAGAAGATTTATTGAAGTGAAAGACTCGATATGTTGATCTAAAATTGGACTTAGATCATAAAGCTAAGATCAAAATACTCACAATACAAAACGGCACGTAACTTTTGTTCAGTTGCAATTTCGTTTTTGTAAATGATTGCACATCATAATAAAATATTTTCAAAGAAATCCAAATGTTGTTGCACATATTTTTCAGAAGGCTCAAAAATCACAGGCTTGTTCATAATAATAATCGCTAAAATCTTTTATTAATGTATAGTTTTATTGTAAATATTGTAGTATTGTAAATATTGTTATATGTAGGATCGGCGGACTAAAGAACATAAGTCAGAAAATTCGATATTTTTTTTTAGGTCTCTCGATTTCAAATAATTCAATATGCTATCTGACGAAAGCACTTAAGTCACTGAGAAATAATTCCCAGCATACTAAGTGGTGTACCATATCAGCCTCGCATCCAAGACGGAATAAAAAACGTTTTTAATTGTTCCTGGAAAGTTCGACTTTTCGACTTATGTTCTTTAGTCCGCCGACCCTAGATATATTGCTACATATTATAAATTAAGTAATTACTAAACTAGTTTATACTTCTATTATAATAACGCAACAGTTTTTCATTTGGTTCTAGCCACAATCCTATTCATCTTCGACCTCTATAATAATATCTTTGTCCACATTGCACCAACCAAATGCGTGCGTATTGAAAAGGTGCAACGCAATATTTTTTCTTAAGAATTTTACCCAATATTTATACAATGAATAATCCATATTTAAGTATAATATTTCACAAAAGACGAGCTACTAACGTAATTAAGTTTATAATAAAAAAGGCATATAGCTCTAAGATGGGATTGATTAACATCACATCACCGTAGTGCTTATAATCCTAGAAAAATGCGTAAAAATTCAACCCAATGATTTCACAAGACTAATTCGGAAGTATTAGGCCACTTTTGACATCTCTTTTGGTGACATGGTCTTTTGCATTTTTAATTATTTTATTGTGCTAACAAATTATTAAGTCATATGCATTCATGGATAAAAAAAGTTAATAAATTAACAGTAACGCAATTCTTTACAGTCGATACTGCCGAGTATCGTCAGTATGACATTTAAAATATAGTAATATACTGCCAAAATAGTTCCTACGGAGCACGCTAGAGGCGCTGATTAGATTTTCGTACAAAATTTCTCCATAGCTGCCGGTCGATCGAGCTACTAGTATATGACAATATACGGAGTCACGCAAACGCACTAATTAACTCGCAACTCCCATTACTGCTAGATAAAATCCTAGTCTCATTGTTACTGCATCTGTCCTGACTTCGTGACCTCAAGGTGTGATGATGCTGATGAACTTTTCACTTAGACAAGTGACACTAAGGTAATTTTAGTTCACATGGCCTGAGAATAAAGTAATGCAAGATGCTAGATGGCAAGGAAAACGTCAGCCAGCAAATACATTTTTACAGGTTTTTTGTACTACTTAACCTCCTCATTCTAGCAGGAGATCCTTTCCCAGCAGTGAGTCAAACTTAAATGTATGAGGAGAACCGAACGACGTCTGAAGAGGCAAGAATGTCAGACTGGTGTTAGCAGAGTACCAGCTTTTATGCCCTACATAAAAGGAGTAACGGATAAAGTTGGAACAGTACTGAAGAAATACTCCATAAAGACTGTATATAGTCCGTTCTCCAAAGTAGCTAACCATTTGCGCACGCCAAAGGATGTAATTCCTCTTCAGACACCTGGCGTTTACAAGGTGGATTGTAGCTGCGGTAGTTCATACATCGGACAGACCAAAAGAACAATAGCTGAAAGGGTCAAGGAACATATCGCAGCTGTCAAGAACCGGCAAGTCAACAAATCCGCGATAGCTGAGCACTTGTTGGAAGCAGGAACCAATCACTGGATCGAGCTACATCAACCCCGGGTCCTCTCCACAGATCGTCACTATTACTCCAGGATAGTACGAGAAGCGGTTGAAATCAAAAAACATACCAATTTCAACCGTGAAGAGGGATACCGTTTATCATCTACGTGGAATCCTGTCATCAGCAAGTGCAGCCGTCGCCGGCATGACGTAACGCGCCAGTGTAAAGACGTCGTTAGTGTTGTGTGTCGAAGTACCGACAATTCCGAACAATGTACACTAAGTGAAAACCAAGTGAGGGTAGGCGTCGAAACTCGCGCCGCAAGAAGACGACGCTTAGCAGCCACATCAGTCAGCTCGTGACCACGGTCGTTGTAATGCGATCGAAACGTCGGGCAGCAAATAAGGTATCCTAACCTTTAAATTTTCAATCGCGTATAAGACCCGTTGCATTATAATATTAAATGTATGATTTTTTTATGTATCTCTGGTTTGCCTGGTGGTGGTTTAGGCGGTTGTATCAGTTGAATGCATCAAATATGACCTTTTAGAATACCCTTGACTCTCACTTTTTTTATCAATTTTGAGGTTATCATAATGATGGGTCGATCTCGGTCTGTTTAATCCGGGCTTAACATGTCAATCAGAAATCGTTTGAAACCCGTATGACCTGCAGCACGTTGTGATTCTTAACTTCGTTTAATTATCAGAATTCGAATTTAATAATAGGCCTTAATTCGGAAAACTCCACAGTATGCAAATTAGGAAAAATTTAGACAATTTTATCAATTTTTGACAAAGGTGGTAATGAAATGAACAATTAAATATTTTCTGGTTTAAATAACGTGTCCTTATTAGATTATATTATTCAACCAAAACGTTTTATTTTCTTAAGTGCACTCTCATATCCAACATTGAAAGAGTGAGCTAACTTTATTTTCTATTTTTATAAACAAACAAATTTCACAATAAGCGATGCGTTTTAGAAAGATAATTGATTTACGAGTACCTAAATGGAAAAGCGAAAAATTCCGATACGCTGTATTTAGTCACACAGAAAGTAAATCACGATTTGATTGGATAATTTCATAGTAAACATGGACTTAACTAGCAGCTGTGTTAAGTACTGAGTTCAAAATGGTAAGTTTCTTTTATTTTGGAAGTGACAACATCGCAATAAGAATAGAAAAAAAAACTTTTAAAATCTTTGCTGCTAATATAAAAAAAATATATATGAAAGCTATTAGCTCTGTTTAAAATTAAAAAACTCTTGTTGGTAGTCAAATATTTTAAAAGTTTTTTTTAAATTACAGATGTGTCTTCAACTTTTGACAGCGTTCTTGTTATTCACTCGAACATCAACTTCAGAGCCAGACTGTATAAAAGATACGAGTAACATAGAAAAGTTTGGTAAAGATATAGCATGTATTATACTCTGGCCTCATCAAGCGCCACTTATACCAGAAGTCCGAAGTCGCTACACGAGTCATTTCGACTATTATTTTCATCACTTCCCTTACGTATATTTTTATAATTCGCCAACAACCACGACGCCTAAACCTCCTACTAAATATTTGGCCATGGACTCACATTACGTTAATCCTCTGCTTATGAAAGTACTTCAAAATAATCGTTGGTCGAAATTCATTTAAAATATAAATACTCATTACTGCTATAAAGAACTTCAGTGCTACTTCAATTGCTATAACATTAGGATAGAGATACACTATTATTATTAAAGTATTAGAGAAATTTATATTTTTTTATTGATACCCGCAAATATAGTGGACAGAAACTTGTTTTTAATTTGAAGCCCGGTGCTTTCTGTTATCCAGTTATCTGAAATTTCGAATACACATATTTTTTATTTATAAATAAATGGGCAAATTAAAATTAATTTCAGTATTACGGCAAGACTGAAAATTACCTGACCAGGCACTGAATTACACACTTATACTTTCCCGTTACATAGTAACACAATCTATTATGATTTCAGATGCGGATCACATTGACGATATTCTTCATACTATTATCAAGTTATCACGCCATAGCGAATAGCACTAAAGAATGCTTATCATATCCGTTCGTGGTGCGCTGGGCGACCGACGCCGACAAGGAGATGAATCCTTGCTTCAAACCTACTTTCTACCCATACGTCTATCCCTATTTCTATTATTACCCGATGTACTATTATGTACCTTATGTTTATGGGTAAATTAAAATGTAATTAGGCTGTGAAGTTTTATTTCCTAACCCCGATTCTTCAACTCTAGTTAGATCCAGCATGTAAATCTCAAGGACTGCGCAGACAAGTGACTTTTGTTAAAAGCCTTAATCACGAATAATATGATCAAAAATACGGATCTTTTAATCCCTTGTTTGCGTTATGCAAAACTTTAGATGTATTATAAAGGACAAAAAGTGCCTCTAGGATTGTCCCTGGTTTACAAAGGCCCTCATCAACATCATCATCATTCAGAGACTAATTTTAACCACTACTGAGTATAGCTCTCCTTATTATTTGGTTTAAAATTAACCCTGGACCCAAGGCATTCAATTGTAATAGATTTCTTCTCCAACTAAAGTCTAGTAGTGTAATTTGGGTGAATAACATTAATATTTTTTTATCAAGTAAATGCAAAAGCATCATAGCGATATGTGCACGTAGTTATATCTTGTGTAAAGCAAACATGAACTTTACATGCGCAACGCGGTAACACAACGTTGTGTACTCAACACAAACAACTATAAAAGCAAGGAGCAATGTGTACAAAACCTTCAATGTTAAGTTCATAAACAACACAATGATCAGTAGTTGAAGACTTTAGTATACTTCCTCTAATCTGTTCGGTAAAATTGATTTTGGCTTATTTTTATGCAGTAAGATTTCAAGTTGTGTAAAAATCTAATTTACAACTTATAACATGCAAGAAATGTCGAAAGAGTTAAGACAAAATGGTCGTTATTATAAGTTCATGCCAAAGGAAAAGTTATCGTAAAGCTAAGTAGTAGCGCAATTTTCTACAAACGGTACTGTCGAGTATCGAGAATTTGACATTTAAAATGTATTGCCAATATAGTTCCTACGAAACCCGCTAGAGCTGATCAGATTTTCAGGCAAATTTCTCGATAGCTAACCGGTTGTCAAAAGTTTATAATGGTAATGAATTGAGCTACAGGATTGTAGCCTATAAAAGAGATCAAAATATTGTTATCTAAAGAAAACATTGATCACCAGAATAAGAAAGATAATAACAAAAATAATTTCGTCTAATAATAATCAATAGTATTATAAACTTGATTAACTCTTCCACTTGTGCAACATAACCTCAAGATGTTTGTCCTAACTAAATGTGTGTTGTCAACAATCTCCGTAATTGCGGAGTCGATTCGAGTGCAACTTAGTAAGCGACCTTACAATGAGTGTCATCAATCTTGTTGATATTTGTGTGTGAACACTAGTAATGTTTATTAAACAAATAATGTGTAATGTTGTATGGAGGCTTTTGGGCATAATGTAGAGGTCAAGTACAGGATTGGTACATAGCTGATAGCAATCAGGGTTAAAGTATAAACGGACTAGCTTCTGCCCGCGACTTCGGTTCCATAAAAAGATTTCCCGTTGTAAAATTTACGTAAATTCTTCCCTATATGTTAATCCATGTTTTAAGCTATCTGCGTACCAAATTTTATCAAAATCTGTTCAGTAATTTCAGTGTGACATAGTAACAAAAATACATAGTACATTCAAACAAACTTCCGTATTTAAAATTTATATTATGAATTATTATTTATTCATGTGAATGAGGCAAATGGCATTCTTTTGGTTTATGCCTACCCCCTATGGGAAAAGGCGTAATAATATGTATGTTTTTTAATATTAAATCTTTTCCTTCACCGTAATAACTATTTCTTACACAAGGCGTTATTCGGCATAATTCAATAAAACGAAATTATTGTATCAAACGTACATATAATAGTGATATATATTTGAGAGTCCAACAAAAAACAAATAATATACAATATACACTTGTTCTATAAGAACTTCACTCCTCCGATTATGTTCACCGGCCTGCCCTTGTACTTCTTAGAGATGTCACTCTCGATCTGTGAAAGAAACACAAATTATCATTATGCGACAATGAAGTAGCACCATCGTTTCAATTATAGATAGTAACCATACATAATTTTGTAAGGGAGATTGACCAGCGTTATGTTAGGGAAACTAAAATCGACTTTGTTCGACTCATATTGATGATCATATATTATGACGATATTGACGATCGACTAACATTGAAATGACAGCTCGAAATGAACATAATGATAGTTTTAGTTATATTCAACAACATGAGTTCGGGTGTCAATATAAAATAGACCTTAAAAACAATATATTTTTTTCGTATTAAAGTCAAAATCGGTAATAGCAATCAATAGCTGACCTGGCTTATGCGAAACTTTTGTAAATATTTTAAGCTTTTAAGCCACTAAAAAATTAATTTTTAGTTTCAGTAAGACGAATTGAAATTGTAAATGTTACCTGTGCCTGCAGCTCCTTAGTCCTATCAATGATCCTAACCAGCACAGGTCGCAGGTCGGCGGCGCGGCTCGAGGCGGCGGCGCGGCGCTCGGCGGCGCGGGCGGCGAGGCGGGACAACTTGTCGCACAGTGTCAACTTCTGCTTCAACTGAGCTGTGAGCACGTCTACGTATCTGTGGGTGAAATAAGAGGTACTTTAAATCGTGGTATGAGGGTATAGTGATAGTCGGTGGTGTAGTATAATGACGGTCCGCCGAAAATTGTTTTTTGATATAAAAATATGAGCAATGGAAGTGTTAAAGTGAAAATTGTGCACCTATTGTATTTGAACAGCAAATGAAGCGACCTCAAGACTAAATAATAAACACTGTTGCGTATAATATCTACCTTTTTTTTTTGCTTATATACACTATTTTTTACTTATTACCTAATAGGTATACGCAAAAATGTTACGTGCACGCGACGTATACTTTACGTTATCATATACGGCACAGTAGAAAAATGTCGTCTTTTGAAAACTAATGAAATTGTTTGAATCCATTACCTGGGTGAATGTTTAACATTATGTAGATGGTTGATCATGGTGGCAGTGAGCCGTGAGGCGGCGACCTGCACGGCGTCCAGCATGGAGGTGAGCGCCGCCGGGCTCTCTGTAGGTAATTGTTGCAGCAGACTGAAGTTGTGGTTGTCGCCCGATGTCGTCGTCTCATATACTCGCATCTTTAGGAATGATTCCAACTGGAAAAGGAACAAAACATTAAAAAACCGGTTGTTGTAGCTACATATAATTACGTCTTTTTCCCAAAAGGGAAAGGTAGATTTAACTACATGAACTGCACTGAATGAGATTTATACAATTTTGTTGTAGTAGAGAATAAAGACTAGTCAAAAGACACTTCTTTGGTAAATTTAAGGACTAATCTCTATCGTACTGAGAAGACACCATCCTCGGTAATGGATATTATTAAGTAAACGGGTCCCAAAAAATGTTTCTTCTGTTAAACAAACGCCTTTTATCTTACAAATACTGGTAGTAAAAAACTAACAACAAACAATACATATATATTTTTATATTAAACCATGTTTTTTAGACAGGCTACATACCTCTACCAGTTGATCAATGATCTGGTTCCTAGTAGTAGGGTTGTCTAATAAGGTGAGCGCATCCTTGCCGCGCGCCACTCCGCCGCACACGCCCTGCTCCTCCACCACGATGCCGGACTCCTCCAGAGATACTGCTGATAAGTCCGCAGACAAATCCTACAAAATATAAACAACGCAAATTAAATAATATTCTTGTGAAATGTGACTTAGAACTCATAATTTAAATGGCTAAATAAACTATTTGGCGACGTATATTTTGGTCCATGATCATTTTCTTGATTTAGCTCAAGGGCTAAAACAATGTAACTCTCTCATACTTTCCAAAAGCTATCCAGTCCCATATAGGTTAGTAGCAACATTCATCATATGTATTTGCATTCCATCACTCCACTTTATCTATACTAATATTATAAAGCTGAAGAGTTTGTTTGTTTGTTTGAACGCGCTAATCACAGGAACTACTGGTCCGATTTGAAAAATTCTTTCACTGCTTGATAGCCCATTTATCGAGGAAGGCTATAGGCTATATATCATCACGCTACGACTAATAGGAGCAGAGTATGAGTAAAAAGTATTACAAAAACGGGAAAAATTGGGATCCATTCTCTCTTATGTGACGCAAGCGAAGTTGCGCGGGTCAGCTAGTCAATCATAAACGGAGTTTTAAAATATTCACATTTAAAAAATAATAACGTATAAGTTGAAAAGGTAAAGTTATAGTTACTTACAATATTATCAGCAGGCGCAACATCAATGTTTCCCCAGTCAATCTCAGCGCCCGCGTCGCCGTCACCGAAGTCAATGTCGGCCGCGCTCGCGTCCAGTGATCCAAAGTCTATGGCATTGTCGTCGCCGAAGTCTATCTGTTGAAGAAAAATATTATTTATTGATTTAGATATTTTTTTTATTTATTGTATCGTTGGTTTTGTAAATATTACTTAATAACAGAAAATACGAAATAAAGGCTCAAAAAAGTGTCTGAATTTAGAATCATTAAGGTATCTTTCATTTTAGTCAAAAAAAGTAGAGAATCTATTTATTTTATATCTCTTTCTTGAGAATGGCATTTAACATTAAGCAATAAAAATAAGATGGCTTATTGGAAACATTATTTACATATACAGTAAACACAATGACTTGAGCTACTTTGCTAGAAATACCACACATCTGTAGCAAAAAAATTGTCATAAACTTTTCTACTCAATAAATGCCATTATTTCAATACTGACCTGGTCCCCAGCCCCCTGTTCTTCATCATCCAACTCAATATGTATAGGATCCGGCTCCACACTCAAAGGAGGCTCTCCATAGCTCCACTCATACACTGTGGTGTTGCCATGCTCCACCACATATTGTAATAATGGCAACACTTCTGTAGCTTTGTCACCCAGGATGTACTTGGAAAAGGCTGAATACAGCTCTATGCCTGGGAGCACTGGTTTTAGGGATTTGCTTATCTGAAAAGAAATAATAAATGTATAAATACTTTTTTGTTGTCAAAATATCTTTGCTTCTGGTTCAGGCAACAGTGCATGTAAATACTATTCATTACAAGACCCTTGAATCAATTTATCCATAAGGCACAGTAGAATTCTAAATTTAATAATAGTCTAAAGCTTGGTATAGTCTGGTATATTATGGCAATAGACCCACCCCCCAAATATATGGGACTAATATTCTAAATGGTGAAACATGAGGCCACTTAAAGCACCTCTTGTAATACACCATGAGGTACACTAAACACAAAATCTAGCCACAGATTTTCCCTCTTATTCATAAAAAAAAATGAAGTTCTGAAAAGCTTATAAAGAGTTTTGTTTCTTTCACTCCTTAGCGAAATGAAAAAGACAAAACATATTATAGTAGTTCTTTAACTAAAATAGGTTTACAGTGTGTTAATGAATAAGAAGGTTTGTGTTTAGTGTACCCCATAGCAATACAAGCCCCACACAAGTTGTGTGAACAAAAAGATTTTTTTTAAGTATTCTTCAGTAATGTTAACTTACTTCATCATAGATATCAGGTAGTTCCTGCAGCCTGTCCACCAGTTCCTTCTTGATCCTCTCTCCTTGAATACCCAGCTGCTTGCACAGAGTCAAGAACTCTGACTTACTTGATGCCTCATTCTTTAAGAAATCTGTATGTTTCTTCTCACATTCCTGAAAAATACAACATTTAGTGTTAAAGATAACTATTTACTAAAAATCATATTGCTGTAATCTCTGCAATACTGGAGCTCTAAGATTTACTTTTAATAAACCTTATAACCTTTATTTAATCCTAGATCTTCAATTATGTCCATGCAAAATTTCAAAACAGTAATTTCAGCAGTATGTAAAATTATTAATTTTAGACAACATTTCATGGTTATTAGGCTTATTTGCTAACCAATAATAATTGTCACCACTTGAACACACTACAACATTATCTAAGTGATAACTAATTATAATGACATAATAAATAGCGTACAAAGTCATACTAACAACTTGCAACTGTTCTTCTTTAGCTATTTGTTTCTTGAGTCCAGGTATCTCATAGTTAATGTTCCTCACTAAGATCTGAGCTGCTTCAGCTAAGTACAGGTTCTCCTTCTCATAGTTCCTAGCAATATCTTGCCAGTCCTTCATTCTTTGTGACCCATATCTATAAATAATTAATAAGTTAGAATATGTCTTAAACTCTATGCTTTCATTCATGATAATAAATAATTGTTAATTTATGGTTCAGTCTAATGGTTAAGTTAATATTTACTTTGGTATAATCACCATTCATTTACGTACTATAAGATTATTTAAAATTTTATGTTCTAGGCTGGATTTATTAAAAGATTTTCAGGTTAGCATATCACATAAATTATTTTATGATTTTAAAAGCAACAGTATTCCATGCATACCTTCCAAATAAGTTCTTGGTGTCAGCTTCTGTCTCTTTAAGTATCTCAACGATCTTCAAACAATGGAAATAGTTGATATAGCTGCCTGAAAGTAAGCTAGCGATGTCGTCGTGAGCAGGCATGTCTTGTAGTGCGTTATTGATCTTCTCCCTCACTGCAGGGATGTTCTTCAGCCATTCCTTGCTCACATGACGACGGCTCACCAGCCAGTCTTGCAGTTTACCGATGTTTATGTCTATTGGAATGTTACTTTCCTAAAACAACAGGTTATATTGTAAAAATACCATTTTTTTTACTTATTTTACGAATAATTATAACCAATAGTCTCTCGTAAGGAATGTAAAAAATAGTACTTACGTCCATTTTTGTTACTGTTGCACTTTAAATTTGATTGTTATGTGATAAATAATTATTTTTTGTAATGTAATATTTTGCTAGCACCAGCTGTTGACACTGTTGTTGTCATAAATGACGTGTCAACAAATGACGGCCCAATATTGAAGTTACCAGTTTAAAATATTTAAAACTCCCATACACTACAAAAGTACAAACTACTATTTAAAAAAATGTTGCTAAATCGCTGCAATGACCATCAGAATTCAGCTTCAGCTTCATTTTTCAATGACATTATTAAACCTGTATAAAGTGATAACATTAATTAAATGAACATTATCGTGAACAGCATTTAATTGGATTTATTTCAACACGACACCTTCAAGTATGTTATTATCCTAGCGTACAATCTATTAAATGAATGTAGGTACTGCATGAAAAATTACTTCACGTGTGTTTATTATCACGACATTATCATGCAACTTTAAAGAACCCAAATCAATCCGCGTGTACAATTCACCTCAATGCGTTATCGAAGTAGGTACTTCATTATACAAATAAACAATATTTCTTATCTCTTCTTCCACTATTACTTCAGTCGAGTCGATAGTGATAACTACACACATGCTTAGATAATAATGTGTTAGTTATATTTTGATTTATAAGACTATTTATCACACAACTTTAAGATGATTAAGTACCTGCAATGAAATCTTAAAAGTATTCGTAATAGTGAATTTCTAAGTGTTCGGTGTACAAAGTGTAGAGCTCAAACATTTGTGATGGATTCTGATCAATCGTATATTGACAGGTAGGTCAAAAAATATCACTGTTAGTAGGTAGCTACACGTTATTGTCCGATCACGATTTCGGTTGTAAGATGGTTTCAGCGATTCAATTCAAGAAACTTAATTGCTGACTCGTCTATTTTTTTATTCAATAATTAATTGTGGTCAATAGTTATAATCAATTAGTGACATTATATTGTCGAATTCGGCGCCGAGTAAATAAAAATATCTATATGAAATTATTGCTTGTGCAATAGTCTGTAATAAAGTAGTAGTAGTCAGTTAGTGCGATTAATTTATTTGTAATTTTTTATGTTATTGGTTCTCAGTTAGCACAGTCTGTTTGCATTAATGGGAAGATTAACGTATTAAATCTACTTAAAATATATATTTTTTCTTTATTGCCACCCTATCGTATTTTTTTTATTTGATAAGATGAAAAAAACAAAAACAAGTTTTCAAAGTTGTCGCTGAGTGTAAATTACTTTTACAAGAGGTAGATTTTTAGTGCTCTTATATTGTCGCAAAACTAGATTTCCAAACGTATAATCAACCTTTAATTTTATTATTATCAGTTGAATGAACTTTGAATACCTAGTTTTGCTTCTTTTCTTGGAATAATACTATCAGTCTAAATTTGTTACGTCCAGTCAGTACTAAAGTCTCTTGCAAACTTCGTGGTTAATGGTATCTAAGCTTAATAATAATGTTTTTTTCTGTATATTCTAGTTACCCTAGTACTTCGCACGCTCCTGACGAGGGTGTGATCTCAGTGGATGTGTCTCGGGATGTGCTTGTCGACTCCATAACTGACATGTCTGAAACACTCTTACCTCCTGATATTATTGCGTGAGTATAAACACTTATCACCTCGCATAGTGAATGTCTAGTTGAGAAATTAGACTATTGAATCCTTGGAAAGTAATGTCACTTGCTTTACATTGAATAAAAATCGTAATAGATACCTTATTTTTGGTGCGAAATCGTGTGCGATTCAATCAATTAGATAAATAAGAGTGAAAGATATGGATTTTATCACATAGCTGATAAACACAAATTTTCTATATTAGCCCTTGTGAATGTGGTTGAAACATAATATTTATTTGTTTGTAACTGAATAACTCAAGCATAATTTTACTTATAAAATGGCTAAAGAATTACAGTAAGTATAAAATATAATAATATAAGACTGTAGACAATAGTTCCATATTCAATAAATTTTTAATTTATTTACTTAGGTCAGTGGATCCAACTGTGGAGAATAATGAAGAAGATACTGGCCGGTTGACTCTGGCATATGAGAGGCTGTATGAAATACCCAAAACTATTGTGGAAAGGTTTTCAGACCACATCAAGTATTTAGACATCAGTCACAATAAAATCACGTAAGTAGCAACTGCTACAGATAAAATAAAAGATTAAAGATTTTTTATTTATTTAATATCTTTATTTAATTTATAGAGGACTTGGTACACAAATAATTTAAAGATAAATTGAGAAACTGGGGACTCTCTGTCTCCTATCCATAGCTTGAGAAAAATAATATAAGAGAAGGTCCTCTTATGGAGGAATAATCTGGTGCTTGTACTGCTTCATTCACATAATCTTGCTACAGAAAATGTAATATTTTTTGTTCAACAAATTTTTGATCGCTGTATTTTGTTTTACAGAAATCTAGATGCACTGGTATACTTCAAAAACCTCACATCTCTCATAGCAGATGACAACCCAATCACAGAGAACTGCCATCTTCCACCATTGCCTAAACTAGAACTATTGTGGTAAGAGCTATGCCTTGTTAATTCTTTTTTATATTTTGACAAAGGTTCCAGTGCTATTGAACATAGGTAGATGATTCTACTATTCTTTTAAGATGGTGATTAAAACTCTAAATGAATGAGTTCTAGCTGAACATTAGTGAATAATCTGGTGTTTACTTTCAGGTTGAATCGCTGTAAGGTGGCCTCGCTTTACCCATGGGTAGGCAAACTAAAGGAGTCATGTCCTAATCTGCAATACCTATCACTCATGGGAAATCCTGCTGCTCCTAGTTACTTCAATGGAGGCACTTTCTATGAATATCTACAATACAGGTACAAACATTATCTTTTTACAGACATTCATCTGTGTTCCATGAGAATGACTATCCAGTGTAATGTACTATATTGGACTGGACATTGTAATTTGCCTCTGCAGCACTTAATAGATCACATTTATAGGGTGATGATAAAACAAGCAATAAAAATTATAAATTTTATTCCAGATTTATGTTCAGTGACAAAAGCATTAGTGCAGGGATAAAATAAATTAAATGACCCTTTTTCGTCTTTACAGGCTCTTTGTGATATCCCAATTCCCATCTCTAAATCATCTGGATGACAGGCGAGTTACTGAAGATCAAAGGTTGGAAGCCCAGCGATTGTACAAGAGGCCTTTCTTTGAGAGGATTGTCAAGCCAGGAGCTGGCATAGCACAGCTCGTGAACACCTCAGTCACTTGGAATGCTGTGCAGACTAAACTCGCGGTTTTAATGGGGAAAGATAAACCGGGTAATAGAAACCTTTTGATATAGTAGTAGAAAACCATATGCCATGAACGTGATTCTGCCAAAATTTACTATTGTAAGAAAATGATTCACTTTACGAAGTTTATTCAGAGATAGTGTTTTAGGGTATTATCAAGAATTGTCGGGAAAAGAAAAAGACAGAGATACAAAAAATAACTACTGTTTTAAGCCTACGCATCTGCAAATGAGGGCCAAACATCGACGTGCTTTTTTGTCCTTACTTACTTCTCTGCGGTGTCATAATTGTTTAAATGTTTAGATTGATATTTATACCCAAAAAATTGCTTCAAAGTCAACCGTCCTCGAATGCCTTAATGGTCCATACATTTTTTTCAAAACTTTGGATTTAAAGTGGAATTTCTTTTCTAATGAGTTGTTTGGAGTGTTTATCTCTTTAGGTGTATATTTATCTATAAAGATACAATATTGTTAACTGAAAAAACGTTTTAAAACACAATTTTTCCATTCACCCCTTTGGTCGTTTCGATTCACCCCTATCGCTGGGTGAATAGAAATTGACCATTTTTTTAATGAAATATCGTAAAACTATGCATATTTTTGGACAAATATGGTTTTAACTCTTTCTTCATGGCGCCGGACATGATATAAAACAACCTGACAATAAAAATAACAAGTTATTCGCTACAAATTTTTAGGACAAAGTTGAAAATTGTTTCTATTCACCCCGTTTTACGGTAATTCAGGGATTTTTATTAGCAAGCAATAGTCCAACGTCTGCCCAGGCTTTAAAGATACGCGTTCACTGCATCACAATCTACTAGCTACTGAAATGAATACGTCCGTACGCAGTGAACGCGAAACTGTAATACAGGTCAGAGTGTGTTAAATTTTTATCCCTTTTCATTGGAGTTAGTCCATCTCCTGTATACTATTATCCGGCGGGTATACCGCTATCTTTTGCCAGACAAGCATTGTGGCAAGAATGCCAGCTCAAATACTAAAAATGTTTAGTTACCATAGGTTGTTCGCAATATCCTGCCAAATTATTTATAAGATAATAAAAACTATCAATAAAATGTTTTAAATGTTCATAATATAAGTATACTAATATTACATTTATTATTACTGTTATTAAAATTGTGATAATTATCTAGATCAAGCTATTAACCAATGTAGTGAATGATTGAAACAATTACAAATAATCATGACATATTTATACAGGGTTATTATTAATAAATACATTTAATATTATCTATTATTTTATTTACATTGTTACATTATAATATTACTATTTACACTTATATCATACAATATACAGAATGCATACAAAGTTGCAAAATACATTTAATCATAAATTTTGTTTGATAATTAACTTTACTTTAAATACAATAGAGTTTAAAATAGTGTGACACATAATTATTACACAAATATCAATGAAAACTGTACAAGAGTTGCACTGTGAGCTAACCATAAAGAACCTATATCGCAAAAATGGATCGTTTAAAATAACATAACAATTGTTTAAACGGAAAAAAAATATGTAGAAACAATCATAACTTTTAAACTTTCGCGTTGCAATTTTAATAAACAATAGGATAGGGGAATTAACGCGAGAAGACATTTCAAGGTCTTCATAAATAATGACGTAGAAATAAGTTAGTAAATTGGTTTACGTAAAAGTTTTAAAGTTCAATACTGAAAATACCAATTACATACTTTCATAAATAAATAAACATTATTATGCCTCCTTTACATCACGCAATTTGGTAACATAAGTGGTGTTCTTAATCAAAAAGGTCAGATTTCTTCCAAGCAGTAAGATCTACATAAGGTATATTGTTATAATCATCACAATGGAACTTGGGATTGTAAGGAGTTTCCACTTCGAACGCCTTCCTCTGTACAAAGTGCACACCGTCCGTGTTGTCGCAGATCAGACGAGCCATTGATGCTTTCTTTATCTCTTTTAGTTGATCTGCAAGGAAAATAAAAAAGTATCATCAGAATTGGTGCACCCAGTAGAAAGTTATGAGGTAACAACCAGAAAAAAAGCAAAATACAGTCGAATTGAGAACCTCCTCCTTTTTTTGAAGTCGGATAAAAATACTTTAAATTCTAGTTTTAAGTATTCCTTAAAAATGTTACCTCCGTGGTATTATGTTTCTAACCATAGCTAAGATTTTCGATTTCGTTTTAGTCACAGTCATTATTCTAGATGCTTATTATGAATCAAAGTACCTAGAATCGCAAGATTTTCGCACTGATTAGTGCTCTTACTAAAGGTTGTTACTATCTCATAGCCACATGTTTTCTTGTCCGAAAATAGCAGTTGCATATTTCAGGGTACTAATTTTCGTCGCATCGTCATTGGACATTGATATTTAAAACCATTATTCTGCGCGTGAGTTCTTAAATATAAAATACTGACCTATTCAAGTGGTTAAGCCGATGTTAAAGAATATTCGGAAAAGTAAAATCCATTCAAAATTTGCCACAAGCCTTCAAAGATGTATATGTAGCTACGCTAGACAATGCCATTGTCATATAATTTCCGTCTTTCCTATTATTTAGTCTAAATGTTTATTACATCACTGTTATCTTAACCCGTATGAACTTCTGTAATAGCGTTTCGCTATTTATAATGCTTTGTACTATGACCTAGACCCCAGAGTCACACTTGATTGAATTTATTAGCTCTAATCACTCGTAATTACTGTTTTATAAAGCTAGATTATGTACCCAGATTTAATTTATTTCTAGACGACACTTAAATACCAAGAAATATGTCATTGTAAGAAAGAGATTGACGACAGATTATTCTTCACTTTTTTTTATCAAGTCTACTATAATATAATACAATAAGAATTGCTCTTGTGTCGCGGGGACTTTTACAAACATCCTAACAACGGACACAAAGTTCAACCAGACTCGAAACAACCCGTGTGGAAATCGAATCCACGACCTCCCAGGGGCAGTCGAAATGCCCTTATGCGCTAACAACCTTTCGTACGGAACATTCTCTGAGCAGATTTACATAATAACACGCCTGTTATACCCGCAGGTATAAGCAGAGTGTAGTGTAAAGTGTAGCTTTCCATCTACATAAAATGTCTACACTACTACATACCAGTAGTAAACGAATGTGGCATCTCTCCATGATCATAAAAGAATCTGTCTCCTATCCTGCTCCTGTAGAACTGCTCCGCCACTATACACTGGAACGTGTGGCCCAGGATCGAACCCTGCACGTCGCGTTCTAGAGCACCACCCACGAAGAGATCTATGTCGTCTACGCACTCGTACAGGTATTGGAGGGCGTTTATGCGCTGAAAGTATAAGAAAATACGTACAGGTATAATCGTACCCTCTTATTCATAAACACACTATAAACCTGTTTTAGTTAAAAAAACTACTGTAATATGTTTTCTCTTTTGACATTTCGCTAAGGAGTGAAAGAAACAAAACACTTTATAATTATAAGCCTTTTATAACTTCATATATTTTTATGAATGACCCTCTCATTATTTCTAAGTTTAATATATCGATCGATATCATCGATATATTTAACTATATCATATACGCGAGACAACCGATTGAAAGAAAAGTGCTTATCTTTTTAGAAAGTGAGACACGATCCATTTTTTTACGAATCACATAAATTATTAAAACAGTTAGATTAGTAACAAAAATGAAATTGGTAAGTAGGTAACTTACATCTTGAGACATTTCACCAATCAAATCTTGGAAAGTTCTGGCCCTTGGTAAACCGCAAATCTCCCTAAAAAGCAGAATATAACATCACTATTGTCCTTCTCAATCAAAAGATTTAAGATAATTACAAAACCTAAAAATACCTGTTTTGAAATGTATTGTTATTTACTACTAGCGGACTGGCACAACTTAGTACGGGTATAGTACAATTTATCCCGTTGATTCCGTTCCCCTGAGAAATTTTATCCCATCGATCCCATACAAACCTTGTCCCGACAGTTACAAACATATTAAAAAACGAATTATCCAACTCAATTAAGTTGTTCAAAAGTTATGCGGTATTTGGTGTTCAGTATTTCGGTGATTCATTTTTATAGTTTTTTTTTTTGTATTTCTATATTTTTGTAAAGATACCAAGTGGCGTTCTCTGGTCTATGCCTACACCTATGGGAAGAAGGCGTGATTTTATATATGTATAAAACTTACTAAACCCACTAAACTTACCTGAAATCATTATAAGAAGCAATCCCATGGTCCCTTCCCCTCTGTATATCCATAGCAATAAGATCCATGCCCCACTTGTTCCTGGACTTGAACAGCAAGTTAGTGATCTCAGCAGTACAGTGAGGGTCTGACTCCCCTGCGTTAGACGCTACGATACCTCGCACTATGTCGTCGAAGGAATCTGGAGTAGATTCGAGCAGACATGGGTTGAAGTAGTAGTCACTTAGCCTGGAAAAGAACATTGTTGAATAACAAAGAACGTAATCGCTTTTAGAATAGTGAGTTAAGTCTATGGTAGCCTGAGCCTATAGTGAAAGCCAGGAACCGCATGAGATTTATTTGATAAAATGTTTTAGTAATCAAGTTATAGGCAAAACCTTAAGCCACGCTAATTCGGCTAATTAAATGCGCTCCAGAACCGTCAGCTATTTCAATAAATTTGTAGCCACTAGGGTCGCCAGTCCCAATAAAATGGGGATATGTATGTTGCTTTACTTGATGATTAGGTCCGGTAGGAAGACTTAGTTCAAACAGCTAAATATGGGTTACTGAAATATCGATTCCGGTCGTCAATTTGTTTGCACTTAACGAGAAAAGTTTTTTTTTAACCCACTACTGTCCCACTGCTTGGAAAGGGTCTCCTCCCAAACGAGGAAGGGGTTAGGCCCCGAAGAGAAAAGAATAAAAAAATAAATAGGTACTTCTAAAAGTCAAAACGGAATTACTTGTACAAATAAGCTCTGTCGTAGCTCTGCGGGCAGGCGACGATGTTGTCACTGATGAGTGAGTGTAGGAACCTGAAGGCGGCCGCTCCGAAGCTGTTGATGATGCCAGGGTTCACATCCGAACTGTAGTCGCGGCTGTACAGGCTGGACGGAGAGATCCTGTAGTAGCGGATGTACTGCTCACCTAGGAGAAACGCCAACAAGAGTTCTTCTATGATTATTGAGAGAATGTGAATAGAGTATTGTTTGTAATCTAGTCCTTCTTCTTTGAAGGTCAAAAAGCTGGTTTGGCTTAAGTTTGCTATAATAAAATCTCTCATTTAATTAATTAAAAATAAATTTAATAGAACAGAAGAATATAGAGATCCTGTTCATGCCAGTGACTGAAGTTAGCGTAAGTCTTGTGAAGCGGACTTTGACGCCAAAACCTTGTGCTTACGCAGAAAATGAGACGAGTTATATGAACACGGTATAACTGCTTGAGTCGTTTGAACGACTCGGAATAAGTGAGGCATTTCATACTTGGATATGTGGCTAGGTGAAAGAAAATTTAACTGTCTAGTGATCTAGTCTCACCAAAGTTAGTAGGCAGCCACTCTTGATAAGTAATATGCTGTATCTCCGCTATAACTATCTTCCTGGCCTCCTGGAACAGTTTCTCATCGCTCCACAGAGGGTTCAGCTTCGACAGCTTGTCAGCTATTCGGTTGTGTTCACGAAGGAACAGCGTGTGCAGCATCGCGAGGGTCGGGGTCTGGTTGATACGTGGGTCTCCTGCATTGCAAGTACCTATACATGACTCATTTACTTTAACAGTTATGATTAAATTATCATTCAACGTTTAATAGCTGGCGGTAAGTGGGATAGTAATTGGCTATAAACACAATTACATGAAAATATTGACAATTTAAAAGAGCAAGCCGTGAGTTTCTTGCCGTTTCTTTTAACGAGCAACAGCAATTCCGAAACAGTGGTAGGTTTCAAAAACTACGAGCAAAAACATCTTATCAACAAAATTTCTTTTTTTTTATTTCGTGAAAATCTATGACACGTTTACAATTTAGGGCGATACTTTTCTCAACAAATTCTAGGACCATCTTATGCTACTGTCGCCTATATGGCGGCTAGATTTAGTATCAAAATCTGATCAGCAACTCAAGCGGACGCCATAGAAACGTACATTTACTGAACATTTTAAATGTCAAACTCCCGATATTGGACAGTTTAGAGAATCGTACTACTGATGATTGACAAAAATATCAACCCTTAAACTTACCCGAGAGATAGCAAGGTTCGGAAGAATTCCTCAGATCACAGACCTCAGCCTTATCCTTGACACTAGGTAGGAACCCTCTGATACTGCCACTGCGTTCCTCCTGCCGGAGTCTCCCTCCCAACCTAGTGCGGAGTTTTGAACACGTCTTCTTGTCACTCCCGTAGATCGCTGACCCGTCTAGGTAACTGGTTACTGTGTTCATCTAAAAAAAAGATGGTGATGGGGTCGAAAGTTATTTTTCACAATTTTAAAAATACAATACCCTCTCTATGCCTTGCGGGGACTTTTACAAACATACATACAACGTAAAAAAAGTACAACCAGACGCAAAATAACTATTTGTGAATCGCACAAATAAATTGTTCCGCGTGGGAATCGAACCCCCAATGCAATGGTAGCGGCGTGGCGACCTTAACCACTGCGCCCCGGAGGCAGTCAATTATGTAGGGACTATTTTTATAAAGAAAAATAAAAGAGTAAATAGGTATTGGTATTTAAATTAGGTACATTTTCTTTGAGTAAAATAATTGTTAGTATTTAACAGGTAAATAACGGTATTCTATTTTTATGTCACTAAATAACTCGCTATAAAAACTGCATCTGTTTAATTTGAAGGTCGAAATGATTATACAGCCATTCCACTTCGAAATCGAGTTTAAGATAGTCTATACTTATAATAAATCTGTAGAGAGGTCAATTCTGTACATTGAATATATTTAAAAAAAACCAATGGGGGATGTTTAGTAACGGATACTGATACCGAATCTGCAATTTATAATTTTCTTTTCTGTCTGTCTGTTTGTCTGTCTGTCTGTCTGTCCTCCGTCTGTATGTGTCGCTATCACGTAAAAACTACAGGATAGAATGCACTGAAATTTGGTATATGCATAGAATAAGTAGTGGAGCAATTTCTAGGATACTTTTTATAGCATAAAATTTCAAAAAAAATTAGAAAATTGAAAAATATACGTAGAAATCGTTTGAACCTGCGTTTCCCTATAGAGACCATAGATGGCGTTACAATCCATTTCACAACATTCGCATATATATATATATGGTTAACGCGGCGCCCCGGCCGTATCGATACCTGTTGTTCGCACCAACCAATAGAAAGCGTTATAGCCCGCAACAAAGCATGTTTTTTCTATTTAATTTGTTTTGATGGCTTTATTGTAAAAAAAAATACATTTGAAACATGCTATACATTTATAAGATTTTCAAACATAAATGTTGTATGATATATTTTACACAAAAATGTTGGTTTACGTGGGTCCGGTGCGGTCGGGATATCCTAGATGGCAACCGAGTAATTTCGTTTGTTGTCGTTGTTCGCCGCAACTAACAGATGACGTTGTAGTTCGTAACACGGAACCAAATTAATTGGTTGCATTATGGAAATAAATTGGATAGCTATGAAACAGACTACGTGGTAAGTTTTAAAAAATAAACAACGGATGATATATAAAAAATAATTACGGGTTACGCGGTTTCGGACGTATCATCGCAAGTAAACATTATTACGCGTGTGAAGAGCTCCGGCGCAGATAGGTCTGTCTGTACCTATTATAATATTCTGAATCCAAACGGGTAAGCAATGGTCAGTCTATAATAAGGTATTATATTTTACACTGTAGACTGGTACGGATACAGATGAGAGCGGAAAAGAAGGTAACCACAGGAAATCAGGCCTGCCTGAGCCTGTGTCACATTGTGTGCCCTTCGGGTCCCTTTCGTAAATAACCATTAGATGACAAAGAGTTGTTAGCATTTTTATGTGTAGGTGTATCGAGTGCTTCGCAATTCGCGTGCTCAAACGAATAAGCAACAGTACGAAATTCACGCGAGCGGAGCCGCACGAGTCAGCTAGTTATAAAATAAATCGAATGTTTACCTGATTGATGTACTGTAAACAATAAATATTAAAATAATCAACCGTTTTATTAACATTTTCTAAGGTAATATTTCTAACTGTAGGTACTTGATTCTGACCAGTTAAACAAGTAGCAATTCTCTTAGAAGCAAAAAATAGGGCATCCTTTAATGACACGCGAAAGTCATGAAGACTTTCGCGTGTCTAAATATATAATAGTGATAGAAGTCATCGTTGTTACGTTCATCACACACTCTTCACTTTATTTTATTTTACTTTCGAGTAGCGATTTTCTACTACTATTGACTTCCGACAACCTGGCTAACGAGAAATTTTAGATGAAAATCTGATCCGCTCATCTAGCGGGCAGCGTAGGAATTATTTTGCATATGCATTTTAAATGTCAGACTCTCGATATTCGACAGTACCAACCGTGGATAATTGCGCTAGTTTTCGGCTTCTTGTTATAATAGATTCAGGAATGACTGCCTCTTACTGTCTATAAAAAAGAAAATAACCCATGTCAATAATAGGAATGTTGAAATACAAACCTGTTCAGCATGTCCAAGACTGCAATCATCCCTCGGAGTAGTGATGCTCCTCACAAAGTTGAGGCACTTGACTCCATGCTTGCGGTAGAAGGGGTCGTCGTCCGGCACTGTGATGGGAATGCATTTGTCGTTCTGCCATTCAGCTGGCAGCACGTCTCTACCGTCGCCTAGGCAGCATTGGATACCGCCTTCGTCTTTGAAAGACATAATTGTTTGTACAGAAATGAAAATATAATTAGAAGTATAATTAGGTGCATCGGAGATTCAGATTTGATGGGGCGAAAAAAATATTTTACATGCTTTATTTTTTCAGTCCGCGATTGTATTACGCCAAAAAAAGTTGGTTAATTTATGTTACGTTATATATTACACTGGAATGGTGAACATTGTCTAGTTAGAGATCGGATAGATCCCAAAACCGTAAAATAAAATATAAGAGAAATAACATTTACAAAATAGGTACTTACCTGTAACTTCCATGAGCTGAAACATCATGTCGTGAGTGATGAACTGTCCCCATTGCATATTAAGGTTGGTCAACACTCGACTGCCGATGGATCTATCAGCAAATAAACGCGTGGAGAGCACTCGGGGATTAGGGAGAGCTCTGCCACTTCGGGCTACCGGCATGGCGTAAATACCTGAGAATCCATATAAACATATTGAAGGTGATTTTTTTCTCATTGATTTCTGGCCTAAACCGCATTGTTCTTGGATGTAGTCTTAGACATAGGTATCATATATCGACATACACTACTAATACATATTTCGAGTTAGAGGCATAAACGCTACAAATCATTTATTCGACCGACGAAGGATAAATAAAACCCCAAGGAACGTAATAGGTATAAATAAATATTTTTTTTAAAAATTGGTCTTTACATTATCTTAGTGGTGGTTTTAAAACGCTTACATTTTCAAACTCTTTTTAATGCAAAACTAGTGCTCAAATAGTCCTCTGATCAGAACTTAATCTCACCATCAGCATATCTAGGCGTGGCGATCCTAGTGAAGGGCGCGCCCCTCCTGCCCCACTCCGGGTGTTCCTCGTTGTTGCACGTGCCGTCGAAGCTGCGGTACTTGCTGGCGTCCAGGCATGTGTACAGCGACGGCCGGCAGTACGGGTCGCGGAGACAGAACCCTTGCTCCTCCAGGAACGAGTGGAATGTGTTGGGAGTTATACTGGAATGGGAAATTAGATATGAATTTGTCGTATTTTGATCGTAGTTGTGTTGAGATAGGTTTAGTTTACTAAAAACTCTAGTTTAATGTGCAATTTTTTTTCTATCGGAGTAGATAAAAAGCATCGCTAGAAAACTTTACTAACGGGAATAGAATATGATTTATTATGAAGTATGAAGATAAAGAGGAAAAATCTAGTACCTTTTCTCTATTCTGCGATTTCAGTTATTGACGCACAGTTTAACGCAAAAGAAATAATATAAAAATATTTGTGTGACATTGGACATCACTGGACTTAGACAAATGGGTCATTGAACACATAGGAACTTATAGTAAGGTCAGAAAATCTGTAAATTTTACCCTGCATACATCTTCATCTGCAGCAGCTTAGTTGCCGACAAGATCTCCTTAGACATATCCGATGCCTTCCTGATCTCGGAAGGTAGGTCAGCGGAGAAGAAGTGCAGCATTCCAGGAGCATATGCATCCAGTGTGACTCCACTTCTAACGAGCTCGTTGCCTCTTCGGCTCGCCGCTCGGGACAGCTCGCGACCACGTTTCAAACATTCGGATACCATTTCCGATGTTATTAGGTTTTCTTCTTCTTCTTCTACTTCTAGAATTTGGAAATATTGACCAATGGAATTAGTGCTATGTTAGGAAAACTAAAAATGTTTTGAAAAATAAACTTTATCCTGATTGATTTGTTGATTATGGTTAACTTAATCATTTAACTAGGCTATAGGTATAGAAAGATTCAAGTTAACAAAAAAAACGTTTTTCATTGGATTGGTTTATTGTTTTGGACTTATAAACTGAGGTTTTGGGTTTCATATCTCACACACTTCTTGAAGGTTGTAAATCTGAGACCTAACTATACTAAAATAAGCTCTACAAGTAATGATGGAGAACCACTTCCATACAAAGAATCATGAATAAATCATCGTAATAAGCGATCGGTGGCACAGTGGCCATGCAAATAAGGTATTCATGAAATCGATATCGAGAACCTGTCAGAATAATTATCACTTCCACCAATCATTCTTTGTATGCACTTGTAACCACGGAGACAATGTACAAACAGTTTTATTTAAACGATATACCTACTAATTATTTTATTAATTCTGGTCGCAAGTTCATGATAAAATCTTTATGCCATCAAAAACATTCTGTAAAAACCTCAAGTCTCGCCGTAAAAAGTTGTGAGATCTATATAATACCAAGTCGATAATCTATTTAGTCTCTACTTAAAGGACCTTCTGTCATAAGTTATTACGTATGTTCTTATCATGCCAATAAAAAAAATACCTTTAAAACAAATAGACCGACCTGGCCATCGCATGATTTAATTTTTAGTATGTATCACACTACACAGCACGACGAGAAGTTAATGCTCCTGAAATGTTAATGGCGAATTTGTGTTTTCTTGCGATGACCAAGTCGATCTATTTGCTTTAAAGGTATTTTTTTTTATTGGCATGATAAGAACATACGTAATAACTTATGACAGAAGGTCCTTTAAGTAGAGACTAAATAGATTATCGACTTGGTATTATATAGATCTCACAACTTTTTACGGCGAGACTTGAGGTTTTTACAGAATGTTTTTGATGGCATCTCACTTCTTTTTGTAAAGCAAACATAAGTCCAATTTGTATGGAAAGACGTTTTTTTTTTCATAATTCAACATATTTTCCTATGGGAATGTTGTTTAGTTTCATGGGCTAAACACCCTTACCCACCCTATACCCCCTCCCATTATGCCTCATATAGTAGGTACCTATTTATACCTATTTATTTTATTTTCTACAGTAACAATAATTCATTAACTGCAAATGTAACATTGTAATCTTATACATTTATATAGGATTACGAAGTTATTGTTGCAGTTGGTGTATTTAGAAAATTGGGGCCGAAATTAGAAAATATTAAATTTTTCCCATGATTAAGACACTAAACCCTATTTGTATTCTAAATTTTAAGCTTCTAAGTCTGCTAGAAGTACCTTAGACTTTTGATGATCGGTGAGTCAGTGAGTCAGTGAATCAGTGAGTCAGTGAATCAGTGAGTGACAAAATTCAAAATTTTAACAAGTTGTCATTTTTAAACTACTGGTTCAAATTGACTGAAATTTTAAATATACCGTGTTTATACAATGACTTATTGGTTGCTGAAAATCCAGGCTTCTAGTTTTATCCACAACGAAATTATAGGGGTGTCAAAAATAGCCCGAATTGCTTCGAGAAAAGGATGTTACGGCCGTGCCGCTTTTTTTTTGCTCGACTTGCGGGGGCACTTCCGTGCCCCCAGATTTACATTCTATCTATTATTTCTACGAATTATCTATTTACATTCTAACTCATAACAATTGTTTATCGAATTAAACTTTGCCTGTCTAGGAATTGAACCAAGCAAGCAATACATAAGTGCAGTGGAGTCAAAATTATCAAAATATTATTTAAATGGTTTCTAATTTCCTAGTTATTGTCTTTAATGTCTATGTAGATCTTTAATAAATTGCTAGGCAGTTAGTACTATTTTAGAAAAACGGGTACCTAACATTTAAAGCTTTTACTAAAAGTCGTGCTTATTTCAACGATAATCTATATTTCACCTAAAAATACTTACCTAAAGAAGGTAAATCAAATATGATGTCCGTAATCAGTGATGTTGTTTTTTCAATGATAGGGTCCACAGAAAACAGGTCGTCAGTCAACTCCCTGAGGAAGTCCCAACCACCAAACAAAGACCCACTAACATTTATCACGAAACATAAAAATATTACAACACGCAACGCACTCCTATTTTCACTTAAATTAATCATGTTCGCAATTAACACCACTCTTACAAATTAAATACAAATCACCATTGGTTAAAAAACATTCAAACAACGCTCGAACAGTGACGCCAATTTAAAAAAACGCGCGAAATTTTATTTTTGTAAAAAAATTGCTCTGTTTTTTTTTCGAATTCGAATTTAAAATTTTAATTTTGCTCTATAGGTCAGGAAGTGTAGAAAAAAGGTTGCTATTCGTTTAAAATTAGTACGTAAACTAATAAGTAATACAATAATATTAGTTTCCATCTAATCATGTCACGTACATTTATTGCATAAAGTTTAAGTAATTAGTTATATGGATAACGGTTACATATTTTATCTTTTTTTCACAATGCAGGTTGATTGCACGGTATAACTAGGTATATGTTACGCAATAAATTACAATTACCTATTATAACAAAAATATGTTGCATCTTATCTGTGTCTGTGAGTCATCTAGCAAATGACATGCAATCGAAGTTTTAAAGACATTATACTGCTGCATCTCCATAGATACATGAAGAAAAATAAAAAAAGTATCATGTTTTATAACAATTTCGATTCAGAAGCAGAGGAATGGCATGGAGTAAAATTAAATAAGACAATTTTGTGAACAGAAACCATTTTATTATAAATAAGTATACTTATAATAAATAGTATATTAAAATAAGTATGTACATTATTTGCAGTAGCTAAATTAGTAACAATTCTTTATCTACCTATGACGTATGGCCAAAAGAACGAAATTGTTCTTTCAGAAACACATAACTAATGTGATCTTAATTCTATAACAGCACAATTTAGTCCCACTTTAAGATATAAAAACTAAAAGAATATAATCTAAAATTAGGTAAATTATGTGAATATGAATATTTATTTGCGTAAATGAAATCATTACGAAGGTAAAACATTTTGCTATATTTTGTTCTTAGGTATTCTTAATACTTATATAACTGTTATATAACAATTAAGTACCTTTCGCACATGCAACTTATCTCAATAACCATATAAGAACCGATTATTTTGTCGTCAGATAATATTTTGGCAGATTCTCTGACAAAACGTAAAATATAGGTAGGTACCTACCTTTCTTATTTTTTTATCAGACAACGGTAAGATCTGCTCTATGTATAATTAAAACGATCACAGATTTAGTCATGTTCCCCTAAATGGGCTTAAATGTATGCATATTGAAATATAATTATATTCTTGGCCATTACTAATGTTTCAGGCACTTCAATTTAAGGCATACTGTATGTTTTAAGGCATAAGTGACATTGCTATGTACGACCATTTATTAATGAAATTAAAATCGTATATACAAATTAATTTAATGATGTTCTAAACGCATTAAATAGCGCAATACCACAGTCCGAAAATCTTTTTTTTTTATATTTGTCTTTTTCGAATATCGAACTAAACTTTTAAAACATTAGCTTTAAAAATAATAAGGTGGTACTTATGTAACAGCCTGCGACTTTTTTCTGTTCATACATTTAATTTTGACTTTTCTTGTTCTTTGGAGATTTTACAAATAAACCTTTGGCAAGAATATCAAATTTTTCTAATTAGTAATGCTACACTTGTCACTTGTAATTACCAATGTAAACTAAATTTTAATTTCTTGACGTGCACTAAAGTTCTAAATACGTGGTCCCACAGCTTACTGCTAATTCCAAATGCTGCAACAAAAAAAAAGAATTACAATTTTCACAGCCCTTGGGATGTACCTAGGTGCTCAGTTAGTACCTAAATCTATTCGCGAGGTACCAAATTAGATATATGGCTTTAAAAACAGTTTAATTTGAAGTCTTTTATTGGGAAAATTCTAACACCGTCTCTCACTTATGTACCTAATTAATGTGTCTCGCTCATTTTTTTTTAACAAGGCTTACTAGAATATGAAATGTAATTTTCTAACTAAAACACTACTTTCTATCTTACAATTTTATTAACAAAAGGTGTCCCTTTCATTAAAGTAGCTAGAGGGAGAGGTTTTTAAAATAATTATAGGTTAGATGTCGATGTCCCAAACTTACCTTTGTCATGGTTGATGAAGTGATGATTAGAGTGATACCTCTTCATCGCGTACAAGTAGGAGCCGTCACGCGGTGACCCGTGATGTACGTAGAAATGTATCATGTCGTATGTCAAGTAACCTGTAGACAAAAACAAATTTAAAAATTATATAAGGTAATACTCCCAAGTATCCTACTAGTCTAGTCTATACTAGTCTACTAGCTAATCTAGACTAAGCCTGCCTCCGTGGCGCAGCGGTTTAGGTCACCACGCCGCTACCATAGCGTCGAGAGGTCGTGAGTTCGACTCCCACGCGGGACAATTATTTGTGCGATCCACAAATAGTTGTTTCGGGTCTGGTTGTACTTTGTGCTTGTTCGTTTCGTTTGTAAAAGTCCCTGCGACGCAAGAGCAATACTTAGTGCGGGAGTTGTCTTTTTTAATAATAATTTTTAAAATCAAGATTAGTTTAAAAAACACACCTTGATTCTCACACTGGTCTGTGTAACAGCCGTAAGTGTAAGCATTCAGCATCATTTAACAAAAAGTAGTTAATTACTTAGTTTTATAAGAAGTTTAATGATTGAAAATCCTCGTTCTGAATTAGTGAGTATTTCATCATTTCCTGTCACTTTTTGCATCAATTTTAGGGGTGAGTAAGCGCAATAAATTTCTTAAATATCGTTATTATTTTATTGAACGTAAAGGCTTAGTCGGAAAATTGCATCATGGGTGTTATCGATGTTTGATGTTTTTAGTACCCGTTATCAATCAAAGTAAAAGGATTACTAACGAATTATAATGATTACTATGTCACCTACTTGTTTAATTTTTGTTCAATATTGTGTATTTGTTATCATAGACAAAACGGCGTGATAGCCTTGTGATTACTATCAGACTTCCGTGTAAAGCGTTCTTGATTCGAATTACGACCACTATGCTGGTTCGTTAGACCATTACAGTTTTTTTTAACTCAATACGATTTAGAATGAAAAAAAAAATAGCTTTATAAAATCGGCATACCTAATATTTTTGGAAACTACATTCATAATATCACGCCTCTTATAATCAAAGGTCTAGCCAGAAGTGTATGAAACACACCCACAAAACTTTATGACAGAATAAATGTGGGACATGACTATGCATTTAATTTTATCAGTGCGAGGTGTTCATTGACGCAGAAGGAAACAAGGCTTATCTCCAAAATAAATAGTTCAGGGTGATGATAATTTAACACACCAACGCATATGCAACCTATGATTCATCAAATACCTACGACTACCCAACATGTACGAAGGTGCAAAAATTTAGCAGCTTTGAAACTTTACTAGAACTTTTGAATATGCTATCAATATTTTTCTAACTCCATTTCCCTTTGACAGTTATGGGAATAACACAAAATACTAATACTTTTGCAGTAACGAACTTAAACCAATGGCTGAAAAGCAACGATAACTGGCTGACAACAGAAAAAGTCGTATCCAATAAACAGACTCCCTTCATATTTAGGATAATTAATAATCGTAATAATCTTAGGACAAGCGTGGAGGGAGACCACACGAAATAGCAATTTCAGAAGTAATATGAGGTCTTTGCCCTTTAGATGGACACAAAAGAGAGCTGAGACAAAAAGCTTAAAAAATATATGTCTATTGTCTTATAAGACATGATAGCTCTACATCTCACTAGATATAGATTGTGTAACAATTACAATATCTGTACAAAAGGAACAAGTAGGTACACTTGTCACTTGATGAGTGAATGATGCGTGCCTATTTCCGTCTATTGCCACATAATACTAAAACTCCTATTAGGCTAGCCGAAATTACTTCATGAACTCTAGGGATGTGTGTGTCTATAGTATCTTTAAGTTACTAATCTACTATCTAACTATTTGAATAAATAATCTAGAGTAAGAACAAAGTATAGATAAAATTATTTAAATACTTAAAAGTCCATAACTGAAAGGTAACGTTGATACCTACAGTTACTGAAGGTATTTGATTGATTTGAAATTCTGTACATAACAGATATTGACAATTACGAAATTGTAAGATTTTTTTTACACCAATTTTGTTATAGGCTGTAGGTGTAGTACTTTCTGAATACTGTGTACCTAACAGGCGCTGAATCGTCAGCCGCAATAAGGTGTAATGCGTATTCGTGTTAATTCTCGTATCCTGTTAGAATTATAATAAACATGCAAGTTTAAGAGTTTAAAATTGGAGTTGCAGCAGAGACTCCAATCAAAATTAGGTATCAACAATTCTAGAATCTCATCTGAGAATATACAAGCACTTCTCATCGGTCTTCATGAGACAGCCCTACCCGTGACCTCTCAATTTCCACACGATGACACCCTCGACATAAACGTAGCACGTATTGTCTGATATCAGCCGTAACAACTAATTGGTACACACTACATTGTGTTAGCATAGAGCTCTGCAAGAAATGTACCTAGTAAATTTTCTTGTTGGACCCTTTTTCTTAGATTTTCTGAATATAACCGGACATAATTCATGTGTGGGTACTACATCATATTTGTCGTTTTTTAAAACGCGTTATCGGGCAATATTAGCCCTAAAATGGGTTGCTTGTCCCGTAACGGGACAACGGGGACAAAACAGCGCTAGTTGTCCCGACTACTCAAGTCTCAAGGGGACCAGTGAGATGGACCCGAAAAAATCATTTGCAAAGATGTGTCGTCCGCTTATAATAAAAAAACAAAAGCATCTTCTTACAAACACAATATGACTTGATGCGAAAAGTTATACTTCAAGACTACCGTACAAAATACAATGCTCTAAGAATTCTACGATGCTCTACATCCTTCCTTTACTAACGTGTTTCGTGTGCCAATAACCCAAATAACACGAGACCTCCCGCGGCTGCACCAGACGTAATCAGCAATCACCATTCATCATTCATTCAGATATCCACTCTATAAATACACCAATCATTTGTTTACTATTACAAATACATACCTAATACGAGCTATTGTATAATGTTAAATGTGAACCGTTTTATGCAAGCGGAATGAGACGAAATTTTTAAAAACCTTTACTCGAAAAATACACATTTTAACGACACTAAAGTATTCTTAAACTGCCTCATACAAAAAGTTGACGGTCTATAACTAAAAATATTCATATTTTTGTTGCAATAGTATTAGTAATCTTAGTTTTGTATTTTTTTTAAATATCAGCACTTGCAACACAAGAATCTAATATACATTTTACTTAAAGACGTATAGAAAACCTTAAAAAAAATTACATTCCGCTGGATATTTTGGCTCCAAAAGCATTTAACACAATGCCAATATTTTATCACACTGATCTGCAATATAGGTAATCCAAAGAAATCCGGCAAGCTTAAGAACACTTATCTATACTAATATTATAAAGCTGAAGAGTTTGTTTGCTTGTTTGAACGCGCTAATCTCAGGAACTACTGGTCCGATTTGAAAAATTCTTTCAGTGTTAGATAGTCCATTTATCGAGGAAGGCTATAGGCTATATTTCATCACGCTACGACCAATAGGAGCGAAGTAGCAAAGAAAAATGTTACAAAAACGGGGAAAATTTTGACCCATTCTCTCTTATGTGATGTGAAGCAAGCGAAGTTGCGCGGGTCAGCTATCAGCTATAGAATCCCATCGGAATGGACTAATAATCCTTTGCACATATTCAGCTATTATCGATAATGTTAGTTGAACTTAGTAAATGCTGTTATCAGTGAACCTTGAACTCTGTGCTACACGCGGCACTCCAAGGACATAGTATTGCTTCGAGTAGGTTGCATTACCGACCACTTGTGGTGTTTACAAACGGTCCGACTACATAGGTACTCATTTAATAACTAGTGCACTAGAAATTATTAAATTACGGAGGTTTACAATTGTAGATACCCTGGCTATTAAAAAAAATCGAATTTAAGAAAAAAGGGCCTTTGTCCTTCCCCGACATATTTTTTATCCATGTGTTGCTTTAGCAATGCAAATATAAATGACGCTCTAGAAAGACATTCACAGATCATATCGGTGATGCAAAAAAGTCAGGTGCGTAGCACTCTTAACCGACGGTCCTGTATTACAAGATGTATGTGAATGAAGCAAATTAAGTTTGTAAGGATCGTACCAAGTTGCGATCTCTGGTCTCTGCCTACTACTCCTATAAGAAGAAGACATGATTTTATGTATGTATTAAAATGACAGTAAGAAAAAGTAACTTTCACTTTTTCATTATTAATACCAATTAGAATGACGTATGCAAACGGTTAGAAAGAACTAATTCCTCGAACAAGCTAATATTTATTTCATATGAGAGCCAAGGCACTTGATGCAAGGTAGTGACGTAGTGACCACTTGTTCCCACATACATCATCTTTAAGTAAACGTGGGTCTTTATAAATTCAGAATTTTGCAAAAGCCATGACATGATATTGCGATATCGATGTCCATTAATAATAGGACACGGGAATTTACGCATTTATCTTGGAATACCTAAAAAAATAAAACATGCAACGCGAAAGTTAAGTTTTGAGCGATGTCCATGCAAAATTTAAGATTTCGGTAGGTAAAATGTTTTTTTTTCACTACTACAGCTACAAGTACTAGTTGCCTGCTAGTTTTATATTCAGCAATTAATGAAAGACTAAGGTTCTTACCGATAATTCCTCCCGTCATCTTAACAAGAGGGTAGGTCATGATCAGCTGAATGATGGAGTAGAAGAAGACCGCGAGACCGAACGCTGGCACTGGCGGGAACACTTGCCGAAGACCATCAAACGGTACCTGTGGGCAAAAATATATCGAGGAATTATAAAAGTACGAAAAATCACACAAAAAAATTTAATCAACACGTAAATGTTGTTAGCCCCAAACTATCAATTCTGGCAGCTTTGGTGCCTAAAACCAAAAAAGTGCCCTATTCTCCGACTCTACTACTACTTTACCTTCCGAACTAATGAGATTGATTTATTAGAACCTTATTCTTATCTCGTTTTAGGCTTTTTAGCGTAAGCTAACGTGGCCGTTAAACAGACTTGCCTTATTCTAGTTTTGTATTATTTTCCAACGTTTGTTTTTATCCTATCGCGTTAACAGTTTTAAATTCAATTTATAATCAAAACAGTTGGAATAATAACTCTTAGTGTCATTTTATAGCTCTTACTAAGATTCATATCTAAGACCTCGATGGGATCCTAGAGCCTTCAAAACAGTTTATCAATTCATGATTGATGACAAACATCACAAACGTGTCGACATCGAATACATTAATAAAATATGTATAGGTTTCTACTGTCACGAGCTATTATCTGTAATTAATCATCATTTACAGATTAATCTTGACGAGTGAGTCATTACTAAATAAATAAACGGACAATAAAGATTTTTTGATGACAAAGCGTAATAACTAATCGACAAACGTATTAAATGTTACGTAAAAATTAACTCTATTGGACCTCTGTGCAACAAGGTGGCCGTTTTTTGAATGTCTCAATTACGACGCTGATGAAAATTGTGTATTTTTTTTTAATAAAATGCAACCTATTAGGCCCAGCGCAGACAGACCGGAATAATCCTCGCGCGGTCTCGAGCATTTTCTTTACGGCTCGCAGATGCTCGAGCATGCTCGCGACTGCTCGAGCCTGCGCGAGGAAAGCGTTCTAGGTTACCATTCTACATTAAACAGCCAGTTTTTCGTGAAAGTTCGTCAACAATAGTGGACTGGGCCATGATTATAATTGCTCGTTTGGCTGGAGAAGAATAAAAATGACGTTTTCCCTCTTTAAACTCAGTAACAACATTGAAAGTTCTCGTACGATGCCGGCGGCGGCGACGCGAGGCCGCGCGGGGATACCCGCGCATCCTCGAGGACACGCGAGCATTTTTTTTCAGTTTCAAGCAATTATGCACTTTATATTAATGACTTTAAAGTTGATTTTCAGGTGCGTTAAAAAAATCCTCTCCGCTGCGCTCCTCTTGGTCTGCGCTGACCCTTATATTCTTTAAAGCAACACACGTTAGAACAATAATATAAATCTCTAACATTCCTGGCTGGTAATAATATTATACTGACATAAATAAGAAAAAAACTGGCTGTCGCAAAAAAAATAGACAGATAGCACCTTTGTTTTTTATGATGAAAAACTATTATATTCTTGGCCGGAGTAAAATTAAATGTTGGAGTTTTATTTCCCCGCTGGGAAAACCATGCATATTGTTTAGTTTTTTAAAACATGAGAGTTTGAATGATTGATTTCAGATTATTATCTATTCTTACCTGATAAATATTTAGGCCAAAGACAACTCAAATCAATTGAGAAATAGTCTTTGGACTCGTGTCTACCCAAAACAAAGATAAGATATAAAATAAAAACATTCTATTATCATGTTTATTACATGACTTTTTCAAATCAATCAATAGACATATCACGGGTTTAGAATGGGTTTATTTTCAACCACTTTATGAGTCACGTTGAATGATGAAATAAGAATGAAAGTAAGCCAACTTCTCAGGGACAGTCATGTAACACAGTGTTTTTTTTTAAGTCTACAAGAGGGATAATCTCTATGTGGTTCTATTACGATACGAAGAAACGTTACGGCGGCATACGAACATGAAATCTGACCACCACAAGATTTTGTCAGTTCAAGAAAAACTCGGTAAAAGAAGTTTGTTAAAAGCAGCGCCTATGAGTCGTAAAAAATATCATAAATTTTTGTCATTCATCATATTATAATTCCACCATTCGTCTATATCGTGGAACTATATCGTTATATCATCGGAAGTAGATATGATTCACACAAATTTGTTGTTCTTATCGTATCTGATCACACATTTTGATAAAGTAAGTACATGTCGCCGGGCTAATGATAAAAATATAGATTTTATCAAATCCATAAGCGGTTTTAATGAGAAGATTTTCGTAAACGTTCGAGTTACATTTCCGGTGATATAAAACACTAAAAACAGTTTTGTCTTATCAGAGAACTTTAGTAACCTTTGTTCTGTAAATAATCCTAAAGAGTTATCATTTTAGCATCCTGTGAGAATTGATTAAATATCTCTGGTTCCGTCATATCCCTTCAACGTACTCATACCTACAGAGATAGGAAGTAGATAGGTACCTACTATTCTTTCTAATCGGCCACCTGACTATACTTATAAAATCGGCGAGGATATCGCCACTAGTTATAGTCCGACTACTTAGTAGACAGCCATGAAGAATTCAGTCTCTCGCTCTCGCTTCTAAGAATAAGCCTACGGACCAATGATGTGCTTTATTCTGAATTTTGTATACCTTACTTATAAGACACTCAACTAAGTTGTTAGACTATAGTGGCCTCGACTCCGGCAGCAAGCTCAATAGGTGCCCCTATTAGGAATCTATACTAATATTATAAAGCTGAAGAGTTTGTTTGTTTGAACGCGCTAATCTCAGGAACTAGGGGTCGGATTTGAAAAAATCTTTCTGTGTTAGATAGGCCTTTTATCAAGGACGGCTATAGGCTATTTATCATCACGCTACGGCCAATAGGAGAAGAGAACCAGTAAAAAATGTTACAAAAACGGGGAAAATCTTGACCCATTTTCTCTTATGTGACGCAAGCGAAGTTACGCGAGTCAGCAAGTGGACTATAAAATTCTTTACCTTATGATGCATGCCATGTATGAGGAAGTGGATCTTGATCATAGTGACATTGGATCCAGGGTTGAGATGGAACACCCATCTGTGTAGCGAGTACTCCAGGGCTGTCCACACTAACACACCTATGAGTAGATGAACGATAAACTGTACAGCTGTGAGAGACGACTGGTCACATGCATCTGAAATGGAAAAGGCTTTATGTAATTTCTTGCAGGACGGCGTGATGCAAAATGTTGTCCGCGTTTACTAATAATAAATTAAAGGACTAGTTTTACATACCTAGCTTAAACAAACAGCCACTCCATTAATTTTGCGATGTTTTAATTAATACATAAGTATTATGTACGTTCTTTCATTTGATTTTTGGATACGACATCATGTGTTTCAAATTAATAAGGTGTAAATTCGTCGTTTCCTTGCATTTGACCTTGCGGTTGCTATTGCCCAAACACTATTATGGAGAGGCTGTCAATTAGTAAAGCTTTTACAGCCGTTAGACAGATGTAGGTATACTTTAGGCAAAATACCTCTTTGTAGTAGGTGACAGGCGTACAAGTTCATGTGGCGATAGATGCTTGAAAAAGGCCACAGAAAAGTAACGCTATTTGATTTCCTTTACGCTGTCAAAGCTAAACAGTAGACCTTTTAAGATGTAATCTAGTGGGGCGATTATCTCGGTTAAGATACTTTATAAGAGTTTATTTCATATTTAACTACTGAGTCCCGGACATTTGGAAGGTGTGCGTGGGGCCGAAACCAACACGTAGAGGCTTTAATATATAAAAAATAACAGGAAACTACTTGGGCTCTAGGGATGGGGTGCTTATGGACTGGATAAAGTGGGGTTCTATGGGGACTATTATTATTATAAATACATATATAACATATATACCTTACCTCCACAAGCGACCAGCTCTAAATACTGAGTAATTCCTAGATACAGTATGATCGGTATCCAGAACATGGGGACCAGGTACCATGGCGTGTACGTCAGGCTCTCCAGGAGCGGGTTGGCGAAGAGCCTGCACTTACGGTACACCGCTGTGTTCACCCACTTGTCATAGTGGGGCGCTATGGCATCCAACTGACATAGGAGCGGCTTCGACCAGTCTAGTCTGCCCTGGAAAGAAGGAGCTTGATTATTAAAGTCATAGAGTAAGCTGTAGAGCAAAACCTACATATTTGTTGAATGTTTTCCATTTATAAATAAATAAATATAAAAACATTTATAAATGTTAGGTTGGAATTTGAGACGCTGGCCAGGATTTCAAATCTAACGTTTAGATGGGTTTATAATTGTTATAAAGAAGATTACCTGATTATCACATTTCGATGACAGACAGGAAAAAGTGTTCTTCTGTCAATAAGTTCTCGATTGTGTGATAATAACTGGGAGTTTTATAATATGAAAAATTAAAAGTCCTTGCCTAAAGCTCACGAGGACTAAGGACTACATAAGGAGAAAATGATACTTCTAATGTAAATGACTAAACACCTACATAACAAAAGGTAGGTAAATTAACACATCTGCTCAGCAAATGGTCTAGGTCCACTACAACTACGATATTTATTATTATTTACAACAGATTACAGTAATGATTTATTTACAGTTCTTATTAAAATATTACCGCAATTATATACACAAGAACACAAGACATTCAATAAAAACATTATATGCCAATTCGATATTTAAGAAGGAATTCATGAAAACTACGCCCAAACACGTAATCATATTTTATGGCACCCTACAAACAATGCTCGTTATCACTTCGTATCGGCTGAGGTGATAATAAACCATTATTTAACACAGTTTTTAGCATCTACTTATGTATATTATGTATACGTAACAACGCGCCTGTTATGCCCGAAGGTGCAGACAGAGGTGTTTAAAATCGAATCCGAGATCTCAAGATCAGTAATCGTATTATGCACGTGAAAATATTTCCCGGGGTAAAAATGTCATGTGTTTAAGCTATCAGTGTACCGGATTTAATTAAAATGCGTCTCGTAGTTTTTTCGTGAAAGAGTAACAAACATACATTACCTACATACATACATCCATCCATATTTTATAAACTTTCGCATTTATAATATAAGTAGGAAACACACAAGTCACAGTGAATTGGCAAGGTTTTTCAACGTGTTTGTTTCAATAGTGAGTAATATAAATAAAGATTTAGATTGCAAATAAAAATTATAACACAACATACTTACTAAGTAGGTATCAGAAAATATAATAAATTAATAAAGAAATTGGATATGTTATGTTGCATTATTGCTGCATGGTAATTAAACAGACCCTTACAGACGAGTAAAACATACCCAATAAGTACAAAAGATAGAGTACCGAAGTAAAGTGTGTCAAAAGTCTTCCGGGCAGTTTTCACATAAGGTTTTGAACAAGTTTTACATGAAACCATTATTATGCTATGCATAATGCATATGAGGGTTTACAAATGATTGGTAGCATAGTACCTTTACTAACATGATAGATGTGCATCAATTTTTTTTTTACCTAACCTTTATCTTTGTACCCGCTGTCGCCCCCCCTGAAAAGCCAAGAGCGATACTGCCCACGTTGGGGACGCATGATCACTCACAAATACCTCTCTTTTGATTGTGTCATTATTTAAATAAATAAGGCCCCAATCCGTTGCGATAAGCCCAAAATACTGTACCAATTACTACTAAGAACTTGCACAAGCAATCTCATTGATTTCAGGTGCTGACTCAAATATTATACACAAAAGCTTTTTTAAGTCGGCGATCAAGAGCCCTTGTTTGTTGTAGACGTAACACAAAATATACCTTTATTATGTATTTCCAAGTAGTACATTTAAAAGTTCCTATAGTCAATGACAATACACAGTGACTTGCAGGCTGTTTTCTTCATTCATTATAAAGTTTTTTTCACAACTTGCATACAAAACGTGCCGTAGTAGTTCAACATTTTGAACTGTATACTATGCAAGTAGACATGAGTAAACATAAATTTGAAAAAGGGAGTGTATACATGTAATATAAATATATACTCTTTAAATATTTAATTTCTATTTCAAGTTCTCAAGACACTTATGTTTTTCTATTTGTTAAAACTCCATACCTCTACTTCCTGCCGATAACGAAATGACGCGTGGAGAGGACTCGCCGTCAAGCACATCCTCGAACCTTATCTTATCTAACTACTTACAAGGAATCAATGAAACCTAATTTTAATTTGACATTTGAAATCATACCTTACTTTTCAAAAAACTCGACTTGATAATTTATTAGGTCCCGCACTTGGCCCACGTGGTGGACTCAAGCCCTTGCTCCTCTCTCCTTACGGGAGAAGAGTAGAAGACCTTTGCCCAGCAATGGGACAGTAGTGGGTTAAATTTATTTATTAATAACCTATCAAATAAATATAATCGTCGTTACAATAACTAAGTAACTGGGGCCTAAATCTTCGACTAGCTCGGAAAGGGATGTAAAAGCTGGCGGAATTTTCAGCCAATTTTATTAATGAAAGAATATTAGCCAAAGAATATTCAATTTAGTTAAAAAAAGTAATGATTGCAATCTGCTTAATCATTTATTTATTTATACGTAAACTTACAAAATTACAGATTATATCAAAGTCATTGTAGATTTTGAAGTAATAGTAGTAATTATATTATATTATGCTATATAAATTATTGACATCATAGCACACTAACGATATATAATATATTAAGTATATAAAAAATGTGCAAATAAATGACTGAAAAGTGACCTTATTGAAGCCTTGCTGTTTCTAAACAAAAGTTTTTTACACAAAAATGTGCATGTAAATTTATTTTTACCGTTTCATGAACACATAACGTCATTTACAATTAAAGCAATCGTAAAGCGTTGTATTCTTTCCATCAAATCGTCCTGTACATGATTAAATTAAAAGCACAGATTAGTGTCAAGGCTAAATACGACAATGACGAATTGAACACGAGTATTGCTTGCAGCTTATTTAAGAAATACATATTTATGTGTAGAAAATGTTTAAGTCTATACATCGTATAACAAAATACAAAACACCTCCCTGTAGGTAGCTACTAAAGGATTTTGTAAGAGGCAATTTTAACAAGCTACTATTTTTTTCAATATTCGAGCTCTTTTACTGAATTTAATAAGTAGGTCAGCTTATAACTTCTATTCATAAAATAAAATAAAAAACCTGGACCTTCAGTCTAACATCCTCTTAAAAAAAATCCTACAATTGTACATAACATTGCTGTCGTTAAGATTGCAAAAAATATGTTTAAATTAACAGTTAAGGAACCACAAAATATATTTACCTACATTTTCTTTTCTCTGTTATATTAGCTACGTTAACGATTTACGGAAAAAAATAAATTATGAGCCGAATTCAAAACTATATTAAATTTTTTCCTTCCTTTCTTTATCAACTATGTAGATGCCTTATACAAATTTAACCTATCATACCTTATAGGACAATAAGGCAACTTTATTTTTAGGTTTAGGTTCTGATTTACTGGTACGGATATTATAGGCTAGGCTGTAAACATCTCTCTTATTTCTTCTCGGATTTTTTTCTTTCATTTAGAAAGTAAAAAATCCGAGAACGAAAGAGTAACTAATCTATATTATTATTATTTATCTTTACATTATTAAACGTTTTACGGCTATTTTTATACTGAATTATATTTATAAGTTAGGTACACTATAAATAGAAGCGACTAGTGTTTCATATAATAGATGGAAGCGTTCGTAACAACATAAATTATTGTTTCTGTCTGACAACAACACGCAGCTTTGAACACGATGGGATGGGTCGGTGACGTGCTCATTAAGCTTTATTGGAAAACCTAGTTACCTAGATAACTTATATAGGCTAAAATATAGGTGAATGTTGTAGTTTGACTTTGCCTGAAGCGAGATTTAAAAAGAAATGACATTTTTTGATAGAAACTGCGAATGACAAAAATGTTGATAGAACTTTTTGAATGATTGCATGCCACTATTATCGCCATAGTTTCGGAGGATACGTTCAATTGTGGGTCCCGGCTGTAATTTTTTAAAGATCTTTGGCAGTCGTGATCCGTTGTCAGAAGCTTGGTTGGTAACTGGGCTGTGAAGGTCCGATAGGCAATCGCTCCATGTTGAATACTGGTATTCAGCTGCATCTAGTGAGGCTGAAAGCCGACTCTAACATAGTTGGAAGAAAGGTTAGGCTCACTGACTGTGTTAATCATGCATTAATAGTACAATAAGTAAGATATTGCATTATACTCGTGATAATGCCGTATATTTGGTAACGATGACACAGACAGTAAACGTATCACGTAGGCAACGTTATCACCTGCCGAAATGTTGATAACGGGCCCAGGTGTGACGATATCAATACTAACTGATATGTACACAGTGTAGAGAAAGTACAGTAGGGTATATTAATAATTAAATACATTACCTATTTATGTAATAAGGACGAAATTTACACCTTATAAGAATTTATTTTATGAATTTCATTAGTAGCAACAAGCTGAAAAGTGAAAATACAAGTTGTATCAATGTCTTTTATTTAATTAAGTGCGCGAAAACTTAAGCTCGAGGCTTAGCTAACAACAGCCGCAGTATTTGAGGTTCAGCTACGCTTGCCGAGATTGTACTGTTGATGGGACTTTATACATTCCGAGCTCCTCCGGGTTATAAAAGGCACGATAAATTATACCTATGTCACGTCTGTCATTTTCAAAGATCTTAGTAACTCTGAGGATTGGTGTAAAAAATCTAATGTCTCTAATTTTATATTCATAATTCTACAAAGCAAATTTTGATCTTGCCATGAATGAGCAGTGTACTATTGTTACGTGACAAACGTAGAATTCATTCACTGTACAATATTTACTCTGTACACTATGTAGATACGAGAGATATGACTAATACACAGACAAACACGCCGTCTACTGATTCTACGAAGTTTTATCGATTTTTATTAGGCAATTTTGGGTTAAAAGTAACTAGACTAAACAATTAATTTGTACTTACATATAAAATCACGCCCTTTTTCCCGTAGGCAGAGGACCAAAGAACGCGACTTGGTACGATCCTTACAAACTTCCTATGCCTTATTCACATCCATGCAACTTGTCATACAGTACCGCCGCGCCGGTTACGACTACTACGTGCGTAGCTTCTTTTCTTAAATAACTGATGAATTTTATTTATGGTATAGGTAATAAGAAATATGGAAATAGAGCGCGGCGGTGACTTTCAAACCGAATATTCGCGAATCCAAGCATAGACAAACCGAATAAATATTTAAACATTTTTTTTACTTATAATAAAATATTCAATGTCGAACTACAGAATTTTTTTTTAATAATTATGTTATAATTTAATTATAACTAATTATTTATTTTGGTGGTCAGCCTTTCGTAACAGGTAATATAACTTTATAAATAAAAAAATATGTATTGCAATATATTTTACGCTATATTATTTTGTTATCTAAATTATAATTGTGTATAATCGCAAAATGGTGCATGCGTATGCATATAACTATAATTTATTGTATCAAGTGAGACTAAAATACTGGATTCGTATTAGTTACTTATAAATTTGGCGTAAAACTACCGTTTAGAATTTTATTACTAAGCTAGTAATTATATAGAAGAACTATACATATAACATGCTATATTTCTGCTTATTCAGTCTATATCTGAGGCACAGTCGCACAGATGATATAAAGGCTTTTCCCCTCGGTTGCTACGCCACGGTCTAAGGCCCTGCGGTTGCTTCGTATCTATCTAAGAGTTCTAAGGTTTGGTAAAATAGGTTTCACCAAAAACATATTTTTTAAAAGCTTAAGGCACTGGCCTGTCTAAACTACGTAGTTCAAGTTAAAAAGCGAAGTAATATCCTAAATCCGTCAGTTATGAAATCGATATTTAACCTTACACAGACAACAGTCCAATGACAATCATGCGTTTAGATTTGGTCACCCATCTATGAAGGTGCCTTAGCCCAGGTGTTTGACCTTTTGCCGTAATTTGACATCAGTGGACCATAAACGGTAAAGTAAATACATAAATAAGTAATTAAAAGGGAAGTAAAGTAATTAATATTATCTAGATGATATAAGCGTTGGAAACTGCTGTCAAGGGGTTCGATTCTTGGGCACGGCAGTAGTATTGTAAACAACATAGGTAGGCCACGGGGAAAACTCCTGAAAACCGCGCCTAAATATGTTAGCAAGCCTTGAAAGTCCCACGTTACGTTTTCGCGGAACAAAAAGCGCTCCAGCTGCTATTAACACTTATTATAATTGAATAATTAAAGTGGATCTATATAATTATGACCCCGTAGTCTGTCACCTGTGTATAATTATTGATAATTACGCACTACACTACTGGAATATATTATTTATTTTCAAAGGGTGCAGTATTTTATCGGCCTTGACCTTTTATTCCTGAAGGACACTTATTCCTGAAGGAGGTTTTGGATGATACTGGACACGAATAATAATGATAATGAATGTAACTGGGGTAGGATAGCTAAAATCGTAGAGTTAAGATAGATACCTTGGGTAGAGTGCTTAGATATTTTTTTTATTTCGACGGCGATGATCTTTTGTTTTATGCCGTATTCAGCCAGCAACACAGTTTAAATACAAATAGGTACATAGATAACACTAGGAATGGTATACCCGAAGGTGTAGGCCGAGCTATCCCATGTAATAAATGGCGAGGCTATTGCCACATAGGTACATAAGAATCATTTCAAATTTGCTTGAGAGCAACAGGTTTTAATCTCACACAGAATAAATCGGACTATAATTTTGTGCAACAGGTAATAATTTTAAATAGGCTTTATTTTTGGGCTCGTAACATCGTAAAAGGTGAGACGCAAGTGTATTTCACACGCCTCTGCCTAAACTTTCAGACATAACAAGCGTGATGATATGTATGTTTAAAATCATTTTCGTAAGTCAAAGCCATTACAGGCTCATGGTTAGATTTATCACTAAACAAAAAACCACTGAGTATCGCGAAATAAACAGTTGTACTAAAAAACCTCAGAACTTTAGATTATAGACTGACTGAAGTTGTATGACAAATTTCAGTCACAACTCATACATATTCAGTCAGTTTCCATAACATGAAATAAAAACAAATTAACGCAGTGGTTTTATTTATCACAAAAATGTAACAATTCAATATTTAGCAGTTCTTTGCCGGAAAGTAGAAGTAGTTTTAACTCGATAGTCGCGCTGTACCTACTGAAATATTAATTCGTAGCAAGATTTCCTTACATTGTATGTGAATTTTAAGTTTAATCACGCATTTTTGAAAAAAAAAGCCATATTTCAGGCTTATCGTTAATCCACGCGGTAGCATTAAGATAATCGAAAGAGTTGTAAAAACTGCACAAAATATATTATTTATTTCTTTGAAATTATATTGGAGTAAATGCTGTCCACAGTTTTGCGTTTTCATAAAAAAATCTTAGGTTCGTGATATTGCAATATGCTGCCGGTATTAGGCACCCAAAGTCTTCCAACTCTATCTATCATCTACAAAACGATAAATAAACATACCTCCAGTTCTTCAAGAAATTTAATCTCCTCGATATCTCTCGCGTTCTCCTCACTAGTGATGATCCTCCCGTTCTCACTCACTTCACCCGTCAAATTAACATCCTTCAACTCATCACCTTCCACTTTAAAATCCCTCATCATATGGTAAGCACTAGTACTATGTCCAAACTTCTCCATCGCATGAACTATAGACTTTCCTTCATAGTGTTTAAGGGTATTCACCCCACCGGGATGGTCGCGTAAAAACTTTTTTATGTCATAATACTCGCCGTCGAATTTGACGGGGAAAAGTTTGCGAGAGGTCATGGTGAGGCGCCGGCAACCGCGGCCGCGAGTTTGTTACAACTGAAATACGTTATCAGCGAGCCAATGCTTCGTGTGATATTACAGATGTTTGGGCCGGCGCCTACCATGAGTGCTACCTTGTCGAACAGTTTAGCGGCAGTGCAATAAATGGCAGGTGAGGAATTTTTACGCGACTTATAATTGATCGTGATTGTAAATAAAATCTTTGAGTTTCCATGGGGCTTTAACTGGATGACAACATGTGCAGTGCCGCAGAGACAGCGACGCGGAAAGTGACGTGTTCAGAATGAAAATTTTAATAGATTTGTATCGAAGTGGTCTGCATCGGCGCGGTGCGACAGCGGCGTACGAGCGACACACTCTAGTTAGAGAAGTAAGTAATTTCTTCGCGTACATATTGTCGTAGTGATGTTTCCACCCTACTCTATCGATATGGCTTGAAGGCAATGACCTAAGCTTGGGGTTAATTGAAATAATACTCTATTACGTAACAAGAATATCGAGGAGATTACTTTTGCCGCAAATTCACGAGATAGGTACAACAGAATGAATCGCGGAGATCGGGCCCTAAGTTTCAGTAGAACAAGCCTATCCCGTTAGTTTAATCTAAATTAAACGTTATTAGTTACTACCTAACACTTCGTGAATAAGTACGTACGACAATAACTTATTTAAATAGTAATTTCGAAGGTTGAACACAGTCACGACATTTGTCTACTATCACTAGACTACGTAGTAAGTTAAACTAATAAAAACCTATCGTAATCCAAGTAAGTAGGTACCAAGACGTTTCTCAGTTAAGATAACCCTACATAGTAGAATTGAAATGTTAGATTGATAGTTAATAATAAAGTCGATTAAGAAAATTGATTATGTGTCATGGTTCAGGTACCTTAACGAAAAGTAATAAGTTAAATGTTAATTAAAAATTCATTGATCTTTCCAAGAAGCGAATTAAATATAGCACAAGGATTTTCCTGCTTTTCATTTATTTTTATATATTATTAATTAATTTTATTAGAGCCTATATCCAGCTTAGCTGTTGTCCAAGATTATGAAATTAAATTTATTAATAATGAAAACACATTTATTTTAGTGACAACTATAGTTTTAACAAAATAAGGCCGAGAAAAAACCCTTGTAATGCACATACAGTTGGACAAGTATTTAGGTAGCTTTATGTTTTAAAAATTCAATCGAAATAATAACAGCACGAATATCTACAATAATTTCAATAAATGCTTCCGAACTCTTTGTAGAATGTCCGTTTCTTTTGCCTGTTGCATTCAACCCAAGTTAAATTATAATTAACTACGATACTTATAAACTCCCCGCAAATATGCAGTATCAAAAATAGCTTTCTCTATTTTGTGTGAGTAAAAGTAAATGGAAATAATGAATTACATTCTGATGTAAAACAAATGGCTATCAATTAAAAAAACGGTGATAAAGCCAGTGTCATTGGATTAATCGAAAAATTGCGTGACATCCGTTGCAAAATCGTTTGCACACACTTTCAATACAAACAAATACTTTTAAATAAATATTTACTCGTAAGGATGAACGCCTACATTAGTACCTACGTCGGAACGTAGTAGCACGTAGTACGCAGAACAATATGATCCATAATAAGTTTTGATAATGACTTACAAACATGGTTTTCTGAGCATGGATATAATTATATTTATTATTAATATGTCAATCGAGGGAACATCTTGACGACATGCTTTACGCTACGTACGTACGTCTTCATTCAAGACATTTTTAAATAAATAAAAACGATAAGACTTGATTTTTTTTCTTCACCTTCCTGAAATCATTCTTCATATGAATGTCCGTAGTGTCGATTCTAAATAATTGATGTAGGAAACTATATGATTGCACCGAAGCTGAAGTCGTAGTATCGTAGCAAGTCTACGTCATCCAGCCGTCTGACCTCGTCCTTGCTGTTATATTTCTGTCAGCTGACTGCACTGGGTTACGAGGGTACTACTGGATAGAGTGATTAATTGAAATAATTGATGGAGCAGGTGAGCTCACCCGATTTGATGGTCGATGACATCGTCAAACTAGATTTCGAATTCTGATCTTTCGAGTGAAATAAAATATACCTGATTGAGTTTGAGTTGTTTGGGTTAAGTTTGCAAGGGCCTTTTCTTTAAATAAAGCTACGAAAAGTAGGTACATAAATATGTGCAGTACTGTCGTAGCGTATTTTTTTACCGTTGATAAAATTTCAGTAGGTAGGAAGGAAAATAGAAAGCCAATTATAAATTCCATAATTTATTTTAAATAAGTACCTACCTATTTTAAAACTACTACCATGTCAATCTCATTAATTTCAAATTTAGGACCACTAACAAATAGTTCTTTATTCATCTAATACACAATAAAGAAAATCTAGATAAATACATAATTTGTGCCTTAAGGACAAGTTTGGCAGATAGAGGCAGAAACAAAGTACATAATATATTAACATATCATTATATGTATCTACATTTTAATGCCTCACATAAAATGTTATTTCTGTCTTTCGCTCACAGAGAGTTGCAAACTTTTTTAAAGCTATGTACACAACAAAGAGTTATTCATTTATTTGTAAGGCAGTTAAAATGTTAATTTACAATATTTTTAGATGCAGTCATATAATATTTAACAGGAGTAAAATTAAAGCTAGAATTATCACAACCAGTTGACTCTACATGACAACTTTGCATGTACATCATGCATGCACTTGTATACATATTTTTACTTTTTAATTCATTTATTTTTGACATGACTGGTTCTGTACAGCCTTGTAAAAGTGGCGCCATTTTGGAGCTGTCAAAAGATTTGAATGGACATCCTCCTTCTGAACATGCATTGTCAGTACTCTGTATTCTTTGGCAGTTTACAGATGTGTAGTTTTTCCTACATCCTTCTAAACCATACATATGTCTGATACCATACAAGAATTTCTTCTCATCTTTTTCCCAGGTGTGACAACAACTGTGACTCCCATTAGGATGTAATCTATACTCTGCTCTCCAAAACTCTATGGCTTCTTCGACTGGCATTCCAATGTCTTTTAAAAATAAACTGTAATAAAACCTTTGTGAATGAGACAGTCTGTGTTTCTTTCTTAAACTTTGGTGCAAGTTCAACATGCATGGAGGGAAGTATAAAGATGTTTTGTCAACATCTTTACTTTTGAGAACATTTGTCTTATCCTCAACCAATGTATAATTGTTTCTAATTTCAGCTAATAGTCCCATTATTCGTGGATCACTTTTAAGTGTCTCAAAGCCGGTGTTATTTAATCTATTTTTAAGATTCTGACTAAACAACATTACTAGATATTGTTTCCATCTACTACATGGTATTTCTGCTATACCATTCCTCAATTCTACTTGTCTTCTAGCCACTAGAGGGAGACAGGACTTGAAATTCACACTGATCTTGTGGACAGTACAGTTGTTAACACAAGTAGAGCAGACATGCTGGGCAACTTCCTTCAACATCAAATGCTGACATAAAACTTCCAAAGACTGTACATGTGTTGGTACATTTTCATATTTTTTTATAGTCCTAAGAAGTTTTTTGGAAAAGGACCTCATCTCGTATGCTGATAAGGCTGCTAATCTACGCTTAAATTGTTCTAGTTCAGCCTTCATAAAGAACTGTGAGAACTCTCTGTTTACACATAAAATCACCATAATACATAATGTAAAATGTCCAACATTATCGTATACACTTCCTTCAATCACATATTCATTATAGGTTTCGGGTGCTCCGCCAAATACTGTCTTTAAATGCTCAAGCCTATTATTGATAATGATTTCGAGCAAGTGTATGGGTAATTCTCCTTTAACCGGCGTCAAATAAAAGAATGACATTTTGTCATACAAGACAGATGCTAAACACGTGTTTTCTCCATTTATTACACAATAACATGATCATGCTTGTAATAATAATCATCGAAACCACAAAATTTCAATAAGTTTCGGTTTATTTACATCTAGCCGATGGTGACATTGACAAGTTTGTCAACTGTCATAGAATTATGTCCTTTGTCAATGTGACAGAAAATAAAGTTGCAAAGTAAAAAATGTGAATAATTAGTAATCAATAATAAATCGTAGGTTGCAAAGTAACCTAATATTTGTTATCTCTTATGTAATCTCTTTGTTCAGGTTAAATAATATATTGCTACAATTACATTTTTACAGGGTAGGTATTGAATACACATCATTACATCACTCGCCCCAACTTCCATGTAAGTTTCACATCACTTCAAATGTCAAAAAAAAGTGAAGCCTCAGACTTCTACGATTCGTTTGATGCTCTTTATTTTCGGAAATACTAATTGAAATCAATGCAATTGAGATTATTGTATTAATTTAAATTAATCGCCGCTCGCATTGCGACGTTCCTTGCGTGGTTGTTTATTGTGAATGTGTTTGGATTGTCTGTATTCGGATGTGCGTTGTTTATCTGACATGTACTTATGTCGGAATTTCCTAAATAGACTAGACGTTTGATGTCGGGGCCGCGTATAAAAATAACATTGGATTGTCGCGTCGGGTCGGGAGGACTGGTCCCGCCTGCGCCATGGTTGTGATGATGGCTCCAAAGATCGCGTACCTCGCCGTGCTACTTATGCTAGGTGAGCATTACGATTTATTTATTATAATAACACAACAAAGGCGGATATCATTCAGATTTTACTATGAGTGCTATCATCAAAGTCAGATTAGATGTCAATAAGGGGTCATGGACCATTTATTGTTGACAAATAATGCTAGTTTTTTCAACAAAGAGATCACAAGATAGATTATTGTCTTTGATTATGTCAATAGAGTAAAAAAGTTGTAGTTTACATAAAACTTTTCTAATGAAATATTCTGCAAGCTGATATGAAACTTACTTTTGTAATTAATTGCATTAGTACAATGTCAAGTATTATGATAAAGTGGTACATAGTTATGTAGATTATTCTATATAATGTTTTATTATTGAATATAATTTAAAACCAGTGTGTTATCATAACTTTTCACTATTGTTTGGTTATGTTATCTAAATATTTTAGGATTGTAATGAGCATTAGTGCTAATTATACAGTTTAGAATACTCTGATAATATTTTTTTCTCCAAATAATTTATAGCATAGATAATGTTTAGAAGTTTTTTTAGACAATTTTATACCTAACTATATTAAAATATATGTAGAATAACAAGATCTAGGTAATATAATTATTTTACAAATCACTTTTCTAAGGTTCGATGTTCAATTACTTTTTTAAGTCGTCAACATGCAAAAGAGGGTTACATGTTTTCCAATCTATGTATTTATGTTTGTATCCATATATTAAGGTTATAAATAGTCATTATTAAAGTTATTGCAATATTTACTTGCATGTAACATTGTAACTAGTATGATACTCCAGATGAATATTTTCTTAGAATAAGATCAGACTCATCATGAATCAGAGGGAATAAATATACTTGTTAGTAAAATTAATAATAATAGTTTTCCTGTATTTATTGTATTTAGAAGTTGAATTCATAAGAAATAAAATATTGAAAGGATGGCAAAATAAGTTAACACTTAGGTACTTTAACTCAGTTGGTAAAGATAAAAAAAAGGAATAAATAAATTATTGTGCTAAAAGATTAAAAAATATGAAACTCATACAATAAAAATAGCCTACAAATTATTCAATAACTAGTCCCCATAGGGATAGGCAGAATGACATCACCACCTAGACCTCTTCATACTTCATTGTTCATATAATTTACATACAAATATTTCAGATATGACCTCCAAATATAATACTAATGCTTTCATTAATATTTTTTTATTAATACAACAAGTGATTTAATAGACACAACTTGCTTAATCTAATAATTTTGACCTCAGGTACTCAAGTGACACTAGCAGCACCACCGTCAGATGAGAACCTACCCCCTCGCCCCAAGGAGGGCCGCCTCACCACCAGGTACTGTGAGTTCTTCAATGGCTCACAACCCACTTGCGATACAACCAAAAACTCGACATGTGTCCCCACTGTTATAAAAGAAGAATGCATGCCCGGTGAACCGGATAAAAGCAACCACTGCTTTATATTGTGGCAGTTTGACAATGTCACGAATACAGGATATCCGAAGGTTAAAGGATGCTTTGTGGATACTGTGTCGTGTGTGGACAGGGCTTCCAATTGCCGCCTGCATAATTCCAAGCTGCCACTCATGCACTGCTGCTGTGAAGGAGATATGTGCAACCACAATGTGGCGTTCCCTGGTATAGAAGCTGGTATGTCCTCGCAGACGGAGGTGCCGCCAGAACGTGTCCCAGCATCGGTACTGCCAAACTCTGACGATGATACAAGAGCAGTGATCGCTTACACCCTCACGCCTCTATTCCTACTATTCGCGATCCTTGTCGGCTGCTACCTGCTGTACAGGAAGCGTAAAGGAACATCTTTCGCCGAACTGGCGAATGGAGAAGCTTCTCTATCAAGGCCTCCGTCTGCCGGCGCCGGTATGGAGAACGAAGTGGCTGGTCTAGTCGGACAAGTGACGCTGTGCGAGGTTCGAGCTCGTGGAAGATTCGGTGCCGTATGGCGAGCGAAACTTGGCCAGAAAGACGTCGCCGTTAAAGTTTTTCCCTTGCAAGATAAGCAGTCGTGGGTTGCTGAGCAGGAGATATTTAGGCTGGCGAGGATGGACCACCCGGACATACTGCAGTACATCGGCGTTGACAAGAAGGGCGATAATCTACAAGCTGAATACTGGCTGGTGACGGCTTACCATGAGAAAGTAAGTGCTCTTCTTTGTACATTTATATAGGATCCTGACTTTCAGGAGACAGTACCGACATCTAATTTACCTTTCATGAGAAATAGCAATTTCGCTAATTAATGTTAATTGTGTCGTGTGACCTATAGAGTCCGTAACCCTTAAACCCGAAATGCCAGCGTCCCAGCCTTCACTCCATTATACATTCAAAAGCTTAATCAATCTATTTTTAAATCCATTATCCCGACAATGGCATAAGTGTTATAACATAATAAAACGTTTGCATCGAGTTAAGTATTATGTAAGGGCACGTTTGTAAGATAAAAATATCCGGTGCATATTAAGATCGATAGGTCGAAGTGAGAATTTGATCAAGTTCAGTGGGTGATCAAATATTCCTGTCTCGTTAAACTAGGTGAAGTCTATTGTAGGTGTTGCGGACATTATTAGAACCTTTTAGTCTCGAGGTGTATTACAATGTTAAGCTATTTAGGGATTATTCCCTTTCTGTTCTATTTTCAATACGATATTTAGGCTGTATCCTATTTTTACTATGGTAGGAGAGAAACGCTTCTTGGATTATCAAGTGCCCTTCTATAGCAGAGCAGCGAATAAAAGGTGGGTCATTCTTTTCGCAAGGGATGTAGATGTAGTTACAGAACATTGAAAATAACGTACTAACAAAAGTTTCTGCTCAATATTGCCTGCTAGGTTCAAGATTGTATCGAAAGACTATAATGTAAATACATACAGTTTGGTATATTATAGACCCTACCCACGTTCCGCATTTAAAGGTATAGAATAAAGTTAATGACTTAGGCATAGTGTTAGTAACACTCATTGTTATGCATCACAGTACTTTCTTACATCACGCTATTGTAGGCATAGAACTGTATTTGATTCCTAAGGAACGGTAAAGGAGGAGGGAGGGAGGAGGATTTCTTCAAGCCTTTTACTGAACCAAATATTAAGTTTGTCGGATCAAGACGCTAGTCAAATTATTCGAACAATTATGATCCATGCACTTAAATTATTCTCGATCATGCAAATATGATGACGTATCTAAAAATCTTCCGCTAAGATCAACGAATAAGCAGTATCTTTAATAGCAATTGTTCTCCAGGGCTCTCTGTGCGATTACCTGAAAGGACACACCCTAACCTGGTTAGAGGCTTGGCGTATAGCAGCGTGCGTAGCTCGAGGATTAACCCATCTGCATGAGGAAGGTGGTGGAAAACCGGCCGTCGCGCACCGAGACTTTAAATCAAAGAACGTACTCCTGAAAGCTGACTTAAGCGCTTGCATAGCTGACTTTGGACTTGCCCTGGTGTTCGTGGCAGGGAGGGGATGTGGTGATGCTCACGGCCAAGTTGGCACTCGAAGATACATGGCTCCTGAAGTCCTGGACGGCGCGATCAACTTTACAAAAGACGCATTCTTAAGGATAGATATGTACGCATGCGCGCTCGTGCTCTGGGAAATAGCTTCAAGGTAAGTCGGTTTTATCTATTTACATGATTGTATATTTTATGCAAAATACAAGTATTGTTTAATGAGATGGTCGGTCTGTTTTGCCAGCCACTGATAGATTATTTAGATTGTCAGATGCGTTTTTATTTGTTAGATGGAATGGTAAGACTTTGGGGCTTTTAAATCTCAGTCGTTAGTAACTTGAAATTTAGTGCCGATGATAACATTATACAAATACACTAAACTAGGAATTCTTTTTATTTACACACATCGAAGTGTTGTATGTAATAAAATCTGTTTACATCGAATTCTGTTTGATAAACGAAATTGTGGAATTTATTTAAACTGATGAATTTGTGCTAATCATAGTAAACACGTATTAAATTTCAGATTTGCAAAATAGTTGATTGTATTTTTACGTTTTATATTTGGGTGATTGTCCTTAGCTAAAATGGGGTGATATATCAGAAATAAATAAGTTTTTTTGAAGTTAAAAAGTTCGCTCTACCGATATATTTGTGATGCACTATTGAGTTATTGATACGGTCTAAGTTTAGAAGCACTCCAATCAAGTTTTGAGCTCGATCAATTATTGATACGTCACAAACAAAATGTAGGCTGACGCTATTTTTGTTTTTAACCTTATTTGAGAATGTATTTCTTTACATATTTTGTTATTTGACTGCTCTTGTAGAACAAAGTTTGGTGCCACTACTCAATACGGGCGTGGCCATAATAATATGGGTTAATATTTTTACCAGAAACAGATACGTAAATGTGACATCGACAATGTAGATGTTACTTACAGATCTGTTTTTTTTTTTTTTAATTCTCTTAAAAAACTGACGTCCTTTTATGGAGTGCCAGTAACATTTAGGAATTAGTACATTGTTAGAATGTTGTATGAAAAACGTGTTAAAATTCTTGAAATTATGAGACCGGCCATTATTTTTTGTGCAATAACGTAACTCGGCGTCATTTCAAACCTTACCCAACATTACTGTAACTTGAAATATAATCGCAGGTGCACAGACGCATGCCCTGATCCGCCGGGCCAGTACCGGCTGCCGTTAGAAGAGGAGGTCGGCTCCCACCCCAGCCTTGAAGAGATGCAGGAGGCTGTGGTGCAGCGGAAACTACGGCCGCAGATACCACCGCACTGGAGGAATCATCCTGTAAGTATACAACTAAGGTTTTTAACTTCTGTAGGGACCTCAAACAGGAAAACGGAGCTTTTACAGAATCTCTATATTAGTTAGTTTGTCTGTCTGTCTGTCTCTCTGTCTGTCTGTCAGTCAAGACCCTTTTTTGTTTGGCACTAAATATATAAAGTTACTTTGTTCTTCATACTTTTCACCGAATTATGTTAATTTCTTCCGGTTGATGTTATGTCGTTTTATTCTTTTTTTTGTATGTGCTGACATATGCTTTACCTTACTATTATTCTCTTTAACTCGATTTTAAAGCAATTTAGAGATCTGGAAGGACCGGAAGCCTCTTCAATGCTCTATAATATTATGTTGATATTATTTCGTTCTGTATATTGTGGTCAGTACTATAGTTACAGTTAATATTTGTAGGCTGAGGCGTACTGATCATGCGTCATCTGGCATCTAAGTGGCATCCGCTTTAAATTGACGCAATTCTTACACGTGTCAAAATAATCTCTTAAGATTCATCACCACTTCCCGAACTGATCTTTGGAGAAGGAAAAAACAATGTTCGACTCACAAAATAAGCTTGGGAACTCTTTTTTTTTCGCTTAACATGACATGTTATTTTTATAAGCTGACAACTGACAACAACCAGTGACTATAAAATGACTATGCCAAAACGTCAAGCAACCCAAATATAAATTCCATGAAAGTTTTCCCGTAGAATCAATATATCATAGTTATGACAATGAGTATGATATTTCCTTTTTTTTCTTAAACTGATTTGGTTTACGTAAAATTAAGCAGGATGATAAGTTTATTCCGGGAAAGGACTTCGACCAGATGGCTTTGATATAAGCTAGTCTATGTAGATAGTAAGTTTGGAAGGTGTATAATGCAAGGTGTTGGGGTGCAGGGTCTGACGGTGCTGTGCGACACGATGGAGGAGTGCTGGGACCACGACGCGGAGGCGCGCCTGTCGGCGTCGTGCGTGCTGGAGCGCGTGTCGGCGCAGGCGCCCGGCGCCGCCGCCGCGCTCACGCCCGACACCACGCCGCTGCTCATCCACGAGCTGGCCGAGCCGCGCCGCTGCTGACCCCACCCCACCCACCCGCACGACCTGCCGCTCATCGAGCTCTGAGCCGAACGGTCAGGACCCTCCCATACGTCCGCCTCTAATGGTATGTCTACACGTAAGCGAACGAACGAACACGCGCGCCAGTGTCAAGTGTCCTAAGTTCGTACTATGACATGTTACGCGATCATTGTTCTATAGTCACAGTTGCAGCTATGCCGATCCTGCCTTCAAACAATGATGGCTAACGTAATACGAGCTCTAAACTGCCACGTTTAGGCATTCCATGAAGAAAAAGACGTCAAATTCCTTCTGTTGGCAAAGACTTTTACCTATAGTTGTGTTTAAGAGTTTAAAATTATAATCGACTTTGACGGTGAATTGACACAATAAAATATATTTTCAGTTTGTAGACACGAGAGAGTAACTGTTGTTAGATAAAGGAATTTGTTTGTTGTTACTGGTTGTTCAGATGTAAAGCATAATGTGAATCAGTTATCCCAACATGAAATGTAAATATGTTTTAGAAATACGTAAATAAAATACTGAATCGGATATGAAGAGTGCACGGTTTTAAGGTAAAGTACAATAAAGTTTATTGATACAAAGTCTTGTAATCTCCTAAATTGTATAACATTCTCGGCTCTAAGCAAAGGTGTAAAAGGACTAGTGATTCGTAATCATCACTTAATATAGAAACCCCTATATGTTTTAGGGAGAGTAAAAAGTACGCATTAACGCGTTGAATACTTACCTAGACCTAGCGATAAATTACTTAACTTTTAATGAATTTATCTATTATGCTATGGTATCTAAGGAAAGTAGTAATAACTAGAATTATAAATAAAAGTTTCCGTCAGTTTTTCTATTACAGTTCACTTATTTTGTACTCTAAAATATCTTAAAGATCTTTGATAAGCGGCCATTTTTCGCATATAAATACAATCTGAATATAATACTTTTATAGACTATACTGAGCAACTATTTTAATTTATATTTTGACTTTATTTATATTAATTTGACTGTTCAGGACATTTGCATAGTGTAATTTAAAGTTATTTGTTATTTTTAAATGAGGTACGTGAGGTAAAAGCAAAAAAAAATGTGGACGGGTCATCAGTGACCATAGAGTTGACTAGAAGAAGTTATAGACAAGTAACTTTTTTAATTTATTTGACAATGATCTGTATACAGATACATGCCAGGGTCTAATAAGACCCCTTTTCCTATAAATATCTATATTTAAAGCGCACAACACAATTTGATAGCACACGAAAACATCGAATATAATTTTGTCAGTAATACTATGGGCACAATACAGGATTTGAATGTTTCAAATATTTAGATACAACAGATGTCCATATATTTAATACCCGAAAGTCCAGTTCCGCCTTTAAGTATAGAATTAAAAAGAAACTTAGTACGATTCTTCCTTCTAATAACTAAAAATTATAAAATAAATACATTTATCTGGGAGTGTACTTATAAGAGACGCTCCAAAAGCATACTAGTTGCGTTTGGCAATCGAACAGTGTGGAAAAGTACAACACAAATATAAACTTTTCCATCAATTTGGACCCTATAAAGCACGTGATAATGGAGTGATTGGCGAGCAAATATGTGCAGACATAAACATCCTTCACAAACATAATAAACTAGTGTCGTAGTTATTGTAACCGGCGGGCTGCGGGCTCGGCTCCCTTTCCTTAACCCATCTTCACTTCCGGGCACTTGTACTATGAGGCGCACGACGCAGGGCCGCTGAGCGTACAGCGATTTAACAACAATACGTTGTACTGCGATGATCATTTGGACGATTTAATATTGTACTTTTTAATTTGGAACTTTTCTGATGTATGTATTTAAATTTAATGTAATAAAATACGGGATTTTTGTAGCTTAGTTTAAAATCAATTTTGAGGAATGATACGCTATCTTACCAATAGAAAATTGTTACTTTAGCGTCTTAAGTACTTACAGTCTTAAGTCTGTACTGACTTAGTTTCCCGCTAAACGCTCCGCTACTCTCAGTGGCCTGTCCTAAACATAGTGTCGCAATAAATAAACCTGCAGACGAGTGTCCGTGAAACGACTAACAAATAATCGCATAAAATCTAATACGTGTCCTATCGAGGAATTCTTATATTAGGAATTTATTCATTGTAATACATTGTAAATATTTAATAAGACATTTTTTTATAATAGCTGACTAAAGATGAACTATTTTTGTATAATTTCGAATCATTCTCGCTCGTTTCAATGATCGTTGTTCGATGATTTTGATGGCTCATTTTCATTTGTCGGTAATTTGGTCGTTATTCCTTGGAATAAAACACTACACTTTAAAAAAATAATCGTTAAATGTATGAAAATGAGCCATATTTTAATTCCCATTATGGGGATAACTACCTAGTTATCGACTAGTAGAAATGAGTAATAAGTAATGTTGCTATTTTCGGTCTGTAGTACTAACAAATAAAATTAAGGCAGCTTGGAATTCTTGCAGCTTATTCGACAGCGGGTACCAGTCATACGGTCACTAAGGAGTTTAAAAAGATCTCGCTATAATGTTGAAAAGGCGACTCTAAAAAGTGTCGTAATATTGTGCAATACTTGAGAGAGATCAGTCGTTTATTCCTTAACACCTCGTATGACTGTTTCTCATTGTCGAATGTTAGATTATTATAAATGAATACTCGTGTTATATTTTAGTAACATTTTGTTTTTATTTTTAGATATTTTTTTTATAATGGGGCAGCTCTAAATTTTTGGCTTATATTAATAAAATATTTATTATAATGCATTGCATTTCGATCAACAATTATTTAGTGTTATGTGAAATGGAAGCATAATATAGCATAATATGTTATAGAGCGTAGTTAAATATATATTTATAAATATTGTTATTTTATTGAATTGTATGTATTTCCATAAATATAATGTATGCTTGGCACCCATGAAAATTCCTTTAACGTTGATTTAATACAACTTATATGAAAATAAGATCTCATGCCATAAACGAGATCTCATAGAGCGATCTTAAGTAATCAATCAAAAACGTTCTATTTTGTTATCTTGTTATTTTTTTTCATATTTTTGATGTCATGGTGATCTGATGGTAAAATCACATATGGGGCTCCAACCGAGCTCAAGCATTGTAATTGGGTTTTTGTAACCGGTCACCCATCATTAATGAAAGTGCTGCTTAACCCGGTTCAACGTACAATCGTAATTGTTGACCGAAGACTGCATTATATTAGCGCTACAAAAACCTGCCTATATAATAATTAAGCAAACGAATCTTGCCTTTTTTCTTTAAGACCCCTTATTTAGTAAGACTGGTATTAATTTGTATTAATTATTGGCTTTATTTACTTAGTTTATCGGCCATTTTGTTTTAAAACAAGTGCTAAATTAATGAAAGAAATTAAAGCAATGAAATTAGTATTAAATGTTTGCGTAAGTCGGTGTCATTTGCTTAGTTAATTAATTGTTGTTTAGCGCTAATCAGTCTGTGTCTCGTTTCTATTAGTGCTTGGACGCTCTCCGGCTTTAAACGAGGCGAATTAAACCTTTTTTGAAAGGATAATGTTACATGAGGATGAACGTGGACTTTATATCACTGAATCAACAATCTTGGACCTAACAAATAAAAGTCTTTTGGGCAATAGTATCATGTCTATCATCAATAATATGAGATGTCGTGGGTTTGATTCCCACATGGAACAAATATTTGTGCGAAATAAATGGTTGTTTAGGGTCTGCTTGTACTTTGTGTCCGTTGTTTATATGATTGTAAAAGCCCCCGCGACACGAGCAATGTTTAGTGCTAGAGTTGTCTTTTTTTAATTTTGATTATAATGGCTATACTTTTAAATGGCCTATTGAATCTCTGTATCAAATATTGTAAATGTATCAAGCTCTAATAGAAACATGACACTCGTTGCGAATGTGAGTGAACAGTACATGTTGTGCCATAGACCGGGCCAGTTATGCTGACTGCACTAGGCCTCATATCACGGGAGAGCTGTCAACTTGCAAAGGTCTACGATAGAACAACCTTGATATATGCCAGACTTTTACTTATGAGTATGGATGTATATAAAGCTTGTTTTATTATTAAGACATGCAATCAAAACCTCTCCTAAAAATGTAGGCAAGAAGCACCTTATTTGTAAAAGAATAACTGTGATTTTATTCGCTCACGTAACTTGTTCCGCAATGTTGGCAACACCTATTCAATAGTGTTGCCAATATCGCATTATCTATCGCGTAACGTCAGCGAATAAACCATGAAATATCATTGAAATAAATTGTGATTTTAGAACATAATTGAAATATCATAATGGGAAATCATAATGAATTTGATTTACCTATGCCGTGTGCATATCAACACACATAGACTAAGTAATGTTGCCAAATGTAAATATTGTATCGATAAGTTTAGTTATAGGATATTTTCGTCTGAATGTCAGAGTTTTAGGTTGTGGACACACTTTCCCAGTAAATATTTGAACGAATATTAAAGGATGTTTGAGAGGCCTAATTCTATTGTAAATTTCCCTTAGTGTGGTCACAACTCTACAGCTGAGGGGTGCAAAATTGTAAGTAGATCTTAAATTTCTTGTTGGAAATCAAAAAAGCTTGTAATTTTCCACTCGTTGGCTAAAGAACTATAGTGTAATATACTAATTATTGTAAAAGGAGAGTAGTGAAAGTTTCTAGATTGAGTAGCATATAGATCTATTAGACATTACGTTCGTCGATGAGTCGTCTTTGTGTGTAGTCGAAATAACGAATGTCTTAATGGCCATGTTTATCATTTATTTTTATTTTAAATTAACAACGTGAATGTCTGTTGAAATTTGATGTATTAAAATATATTTTCTAGACAAATATTTGTTTCATTTCAAACAGGACGTGGTACTGCCGGGCTCTAGGTTTCGTACATAAAAATAGTTTGCTACACATGAATGGATCTACTTATGAGCTTAGTGATGATTAACTTTGTTATCACTATGAATAGTGACAACAAAAGAAAACAAACGTTAAAGTATACAAATTCTGATTCTTTATTTATTTTTAATCCGGGTGTCGTCTGTACAATGCGGCGGGGCGATGTGGCGCGCGGTCTCACGGCTCAGCGCATACAAATTCCTCTAATTACTTCACAATTCACTATATGTATATGTACATCGGCGGCATCGTCCGTGAGCCGTCGCGCGAACTATTGCGGCATCTCACTTTCACAGTTTTACTAGAGGTTAAAGGTGCGGGCGCCCGATCGATACTGAGTCACAGGTCCTCGAGACGAACGGCGGAGCGAAACGAACCGATGCACCACTGACACGGCTACGACCAGAAGCGGGAGCGGAGGCGGGCCTCCTCGAAGCTCGAGGCGAGCCACCTCACGCACTCTGTGTCGGGGCGGGGGCGGGGGCGGGGCTAGGAGCGCGGCGGCTCGGGCTCCAGCGGCTCGGCGGGCGGCTCGGGCTCGGGCGGCGCGGCGCGGGAGGCGGAGGCCCGCAGGCAGTCGCCGTGCGCCTTGTACTCGATGGGCACGGACGCCGGCAGCTGCAGGATGCGGCGCAGCGCGTCCCGCACCCGCGCCGCCGCCAGCGTGTCCGACGCCGTGCGGTGCCACACCGCTAGGTGGTCGTCCTGCAACGTGACGGGCTTAGAGTGTGGCCTGTACAAGCGTCATGAAAAGACACTACAGATAGGTACACGTACTTGGAAGCGCACGGAGAGCACGACGCCGCACAGCTCCGGCCCCACCATGAACTGCTCGCCCAACATCGCCATGCACAGGTCCTCCCACGCACGGCCTGTCTGCGTCTTACGTAGTCGCACCACCTAGAAAGTAACAAAACAATATTGTAAAAACCTGTTTTCAGATCATTTGAAGACCCTACTTCTAACTACTGATATAACAGCTAAAATTTTTAACAAAACTTTGATTGGTTTGTTCTCTTTCAAAGTAAAACCAATGCATGAATTCGAATGTTTTTTTTCTTATAAGCTGGATTAACACTTATCCGGGGAAAACGCAGGGGTATTCATGGTCAGAAGCTAGATTGTACTTCTAAAGATAAGCTTTACCTCCCTCGTTCAAGAGAGTTCATTATCATGTTACAATAGAGGACTGCTTAAATGCAATATTGAAATTACACCTGCTGCCATTATCAGTTTTCATAACATTAAATTGCAACACGATCCGGTATCCAACGTACCTACCTAGGATTTATAATGTGCCGTGAATTTATTCGCATCGCGGTTTTTCTTTACTAACACACTAGACATCCTGTCTAAGTTTTTTGTTCATATCTCGAAATATGTGTTGTGGGGTTAACAGCTTTTGAGTCACCGATAGACGCAAAGTATACCTAAACTTACTACAATCTTATGACTCATACAACTATAATATGACTGTCGAGTAGCCGACAAACGAAGTGTACATTTCATCGTAAAAATATTAGCGAAATAAAAATGCTCAGAACTATTTATAAATTTAGATTCATTTGTAGGTCAATTCAATACGGAAATAGTAAGCTTTTAGGGCAATGTATTCTGTGAAATTGTAGTGACAAGCAAGTGATTATTTTTAGAGATGCTTGTGCATGTCCATTGATAGTTTACATTAAAAATAAATGTTTTATAGTTATTTTTATCTTTAACTGGTTCATGCATATATAATAAGATATGTACAGTTATATTGCCTGCAGGTGGCACACAACTAAATGTCCATTCAGAATGACTTTCTCTAGAAAATATTAATTAAATTATTTATCCTACTAATATTATAAATGCGAAATTTTGTGAGTATGTGTGGATGTTTGCTACTCTTTCACGCAAATACTACTGAATCTGTTATATGAAATTTGGTATGTAGGTAGCTGAAGACCCAGAATAACACATAGCTACTCTTTATCCCGGAGTTCCCGAGGGATCGGGCTTTACACGGGAAGGGTTTCCACGCGGACGAAGTCGCGGGCGGCCTGTAGTAATGCTGATCATAGTAAACTGTCACTATATTTATGTTTAACTGATTTCTTACCCATTTGCCTCCATTAACGTTGGCGGGGTCCTCCCACATGGGCTTGATACCGATCTTGAAGAGGTGCAAGTCTGACAGAGGAGGTAGCTCGGAGGGTCGCGCGAGGTGCGTGTACAGCCCCCACCACTGTTCCACGCTGGCCACCCGACCCACCAGACGTAACGCCTGGAACACCACAACAAATATCTTATGCTTACTGGTAACAATTAATTTGCTTTGCCACTTGAAATATTTCTTCTTTGTGTTCTATATTGTGTAAGTTTAACAATTTATTCTCCTAAACTAAACTTGTATACATAATATTATAAAGTAACGGGTCTTAAACGCAATTGAAAATTAAAGGTTAGGATACTTCTTTGTTTACCTGATGTTTTGATCAAATTATTTGGAGTAAGTATGATGAAAAACGAAATTTGTGAGGAAAATAGCTCTTTGATTTTTACCAAAGTCTAAGCCATGCGGCATCATTTAATGTATGTCTGTACTTATAACTATTTACCTACGTAACAGAAATCTAAACTTATTACGGTTTTATTTATAACAATAAGATAAGATCGATAATATCTCCTAAAATAGCTCTGATTTTGGATATGACGAGCGGTAGTCAACGATGAGTATGACATTTTGACCTGAATAAGATAAGAATTACTATAGGCAAAACAATACATACTACAGACTAAATAGTATTATAAATTGTTATTTACAGACATACCTACAAAATAAAAACCTTTGTCTAGTTCATTTCTACACTAAATATTTATTCATATCTTTATATATATAATTCTTCTGTAAGTGTGTATGTCACTGTGCTTCTCTTAAACGACTGGTCCGATTTTGATTAAATTTTTTGTGTGTGTTCAAGGGGATCTGAGAATGGTTTAGATTCACAATTTTGTCCGCTGGACAATGTTTTTTTATTTCATTTTTATGGCAAAACAATGTTTGCCGGGTCAGCTAGTTATTTATATAAATGTTCTTACACAGATAATGTATAAGTATTGGTACTTATTTCATTCTACAAATAGGGCTCAAGTAAAAATGGCAATAAAATCATGTCTGTTGTATGGGGACTGTCTTAGATATTTTAATATATTTTTCATATTTTGGGTTATAGCAGCAACATATATCCATTATTTGTGAAAATTACAACAGTTCATGATATATAACCTGGTGACAGACAGACAGACAGACCATGAAATCTTCCTAATACAGCCCGATTTACCCTTTACACAGAGAACAATAAAAAAGGAATAAGTAAAAAGTTACATTCATTTCATTAAGTACATTATCATCAATATTAATTAAAGTGTTTTGCTTAATATTGTTTTCCTAATTTACTAAGCATTTTTATCAAGTAAATACACTTATCAAAACTTGATAACAGCTGCATAACTGTTAAAAACAGAATGTTATTCAATAATTATAACAAAATATTGATAAAATATAGTAAATACATAATTATTAATTAACAACAGTAATTTAGCTATTTAAGGAAATATGGAGTTTACTAACATTTTGAACAATAGTTGTACCTCTTTAAAATAAATATTATGACATAAATTATATAAAATTTACCTATAAGGTTCATTCATAACCTGTTTCCTTTAAAAAGACTGAATGAAACACCACAGAGGCACTGAGACCACAAGACTACGTTAAATGTAAACAATAACTGTTTATACTCCATGTACAGACACAACATGCAGATAATTCAAGTGTACCATTGTGTTATTAGTAAACATATGTAAATTTATACTTAAATTATTCATATTTCACACTAGAAATTCACACTGAAGATTTCAACTCAAGTATGTAGATTGCTATTTGTGAATGTGTCAATTAAAGTAACCTTAATATTGCACAAGTTTGCTGATGTGTGCTGTTTCAATAAGCTTTGTTGCAAGGACAGGTGTACAAGTGAGGGACACAGTTACAGACCTGTACATAACCAGTGGTGGAGGCGGAGAGCTCGCGCGCGGGCGGCCGCCGCGAGAACCACATCCAGTAACAGTACTCCAGCTTGTGCTCGTGAGGCGGCACTGGCGGCGGCACCGCCTCCTCAGAGTTCCTGTCGTCCTCCTCGTTCGTTCCATGGTTCTGCGTTGGGCCCCCGCCCTGTCCACCCTCCCCAGACCGACGCTCAGGCACGTTTAAATTGTAAAACTTGCACATTTTCCTCTCAGTCATGTTATTTCAAATATATTAACATGTTTCACTAACGGCCTAACCTAGGACACGTTGCTTTATTTCAGATACCAGAATGTATACAAAACTCAGACTATACTTCTATTTTAACACTACACAATAATAAACTAGGATCGCCTAAATAATATTCAGTGACGGTTAATAAATAAAACTTAATCAGCCTATTCCCTCTTTTTCTGTGTATAACCTTTTTCTTTCCGTCATCAAAATTCAAATCTGTCAATTGACAGCATGGGTATATACGACTAAATTCGGTTGTATTTGTAACATAAAATAATGAGATAGACAAATATAAAATACTGTAAGACAGAAAGAGACACAATGTAATGACAAACCTATCTAGTTTAATGCGTAACTTAATACAACGAGTCAAGAGGAATGCGTTCCAATTAAGGCAATAATCTACCGGTAGATGATAATTGTAAAAGTTTAAATTCTGAGGAATTTATTTATTAACTTGAGTTAGAAATAATTTTGTATTTCATTATTGTTTCTTTGTTTATCTATCTTCGAGTTACGAATGCGATATATTACATTAAGTAAATACATTTATTTATTTAACACCGCGAGGCTGAATTAGTTTACCATGCCATGTCCAGTCAGTAAATGAATCGTTTAAAAACTTAAAACGTCAAACTGGCGGCGGGATAAACGAAACAAATTATCTTTTTGCATCAAAAATTAAATAACAACGTATTATTTTGGGTTAAAAAGTGTTTGAGGATATAAATAATAGCCTGACAACTTACTTATTAGTTTCAGATGTGGTTATCTAGTGTAAAATTTAAAAGTTTGTGATTCAGTGCACTTGAGTACGATATACATAAGTGATGGCTAAAGCAGATACAACTGGTAGAAGTAGTATAGAAGGGTGCATGAACATCGATTTCATGCGGTCGCTCGTGAAACAATATTCTGAATTGGTACGTATTACGTTAAGTAACATTGCGTTGTGATATGTTTTGAAACCCAGCTTGAACAGGTTAACTGGTGATGGAATACCAGAAAGATTTAGGGGCAGAAGACAGAAAACCAGCTAATTCTGTTTTTTGGCATCGCCTTTTTGTATTACTTGAGGTAGCACACCCATCTAGACTGTAGTATAGTGTATTCAGATCAGTTTTTCATTGATAACAGTGAACAACAACAGTAGTTGTTTTGAGTAAACATCAACACAAAAGTTTGCTTATAGCTAACTTAGTTACACTAGCATAGTACCTTAAGACTATATAAAGAAAACACAAGTGATAAGATGAAATAAACTTTAGTTTCATTGTTAAAAAAAAACTAAATTTATGGTTCACTTCAAATAAGTCATGTTTCCTTCTCTCTGGCTCCAGGGTCAATGGACCAGTGCATTATTCTGGGCAGATGCAGCAGCTGCAGCAGCAGGGGGAGGGTTGGATGCTGCCAGTGGAGATGATGTGTGGTTGCTGGCAAGTGCTATGCTTGCGAGAGGAGAACTACACAGGGCTGCACATGCGGTGTCTTCAAGAGGCTTACACAGGTACTTTATGATATTATTTTGTTAATGTAGAACAAAAACAAAGAGTATACTTTTTGTATTAAATGTAATTAATATATATCAAAAGACAGGGATACAAATGCAATATTTCATAGTAATCATATAAAACTAAAGAGCATAAGTGTTGTTACATTTACAAGAATGTATATTCTCTTTATTTGGATTAGAATACCACTTATACAGTTTACTTCCTATTTAAACAGTTTTTCATATACTTTTTGTAAAGCACTGATATGAAAGTCTCCATCTTATACTGGAAAATGCATTAAACCTTGTCTGTTTATCTTCTAGGCGTCACTTACTATGCTTGGGCGTGGCGATGCGCGCGTACTTGGCGGCGCGAGAGCCTGCCACTGCCATCAAGCTGATGGAGGAGTGCGACCCCATGCTGCTAGAGCCAAGGACTACAGACCAGACACATAATGTAAGTCTTGGCTTGACATATTATTAAGCTTGTTGGAGGTTCATTGTGTAGATAATACACATCTTGTCATTTTAATATTAAGCTTAGGAACCACTATTAAGAAGTTTAGGACAATATTTAGCTTTAAGCTTAATATTCAAGAGTTTGGTTGGCAGATATGATGTAGATAGAAAAAATAAGTAAGGTAAATCCACAGAGAATGTGACCACCACATAAGTTTTTTTTTAATTCCTGTTTTAGATTTTTTTCTGTGTCTTAAGGTGTAAAGCAGATTTAAATTAATTGTATCTAAATTTCATTTATAACAGTCAATATTTTGTCATTCCAGCGTGCACTAGCAGGTGTACTTGTATGGCAGGCGCGAGCACTCGCCGCGTTAGAGCGACGCGACGCGGCCGCTGAAGCGTTAGCCTCCGCGCTCCGAGCCGACTGCGCGTGTTATGAGGCACTAGACCTATTGTTAGATCAACATGCACTTACACCACATCAAGGTAAGGGAACTATATTGACATAGGACATTTAAAGTTTGATGTTTACTGTATGTGTTGCAGTTGTCTCTAGTAGTAGAAGTTATTTTGTTGTTTTTTTGATTGTCTAAGTTAATTTAAAGTAAGTATTATTTCGGTTCGGCCATTTCAAGTCCAGGAATATTCCAAGTGAAGTATAAACAAAGTTTCATGTCATTACATAAGGTAGCAATACTTATATTGATAATTTTATTACATTATTGATATGTTACGAAATAGAAGCAGTAGATAGAATTAAACTGTGTTTCTAATTTTTCAGTTATGTGTTAATTTAAAATATTGTGTATTTCAGAGCAACAGCTAATAGATTCCCTACCAATTAGTAGTCAGTTGAGTGCAGCAGAGGGAGCATTACTACGTGCCGCTTATAGAGAGAGACTTAATAGATATTCACCTGCGCCAGTACAAGTAACGCCGCCAGATACTGAATGTCCAGTAAGTTATTTTCTAGAATTACCTACGTTGATGTTGTCTTGTATGATGATGATTTAAGATTTATAAGTTTATCTTTGAGGTACCTATTAATTAATCTTAATTTTTAGTATCTTAATGATGGTTTGGTTCTTTGTTCTCATTCTTTACATTTCAGACTTTCAATAGTGAAGTATTTTTTAATTGCAATAAAATATTTTTTTCTAATTTTTCAGATAACGGCCGAAGCAGAAGCAGTAGGCTCTCGTATGCTAGAAGCGGCACAGAGCAGAGCCAGACGCCTGGCTGCAGCATGTCGGTGGCAGGAAGCGCTGGCGGCGCTGGACGCGGCGGGCGGCACGGGCGGCGCGGGCGGCGCGGGCGTGGCGGGCGGCGCGGGCGGCGGCGCGGCCGTGCGCGCGGCGTGCCTCGTGGAGCTGCGGCGCACGGCCGCGCTGTTCGCGCTGGCGCACGACCTGGTCGACGCATACCCGCATGCATGGACCTCGTGGTACGCTGTGGGGTGCTACTACTATCTTATTGGTGAGTATAACGTTCAACCCTTTGAAGACTATCTAAATTCCAACTGATAAATGCCTAAGTATGCCACAGGGAATAATGTTAATGTGAACTCATATTTCTGTTGTTACTTAATTAATCCATCTGCTATATTAATCGCTATTACCTATCCATGATTGCATTACATAGCTCCAGTCTACCTCTAATTATTGTTATGAAACAGAATAAAGCTTTTTACAGATTACATCACATTCGAAATCACAAAAATCTGACTAAATTAATGAAGAATCAATCATTACGAAATTAATACTTACAAAAACAATATTCTACATTCGGTAGAATATTGTTTTTGTAACAAATTTTGACAGTAAATTTTCATATTAAAATAAAACAAAATGTATTTGCAATAGGAGTACCCCAAGGTACAACACTGAGACCATTACTAACAAATATATTTAATTTATTTCCTAGGTAAAAGCGAATTGGCACGTCGATACTTAAGTAAAGCGAAGAGCTTGGAGCCGAGCGCGGGCTGCGTGTGGCTCGCCTACGGACACAGCTTCGCCGCAGACAATGAACATGATCAAGCTATGGCCGCATACTTTAAAGTAATTATTTGTTTATTTTTTATTTATCGTTAAAAAGCCAGAAGATATCGTTGTGTAGTGAATTATGGAATATTTTTTTTCTTTTGATATTTGAACGCGCTAGATATTGTTTTACTTATTTCCTACCGAATTATGCTGAATACTTTTAACATGTACGAGAATTTTAGAGTGGCAAATAAGAGGAATTTGATATATTTAATTCACGTTTATTGTCATTGTCATCAGTAGTTGTCGATACCGACCATGACGCAGGAGACATGATGATTTATCGGCATCTGTAGGTCCGTTTTGGCGGGGTATTATACAGGAGAGACTTATTTTTGGAAGGAAAAAGGCCTTTGCCCAGCGCTGGGACACATTAAGGGATAATAAAAAAAATATATGTCGTAGAACCTGCTCTATTATATTCGATTCTTGCAGGCTAGTCAACTGATGGCAGGCTGTCATCTACCGCCGCTGTACGTGGGTGTGGAGTGTTCGTTACTGAACAACTTCACCATGTGCGAGAGATTCCTCACGAGAGCCGCCGCGTTACATAATGATGCTAAGGTACCTTTTATTAAATTATATTTATAACTTGTCTTTACTTGTTTTAAAGTTACAAACTTGCTCTGATTTCTAAAGAATCCAGGTAAATCAATTCCAAATTCGGGATTTAAAACGTTTTTTATAATTTTGTTTAAACATAATTATCATCAGCCTAACCTTTCTTCCAACTATGTTGGAGTCGGCATAAAATATATCTAGCAAAAAATTATGAAATATACATTTTAATTTCTATTTGTTAAGTAAGACCCCGAGAAGCGTTTTTTGGAGCAATTTATAAAATATATGAATTGTGTAAACTTGCAGATAGTGGAGGAGTCGGAGTCGGGCGACAAGGCCATGTGGTCCCGCGTGGTGGGCGTGGTCCGGGACCCGCACGTGGCGCACGAGGCGGGCGCGGCCGCCTTCGCCGACGGGGACCTGCGCAGCGCGCGGGACCTGTGGCTGCTGGCGCTGCACGCCGCCAAGGGGCCCGGGGACGACGAGGTACGACGACTACAGACAACTGTTGTGGATGTTGTCTTATGTAGAACTAGCTGACCCGCGCAACTTTACTCGCGCCACATATAAGAGAATGGGTCATATTTGCCCCCGTTTTTTGTATTTTTTTTACTGGTACTCTGCTCCTGTTGGTCGTAGCGTTATGTTATATAACCATATATAGCCTTCCTCAATAAATAGGCTATCAAACAGTTAAATCATTTTTCAATTCACACCAGTAGTTCCTGTGATTAGTGTGTTCAAAAAAACAAATGAATAAACAAACTCTTCAGCTTTATAATATTAGTATAGATTAATATTTTTTATGAATTTGAATAGTTTACATTATATCACGTAATCAATCGTTTTCTTATTACATTTAAAATACTTTACTGTTAAACATTGCATTCATGAATAATTAATTTATGTTAACATATGTTTTTTAATTTAGTTACAATTTAGTTTAATTTGCTATTATTATAACTATTAGTGAATTATTAATGTCAGGGTTTAGTCAGGTAAATAAAGTGTCAAAAGCAACGTTAAAATGTGTATTGTTAGATTAATATAATTTTTAATAACTATTCTCAGGTGCCAGTCCGCTGGGCAGCTACACTGGACGCTCTGGGGCACGTGTACCGCGCGCTGGGCCAGCCCGCCGAGGCCGCGCGCTGGCACTCCCGCGCACTGGCGCTGCGGCCGGGCCGGGCGGCGACACTGGCCGCGCTGGGACTGTGCCTGGCGCTGCAGGGCCGGGAGAGGGACGCCGCCGATGTACTGCACGCGGCTCTTGCTAAGGACCCCGATGATGTAGTAGCTCTGGCATTGCTGGACGCTATTGTTGATAGACTTGATGCTGCGCTTACAGGTTCGTTGTGTTTACTTTGAAGTTCAAATAAAGAGGATAAATATATGTACGTAAATGCGTATACGTAATGGTACACGTCGCTTACGTACATGCTCTCGTAAAGCCCGTTTTATCATGCCCTTATTCGTGTCGCCTCATCTTGTTCAAAACTTAATTCTCATGTATTTATTATATATATCTTAATAATTATAATTAATTAGTATCTAGAGAAGATACCCATTTTGAGAACTATGATAATGGAAAATAAGTCTCGGCAATAAGCTAACTATTAAATAAATCTAACTTCAAAGTAATTTACTTCATTCTACATCTTTATTTAACCTTAATTTAATTGAAAAGTTACTTGTTAGTTTTTTTTATGTGTAGGGGGTCAGTAGAAGTATAAGTTCAAATTTGTGGGGTCGCCACCATACATTAACAAAAAATATATAATTGCGGCCTCTGAAAAACATAAGCTAAGGCCTAAAAATTGTAACATTTCAATGGACTACTTCAATATTTTCAATACTCCTGTACCAATTTCAGAGGAGGAGATCCCCCAGTTCCCGTTCCCGGCGGTGAACATCAGCGTGCCTGCGCCGCCCACGCCGGGCGCCGACGCCACCAACACGTCCGACATGAGCATGAGCTTCGACTGAACTATACTTACTCTCAGAAGCCGCCTACTGACTGAGCGAGAAGCCTCACGAGGCAATATCTCGGTCTCTTTTCTTTCTGGTCGAAATGAGCGGGACCGAGATATTGTCTCGCGAGGCTGCTCGCTCAGTCAGGACCCGGCTAATCACTTCACCCTATGTACCACGCGCGTGGGAGATTATGTTGCAATATACATGTACATAATTAGTTTACTTAAATAAATATTCATATTTATGAAAGGTTTATGTACTATTTAGTCTGTTCCATGTTTTGCAATAGATCGTCTAATTTTATAAAGGAGATACAAGCCCGAGTCACAGAATAAGTAATAGTACTACCGTACAGAAGGTCCACTTCTGAACAAAAGTGAAGTTTAGGCATAAAAAATTACCTACACTAACGACTGCCACACGAAATTGAGACTTATCGCGCTGCGCGAGCGTTCAAACTCCATTGGGTATCGCCGCGCGTCTCCTGTTTCACCGCCGGAACACAGGGTTATCACTAGTCGATATAAATATTAAAATAAATCAATAAAGAGAACAGTGTGTACCTATGCAAATACAATACTTCAAAACATGTTAATCTGTTCCTAATAGTGTCTGAAAAACCCATTAACCATTATAAAATAAAATTATAATTGTATTGCTGTCTGACCATTAAATAAATATAGGTATCTACATAACTTTACTATAGGTAAAATCAAAGAAGCGAATAGAACGAACGATTGGCCGCCGCCGCCACTTTTTTAATAGGTAGATATTCCGTGGATTGCGCCGACGATATTAAAAAATGATATTTATATATTTATTATATTATTATGATATTTTCGATTCCGTATTGTCTTTGTTCATGCACCCATAAACACTACAGTATCTTTTAGCTTTTTTACGGGATTTTTGTTGTTTAGTTGACATTTTTTTTTATTTATAAACAGAAAACAGATTAAGAAAATAGATAAGTGTAGCTAGCACTAAATCGCACGACGCGGTCAGCGAGCGCGCCGAGTGGCAACCTACTGAGATAGGCCGCATATGCGGCCCGGCGGCCGATCATACCTACTCTGCGGAGTGGAACCCCCCTGCCCGAGTTATCAATACATGTAACTAATTAGAGATAAGTGGACAAAGGTGATACAACAAAATTTAAAAATCAACCTCTACATGAGCATGGGCTCAATATTTGAAAACACTTGAAAGCTCGAATTTTAGCGTAGCGCGTGAATGCGTGTTCGAACGTTGCTTGTAAGTATCTCCGTTTGTATGGAAAACACGCACAGTCTAACACACAGAAAATGCATCCACGCGCGTTCATGCGGATCACGCGCATACACGCGTGTTTCCATACAAACGGAGATACTTACAAGCAACGTTCGAACACGCATTCACGCGCTACGCTGCGTGGTGCGGGGCAGTGTGTTAATCGCCTAAGCGTTGTGTCATCACATAGAAATGTTCTAATTTTAATTGGTGTCAAAATACATGCTACCAAGTGTCAGTTGACTAAAAAGCCTACATTTCAGGACTGCTAATGTGATGTGAGCAGATGCATAACACCTTTGACCACTCATCCTTTCAGTTATGTATTGTCAGAAATAAACAGTGTTCAGTCAACCACTGAAATAAGTTCATGATCTAACAAAATGTGTTAGGGAAACCTATCGTGTACCTAGGTGTTTCCGCTGTGTAATGAAGGTCAGACAATAAAAAGCATACATTTGCAATAACAGTATATTTGTATAGTTTAAAATCAAACAAGCGATTAGATAAAATCAACATTTCATATTTAGATGAACACTAAAATATTAAAATCACAATGATTACATTTTAAAAGCCATTTAAAATGTTAAAACGATAGCGCACAGGCCTAGTGGGCAAGTACTAGAGGCACATTAAAATCGATTTAAAATCACCTACGACTAATAGGCACATGTAAAAATTTTCTAAGGAACATCTCTACGCACATAGCGTATTATATATCAAATATTTTGTTCATAAAATTGAGTTAATATATTAGATATTGTACAAAATAAATGCTGGCTTACAAAATTTTGATGATTTGAAAGTATGATTTTAAATTGAACAAATATAAAGAAAATACTAACAAACTAAATTAACAATAAATGTGACATGTTTCGTTATTGTGGAGTTTTGAACAGATTTCATATATTAAGACTTGTTTCAGTACAGTGTAAAAGTAAAGTTATTCATTTAATAGTCAGGTTTAAACTTCCAATACCTTATAAGATTTAGTTATCTTCGAAAAGTTATTACGAATTTTAGTAAGTGAAATTCAACTAGCGAAACATGAGTAGAAAATTATTTATTTTACTCTACAATAATGAAACATGCCCCTTAAAATATAACGTACCTAAACCTTAATACAAATGAAGTATAAATACAAACTTAATTAAATAATTACAAATAATCAACAATCATCTTACAATCAGAGTCGGACCGCGCAAGTACCGAACATTTCCGAAACATTTGACGATAAGGAATTTAGTAAAAACTACATTTACTTGCTACATGATAGCACGTCGGGAACATAATTTAAAGTTTGATTATAATATCAAATGTTAATTTAGAGTACAAAAGGTCTCACGCGGTCTGTAGGAAGCTGTTGGCGAAGCGCCGAACTTAATAGCGGGTCGACAACGGGCGAGGCCGGGCAGCGAGCTAGTGCAGCCACGCGGGCCCGGGGTCCGGCGCCTCCTCCGCGCCGCACGCCTCCGAACTGCCGCTCGTGGCGGGCGACGGCGTGCCTGCGGGGGAAGAAGCATTTTAGATATTTTAAGATGTTTCATGGTGCCAGCGACCAATTAATGTTAGTTGACAATTTTTTCGGCAATTGTTGATTAATCTACGAGCCACAACCGTTTTTGATCTCTATAGCTGTCTACGCTAAGAGAACCGAGCCAGGCGAAGTACGAGCAGAGTATAAATTTCTTGTAAAAACGTGCTCGCTCGAGGCTCTTAAGTCAGTCCACACTATATAAATTTGTGGTTCCTCTAACGTAGAAGCAGTTTAGGGATATAAATAGAGTCGGCAAGATTATCAAACAAAATATTCAGATGAAAACATGAAACTTAGTGGTACTCACCCTCATTAGTATGCGAGAACATGCCGTTGAACAGACTAGCGCGATGGTCGGCGAGGTCGCTGCTGTCACACACGTCCGGCGCGGCCGCGTGCTGGGCGCTGGCGGCGGGCGCGGCGCGCGCCGAGTTGCGCGTGAGGGGCTTGTGCGCGTCCGTCGTGTGCTGCCACGACCAGCACGAGCGGCAGAAGTAGCTGAACAACATAAAAACGACTCAATCTACACAATCTAAGGTCAATATATACGAGTTTCTCATATGACAAATATACAGAAAATATTAACAATGAAAGTCAAAGTGTATTTCGTCCCCGTAGAGCGAAAAGTCATTAACTCGAGTTAATGATTTCTTTTTTTTATGACACCATTGAAATCGCCATATTTTTCTCTAATTTTCTGTCTAATCCTCATACCTGTAGCTATTATAGTTTGTTTTATAGAATGTGAAAATTAACCAGGTCAACCCTTTTGAGCTGAAAATAAAATGAGCAAATTAACTAATTTTAGTTAGTTAATATTCATTTCTTAAGATTGTATCTAACCCATACTTAAAAAATACCTAAAACGACTTAATTACTTTTCCCTTGAATTAGGTATCTCTGCATATTAAAATTATTATTAGCAATTGTAAAATCACTAAATGGATTTAGTTATTTTTCACATCGGTACACGCATTTCATACTGCGTTAAAAATCACTAACTCTGATCAAAAATTAACTAACTCGTAATTATGTTACATATTTAGAAAATAAAAGTATCTAATTTATTATATTTTGATATTTCCAAGCGTTCAGACAATATTTTCTTAATGTAGCCTATATTAAATAAACTTTGTTATAATTTCCTTCATTTAAGACTATAAACGTACTGTAGGTTACTGCAATCGTAAGTTATTAATTTTTATATTTTTAAAAACTTTGAATAGCCATATCTCGAAATAAGGTTTTTCGAGTTAATGACTTTTCGCTCTACGGGGACGATTTATTGTAGATCACAGGTACAAAGTAATGACGCAAATAAACAGTGATCAGTCATGTCCCGCCAGTGAGGCATACAATAACATTAAAAAAAGAAATGAAATGATACCTCACAATATACATGGATATGAAAGAAGCAAGACAAGTTTATGGGGACCGTAGTAGGTGGTATTCTTTGGTCTCTGCTTATACCCGTGGAAAACGTGTATGTAAAAATCATAAACAAAAAAAGCAATACACTATTAAAAAATATAGACATACCCAAAGCACGTAGGCTCGCGACAGAAGTAGGGTCCCTGCTGGAGGTTGCACACCGAACACATCGAGTCCTCCAAGTACGGGTTCACTTGCACCTGACAAACAAGAAGTCATTACCATTTTAAACCAAACGTTTAAAGTTTCATATAAAAGAACAAAGGAATTATAAAACCAACCAAGAGTAAATTATGCATCTAACTAAGAAATTGATTAAAAATATGCAAAATAACTTACCTTCTTGGTAAACTTGTCAGTGTGTATCTCGACGTATGCGGCGGAGATGGCTCGTACATATGAGCGCACGTTGTTGAACGTAACACGTCCAGAACCGATCGGGTACTTGTACTTGTCCGTATCAATACCTGCCAACAAACATTACCGATCAATATCACACTAGTTTTTCTATTAAAGCAAATATCCAAAGCGTCACGAGTTTCATAAATTGAATTATAATAGACATTGAGTAGTAAAGGCCCTAGGAGAGTACCTAGAAGGACTCCACAAAGGGCTAGCTATAAATGGCAGAAATACAAACCTACGCAGCAATTCAAATTTTCTAGTTCACAAAGAACACAGCCGCTAATTAAATTCCAGAAACCACCCAATTAAGATTTCCAACAATCTTACGAGAATATCGTGTAATGTAGTCAAACGCTTGATAAATTTTGTAGTAAGAAAATTACGTGAATCTGACTTAGCATTTAGAGCATGTGTTTAGTTGTAGCGATTAGGTATGAGTTACCAGCGTAGACGACCCCGGAGAACAGGTCGTTCATGATGGTGGCGAGCGCGGAGGCGGACAGCATGCCGTGCAGCGCGCCCACGAACACCGTGCGCGCCGGCTCCAGGCGCACCGACCCGCCCACCACCCAGTTGGAGTCCGACAGCGCCCACGGGATCACCTGCACCTGCACCATACATTGTAAAGTAGACTTCAAAATGTTATTAAAGATTAGATGTAAGATTGACTTAGTCAACCGTTCACAAGTTTGTCAAAGCAAATCGTGGATTCTCCAAAATAATATTCTTGTCTATAAAAGAATACCACGTCTATAATCAGGCACATACAATTTAACAAGCGTTTTAGAAGGTTAAATATCTTACAGCAGATAAACTAACAATGATATGGGCAGTTACCTCCTTGCTCCTCATCTTCCGCGAGCCCACGCGGTAGTACCAGTCAGTCCCGTCCCGGCGCGAGGCGGCCAGCAGCGCCCGCACTCGGCGCTCGCTCTCGAACGTGACGTAGGCGTAGCCGCGCGGCGCCCCGCCCCCCGCGCCCGCCGCCCCGCCCCCGGCCCCGGCCCCCCCGCCGCCCCCGCCCTCGCGCCCCGGCCACTCCACGCTGCACACACAGCACTGAATGTTAAATCAACTTGCCTTGATGTAATACGGGATACTATTTATTGTGGAAATAACCCAGAGTACATATAATCAAATATGAATACAAAGAAAATAACCCCTAGTTAAATCATATAAAAACGTACACCCAAATTTCTAATCTAATTACAAAAGTTAATGTAAAATTGAACCCAGAAGTGATAGCTAAACAACAGCGCTGAACTAAGAAAATTAAGACAACAGAAATATTATGAAACAAATGATAACCACCAGTAAATTCAAAGTCATACAAAAATCTAAGTAAGCTACAAAAGCAGTAGATACTGACCGCACAGGTTGGAAGTGTTTCAGCGTGTGCATGAGCGCATGTTCAGTGATGTCCCACGGCAGCCCCCCGAGGAACACCTTGGCAGAGAAACCTCCACTAGGGTCAGCGCAGCGCGGGGGCAACTTGCCTCCCCAGCGCAGCACCTCACCTCCGTTACGACCACTTGATACTACGCCACCTGTATAAAAATATACTTTCAGCAAACTTGTCTACGGAGTAGTCTACGGAGTAGTCTACGAGCGCTACGCCGTAGCCCAACTACGAATTGAACATGAAAGCTTAGGTCGCTGCTAATGGGTTTTAATCATGTTTAAGACATTGTTTTTGCTGGATTAAAAGTAGCTCTTCGGACTGAATAAATGACGAAATTTAAAACTAGTTTTCATTACATTGAAGGCGCTTCTAAACGGGCCATATTTTCCTGCAATATGTGGCTGCACTATTGGCAACTTATTGCTCGGCCATCACAAAAATATTTTATTGCAACGATGGCCGAGCAATCTATGGCCGAGCCATGTGTTGCAATATGTCTGTCAATAGTATGGAGCATGATGCAGACTCCTAAACGGGCCACACAAACCGGCAATAATGGCTGACGAAATCACACTCGTCGCAGCAGCCTATATTGTTTTACAAGAAAAATCAAAAAGGAAAAAGCAGAGACAGTGGATTCGACCTTACGCCAATAGGCGTAAAACATTAGACAATTTATGTCAAGAATTAATGCTTGATAAAAAATTGAATAATAAATGATAAAATAAATATAAATCGCGTAGAAAAGGATGCACTATATCATAACAAGAGTGAGCGACTGAAACAACAATAAAACTGGCCGGGCAACATTGCAGTAAAATCGGTAGCTCAGCGATCGTCCGGCAACCTATCAAAACAATATCGGCCATTCACTGCAATATCAAAAATGTGTGGCTATATGTCTGAGACATTGCTGCAATATTGCTGCAATATTGCGTAGTATGGCTGGAGTTGCTCGCAATATGTCCGGCCACTATGTTGCAGCCACATATTGCAGGAAAATATGGCCCGTTTAGAAGCGCCTTAACAGTCGTTGGCTACAAGAGAATTCCACAGGGTCATATGAAAAATACGAAATAAAATACTATACTACATGTTTAAAACAAGGGCAAGTTCTCACAAAAAGATGCTCTCCTCGGCAGCGCGGCGGCGCGGTCCCGTGTCGCGTGCCGCTCGTGCCGCTCCAGCCACGGCGTCGTGTCGCGCTCGTGCCGCGCCGGGCCCGCGCAGTTCGACGGCATCGCCAGGGCCTTCTGAAACATACACTTACTGTACCATCCAGGATTTAAAACCCTAAAAGAAGTGGCTTTAAGAATAATGCTGTTATAATGATGACCATGGAATAAGCATTTTGATAAAATCATAACAAATTTGTTTTTTTTATTTATTTCGAAAGACATTTTACCCTTATTTAGCTAATATTCTCACTAACATAATAAATATACTGTGTTTCTAAAACCACAATAAATAAATAATCACGAACACATGCCAGAAAGTTGACTTCTACGCCGTAGCACGGCTACGAACTATTGCTACGATCACAATATAGGAAAAGGGGAATCCAAAGTTACTAAACTTATTTTAAACAGACCCTAAAGATAGCTACAAGAAACTTAGGAAACTTCAGTCAGGTACAGTCAATTAAAACTAGTACTTACTAAGGAGGCCACAAGGTCGGTAATCCCTCTACCAGAAGACGACTCCTCGGCCCACAGCGCGCCCGGCTGTGCACTTTCACTGAAACAACAGTTACGTTTTAATTGCTAATAATAAACCAAGGCGAGGGCTCTTAAGCGTAATTAGGTAGCCAAGACAGACTTGTCTAGTGTAGATTGTCTAAACATATAGACTTATGAAATTGATGAACCAACTATCAATAAGATTCACCAATTCATCAGTCATTTTACTTAGGTCTCCTCGAGACAATATTGCAACTAAACGTATTGCACTATCTGGTATTATTGACAGTTTATATTATGCAATATTTATCAGTCTAGGACAAGGTGACAAAAAAAACTACCAATATTTTGGTAAAAAAATACCAAGTTCTATCCTGCAAAATAATTCTGCAATATTGTTGCAAGTCTTAAGCCACTGATCGACGGACGAGTAAGACCGCGGTTTTAAATACCGACGAACCTGGCTCGCGGCTCGTTGGTGCTGATCGATTAGCAAGCAAAACAGTCGCAAACATGTCTTGTTCCGAGTCTGAAGCCTTGTGTTATCTCGTCATAGGATATTACGCAGTTATGAAAAAAAAAAGAAAACGCCCTAAAGTTTGGGTTAAAAGTTGGATTGAAAAAAGGCAAGCCGAGTAAAAAATATAGCACGACGACGAGCCGCGAGCCAGGCTCGGCGGTATTTAAAACCGTGGTTTTGCAATGATACACCGGCGAGCTTTACCGACGAGCCATAAAACCGCGGTCTTACTCGTCCGTCGATCAGTGGCTTTAGAGCTGGTGACCTTAGATCAAGCCTATAGAGAATATAATTCCGAAACTGCAGCTAAGTAGCAGACGGTCTAAAAAATTTTGTGTTGAATATTAACAAAAGTAGTGTTCACACGGCACTATAGTATAAAACCGTGTAGTTTCATTACTTCTGAAAATGGTCGCTAATTTTCCTACACAAATATAGTTGCAGCACTATTAGCAACATTAGCATGTCTCACTACTCAGTCCCACAGCATTAATGTACGCAACTTTATAATTAGAAGTAATGGCGACCGTGTTAAGAAAAATTAGGCTTTCAACGTAATGTCGGGTTAAATGTAACGTTCGGGTGATTTATGGTGCAAAGAGCTACTTAAGTTTTAAGCTGAAAGTGCGAAACAGGTGCGAGGTGTTTTAGGCGAAAATTTTTGAATAAGTAATTTTCACTTTATTAATCTTGACTTGAAGCAACCCATTCCAAAGTTATTAGTATCGTAGTTACGCTATTCTATAAAATAAAAGGATTAACAAATTACAGTACAAGTAAAGTTCCTAATCGCAGTTTTCTAAAGTCTCAATCGTAATAACTATGCTGAATCAATTCAGTTCGTGAAATATTCCTATACGGTAGAACGGAATTATGAATAGATTGAACGCAGATATGGCAGCGGCTTCTTAAACTCAAACTTGAATAGGTAGTAGGTACATATTATACAAACAGGTAATTAAGTAAAGATCTCTTACCTGAAGCTGGTGAAGGCTGTAGGATGCCTGGGCGGGAAGCACGCAGAGGGAACAAGAGCTCGCGGAGACTGCGCTGCTTCAGGGCTGCCCGGCTCCTCCCAGCGCCACTCGTTGTCCACACCACAGTCCTGCACAAACCATGTCAATGTTAGAGTATAGGTACCTAGCACTTACCTAGGTTAAGAATGGCCTGTGTTACTACTCAAGAACTATGGTTTTGATATTGGGAAGAAACATTTGAAAAAACAACGAGCTATGCTAGCCAACATTACAGATAGGCTTTTTACGATACAAGATTCTAAACAGTTACTTCCTACTATGTTGATATAAAGAGACATTTAAATAAAATTAAATAAAACTTCCGTTAATCAATACTTAAACAATTGCGCAACCGAACCACCATAGGATTATGAACTAAACTTAGTTACTAAATTGCAAGTTCCTGTAATAAACAAGCAGTAGGTCCAGTAAAACACTAGTTAATGCCCCGTAACAGAATAAATATGAGAGCAACAGAACGCCATAAAATAAGATTTGTACACCAATACGTTGCCACTAACTTTCACCGGTACATACATGGGACAACGAATTTATTCTATGACAACTTCAGTTTTGTTACGATACGCGGTCTGGTAAAATGCATTTAGAATCTGGATATAATTTGTCAATTTTCGTTTAAGTTGTGTATAATTTTACATATCTATTAAATAAGTATGTATGTATCCAAGCCTAGAATTAGAAAGCTTTATTAACTCGCTTTACGTTTCCTTACTGGCACAATACGAAACCTTCAAAAGTCCTTGTTAAATACGCTTCAGTCAAAGACATTATCTTAACCGAAAAAGCTAACAAGCATGAAAACCCGTATCTGTATCCAAGATAGTTTTTCCGGGTCGCGAGCACGCGAGGGCGGCCGATTAAACGCGCTGGGCCTTGGCAGAGCCTACACAAATAATATTATATTGCCAGATGCATGCCAATACGCTGAAACGCCGCCAGACGATTGCCAAGAAGCCGATTGCTAACTTACTTGCTATAAGGAGTATGTTGTGACGCGGGGCCTTGGCAAAACTACTTGTACGCGATTAAATGGAACTTGTTGGCCGATGTTAGAATTAAGAACGTTCGCTTTTGGCTTTAAAATTGGGCTTGACATTCACAAGATTAATTGCAGCGAAATTGGAAGCTAAATGTGTGGAATATAGTCTGAGGGGCATTCGACTGTAGTACATTACTTATTAAGTGCGTTTTGAATGTAAAATAAGCTTTACTGGGAGTAGATATTTATGTCATCTATTTTGAATGCATCAATTCCACGTGTTGCTGCAGTTCGCTAATGTGTCTGGCTTTATTTTTAGGCAGCGTAATAGATTTCTTTTGGCTACGGAATATTGCAGATAACTAAGTGAGAAAATTACGTTTAAATATACGAATACTACAAGCTCTCACCTATGTACCGCAGAGGACTATTTTATAGAGAAAATTATTGCAAACACTTATGAGTAACTAACAAATCTGTCTGAAATGGTTAAATTAAAACTGCAAGAGAAATTGCAGCCTACGTAGTTCGTGCTATTCACACTGAGCTTAGTAAAGTGAACGGGCATCTATTCCGGTCACTCCATAAATATCTAAGTGAAAATAGTTGTGAAAATTTCTCAAATTTAGCACTAAGTACGCTCTAGTGATGGAATATTCATAGTGAGATCGATACTGGGAAGTGGCCACGGCGAATATTGATACAACCAGAAATAGCGGGAATCACATTAACGTTTAAAATTAACTTTCAGAGGGTAGCACGTGTACATCGAGGTAATATAATTATACCGTGATACGAGGGTAGATAGACTATTGTACTTTGTACTTCTACATATTGCTATATCTATACATGCCGCTGTTTTACAACTAACTTTCCCCGTAAACTACGACTGCAAAGATCTTGACCAGTGTTTTCTAGCTGTAGTTCGAATTGGAAATAGAAAATGCAATGAATAGATTGAATTTTTAGATTCGCAGGTAGATCGAACAAATTGATCTGCATTTTTTACAAAAGCTGTACTTAGTTTGAATTTCTACCGTAACTACCTCCATTATATATAACAACGTACAAATGCAATGTGAATCTTTTCTAACAGCGAGTAAGTACAATACAATTATCCGTACGAACGCATATTTCGATTAGCCGCCCGCCTCACGAGACACGCATCTCATATAGACATAGGGGGGTGAAACTGAACAGCCATACAAGCTAATGCAAGTGCAGTAACCCAGGCGATCCGGGCTGCATTATTTGGCACCGCGCGCCCATTAATACAGCCCACTGTTGGCACCCATCTCTGCTAACAGTAACTGCCATCAAACCGGATGTCGTACGGTACATTATGAACGGACAATAAAACCTTCGGAGTGCTTCGTACTTAAAATTTGATTTAAGTTTTTGGCTCTGTATGAATATAACGAGTGATGTATGTTTATAATACCAGTGTATAATCGGGCTTGGCGCCCAACGTGGGGCCTCGGGAAGAAAGTGCTGCGTTGAACAAAAGGATTGCGATATTGCGAATTGGCAGCGTAGGTATTTGTTTTCAACAAAGATTTATAATAATGTTGCACCACATTGTCAGCAGCAATAACGCTTAATTATAACTCACTAGAGGAAACTTTTGTAATAAGTAGGGTAGTTTTAACAAATATGGATACTGGATTCCGAAAAAAACTGCTACTATACCTACTACACCTAAACAAATCAAGATAAAGCAGAGAAAAATAAACCAAACTAAAATAGCAACTAATCGTCGATTGGAAACTGAACAAAAATAAATCACAGTGAAGGTACTTACATTATTCCGGTGGTGCACGGCGGAGGCGGCGGCCGGCTCCCCGAGGTGCGTCGTGTCGAGGCCTAGGAACTCCGCAATGGAACGACGGTTCTCTGAGCCGCCGCCACCGCGGCTATTTTCCTAAACGAACAAAACCAATACAAATTCTTGCAAAAAAATAAAATCATACCTGAAAATACCTTCAAAAATAAAATTGAACAGTTCTATTTAAAGTTACTAAATTGTACAATGTAGGGTATATGTAACAGTAAAAGCTTTTCTTTGTTCGGTAAATTAATTAGCGGAATAGATTCACATTTTAGCAAGCCTAATATTAGCTGCGGGGAGGCGAATTACCATTGCAAACTGCGTTTAAATTAGAACGTTAGTGCATCTAATGTCTGTTGTACCTCCTCTCACATGTGGGTAGCCGGATAATTGCGATTGTTATCGGCCGTTGAATTTAAATAGTTGCTTATACGTTCAAATTTCAAATTGTGAATCTTAAAGCAAACATTTCTAGAATATTTTTAATTATCTGTCTACGTTAAGGAAAAAAAAGAAAATTTTCAAAACATTTTTTGAAATGGTACCCTTAGACTGAGCAAAATTTGATTATAATAAAACAGGTTAATATTTAACGTTAATTTCTGAAAACTTTGAAAATCCGAAAAATTATACAAGAAATACACTGCATTGAGTAAAAATCTAAAAAAATTAAGAATAGCTCGTAAAAAAATTCACTTACCTGATGTAGAAGCGGCATAAGTGCCGCTGAAAAGTTTTACGAAGTTTCGATAGTAGTCCTGTAGTGCGTCAAGCAGAGTGCCGGGCTAAGATGTTTGCGCGGCGGCAGCGCACACACGACTGACTGCCAGACAGCGCGCCTCGAAGCACGAAGCCCTCACTTCCCCCTCCTCCGACATTACACGCAAACAAGCCACGCCTACACCGCAATACTTTTAACTCAAAATTACACAAAAATGCGATATTTTACTTCGAAAATATTTCGTAAAATCTAATTTGATTAATTACAGTAAACAACAATGACTTAATTTTTCATTTTGCAGGTTTTAAATTTAAAAAATAGAATGTCGACGTGCGCACGCAAGATGGCGTCTATACGCACGTGGAAGGAGACAAAACGCGCAAGTCTTTTTAATTTTAATGCGATGCAATTTAATATTTATGAGTTGATATTTATAGCCAAAATTATAGAAGCAATAAAGATTTTAAATTATGTTGTTGACGATGAGTTCAGTCATTTAGGAAAATAAATGTATATTACGGAAATGGACTACGTAGGGGGTTGTAAGTTTAAAAAGTAATAAATAAGTAATAATTTATGCTAAATTAATTAATAACAAAGCGTTTCGAATAAAACACACACAGAAACTTTGCCTCATGTATTTGAAAAAATATATTACAATACCATAAGGTTTAAACTGTTGCATATTATTACTACATTTTTTTATAAGGTTATTTATTTATGGATTAAAAAAATACGCAATAAAACACTATAACAGTAATAATGTATGCATTCACACCAACAAACAATCATAACAAAAAACTAAGAACTGATCCAAGCACTTAAGACTCGTAAGTCCACATCAGTGAGGACAATGCACTGCAGTGCCATTAAATACAAGAAAATTAATATCATTTCACACAATTTTACGCTAAAGTATGCAGCAGTTTACAGCACTAACGGCTAACTTTACCAGGCCCTGAAGGAAAATTAAATATATGGTCTTTAAATCATTTAGCCTTTTCAATCCAGCAGATATTATGTGCCTCTGTACCTAAATTTTAATTTGACAAAAATCTTGCCACTCTAATCTTGTAAAACGGCATTTTGGCAAGTATATTGTATCATAAGTATCATAGTAGTTGTATTATGCAAGGAACTACATACCAAACGTAAAGCACAATTAATGCCTTTATTTGTCCTTTAAAACCAAAACAGCTAAGAAACAAAGGACATAGGCGAATATAAACAAAGCGGGTGCAGCCGCAGCCACTGGCTAGCATTTTATAAAAATCTTACAACTACGTATTTATTGCAAACAAAAATAGAAAAATAATATTACATCACACAGTTGTGAAGTGTTAAGATATTTATTTACAGAAAATCAAAAAATGTCTGTTCAACTTATAAACTGGCCAAGTTCATGGTGGCTTTAAAAATAACATATTTACAATTATAGTTGTCTATATAGGGATTGTATGGTCTTAATCTATTCGAATATTTTCAGAGAGTACACCTTCATTTTTACTCTATTAAACAGTTTCATGGTTTTCATGTTCATTTCGCTTGTAATCAACACAAATTAATTTAAATTTCGCGTCCCTAGTCGTTTAACTCCCTCTAATAAATGGTTGTAAAAGTTTATTTAAATAACACACACAGCGCAACACAATCATAGTTCCACACTGTCAATATTTATAATTGAACGAGTTTTAAACACAATTGGAAATTAATGGTACTGTATTTGTTTATCCGACGTTGCATCGACCTTTAATTTTTAATAGTGTTAAAAACCCATTACATTATAATATAATGTGTACAAGTCGCGAGAGTTTAAAATCGTAAAATAATAAGGTTCACTATAATATTAACTCACAATAATTTCCTTTATCAGGTATATTCGCACTTCTATTAGTGTTCCACTACACTTTGTAATAACACAATTAAGGTTTCATTATTCTTCCTTCACTGTAGTTTCAGTTTTAGGCTTGCTTTTCTTATTTCTTCTGTAGGGCCGTTCAGCTAACATGGCTTGCATGAGCTGAATGGCTCCGGGCTAGTCTTGCAAACCGAATAGCGGTGCTATGAGCGTGCCGGGCTGGGACGGGGCTCCGGGGCGGGGCCGGGGCAGGCTGCCGCGCTCGTCACTGTACATGTACGGCAGGCGGAGCACCCAGTACGTGGACGCTGATAGCTTGATCGGTGGGGAGCCTACTGGCTGTGGAATGAAGATTGGGCCGCCTGCTACTGGTTGTACCTGTTGAATAGAATTAGAATATTATTATGGCGACTAAGGATAAGTTTATGAATTTGAGTGTTGGGTTTACATTTTACCTTAAGTGGATATACATTTTTTTTTTGTAACTTAAAGCTAATTCAAATCTGTAGAGATTATAGGACACATTAAGTTGCAGATATAAAGTACTTTCTTATTGTTTTAGTATCATACATAACACATTATATTAAATTGACTCTTGCGTTTATGTATTTCACAGTACTGTCATAAGGGGCTAATTCTCTTTCATTAGTACACAATAGTACTCGTATAGGTTCTAGTGTCCGTTACCTTGGGGTCGAGCGTGACGTGCACGGGCGCCTTGGGCGTGACGACGTGCACGCGCGTGAGCTGCGCGCCGAGCGCGGGCAGCGCGCGGCACAGGCACGCGGCGAACAGCGGCATGTCGCTGGCGGCCAGCCGGGCGCCCGCCGCGCCCGCCTCGCGCCCGCAGCCGCCGCCGCCGCCCGACACCACCGTGTCCGGGGACGACATCATGAACCTGACACACGACAACATAATAAATTGCATAAGATTAAATAAGAATACAATACAGAACAAAATATTATAAGGTGCTGAAGAACTTCTAAAGTAACAAATCGTACTATACCGACAGTGAAAGAGGGAGTAAGTCTTAAATCATCACCATGAAATGAAATGGATTAAATTACTCAGCAATTATTACTTATTATTATTTCATAACAATTTGACATTGCCGCACTTGTATTCCAATAAAACACGCAGTCATATAATACAGCCAGCATAACACTAACCTGTGTCCCCTAGGGCACTCGTACTCAAAGCCGATGAATATCTTGACAGTGAGGTGATGATGCAGCTGCGGCTTGCCGCGACCCCTCGAGCTCACTTGCTGCACACGCCATGCGTTCGCTGAATCCATTCTAGAATAGATACCATATCATTAATAATTTCCCATTTAACCCTTTATTTGACAGACTCTTCTTATAATAACTATAGATTATTTGAGAGGCGACTCTTCACAGGCATTTGATCATATTAACAAGAAAAAATAAAACTCCACTTTAACAAGCCTAACTGACAATTTGTTGAACCATTGAAATGGATCACATAAGAGTTATACTCCATTTGGTTAAATATTTAACTAAATGTAATGATTAAAGATTTTGGCACTCAAGGCTGTTCAACCTTTTATAAAAATAGTATTTTTATATATAGGTATCATTATAACATATTTCACAAAAAATGTTTCTATGACATATAGAAAAAAAAAATTCACATACCGTACGGCACAATCCCATGGTAGCAAATAATTAGTGTGCGGCAAGAATCCCGGCTGCAGATGTTCAGGCAGACCCAGGCTGTGTGAGTAGAGCGAGGAGGCGCCGAGGCACACCACGCTCCAGCTGGAGAACGCGGGCAGCAGGCCTAGAGGACTGGCCGTGTGCAACATGCCGGGGAGGTACTCTGTCGTGGACGGCTGCCGGCTCATTACTTTCTCTGTAGTACGAGGTATATAGTTAGTTTTGTGTTTGCGTATACCAGTGTGCACGTATACGCATTTAATGTTTGGCGGGTAAATACACGAGCTTATTAAATCTAGCTTTTTAGACGTGTTTTGATACTTTTGGCGTTTCAATTGCTCGCTAAGATTTATATGTTTTGAACATAGTTTTTATATAAAATACTTTTCTGAGACAAGAACTTTTTCTTGTCTCAGGAAAGATGTAAAAATCAAACATGCCTTAGCATGTTTGATTATTTTCTGATGTCTGTAACTCAACCTAACGGTTTTACTACTTAATACACGAACAATTCTATAATTTGGTCGACAATCTATGAAGAATATATCAAAACACTATTATACTAATCGGGTATAAAATCATCTGACAATAAAAATACAGCATTTAGTTAGGAACTCTCGTGTTTTAAAGTTCACTCACCGACAGCAGTATCTCCTCTAACGGGCACGACATATTTGTCATCATCGTGCGACTTGTCGTCATCGTCGTCGTCGTCCTTAGCTGAGCCCGGCGACAGCGCGTCGGGCGCCGACCACGCGCCCGCCTCTGACGTCACGGAGCCGCCCGAGCCGCCCGAGCCGCCCGACACTGCGGGAGATGTACGACGAGTACTCTCTGTTGTTTCTTCTGCTGGAGCGCCTTTCAATGCTGCTGCCCTGTGTAATAGGGAATTTAGTTAGTGTTACTTCCATTACTGGTTGTAAACAGACCTTAAAAAAAGCATTTGAACTGACAACGATTTTACGTAAAAGGTAACTGAATTGATTTTTGTTAAACCAACTTTAAAGGTATCATCTCCATATGAAAGTTAAGCTACAACTTTCGAGGTCTCGCTTCCAAAACGTTCATGATATTGGTATCACCAAATTTCGTACATTTATACGGTCATTCTTTCGCACGTTTTCAGAAGCTTCCAGAATCGCAGACAGAGTAAAAAGTGCACGACATATTCTTACATGTAGACGATCTCTGTTTCACGCGCGATACTGTGACTACATAGAGTCAACTATAGAATTGTTAAATCAAGTTTATTCTTCACTCACTTATAAGTAGGCGTAGAAGGCTGGAAGACGGAGAACTCGATGGCCTGCAGCGTGGGACAGACCCCGCACTCCTCGGCCGCCAGCTGGTAGAAGGTGCAGTTGGCGGCGCGGAGCGAGTACGGGTCGTCGCGCGAACACTTGCAGCGACCGCAGTTGCAGGCCGCGATGTAGCGCACGCCCGATGAGTGCTCCTTGCTGCTGTCGCTGGAATAACAAAAAAACATGGTATTATATTAATAAGTTCAAGTGGGAAATTGAGCTTGACTTGAGCTATACAAAAATAAAAAAGTATTATTTAAAAATAAGGTGGTACTAGAAGTAACACCAAGTGACAAAAAATAAATTATTAAAATAAGGGATGCGTTGAATGACATTCATGTGTCATATTATAGTTTTAAAACTAGATTGAAACAGCTTATGTTATATGTTTTATAGCAAAACCGAGCACAACAAGGGAAGCTTGAGGCCAAAATTGGAATAGAAACTAGTAGTTTAGTTTTAGTTGCATGACAAAAATAAATGAAAAATTTAATTGCACGTTATATTATTCTGTTTTCTTAAAGCATGACTGTCCTACTGTTCACATTATAACATATTATCATATAAATGATGCTGTAGTATACGTACTGTTCAGGCTCGATGCACACATGTCCGGTGAGCGACAGCGCCTCGCACAGAGAGCGAGTGCGCCAGATCTGAGCACACGCGCTGCGCAGGCGCGCCCGGGCGCCGCGGGCTAGCGGGCCCCGCGCCATGCTGTCCAGTACACCTAGTGCCACACCCACCTACAAGAAACAAAGTGTTCCAAATATGTCTTTTTTTTTATAAGTATAAATGTTCATGTGATTTTGTAATGCAAGTTGGTAAACTTTTTATACGTCTTTTATTGAGATTTAATAAATTCCAAACATTACCTTATGTGCATGGTGTTGGCTCGAGTAATGTGGTGGAAGACCTTCTGCATACGAAGCTTGCGCTATTGGTAACACCTGAAATTAAAAGTATTTCAGTTTTATTGTAATATTATGATAAAACTTTTTCACTCAAATGTTGACTCAAAGAATGCAATAATAATATGTAATCTCTAATCAGCTCCCATCAAAATCTTTTAATATTATTATTTATTTAAAATCTTTAAAGAATGTGTTCATTGACATATTCGTTTCCTCAATGTTAAGTCAGCAAAACCTTTGGAAATTTGCTTTTTAGTGTTTGAGGCACATACATTATCACGTAAGTTTGTAATAAAGTTATAAGTACACTTACTTTAGCACATCGCGCCTGTGAGAAGCGCACATCAGTAGCGAGAGCGTCGTACAATGCGGAGGGCTGGTCTTCCTCCCGCGGCAGTGGCTGCAGGTACACCGCCGCCAGGGCTGTCGCTGCAGCACGCCAGGACGCTGCGCTTGGCAACTGGAAACATAGTTATTACGTATTTATTATAAGTGATAGTTTTCAAATAAACTATACAAGTAACTAGAAGGGATCTGAAGTAAAAAAGATAAAAACGGTCAATTAAGCAGATTTTACATATAGCCGCGCGTTTACCTCACGTCTCTAGAGGCTTAGTGCGGAAAAAGCCCAGGCAACCTAACCTAACCTAACTACCTCACGTCTCTCTTGACCTGCATGTTTAAATTTGCATAACTTTAGATTTATGTAATATCGCCAACATAAAACAATTTTTAAGCATGAAGATGCTTAATATAGTTTAAGTAAAAAGTTAAAGAATTCATGTCACTTATAGACAGAAGTGAGATGTAACTTCAGAGCACTAAAATCACTAGTTCTAAACAAAATTGAACTTACTTCAAAGAACGAAGTACTCATAGCGTACTTCCCGACGTTATCATCGAAGCCTTCACCAAAAGCGAGGTCTATATGTGTTTGTAGAAAGTTCCTGAAGGTAGGCCTGTCTGAAGTCTGTTCTACAACTCCTGCGCATCTCGCCGCGAGGCCACGGACGAGGGCGCTGACGTCACGAGCGCCTGAGTTCTCCTCCATTCCATTAATGTATACGAATTCTTCATTCTTTGGTATGGCGAATAGTGACTTTGCACTGAAAACAAGAATTTTAGTACCAGTTTACTCATCACTCCAAAAGGATAAAGCTGGGTGTGTCAAATATAAAATACAGTATTTTCCAGAAATATACTAACAGTACAATACAATACAACAACCATATATGGAGAAACAAGTAACTATTTCCAATTTGAAAAACCTAGTAAATATTCCAGTTTGCAATCATAGGCTGTAGTTTTCTTGGACTTAATGTCTACGTGGTCTACACATCTACAGGTACTGTCTAAGACACTGTTTCTAGCATTAGTTTGAAACAGTAACTACAGATAATGTCTTATTACAAAGAATATTGAGCTTACCAAACATTAGTAATAATCCTAGCCTTCCTCAGTATAAAGTACAGCTGGTCTTCTACAGCATGTTCCAATCTCTTCAGAGCGGCAGGAGCCTTCCTTAGTGGAGTGGGGGCTCGGTGGAAGTGGAACAGTAAACGAGGACAACAAGACCGGCCGTGTGTCTCCCATGCTCCAGTTGCATTAATGTTGACTAGAGCTGCTGTGGTGCGAGCTATTTGTTCAGTTCTGCAAGTACATAAGATGATTGTGATGTAATTACTTTTGTAATTAGTTACAGTTAGGAGTACAGTTTCCTATTGATGTTATAGTAAGAGGACACACACTCAGATATACATCAGCTCAGAAGGTATTGTTCTAATATCAGTCTATTCAAATATTTGAATGTGCCCTACCTTGAAACTTTGTATGAGTTACATATCTAGTATAGTAAAATAATATGATATTATATATTCTGTGACTCACAGTCTCTAATTTTAATAGTGAATTTTTAAAATTAATCGTAATACTTCTCACCTGTATGCATCAATAGCTTTGAACAGCTGTAGATAACCGAGATCAAACACTGAAGTAGGTGAAGATAGCACCACAATGTGACACAAGTGGAACAGCAGTGCTATGGCTCTACAAGACTCTGCAGCCAGCTCCCCTGATGCCACCAGCCAGTGTGCTGCATCTGCCTCCTTCTCTGAAGACTTGGCATCATCATTGAGGTCCGCAGCCAGTGTGACGAGGCGCTTAGTGTCGAGGTATGTGACTGCGTGAAGGTAGAGGATGCTTCGACGCTCATCCCAGTAGCACTCAATGCCATTCTGTTGATATTAGATGATAGAATGAGACAGATTTAAAGAAGTATATAAATTGAAGGCCTTAATTGGTCATTTGTTGTAATTTTGTAAGATTTCTCATCGAATTCTATTATACGGTCGGCACACATAGTAAACATAAATCCTTTCAAATCTGCACAACATCATAATAGATCGTATCCCTGACACAGTATTCAGTAGCGAAATGGGATATTTAAAATAAGCAATATAATAGCCTGATAAACTTACTTCTTCAGCCTTTATATTTGGTAAAAGTGGGGTTGTTTTGTTAGGGTACCTGTACGGCGACTTCCCTATTACACCGACCACAACGATTCTCTCCTTCTTTGAAAACTCTGGGATATCAGTTATAGTGAAAGTTTTAACTTTACTCATCGTGTTACATGAAAATCTCCCGTAATATTTTGAAATATAAATTCCCGAAGGAAGTTTACAAAATTGCTATTGACAATCAATTGACAAAACAATGTTTTTGTTGTAGAGTTGGACGAACTGGCTCAATTTCTTTTTGAGGTTCCTAAACGTATTATCCCTTATCAGAAAATCTTTCACATAGGAACCTCAGCTTTTGAATTATAGTAGTATTATTTATTACAAAGGAATTATGACGTATTTACTGAATTTCTTTATTTATTATCCTTCAGGTATTCATATTTTTAGTATTCATATAAGATTGTCTGACTTAGCGATATATTTCATAGCACATCACTTAGGTTGACGATATGTCAACATTGTCAACTGTCAAAGCCACACGTCACCGTCAGCTGTCCACTGTCCGCTAACCTTTCGAAATCAAACTCAAGGTTGCGAAATACTATTAGATTGGAGAAATGTAATAGTTATCAAGCGTAAATCTAGAGAATCGCACGCGTCCGCGGCGCGTGGAGTTGCAAGTCCATTCAGATAGCTTATCAACGAAACATAAGGTAGAAAGTGTCAGGAAGTGAAAAGACTTATTGTTCAGTGAAATGTCTTCGATAGTTGAAGATGTGTGTGAGCTGCTGGACAGCTACAACGGTAGAGATAAGGTGAGGTATGCGGAAGCAGAACGGCCTTGGTATTTAGCACTCGCACCGGTCTTACCAGTCAACAACCTGATGCTGAGTTATTGCCGCCTATAGGTCGACTACACACCTTTAGATTCAAAAACTATTCTAGTTATTCAGATATTTAGGTGTTGTAGGAATATCAAAGTATAAAAAGAATTAAAATGTTAATTAGTTAAACAGGGAACTTAGTATTTAAAAATGCTTATAAATACAAATATTTGAATATTCTTTATAGATTGAAACTTTATATTCATGACTTAAATTAAACAATTGATAAATTTTACCTTCTATATTGATTTAGGTGTTAAATTAATTTAAGTACCAATATTTTATACAATTTATTTAGTTGTAAACTTATATAAATTTTATATCTACAGCATATAATAAATACAGCAAATATTTTTTAAAACTTACTACAGAAGTAACTTACTTCTGGTTCAAATGTAATACATACAACAGTCAAAGATATATCATGTTTTATGCTAAACATAATATACTGCATGAAACTTTTGTAACATAAAACATTATTTTTAACATAACATATTTACTAACAACATATTGCAATAATATATATTATTTTGCCTGCAGGTTGTCCGTCTAGCTTGCTACGCATGCAAGCTGTATGGATGTGTTAAAGATGAGAAACCGTGGCAGAAGGCTGGCTCTCAGCTCTCCAGTGCCAGGATGATGCTGCGACTATTTGATGATGTTCCTATGATCAGACACACATATAACTACGGCTTAGGCAGACATGTAAGTATAAAAAGCTACATCATTTTGCTTTTCTAGTAGTATATTTATATAATCTATCTTTTGAAAAGACTTCTAGTCATGTTTTAGACCAACTTGGTATGAGTGGTATTATAAGTTACTTGAGTGACCCCCGGTTTCTGAGTACATTTAACAGTAGTTTATCTATTTAATAGCATTTTTTCAATATGAGTTTTGACACTATTGAATAGATAAACTACTGCTAATTATACCTCAGAAACCGGGGGTAAAACAATTATGATATTTATAATATTAAGTTTCTAAGTTCTAAACAAGTACACAATAATATCTTAAAGACAAAAGAAGCATTAAGGAACTTGAGTTCGATAATTTTTTTATACTTGTGTTGTCTCATGATGAAACAGTAAAGATAATTAAAATAGCTGAATGGTAATTTCAACATTATAAATAGAATCTGGTAAAAAATAATTGGTTCATTAACAAGTAGCTCATTATTATATAATGAATGAGTACAACACTGCATATATAATTATGTGAAATTATATAAGAGTTATTAATCACATAAGTAGAGAGTTTAATTTCTTTAAATAAGTAGAGTGTGCAATAATGTTGCGTTTTTCAATATGACTATGTTTTAATGAAATGGAAATCACTGTTTTAACTGGTATTTGGTACCTATTAGATCTAGACAATACCAGACAATGCGAAACTTATCGGCAATGTATCATTAGGAATATTTTATTATAAGTAGTTAATAAGTTTATTTCTTACAATATTACCTTTCCTTAAGTACCTATTGCGAAAGTTTACCAAGAATCATTCAGTCGATATTTGTCTTATTCCACCGATTCAAAAAATCTTATTCCGCCTGATCGTGAACGTCGGAAATAGAAAACTTGAAGAAAATAGTTTTGTTTAAGTGGTATAAATTTGTAGGAGTTAAAATGATGACTAAATGACAACAGTCTATATAATGGTGTATGAATTTGTAGGAAGCAACTACGACAGCGGCCATCCTCGGCGTGATAGCCAACATGGTGGACCAGGCGTTCTTGCCGGTGGAGAAGGCGTGCTGGCTCTACGACGTGGGCGTGTTGAAGCTGAGCGAGCGCAACGCTGAGATCTTAGACACTGTCAGCACTGCGCTCTGGGCCGCCAGTCTCTTTATATCGCTAATACAGTAAGTATTGCTACTAAAACTATTAGTGAGCGTATAATCTGCTTTACTATAGAGTGATGCCATTGATCGATTGACGATCAATAGATAGATTTTGGGCCATGATGTAGGTATATTGATTTCCTAGGTATACGCAAAAAAACAACGGCGGCAAAATGTCGCTTTTATTCCTTTGTTACAACTGGAAGTTTTGGCGCCATTCTGTACGTTGATAAAGTATGCTACGTTTAAAGTATGCTAACACACGTTAAATATCTTTGTAAGCTCAGAAATCTGTTTTATTTCCAGTCAAATCCTACCAGCAGCTCAACAATTTTTCAACTACCAGAAAGATATTTATTAATTACCATAACCTACTTCCGTCATTATCTCGAGTCGTTCGGCCCACGACCTCCACGTTGCAGTTCTTTTTCTATTGACCTTCTACTATAACTATTGTAACTTGCGCCGAAACGTCAGGCATTTCAGGGTAAAATGCGTGTTCACGTAAATTCCCGTACTTACCCTATTATATCGTTAGCCATATTTAAAAAAATCCGACATTGGTTTATACTCTTATTTAATCAGAAATCTTCTATGAAAGAAGGTAATATGCCTTCGTAGACCGTGGAAGTTGACTAACGCCCTATTTTTGGCCCGTAACATGACAAAATTTTACAGGAAAATTCGCAGATTCTTGGAGTATACTACAGTGGCTAAGGTAGACAAAATGGATACGCAACTTTCCATTACGCTTTTTCCCTGCTAAGTCTATATAGGTAAATACAATCCATGAAATCAAAAATCAAATCATTTATTCATTTAGGTCAAATGCTGACATTTATGAGAAGATAGAGCCAATGAGAAGAGCTGGCAAGAAACTCCTGGCCACTCTTTTTAATCGCCAAATAGTTTTAACAATATTTGTATTAGGTATAAATCATTGATGATGTAAGGAGCTGCTACCAACACCACCGAAGACACATAGCTCATAAGTCATAACATAAATACAACCGATGTTAAACTACATGTCGGATGTGGTTGCTACGTGTGTTTTTGCAGTTGTCACATTGATAAAAATGAACAATTGAGTCTTTCAGATGCTACTTAAGAGCATTTGTCCAGATAATGTCAGTTTTTTTGCGATATCATATTATTATTATGAAATGCAGTTACTTTATCTAACAGATCATCAATACGACACTAAAACGTAGACAGGAATGGATGTTGTTGTGGTCTCTTGTACCTAAATGAGAAAGCACGAGGCTTACAACTGTATAGCTGTTTATCACATGTATCATGTATTTTTGTAAGAGATCATGTTATAAACAAATAAATCAATTTAAAAAAGAGCCATTAAAAAGCTGAACAGCACTTTTCGATGGACCTAGATATACATATTTACAATTTCACTATAGTAAATACATACCTAGTATACCTACATACTTACATATGTACATTATATCAAGCCTTTTTTCCATAGGGTAAGGTGGAGACCAATGAACGCCACTTGGTACGATCCTCACACACTTCCCTTGCCTCATTCACATCAACACATCTAATCAAAGTAAATATATCATCGAATTTACTATCAACTGTTCCTTTGTTTCACAGAACATCCCGCACAATACGCCAACTATGGTGGAGTCGCGACTGCTTACAAAACTCATCCGAAGACGGTGGGGCCGACGCAAGAAAACACCTAGACGTAAGACTGGCTCTCCAGGGAGTGACTGCAGGGAAATTGTGCCTGGACATTACCCACGCAGTGTCGTGCCTTCCCGCCGGCTGCCTGTGGGGGGAGAAAATAGGCGCAACTAAAGTAGCTACGATAGCTACCACGTCGTCTGTCATAGGTATTGCTATGTACTTCGCGAAGAAACGACTATTAAAATAAAATTATAACTTGTGTAGTGCGGTTGTGAAGGACTCGACTATGGTGTGAGGAATCGAAGTAGTTTGTATATGGAGGTTAAGGTTGCAATGTTATTGCAGTAAAGATTTCGTTGGGCCTGTGGGGGAAGAGCTTTTTATAAAGACAATGTTTTGTTGTATATTTGAGTGCTATGGAATTGATGTAGTTTTGTATAGTTTTCTTTCGTTTATTTGCGATATTTGTATATTATTGTGAGAAGTATAGAGATACATTAAGTTGGAAAATTTATAACATTTGATTATGATGCCAAACTGTTTTTTTAACCCTTTATTGTCTCCAAGGATCTCCTCCCAAACGAGAGAGCGTTTAGGCCTTGAGTCCACCACGCTGGCCAAGTGCGGGTTGGGGAGCTTTTATAATATTAGTTATAATCAAAAAGATTTTTTATTTACTTCATCCAAACGGAGTAATGGTTTGAAAATTATTTTACATCCTAATTTTATAAGGGTTGAGTTGGCATTTAAAATTTCGGTAGGCTAGTCTGTCTTCTTCTTCTTAGCGTGTCGATGGCAAACAAATTATAATATTAATTTAAAATAGTGTATAACACTTAGTGTATACTACACCATGGCTAGTCTGTAAATCCAATGTGTATTATATAATTCTTTTTTGTATTGTAAATATTATATTTCTTCCATTACCTACAGGGTACGTCGCACAACAAATAGTCAATAAGTTCGCTTTAATTTCGTACCTGTTAATTGTATTACATAACACTTAACCGTGGGAAACAGTTATATTGCGTGCACTAATCTACTACTTCATGCCTTTTGCGTATACGTACGTGCACTCAGAAAAACATCAAACTAACGGTTTACAAAACCTAAGTTAGACTGGTTTGTTTTCTAAAAACGAGTTATCCTTTAGATAGAATCAGTAGCGCTACGTAAGTGCCCGAATTCGAGTCACGAATAAGGCCTTAAATTAAGTGTAATTCCGCCATTTAGCGGAATCAATCCCCGTTTATTTCGGAACCTAGTTTAAAGTGGGCCTGTTGATCAAAATAAATATAGATATTGGTCTGCGTTTATCCTGCTATGGATTGTTATTTTTGTACTTAATTGTACAGTTACAGGCTTAAGTAGTAAAACTACAAAGATAAGGTACCTATAATAATATACGTTGTATATTTGATGTCACTAGTGTATCAAATATGATTGTTTGTTATGGTTAAGTAATATTTACATTATTTTAAGTGCCCGTTTTATTGCTGTTTAATTACGAATATTTATAATTATGTGATGATAAAATAAGTCAGTATGACGTTTATTCGTAATTTTGATACAGCCCTCAACAGATATGTGAGTATCTGATGTTCGATTACATTCAGTTATTATTAAAGCTTAGTTTAATATAAACATATGAAATTGCTCTAGTTGTTTTATTTAAAATATTCTTAGATTAAGTACCCAATATTTTCATGTTACATATTGTTATGACAAATTCTATTACGTGGAAATTCCAAGATAAATAACAGTGACATGACAATCGTATTATGATAAGGTTTTAGATTTACAATATTTGATAACAGCTGAGAATGAACTTAGACAATACCAACATTATAATTAAGAGCGAAGAAAACAGCACTTACTAAATAGAAACGAATAAATTTATATAAAAAATAAGAAAAGAACAAACTATAGAAAGAAAAAAAGCATCTTTATATTCCAATAAGACAATATTGCACTATCATTTTTTTTCCTTTAAACTGACTAACATTGTAACTCTGCTTGCACTCTTTTATCTCATTCTCAATCGAAACAAAACACTTTCACTTCTTCAAACTAGATCCTCAAGCCAGTAACATGTCACAAAGATAATAGATGTCAATAACTTATCTGGTTACATAACAGTTGTATATTAGCACGCGATCTATCGGCGGTACAGCCGGTGTGACGGTATCTAATCTGTAGATAACACGTGACGGCTACCGGCCAGTGCGCCAGTAAACAGCGCGCGCTACACCATGGACCCTGTCGACGAACTTGCTGATCTGCTGCAACTACATGTGAACAGAGATAAGGTAGGGTAGTATTTCACTGATTATAACAACAAAAAACTCTAACCCCCGGTTTTTGAGTACATTTAGCGGTAGTTTATCTATTCGTTTTTTTTTGTATGAGTTTTAACGCTATTGAATAGATAAACTGCCGGTAAATGTACTCCGAAACCGGGGGTGGCTCTTGCAGTGTAAAGCTTTGAAACTAAAGCGGTTTGTACAAAAAATACAAAATTGCTTGGTCTTTATCGCGATGAGAATTGAGGTTTACCTCTTGCCACGGCCATGGTCACAGGCTGACCTGTCGATGAAATTTGGTCCAAACGACGGGCAACAAATAAGGTATCGTAAACCGTAAAAATCTCATGTCTATCAGTGTAGTACAAAACGCGTTCCTCTGATGAAGATGCAAGTACCCATCTTTCGTACTGGTTTGATGACTGTGCCTGTTTGAGGTCGGAATCGTACTGTTGATACATGGTTTCAGCCAGACCTTTGCCCCTTTTAGACAGCCTGGATCCAGAACTACAGGCTGTCTGGTTTATTTTTAGAACGATGTTAACAGTGCTTAATAGTCAGGTGTTCTAAGCAGTTTTAATAAACTCAGATTTCTTTAATATTGGAAAGTTTTCATGATATCATCTGATTACTAACACCATCATTTAGCATGTAACTTACAATGTAAGTGCTAATAGGAGTGTTTACACAGTGCAAGGAACTTTATTTAAAGAGATACTAGGCTATAGGTTATTGTCTAAGAGCAGTATACTTATATCCTGATTTCTTAACTTTCTTTTACAGGTGATAAATCTAACATGTTACGCGCTAAAGCTGTGGGGCTCAACATGCAATCGTCAGGACCTGATGACTGCGAGCGCGCGCCTCGCCTCCGCACGCGCTTCTATGAGATTGTACGATGATGCGCTCGCGCTCAAGACTGCTGTCAAATACGGGTTGGGAACACAGGTAACATTATTTTTAAATACTTGATAATATAAAACTGAATGTTTCTCTGTAAATTTTTGTTCTGCATCTTTAAAGAAGTTTTTAATTGCGATAATAATTACTTACTTACTAATCGTAACTAATTCATTATTTATTGGTATTCTTTTTTAATTAGGAAGTAAGTAGTAAATAACAGCTCGTGATCTGTATCAAATTGCGTTCGATTCACAATCAACTGTTTTATTAGTTAAGAGTATCTACCTTCTTGTGCCCCTAAGGGCTGCTATACACAGTGCCGGCGGCAGAGCTGCCTGTCATGGCCGCCGAGTAACCCGGCTTGCCGGTATCATGTGTTCTAGCAGTCGAGCGTCAATGCTGGAATGAATTGACAGCGTTGCGCAGCTTGTGCCGGCGGCATGCGTGTGGTAGCCATAAGAAAGAAAGAAAGAAGAGATGAACCCAATATTATTATCGTAATTTTTGGAATGTATTTATAATAGAATACGGGAATTAACGTGAACATTATTCTATTATTATTCTATTAGAACCGTATTCTATTATACATTAAACATGCGACGCGAGAGTTTAAAATTTATTATCGTAATTCATGGAACTCCACAGGACGGTCCAGTATGGGGTCCATTAGGCGTGGCAGGAGGCTTGAGCACCCTGGCATACCTGCAGGCGGAGAAGCTGTGCTGGCTGATTGACACCGGCATACTGGCCGTGTCTAAGGACGCTGAGTTCAACGTGAAAACTACACACAAACTGTTCTGGTCGCTTTCAGCGTTCTTTGGTTTTGTCAGGTTTGTTTACATTTTATAATATTGAAACTTCTGGTTGTAAAGAAGATACGTTGGTGCTAAATAAGATTTTGCGCTTAATAATAATATAATTTCTCGGTTAAAAAAAGGGATTTCACAAATGTAAACAACGGAAATAAAGTAGGTACTTATTAGTACCTAAGTACTTATACCTAAGAAGTCTAAAACAAACCATTTGCGGTTCACTCAAAAATATTTAACTTCGTATGATAATATAAGAATCGAACCACTAGAATAACCAAGTACAATAACCACTGCGCCATACGATACCCAGTTTTAGCGATGTCGGAATATTATTACCCTTTATAAACGTAAACGATTCGATTCTATTCTCTAACATAGACCCTTTATTATCAACAGATCAATCCGCAGTCTCCACGCATGTTCAGAAGCGCTAAAATCCCCGGAGCGTACAAAATGCGCATCAGCTAGATTTACCCAAGCTTCTCTAACCACTACCAAGTTCCTCCTAGACACGATACACGCAGTCAGCTGGCTACCTCCAGGCTGGTTGTGGGGCAGTGCGCTGTCAACACAGAAGGCCAGCGCCATAGCCACGACGTCAGCTGTACTAGGTCTTGTTATACATTACCATGGAAAGAGATTCTAGTTGAAGAAACCGTTCTCTTCATTTGTAATATGCCAAAGACATTAGTGTGGCCGGTGGCGGTTAAGCTGCGTTTATTCGAATTTAGTAAATAATAAGTAGCTGTATGAAAATATTTATTCTTGTGAATTAAAGTAAATGTTCCCTTAAGTACAAAATAATAGGATGTAAGTTTTTAAAGCTAATGGATAGTAAAACTATAAAGTATTATACCTAGCTATAACTAGTTAAGGACCTAAATAGGAAATATATTTATTTATTGAATTACTTGTTGAGTTTATTCATATACCTCTGACTATTAGTATGTCTTCCAGTAAGTATAGTAAGCGTGAGTATAAATAATACAAATAAAAGACAAACCAGTATAAACCAGATCCTAAACCTAAGATCTATAGACTGTTGAAGGAAAATACATAATACGGCAGACCGTTCTATAGAATATACTTGTAACTAAGCTATATAAAAATGTAACGGACGTATTTTTTGCCTTAACTAATCAGCCTGTCGGATTAAGGAAATATCAAGTAAACTATGACACGTACTTCACCAAAACTATTCGACACATTCCGATAAGATAACACTTAAAATACATTGTCACATTTAATAATGGATGGATAACAAATCCCTCTTTGCTTAACACAATAGTTGTAAACATAATAAAAATATATGACGTATGAGCTTATCTGAAACATAACTATTGATTACGTCTGTCTGCTGATGATATCTAAGTCCTGGCGATAAAATCATAACTTAGGTGTGTTTAGGTAACTACAGGTATTCAAATTTATTCTACTCTGAAATAAAAAAAGGCGCGCGTTCTGAACTATAGAAATAACTTTGCACTAAAGACGATATTACCGCTTTTGGTCTTATAATAATCTATTGGAAGTTAGCAGCTGTAATGTAAATAATTTATTGAACACAATCATATATAGGTACGTAATCTTTTTACTGGTTCGTACTTTTTATAACTTGTATAGCGTCTCATTTATTTAATAGGCTAATAAAGTTATAAATAATGGCAATCATCGCTTCTCTATTTATTAATCCTATTATTGCTGTCACCATGACAGAGACATTTACGTGTATGTAAATAAATATACGTCACGTTTGTGTTGACGGTGTCTGATTCTCTTAACTGAAGTCACTATTTTTATCAAACTACCTTCAATACGTACTTGTTAGGTATTTTCATTTTCTCCAATAAAATAAAAGATATATACTCTTGCAACATACTTTGGAACCAGTTATTCTAAACAATACACAAAAAAGCTCCACCTGCGTACGCGTCTCAAAAAATCCCTTCATTTGCATATTCATACGTCACGTGATTCCAAATTCAAAAGATCCTGAATCGCGCTATTAAAGTTTTCCCCTCATAAAGCATAAATACAAAAATTGGCCTATGACATTCGGGGGTCGGTGGCCTCGAGGTCAGCCAGTAGTCGCCCAGCTGGTCTGAAGTGGCGATCAATCAGATGTACTGAGACCCTGCGGGCTTGCTCGCGGGGTTGGTAAAGAATTTGCTCAGATATATAATACTCAACTCTCACCATCATCACCTCGAGGGTCCACAAGCACACCTTTCGGGGTTCCCTTGACCCCTTTTGTTAATCATAAATGAGTAAGCATCGTGACAGTTAAATCCAATTTTTTAAAGAAGTTAAGATTCTATTATATTATGTTAGTGGATTATTTATTTGTATTGTTTAAGTAATAAGTTATATGTGAAGGAGAGTTAGTGCTCCACATAATATCGGCAATAATAAGCTATACTTATAAGGGCTATATATCTTATAGACTCTTGTGCGGGTTAGCAATTTAGTAAACAATTAAAACAAAAAGAATTTTAAACGACATTTATTTACGGTTTGAGCAACAAATTAGACAATTAACAGTAAAACTTAACTATGAGATAAATATGAAATTCTTTACAAAAGGACGCAGTTTATATTTGTAAGTAGTTTCCCAGTAAGAATTTTAGATACATGAACACATTGACACAGTTCAACTTTGTAACCTGATAGATGTAATTTTAACTCGTTGGAAGTTTTGACATACACAGACTAGACAAACAGTTTGCCATACTTAGAAGACTGTGTATAAATAAACGATACTAAGGTAGCCACAAATATGTATTGATATAGGTACTAAAAGCAATATGATTACTTGCATCAACTTATATCTTTAACAATTCCTTTAATGCTTCTGTTTATTACATCATTTCATGATGGGTGTGAGTGCAGTGCAGGTGTGTTGCGGATATCAGCCGCATCCGCAAATGCAGAACATCTGAATTAATTAGGACATTTGCATTCGCAGATGTTTGGAATAAAAACTCCGCATCTGCATCCGTATCCGCGGATTGCCAAATATCGTCACCCGCTACTACCCTAGTGCAGTGTAGACGTCATATTAATTTGTTTTCAAAATGACAAAGGTATGGAAGGTTTGGCAGAAGTATCGTTTATATAACAAGGTCTTCGATCGGCGCATAACAGAAATGGCGGTAACCGCTTAGTTCTTTTGAAGTAATCTTTTAAGATTTATAAACATTCAGTCTTAAATTCTACTGGATATGTTGGTTTGTATATGATACACATTGTTCAAGAATACAGTAAGTATTTATAAGAACTAGTTATTACACCAATCTAATTGAAAATTTGAGTGCTGAACAATTTACATGCCTTCTTCCTATGGGAGTAGGCTAAGACCAACTTAAATTCCAACTGGTTATGCATAAAATAATTATAGTTAAAGAAACATTAACCCTCTCATTCAAAAACACACTATAATCCTATTTAGTTAAACAACTACTATAATATGTTTTCTCTTTTTCATTTCGCTAAGGAGTGAACGAAACAAAACTCTTTATAAGCCTTTCATAACTTCATATATTTTTATGAATAAGAGGGTTAGACTTTTTTCATTTCATCTATGTTTTGCGATTTATAAAGATAGATAGTAAATAATATAACAAATAATTTTATTTTAGCTAACAAAAGGATTAATATTAGCTACAATTAAAGGAACAATAATACAATAAATTGAACTCTTATAATAGTATAATTATTTATACAAAAATAACTATTTTATACACAGTTCTTATAGATATATTTCGATAATAATTTGTCATAATTTCAGACTAGTAAAGCAGTACTATTTAGTTCATAAACACAATAAGTAAATAACAATAACATTATTTATCTATAACCAAATATAATAAGCCTATAATTCATTTAACAATTAACAGAAACTGGGATACGTGCATCATATGCCGACTCATATGCTGCTGCAAAGGTGTATAAAAGGACATCTGATTTGCACAGGAGACAAGTGTCTGAGTATGTAGGTGTTATAAGGCGGTAATGAGGCGAATTGTGATGCTGCAATATATTTATCTGCTAGCTTAAATGTAACTAACATATTTTGATAATTTGGCTAAAACCGCCGCCCAAAATATATCTATGATAAACTAAAATCCATTTTCCTATGAAGCTTTTAAGCAGCGAAAACCATAGTCTAGACATATTCATCCTTTGCTAAAAGGCGCTGTAGACTAATGGCCGAATACTCAATCCTTACTCAACTTTAAGTTGCACTTATGTCTCGATGTAATTCGATATAAACTTCAGGAATTAAATAAGGTATCGCGACCTTTAAACTATTTACATTTTAGTATGAAGAAATTATTTTAAGCATCGCTTTAAACTGAGTACCCTTTTGGTATTCAGCCCTAATTAACTAAGAATTTAAACAAAAAATAATTACTATAATATCATACCAATATCACATATCATTTGGCAAGCCTTAACAAAATACTAACAAATTCATTCGATTATAAGTTCTTTCAACTCTTTCTTTATATTTTTTCCCGTTCTTGGTAGTTACGTCACAGTACAGTATTTGGTATCTTTGTGAATAAGTCAGTCGATTAAGGAAGCATTTTATATAATAAACTTTATCAGATGAAAACTTAAATATCGTAATAACGCACTTTTGATGTATTTCATGATAAGCAAAGCAAAATCGGACTTTAAATAAGTAATTTTGCTTTAATATTAAAGTCTGGCAATTTAAATTTCCCTCTATAATATTTACTAAGCACAATACAGTGCTCATTTTTTTGTGTTTTTTATAACAGAAGTTTTAATTATGCAAAAATATTCTTCTATTATTTTTAGCAGACAACATTCAGATACAGTAAACCTCCACAATATTAAAATTGACATACTCGTATCTCACATTTCTACAACTGGGTACTTGACTACTTCAAATCAGCTACTCTTTATGTACCTGTCACAAACGCATTTTAGTATCGAAATACGGTGTAGTGACGTCACAGATTTGTATTTACGTTGGGATCAAATGAGTGCCTATAAAATGTTTCAGTCTATAATAATTACAGTTTCATCATTACTTTCGAAAAAACAAACCAGTCAACTACCCAATTTGTGAAAAGATATTCTTCTATTATTTTCAGATGACAACATTCAGACGAAGTAAACGTCCACACAAAATTGACAATACTTACAATTCTATAATTTCTTTAACAAAATCACAGTTTTTGCATCTCAATTTGAAAGTATCGTTCGTATTTGGGTAAGAGCCTGATGGCTAAACTGACTAGTTTGTTGTGTTGCGGCGCTATGATCCATGATGTTAAGTCAGTGGAGGAACTGACCGCGGACGTGAAGGCGGACTCGAAGGATCGGCGCGTGTTGTCGTCCGGAGATGAGAGCCACAGAGCGTAGCGGCAGAGGGTGCGGTGACTGGAACAAAAAATAATGTGATAGGTAAATATACTCCGAAATAAAGATCTATTTGACGAAATTCGACGCTATGAAATAAGATGTTTCCATTAATGGTTTAAAACTGATAAAGATACCGAATTAATTTGAACCAAAACTTGCTTTTAGGCTCACTTGTGTAAAACCGGTCAAATGCGAGTTCAATTTGCTGGAAAATTTCCGCACCATTATTAAAAAAACGGTAAAATAATCAAGTTTGTCGTATGGGAGCCCCTTCAAATATTGATTTTATTGTCTTTTTTTAGTATTTGTCGTTACATAGTAAGTAAGTTTACAATAAATGAACGTACATGTGCGTGGGCTGGTCGCTGAGCGCCTGCATGGTGACGCGACTGAGCAGCGAGCGCCGCTCGGGCTCGGCCCAGCGACGCAGCAGCGCGCGCGCCGCGCCCGCCGCGCCACCACACTCGCGGCACACGCGCGCTGTGTGGCAGATCCATACTGATACTATCGCCTCGTTTTCTATGCTGTTAACATAAAATAATAATATGTTAATGTAATCATAAATACATAGATTGTAGATACGAATAAAAGTTTCGAATGTAGTTTGATAAAAATATTGTTGATGTACCGTGAAGTAGTCTTTTCGCCGAAAAATAGATGGATAAGTTAAAATTGGAACAAGATAAAAAAAAATATATCGCACAGTTTTTTTAAAGCAATACATCGCAGTTCTAGGAACATTATTATGTACTACTTTAGGTATATGATTTCTAGGACATTTGATTCATTACAATTGTTAAATGTGCGTCTGGTAAAAAGATATTGAATGGTTTAGGTCGATAATTAAACTCCGTAATATCTTAAAAAGCCGTCAATTTTCTCTAAAATGAAATAAAAATGATCTTACAAGTGTATATCAGCAGTAAGTAAGGTCTGCAGCGCGGCACACAGCAGCTCCGTGTCGTGTACATGTGCGAGCGCGCACGCGTACGCGGCGTGCAGGCGAGCGCGGGCCAGCAGCGCGCCCGCCGACCGCCACGGACTCGCCGCCCAGCGCGGGTACACCTCTTCCCACGATATCGAGTCTAAATTAAAAATATACTAATTTAAGTAGATGGAGGTACGAAGGAATGGAGGCGACAAAAGAGAGCCACGATAACGATCAACGCTATGACGTAACTCGTGATACATCAATTAATATACTAACACGCTTTATTGGTTGGAAAAATCACTTCATAAATCACTTTAACAAAAATAATAGCCTTCAAATCTTTCACAAAATATACTCGTATTATCCCGAAGTAACCGTAAATTTCGCCAAACAGCTGACGACGATTGACAGATGACGATTTACTACGTATAGACCGCGTATATTGGGAACATCATCACATACATCACTTTATTTTCTGACTAGCTGACCCGCGCAACTTCGCTAGCGTCACATAGGAGAGAATGCGTCATAATTTTCCCTTTTTTTGTAACATTTTTTACTGGTACTCTGCTCCTATTGGTCGTAGCGTGATAATATATAGCCTAAAGCCTTCCTCGATAAATGGGCTATCTAACAGTGAAATAATTTTGCAAATCGGACCTGTAGTTGCTGAGATTAGCGCGTTTAAACAAACAAAAATATTTTCGATATTCTTGACAATACCTTTGCAGTTGAGAGCAGCTTTAACAGCGGCATCACTAAGCGTGGCGCAGTGCTCGAAGGCAGTAACGGAGGCGGCAGCTGTTACACCTGCCAGTACCACGCGTCCCGGGGCACGGGCCAACCAGTTTACCCACACCTGTACACATGTAACTTGCTGGTTATATTGTTTAAATACATAACAGATCTTCAAATAGATTGAGGGATAGAAAGAGCATTTCATTCCACTTTAGAACCAACAATCAAGTATATAGTTACCAAAAAATATTATATGGCTAAAAAGCACCTGGAGAGAGTACTTTTTAACATCCCATTACTGTCCCACGTGGTAGGGATCTTCTCCCGAAATTATGGGAGGGGTTAGACCTTGAGTCCACCTTGCTGGTCGAGTTGGGTTTGGGTACCTTGCAAGTCATAGAGCGAATAGAGTTAAGTAAATAATAATGCTTATAAACTTACAATCAAAGCAACAGAGGCGGCCGGTTCTATGCACATGATGACCACAGCTCGACTCAGCAGTTCTTCCAGTTCACCCTCCTGACTTAGATGTGGGGCTGGAATAACAATATATGTATATTAGTATTTGCCTCTCTCTCTAACAGTACTGGCGCTGGTCGATTGCCACTGTGTCAAGTCTAACCCATCGTTTTACCGACCGATCCTCGACTGTGACGAACGATAAATTCAAATGGAAATTCAAAATATCCTTTATTTCGTAAACTTCGTACAATGTATTTGAAATAGTCTTAAAATTACTATATTTCTCAGTTTCGGAAAAGCTGGACACGTTGTCATGCGACAATATGTCAAAATGGGAAAAACTGTCTCCGACAAAGGACACGAATATTAATTTCAAAACAATATCTGATTAATAAGACTTACCCAGTGCAGTGAGCGTGTTGAGCAGGCACGTGGTGTGTGCGGACACGTGCGCCAGCAGTGCGGGCTGCGACGCGCTGCACACCCAGCGCGACACGCCCAGCGCACGCTTGGCGCGACACGTGGACCCGCTCTGTGCTGGGCTACCGGCTGGGACCGATAGCTCACATGCTAGCAGGATTAATCTGTACATAAAATAAATGTAATTAAATAAATATTTAAAATCCAGCTTGAAGAACTGTCTACAATCAAGGAATTTACTTTGTAGCAAATTGATTCAACCTTATAAAAGAAGCGTGCTAGTTTCATTGCTATAATGTTTAATTATTTGTATAAATTGCGTGTTACGTACAGGTAATTTGAACTTAAAACAATCGGTATGCGCGAACGCATTATTATGACACATTATATGCAATGGTAACGTCGTTTTATAATTGCTTCACCGAAAGGAAATAATTTTGACTATTTTATTACAACTACTAATCTGGATGACAAATGAAATAAACAATTATAAGTAAGCACTGTATTCGAAACCTTTATGGTAACTAAAGTGAAAAAATATAAGATACCTGAACTGCGGTAGTTCATGGTAAGGTTGCGCCAGGTTGTGGTGAACCATGTAGAAGCGGTCCAGTGCCTCGTCCAACGCGCGTTCCGGGAGACGGGACCACGGCAACTTGCATGCCTCCTCCAAAATCTGAACATCACGTATCATTTTTAATATTTCGTTGTACGTTATAACTTAGAACAGCTCATTGACACTACCCAAACCGAAAGTCGAATCCGTGACTTTGTGTACAGCAGTTCAAAAAGCCCAAATCACAGAGGAACTAGGCAACGTACATAGTTTATAGCATTAGTCTCACGTATTAATATAGTAAATAGTGAAACGTGGGTGTATTTCGTCCATCTTTCATGTACGTATTATGTTACGGTACATATCATTACCAGACTTACCCCTTGTTTGTCTACTGGTGTGAAAAATATTTCAAACACCATCCTGTATATTCAGATGTCTAAGCTTATCCAGATGCTATCCCAGTTTGCCTAGACAGAAGCTCCGTATAATCTAGATATTTGTTACATATACCTGCGTATGCGGTTGTATAGTGGTCCCGGTGAGTAGATAGAAGAGCGAGGCGAGTCGCGCGGCGAGCTGGTCCCCCGCGTCGCGCAGCAGCGTGGCCGCGCTCGTGTCGCGCCACGTCGCGCAACACCACGACGTCAGCTCCCTGTCTGTACTGGATAATATCTGCAATATAAAAGTATATTGAGGATCGCACTCGGCAAGTTATGTTTGGATCTGTTCCGATACAATATCCATAGCATTTAAAAAGGATGTTATTTATAAAGTACTAGCTGACCCGCGCAACTTCACTTACGTCTAATAAAAGAGAATGGGTGAAATTTTTCCCCGTTTTTGAAACATTAATTACTGGTACTAAATGTATCCATACCAAATTTCATGCAAATTGGTTCAGTAGTTTAGGCGTGATTGAGTAGCAGACAGACAGACAGACAGATAGACAGAGTTACTTGCGCATTTATAATATTAGTATGGATTAAACCTTGAGTCATTATTTCAGCTTAGACTCTCGAGTTAGCTTATCAGGTCGCAAATTCTAAACAAATTATTTATTTCAGGCTACTACCCGTCGATAAATACCTTATTATAAATATACATATAAGTTATAAACTTTGGCATAAGTTTTCATGCATATCCGAAAGTTTAGTATGAAATAGTATATTTTATATAAACAATGAAGAGCAAACAATAATAATATTGTTTTCAGTAATGTTTGTCTTGCTTTACCTGCATAGCAATCTGCAGACTCTTCCCATAGAACCACTGGTGCTCGCTCCACGGCAACTTGGCGAGCTCAGCGAGCAACGCGGACGCTTGCACGTGACTCTCCTGCGTCACGCTCGCCGCGCCCGTCATGCTCGCGCCCGTCATGCTCGCGCCCGTCACGTTCACGTACGTTTGTACGCACCACTCGAATATTTGCTGAAGAAGGTGGATTTCCGTACCTATAGAATGTAAAGCAATTAAAAAAACCCTTTAACTAAGTGTCTCTTTGTGTTATAAACCCGGTTATTATTATATTAAACTTAATCATACCAGTCATTAGCTGTAATATTTATACCAATGTTTTATTTCAGAACATACAACACACAGAGAAATCGCAATCACGCAATTCCGATACCTTGTATAGAATCTTTTACATTAGGACAAAACTTAGTCAAATATTTTATAACATCACTTTAACTGCACTATTTACTTTGGTTAAAAATCGTCTTTAGCTAATGTATAATAGAATACGGGAATTAACGCGAACAGGCATTTTACCTTAAAATGCCTAACGTTTCGGCGCAGGTTGCACTCGCCGTGGTCGCAGGCTGCGCCGAAATGTTAGGCATTTTAAGGTAAAATGCGTGTTCGCGTTAATTCCCGTATTCTATTATACATTAAACGTCTTTAGCTACTCCTTAAAGGAGACTTGCATTCATAATAAGGTGTATATTATTATTTATTTCTCACCGGGACAGTCGAGCATGATCTGGTGCACGTTATCAACGAAGTGTCTCAGCATGGGCGTGTACTGCTCGCGCTCGGCCGTGCTGGACAGCAGCGGCGCCGCGGCCGCGTGCGGACTGATCCACGCGCCCCACGACTCTTGCAGCCCCGACCATGCGTAGAGCGCCACTGGTCACAATTTAAAACATTACTAATGTGTTCCTGACGCCACATCGAGGCACGTAACATCTCCGGATACAGCGAACCGGTCTCCGAACCCCCATTTATACTTACACTAAAACATAACGTGAACTAAGTAATCTGTAATTTCTTAGTATTTACTGTGTGTTGTTAATAGCTAACTTATGGCCAAAGTAATAATTCCCATCGAGTTCTGTATAACAAAGATAACAAAGGGCACTATCATTAATATGTGTTCCTAGAAGCATGAAGACATATAGTTCCTATAGTTACCGAACTTTAGACTGACAGCGCCAGCAGTAGTTAGGTCATAGATTGTTAATAGATCTATTAAAGGAAACTCTAATGATTAACATTTTAAACCGAGCAATTTAGCCTATTTTTGCTTACACATAGTGAATCCAAATGTCCAAGGTAAGGAAGATGTCTTTAACCTAAATTTGAAATTAAAAAATAAACTTTAACAGTATGCTATTGAGTTAATCCTAATGCCCAAGTTAAGAAAGACGTCTTTAAATATTTCCATTGAAAATTAAACTTTAACATGATGCAATAGAGTCTATTATCATTCATACCTCTCTCAGGTGCATAGCTGAGCTTAATCCCCGCAGTAACGAAGGCTCGTTGTAGCGCGTGTAGCAGTTTGGCTACGTAGGGCGCGTAGGCAGATAGCTTAGGGTTGCAGGGACCTTTGACTCCTGTGCGAGCCTCCCACCACATCACACCTAGCTCACGGAGTAAGTGACCCAGCTGTAAGCATTCGTACTTATTTAATCTAGATTTATTTTTTGATATTATTTATTTATATTTATTTATTTGAAACTTCTTATACAAAAGTGTGTAAAGGCGGATTTAATGCCAAAAGCATTTTCTGCCAGTCTACCTTGGGGTGATGTATATATTAAAAGAAGTAGGTGTTTAAAAAATCCACGTTAATATTATTATATTATTCGTAGGTACTGTTGTAGAAAATATTTGTTAGTAGCTAAACAGAATTGAACTGATCAAACAAATTTTCATTTTGACTTCCAAGTGCCCTTGAGGACTTAGTAAAGAAAAAAACAAATTTTCTAAAGACTACGACTAAATTTGAATAATACCGTGTTTTCTTACCTGATCAAAAGGTACTTCAGCAGCCTTAGCATCAATAGCTTTGATCACATGATTCCAGTGTGTATACGGCAGCTTATCCTCTAATGAGATTCTCGCGCAGTCCGTGATGTACCCAGGCAAGTGTTGTGACGTCAGCACCAGCGACGAGTGCACGCCCACGAGTTCAGAGAGCACTTGGTACTCCGCTGATGGTGCTACGCCGTAGCGCTGTACTGCTCGTAGTAGCGCTACGGCTACGTCGCGACGTGTAGCTGCGTCCGCTGATTCACACCAACGGGACATTTCAAACTGCAAATGATTTTTATTTCAGTTTCGTCGCTTTTAGTTTTAAATGTTATAGTATAGTACTAACAACATTATTTACTGTGACTTTTTAAACATATTTATTAATATTTTATATGTTTTTCAGAAAGCTTACTGACGTACTTTGCGAAAAAATACGTTCATAGACAAGTGTAAAAAAAATATTTTTGCCATTATTGTCCCTGAGCAAAGGCCTCCTCCCAGAATGAGGAAGGGGTCAGGCCTTTAACACAAACACCACAGTAGCCACGTGAAACTTAGCTTCTTTTCCAGATCTGATTTAAAGAACTCTTAGGCATTAATTGTTACAACGTCTATTTAACTATCCAAGATAAATCTCGTTAAAAAGCTTCATAAAGAAATACGTCTTACCCTAGACAAATAGCTGAACACAGTATGTGCAGGTAGCTTGGAGTCTAACAGCGCGATATACACCGCGGGCCAGTCCGCAGGGCTCAGGCGGCGCGGGGCGAGTAATGTGCCACATAGTGCTTGTTGCAGCTCGCTGGAGCTGCAGCTGCCCCATGATGAGAGCAGCTTGGAGCACGCAGCACCGTTGTGGCATATCCATCGCTAAGAAAACAAATATAAACATGTATTAATAGTTTATATTTTTATTATTCAGTATCATAACCGATGTCTGTGACTCTGTGTGTGTGTAAATGCCATCTTTGAGAAACAAAAGCCTGTTACAGTGATTAAATTACTTTTCAGAGATTTGCGAAAGGCTTTGTGATGCATGGATTCGTATGTAAACAATGTATTTTAAAATACGTTTAAAAGACACCACCATCAATTTTTATTCAATTCAATGGAAAGTTCATCTATACTAATATTATAAAGCTGAAGAGTTTGTCTGTTTGTTTGTTTGTTTGTTTGGTTGTTTGTTTGTTTGTTTGTTTGAACGCGCTAATCTCAGGAACTACTGGTCCGATTTGAAAAATTCTTTCGGTGTTAGATAGCCCATTTATCGAGGAAGGTTATAGGCTATATATCATCACGCTACTACCAATAGGAGCAGAGTACCAGCAAAAAATGTTTCGAAAACGGGAAAAATTTTGACCCGTTCTCTCTTATGTGACGCAAGCGAAGTTGCGCGGGTCAGCTAGTAAACAATACATGGCCTTGTCTGCGGGGGAATAGTATTTTAAAATATATTTAAGCTCTTAAGATCAAGAAGAAAATTAAATAAAAAATAAACATATTGTAGCAGTTATACGTTTGGATCATACATACCTCGGCAAGGTCAGTCACTAGCGCAGTAAGCACAGCTCGTGCGGGCGCGCACGTGCACGCTCGCGCCGTGCCCGCGCTCACCCACGCGTGCTCCACCACGCGCACGCTCACCTCGGTGCTACGTACACGTCTATATTAACATAAACAAATGTTCACATAACATTTCTGATAGAAACAGTTTTATAAACTTTAAAAAAAAGTTAAGACATTGTTACGTAAAAATAATGCACGAATTTGAATTAGAATTGAATTTTGATTATTGCTGGGCAAGATTCTCCATCCGAAAAAGGAAGGGGTTAGGCCTTGAGTCCACCACGCTAGCCAAGGGTTGGGAACTTTGCATGCCCATGGTTTAGCTAGTCTTCAATTAAAGCAATTTTAACTATTCTTACACTAACTACTTAAGCGTCAATATTACCGTGCGATAGTATACAGCGCGGCGGCTGTCCGTGCGGCGCCAGGTCGTGCCCGCGCTAGACGTCGTAGTGCGGCGCGCGCACTGTTCCTATTCTCCACTATCTCGCGCTGAGCGTCCACTGATATACACCATTCGCGAGCCTGTGATAAACAAAACATAATAATATTAGGTCGGGGAAAAAGCCTTTTCACATTATAGTATGTATGAACTTGTAATAAAATATTTTCTCTACATAAAAATGCTCTATATTTGGGTACCTCACGAGCTCACTGAAAGAAACCTAATGAACAGTGTACTCATTTGTGATTCTTGAAGCCGAAGAGATTTTATTACAAGTCCATACATACTATAATGCGAAAAGACTTTTTCCACGACCTAATATTATAAGTAGGTTTTGGGTACTTATTCTTTGACACTGTAGTGAATTCTCCATGGACAAAATACAACAACAACACCTTAACAACGCTTAATATTAATAGAAAAGAAAAGTAGTACTCACCGGTAGTACAACTTGCGTAGGCTTGCACTTCTGCGGGCACTGTTTCTCTACGGGCGGCAGGGGACGAGACACTCGTAGCGCTGACACCAGCTGCCACAGGCGAGTGTCCAGCGCCGACACGCGCGACACCTCGCCACACCACTCTCTAGTAAACAGTACGTGACTTTATATTAGTCTACTTAATAATAAGTACCTGAATCGTGAAGAAAATGGGAAAGATAAAATCTAAATCAAATCATTTATTCATTTAGGTCAAATATTGACTCTTATGATAGTCGTTACAATTACTAAATCTACCACTAGCTCGAAAGGGGGTTACGTACTTTCGGTTAAAAACAGTGTCCAGACGTATTGAAATAACATGGCGATCAACAGATGACTGTTGAGTTTCTATGCGTTAACAAATGCCATAGTTTAATACTGAATCAACATTTGGAAACCGTCAATTTGACCATCGTATTTCATCTCGTGATATTAAACAATTTTTTAAAAAGGCAAGAACAAATATAAAAGTAGTATAACGTGTAATAACGGTAAAACTTACTGTGCGAGCGCCTCGATGTCCTGTAAATGTTTGTGGACTAGTGACATGAGAGTACGGACATTTCGGACGTCCACGTCTTCTACAGGAGACTTGATCTCTTTCACCTTATGCCTACAACATAACAACATACATTACGGATAATTAATTATTACATAAGCACCGATATTAAACTAACTTAGTAGATTCTAATGCCAAGATCGTTTAAAATTTAGAAGAACATTTTCAATGGTGATGATTATTGATGTATCTCGTTGATAATCCTTATTTACTACTAATTAAAATTCTATAAGATTATCTGCTTATCTAGACTTTTATATTATTTTAGAGTATTTAAATAAAGTCACAGAGAACAGAGGTGACTCGCGCAGCTTCGCTTGCGTCACATAAGAGAGAATGGGTCAAAATTTTAACATTTTTTACTTGTACTCTGCTCCTATCGGTCGTAGCGTGATGATATATAGCCTATAGCCTTCCTCGATAAATGGAGTATCTAACACTGAAATAATTTTTCAAATCGGACCAGTAGCTCCTGAGATTAGCGCGTTCAAACAAACAAACAAACTCTTCAGCTTTATAATATTAAGTATTAGATTAGTATATTAGTATTAGTATTAGTATAGATTTAAATCTTGACCAGTGTTATAATAAGTACTGTCGAAGAAGTAGTTATAAGGTAGTAATAGCTTCCTACCTCTTGTGAGACCGGTCCTTAACCTTCAGTATATGTTCAATGGCTCTATTAAAGGCAGTGTTGGGCGGCGTGGTGTCGGGCGGCGGCGGCGGGACCGGCAGCGGGAACTGATCCAGCTCTGGGGAGGGAGCCGGACGAGATACTGAACGGTGCCATGCTGCTTCTAACGCCTATGGGAAATAGAGAAATACTATTCTTATATTCATGATCATTAACACATCAGTATTCATATTCATGATACATAAATACATCATGAATGAATGAATTATCGTATTTCTGGTTATATTTTTTGGAGTAAATAATTTGAAGTCAGTAATTATTTGTTTAGCCAAATTAGGGTGTTCGTGATGCCAACACGGTAAGGCATATTTTTTAGTTATATCAGATATTATCTTTATTTATACCATTTATACAGATATGTGCACACTAGTACGTATACGTGTAACTACGGATGTAGCACTACGCTCCTATCAATTATTATTGATATATTTGAAGTAAAGTAATTTATAATGTAACTTACATGTTCAGGGATGAACCTAGCTATATCTGCGTGATGCGGCATTGCGCGAACCTTGTCGCCTTCTTCCAACCAACACAGGTACTCACCAATCATCCTATAGTAGGGAAAAATTATGTCAGTTTAGAGCTATAGTATAGAATCCAAGAACAAAGATATAATACCGTATTTATGTGTATTTTTTGCTTGTATTTATTATGTATATCTTACCTTTCCGCAGCAACATGATAAGCAATCAAACTCAAATTATTCTTTGGATCACAAGACTCCCTCGGACTGTCCTCTACTTTACTACTAATACTCTCTTCCTCACTGCCCTCCGAGTCACTTGCATCACTCGACTCGCCCGTCAAATCGACTATCGTTAACGCAGGTAGTAGACTATTATCGACTGAGCTCGGACTAGTTCGAGCAACAGTTTTAGTCGATTGTGCTTGGTTGTTTTCAATCGATTTAGTCGATTTGAGTGATTCGGCTTCGCTGCGGTGATATGCGATCGTTTCTTGTAGACGTTTCTTTACTTGCGCTAGTGTGCGGGATTTTATGAGACCGCTGAAGAACAGAGGTCCTACTGGTGGTGTTGATTCTGACCTGTTAAAGAGAAGTTACTTATAATATTGCTTGATAATATACCGTGCAGGCAGAAATGTATGACATGCACTGATGTTTCACCCATATGTAATGCCTATTTCCATATAGAAGGCACTTTAACAAACTCTCAGGTACTATTGATAAATATTCTAATGTAAATTTTCTAAATACCACTCAACATTAACATTAACCTTGTATACAACTGCATGCCTGCTAATAAATAAATAACATTTTGCCCCACCAGGAAATCGAACCCAAGGCTTCATGATCAGCAGTCACACACACTACTGACCGCAAAAGCAGTCATGGTAACAAATATCTATACTTATAATAAATCTGTAGAGAGGTCAATTCTGTACATTGAATATATTTAAAAAAAAACCAATGGGGGATGTTTAGTAACGGATACTGATACCGAATCTGCAATTTATAATTTTCTTTTCTGTCTGTCTGTCTGTCTGTCCTCCGTCTGTATGTGACGCTATCACGTAAAAACTACCGGATAGAATGCACTGAAATTTGGTATATGCATAGATTAAGTAGTGGAGCAGTTCCTAGGATACTTTTTATAGCATAAAATTTAAAAAAAAATTAGAAAATTGAAAAATATACGTAGAAATCGTTTGAACCTGCGTTTCCCTATAGAGACCATAGATGGCGTTACAATCCATTTCACAACATTCGCATAAAGTTAACGCGGCGCCTGCCGTATCGATACCTGTTGTTCGCACCAACCAATAGATGGCGTTATAGCTCGCAACAAAGCATGTTTTTTCTAATTAATTTGTTTTGATGGCTTTATTGTAAAAAAATACCTTTGAAACATGCTATACATTTATAAGATTTTTAAACATAAATGTTGTATGATATATTACACAAAAATGTTGGTTTACGTGGGTCCGGTGCGGTCGGGATATCCTAGATGGCAACCGAGTAATTTCGTTTGTTGTTCGCCGCAACTAACAGATGGCGTTGTTGTTCGAAACACATAACCAAATTAATTGGTTGCATTAAGGAAATAAATTGTATAGCTATGAAACAGACTACGTGGTAAGTTTTAAAAAATAAACAACGGATGATATATAAAAAATAATTACGGGTTACGCGGTTTCGGACGTATCATCGCAAGTAAACATTATTACGCGTGTGAAGAGCTCCGGCGCAGATAGGTCTGTCTGTACCTATTATAATATTCTGAATCAGACGGGTAAGCAATGGTCAGTCTATAATAAGGTATTATATTTTACACTGTAAACTGGTACGGATACAGACGAGAGCGGAAAAGAAGGTAACCACAGGAAATCAGGCCTGCCTGAGCCTGTGTCACATTGTGTGCCCTTCGGGTCCCTTTCGTATATAACCATTAGATGACAAAAGAGTTGTTAGCATTTTTATGTGTATCGAGTGCTTCGCAATTCGCGTGCTCAAACGAATAAGCAACAGTACGAAATTCACGCGAGCGGAGCCGCACGGGTCAGCTAGTAATAAATAATTGCAGAGAAATATGTCAAAACCTAAAACTGACCTACACTCAGGCGCTCGTTGTAAATACAAGTGCAGGAGTAGTCTCCACAAAGTTAGGTGTGACGGGTGATTCATCGGCGCCACGAGAGCAGCGCTCGCCACACGGTATATCACTAGCTCTTCTGACGTTATGTTGGCTGACACTTGCTGCAACAAACAATGTTTATTACTGGGTGCAAAAATTATAGTGGAGATTTTTTAGACGAGCAATAAGACCCGATGCTTGAAAAGTCGAAAACTGATAGCTTATAAAGCTAAACTTCTTACATTATAGATGCTCGCTTATAGCTCTGGGAAGCGCGCAAAAAATGTTTTTATTTTTTTTTGTTAAGACGAGTAAAATGAGGTAAAAAAGATAACTTGGATTTCGAACTTAAAAGTTTGATCTCATACAGGGTGTCCCAATATATAACGTCAAGCCAAAACCGCAAGTCGGGCCAAGGCATAGCTGTCCTCAATATTAAAAAAAAAACCTTTTTATAATATTCACTAGTACGCCAGGCTCTCGAGCTGTATGTAGTGTATGTTACCTGTATAGCGTTGTCGACGTGTATCTTGTGTGCGGCGGCTCGCTGGCGGTGCAGCGCGTCCAGCAGCCGCCCGTACCCGTGGTGCACCAACGTCTCGTGCTGTGTGTGACACATGTCATGTGTCTGTATGTACTGTATGTAGTGTAGTGTAGTGTAGTGTAGTGTAGTGTAGTGTATGTTACCTGTATAGCGTTGTCGACGTGTATCTTGTGTGCGGCGGCTCGCTGGCGGTGCAGCGCGTCCAGCAGCCGCCCGTACCCGTGGTGCACCAACGTCTCGTGCTGTGTGTGACACATGTCATGTGTCTGTATGTACTGTATGTAGTGTAGTGTAGTGTAGTGTAGTGTAGTGTAGTGTAGTGTATGTTACCTGTATAGCGTTGTCGACGTGTATCTTGTGTGCGGCGGCTCGCTGGCGGTGCAGCGCGTCCAGCAGCCGCCCGTACCCGTGGTGCACCAACGTCTCGTGCTGTGTGTGACACATGCGTAGGAGACATTCACATAACAGTGGCGCCGTGCTGGCGTTGCGGACCACGTGGTTTATCTGCTCTTTTGAATTCTCCTCCTGAACATAAATGGGTATATGTATGAGTTACTTAATAACTCTTACTCTTAGTTTTATAAAAAAATATGTAAAAACCAAAGGGTACGGCCGCAAACTGCACTTAAACAAAAAAAATTGTTTTAGGTTGGCAGCGTAGGTCACATTTCAACATTGCCGCCCGTATTCTGTTGCGTCTAAAAGCTAGAAAATAAATAAATATACAACGTTTTTGGATATCCTTTACGTGAATATCGTATAAATTAGATACAGGTAGTCTATTTACCTGCAGCAGCAGGTTAGCATACGCGTCTAGTTGTGGCCACAGCCTGGTGGCCCGCGCGGCGCAGTCCGCGATGCCGAGCGCGGCGGGCGGCAGCGACGCGCGCCACAGAGCGTGCAGCCACGCGCTCAACACCCACGCACGAGTCGTTCTGTACCATCAATCAATATAACCCAATACATTCAAATGATAATAATGTCGTTCGTCCTAGCAGATTTTGGCTATGACGGCCAGTTTCATTGAAACCAGCCAACTGTGCAGGACTTTGTTTATAGTGTTCAAGTATGTGCACAATACACATGTACACTCTCTATTCCATCACTCTCATAGTCTGGTGGAACGGCTAAACGGACACGACCAGAGACAATCAAATGATATATAATCAATGTAACCAATTTCTGTTTCACTGCTATCTTATAAGATATGTACATAGCTTGCAGTATGAGAGAAGATATTTACGTAGACCTTATTGATCTAGACGGATCATTTTGCACGTAGATATAGACTTGTGTATGCGGCACTGCATTGTCATGGTATTACTGTCTTTATTTTATTAAATAGGTTATCTGCTGCCAAGATTTCATACAGGCTCTTACTACATTCTCACTTAAGTGAACATAGATCTCGTCTTAGGAGCAAGCGTCAGAATTCTACTAAGTTCAAAAGTTAAAAAATATCAATCTTATAATAAATATAGTAATGTAAACAACAAGAGACTGACTGTTGGTGTTCCATCTGCGCTAGTATGAGTCGTAGCAGCAGCTCCGAGCCTGATACTCCGCCGCGGCCCAGCGCCCGCGCCATCAGACTTGGGCCGGAGGTCACTATCGACGTGAATACTTCGTTGAACCTGGCCAATGAGTCATACCGCTTAGTCTAAGTGATAATGAAGAGTAAATAAGTACATAAAATATGGGATTTGAGATACTGGAATGAAGGTTTTCAAAACTTCGAATCGCTTAATTTTGCGTAACTTTATTCCAATATGCATTGATACAATTTTATAGAATGTTTGATATTTCGAATATATGTATGTATTACATCTATTGTAGGCTAATTTATTTTTATAGATAATTTGTCAGTTATTTATGCCCAAGGATAAATATAATTAAAAGTCACAAAATAATGAATATGGAATCATGAAACAGTCTATATTATTATATTAGATACATTAGTACATACTTGGGTGTGAGTGCGACGGACTCGGGCGACTGCGCCATGACGTACATGATGCCGGTCAGACAGTGTACCGCGTCACGTGTCCGCTGCGCCGCCAGCTTAGCTAGACCTACCACGCCTTCCGTACATATCTATAAAACAAATATCGTCATAATTGTGAGAATAAATACAACTATTTCCCGGTTTCTGAGTACATTTAGCGGTAGTTTATCTATTCAATAGAGTTTTTTATATGAGTTTAAACGCTATTCAATAATTTTTTTATATGAGTTTAAACGCTATTCAATAGATAAACTAATACAAAATAATAATAAAATTGCGAAATAAACTGTAATTAAACGAAACACATAAACACATGTTGTGATTTAGACAGTAAAATGCGAAAGTTAGGCAATTTGTAAGAGTTATCTTAATTCTAACATTAGTCCGTAAGCTTTCCTATTCATAAATAAATAATGTATATGATTTCGAATGCATACATCTACTAGTAGTAGAAACAGATGTAGTGTCCTTCAGTCGCATACGATAAGTAAAAGTTACCTAAAACAACAAAAATTCTAACAATTGTTTCTATTATCTTTATTCAAAATGTCACTTGAATAAATCACCGGTCGGTAAACGATCTGTGGGTTAAGCAAACCTTGGCGCGGTCAATTCATAGATGGGTGACCGCATAGTGGTATTTGAACAAGGCGTCTCCGTGCTTCGGAGGGCACGTAAAAAGTCGGTCCCGGTTGTTGTCAATTAAGATAACAGTCGTTAAGCCACGTCAAAGGTCTTCGGGCGGCTTGAACAACTTTGACACTAGGTTGACCACTAACCATACGATAACGCGTAACGCAACTTAAATATAACTCACCACAGGCATACAATGTCCCCAGGAACTTGACAACAGTGCATACGCGATAGAGAAGAGATCGGTAGGTTGTTCGTCAGGCGGCGGCGCGTCCAGTGGCAGTTGCCAGGCGCTGCGGTGAGTGCGCATGCGCCGCAGCGCCGCCCAGCAGCACTCGTCCGCGCCCGCCGCCAGCCCGCGCACGTGCACGCACAGCCACGTGCCGAGAGTGAGCTGCACGTCTAGGTCTAGACCACTGGGAGAAATATTAGTATTTTATACTTTATGTAGAGTGTGAATCCACTGTAGTTCTAAATGTCTTGTTTCAAACGAAACACAAAGAATCGGATATTTTTAAAGTTCAAGGACCAAGGTGTTTTTGAATAAAAAGAAAATGTTATAAGATGAACTAAAAAAGCATTAGCGAGCTACAGGAAATTATTTAATTACAAATATTTTTTCAAACCTTGCAAAACCTTGTCAAAGATATGTTACGTGGTAAATCAACATTATACTCACGTGTGCGGCGTGCAGTCGAGCTGCAGCAGTAAATGTTGCAGTAACTGCGGACATCGTCTTGCCCAATCATCCAATAACGCCCGCAGTTCCCCGGCGCGTGGTCTCCACGCAGATACGTGCAGTGCGGACACACACCCTGCATCTAGGCTCTCAACTATTGAACAAAAGAACAATTTATTTATCGTCTGCTTATGAACATTTAAATAGATAGGTAGATCTTTAAAAGAAGTCCTAAAAGATTTGTCTTTAAAAATAACCTAGATGATATTCGTTATCACTTTCTATAAAAAATCCAGAATAATCCTATTGATACATTATTATCAGGTTAAATTACGAAATATGAGTAGCTATGAAGTAATCTTACCTATATTCATATCAGCAAGTATATGTAGCGCAATAGTGTGTAGATATGGATGAGCAGTCAACAGTCGCGGAAGACATTCTTTCGCAGTCCTTTCGCATAGACCCTTGCAAGCTAACGGCGACTTGCGCTTCAGCCCAGTCTGTGACACATAGAAATTTATTTATTTTATTTATTTATTGTACTTTTACAATTTACCTTAATCTATTACCTAGTTTATACTCGCCTAACTTATTAGTTGAACGGCGAAATGTGACTATTGTTTATGAAGTATTTACTTTAATTAATGTTTGCTAATTAATATTAGAAAAAAAGAAGACTTTCAAACTCGTATAAAATTGAAAATATTTAATACAGATGTGCATGGAACTACATCAAAATATTGTGATTTTTTACATACCTGTAATAGAAACTCGACGACTATACGTGCGAGCTCGTGATCGTACACGCGGTCGATAGCGAACTGCGACACAATGCGTACACGCGCCTCGCACGTCCAGCCCGCTGATACGTCTACGTAAAAAAATAAATTGTATAAACAAGTTAATATTTATAAAGTAAAATGGTCTGGAACAAACTTTTAACACGGTAAGTCTAAAATGAATTTTTAAAAATTAAACAGAATTGATTAGTTCAAACAGCGTGAAGACGTACTTTTTGGTACGATTTTAATTAAGCAAATATAAACATTGTTGATTTTTTAATTCAAATATTTAGAAAAAATATTCATTATCACTCAAATCAAAAGCTTTGTTTGTATCTGCTATTTTATAGAGGTCAAAATATATAGTCAACTCTTATATCAAACTAATAGTAAAAGTCTTACCATGTAATTCTTGTATGTAAGTAAGACAGTGATGCCTGGCGGTGACGTCACTTAGCAGTGCGGCCGGCAGCCGGTGTACGTTCGCAGGCGACACTAACTGTAGACCTTCTGTATATGACGCCTCTAGTTCCGACGTTAGCTTGTCTGTCAAATCTCTTGTGTAGTACTCACTAAGATGGGAAATAAAATACAATAATAACAACTATTTTCGCTGTAGTTAACTACCCGTAATTTTTCTTATACTTAATTACTGCAATCTTTTGTTCCTTTCATGCTCAAAAAGAAACTCGTTTATACAATGCAAACTATAAAACATGTTTGCTGTTATATCCGTAAATTTGTACAGGAACATTTTACCGCATTAAAGACCTGTTTACATTGTAATGTATAAGTCTCGAAAAGTAACAGCTTTACAAAAATAAAATATTATGTAGTCAAATTTTTCAGTCTGTAATATAATTTTAACTTACCAACTGTGAAGATGCAAGCACGCTAATGCTCGGAGCCCTTGCACAGCTATATTTTGTAGCATTCGCGCGAGTCGTGCGTAGCTGCGTAGTGCGCTCGTAGCGCGGCGTAGCACGTGTAGCAGTGCACGTACACCGTAGCACGCACGTAATACGCTGTGTCCCCCGGCACCTCCGCCCCATTCGTGCGGCCGTGCTTGTTTTATATCCTGTACAATAAATTGAAGGTAGATTATAATATGTCACAAGCACATTTTCCTCGTGATTTAATACAATAAAAATATTTCTTTATTTTCCTCATCTAAGTGTTTACGCAAATTAGCAATATTCTGAAAACAATCCAAGTCATCCTTCCATCGCCGTTCAGAATTTATGAATCCACGTTTCCCTGCCACTCAGTCGGTAGAAATAGGAGTTCAATATGCAAAGTTGTACAAAAACCAGCAGTATAAGTTAATATTTACATGATGTGTAAACAGCAGTATCCTGGCCAGCAGCTCCCTGAGCGGCAGAGCTCGCAGCAGCGCCAGCAGGTCGCGCTCCCGCAGCCTGCCCTCGCTCACGGCGCCGCCCGCTCCGTGCTTGTCTAACTCCTCCCATACCTCCTCCGCATCTACAACATAATATATTGATTATTATTAATATTGGTTGCTAAATTAAGTATGCGCTGAATAGATCATGATTTGTTGGCATATACTGCCGTCGGGTGATCATGGTTTCAAATTCAACATGGAACAAATTTCGATCTGATTGTATATTACATATGTTCGTTGTTTGCATATTTGTACAAATACGTAAGCATTCTTAATGTGGCAGCAGTTGACTATTATAAAAGATATGGAAATATAACTACTTAATCTATACTAATATTATAAAGCTGAAGAGTTTGTTTGTTCGTTTGTTTGAACGCGCTAATCCCAGGAACTACTGATCCGATTTGAAAAAATCTGTGTTGGATAGTCCATTTATCGAGGAAGGCTATATATCATCACGCTACTACCAATAGGAGCAGAGTATCAGTGAAAAATGTTACAAAAACGGGGAACATTTTGACCAATTCTCTCTTATGTGACGCAAGCGAAGTTGCGCGGGTCATGCACAATAAAATTTAAAACGGAAGCTACCTTCGGTGCACTCCTGCGCAGTATCTAGCCGTGGATGTGCAAGCAATAGTTCAAGTAGTGCCAGCAAACGTGGAGGAGACCCCACCTCCCCACGAACACACACCACTTTTGCCGCCCAGCGCACGGAACGAGACTGTCTGTAAGCATTACAAATAGTTTTGAAAATCTTTCATCCCAATTTAGTTATGTCATTTAAGTCCTAAGAGAAAATCTTACACATTTTGACTGCCTCCGTGGCGCAGTGGTTTAGGTCGCCACGCCGATACCACTGTGTCGGGAGGTCGTGGGTTCGATTCCCACACGGAGCAATTATTTGTGCGATCCACAAATAATTGTTTCGGGTCTGGTTGTGCTTTGTGTCCGTTGTTTGTATGTTTGTAAAAGTCCCCGCGACACAAGAGCAATTCTTAGTGCGGGAGTTATCTTTTTTAAAAGAAGAGTAAGAGAAGAGATTTCAAGATAGATAAAACACACTAATAAAAAGTCTTCTCACTTAAACAGATGGTGCAGTATATACAGCAGTTGCCTCAGGTCCCTCTGGTCGACGAGCGCGTGTGCGAGCACGGCGGCCCAGCGCTGCAGCGCGCTCGCCAGCACGTCCGGCGCGTGAGCACTCACTCGCAGTGCGCCCAGCACTAGTGCCAGCGCCTCGCGGACCACGCCCTTGTTGCTTTGTACCGTTTCTGATATTAACTCTTCTATCTATGCAGAAAAAGCATTTTATAGTTTGTACTTGCCGTTTGAGCCAAAGTTACAAATGTATAATAAAATACGGGAATTAATGCAAACACGCATTTTAGTGCCGCGCCGTGCCGTCGCTGTGGTCACAGGCCGACTGGACTGCAACCTGCGCCGAAACGTTAGGCATTTTATGGTAAAATGCGTGTTCGCGTTTATTCGCGTATTTCATTATACAGTAAACATGCAACGTGAGAGTTTAAAAGCGAAGTTACAAAATCTACAAAAATCTAATATACAAAATTTGTGTTAAATCTCATCATTTTTTAAGAGCTCTTTGTATGTCCACTCCCATTATACCACTGAAATGCAAATATCTTTGACCCATAGAAAATCAAGATTATCTCTGATGCATGTGCATCAGGAATAGAAAATGATTACACCTGAATATAATAATATGTAGCGTAAACAAGCATGTCATTTAACTAAAAAAAAAATCCTTATGTAACTACCATAAATTGCTTATTTACCTGACAATACGCCAACAACGCTGCATGCTGATGATGACAATAAGAATCCTGTATATTTCGCAACAGGCCCTCCAGCTTCATCTTAGCCACCGGCAGTCTGTCTTTAAGTAGCTCAGCATGTTCGTACCTCGCCATCACACTCACTGACTCTCCACACACACACTTCTCTGTCTGATTTATAATACGCTTTTCTACCTTCCATAGGTTGTTTCTGGTTCTTGCTTCGTCTGCCAATGCGTTTGCTAGTTCTATGCGCTCGCGGTCCATTGCCATAAGGGAAGACCTGAAAAAATATGTCTTTTATAAAATTGCTAAGTACAAACTAAGAAATGTGCTACAAACATTTTGTATGCTTATTGATACATAACGACACGCCTGTTGTACCGAAGGTGTAGATAGAGGACAGAGGTGTATAAAATACACTCACGCATTTTGTCCCACAAAGGAATCGATCCGTGATTTATTGGTGAACCAAAGAGAGCCTTGTCGTTTTATAAAATCAACTGGTACTACGCGAAACATCTGGTAATTCATATTAGATAATTTTAATGTGTATATATTTTTAAAAAAAAAGGTGTTTTGAACACTTACTTAAAAGTAGACAGTAAATCAACAAGAGGATGTTCAGGACCACTCACAGGCCCCGCCTCCACTAGCTCCTCCTCTCTCTCACTCATAGCTCTCACATCTTCCATCTCACCTCCACTATACAACCTCATAACATCTTCAATGGGCATACATGGCACTTGAGGCTTAGTCTCCGCAATAACTTCTGAATAAGCCACAATTTCAGGTATCTCTTCAAAACATGGTGCAGAGGGAGCCTCCATCTGATGAATATTTTCAATAATAACAGGAGACTCCTGCTCTGAACTTGCAGCTTGTAAGTAAGCATTCGGACTGAACATTTCAAATTCCCTTTCCTCAGATATTTCTGTAACTTGTTCTGGTATCGCCATTCTTTTTAAACTGTTATTTAGCTCCTCAAAGCTGTATTCCGTACTTGATGTTAGAACCTCATTGGTTACATTTGATTTAATATCTATGCTACTTTTGACATCAACTTTTTCATAACTACTTATTGCAGGACTAGTCTGTGGTATATTTTCTATAGAGACTTCTTTAACTAAATTAGTTGGTATTGTTTTTTCTTCTACATTTTCTTGTGATATAATTTGGGAAGTTGATTGTTCAGTACATATACTAGTAGTTTCAGTAATTATTTCAGTGACTGGCTCTTCAGTAGCCAGTGTTTCTTGACATGAGTCTTGTGTAAGTTCATTAGGGATGTGTATGTGAGTGACCTCTGTGTCCTCGGTTAAAGAAGGAGTATCTACTATGACTGGAGGCTGCTCTCTGGTTACACTACTTCTTGATGAGCTTTTCTCTTTGGTTTTCTTTTTCTGTAAAATTTTAAATGTGTTATATAATGTAATACACTTCTTTATTTTTAATCTATACTCAACATCACATGTTTAAATTGAAAATGCAACCCCCTTTCACTATTTAAAGCCCACGGCTCACGTTATAGAGCTGTACCTACTGCCATATCCCAGGCACAATACCAACGCCAGTATACTATTGCGAAATATTTTAACGTAAATTACAAAAGATATTTGCCCAACCTGGGAGAAACCTCTGCTTCCTATGCTCCACAGAGGCAGCTATTTAATTTATTTACAACATAAGCAATTAGTCGTCATTCCATATCTGATAATATCCGACCGTGGAAGTCTGAATTCTAATGGCAAAAGATGTCATTTTTATTCAAGGTCTCCATTTCTATGGGATATTAAAATAATATGTAGTATTATCTTGCGTTGGATCCTCAAAAGAGGGCGGATTTCTGCATTGTTAGTTAGCTTGTATTGTATTACTTAACTGCAAGTAAAAGTTACATCAACTACACAGTGCTTTATTATCATGTTAACAAAGCCCTGTAACTAAATCTATACGTAAATTGTTTACAGGCAGAACTATCAATCAAAAATACAGATATAGAAAAAATATGCATTCCAATATATTATGCAGTTGATGCTGCGTAAATTTAAAACAAAGAACTTTAAATTTAAAATCGATAGGTACATACTTCTTTACGTTTTTCTTTCACCATAGTCGCCATGGTGTTCGACTAATGAATAGCTCAGTGTGTTTGAACAATCAATCGCTTGTGTTTATATTTTTATTCTTGAAAATATCACAAACATTCATGTTTTTCCCCAAATTCAAAACAAACACTGTAAATGACTGTATTTGACAGATACTTTTATCTTGACAGCAGGATAGCTGCCTAAAATTTAGTAAGTGCGATAGAGATAGAAAAATTTGAATGCATTAACTATTTTTTTTTGCAAATCTGGAACGTATTAATCAGCTGTCACGTAGTGATGTGCATTTTACAAAAATAAAACATGATTCGTAGTCGATTTTAGAAGTTGTAAGCCACATATTTAAAAATATTCTCATTTGAGGAAAGTTTATATTAAAGTAGGTAGGTAGTATAAAAAGTAGGTAAATGAAGAAACTTTAAATAAAAATAATAAAAAAATATATCTTTAATGTTTTTAAAAATATTTTTTAACTCCTCGAAAAGTCTCTGAAGCCTCTTATTCAGTGGCAATTTACTCTCAGTAAAATGATGTTGTAGATAAATCGCGGATTCGATTCTCGGGCGAAATTTAACTTTTTTTTAATATCCGCTCATTTTAAAAAAATACAATAATGGAATCACTACTATTCGCTAGATGCAACATAGTTCGCGATTTGACGCTAAGCTTAAATCAATCTGAGAAAAAATAAAATCAAGTAGTCCGGGCGCAAGCGACGGTCGGCGTATACGCCGTCAGGGATTATTATGCGATAAGGCAAAGGTTTATCCAGATTAGCAACACATTCTTAAAACGTGCACTTTCACGTGGATTTCAATGTGTTGCAAATTTTTGGATACTCTATTATACAAACGTATGGGCAAAGCCTTGTGATCCGCTTCACTCATACCTCGCGCCCAGAAAAAAGAGAGACGCGAATAAATGCATCCTACACACCAAAGCCGACAGCCCATAATAGATTTCTATTAATATTGTTAACTTCGACCCATGATTTTACAAGGAAGCATTTAGGAACCTGTATATGTGCTTGGCATACCCATTATTTTTTATTCCATCTCGTCATGACATAAATATAGTCATATTAATATACCTACCTTTCCCATAACATTAGTCTATCAGAGGTCAGACACCCGACGGCCTTTTGCGCAACAAGTAATCGGTATCGGTAGAAGATTAAAACATATTAGTTCGAAGATATTGTAAAGCATTTTAATTAACATAACAAGACAGACCTTGTGTTACTTAAATGTGATTAAAAACATATGTAAACAACTAATTACTGATACCTCCGTGTCTAAGTTTTATTCTAATGAAGAAACTTATTTTATTGCCATCTCCTCAAGTCATAAATTTTTTTGATAAAGACTTATTATTACAAACATACCTACATTAGGTCTTATGCGCAGTTAGTAGTAAAACCATCTAGTGTTAAAGAAATAACAAAAATAAAAGTAGTTATGCACATAAACGTTTATCCCCTAAGAAGAACCCGTGACTTCGGACACTATAGAAGTGTTTACCTACCAAGAAGTAGAACCTAAGAAAAAGGTTATCTGAGTAGGAGTAAACAGCATTTCAGCTTTTAATCACGATCATAATATATCGATTCGATACAAACATAAAAACATCATGGATGATCGTTAACTGCATGATTACCAGCGTGTTTAGGATCAGAGATCGTGTAAATGTTAATAAATAAATATCGATAGTAATAGTTTATCTAGAAAGTCAGAGGAAATGGTGATAACTATGCATAACAACAAACATAATGTGATCCTTTGAAGGACAAAGAGAACAAATTACGTGTCAGATTTTCAGAGACTTATACTATAAAATACTATAAATCCAAGAGCAAGGACTTTCCTTACCCCAAGTCATTCGTAAGAAAATAGGTACTACAGCGATGCTAGACGTTAGATATAGGTACACCTACACTCTTTAGTTCAGTCTATTTTTAACGCTCTGCTTAGAACTTGAGTCGCTTTTGTCTATAACATCCAAAGTCATAGAACGACGCTAGAACTCAACATTTCCGTAAACAAAAATCTCTTGAATGTCTAATTATTGGGTTTTGGCAGCTCCCGTGTAAGAGCGGCGAGAACGTTGGATTAAAAACAACTGCGCAGTGTCTCAAGTTCGATACCCGAATCTGTTTGTTTCTCAATTCTTTTCCGGAGAATGTAAGTTGAGGACGTGGACCATTACGTGGTTGTGCCACTAGACTATTTTTATAATAATTATCAATTCTATTGCACAATTTGTTTTTTTATTAACTACATCGACGTTAGATCACTAGTATTCTGATAAAGTTATCAATGTGATTCATGAGTAAGGACACGTATACTCTAAACTCTGTACTCAAGCATAGCTACAAAGATCACGAGTCACTTGTTAAAATTACCGCGTGGTGTTCCCCGCATACATGGTACAAAGTGCAAAGACCACTTTGTAGGTACCTATAGGAAATATTTCCGGCTTATTATAGTGTCAATAAACCGTAAGTACTTTAACACTAGTATTGTATGACGCAATCAATAATACATTTACCTACATTTATTCTTAGAATTGTTTAATACCGAAATCTATCAGCTGTTTAAATGGTAATTTAGGAACTGACAAGTTATTGGTGACAAATGTTTGATCAAATATGCCTTTTCAAACATCGCATCTTTGGTATTTTAACTTCTATAGCTCAGTCGTTAGAGTGGTCGACATGACGCTACTCTTGCGGTACAAAGTTTTAGTTTCGATGTTCACATGGGAAGATATATTTTAAACGTCTTCGGTTTTTGTCTTGTTTTTTTTTAAGATTTCTCCAAGATTTTATTTTTTTTGGTATTCTAGTTTTTTGTTAACACAACTCCGTATTTAAAGAAATAGGAAACTTGAATAGGAGAGACTAAGTTTTAGAGAATATTCAATACCATTTTTCTTTTAGATTTGTTCACGGATGTTCAACAGAGCGATAATCATAAGTACAAACACAGTCAATCACGGCTTTGATATGACGTATGGAGTTTAAGCACTTGCATAACACTATCTGCAAAGTAGAGATTTCAGATCAATTAGCAAGTTGCATTTCAGATTAGGAGCAGAAAAAGACTAATTATTTAAAAACTGCGCAATATAGTCATATCCTTATCACTTTCACGACGGATTACGTAAATTTTATCAAACAGACTAATGTTAAAGATTTATGAAAGGAAAGATAAATGAAATACGTAGTTTTTTTTTTATCATATTCACAATTTTATATCCTGTTTAAACTTCGATGTCACTTTGTGACGATATTGCAAAAAACCCTTTTAAACAATACCTACTTTGCGAATATATAAATGAAAAATGCTTATGGCTGCGTAAGTATTTTCTTAATGGCTCGTGTAACCCAAATAAACAAATGTTACGTATTACTTACATATTAATAAATACAACAAAAATAAAATTCGATTATTTCGATTACAAAAAAAATGTTAAGTAAGCACATTTAGGTCCACACCTAACTTCAATTAGATATGTAGGTATCGCCATATATTAAAAAAATAGGTAGATACACATACACGAACAGTAATACAATAATAAATACCTATTTATTCAAATTTATTGTAAGCACCTTTTACAACGAAAATGACAGCAACAATTTAGATTATTTACATAATAATCACTCCTCTTCTAGCCTCAACAAAGCCGATCTCTCTTGATATGAGTATCGTCGCTAATTTTATAGCGTTCGAAAAAAACTTTATCCCATTAAAAGAAACAAATCGGTAGTCTAAGATGGCGGTTGTTCCTGATACGGTATATTTTCATCTTCGTATTGTATACTCGTCGAAATATTATGTTGAGCGACTATAAACACTGGAGACTTTAATTTTCGTGGCATTGGTGATGGCGAACCAGAGTAACTCCGAGATTGTGACGGTGTACTCTGCATTTTGGCGCGAAACATGACAGAATCAATTTCGTGCATCGCTAAGTCACGTTGATGTTCATCTAATTTTCTTAATTTCTTTGCCAACAGTTGTCCGTATAAATCATACTCGTCCATTTCAATTCTCATTGAACTAGAGTTATTTAAATAAGAATCATCTTCGTCCGGTCGTTTCTTGGGATATGAGCAAGTTTTAGGAGTTTTGTGACACGTCGCTATTTGTTTACTTTGCCGCACCGCCATACTTTTGTCAGAATTGTTAAGACTCCTGTTAATATTACTAGCGTGGTCCGGAATTCCCGGTTGCGTAGTATAATTTTCAGCACTGGTGAAAAACTGGAATGTGAAAAAATATATTTTATAGCATTTATAATACCAAGCTTTTCTGATCCGGGATTTGAACCTGGGACCTCGTTAATTTACAACTGCTAGAACCTGAATGCTTATTTTTAATAAACTCCATCATTCAATTTTGTATCTATTTTCCTGTACCTAATCATTCTATAAAAGTAAAACATTACACACACAATATTGGTAATAGACAGATAACAAACATTTGTCATATCACATGTGAGCCAATAACCAATAGGCCAATATATTTGAAAAGTTAAACCAATCCACCAATTGGATCAAATGTTATGGGCCAACGTTGACCAAAATTATGAAACTTCTTTGAGGATAATTCAAATAAATCTGCTGCTGAGTTCAAGTCCTAAGAGAATTTCTGAAGTAAAAAACAATAAATGCTATTTACCTCATTTTCCAATTGATTAGTACTATCACATTCATATTTGCCGCCAAGAAAACTCTCCATTAACGAATATGCGAACCAAGTTGTACGATAGTTCTCTTGTGTTTTCTTCTTGCCAAGATGCATCCGAAACGAAGTCATAAGAGACTCTTTTTTCTTTTTTAGATCAGTAACAGGGACATGTATGCTTAGGGATATTTGGATTCTATTCCAGGCTTCGGCAACTTCACTTCTATTTCGATGCAGAGGATGTTTAGGATCCCACAAATGTTGCTCCCGTTTATAAAGCTCTAAAAATTCTAGCACATTATCGTTCGTCCACGACATAGTTATTATAATTCAATTCTTATTTATTATATAAAAACCGCAACAACGTCTTATTTGACAACCAAAACAAAAACGACTGAGCTCATTATCCAATCAGAAGGGCTCCCTCATCCAATGTTTGTATAAATACGCATACACTGGCCGGAGACTGGCCTCGTTCCACAAATGCGATCAATGTTCGTCATTGGCATTTGGCGACCAACCAAAAATGTTTGATGAAAATACAACGGAGTAAAATGTTAAATACTAAAGTAAAAAATTAACTGTAATCAACGCTTATAACATAAAGCTTCTTCCAAAATCCATTTTAAAGAAAAGAAGGGTTTAATATCGGTAAATCGAAAAAATATTTTTAAAATATAACTTTTTTTCTCTTTCTAACGTATATCTCTCTCTTTTGATTTAACTTGATAAACGTAGAGAGGCGATTGATAAACGTAGTCTTCAAACCCAACTAAATTCAACCCGATTTTGTACGAATGTCGTAAATTATGGGACATATCAAGCAGATATTTTACTGGTGCAAAAGTATTTAAAAGTTGTTATATTTAAATATGAGATTGGAGTAAATTATGCCATTCTTATATTTAAGTTATTAATCATAATGAACCATATTGAAAAAATAAAGCACTACAATCGCCTATCAGATTCGGACATCACTATCTATAACTACGGTGTCGGACGTTGGTCAAAGTCCAAACAAGTGCCTGATTCATAAAATAATAAATAATTAATCATCTTCAGTGGCATTTCTGCTGTTTATCGCGTATATATTTTGTACTTGGGCTCAGTGCACTTCAGTCAGTCATTTGAATCGCTACGAACTAGTTATCAGTAATTTTTGTTCTGTTTGGAAAGTAATTGTACTTGAAAGTTTCCAAGAAAAGTTTTGTGAATACATACATACATAATACACAAAGGTTTGTTATACGAATATCTTGTATATTTTCGTGAAAATTGTGGCGCTTATGAAATTATTTATTTAATTGCATGCAACTATTGCTGTTGTTCTCTAAAACAAGCTTGTTAATTAAGTTTTTATCCTGTTACAAGTTAGTAATCGCAGTTGTTAACTTTGCTCAACTACCGACGTAATTTCATCAGTAACCATTTTTAATGAGATTGTAGTGAGAAGGTTTAAAATCTATTTTTAGACTATCCTAATGATTTCTTTGTAGTTTTAATGAAAGTTTTCAATTATCATGATCAAAATCTATTGATACCCTTATTCAGAACTTTCCAGTGTTCAAGATCTCTCAGGAAACTGCTTTATTTTACATAATTACCCTCAATTTTCCCAAAATTAAACCCAAAAAATTAATTATGCATAAGACATAATTTATTGAAGTCTATACCTAATAATTAACTAGGAACCACAATACTTACCCAGTTAATATTATTAAAATTGAGGATCCTTGTAATAAACAACAAAAAGAAGTACCTTTTTTTTTCAAATCCTAATTATTTTACTTTAAATACAATAGGATTCTTATCTGAAATAATGTGTGTGTTGGATAATTATATAGGTACTCTGTATTCTCTAAAAATGGATGTAAATAATTTGTATGCATGTAAACTCTTCAAAAAAATACATTTTGGTATATAAACAGATTCTTCCAGATAAATCTCTTCTTCCAGATTTATACCTTATAAGTACTGCTCTTTCATTCCTTCTTATTTATTTGATTTTATGTTTATTGACAGATGGCCACAGAAGTAAGTTCCCCGACCATACCTCAGCTGCAGTCGGTGCAGAAAGCCATGGCTCTGCCCACTGTTGGGGCTGCCGTTGGACAAGTGGGAGCCTTCTACACTAAAGTTAAAGGTATGTAACATTAATTATTTCTTCTAAATACACTTTAACAGTCATGTAGTGAATAAGTTTTGTAACTTAAGTAGACAATTTATCTTCTAAATATACTAATAGTCATTATGTGGCGAAGAAGTTCTAGGGTATTGCTGTAAAAAGCATTCTTTGACCTCTTCATACACCAATGGGAACAAGAAAATGCACAGAGAAAACACTGGCTTTATCATTATTCTGAAAACTGCATACAATGTACAGCCTTGCACTAGTTAAATAACTGTTTATGCTGCAGTCAGCTACCATTATAAAATGCTACTATTGTTTCAATTTACAATCATCACTAAGATTGATACTGGCTATTTAATTTTTTTATGAAATGAAAAAAAAATAGACATGAAGCTTATATTTTTGAAATAGATTTTCTTTCATACAACACCTTATTTACCTTAATAGTTATTTTATTTATATTGGATTATATTCAATAGTAGCCAGATGTATCACACTAGGTTCGCCTCCTATTACATGAAACTAACTTTGCAAATAGTGAACCATAGATGCATTTCATACAACTCAGCCTATTGGCAGGTATATTAGGTGTTATCTAGTAAATAAAAGAATAAAAAAGCATAATATGTATGTGTCAATGTACTAAGTATACAAGATGAGTGCTACAGTTTCAGTGGTTGACTTGTATTTATTTATATCAGTGGATGTTTGTTTATTTATAGTGGCACACTCACATTTTTGGAAGATTTCTTTTAATAACAAGTTCTGAGTGTAAGATTATAATATTTTGGTTCTTTTATCCTGTCTCTTTATTGAAGACAAAACTTTGACTAGCTGCCCTACCATAAACATACATAAAATCACGTCTTGTTTTCATAGGGGTAGGCAGAGACCAGGGAACAGCCACTTTATTTTCAGTTTTGTAGTTTACTTTATACAGACTGTTGTCGTTTCGGTAGATCACCCATTGAATCGCCCTTTTTTAAGAATATTCTTCGTTAATTCCTTCCCAAAAACTAACAGTAACACCATGAAGTTTCTAACAACAGATTTTTTTAAATAAATTTTCTTTGTCCAGGAGCACACTCGCTTTTAGAATGGGCACTATCGACAGCGGAGGCGGGCGTGGTCCGCGCGGCCACCACAGCAGCGCCATACGTGGCGGCTCCTCTAGTAGCTGGCGACGCCAAGGTGGCCGCCGCCCTGGACGAGCTGGAGCGCCGCGTGCCGATCGTCACAGAACCACCCAAGGTCATTGTAGAGACCACCAAACAAGCAGTCCTGTCTAGAATCTCACCACATGTTAATAAGGTAAGGAAACATTGCTTTTCAACTTGAAAACTTTTGCCCGATATCACCAGCAATCCTTTAGTTGTCATATAACTAAATGTTCGTTAAAGATTTAAAAAATATTATATACATTAGGTTCCATTTGAATGATTCTGCCGTGTACTTACGACATAGCTAGTACACAATTGTATTTTTCATAAAAAATCGTATGTATTTCATGTACATAATTCGGTTGATCAGTCAACCCGGGAAAGCGTGTAACAAATAAAATCACTTTCACCTACATCACTGAACAAACAGCACATTATCTTGTATTGTTTGTTATTCTCACGTTAAAAGACATTTCGTCAGAAAATATTTCATAAATATTTATTTTTACGGCCATATTCACCACCATTGGATAAGCATTGGTTAGTTTAACTAATGATAGATAGTTGCTATATAACTTCAACTAGCTTTTGTCCGAGACTTCGTCCGCGTGGTTTGTGAAATTGTGACTTAGGACAGATTTCATCCCTTATTTAATCCGCGTGGCGATAAAATCCTTTCTTAGCGGGTGCCTAAGTCCTAACATCTAAGTGCATGCCAAATTTTAGCCTGATCTGTGCAGTGCTTTGGGCTGTTACGTTATATATCCAATAAACTATCGTGAAAACACCACATAGAATCGTTTTTGAGTGTCTTAAACACTCATAAAAACAAATACTACTTTAAAAAAATGTTAGCACAGATTCTGATAAGCACTAGTAAAATTATAATTCCACTTTTATAAAAAGTGTAATGTGTTAATAAGGATTACAAGATAGTATAATACATGAGTGGTTGATAATCCGTATGACGCGAGCACTTATCACAGCTCTTGCGAACCAAACGAAAGTGCTTACTGCTATCACTGACGTGCGTAGATACCTGTAATGTTAGCTTAATTGCAAGTGAAGCACTTAGTGCTTACATAAAACGAAAACAAATTATCAAGGAACTATTTGTATAATATCTTTGTTTTTACAATATGAAAGTGAAATTATGACGTGTTATATAATTGATATGATTAGATTAACCATCTTTGCGAAGGGGTTTAAATCATTTTTAAACAATGCCTCTAAAACAGTCAATTCATCATTTATTTGTAAAGAAAGTCAAGTATAGTCGGCACAGAAATCAAGTCACATAACATTACTGCCACTAACCCTAAATCAGTACGGGGCTACCGAGCTTAAGATCTCTATCTTTGTATTACAGAAGCTTGATGAAAAGGCCCACCTGTGGGGCTTGTCTTAAAGCATCCCATACATATTGTAAACAAAACTTAAATGAAAATAGTAATATTTTGGACGTAAGGTCTAAGAATTTGAGAACCTTTTCGAGTTTGTTGTTCATTGACTTTTGCCCATCGTACCTACTGTATATAATATATATATCAGCTGTATGAAAGTGTATAAATATATCGTGTGCAGTGGTACTAACTATAACCATTGCGCATGCATTCTGAGCGGAAGTGTAACTATTAATCTATTACTGAACGGACGGACGTTATCTAACGGCTATTATACCGAGCTGACCACTTTGTTCCGGTGTACTAGGCCGAAGGTCGGACGACTATTTATAACTATTTTATAAGGACCAGCTTTAGCCCCCGGATCCGCCCGTCTTTTTGGCGTGTCGTGTCATATCGTGCACCAACTTTGTTGTCCCTTACCCCCGGTTTCTGAGATACATTTAGCGGTAGTTTATCTTTAAAATAGTGTTTAAACTAATATAAAAAACTATTAAATAGATAAACTACCGCTAAATGTACTCAGAAACCGGGGCTTAGCAACTTCATAGCCTGCCATATTTAGGCCATTTCGTATCAGCCGTTTTGGTGTAAAAATAAGACACAGGGAACATCTTTACCAAACTGATTTCTTTTAGTATGTATTGGCGACAAATTCCCACACAAAGACAGTCTTTAAAATTCCTACAGTCTCATTAATATCATCTCAATTACCTCAAATCTGTGCCAACATAAAAAGCAACCTTGTATTACATGAAACTGGTTGAACAAGTGCAATGTAATACAATAACATTGCTATCAATAAGTTGAGGAAATGCTCTATAAATACACACAGCAGTGTTGTACAGGATGTCTCGTATCAACGCTGTGTTGTGGCGCACGACGTTGTCTCTCTGATGTTTTCAAAACATTAGATTCATACGTTTTACTGAAGTCATATTTTGCATTATTGTCGGTAGTAACTTGTAGTATGGAAAAGATGAAAACATACAATTACATCTCCTTCTCACAGGGGTAGACAGAACCAGAGAAAAAAAGGGACATCTACAAGATATAAAAAATAAGTTTTTTTTGAGACAAATTTGCATGTATGCTTGCGACTAATTTATTAGTTAAGACTGTCAATGCTCTTGCGTAAATATAGCTGTAGTAGCAGTCATACATATATTTGGCTGCTGCTAAAAACAGGCGTTGATTTACAGTTTTTTTATCGTATTCTTTACTCTAACTTTCAATAGTTTATAATTCTTTGTCTCAGCCGAAAAACTGGTAGAGATATTGTTACCCAGAAGAACAAAGCTCATGTCTGTAAACTTTTCCATTTGTAATCTAGTCTCCGAACTAAAAAACTACAATTTGACAGGCAGGAAACATTCGCTATTAGACTGCCAGCCTCTTAACTAATGAAGAAATCTCTAGAAATGTAACTGAGTCTTGTGGTTAAATGTATTGCGTATTATTGGTAACTGGATAGCCGAGGGCGTTGCAACTGTACTTCCGCGCGCCTTGCGGTGTCAGTCGACCGCTCGACCGGTTCCTATTTACTAATAAGGTACTTTTACAACAACACGACATTATAAATTCCGTAGGTGAATAGAGAGAGCACGATATACTAGGTTTAGTCCAATGAAACATTTTTAGGTACCTACTAAGGCAATTTTATTTTTTTTAATGTGTAGGGAGAATCAATGGAAACTTAAGTTTAAGTTAATATTAAAAATAAAATAAAATTGCATCCCCTAATTTGCTACCTTTTAAATGTTACTTTTCAATGGACTAGCTAGAATGTGGAATAGCATGCATTTCGTATAGTTAGCAACCTAACTAAACTAGGGTTGTTACAAACGTGCGAACTATGCTATGAAATTTTATCGGACTCTCTCGTACTAACAAATTCCTATGTTTCTTTTGATTATGACGTACGTAATGTTCGCACGCTTGTAATGGCCAGAGAGTATAATGAGTGCGTACATGAAATTCACATTCCGCAAATAGAATTGCCATCAATATTCCTGAATCCAATTATAATGAATCTCGATTTTTATTTATTTTATTGGTTTATTCTATTACAACGTCTCCCCATTGAAAAAGTACCTTAACATAATTTAGTAGTTCGGTACAGAGATTTAGGAAACAATTTCTATACGCGGTCGGCGCAGTGGTCGTTGCGTGCCACTGATCAGTCATACAGCATACTGGTTTCGTTATCTATCATCTACAACATCATTGAAGTATTGCAACAATATTGTTTCAAAACAAATATGTAGAAGAAGACTTCTTCGCTAAAACTTTTTTTATCCATTGAGGATTCTAGGCGCTTGTGTTCAATAAATATCGCCGATCTAAATATGTGTGTAGCAAGCCTTACGGGTCCTTCTCCGCTCTCTTAACATCATAATGTAACAAACTGGATCAAATAGCGACCTAAAAAACACGAACTCATCATCCGCCACACATCCATCGGTGCACTGATAAGATAAACTCATGTGATCCGTGACACACGGCACGCAATGGACGTTGACCCGGAACATGGAGTCCTTGCTATCATTATCATAGTACTTCCATGTCTATGCTACTGTAAACAGTAGGTCAATGGAACAATGTCCAAGGGCGTCACTTGTTTGTCGCTGTGATTAGGCAATATTGTTCCTAATTAAAAAAGGGCACATCTCACGTTGCAGTCATGAGACTTGTGACCTATCGGAATTGCATATTCAATTAGAATGCACTAGAAATCGATTTGTGTGACGATGCAGTTGTGCAATACTGATGACGAGTGATGTGCTAGTTGGAACATTGTTGTCTAGGTACTACTAACTAGTACCTACTTACCTATTATTTTAGGTTTAATTCATGCTGAATTTGCGTGATACGATTACTTAATACTTGATGTTGATTTTATTAACCTACTAACAACAAGAATATGATCAATGATTTTACGTATTGAAAAAAAAAATACTAGGTACGGTCTTTTAATAATGCGCCTATAGCAAAAAAATTGGAGTCGACCATCGGGCGTATGCTTTTCTATCAAGGATATAGAATCTTCAGAATAAGATCAAAACAGAATTTCCTTCACTAGCGTTTTACACACTTTCTAAGAATTTTACAGAATTACTTTTATTTTGTCACCAAATCTAACTAAACCATCATCTTCCACAGGTATACGGAGCCCGCGTAGCCGCGGAGCAGCGTGTGGCGTCGCTCAAGGAGCTATCCTGGGCCAAGGCCAACGCTCTCCTCTCCACGGCATACGGCCAGAAGGCGGTGCACAGCGTCGACGCTGGCGCCACCTACGCCATGCAGCTGCTCGACCACTACCTGCCCCCTGTCGGACCACAAGAGGAACCTAGCAGTAAGTATCTTAATGTAAGCCCCCGGTTTCTGAGTACATTTAGCGGTAGTTAATCTATTCAATAGTGTTTTTTATATGAGTTTAAACGCTATTGAATAGATAAACTACCACTAAATGTACAGCAAAAACCGGGGCTAGGTGATGGATATGTCTGTCTGCAATGCTTTCGTTCAATACATATTTCTTATTGTGATATTTATTGAGTGTGATAGGGCATTCCCGGTGCCTATTTTATGAATTACGTGTTATCTTAATACAGATAACAATAGAAGGGGAAATAATAGAATTATTGTTAGAATATTATTTAAGAATCTTTAAAGAATAGTCATGAAACAAAATAATAAGAAGAGAAATGGCATACATTTAAAATGTATTAATATATTTCTGACCCACCTCTAAATAAAAAAGCAGGTCTTAAACAGTAAAATAAATGCAGTAGAGACAAAACAGGTGTGGTGTTATAAAAAGGTACCCAGTTGCAAGCGCAGCATAGTATCAGATACAGTGTAGCAATGTTCTAGATAGATTAAGATTACGTTATCAGCCTGTCCAGATAATGTAACAGGATATCACTCGAGTTCACTTGAAGGACATAATAATGTCTGCTTGGTTACAAAGTCATGTTATTAGATAATAGAACTATCACAACATCACCCTTTTATCAAACTACCCCCCTTTTCTAAAGGCATAAGCAGAGTATCTGCACATACTACTTTCTTATTTGTTGTATTTATCTGCATTGATACACATAGATATAAAATAACTTGTCTAATTAATATCTATAATAAATGTTTCTACTTAATGTTCTTGTTACTTATGCTGTTTAGAGGGTGACTACATTTACGGCTTACTAAAGTTGTTAGGTATCCCCCTATTCTAACTTAATTTTGTAGTAAACAGTTAATCCTATTTCAATTCCGCTTTCACTATAATTCCTTCACGTTATGTATGTATGAAGTATCATGCATACAAAAACTTATCAGCACTGACCTCGCACCTTTGTACCGTATTATTGATAATACATCTATTACGTAACTTTGAAAAACAACATTTTGCTAAGTCATTATAGTAGTGTTAGAACATTTTTGTCTTTTCTTTAGTAGTATGAGTCTTGAAATTTTAATCATAGAAAGATACGGCCCTAATTGCACGTTTGGCGCAATGGTTATAGTGGGTTCGAATCCCAGTAGTTTGAAATATTTTATAAAAGTAGTTAGTGAAATACCTTTATCGGTGTTTTCTTAAATTCTTAAAGTACCTTATCATGTTATAGCAATTAATATAAGTATTTTGATGTCATGTTTATCGCTTTATGCTTATGTGGAGTTCATTGGCCTTAATGGAATGATTTTCTTTACAACCAGTCGAGCGTAGCCATGCCCTGCCTCTCTCATTATTAATGGCTGAAAATCTTGCTATAGAATGTTTTTTTATTAATTTTCAAGTTAAGATCTGCATAAATAGTATGGTGTGAAATTCAACACAGATATATTATTCATCGTAGACATGCAAAAATGGCTGTAAATAATGCCAAATGTTTTGCTAGTCAAAACAGTGTATACTGCTCATATCTCAAAAAACTAAATGACGCATTTAATAGTTAATTCCTTTTGATAAATTAAATACAAAAGTATGTGTAAGTGACTAATAAACAAAACACTATAGTTACTTACTTACCAACAGTCTTACTATTTCTTCTGGTTGTAATAAAGCCATTCAGTACAAAATTCGTTAGGTTCTAAGTCATGTCAACTGTAGCAGGTTGACAGTGTGTGTGAGTGTAATGATGTGCAATTGTAGATGACATTGTAGCGGTGTCCAACGACCCGGCGCTGCACACGGTGCAGACGGTGGGCCGCCTCAGCGCCGTGGCCGCGCGCCGCGTCTGGGCCAACCTCGCCTACAAGATCAACGAGCTCAGGAATTCAGGTAAACTATTTAACTTCTTTATTTTATTATAGTAATAGCTGACCCGCGCAACTTCGCTTGCGTCCAATAAGAGAGAATGGGTGAAATTTTGCCCTGTTTTTATAGCATTAATTACTGGTACTCTGCTCCTTTTGGTCGTAACGTGATGATATATAGCCTATGTCCATTCCCGGGTATCAAAATAGCTCCATACCAAAATTTCATGGAAATTGCTTCAGTAGTTTAGGCGTGATTGAGTAGCAGACAGAAAGACAGAGTTACTTTCGCATTTATAATATTAAGTATGGATGGTAATTAACACGAATGTGTATTTTACTTTGGAATGCTTGACGTTTTGACGCAAGTCACATTGTCCAGTCGCTAGCTGACTGTTATTGACTTATATTGTATCAATCTTCTTATTAAGCATAGAATCATTTACTGCTGATACCATAACGACCGATTATCATATCTACTACAACTTTACCAAAGTCTTTTTCCCCTTCATGCCATAAAAAGTCTAGATCTGTTCCGACTGAAATGCTAAACAGTCTCACCTGATTTTAAAATACCTTGGGGATTGAACCTTAGACTAAAGAAGAACTATTATTAATTAACTTGTTCGTAATCCAGGTGTGGAACTGGACGTGCGTCGCTACGTGACAGCTCTGCTCGCAGCACTACACCTCGCCAACGTCACCAGCCAGCAGAGAGAGAAGGAGGAACAAGACAAGCGAGACAAAGAGAAGAACACAACAGAGAGCGCCCCCGCCCCTCCCCCCGCGAACAACACCGAGGTGACGTCATCATCCCCCACCACCTCCAACCAGGTCAAGTCCACGCCTGAATCAAAGTCTACGGAGAATTCTAATTGATTTTTTTCATACATTTATTTTTATTTATTATATAAGTTGCTTATGTGTTGCTATGTTTAGTTGTATAGATTTAGATGAAGGTTGAAAACGCGTGAAAATGAGGCTGTATTCAGCTTTAGTAGAATGTATAGTCGTGTACCTGTAATACTAAATATAGCAGCAATATGAAATATTTAATTATATTATAAGTGATTGTAGTAGCGTGCACGCTACGTGTCCGCCACAGCGCCGGTACACACGATGTATCTGCGCTGTTCTGGCGCCTCTAGAATAAGTCTATATCAATGTATTTCTATATAAAAGACTGTCAGTATGTCTTCAATTTTGAAATATTTATCGCTTTTATATGGCATATTGTAATGTAATTTTGTAGCGATTTTTCAATATAATAAAAATGTTTTTGTAATGAAATAAAAGACTTGTTATTTATTATTTAGTTTAATACGCAATATATTCCAAAGAAAAATGGTATTTGTTAGGCCTCTCTGATATAATGTAGATATGAAGTGATATGAGATATTTGTCGTAGTTCCTTAGTGCAAACACTGTAAACATTAGAAATGTAGAAATGTATAAAGGAATTTGAGTGAACAGTCTTCTGATCGCTATTAAGTGCCGGATCATCAACACTAAGCTATGATAAGTTATACGTAGGCCTGATACGGCTGTTATACATTTAATATAATATTACGTTTTTCGACAATAGAAGAAAGTACACTTTGAAGGATAGAACTTTAATAAACTAAACATGATACATCGATCTATATAATAGTACTTATTTTCGTATGTAATACGAAGGCAAAACGAGATGTTAAACAGTTGTTCTAACTAGAATCAGATGTACCATGGGCAGTTCAATGGAATAAAACTATAGCACGATTCTCTACAGTCAGTACTATCGAGTATCGAGAGTTTGACGTTTAAGATGTACTGCCAAAATAGTTTATACTACGTCGGCTAGAGGCGCTGGTTAGATTTTCATACAAAATTTCTCGAAAGCCGGTAGTAGTGGTAGAGAATCGCTCTACTGGAATCAGAACAGAATATTCAATACGGACAAAAGCGAATTCCTAACTTGTGTAAATATTAAGTAATATGCTTCATTTGGCACAAACTTATTGATCACTCGGCAAAGAGCGAGTGTTTAACACATTTTACATAATACAGCTCTCATGTACGTATGTAGTATATAAGGTTTATATATAGAACTAAGCCTTGTGACTTATAACTAAGTAAGTACAAAACAGCTGCCGTAACACAATCATATTGTATGTGCAATGATTTAAAAAAATAGCTACTTATTAAATAATACTACTGACTAATAGTGTAGAAATAAATGAATAATACTTGGACAATGCAGGCTTCGCTAAAGTAAATAACATTATAATATGATTACATGGTGTACTAACATTGATATAGTAAAGTTGTCTTTCGAAATTGATTTTAGCGAAGCCCCTATTGTGTTAAGAGACATTTCCCAAACTAAAAAAAGGCAGATTTATTTGAAAGTACAATTCGCAACAAATCTATACTCTGTACTGGATATATTTGAACAACGTACAACGCAACTATGGATACAATGACAATATCAAGTTAACTATAATCTAATATCAAAATACATGATGTTTCCGGCGAGGTGTGGGGCACGTTGCGTGTTGGTGTGAAGGCGCGCCAGTTAGCCGAGCCCGTGGTCCTCGAAGAAGCCCTGCGGAGTCTCCTCCTGCAACAAGGGTTATCACTGAGCCAGTGTCGCTCGTGGCCGCGTTAGACCGAGCAATCGCTTTTCGGTTTATTTCTAATTAATATCATATAAACAAATTTAAAAAAATACTTTTTAAGTATACTTTAGTTTTAAAAAAATGTATCTCTGACTTAAATGAGCAAAGGTATAAAAAGTAAAAATAGTAAACATGTAAAATATATTTATTAGAAATATGTTATTTTATCACATAGATACATGTATCAACACGAGACATTATCAAATTGAAGATAAAACACATTTTATTGCACAGAACTCCTTGATTAGTGATATATTAATTATATTATATGCGTCACAATAATGTACACGCTATCTAAAATAAATGCTCACGATATCTCATCAATTCATGTATCACATTACACATTATTATAAATTTCGTGCACAATAGAAGTCATTCATTTCCAAAAACAAATATTCGTTCTTAATAATACTTTAAAATAAATTTAATAATTCGGAAGAAAACTCATATAAAGTTAAGAGAAGATAAAATTAATTCGCTACTGTAATACTTTTAAGAGTAAAATTGGAACAGATAAGAAAATTACTTGAGTTCCATTTTTCCAAACATTTATGTAGATGTGGTTAAAATATTTATATAACCTCGACATTAATTTATTCTCCAAACAAAACTATCTAGCGCTTTAGTTCTAAAAACACAATTTCTAATAAATTCTTTAAAATACTTAATGAAATAATAAAATTAAATAATAAAATCAATCTAATAATAATAATTCGTCAATTTGTTTCAACAAATTATAAACTTGAACACATTCAAACAAAACAAAATAAAATACATTTGTGAAATAATAAACAAACTAATAATATTCGTGTTTATGACTTGAACAATATTCACACATAAGAGTGAATATAATAATAATTAATAATGATAGTAGTCTTTACTTTGGTAGATCTGAACATTTTGTATGAACGTTAGTGATACTTACCTAAATATATCAAATCGGAATGTAAATAATACAAAAAACCTAATTTCCGTCTCATTTTTGAAGGGACACAACCACTATGTCAATATTTAAAAACTTATTTACAAGACCTGATTAATTTACATTAGTTTGAAATTTTACGTATGTACATTTTAGTAAAAATATATGGCATAATAATTTTATTTGATATGGGAGATAGTGAGATAATATTGAGGCGCGAGTGTCCTTTCCCACTGTGGAAGCTTGTTGTGGTCGTCGGCGCGTGCTGGGGGCGCCGCCCGCCTTCAGAGCAGGCCCACCTCCCGGAGCGCCGCGTCCACTGTCTCGTCCTAACACAATCCACGCCGTAAACATGCAGCTAAGCTAAATGCTTGGTAATGTGACTCGCACTTTGTGAACCATCATGCCTTCGTCAAGTTACTTCATTATCACCTCACGTCAATGTTCGTACTTCGCTAAACTATACCTTATACCAGTTCCAACCCAACTATACTATAACATTTCATACAGGGCCGAACTTTAATGTGGTGCATTTTTTAGTAATAAAGAGTGCTTATATCTTGTGTGTTTCGTAAAAGACTTGAATGAAGTTCTATAATATCTTTCTAAAGCTCTTGAAATATTTATTTTTATTTGTTTTACTTTGATTAGTTAAATAGTTATAATGTTAATGCTTTGCAAATATAATCATGCTGTTAATTATTGTATTGCTAGTCCACACCAAAGGAAAGCGTTAGATAGCTTTCGAGAACATATCCCGGACGACACCACATCGGACGAAGGGAACACCGTGCCATGAGTTATGTTAATTAGTATATTTCAATCTGAGCACACTTTTACCCAGGGTTGCCATTCTACATTAAAAAAAAAGCTATGCGTTAGATATAAATTACGTTTTCAAACATTTTTGCCCCCCATGCCACCGACAATATAAAATAAAGTGATTCACCTTGCAAAATATAACCTTAAACCGTAAAATGAAACAATATTGGAACAGCACAAATGACAACAACGAATAATAAACATCCACTGCAAGAGAGCTATTAAAAATGGACAACCCCTTGATAACCAGTAATAATCAACTCATGCCACGGAAGCAAGGTACAGGAATCGGTACATGCAAGAAAACAGATTAATTTGTTTATATAATGTATTTCGACAACCCATTACAGTAATGCACAAACAGCCAGACCATTACCACTGAGGACACTGTTTTACAGAACAATCATAATATACAACACTACAGGCTTACCCTGATCTCATGGAACAACTAATGACCGATGAATGACTCAATGAAATGATTGAGCAATACAATATGTTACTCATGCTGGCTCACATTTACAAGAACGAGTAAAGCAGTGTCCCGATACAATTGAATGTTATCTTTAACTACACATATACGAAGCAACGATATACAGATAAACTATTTATAACTATAATGACGCCTTTCCCTACTAACTAAAAGTACATAATATCGCATGAAAATATCTATATTAGAGATTATATATGAATTATTTGAGATATCTTAAATGTATTCATATGCTGAGTGTGTGTGATCATGAGGCTAGATCGTTTTGAAACGCCATGCGAGTATTGCAAAGAATTGCAACTAAAATTCTAAGCTCGTTGAACGGAAAGTCAACATAAATATGCATAGATTATGAAAGTATATAGAAGCGCATGCAGTAAAGGCACTAAGAACATACAGAGAGTATAGCTTATTCGTTTGACTGTCCAAGTTGTGCGACACATCAGTGTAACAATCCATCGTTCAGGTCCTGACCGCCACCAATGCATGCATATCACACCAAAACAAACGATCAAATTAGCAGAGTGCAATGTAGAGGAGAACTTTAAGCAGATTGTAGCGCCATTACCCACCGTTGACGAGTTCAACATTATATTAACTTCATTTCATTGTTTTGTTTGTAAATATTTTTTATACATGTAACACTCAAAAAGTTGGGCATTAAAAATCTCGTCAATAGTCGGTAATCTCACCCTATTATTAGTCAGTTAGGTTTGCATGTGTAATTCAATCTTAGAGTGTGCTATAGAAGATATAGTATAGTATTACTTAACATAAAGATTTATACGAACTATATTTAAATATACAATATTATATAAATTGACTTGTCTATAAGACATCTAAATATAGCATTGATATGCACTAATATATTCTCTAATAAATATTTGTTTTTCCTTATATTATTAGCTTGCCTGACAGTAGAGTAGTCGCCTAACAACAGATTCTCTACGATAGATCGGAGACGTTATAGATTCAAAATATATTTTCTAACACTGAGTATTTCTGTGATATGTAGAATAGAAATTACAAAAATGTATTTATATTATGACCAATATAAAATCAAAAATGTTTTATTTCATAAACTATATACAAGTGTTTGAAATCGTCATACCATTTTTTATCTACCACGTTTCATAAAAGCTTGCGAGAAGAAACGGCTAAAAACTGACAATTGTTTACAATTCACATTAATAGATTTTTTACTAAAACATTTTATATCGTTGTTTATTTAAATGGTCATAAAATAAATACATAATTTATTAATACTGTGAAGTAACAAGTATTGTAATAATCTGATATGTGTCAGACGTTAGTGCTTTTCAATTTAACTATAGGCGGTGCTCCTACTCGCGTACAAGTGATACAATATCTAATACACAATGAAAAGGCACTACCGAGGCCACTGTCCTAATAACTGGTCCACTTTATATACCTAATATTATAATATCTTTGATACATTACATCTATAAAACATCGAGAATTGAGACTAGATCTGTTTATTGCTTACGGCAGTTTTCAGCAAACATAACAAGTGTTACTATGCATTATTTTGTACAAGACCAAAATAGTAATTTCCCACAAAAAAATGTCGGTGTTAGAACGCCCAGCCTTTGTGATAGAAACTAGTAAAACTATCTCTGGAAACTCTGGTTATCAAATACGTAAAACAATTTTGAACACTGTGTTTTATTGATTTATATATTGAAAAGAAAATTGTCTGAAAAGCAAAATTACTTTATGTAATGTCTATACATCGTTTGTACAATAAAATTGGAATTTAGGCAAAATCTTTTTCAAGTTACTTAAAAAATATAACTTACGCGTTCTCACACCGACAAAGCAAACCCACATATTTTATCGTTAGTATCTAACAATTCAAAAGGAACAAGACACCAGCCTGTCGCAGGAACTACAGAAATAGTTTCATTAATAATTAATATAAATCCTTCATTTCTATGAAAACTATTAAATTTAAAAAACCTAAAAGACCTAGCACAACTCCAAATTGTTCAAACTTCACAACTAACTTATATTATTGCATTATATTATAATAATAAATTTGCACCCACATGACATTCCTGAATACGGCCCTGTCTACTGTGTTGTCATATTAAATAATTTATTTATTATAAATATTTTGGTCTCTGGCAGTAATATTGATCATGGTATTCAGGATATAATGATATTAGCTCTTTATGGTTTTTTGCAGGCTGTTATAGAACAATCCAGACAATCTTGTTACAATATAATTTAAAGAGAGCACAAAATTGTGATTTTTTACTTATTATCGCTATTTTAACCAGCCTGCAAAGATTTTACAATGGGGAACACTAAATCTTTGTTTTTTATCCAAATAATTAATGGCTTGTTTTGTCATTTTAACATCTAATAATAACAGATCTGGATTGTCCCACAGCCTAGGGCCATACTCTGACTTATAAAAGCTGTCCAAATGTCAAAATCAGAAAAGGATAGAGCTATACAAAGTCTATAGTGCTATCCCTTTCTCACAGCAGCATTGAACAATATTTTTTTTATATCAGAACATGTGCCCTATAACCTTTAGATCCTAGTATGATATTAGACAAGCTCATTATCCTGGCTACTGACCTCTTGCAGCAGATCCTGTGCAGCGATGGCTTTCAGCACATTCTTCTTGCTGGTCTCCTGCAGCTCTCCGCCCAGGACCAGCTCGTCCAGGATGAAGTATGCCTTCTCAAAGTTGAAGATTATGTCCAGTTCACATACCTGGAATTATAGAGTGATACCATTAGTTAAGAATAAACTAATATCAATAATAGATTAGAAACCACAATGATTTAAAGATCTATGAATATAAAATTTCAAACACTTGGATGCACTGCTAGCTATTAGAAGTATGAGAAGAATGAGAAGGCTTATTAAGAATTTTTATTACAAAATGAGGTCAAATCACATAAATTTATGTGTAAATAGTCAATCATGTCAACCATAAAAGGTCATACACCTTTACTATAATAAATCCAACCCAAAACTAATCTCAAGAACATTGTTTGTGTAGTGAACAAACAACTAGATCAAGGCTAAATACACAATAAACTAGAAAAAAATATTAAAATTATTTGAAAGATTTCTGAGTGCGACTGTGGTCTGAGCGATTGTGTATTGTAGCTCCAATTTCTGGGTGAGGTTAAATATACTTAAATAATAGTAGGAGCTAAGTTTGCCAACATGCTCAGTACATGGCAATAGACTTCCCACCCATTACATATGACTGGCTATATTCATGCTAGAAAGAAACCAAATAACTTTTTTCTTTTTTGAGGTCAGTAGAGAGCCTTGGCACGGGCAACTTTTCTGTATTTCTTTAATGTTACTTACACTTCCAAAGTACTTGTCGAGGAGTTCCACATAGCGGTGAATCAGCTCAAGAGTCAGCAGCTCATTGTCCTCCTGCTCCATCGCACAGCAGAAGTATAGTGATGCATACCTGTACAAAAATGATATTTTAAATTTGGTATATGCTCTACATACTGGCTGGAAATATTGCTCTAAAAGAAAAAAAAAACATTTTTAAAAATGTTTTGGCAATACTTTGTGTAGTGATTCTAATGTTCAAATTATTATGAATCAATAGACATTGCTGAAAAAAGTTCAAGTGTACCTGATACATTGTTTTGATTGGTACATAGTGACTGATGCAATAAAAAATGTTTTTCTTCTGTTTAAGGAGGCTAAGTGGGGTTGGAGACTGAGATTAAATACTGTTTATTAATTGGAATTTAGTATAGAACAATAAAAGCTTCACTTATATTGCATTAATAAGGTAAATTAACCCATTACTTTATATCAGATGTCATACATTATTACAATTAAGGAAATCATGGGGCAGGAAAAGTGTGTTATATTTGTCACTATGTAAAAGAGGATAAATTACTAATAAACTAACTATTTATTATAAGCATGAAGAGAATCTACTAGCTTCCATTACTGTCCTGTACATATCCTATGTAACTTTAGTTGAAAATTTTAGAGTGACTTATAATCATGCAATATAATATATTGACCCAAGCAGGAAGTGAATAGTATAGCTAGTAGTGTCTGTTTAAAGTGATCAGAATATGGTAGTATATAAAGTAAGAATGTTTTAGACCTATATCCTTATCATTTGACTCATACACTCGTTGATAAAAATACCTGCAACTTGTTTAACTAACCTTTTGTATACAATTTTGACATCTTTCCACTCCAAAAACGAACACATTTTAGGTTTCCTTGCTAGGACTGTTGTGATTAATTCTCTCGTAATCTTCTTCTTTAGCTTGTCTGGGTGAGCAACGTACCATTTCTGCAGCCTTAGCTTGCCTTGCCGGCTGAATAATAACATGAATTGCATCTGTAAAACAAGATAAAAGATTATGAATCGTAAGATGGTTAGGAATTATATTTTAGGATAGCTACGTTAATGACGCGTTGTTAGCAATATTAATATCAAACTGACTATACGGTATGGCTTGTACGAGAATAATTGGTATTTAAAATAATATAAAAAGAACCTATTGCCAAAAAGTACTTACCATATTTGCTGCTTACGCCTATTACAGTAAATAGCACAGGGTACAGGTAAATGGAATGTTTCAATTGAAAGGTTTGTATTTAATTATAACTTCATTACATTTTGTGATAAAGAGAATTAGAAAAATAACTAACACACAAAAATTATAAGCTGACGTGACGACATACTCAATTCATCTGTCAAATCAAGTTCATGACGTCATTCAGGTACTTCAGCTAGTGTTGTATATTAAGATAAGGACAATTAATTCTTAGGCGATTTTTACGAAATATATCCAAATATTTAAGATCAGTCAAGCACAGGCTCCTTCTGGTTTCTAATTCACATAGGATTCCAGAGCAGTATAAGCTCACCGGAAATAAGTTAAGACGTAACGCTCCAACTTCAGTTAGGTAGTTATTCAATATTTCAGAAAAAAAAAAGAAGCTATAGGTAGGTACTTCTGAGCCATCGACGCTGGGTACCAGTGTCTCATTTGCAGGACGAGTAGTTCTATGCTAATCGTATATCAAATAAATGTTTTGAATACTAAGGTAAATAATGCTTTCATTAAAACACGTTTTACAATGTGCAAAAGGTATAATAAAATGTAAAATTATCCGAGTCTGGAAATGTATTAACTTGTAAATCATTATCTTCTCGTTGCTAACTGTTATACTGAGACTTATCTCTTATTAAGGTTTATACAATGAGTATATTAATATTGACCACATTATCGTTTTTGTTTTTAACAAAGAGCATGCTTTTAACTACAATCCAAAAATAAAATGATATTAAAGCATGTAGAAACCCGAAATTTAAATAAAATACACCAAAAGCTATGTGGTTGCTTCTTAAAGCTTCTATAGCGACAATAAAGGTTGCTATCACACTTCCGGGTATGTAAAATACCATTATGCCGAGAGAAATTGCTATAAATCTAGATGAACCCGTAATAACGCCAAATAATAAAATGATATGACATAAAAACGCCGCAAAGCTTAGAATACCATAAAAACATTGTATCACAGGTGCATAGGACGTGGGCAATCCATGTGATCGTAACATATTGCTTCCAACTGGCGTCGCTAGCAAAAGGCACGCCAAAGTTGGCAAAACTCCATAAAATGAAATAAAAACTGCACCAAGTCTCAAAGATGCAAAACCACAACAGAGATTTAAAACAGGGCACCTATTTTCAAGTATGCTTTTCTTCTTCGTCATCTTTTACAAAATTAATTTATCAAATCGCAGATTTAAGTGCTATATTCAATAATGTCTGATGGTTGCATTTTGACATGATATCATAGAGTAATACAAAACCAAGTTGTTAAAAACTAGCAAAACATTTGCTATCATGAAGTTTATACATGTTTTTTTTATTTAATCGGGAATAAGTCTGACCACAGCGTATCTGATAGCGGTACCTAATGAAGGTTACTGCAGTCTATCAATTATATTTAACTGGAGGTTTGGCGTAGTGGTTAACATTGCTACCTTGCCGCAATATCTGTACGTTCCTCGTGTAGTGGGTTCAAATCGCACTCGGGCCAAAAATGTGTGTGATGAGCACGAGTATCTATGTAAAATCTATAAAATATAAGCACGTTTATCAGTTGTCTGGTCACCGTAGAGCAAGCTCTGCATAGTTTAAAATCAGTTGAGCATATGCCGCGTGTGAGTGGTAAGAAATTAAATATTTTAAAATAAAATAAGGAAATTGAAAAAATATATTGTTGCGGCCATGATTCAGTTCAAAATTGTAGCGTCTTATAAATGCCACCCAAAAGCCCATAGGTAACAGAGACTATAGGAGGTACCTAGTGATCATTGCCTCAAAGAAGGTATTCCGTACCGTTACATTATGAAAGTAATTTAGTCGATTTATTAGTATGTATTTCTACAATTATTACCTATTATTGGTTAAATTAGATTCAGAGCTGTAGAGAGCCTGAGCCAGAGCCAGATATTTTTGCTAGGTATTTTTCAGCTAATTGTTTGTGTCCCGTATAACACTTGTTGGTCCGTTTAATAAATCGTCGTTTAATTAATAAAATCGGATTATGTTGGCTATATTGGCTATCAGTGATAGAAGCGTTCCGTTCCCATAGAACAATTTTTGAGACATGCATGCTTACAGCGTTTATTTTGCATTATTTAATTTAATTCCATTTACATGTTAAGAAATATTTATTGGAATTCTTATTACTATTAATCTGAAATTTAATGAATGCACTGATAGCCCGATTGTGTGAATAGTGAGTCTATTTTTATTATGGTAATCAGTAATCAGTCAGCTGTCAAAATAATACAATATGAAGTGCTGGAACGTCCGATTGATTGCAATATTTTCAATTCTTGATAATATGAAACTTAAAATCTTGTATTTCTCTCAATAAATATCGCGGTCTCGGGGTTTCTTAGGTATTTTTTGTAGTTTGCACAAATCTCGACCCGTGTGTTTGATAAGAAAATGGTAAGACATTGTTTACTCCGCGAATATTTATAGCGGCATTTGGAGAAATATGTTCACATACTATATGACGACTATTTATAAATAGAAGGAATTTACGTTAAGTTTTTACTGAAAAATCTGTTGTTATGGTTTGTAAGATGTCGGTTTTTATCCTTTACTTGTTATAATATACGATATGTTATGTTTTATAGACAAAACTAGGGTATTCCGTCATAATTTCATCCTTCAGACTAACCTTGACATTTTTATGAAATATCAATTGTATATTGATCTAAATTTGTGGAAATCTGACAAGAAATCTAAAAGAGTATACTTTAAATTTATTGTATATAATGTACACATAACAAGTAGCTCTAATAATGCAAACTTTGGAAGTTACCATAGAGAAATCTAATTCCTGATTTTAAAACCCCCTTGTTTTGTTTTGATTACCACCTATCTATACTAATATTATAATCATATATATTGACACAAATTACACCCCAGGTAAAAATTGCTTTTTAAAGATTACTTCTGTATTTGGTCCATTTGAGAATTGAACCCGCAACCTTCAGACAACAGTTACAGTGTGGCAGCAACTATTACGACTGTGCCTAATAGGCCAACAATTCTTAAATTTTGTTAAAGCGAAAATATTATTTAAATCAATATTACATAAATAATATCAGTCCTTTTTTGGTTTGACCTTATTATAAACATGATAAGACAAGCGATGACCCAGAAAACTTAAATTCATGTATTACACAACTTGCTAAGTATCGAATTAGACTCAAAAGATTTTTTTTTTGCATTAACCTAAAATATAGGTATCCAAAAACAGAGCTGAAGTATGAAATTTCCAGCCATATGCTGGAAATTTCATAACATTGTGCAATATTTGAAAAAAAAACATTAAGCGGTGAGTGTTATATAGAGGTTGTTTTGTTTTAGGCTTCAGGTGCTGCTCCTGGTGGTGCAGGTGGTGAGTGTGAGGGAGAGGAACAGGAAGACTCTTCTTCTTCTTCTTCTCTTGTGCAGCCACAGTTGCAAGATGTTGCCAGTAACCTTGCTAATTTGAATGTGCGAGATGACTCTCAACCTCAGGTTCGTTCTCTTCTATAATATTTTTTCACTAACACATTTCTTAACAATATCAGTCACCTATTGGAAATAAAACAATTGTTAAGGGGTTTGATTTAATTCATTTATTCTTTTAGGGAGTTCCAGAACACTTTAAATTTATTTTTCTTTGTAACATTTTGTAAATTTATTTGAGGAGAAAGGAGATTTCACAAGATCGGGTATTTTATAAGGATCAAGGGGATTTTTGCCTAGCAGTGGGAAACAAGGAAAATAAAGTTATATTATGTGGTTTAATAAAGTGTTGTTTTACAGAGCAATGAAGTCGACGACGAGTTGTCGGCATTCCGTCAGCAGTGGCAGCGTGAGCTGGAGGCCACGCCCACGCCGACCAGGGAGCCGCCTCCCGTCGCCAAGCCAGAGCCTGAGCCTGCTCAACCTCTCAGTGAGGAGGATAAGGTACTGTAAAGCTATTACTGATTTGACCTCTTGCTAGAAGGTCAAGAAGTAGAACTATTTTTGAAATGTGAATACTGTATGAACCTTATTCTGACTGAATCTCATATGAGCTCCTATACCAAGCTTTACTGCTTTAGGTCGCCACGCCGATACCACGGCAACGGGAGGTCGTGGGTTCGATTCCCACACGGGACAATTATTTGTGCGATCCACAAATAATTGTTTCGGGTCTGGTTGTGCTTTGTGTCCGTTGTTTGTATGTTTGTAAAAGTCCCCGCGACACAAGAGCAATTCTTAGTGCGGGAGTTGTCTTTTTTAAAAAAGAAAAAAAAAAAAAAAAAAAAAAAAAAATTAATTTTGTAAGTAAGTTGTGTGTTAGTGTAAAGAAACCCAATAGCTTGCATATATTTTTTATTTATAGCCTTTAATTACACAAAGTCAAAGATTCCAGCTTCGACTTTTAGCTAATTAGCTTCAACTAGTAATGTTTGTTTGTTGTAGGCTAAGCAGCTATTCCTCAGCGCAGTGGAGCTGGAGCGCAGCGGCAAGCTGTACGAAGCTATACAGCACTACAAGCGCGCCATGCAGATTTTACCCGACGTCGAGGCGCGCATCTATGACGAACTGCGCACCGACACACCGGAAGGTAAACTATCTTCAACTGTATCCCCCTTATTCATAAACACACTATAAACCTATTTTAGTTAAACAACTACTATAATATGTTTTCTCTTTTTCATTTCGCGAAGGAGTGAAAGAAACAAAACTCTTTATAAGCCTTTCGTAACTTCATATATTTTTATGAATTAGAGGGTATAAAATAATATAAGTCATTAAATAATTCAGAATGTTGAATTTCTCTTGAAATACTTTAAATAGAAACTAGGTACAATATAGTTCACTCTGGTGGTTTTTACTGGCTGGTTTTCACCACTTCCCAATATGACCTTTGACTGTTGTTTTTGTAAATTTGCTCTCACTTAATTTGCTGGTTAGGGAATCCAATACTTATCCATAAGCTGTGAAACTGATCTTTATCCTTTCTTTTCTGATTTGACTGCAATTGAGATTCATGTTTCTTTTTTATATAGATATGAAAATCTAATCTTGCTTTAATTTCATAAAAAAAATGTTACGAAGTAATTTATGTATATTGCACACACAATTTATGTATGGTATTTTACAATAGTTGAATTTTTTCCAAGTAATAAAGTATTGTTAAATTGGCTGCTGACAGAGGAGTCGGAGACGGAGGAGGTAGTCCGCGTGGACAACGCTCACCCGAGCGATGATGAAGACGCTATAGAAGGCGAGGACCTGCTCTCGCGCCTGCAGAGGATCCTGGCCAGGAAGGGAGTGCTGTGCGAGCCTGAGTTCGCGCCCAAGGTATCATTCATACAGTCTGATGTTAAGTGTTAAACATTTGATGCTGAAGTATCGTATTTGATATTGAATTAAATTAAACAACAATAAAAATAGCTCCACATGGCGACCTTAAAGGCCCTTTCCTAATTCAAAAAATATCTAGACATTATTTTACATGGATCGTTGTAACACATTACGTCTCGTCGACTTTTAACTCCCCTGTTTCTAATATCTTTACTGCTGTATGGACAATTGGTACAGGCAAAGCATAGGCATATTTAATGCAAATGTAGGTCAGGATTAATAAACTACCAGATACCAGTCTATTAATGCAAGCCTAGAATGTTGAATGATGGCAAGTCACAGTCAATTGTTTGTGCCCAGGGCGCCCACATCTCGTGGCTGCCGTACGAGGTGGTGCTGGTGATCCTGCGCTGGGTGGTGAGCGCCGAGCTGGACGCCGCGGCGCTGGAGCGCGTGGCGGCCGTGTGCCGCGGCCTTTATGTCATGGCGCGCGAGCCCGACATATGGAGGTCCTTGTGTGTCAAGTCAGTACCTCGTTTAAAGTTATTTGTATTATTTTATGTTATATCTGTAACATATTTGTCATGTCTACTTATTACTTTTATGTTGCCTAACTAGCTGTAGTCATTTCTATGTGAGAGATAAAAAAAGACACAAAAATCATAATATAATATGCATGAGGTTTCTAGCTTGATGTAAGCAGAATAATTGGACAAATCAGGGTTTGATAAACTTAAGAATTACTTAATATTTAGTGCAGTAAAAAATAATTACTGGACTTTTAATTTTATTGATGATATTAGTATTCAACACAATACAGAAAAATAATCCCATTATTGTCCCACTGTTTGGCAAGGGAGGATTGGTGATATAAAGATACCTTAATAATAAAAAAATATAAATTAGAGTCTTTGTAATGGCACCATAGACTATAGCAATATAATGTTGTCCAGGACGTGGGGTATCGAGTGCGGCACGCCGCGCGCGGGCGGGTTCGTGTCGTGGCGCCACATGTTCGTGGAGCGGCCGCGCCTGCAGCTGCACGGCTGCTACATCAGCAAGACCACGTACATCCGCCACGGGGAGAACTCCTTCCAGGACCAGTTCTACCGGCCCTGGTACCTCATTGACTACTACCGTTACCTCAGGTTAGTACACATAACCTAATTTCCAAACGTATTACGTCATTATAACGATATTAAAAGTAGGTTACAATCTATCCCTATAAGGAATATTCTTGTTGCATATACACTCGTATAGTATACGCTTTAAAGCATGCACATGTGACAGGTGCAAACACAAAGAAACAAGCATAAGATTAAAATGTTTACTACAGTTAAGTTATTAAAAAATCCAATCACTAAAACCTTTTGTTCTATGGGACTACAATATTTTAAATATGTAGCCGTTGAATTACACTATTTGTAGACACAGTCTCGCTCCCTCCGTCATCATCAAGTATTGTATATTCCACACCTATATTCAGTTTCCTATAATTTGTACGCAGGTTCTTCCCGGAGGGTCTGGTGCTGATGTGGACGACGGCGGAGGAGCCGGCGGCGAGCGTGGGACACCTCAAGTATCGCCACACCAAGCCCGGCCTCGGCATCATGTCCGGACATTACAGGCTTATTGGAGATAAGGTAATTTGTTACAAATTTATGAAATCACCTTAATCTGTTTGTAGCATATTCTTTTGTTGAATAACCTTAGCAGAATCTGACCTCTTGAATGTGGTCTGTATAGATTTATTGTATTTCAAAGAAGTTTTTTTTTGCAAATAAGTAGTAGAGTAGAGTAAGAGTTAAGAAACATAGGTACACATTTACAATTGATTTACAAGATAAGTAAAGAAAGCGAAAATCCAAATATAAAATTTGTCTTAAACCTAGGTACGTAAGGATCAAATTGGTATATATTGTGTATTATGTACAGGTAGTGGTTGTGATTAAAAAGACGAACGCCGAGAAGAAGTCCACGCAGACGTCGGCGAGGTTCCGCGCGCGCCGCAAGGAGGTCGAGCACCATGAACAGACCTTCCATATGGTGAGCCCTATTATTATGTACTAAGGGTCATTTTACAACGAAGTCCTATTGGTAGTTAATTTTTCACTCAACACTTAACTTCTGTGTTTGCATACTTATTTCGACGATTATCGTGTCATTTCGCATGTTGTCGAGTTTATGTTAAAAAAAAAACGATCGCCAATATCAAATGCCAACCACGGCTCAGCACTTCTTTCTGGTCTATTACTTGACATTCTTGACAACTTTAAGTTGTCATCGGCGGCGTATAAACCTTGAGATATGTAATCAAGTTACAGTTGAGCCGGTAAATGATGTCATGAATCATGACTTTTAAACTCTCGCGTTGCATGTTTAATATATAATAGGATACGGGAATTAACGCGAACACGTATTTTACCTTAAAATGCCTGCGAGTGCAACCTGCGCCGATACTTTAGGCATTTTAAGGTAAAATGCGTGTTTGCGTTAATTCCCGTATCCTTACATATGTCATGAATGACATAATGACTATGTTCCCAGGAGTTCGAGCTGCGCAACGTGCGGTCTCGGCGCAACTTCCAGCTGAGCTGGCGGCGCTACTCCGTGAGCACGCGGCGCGACCAGTGGACGCAGTTCGAGCTGTCGCCCGCCAAGTTCCCGCCCTTCGCCTTCAGCCGCGTGCGCGCCTACACGGCCGACACCGCCGCGCCGCTCGCGCCCACCACCGCCTACACTTAGCTAGGTGAGACGGGAACACGTACTGTTGCTTACCTAATATGAGATTTTATCCCTTAATAGTTCATAAAAAAGTTACATTTAGGGTTGTGTTTTTCAGATCAGGAACATAGTTCCTACAAACTTGAACGTAAGCTTTTACTGACACTCCCCCTTCCTACACATAAAAAATGTGCGTTTTCTGTTTGCAATTTAACATTTCAATGAACTGATCGCAGCGATATCTTTTCTATGAATTAATTGGATACGCATCAAAAACGTATACGTGCACGTACGTGTTTTTACCTGTTAGTTTTGCAGCCTAAAATTGAGTAGTAGGAAAATAAAGGTTTATTTTAAATGTTTTCTAATAATACGCCTGGGAAAGTCTACAATACAGTAATGTTTGTTGTCCACAGAGGAAATTGACTGACTGCCGACAGGTGCCAATCCCGAATGAGTCGCAAGTGCTTGTGAACGATCATTATAGCTTGTTCTATCTAACTCGTAAGTGAACTCTTACCTCGGGAGCGAGAGAGACTGACATAGAGAGTAGACATGAGTTGGACTTCGCTTTCTTATACTTGTAGCGTAGTTAAGTTACTATACAATATGAGAATTAGGCAGGAGTTAACCCTTTTTAACGATTTTAAACTGTCGCGACTTGTACACATAATATTATAATGTAACGGGTCTTAATCGCGATTGAAAATTAAAGGTTAGAATACCTTATATGTTCACCCGACGTTTCGATCGCATTACAACGACCGTGGTCACGAGCTGACAGTCAGCTCGAACATATAAGGTATTCTAACCTTTAATTTTCAATCGCGATTAAGACCCGTTACATTATAATATTATAGGACTTAATGGACCAAGATCCCAGAGCTGCCAGACCTACGTCATTTTAGCAAAGCTGAAACTTTGAGGACTGTTAGTATAAAGGGTCTGTTAAGAGGTATGCACATCCACTACCTTGAAAGCGGGGCCGTTTCTGAGGTAGTGCGGAGTGAAGGTGCGTAAAAAACGACCCAACCTACGTTATAGTAGCAAAGTTGGTTTTCAGATATGTTATTAATGATATTATGTAGAATTAAAATTGACTATTGCCAGACCGTTTCCCGGGGCCATTACTTCTGCCAGACGCCTTAAATGTTGTTAAAAAATGAGGTCAACTACGTCATAGTAGCAAGCCTAAATTTTATATATGTTATTAAAGGTACAATTTTAAGACCCCCTGTATGCGGACAGACCATTCCGCAGGGCCCTTCTGTCCCCTAGACGCCATTAAACTTTCCCTATGAGTGCGAGAGTAAGAGCATTATTCATACGCATAAATGAAAAACAATTGAATTAAAAAAATAAAAATTGAAAAATTATTGAATACTAACTGACCCGCGCATCTTTGCTTGCGTCACTTAAGAGAGATAGGTCAAAATGTTACATAAACGGGTTATGTAACATTTTTCACTGGTACTCTGCTCCTATTGGTCGTAGCGTGATGATATATAGCTTATAGCTTTTCTCAATAAATAGGCTATCCAACAGTAAAATATTTTTTTATTCGCACCAGTAGTTCTTGAGATTTGCGCGTTCACACAAACAAACAAACTTCTCAGCTTTATAAAATTAGTATAGACTAGCTGACCCGCGCAACTTCGCTTGCGTCACAGAGAGAACGGGTCAAATTTTTTCCCGTTTTTGTAACATTTTTCACTGGTACTCTGCTCCTATTGGTCGTAGCGTGATGATATATAGCCTAAAGCCTTCCTCGATAAATGGGCTATCTAACACTGAAATAATTTTTTAAATCGGACCAGTAGTTCCTGAGATTAGCGCGTTCAAACAAACAAACAAACTCTTCAGCTTTATAATATTAGTATAGATTAAAAGTACTTGGAATGTTTAGGAAGATAAGTAACATTATTTTGGGAATTATTTTAAAAATAGATATGGTTTACACTATTCACAAAAATTATGAAAAAAAAATTGTAGTCATTCATCATCATCATCATTATCTGAGCTCTTACTTCCCTCATCAAATTGAATATTTAAATCATCTCCACCATCGTCTTCATTGTTAGTTGAATTCTCTGTAAAAAAAATGTAGGTAATGATGTTGAAAACAGGTACAAGTAGGTATATTGAAATAATTTATAGTTAAAAAAAAATACCTAATTCGTTTTCAAGTGATTCGCTTGAGAAACTTGGCAATTGGTCACCATCAAACCACTTAAAATGATAATGGTTATCCTTTAGAACCCACCCTTTATTTGCTGGGCTTAAAATGCTAGGACGCTTTATATGAGCATTACTCCAGCCACCCACAATATAATTTGCTCGTCGAAATGGTTGAAGCAATTCAGAGTTACAAGGAGGTAAATTACTTGCGTCGAATTTTTTAACATTTTGCCGGTGGAATTTCTCATTCAAATCGCCGACTGTATACGTGTCAATGAAAAGTTGTAGCCGTGCAGCATCTACATCAATTAATCCGGGAACATTATATAACTCGCAGATAAATTTTTGAATTACATCAAATATATTTTGTTCCTTCGCTTTATCAATAGATAATTCAACTTCTCCGAATTGAACAAAAGCTTCTTGATATTCTGGCGATTTCTTTAAAATTTTAAATGGTCTGAGCTAAACTGATATTTTTAAAATAATTCCCAAAATAATGTTACTTATCTTCCTAAACATTCCAAGTACTTTTAATCTATACTAATTTTATAAAGCTGAGAAGTTTGTTTGTTTGTGTGAACGCGCTAATCTCAGGAACTACTGGTGCGAATAAAAAAATATTTTACTGTTGGATAGCCTATTTATTGAGAAAAGCTATAAGCTATATATCATCACGCTACGACCAATAGGAGCAGAGTACCAGTGAAAAATGTTACATAACCCGTTTATGTAACATTTTGACCTATATCTCTTAAGTGACGCAAGCAAAGATGCGCGGGTCAGTTAGTATTCAATAATTTTTCAATTTTTATTTTTTTAATTCAATTGTTTTTCATTTATGCGTATGAATAATGCTCTTACTCTCGCACTCATAGGGAAAGTTTAATGGCGTCTAGGGGACGAAGGGCCCTGCGGAATGGTCTGTCCGCATACAGGGGGTCTTAAAATTGTACCTTTAATAACATATATAAAATTTAGGCTTGCTACTATGACGTAGTTGACCTCATTTTTTAACAACATTTAAGGCGTCTGGCAGAAGTAATGGCCCCGGGAAACGGTCTGGCAATAGTCAATTTTAATTCTACATAATATCATTAATAACATATCTGAAAACCAACTTTGCTACTATAACGTAGGTTGGGTCGTTTTTTACGCACCTTCACTCCGCACTACCTCAGAAACGGCCCCGCTTTCAAGGTAGTGGATGTGCATACCTCTTAACAGACCCCTTATACTAACAGTCCTCAAAGTTTCAGCTTTGCTAAAATGACGTAGGTCTGGCAGCTCTGGGATCTTACTCTATAACCCGTTGTATACCTCTACAGGATTTTATAGAACCGGTGTTGAGGCGCCCTTAGTGCTTATGCCAAGCGTCTATCGGGCGGCTTGAACAACTTTATCACTACGTTGACCACTGACCACTAACCATAGGATATAAGAAACGGGTTTTGACGATGTGTATCATTAGCAAATAGCATAAAACGCTGTGTGATAAAATCCGTTTCACTCGTACACTTATTAGGAGTGCTTTGTATTCCAGTACTGAACAAACGTTCGTTGTGTAAACGTCACATTACGACATCATAACACCAGCCAGTATCAATTATCATAACCCAAGAGTGACGAGATTTAATCTATCAAAATGTATTTATAAATTTGTGAATAAAACCACAAATAACGCCAACATAGAGACTCAAAGCTATTGACTGTTCTAAAATTACAGACAATACAGAACTTTAAATTTTAATTATTAGATATACAATCTAGGGCCTAATGACTGCCTAATTCTTGTAGAATTTTATCAAGTACTTCTCACACAAGGCAACCGGACATATGATCAGCTATCTTTATATAAAACCTTTCAAAAATACCAATCAAATGACGCCCATAGGTCAATGGTCTGAATCACGATATTTTTCTTTAGGATTTTATAAAGTTCGGTTGCCTTTTGTAAGAAAGTACTGACTAGGTTTTCTATTAGCTATGCACTGCGTCTGCAATAATTAATTTAATAAATAAGTACAGTTAGTTAAATTAAACTTGGGCTGAATAATGATATATTGTGATGGGCATCCGGTGGTTTTAGTCAATCAATATGAATAATATTATTGGGAATAGTATGTTAGTAAATTTTTGATACGGGTTGGAAATAAAGAACAGGTTTCACAGCTAATGAATAAGTGTCAGATAAACTAACTGCTGGATAAAATGACTGTAAATGTATGAAAACAACTATTAAAATTGGGCCTATGCAATTAGATTGAAACTTCGGGTAAAAAAATAATGTATCCGGACCTTTAATATTCGATCGCGTTTAAGACCCTTTTTAATATTATGTGTACAAGTCACGAGAGTTAAAAATTTACATAATTTCATCTGATAAGTTATCTGGTACTTATATAGAAGTTATGAAACCGGGTCTAAATATAGCACTTTGTTTCTAAGAGACAAAAAAAATCATTTAAGTTATTGGGAAGTTAGTGAAATAAAGGCAACATTCGTTTAAGTAATTATGCGTTTCGCAGACATTTTGTACATACAGTACTACGGTACTCAGCTATACAGTTAATATATTTATATCCTTTCAAAAGCTCTTGGAAATCTGTCTTATACCCGGTTTCGCAGTACATTTAGCGGTAGTTTATCTATTCAAAAGCGTTTGAACTCATATAAAAAAAATATTATATGAGTTTAAAAGCTATTGAATAGATAAACTACCGCTAAATGGGTATATTCCCAGTTGTCACCTCTAACACTGTCACCCCGCGGTGGCAACTGGGAACTTTCTTCCCACTTTTATTCCCAGTTGTCACCCCGGGGGACAGTGTTAGAGGGACAACTGGGATTATACCGCTTAATGTACCTCAGAAACCGGGGGTTAAACAGATTTACTCAATATAAATGTCAGTAGAATGTAGTTATTAAGAAAGTGGGTGTCTCACTGTTACATGTTATTTACTCCTTATTGCTGCTATTTTTATACAAGTCTATAACGAAAGGTCCATTATTTGATCAATTGTCCAGGATTCAAGGTAATATTAATGGTAAAGTACTGTAACCGTAGACCGAAGTTAAGTGAGCAATACTAGATGCCTTCTTAAATAACCACAGTTTAATCCTTTCGCAAGCAATACTAATTGCACCTCTGATCTTTGTTTTAGCTACAGAAAGCATTATGAAATAGTCTTATCAATTTGAGTACCTATACAACTAAGTTTACCCCCCCCCCCCCACTTTTTTATGGACTATGACAATTGACAATGTTTGCCCATATTTTTTAATAATTTCGGCGCATTTTTAACCGTTTCCGTGCGGATGATGCCGCACAGGCACCCTGTAAATCTATTGCGTATGTCGTATGGTGCCCGAGAGGATACAAAACTAAAATATAAAAAACTCGGCTAAAACGACATTTGTCAAAAGAGTCCCGTAAATAAAAGTGTCTTTATTTGTCACCAATATCATGCCTACAGAGTTCGTTTCAAGTAATTTCGTAAATAAGCAAACTTCAGAGGTTGTAAACCAAGTTGTCGAGACACATTTTATTATTGATTATAATTATATTTCACTATCCTCATTCACTTCTGGTTTCCAATCGTCATAAGTTTGTGAATTCTCATAAAACACGTCGTCATCGTCGCATTGAGTTTCGACTTCTGACTGAGGAATATATTTCACTTTTTTTCTGGGTAACTCTACAATAAAATAAAAAGATTGTCAATTAAATGCCTAACAAAAATCCACATTTTTAAAGACGTATACATTTTATCAATAAAAATACACTTCGGTACATTCTTATCCAAATAAAACACTTTAAGTAAGTGTTTGTAGGTAAGTACGATGAACGGTTACGAGTAGAATATTTTTGTTTTATTAGAATCGGACTTCCCATTCGGTTATGTGATTTGCAAAACACTGGAATATAGAAAATATAACTATAAACGAGTTACACCACGCTGCGAACTCAAATGGTACGTGAACAATTCTTTATAATAATTTTGAATAAACATATCCATAAAATAATGCCCGAAGGTTTACAACAGCTGATAAAAACTAGTTAGTCACCTTCCATTTCCATAAAAACACACAGATTGTCATTTTAAAACGCACTGAACGAATTTACTGACCGCTTACATCCAATACACAATGGCAAATGATTCTTTAACAAGTGGAAACACGAGAAAAAGCTAAAAATTACAACTCATGGCGGATGATTCCTCAGGGGCATCATCAAAGTCTCTGGCGCTTGGTGCCCCAGAGGCATCATGGAATTTTTGTTTGACGCCAGGCACTAAAGATTGCTAAAAAGACCTCCGCACGGAATCGGTTAAATTGGTCGTGGCAATTTTGCTTATGCGCGCGAAAGGGTTCAGTACTGCAAAAGGTGTCTTTGCAAATTTGTATCGATAATCTTTATGTAGTTTAGTTATTGTGTCATTAAAACATGTATTGGTCACTTAATTCCGGTTTATAAAAAATATGTTTTCGGTTTTTCCTATAACTATAATGTCAATATAAAATTAAGGTAAAAATAAACAATCTTTAGTTTTGGATCCAATTTTGTCGAAGTTAAATAAATTGTTTTGTTATAACTCGTAAGGTAGCGGCACGCGTTGTGACTCTTAATGCCTTAGGCTTAGTTATTGTAAGTCTTATCCTAGTGTTCACTTCTGTTGTGATATTGCTCTGTGGTGTTGCCAGATTAAAAAATTAACACACCGCGAGACCATAGTCAATATTTTACATAAATTGACTCTAAGTCTGTTGAGAGGTGCATTTTTAAATACTTTAGTTATCAATAAAATTTCGACACAAGCCAGAGCTTTTCATGCGGCTTGAAGAAGGGTCAAATAAGACTGGCCTTTACCCACATAAGTGAATGTTCAAATATTGTATATATTGAGGGATTACGATTTAAAAAATCATTTAATTGACGCCAGTAGCGCGTCAAAAATTTTGTAATACTGTGAAAAAGGTGCCTCCTGATGCTTAAACCAGAAATTTCAATTAACTGTTTATCTAACAACTCAAAAAATATTCTAAAATGAAGAAAAAGCGTATTTGCTCAATATCGTACGAATTGAACACTTAGATTTTTACATTTCGTTCCTCTAGCATGTGGACTAACATCTTGTCACGACCGACAAGACTAGTTTCACAACAGCACCATTCCGAATTGTCAAATTAAGCTATAGAGGCAGGGGAGCTTATTGCAGTGTAATATAATCTGGCATATCCATATGTAACACAAACCAGTACAAGTATTATGTGTGAACTCTCAACAATCCGGCAGTCTTCACTCACGTAACTGATGAAGTACAAAATTTTACCCTTTTACTGTTCGACTCAATTCTACGAGGGAGAGGCAATATTTTACTACCTACTTTATAGTGTAAATACTCGTTGTATAATTAATATATTTGTAGAGCGGTCTATTTGGTTTGTGAAGTTATGGTGTCCAGCGAAACTTGACTCAACCAAACTGTAGTCAACTAGCTAACGAAAAATTATTTAACTTGTACTCTTAAATGGTTCATCCAAAATGCTCACGCCGTGTAATTTTTTCGTAAATAATGTTGAAATTGTAATTATTGCAGACTGAAACATTTTATTAGACACTCGCTTGACATAAGACACTGTGACGTCACTATGCCGTATTTCTATGGTAAAATGTGTTTTTGACATTTCATAAAGAGTAGCTGATTTGACTGGTAGTCAACTACCGCAATGATCAGATAAAATGCTATTTCTGCGCTATTTCTATTTACTACCGATCGGCTTGGTCGATATATTGTACAAGTTTTACTAGTCAGTTGATTATTTTTTTTTATCTGCGATTTATTTTATATTATTAGGAAGATTTTATTAAATCGTTTCACTTTAATAGCTTTGGTAAGCAATCAGATTTGTGCTGTTCGTTTTTCCATATATTCTGAAAGCTACTTGCTTTTCTGAAATAAGTAATTTACTAGCTCGAGACATGGTAACACAGGGTCTTGTTATCTAGTACAACATGTCTCATCGAAATCAGAACCTATCGTAAATTATTTGAAGTTTTAAATTGCCAAAAATACTTTGACCATTTTAAACTGTTTGTTAGGTATTGAGAAACAATTGTCAAGTTTCGCTGGAGCTGCTCGCTTTGTTATTTTAATTTAGCTTTAAGAAGCAAGTCTCAAAGACTACCGGGCCCTCGCCGCGGGGGCCCCTAGCGTAAGCGTCTAAAGACAACGGTCACTAATGTAGTAGTGCTTTGTAACTAGTCCTAAGTCTCAACATGAGATAATACAATTTTTAATTGGAAACTACTTTTTTGTATCATTTATCTCCCCTATGGTTGTAAGTGCTCAAACCTGGTCTTCCTGAACCCTGGCTCTGACATACCTTAGTCCTTATCCAAAATCTTTATTGCCAAGCATCTGTAGCTCTACAATATTTATGTACTTACTTATGTAGGGACATCAACATGAACGTTAACTGGGAACAACGCCATCTTTCGGCATGATGTCCAACTAACAACATGAAATACGAAGACTGAATCGCGATATCAATGTTTACAGTTGAGCTAAGTTTTGTCTTAAAACGGGCAAATTCGCTGCGAATACTTTTTAGCGAACTCATACACACTTTTCTGATAAGTATTAACTGACTGACTAGATGTGAACTATCCTGGCTTAGTAAAAATATGTTGGCTAAAAATTTACCAATGAGGAAAATAATTTAAATATGAAATGTATAAAGGGGGCAATGATTTATATGACACGATCACTCGAGGAAAAAATATGGCATTGTGTTAGAGGCTCATTGTAATTATATTCTTTAATGAAAACTAGATTGTTGGGTGGACGTTTAAGGTGTTTTGATCCATCGAGTTAAAGGAAAATAAAACGCATAAAAAATGGACAACAATTTTATTTTATACTTACCTATATTTATAGAAAGATATTCTTATTTTGGGAAAAAAATACAGCATTCCGGGGTCAAATAATCAAATTTTGCTCCGGCAAAATCAAGAAGCATGGCATTATACCCTTAGTTGTTTAAACCTGTAGTAAATAAAGGCATGTACATTGTACTTACCAACATAGATAGATAGCTCTAGCTAAGGAAATTAGGAACGATTTTTGTAGTGTCCCTTACGCGTAATCTATACTTCTATACTAATATTATAAAGCTGAAGAGTTTGTTTGTTTGAACGCGCTAATCTCAGGAACTACTGGTCCGATTTGAAAAATTCTTTCAGTGTTGGATAGTCCATTTATCGAGGAAGGTTATAGGCTATATATCATCACGCTACGACCAATAGGGACGGAGTAGCAACGAGAAATGTTACAAAAACGGGGAAAATTATGACGCTTTCTCTCTTATGTGACGCAAGCGAAGTTGCGCGGGTCAGCTAGTAGACTCTAAAACTCTGTCCTAAGTCATCGCACAGACGAAGTCGGGCACAAGCTAGTTTAATATATTTGTAATTTGTCCATCCATACAACACCATACATTTTTTGAAATATTTAATTAGATTACTTATACCTACAACTTTCATTTTATACATGAACAGCAATGACTTTTAATTCTGTTAATTTATTAGACTGTTCTAAATTCACGGATACTTACTTACTTCACTCAATAGGCGACGCATAAAAAGAGAATCAATGAACATTCTTATTTTGTAATAGGTAAGTTTTGTGTACTTAGATTAGTGTTTGACCTGACTGCCTCCGTGGCGCAGTGGTTTAAGTCGCCACGCCGCTACGATTGCGTCGGGAGGTCGTGCGTTCAATTCCCACATGGGATAATTAATTGTGCGATCCACAAATAATTCTTTCGGGTCTGGTTTTATTTTGTGTCCGGTTTTTGTATGTTTGTAAAAGTCCCCGTGACACAAGAGCAATTCTTAGTGCTGCAGGAGTTGTCTTTTGATAAAGAAAAAATTACAGTAGGTGCAAATTAATTGGTACAAGGTATGCCCAGTGTGTCTTCGAAATAGAATAGGGTAGTGTCATATACATACTTACAATTTTACAAATACGTAGAGAGAGAAAAGAGGGGGAGAGAGTAACAGAGCGAGGCCCAGGGATTAATTGAAGTTATTCAACCAATATCCCTATCCGACTAACTAGCAGAGCGAATCTTAGTAGAGAAAACTGTTCAATGTAAAAAGGAGCTTTAACGTGTAGAGTTAAGGTTTATAATAGCCTCTAAATACTAGCAGAACCGGCAGAGTGTTGTGAAATTTAGAGACGCACGAGTGCAAGCCAAATAGAACTTTATTACCTGTCGAAATAATCACTTATAGAAATATCTTTGTAGACTTAGTTTGCGAATGTACGGTTCTATACTGACTGTAGTCAGTTGAGAGTGTAGGAAGTAAGGCACACACATATTCGGTTCAGCAATATTTATCGAACAACAAAACCGACTCAACTCACTTGCTCGGCTTTTGCCGATCCATCATCTCCACATATTCGGTTATGCCGCCCGGCTATAAATGCTGAACCGAATATGAGTGTCGTGAGCCTTACAGTTACCTATATTTGTGATACCAAAGTTGTCTCTACCGGTGCCCAGCGAAATCATTATGAACTTGCAAGAAAAACACATTACCGTGATAAGATATTGAGAGAGTCGTTGACAGCGGATTTCAACGAAAAACTTCGTGACCATAATAATAGTTTTTATAAGGATTTGTCCACATAAAACGACATAGAAAATAAAGTCTAGTGCCTTGGGAATACCACTGAAATACACCAAAATAATACCAAAAGATAGAACATGTAATAGAACCTTTGTCAAGTAAACGCCTGAACAGTTCTTCATAAACATATTGTTTAACTCCCGGTTTCTGAGCACATTTAGCGGTAGTTTATCTATTTAATAGCATTTTTTTTCTTATAATTTTAAACGCTATTGAATAGATCTACCGTTAAATGTACCTCAGAAACGGGGGTAAAACATTCTGATGCTTAGGTAGTTTGGGAAAAAATGACATAAATAAACACACATATTCGGATATCAGCAGTTCTCGAAAGGGAGCATGTCGGACCACCGTTAATCCATTTTATGCTGTGTCCAGACCTGTGCGCATGTTCGCACGAATACGACAATAATGGGTAACATTTTATAATCTTCACCACTCACTATCAACTCATATCTCTTACTGAATTAACCCTACTCAGCAACAACTATCAGCTACAGGATTGGGATAATAATTAAAATAGTATATTTTTTTTATTTATTTATTTAATTCAAATAATTTCCAACTTATATAAATGTTATAATAGTATGGTTCTATGACAGGTATATACAACATTATTTTCATTATTTCTATTGTGTATCTAGAGCTATGGATAAATTAAAAGATATAGATTTAAATATATAATTTTACATACTTATATTTAATATTTTTCTACTATTTGCTTTACAATATTGTTCTTAGACTGTTTATGACGATGACTAGAATCATTTGGAAGTCACCATGTATATTATTATTCTATTATAAGATTCGCAACAAGGGCTATTTATGCAGCAAGAGGAGAAAAGGCACGTTAATGTGACTCGAATTATACACCAATACCAAACACCTTACTCGGTTCATTTGGTCAAACAGCTCATAAACTCAATAAACATCAACAATACTGTTTAAAGTCATATTTGTATAAGTACTCTACAAGTGGCTAGTGTTAACATGCTCATGTGACCTTACAGCTTTTAACTTTCAAAATAGCGGCTCAGCTTTCTTGAAAGTTGGCAAGTGAAGGTATTAATTTGTTGCAGATTGTTGTACAAAGGGCAACACTAATTAATAATGTCCAGTTATCTTTGCGAAGATTAATAATAACTTTTTAGGCAGACTTTTTGGATCACGTTTATGAACAAGAGCTGGTATCAACATAATAATAATTCATCGACAGCACATTCTGGCTTCAAGCACTTGTACTTTAAACGCGAATGCCCCGTCTCCTCAAGGTGTGGAAAGATCACCACAAATGAACCCTCATGCGATTTTAATTGTGATTTTATCTAGGACAGTACTACTTGAGGAAGTCTGAAATTTACAAGTAAATACATCGGCTGTAGGTTTTGGTACAAATAATTAATCTGAGAGGTCATCAAGCACCATACTGAGCTTAAATAGGTAACATAGATCTAGCATGAAGCGACGATCATGTCATTTAACGAGGTAACACAACGTTCAGCATTCCTCGTAACATTTTGGCGTACTAATCTTATTCAAACGTTTTATATTAGGACCCACGGGGCCCCGCAGTGGCGTGGCTAGCGATGGAGCAAGCCTGACGTACTGACGAAAATTTTGGTGTTTATGTTTTCAATAAAAGTGTATTCAAAAGTCCCAATTGTCCCTAATTCCAATTTGGAATGAAAGCCAGGCGAACGCGTGAGTCGAATAACGTTATATAACAACATGAATATAAATTTGTTTGTGAAATAAATGGTAGAGCAAGCCTGGCTTTTGGGCTTGCACGGAGGCGCCGCCACTGGGGCCCGAGTATAGGTACGGCGCGACGTAACATTGCGATACTTGACTACACACACATAACCGCATGGAGGAGCCATGGCGCCGCGCCACCGGCCCGTCACACATCACACACCCGCCGGGACTCCTTATGTACAAACACAGTGAACAATATACCAGTCGATCGGTGCCTACACCACTCTTCTTGCGTGGTGTTAGTCGAAGTAGGTAACGCCAATTATAGTCACAACATGGTTGCGACTCAAACTCGTAGCAATGAAATTTTGAATAGCTTCGCTGTGTCGCCGGGCGCAGTCCACTGTGCCCGTACACTTACACATCGTCGCACGTTGTCTGCGGCGCGACTTCACATCAACATAATTATACTGAGAACATTCGGTTCCGCTCAGATCGCAAATACTTATTTGCGATACGATGTCGCGCCGCACTGATGTGTGACGGCTCATAGTCTACTAAGTACTTTACAAAATGTGGTCGATCCGTTCCTTAACGCTCTGCTAATACGCAGAACGTTAAACACCGAACCGTCATAATTAGCAGTTGTAAATATAATATTTGGGAACAATAGGTTTGTCGCCTATCGCCAGTCACGTTATCGTTCGACACTTTCGGAACAGTTCCGTGCGAGCGACCACGAGACGCCGCGACGCGACAGGGAGAATAGAAAGGCGGTCTTGATATATATGAGGTACTTTATTTTTATGTTACATATAATTTAAAAATTAAACTCAATCACTAAATAAAACAACGTGTCTAGTGACTATAAAGTTTTATTTTTTTTTATATTAGGTTTATATATTTTTTCTGTTAATAATTTATGTACATGAAAGTGTCGCGGGGGAGATGGAGGCAGCAAGCCCGCGAGCGGCGCGGCGTGTCCGCAGCGAGCGCCCGGCGCGCGCGCCCGCCTTGAGCCCGAGGCGGGCGCCCGCGTTAGATGAGGCGCTCGCTCAGCCAAATTCAGGAGTCGCGCGACCGAGACTCGGCCCGCTCTCGCTCCGCCCGCTCGCGCTCGCGCTCGGCGCGCTCGGGGCGCTCGGCGCGGTCGGCTCGGTCGGCTCGCTCGGCCCGGTCTGGCGAGCGCGGCATGCTCGGCTCCGTGTTGCGGCGCCGCACCTTGCCGCGCTTCTTCAGCATGGTGGCCTGCGGACGGGGCGCGACTGGCAGCGGCGGGGCGGGGCGCGCGCGGCGGTCAGGGGCCAGTCGCCGCCGACGACGCGCCGGCGCCCGACCCGCGCTTGGTTTTCTTCAGCATCGTCGCCTGCCACACACGCACGTCAGCGGCCCGCCCTGCCCCGCCCCGCCCGCCACACCCGATACGCCCGCCCGCCCTACGTACACCTGACCGCGACTGACCGCGACTGACCCGCGCGTGACCCGCGTCTCGTCACCCCGCTGTCCCCTCGCGCCGACACATTGTGCTACTAGGTACTTATTGTTGTGGCAGAATCGTAAAATATTTACAAAGCGATCAAAATCATAGCTCTAATTCTGAGTGCCCAGCGGTATAAAGTAAAAGTAATTAGCCGCGTGTACGTAATAGCGATATATTGATGTCAGGTGTACGTAGGTGGTCATCCGTCGGCAGCGGATCGGGCGTGTAGCAAGCCGCGGTTCGACGGCGCGCGCTCGCCGCCGCTCGGTCGAACCGCGGCTCTGTATGAACTAGTGGTAACATCGGTGCTGAGTGGAGTTTGAGTGCTCGGGCGTAACGTGACTCGGGACGGTTTATCGTTTAAATTAACACAAAGTTCCGCTTGATCATATATACACATTTTAAATATGGCAAATATTACACCGATTAAAGCACTATGCTAGTTAAATGGTTGTTAGGCATAAGACTTCAAAAATACTTGGTTAAATTATGTGATGCTGAAATATTAATTTTACTACAGTTTTGTTTACATGTTGCTAGACATGTTGTAATTGTTCTATAAAATAGTTGACTATTATTAAATTGTATTATGTCTTATAGACAGACCAAGCGGAACTTTAACAATCGAACACTGTTTAGTCGAATATATCCAGACATTAAATAAGCATTAGTAAATTTAGACCCGGCTCGGGCACAGGCAAGCGAGCACATGCAAACATTTAGTATTATATTCTATCAGAGCTGAATATCGTTTTTATTCAGTGTGTTTGTTAACTGAAGGTACTGTTGTAAGTATTACGATTATCTTTAAAATATGTTTAATTTATAAACTCTTATACTGAAAATGTAATGTCACTAGTAAAAGAACTAATCAATCGATATTAATGCCAAACCTAATCTAAATTACATAAACGCTGCCTTATTTTAGGCATCAAATAAAAAGCTTTCTTTGGTAGTTACAGCACCTAACATTTCTTTAACTCTCCTCTCTCTCTTGCATCATAAGACGAAGTAGTTTAGTAGGTATTTCTTTTCTACTCTTAGAGAATAAACTCACAAAATTTAGAAGAAATTGAAAGGTAGTTAGTGTGCAATTAATCAACAGTATGACATTGAACTCTGATAGAAGTAGAGTATAATCGTCAGGTGTATGTACCTTGAGCGCTGACTTGAGCACCACGACTTCGCTGGGCGCGGCCACCCACGGCTCCCCGTCCACCTGCACTGGGATCTCGCTCTTCAGGTTGATTTTGATGTGCCCTCCCTGAAAATGTTATGATATTTCAGCCACGGTTCCTCGCCAACGGTAGTAGTGTAAGCCAGCCTTTGTGTTATTCTTTCATTAATCATATTAATTGCGCTGAAAAGCTTCGTTTATCGAGTGTCAGGACACTTTAAATATTCTATTACTTTAATATTATAGCTATTCTTCTTATGTAATATATTAGGTCGGGGAAAGTCTTTTCGCATTATAGTATGTATGAACTTGTAATAAAATCTCTTTGGCTTCAAGAATCTCAAATAAGTACACGGTTCATTAGGTGTCTTTCAGTGAGCTCGTGAGGTACCCAAATATCGAGCTTTTTTGTGTAGAGAAAAGATTTTATTACAAGTTCAATACATACTATAATGCGAAAAGACTTTTTCCCCGACCCAATAGCTATCTTAGTTCAAACAAATAAACAGCTATAATCAATAAGGTTACTAAAGTGAAAGAGCAGTGAGTATCGTATGTACCTGCGCTATTCGCATGGCGCCTCGTAGTCCGGACTGTATTTGTCCGAGGTGCACCACGCCGGTGACGCCCACGATCTCCAACATGCCGTCCCAGTGGTTGGGCTTGCTGAACTGGTCGTCCTTCTCCGGACCCCACGGGTTCGCTCCCGAACCCCAGCTGCAAGTGAACGTTACGTTATTAAGGTCAAAAATAAGCTACACTACTTTATATACCAGTAATTTGTGTCCAGTTCGACCGCGCGGCCATAGCGTTTTTTTTTAAAAAAAACCATGACAACTTTTTGTAAAAATTTGTCAAAGTTGATTCCCAAAACCATAAATTTGTCAAAGATACGGTTAAAAAGTTATAAGGGTTTGAACATGGCCGCGCCATTGAAACGCGGCGAACCGCGCGGCCACTGAGATCTTTAAAACTAAGCCTTGTAGAGACCTGAAATTTACGCAAATGCAAGATTTAATTTGTAAAAAAATTGTAAAAATATAAAAAAAATACTCAGGTTTATAGTTTAAGAGCTATAACACTAAAACCGAATGGCCGCGCCATTGAAACGGTGGAGAAAACGCTATCGCCTGTATCTCACTGAAAAAAAATCGCAGAGGCGTGTAGTTTATTGTAATTACCCAGATTTGAATTTGTCGAAACTAGGAAAAATACAACAAAAAATCCTAGGTTTATATTTCAGGAGCTATAAGACTAAAACGATATGGCCACGCCATCGAAACGGTGAATAAAACGTTATTTCGCCTGTATCTCGCTGAAAAAGCATCGCAGAGGTCTGGAGTTTTTTGTAATACCTAGATTTTAATTTGTCAAAACTAGTAAAAATACAATAAAAATTCTTAAGGTTATATTTCAGAAGCTGTAAAACATTATCAGTATGTGGTGCGATAGGGTGACCATGTCTTATTGTTTACAGAATACTTTCTACTTATTGTTACAGAAATTATAATTCAAGGATTCTAAATAAAATTAAAATGAAACCATAAATATAAAAACAATTATGTTTATTGATTTAAAAGTCACATAAATCACAGAATGTTACAAATTAAAAAAAAAACTCAAAAATCACAGATTGTTTACTTACACTAAGATATAATCAAAAATCACAGATTGTTTACTTACACTAAAATATAATAAATAATCACAGATATTTTACTTACACTAAGATATAATCAAAAATCACAGATTTACGATTCAAAATTTAATGTATGGTTTAATAGATGATGACTAAAACACTTTATATTTAATGATAGCGCAACTCAATTATAAGTAAATTATGTTTATATTTTTTCTATTTTTCATTTTATATCTGACTTAGTGTAAGTAAACAATCTGTGATTTTTGATTATATCTTAGTGTAAGTAAACAATCTGTGATTTTTGAATTTTTTTTTTATATTGTAACATTCTGTGATTTATGTGACTTTTAAACCAATAAACATAATTGTTTTTATATTTATGGTTTCATTTTAATTTTATTTAGAATCCTTGAATTATAATTTCTGTAACAATAAGTAGAAAGTATTCTGTAAACTATAAGACATGGTCACCCTATCGCACCACATACTGATAATGTTCTACAGCTTCTGAAATATAACCTTAAGAATTTTTATTGTATTTTTACTAGTTTTGACAAATTAAAATCTAGGTATTACAAAAACTCCAGACCTCTGCGATTTTTTTTCAGCGAGATACAGACGATAGCGTTTTCTCCACCGTTTCAATGGCGCGGCCATTCGGTTTTAGTGTTATAGCTCTTAAACTATAAACCTGAGTATTTTTTTTATATTTTTACAATTTTTTTACAAATTAAATCTTGCATTTGCGTAAATTTCAGGTCTCTACAAGGCTTAGTTTTAAAGATCTCAGTGGCCGCGCGGTTCGCCGCGTTTCAATGGCGCGGCCATGTTCAAACCCTTATAACTTTTTAACCGTATCTTTGACAAATTTATGGTTTTGGGAATCAACTTTGACAAATTTTTACAAAAAGTTGTCATGGTTTTTTTTTAAAAAAAACGCTATGGCCGCGCGGTCGAACTGGACATAGTAATTTTATGCTATGCGCATTTTCTTACGTGATATTAGTCTCAATCATTCCAAAATCCACCTTGCAAAATGTTTTCTTTTTTGCATCTAAAGGCTTTGCCTCTAGTCTTAAGCCATTTTGTACGTTCAAATCTTAATGTCTTAGTAAGCATCAATAATTGCACCTGTAGAATCAAGGTAGTAGTATTGTAACTAACCTGAGTATATTTAAAATGATGATGCCCTCGAGCGCCGGCAGTTCTACGAGCTTGCCGTCCACCTCCAGCCGGATGGCTTTGTGCAGGTCCTTGCACATCTTGCGACCCACCATCTTGCGCAGGCCCATCTTCACGTACACGCCCTTGTTACGGAGCCTGCAGGAGCCAACACACGGTGAAAATATCACACGAAGAACAATATAACGAAATCAACAAATAACACTTCAGTATAATTTACGATTTGAGACAAAAGTCCAATGTTTACACCGAAACGTTTAAAAGTTAATACGTTTTAAAAAAATTGAGTCTTAAAAATAATTACGTTAAAGCATAAAATTATTGAACATTTCCATTTCTTTTTTTATGTACCGGAATCGTTGACACTCACACATATGTAAAGTTATGGTTTCTCGATTTTTTTAAGGCGAAATTTCTTGTTTCTCGTGCCGCGGTCTATCAAAATATCAACAAAAACGGCGGAGCTGAAATTTTCTTTTAAATCGCTGTGGTACAGAGTATTTCTATTTTTACAAAAACGTTTAAAACGCGAAAGGTTATAGCTAGAACGTACCTGCTATTAAACTTATTGGGATTCTCCTCACGAGCGTTATGGAAGTCCAAGCAGAGGTCGGCGTCGATGCCGATGCCGAAGTAGTTGTTCATGACGAGGATCTGCGAGTTGTCCTCACTCTGCGAGCCTGTGGTCACAGACGCTGCAAGTCACGCCGTTAGTCAGCACTACTCGGTGATGGAGGTGATTAAACTTGGACCAAGTGATATGACACGATACGCCACTCAAGCCTGCTCAAAGTCAACTACGCCTTTTTGCATTTTTTTTGCTTTGAATATGTTTTGTTTTTTTTTTATATATCGATACACGTTTGATCGTTGACGTAACAAAAATACAATCGAAGCTTAATTTAGTTCGAGTTATTACTTACTTAACTTGTTAGCTCTTAATTACATTTTAGAAGGTACAAATTATCTAGATTAAAGCAGTATTACGCTTATAGACTAGCGTTGAACGTCATGACTGAAAGTGATTAAATGGCGATGTAAGAGTGACTAACCAGGTAGCTGCTTGGAGAGCTCCTTGGGCTCGTCCTGCTTATCCTCGGGATGGAAGACGACGGTCCAGCGGTCGAGGCGGATCTCCTCGGCGTCGATGACGTCACGCAGCAGAGACAGCGGGTCCTCGCACCCCGTGTAGCCGGAGCCCCAGCGGAGTGTGCGCGCTAGATCGTTACCTATATACACACATGTGTGTTTTAAACTAGTAATAGAGGTAAGATTTTTAAAAAGTTCCTGTTATGTGTTATGTGATTACCAATCTACAGAGCCTGTATAGCTTTCAAATACATACCCAAATTGTGGAGAGAAGCAAAGGTAGTTTTCCTCCCCAAACCAGGTAAGGAGGACTACACTCATGCCAAAGCTTTCAGGCCAATCAGTCTTACATCATTCCTTTTAAAAACACTGGAAAGACTTGTAGACATATACCTAAGGGATGGAGTACTAAAGAACAACCCACTACATCCCCAACAACATGCGTATAGAAAAGGCAAATCAACAGAGTCGGCACTGCACAAGGTTGTGCACAAAATAGAATCGGCCTTTACAAACAAAGCCTCAACACTAGCCTCCTTCATAGATATAGAAGGAGCCTTTGACAAAACCATGCACAACAGCATTAAACATGCCCTACAAAGACTTAAAGTAGAACCAGTCCTAACTGGATGGATCACTGAACTAGTCAGCAAAAGGGCGGTACAGATAGTGGCAAACACCACAATAAGAGCAAAAGTGGTCAGAGGATGCCCCCAGGGAGGCGTCCTTTCACCGCTTCTATGGAACATAGTAGTTGATAGCCTCCTAACTAGTCTAAACAAAAAAGGGTACACTACTATTGGATATGCAGATGACCTAGCAATACTGATAAATGGGACAGCTGAAAACGTACTATGCAAAATAATGCGCTCAGCTTTTCAGATTATAGAAAACTGGTGTGAAGAACACCAACTATCAGTAAACCCCAAAAAAACAGAACTTATCCTTTTCACCAACAAAAGGAAGTTACCGGACCTCGAACTACCAAAACTATTTAACACCAAACTCACCCTGTCAACTCAAGTGAAATATCTGGGCATGGTTCTTGACAACAAGTTGAATTGGGCGAGTCATATTGAAGCAAAAACTAGGAAGGCCTGCATAGCGTTCGGCCAGTGTAGAAGAATGGTTGGTAACAAATGGGGTCTCAACCCAAACATAACACTCTGGCTATACACATCAGTTATCAGACCTTCTATCACCTACGGAGCAGTTGTATGGTGGCCCAGAACACAACTGACAACGGTAAAAACAAAACTCCAGAGCACACAACGCCTAGCATGTGTAGCCACCACTGGATGCATGAAAACCACTCCATCAAATGCACTTGAGTACCTCCTAAACCTCAGGCCCTTAGATTTGGTTATACAGGAGGAGGCACAAGCGGCTGCCTTAAGACTAAAAGCAAACGGGCTATGGCAGCAGAACCCAGAAACAACACACACCAAAATTCTGCAATGTATCTTGAAGGAAATACCACTTCTCGATGCACCTACAGATAAAACGCCATGTCACCACGTTTTTGACAGAAGATACAATATCCAACTCAAAGAGGAATCTAAAGATGACTCTGGCATCAACGAAGTTAGGATATACACTGACGGATCCAAAACCGCATTTGGTACAGGAGCCGGCGTCTTCTCGAACGATCTAAATATCAAAATATCAGCCACCCTAGACAAACTAAATACAATCTTCCAAGCAGAATGTATAGGAATCACTAAGGCAGCACAAGCAGTCGCAGCCAGAGATGTCAGAGACTTTAAAATAAAAATTGTCTCGGACAGTGCATCCATGCTACAAGCCTTACAAAATAACGTTATAACATCTGCCCTTGTTCTGGAATGCCATAATGCGCTCCAGGCTATTGCACGTACGAACACAGTTACCCTGCAATGGATCAAAGGGCACAGCAATTCAATGGGAAACGATGCAGCTGATGAACTAGCTAAAAGGGGATCAAATGGAACAGTACTTGGACCGGAAACACTACTGCCTATCCCCCAAGCACAAATTAAATCTTGGCTGAACAGAAACACCGAAGCGAAACACCTAAAAGAATGGAACAACAGCAAAGGTTGCAGGCAAACTAAGGCTGCAGTTCCGGTGGCACCTAAGAATCTTGCCCGCAACCTTATCAGTCTAAAAAGGGACAAAATACGCAAGGTAATAGGAATCCTAACCGGCCATTGTCCCCTAAACAAACATCTATGTACAATAGGCGTGACGGACAGCCCTCTGTGCAGAGGATGCATGGAGGCAGAGGAAACACCACAACATGTACTCGTGGAATGCAACAGCGTGGCGGACCAACGAGCGCGAACAAAAATATTGACAACAACACTCCAGGAAGCCTGCAGCAACTTGAAAAAGCTACTGAAGTTCTGGGAAGAACTAGGATGGCTGGAGTGAGGGCGAATCAACGCAACAATGAGAGAGGGTAGATACACGCACAAAGGCCCATTTAAGAGGCTAAGTGCGGAAAAAGCCCAGGAAACCTAGCCTATGTGTTATGTGGAACAGGTATGTTTTAAATTCTTCTTATTTATGCGTAAATTGGACGCGTCAAAAGTAGTGCTGTAAATATGATACTCAGTGATATTGCGCCTTTAATCTTCTCCGTTTGAATTGTTATAGTCCATAGCGTTAAGCAAACGATAGCATCCCCTTAAAATCTTAAAATGTGTAGTAAAAAGAGGTTTTCAAAGTCGATCCCTGTTGCGTCTTTTGGAAAAATAGCTAGATAACTGCACACTGCAGCATACTTTATTGGAGAAAAATAATAATTGAAGCAAAAGTTTAAGGTAGTGTGTAAATTACCAGTGCCGAGTGGCACGATGGCGCAGGGTGGGTTGGAGCACTGCGAGTCCTGGCCGACGTTGTCGAGGCACTGCAGCACCCAGCCGATGGTGCCGTCGCCGCCGCACACCAGGATCTTGTAGTTGGGAATGTGGCGAAACACGTACAGACTGACGGAGCAAAACAACTTATGTAATGTCTTAATGGCGGAGTAGACCAAGCTGGTAACAAACATGTTGGGGACTTTGCGTCCATTCAAGAGCGTTTCAAAAGGTATATTTCCCGTGGTCCCCTCTAACACTGTTCCCCGAGAGTTCTTCGCAAGTATCTAAGATATAATTCGTTAAATGAAGTGCATTCTTTCAGAATAATGCTGAAGCAATATAAGAGTAATTGCGTCCTACAAATGATTATAAGATTGAAAACATGAAATCTGGAGCGCATCAGCTGACCTCCCTGAAGTAAGTAAATGTGCTATTATTATTTTAGTACTATTCTATAAGAATAATAGGAAACAATCAAATGTAACTAGTTCGTTATTATTATTTTCTATATAATAGTTGCATGTACAAGGATACCAGGTTATCACCTTGGAATGTTATGATATCGACACAAAATTAGGGAATTTTCCTGCACGTATTATCCTTGTTGATGTCATATCTTAATTATAAATAATACAATGAGCCGATTTCAATAGCAATTGTGCATTATTTTAGATTTTACATGTTTATTTTAATTATATCGGTTGTCGACGATATTATATGGGTGTTCAAATGTACGAGTACATACAACGACTTACAGAATAAAGTGTTCACTGTTTTAAATATAATTACTACGAATGATCTTTTTTCTTATCTTTTCGAAGCTTCGGCGACAATTGTATGTTTTTTGATAATAAATATAAAAAATTGTAAAATAAACTTTATTTGAATACTCAAAGACAGCTAAAATTATGCTTTAAAACATACTTGGTGTAATATAAACGTTGTACAAAGACGAGGTATTTTTACTTACCCAGGCAGTGGACCTCCATTCTCGAGATCAAAGACCTGGTAGGGGTTGAGGAGTTTTCGGAAGGAGGAGATGAGCTCGAGCCCCTGACAGCCTCCGGACTTGACGTTGACGAACACCAGGAGTGGCTTCACTCCGCCGGGGACCATCGAGGGCTCAATGCTCGGTAGTAACATTACTGTGGAATAAGTACCAGTTAATATCATTTCTAGAAAGTTCCTATGCTTATATATAGAGGATCAATCGCAAACCATATAGGTTTGCGATTGATCCTCTTGTGATGACCTCTTGCTATGTTTCAAACACATTTAAAGAAGCTTTCAGCGGTTTTTTAGACACAATATAATTATTTGCCGTTATAATTCATCGAAGAAGGTGTTTCGACTGTGGAAATAGCTTAAAAATATGTAGGTTTATGATTCACTTGACACGGTCTGACAAAGTATATTTTCTTCAATATTTCCAGGCAGAGCTATTTGTTAAATATGATTGTGTTTGGGTAGTGTAGTGTAGTGTATAGTTACTTGCCTAATAAATGCTTATCTTCATATTTGGCCTCTCTGAGCGCGTAGAGCGCGCGCACCGCCTTGCTGGCGTCTTCGTACGTGATCACCATCGACCCGTACTCGTAGTAGATCGGACCGATACTTGTGAATTTGTTCTCTGCGCAATAAACAACACATTTAAGTAATCCTTTAAAAATATACAACACTCAGTACTGAAGGAACACCAATTAAAATTTTGTGGACCTTGCACTATAAACAATGTCATTGAAAGTAGTATTAACATCGTTTCTCATCGTATCGCTGATCTGGCAAGCGGTGATTAATTTTCCGATTAAGAACAATAGAACACTTAAATGCTTGTAACACAGTTTGTGAGCTAAAGTGTGTACTGACCGGTGCCGAGGAACTCGACCAAGATGTTCTCGTAGTTCCGCTCGGAGAGGCCGGGCGGCAGCGAGGCCACGAACAGCGCGAGCGTGGGGCCGTGCGGGTCGCGGCGCGGCTGCAGGTAGAAGCGAGCCAGCTCCATGCGCCGCACCGACTCCCGCGCCAGCCGCACCACGATGCGCCACGGCCGCTCCTCCTCCTCCAGCACGCGCTCCGACACTGCACACACATCACGTTAAACCTGAACATTTCACTTAGCGAACATTAAGTTTTAAGTTCTTGAAGGAAATAGGTATTTGTTGATCGTATTCTTTTGGAGTCCCGGCTCTTGGCGTTTAGATAAGTATCTGGAAAGTTGGCTGAACAAAATCTGTGCTTAAAAATAAGTGAACGCATACCGCCGCGGTCGAGCAAGATTTCTGAGCAGCGATAGTCCTGCACAGCTTGTGCGGGGTCGAGGCCGAAGCGTTCGAGCGCGGCGGCCATGAGGTCGGCCACGGCGTCGTCGCCGCCGCAGTGCACCGTCACGAACGTCTCGCCCGCGCCCGCCACGCGCCCCGGGTACACCCGCACCTCGCCGCCACCCGTCTCAGGCTCCCTGCATCACACAGTAGAATGTTATGCACTGCTGTACACGCCATTGAAATCTGCATCTTTAATGTACAGCAATATCATGCCTATACAGTACTTACGCCACCGATGCTCTACGAATACACAGATTTAGTTCGAACTCGGGACGGCCGGGCCGTGATGACTCACTCCCAGGACGCGTTACCCTTACAACCGGAGAGCTGATAACTCTAGCTCGACCTCGATGCAGCTCTTCTCAGAGTCATGCCTCGGTCAGTAGCCACTCTGACTTCATTTCAAGAGAGATAAGTTTTACAAACAATCAGCGGTAAGCTGCCGAATAAAAGACTATCGCAGGAGGATGGACTCACTTGAAGCGCAAGAAGAGCGCGGGTCTCTTGTTGGGCAGGCGCGTGACGCGCGCCAGCGGCGTGGGGTCCTTGAGCGGCGGCTCGTCGCCGGCGAGCGCGTCGGTGAGCTCGAACAGGTCGGGGTCGCGCGCCACGTGGAACGCGCGCAACGCCGCTGCCACCAGCTCGCGCTCGTTCCAGTTGCGGCCCACCACCACCGGCCGGTACAGCCGCCGCGACCATGCAGCCTCACCGTCGTACACCTTTACCACCTCTGTTAAACACCCACGCTTGTCATGTACAACGATTCTTACGAGTTTCGGTCTAAGGTATCGTTTTAGTTTTTAAAGGTTCTAACTGGTCGGTTCAAAACATATTACTTTAATTGTGCTAATATAATTCATAGTGCGTGGTAGCATTACCTTCATCCCGATCATCGGGCGTACGGTCCCGGTGTTGCTTATGATCGGGTCGGTGGTCCTGGTCAGCGGGCGCGCCCGTGGAGCCGCCGCCCGAGCCCGAGCGCCCCTCGCAGCCCGAGCTGAACTCCTCGCTGACGCTGCGCGCTGCAACACCCATATCGCTCACATACACACCCCCGTACGCCCCCCCAATACGACTCACCCACTTTGTCTTTGCTCATTACGACTTTGTGTAGAAATAAGATCGTAAATCTTATAACTTCACAAACGTGCACCCGTTTTGTGTAACACAGCCAAGTCTGTTCGACTTCGCTCGCCAAACGCAATCACTCCAAAACTGGTTGATTAATGCACTATAGGATTCAAATGTAGTTTTGTGTGGACATGTTATTTGGTAAGCGGGTGTTGGGAATGTTTAATCCAGCAGCTCTCCTATAAGCGAAAACGCAGGGAAATAGGTATGTCAGTCTTATTATAACATTTTACATATTACCCATTTATTTAGGTTTACTATACGTTGAGATATTGGTTGTTTGTTAACCTCTATTATTATCTATTCTAGATTTGATCAGCTTTTGAATTAAAAGCCAAAATCTCAATGTATAGAATAATTACAGCTTAGTTTTACATTATCTACTAACATTAAGTTGTATGATACCACTGCAAAACAATTTTTCATAATTACACACATTATAAACATTATCGTGATGTATCATACAATAACACATACCTATTTTAGGACATCATAGTTTAAAACGCTAAACCTTATCCTGCTGTTTATTAATCGGGGAAATAATCCAAATATTCCAATAAATTAACCGATATAATTGATTAACCTAAACATTGTCCTGTCCGTGGCTCGCAGTCAATGCGGTTGAACTATGAGGTCCTATACAAAAGCAGCGTTGGACACTTAAGCATATATACATACAATGTATGTTATTCTGGTTGGTCCGTCTGTTACCTTAGTGCCGTTGGAATACTGCATCATGAGTATTCTTGGGCTGGCCGGTCACGGAGTAGTGTGAGGGAGTGGCAAAGAGCAGATTGAATCAGGGATTCACTCAACTACAAGACAGGGGTGAGAAATTATAGGAAAAGTGGAGAAATTTAGATAATGAATATTAATTTAAAATATTTACAGGAAAAATGTTTATATTACAGTGGATGGTTTTTGGAACGACTTGGCCGGCGCGGCGATGTTGAACAATTTTGTTCATGATTTAGTGGAATAGAAACAGAGCAAGTAAATGTGTGAAAAACGGGCAACATGAAATTATAGTAATTAGATTACAGTAAGTATATTTCTTTTCTTTATTGAAGTATCTCCGAAATGGTAGCCAGAGAACTTGCTTCTTTAAAACGACAGGTATTTATTAGTTTAGATTTAAACAATAATCACACTTATAAGAAGGCGCGTGCCCATGAGCATGGGGAATCCAAAAAACTTTATTAATAGGCGTTACAGTTTCATTTACTCGTACATAGAAGTCGACTAATTGGAATCGGTCGGTATTGAGACGTGAGGTAGAGAGGCACAGTGTCACTGTTACGTGGATGTTATAAAGCTAGCGGGTTGTCTTTGCTCCATGCACACACTAAATAGAGGTGAGCCAGGACGTGTAGAGTTGGGAGCGTGTGTTCTAGAACGATGTACACAGGCAGAATGTATCCATTACCACAGCCATTCTAGAGAAGCTATCCATATCTTTAGGCTTGTTTGGTTTCTGATCGTGTTCTGCATGCACTACATTTTTCTTGAGATAAAGTGGAGATGTGATCAGATAAACATAATAGTACAGCGTCTAGAAGGAAGGTATAAGCTTACGGCAAAAGCTTACGAAACGCTTCACTTCACTGAGCGCTGCGTTGTCTCTGAGTTGACAGGTCAGTGAAGTAACATGCACTGAGATGTACCGATTAGAGATATGGCATTGTCTATTGGACTGAATCATGTAGGCAAACTATAGTCAGGGCAAAATACAAGGTTTGACGACTGTATCGGCTTGAATCGTAAATCGGTACAACTGTTGAAGGGTAGAGATGCGGGTGTGTGGACGGCGCGTGGGAGCGGGGCGGGTTACCTCTGGAGTAGGGAGGCGAAGCGCCGCCGTGCGGGCTGCAAGCGGCGGGCAGCAGGCGGCGCGCCAGCGTCACCAGCCGCGCCGGCGCCCAGCCGCCCGGCTGGCCAGGCTCGGCCCGCGCTGCCCCAACACACACGCTCACTGCGCCGCCATGTGCCATGTGCCAGCGCCCTACACCGCCTAACCTCCGCCTACACCGCCTACGGTCCCCAGTACCGGGCGCCCTCAGCCACGCACGATCAGCACAGCTCCCATACTCTCTCTTATCTACTGTGCGTTCAGGAGGCAATATGTGTATTCATCGAAGCCAAAGTGTACTTTAGAAAGATCATAGCTACTTCCAAACCCAATTCAAGAGGAAAAAATGCTAGTGAAAAAAGAAAAATGTAATAGTTTAAAAGTAGGTATAAACGGTGTCGTTCAGTAGAACGTGGTCACCTGGCAAGCTCTGACCGTGTGTGCCTGTCTCTATGTTCGGACTACTAAGCGAGGCCTATACTAAGTAAGCTCGCCGATTGCGTGGCACATGTAGGTGGCGGGAAGCGGTGCGGGGCCGGGCCCACTGCGGGTCATTTCGGGACACTTACGGCATCCGAAGTCCCGCTGCGATGGTGGCGGGCGCACGTGGACCCCGATGATGGCTTCCATCGGGACTTCGGTCCGCGGTATCGATACAGCCGAAGGTGGTAAGAAAATCGGCTGCAACATTCCGAAGTTGCATTCCTCCGGGATCAAAGCACGGCATCCTGCGTGGCACTGTAAGACACGTTCACCGTTATTGTTACTGTACTGTGGGTAGGCATGAGTGTATGTTGCATGGAGCCGGTAAGTAACGTGTGTGTCGTACCGTGCTGCCGCACCACTCGCAGCGGTAGCCGGTGAGGCACTCGGCGGACCAGCAGGCGCGGCGACAGGCGGCGCACTTGGAGTTGGCGGGCAGGTTGCCCTCGCGCCAGTGGTGCACGTGCCGCGGCTCGCTGCCGGCGCAGTACGTTGCGTTCTCCTTGCAGTCGGCTGCCGCGAAGTCCACGCATTCTCCGTGCACGTAGTACTCGCAAACTGTTACATTACAACATATGCTACCATTCATACTTACATTATCTTCTTACTTGGGTCTCTAGCTTCATTATGCCTATTTTAAACTAGCTTAGTGAGCTACGGTTCAAAACCTCTGTGTATTTTTTTCAGCTAAAGATAAAAGTGTACACAATCCGTGAGAGCAACACACAAAATCCTTTAGCGGAACTACAACAAATCACAAAATCGTGTAGTTTAAAATAAAAAATACATTTACTTGACTCATCAGCATGCAACTTAACAGAACAAAATAAAACAGGTTAAACTGATAAACTGAAGAGAAGTAATTATTTAAAAGATAGAAAACACATGTATGTGGTGGTATACTCACTCATACAATGCAAAGCTGGTAATTCATCGAGCCGTTTGCGACACACCGTGCAGAACTTGCGCTTGTGGTGCGTCGGCTCTGACCAGCAATGAGCCACCGGGTTCTGTACAACAACAACATTAATTAAAACACATATTCATAGCTTACTAAAGCTTACTAAAGAAGCTTAGAGTATTTCCCTTTGAGTATAAGTCGTGAGTTGCTTTGCCAAGTACTTACAACTTACTTTACAATAAAAGAGAGAGATCAGACAATCCAGTGCATTTGCTGTAGAGAGAGTATCGCACTTTATCATTTAAATATCCGTACATGTAATCTTTAAAGAATTTTTCTGATTACTGTTAGTAAGGTAGTCAGCTCGCTGAAAACTCTTGTATTTTCAGATCGAATCCTAATGCTCCCCTCATTCTCTCCACATACAGTGAGTCAATCATCACTCGTTCCATAACAACAGGATCTCAAAGCAAATACGTGTAAAGTAATAATAGATGATCCTTTTAACCAAGCACACCTTCCATTTACACCTCGCATAAATAACTTGATAGCTGCTTAAACTTTAATGGCACTGTTGATTATCAGTTCCGCTGCTGAAGAACATACTCTATCGTCATCAAATTAAAGTATAGTTTCGCTTGATAACGGATTAGAAGACTAATCTGCTGTTGATTTCGAATGTCGTTGTTGGAGATTGTGCTTTATGTTGTGTGGGATTAAGTATATTTTACCTTGATAAGGCTCGGCGCTACCCCGCAGCACGGCGTTACCACCTGCCCCACGCATCGTTCGTGCACTATGAAGTTGCACACTGAAACAAAATTATATATTAGATGACGTCATTGATTGCGTGATGAAACAAGTGAAGCTCTCACTTGTTTCCAACAGTTAAGAACTCAAAGTGACGTCTCGGTGACCATTAACCAGAGCGTTAGAACCACATAACTATTCAAAGATACTATATAGTCTTGTCTTATGTTTTAGTTCAAAGAAATCACTGATGTTTTGTAAATACCACCTTCGTAGCTCGTAGCTGCTGCTACGCAACGCCTACACGACGTAGCATAAGACTTATTTTTAAACTTACGCATTCTGTGTATAGATAATAATAGAGATTGATTTCGTGATACTCTTTTAACATTCTAGATAAACACTATTTTAGATTTTAGAAGAAAAATACTAATTACGACTTTCAATGATTTTAAAAGCGATTTTAAGAACCCTATAGCATGGATATCATTATCACAAGAGTAGAGTTTGCTGATGTTACGATTGCATGACTTCACAGGTCTTTGTCGACAAAGTCGGTTAAACATCTAGCACAACCTTACGTCCTTATTAGTAACGTTTTTACAACAAGAAAGGCATTTCTTCCACTTACAGTACTTAATTAAAATACCATCAAAATATTGAATATTTGTAATACATGGTATAATAACGAGGCGCACGAATTACATTAGTGGTCACGCGATGCACCCCCGAGTTATTCCGGTCATGCTAGCCTCAGGGGATCTCATACACGCTAACTGACGGAAGGGTTACTGTCCCCTCACATGCGCTGATAACTTCCGATGATGGTTCATTAATAACTACAATGCAATAGTTTCTTAAAGCTCATAGTAGCCTGATGTATTGTGTCATAAGCATAATCAGTTGCTTATACTTATGACACAATACATAAGCAGCCTCAATGAACTGGCTACACTAGGTTGTGTAGTTGTGTAGGTTTTTAGTAATACGTTGATAATAATATAGTTTTCGACCTGAATGGCTAAGACAACTGACAGAGTTGTTTTTGCTGAGCTAATCGCAAGAACACCGTACCTAAAATTTTACGAGTATGACAAATAGTTGTTCTACAATATCTATAAGTTTTATCAAGTTAAATCAAATGAATATAATATTGTGTACAAACAGTTCAACCGCTCTATCGCCCTCTGGTTAACTAAACGTGATCATTATAGCGTTTGTTACCCTGCACAAGGGGCTGGCCAGCAATCTCGTAACGGGATTGTATTATTCAATGGTTATGATTTTTGTAGGCATTTTTATTCGTCTTCTATGAGTCTATGGTGTTGGAATTTGACTACTGTTGATTAATAAAATATCGATTATTCTGGGATAATAAGTAGTTTGGTGCCCATTACATTCTTTTCATGGTAAAACGTTGCAAGAGGTACAACAAAACACAATGAAAAAGACCCTACACAATATGTTAATAATATGAACATACATTTTTTCTCATTCTAGCTACTCTATGTTATACTATCTAATCATAAACCTTATAGAAACGCCTAAGTAATAATGCTTTAAATTTTCTTTAAATGAGCAAAGAGCAATATGTTACACGCGTTTTTACAAATCAACATGGAGTAAAGCATCATCGATTTAAAAAAAGAGCAGCATCAAATATTAGTAAATGAAAGTAGGTTGTAGTGATAGTGGCGGCAGGCGCGGGCAGTGGGCATAGACAAGCGTAGTGCCGGGAGCATGTACGGCCGCGCTCTCGGAGTCATCTCGCGCGGATCGATACCGGCGCGCATGCTCGCATCTCGCCATCTTGCCGAGACAAGGTGTTGCCAACTTATACACGTATACTCTCTTACTAATAACCTACAAATTAATGTACCACGTTTTCACAGGATAGTACATTTTGAAAAGATATGGTATATAATAAGATATGCTAGTAAAGATAAAGGTATGGTTCACTATGATGTATTTCCGAAGGTATTTGACAAAGCTGTATAAAACCATGATTCTATAATACTGTGTATTTCGGACTTGCTTATATCACTTTTTACAATTCCATAACGCTCTTACTACTCGTTATATAATGTGAAATTGAGGTTTAGACTTTACCAAGCATCTATCATGTATTGCGTTTCGAACGCATATATTTCTGAGATCACCTTATGGAGATCTACTGGAGCATAGTCTAGGTCAATAACTAGTCATGGAAAATATAAGCGTTTCTAATTCGTACTTAAGTAATTAATAAAAATAAACTGAAGTGAATACCGCATCTTAAAAAAACTCACTCAAAATCAAGATAATATTCTCACAACGGCAGAGCATCAGAGTTATTTATTTAATATTACTTTTGGGTGTTTTTTAATATCAAAGTAGCACAACTCTCAATCTTTTTAAAGATAGGAAACTAAAGACTAAGTATGCAAGTAGCTACGAGTCTGCTACGTCGTAGCAATTCGTAGACTTCAATGTTTCCAAGTACTCTGTTTTATAAAACGATCAAGTAATGCATTAAATGACCATCGTTATTTTCGGAAACATATTCGGAGTATATATACTTTCTTATTAACATTAACTATAAATAAAGGGACGAGAATCGAGAAACAAACGCAGTGATAAAAAAAATATCCTTATAAATCTTGGGAGACATTTTTTTACTTTAATATCTGCTGAATCAAGCTCGCCATGATTTATTAAATGCAAAACTTTTATAAAACCATGTTACATTTTAAATAGGTATTAACTTGAAAAAATATTACTATTTTTATGTAATATTTCCAAAAACTATAATTAAGAGTGTTAGTATCCATTTAATGATTCTTTAAGGATTCCTGCTGGGAGATGATTGACTTATGTAGCGATTCTAGTATAATTATAGAAAAAAACATTATTCGAATTAGTTTTGGGTCTAATAATAAAGAAAACCATTTACATCTCGACAGTGATAGGCAATTGTGTAATAATTCATATAAAATTGTATGGCAGATTGCCTGAATACTTGTATGCACTTAGGCATGAGTTTATAAAACGGACACAGACACTAGTTTTCACAATACTATATTAACTATTATTAAATGCTGCAAATATGTGCAAATATAAATGAAGATACCTGAATTTTGGAAACGCGAATGAATATTGGCATAACTATTTATTATTGATCGCCAAACTAAAACTCGATGGCACCAAAAATCTAAGTTGCAAGAACGAACATTGTTTGGTTATACCTAAATATACTATTTTACAAAACAAACGTAAACTAATTTTAACCACTGCTTGTCAATAAACGTAAAGAATAATATGATTTTAAACGTGGAAGGACTTTAGATCATCACTGCCAGGCAGAAAAATATTAGTAGGAATGGAGCAAAGAGTATTTTTACTCATTACATAAAAGTCCCCAAACTGGTAAAAGAAATACTGCTCACTAGATTTATAAGTGATAGTCCTGATAACTGTCAGTTAATTAATAATGTAACACTAATTAGTAATCCCGTATTTTGTAATAGGTTGTTCATTTCATGATAGACGAAAAAGTTTATTATTGAACAGATACTGATCTATGTCTGTTTTTAGAAAAGGATATTAATTGGAATCAGGCATATTAATACATCAAATCTGAAAGTTTGGTTTATAAACTGGTTAGCAATCAAAACTATAAATATTTTCCCTTCAAATTCAATCGTTTCCAAATACGGAAATACAATCAATTACAGAAGTTTTTTCGAAGCATGTTCGTGAGCAGTGATCGTTAGTCGTTATGCCAAAGTAAACACTCCGTAGGCACTGAAATAGCCCGAGGGCAATAGCCTATATCTTCATGATCACCATCTATGAAGTTCAATGTTTATATTAAAACTATATTTATGAAAGTACGGAACAAATATGATGTCCTCTGATGATCAAACGGTTTAAGGCCAGAGTATTTTTAATATGTTAAGATAAAGAGGCTTAATTGACTCTAGCTACTGAATTTTTAAAAATGGCAGTACCTTTAGCTACGAACTTTAAATTTTTTGTCCTTGTTGAATTTCTTTAGTCTACTTTCAAGTCATGTGAGTTGCATTTGGAAATAAAATCTTATTTGATCCTGAATGTATTTTATAAGTGAAAATAATTGGCCATTAATAAACATATTAAATAGTTACTTAGGTATTGGTATGTATTTTTCATTTGGATTTAACACATGACGTAATAAAACGTCTTGCTTGTGCACAAACCGCAGCGAGACTCAGTAATGTTCCGATCTTCCCGCTCAACTTCTCAGAATCAGAACTCGGTAATTTTTAAATAGTATTAAAAAGTTCCTATATCCGTATTGGGGCGATGTCCGTAACCTCTGGTTGTTAGCTAATTAGTAATGAGTCAGAGACACGCGAATAGGCGTGCTTTAAATAGCGGCGCTTGTAAACATGCGTGTACGCAGTCGACGCGCGCAATTCTGCCGCCTTATTGGGCGCACCACGTATTTATAGAACCAGCTTTATTGCTCTCTGTGTTGTTGATTGACATGTGCTCGTAATTGCTCTGTGAAATTATTGTGGTTTTCAAATTATGTAATAATGTGCACATGTGGTTTGTAAAATTGATTTCGCATTTAATTGTTTTATTTTTTTCTCACAGGACGTTGTGGATGGTTATAGCAATGTGCATTTATTATTGGGACAAACCTTTGTCTAGAAGCAATCATAGTTTAGCTATAAATATGTTTGTATTTTTTGTTTTGGCTGTAAATGCTACCGACTCTATCAACGAGGGCCTATCTTACAAAAGCATTTTCCTTTCATAACATTTTTCGAAGGGATCAACTGTAGGTACTCTATTTATGGTAGTTAAATATTAGTAAAATTATTATAACGTAACGTACATTCATTATATATATTTCTCTGCCCGTCACGTATTTAATGTTGTTATTGAACCTTACAGTTAAAATTGAACTATCGTAAACGAATGATAGACTAGGGCAGTCAAAGGCCATGTCCTTTCTACGGCAGGTAGTTAATTATGTATCGTAAAAATTCCGGCCACCTGTTGCCACCGCGCGTCAACTCAATTGCTATAGGCCTTAGCCACTCGCAACTCTTTAGTTGTGTGGCTGTATCGACTTTATTCCATAGCACGACGTGCGCGCTGTGAGAAAAAAAAAACAACGTCACAATGGCCGATTGTAATATTCAAATGATTTGTTTTAGTTAAACAAAACTGTAATAAATATACCGAACAATACACGGGAAGACCTTAAAATTAGAATATTATAATTTCTGATAGTATTTTTGATAACTTACTTTATCTTCTGGAGATTAAAATAACAATACAAAAAATAAAATATGTTTGTATTGTTTTTTTATTTAATTTTCTTGATTGTTAACGTAATGTTGTAATCTTTATAACTATTTGTACATATTAATAACTTGACATTTGCAAAAATAGATACCTATATCACACGTTTTTATGAAATGTTCTTTTACTTTTAGTTAAATAATTACGTCTTCACTATAAAGCTATCTAAGCACTTAGACCTTTACAATTTATTTTAAACGATGACAAAATTATTTGAAGTTATAAAAAAATCGGATTAGTTATTATCCAACTCGTCAGTTAGTTAATCCAAAACTAGGTTTTTGATGTGATGATTCAGCCAGTGAACAATTTAAAAATTGTTAAAGAACCATGTTGTTTAAGACTAACACCGTAGTTTAAAAAAATACACTGAAATTAAATAACTCAGTACTCAGGTTTGAAACTAAATGGTATGATGTTAATTCAATCGATCTTTGCTCTTATTCCTGTGTAGAGCGGAGTCAAAGTATCTTTTGTAAGCTTTGTATGAATAAAACCAAACAAAGCTCTACACCTCAAATTTATAGTATATCTTTCTTACCATTTCACTATCCTTGTTTATTTTTAATAAAAAAACTAATATTTAGGAAAAGAAAAAGTAATAATAAGTAGAAGAAATATTATTAGCTTGTGTAATTGGTATTGTAAGTAACAAAACAAATCGCCATTTAGCATTAGTATTAATTAGTAAATAACTGTTACCATGCGCTAATATTCGAAAAAAAAAACCAAAATTAAACTTTATACCTCTCGTCCATGCTCCCAATATCAACGATATCATTGAAAATCCAAAGTTTCCAAGATCATTTTATCTAAAACAGTTGTGTTGCACTGATTACTTCGTATACTTCGTAATGATGCTTACGTGATCGCACGTAACTCACGGCTTTACCCATACGTCTACTACACAGAGGCCACTAACACGTGCTTGCCACATTTCAAATCAACGCAAAAAATAATTGAATAACACCTTCACCCACATATCAACACATGGAACAATGAAGTCTGTGTACGTGCTAAAGAAAAGAAAAAAAATCGTTCCGTCCGAAAATCGTGATTATTTTTCAGAAGCTTGTGGCACGGCCTTCGGGGGCGGTGCGGGGCGCGCGGGGGCGCGGCGGGAGGTCGGCATTGACGTCACGCGCGCCAGCCAATCGCGCGCCACCTCACCGTTTGAATTTGACTTAGCCGCGGGTGGCTTAGCTCTATCCCCATCGGGAGCTTTGGCTGTATAATTTTGCTGCCTTTGCATCTTGTTTGCTAGATAAAGATTAGTTTGTTGCGTTCGATAACCTCACTCTCCGTACTATTTTTTATTCAATTTCTGTAAATTTGATAACAAATCACGAAATAATCGTAATGAGTAGTAATTCTCTAGATCACTCTGCGTATTTTTACATTCCTGTAGTTACTACGCGTATCCAAAAATAGTTTGTAAATCGTCTTTTAAATCAGACTAACTCGGCTAATAGTACGTTAATATAGCTGCCTATTTATATTTATTACGAACTAAGTGAGTGAGAACTTTTATATTTAGATACAATGGTACGTATAATTAATAGTTAATTGGAAAGCAGGCAGAAGGAGGAAATAGTCCTCACGTAAATGTTAATTTAAAAGATTACAATTTTACATTATATTTAAGATTCAAAAGTACCTTGTAGTAGATTGTTAGAAATACGTTTTCAGTTATTAGTTATTAAGTGAACTACAATCGGAACTGATTTCTCAATTTCTTGAACCTAAAATTTTAATCAATAACTACCTGATGTAAAAATATTATAACAAAGATTTGAATCAGTAGGATCTCGATCACAGGCTCTACATAATGACGTGTCCATTGCTTTATTGAATGAATAGACAAACAATAGACAATAATAGATGACCATAAAGTAAAGGTACTTTAAATAGTTTATGAGGACGTGGAGGCAGATCAAACAGCTCCTGAGGCGGAACTACACGACACCTGCGCCGTGCGCCGCCCGCGCCTCGCGCCTGCCGCCTCGCGCTGTCATCATCGTAAACAATCACTGCTCATACATACGTATGTGTTCCTTACACTATCAAACCGGAAAACTAACGAAATTACCCTTAAATTTTAATCTCTGAAAACAGAAAATTAAACTAAACGGACAAGACGACTCAAAAGTGATTTTTAAATACTTTTACAAAAATTAAACTATGTAGTGTCTGTAAAATAACCCGTATTTTTATTCACTACAGGTTTATATCGGTTTAAAATCAACATTCTTAAATACTGCTCCACGGAATCTGTAATGTATACCACTTAAAGATCACCTTCTCCAATAAAAAGCACATGAAAATAAATAACAATGTACTGACAAACGGCTGGATCATAATTTAAGAGAAGTGGGCCCTAGAACTGTTTTGAACCTTGAGTTATACACAATTGACGTCACGCAGCAGTTCGCCGGCGACGGTAAATCTTTCTAACAACCAATACATCACTAGTTTGCCATAAATGTTGCAATAGTTCGTACCTAGTGCGCGGGAAACGTGATTAATCTGTAATGGAATGGCCCTTTAATAGTTGTAGTCTGAAGTGATTTTTAAATATCTAATAGTGGTTATATAGGATCTGAAGATATGGGAATTAGTTTATTCATAAATATATTCCACGAAATTAGCATCATGTGTTAAATTGGGTCTTCTCGAGATCTTTGCTAAGAGGAAAATTGGAACTGGTAATTATATTATGAGTTTCAGATTTTTCAGTGCTCTATCAATTCATCACACTTGTTCACTATCGAATGAGTATAACAAATACTTCATCTACTGTATCAAATACAAGCAATCGACATACAAACTAGTGTTACAATTAAGAGTGTTGTAGATCACATTAAGTTTGTAAGTCCGTACACGAGTACTGGTTTGTTAGATATAAAACCTTGCAATCGACACATAATCCCGATTTTATCCGGAATAGACAGTGTTACGACAGTAAACACGGTTAAAAATATCCGACAGTTAACCGTCAGTGACGTACACACTACTACACACTTATGCGCTACGTAAAATAACCGTTTCGTAAGAATTCAGACAACACTCCGGAATAGCACGTACCAGTTACTCGGTACTACACTAACATAGCTTTTAAATCGATTTATTTTACCTACTACTGTTACACTTACACCAATCGTTAACTAAGAAACCATGTTTTAATGACTCACAAATAATAAGTACGTGACAGTAAAAATATATTATTTTGAAATAAATGGTAAGGAAATGTATAAATAAGAAAATCCAAAATCCAAACCTATCAAAGATTTCTAGGAAGACTATAAACAAATGAACTTTTCAATCATTGACACACGCTTCAAGATTTTGTAGAACGGTACGATTCAACGATTTGGCAAGAAAGTGTGTTTTGTTGAGAAAAAAAAGAGAAATAAAACACACGTTTATATGGCGGTTCGTTGACCCATTTAGTGTCGGTGTGTACATAACTAATCACTCATAATAATTCATATGATTCGTGCGGGACGAGCGGGCCGAGCTGTGGGCCGAGCAGTGGGACGAGCGGGGCGAATGATCGGTCCGTGGAGGAGCGGTGCCGGCGGTGCGGGCCGCCCGCCCCGTGACGTCATCAGTGACACAGTTCTCCGAAGCGACCCGGTTACGCCGCCGATCGAGATGAGAACCGCCCTATCATCGCACACCGACGTTTCACTAAATATACACCATGTTTAAAATCACTATCTGTAAACTTTTGCTATGGCTATATACTGACGGAATCGAAGTAGAGCTAAATTAAATTTTACTAGTCCTCAAAACAAAAACGGCTCCTGTTTTATATTTCTGTTGCAGAAACTTTAAAATCTATTTACAAAGTCTTGAAATAATATTACTGTAAGTGGTAAGTGTATATAGGTTACCTTAATTAAACAGAAAGCAAGCTACTAACATGTTACGTTACTCAAATTAATTCAAAATCAATTTGCTAGTGAGTTTCCCATAACTCAAACCCATGGGAAATCTGTTTAACCGCCACGATCCGGAGTAACGAGGAAATAAACTTTTAGCTTTTGTCTTAAAATAGAATTATTAAGTCATAAATAGATAATAATAAAGGCGTTAATTACGACATAAGCGCGTTTATGATCGTTTGTTTTGTGATGATAGCTATCGATGTGTTTCATGGCATCGATATTATCTCGCAACTTTAACCAATGAGAAAACAAAACTCTTACTTTTTTATATGGCTTGTGTGTAATCATTTGAAAAACGAAATCAAAAAAATATAATAAAGAAAATACATTCAGCCAGTTTTATTGATGGTTCTTTAAAAAAAAATTAGCATTTGAAAATCTTTAGCATGAATTTTCAGTGATACGTCTTGTTACGCAGCATTATGTTTTCTAAAACCTTCGCGGTATTAGAAATTCTATACAAATATTTCTCTTAAGCTGGATATTTTAATTATACTAGTACACAATTCTCTCTATTTTGGTTCGTATGCGAGTGCATTAGATTATTTATTAGGTCAGGCTTAGTGACGTCAGAGGTCCCTCGGGTTTAGCCCCAGGATATTGCTGAACCAGATCGTTTAAACCGACTTTATAACAAAGGAACATGTATATCAGATTTATACATACGTAAAATTATGCAATAGAATTAATGTGATAGCATTTTGAAACAAAGCATTTAATTTTGTGATAGCATTTTTTTGTAGCCTACGGTTTTTGCTACGTAGACCTCGCTACGACGTGCTACGAAATGCGTGGGCATGCATTACATAATAATTAACTTTCTCAAATTATGTTTTAATTTTATTGGCTTTATTATTTATAGATTTTTATTAAGCTGGTTTAGCTGTTAACCAAACTATATTTTTTTGTCACTATATCATAAATTATATTATCAATTAATAAGAGGAGTATCGTAATCTCTGAGTTAAAAAAACCAACATAATGCCTTCAATGTCTTCCTCAAATGTCTTCAAACAAGAAATAGGTCGTACACATTGTGCTTACGTCAGCAGCTAGCGCCTCATTAACACAGCGGCCTGAGGACCGGAGGCATGCCCTAGAGCTTTTTATGAATGATCTACTACAACTCAACAACACTGCTGAAACGGTTCTGCAGTATACACGTATATAATGTTACCAGGAGCGAAATTGTACGTCAGCATCATGATAAATTTGATACAGCAGTTGGCTAGCTTGTTTGTTTGTTTACATGACCCAAAAACTGCTGTACAAATATTTATTTAAAGCTCACAAGATATCGAATTCAATACTTACGACAATTTAAGCCTTCATCATGAAACCTTATTAAATTAGTGATATAATCTGTCGAAGTAATCCATAAAGAACTATAATTTGAATTTCGATTTTTGTTCGTACGTTCCGTTTGACGCGCGCGGCAGTTAAAATCAAGTAGGGCGTCTCGGCAATGTTAACTTCTAGTGTAATACACATATAGGTGGTTTATTTCCGTCCGTGCGTACAGGAATACTGGTGTATTTTAGTTTTACTTGATATAAATAGAGCTATTGTGAGTACCGTGTTTGACCTACATACGCACCATTGCCAAATTTTAATAGCGCAAAATTTAGGAAGAGTAATTGCACTTTTATTTTGTTGACATCGTTTTTTTTATTGCATCTATTATTGTCTTTGGTATATTGGTAGAGCGTTTCGTTATTTGGTTTTTGATTTGTTAACATTGAAGCTTTTAGAAGCTCTTTTTTATTTTGATCTGGGATGGGATCAATATTTTAAACTCAAATATATACGTTGAGGTTTTTTATAGATAATGCTAGTCAAGATGAAGTGTCACAACAGTTTCTTTGTAATTACTATCAATAACAGTTATTTTCAATTGAATTGTTTAATTAGTAGTGTTAATTAATAGTGTTGAGTATACAGTTACACACCCACCACACACTTATTGAGAACTTTGTATAAACGGTCTAATTACCACCAATCGTTTCAATATCCACAGCTTTTTATATTTATTCGATTGAATACTGAAGTAAAAGCTTTAACTATTAGAAACACTACTTATTGATTCACAATTGCATCTAAACCCAAACCTATATGCCAAGATTAACCATTATTGACCTAGTATTCATTGATTATATTATCAACTGCTTATTCCCAATGAAAAGCTTCGTGATGATTATAATAATGATGCAAATTCAAAATAACTAAGTCAACGACAACTGATAATAAACATTAAACAGTTTTAAAGTTCAAGCAGCATAAACAGTCAAAATAAAAAGAATAAGCGAGCAGACAGTCAGAGTTCCATCGACCCGGATGTTTCGTTTTGAGGAAGTCACCGTTCGTCATTACGGACAACAAAAGCTGGCAGAACTGCATTAATAATAGACTAGTGCAAACTTGAGACACAATGTGCCCCTCAGCACTTTCATATAAATAATAGATAGTGTTACAACGAACGACTAAGTTTTTGCCCATTGTACCATGTCTTTTGTGATTGTGCATTCACATAGAGAAAATTTGCTACTCCTACAGTTACTGCGACTATTGTTCTTGAATAAGTTACATTATGTTCATTCTTGTTACGAACAAGAGATGCACTTAAGAACGAAGCGTTGTATCTGAATGAAGCTTGCTCTCATTATTACTTGAGGATGACACGATATGTGCTTTGTTCCCTTTATGTGGTCTAGAAAACTGTCAGGCGTATATCTTTGATTCATTGATGCGTTAGTTCTTGTTTGCAGGAAAAAGCTATGTATGCAATAAAGTTTAAATAGAATACAATATATTTATGTTCGAATTTATAAACTTTGCAATACGTTATTTTTTTAGCTATATCAGTGTAATGTTGACATCTGATGAAGATTGCTTTTTAATTCTTACATCTAACATATCAATGGTCACAAAGATGAAATAGAAAGCATTTTTCAGACTATAACACGTAAATATTGCATATTTCGATTTATAATTCAAGCAAAACATGTACTCTATCAATCATTCAAGCTTCTACAATGTTCATATCAAAAACATATTGATTAAAAACACAAAGAGTTTGCTCGATGCAGTGTAAACGTATTCCCTTTGACGATACATATTAAATGCGGAACAGTGCAGCGGCTGAATGGAGCGTTCGTTCACTAACCCACTTGGATGAATAATTGTTATTACGTCACTGCAGTGAACAACTGTTGCTAAATAACCTCATGTAATATTACAACGTATTAAGATATTGATAATACTGCAAATAGGCATAGAATTTTCTATGTAACCGATGAGGCTAGTACGCTGTAAAAACATACATTTTGGAGTATAAAGTTTTTCTGTGATCTTAAAGAACTACAGTCTGCGGTCGCTAGGAATCTCATTACAGATCTAAAAATAGCTCGTACGACAAATATTTCGACATTATCCGGCACGCCCTCTCCAACAGTCAGAGGGTGCTGCACTGTTGGGTGCAAGCGCGCGGTGTGCGGTGAATGCGGGGGGGGGGGGGTCGGAGGGGGGCACCATTGACGCGCGTCTCTCAATGGCAATAGAAGTGGGTCATCACCGTGTGACGTCACAGCTGGCCTACATACGCCGGGCGTAGCCCCGCGGCCCCGGTACCGCCAGCTTGTACCAATTCAATTTTTTAACTCCACTGCTGCAAGAGCAAGGAATTCTATATTTAGAACGTCGCTTTATTTCAAAATAAACTTTTATTTTTTTGCAATTTAAGGGCTTTGGTGCTTTGTGTGACTTACGACTGAGTTTGCGTTTCATGCATGTATGGAAAAGCAAAGTATTGAATAGAGCTTTATAGAAACTGTATTCAGTTTTTTTTTCATAAGCGTACATGAAACAAATGAAATAGGTCATTTCCTTAATCATCATTAAAAAGTCCTTTGTTTCAAATCAAAATATCATTTTACCAAGAGTAATCGACCCACTAGTAACATCTATTTTTGTGAGTCAATAATGAAATGTAAATGTTGGATATAAATAGAAATGTCACGGCTTATGACACGCTGCCCACGACACTCATTATCGAAACAAAGGTAAATACAGAATCGACTAAGGTGTTTCCCGAACGCCCACGGTGCTTGACTTACAAATGAATTTTTACTTAGTGGACACTCACATAAGGTGTAGTATCGTATGTCATGATGATTTAAAGAAATTAAAAATTGAAGTTAAGTGGTGTGTTTGCTCACGAAGTGTTGAACTAAATCGTAGCTTACAATCGCTTGAGCTATCATTGGTTTATCAACTGATCTTCTGTCTTATAAGCGTCTTGTGGTAAGACTGGTGACTGGTGGAGACAAGACAGGTCGATGACATCATGACGTTAGTCGAAAAACTAAACAGCAGTGACCGAAAACAACGGAAGGATGCTACGATTTTATTATGTTTCAACAATAATTGAGATAATTTTGAAAATCTCTTTACACCTCTAGTTCTTTTAATATCCTTTGCTTACTGGGTTGAATTGCGTACCAAATAATTTACAAATATAGTCTACATTTGGGAGATTCAACGCTCCCTTTCCCAAATCTAGTATGGGGTATTATGATTTGATAAACCCTCATACACAATAGGTGTGTGGACGGGCGCGTGACGTCACACGTTATTCTTCACTTCATGTAAAGGCTGTATCCGCGCGCGACAATAACTTGTCCATTTCCACACGTCGCATTCCTTATCTGTGGTCTGTGCGGCGCGAACAATTGCGCGCCCTGTCACAACTACGGACGTGCATTGTCTTGTCGCGGCGCATTGTCGCGCGTGTCGGGCGACAGTCGAGATAGTGCGGGAATAATGAATGTTATTGTTGTTTTGTCGCTCCACGCTTTTTGTTCAGCTGTCTTGCATGTTGCACTGACAGTTGTGCATTTGTCCCTTTGCGCCGTTCCGCTTTGTGAGATCACGTTTCATATTTAATAAAGGCTTGTTTGCTGTTTGACAGTAACACTGGTGTAATTATTTTGTAACTAGGTTTGTAACTTTACATTACGAGTGGACGTCGCTTACGAGCAAAGAGGAAGGGTGTTGTATGACACGACAAGTGTTTAATGAAAAATAATTAAATAATCCCACGACGATCTCAATACTGACTTACTAGTAAAATGGCGCTGCAATAGCAATTTAAGAGAAAGCATTTTAGAATAAATAAGCAATTAAAGAGCTTTCAGACCATCCACCATCATCGGATATATATTTTTTAGTTTGATTATTAACAATGTGAATGACTGTCACTATTGTATAAAGATCATTGAATTTATAGTCCAAAGTAAAAAAACCTTATTAAAACCTCTTACATGAGTACGATCGATTTCGCAACTTCTGTAGACTAACTTACTACGGCGTAGGCGCGCTACGAGAGACTTACGATGTGCTACAACGACTTAGCGTGTTCTACGCAGACCTCGCTACGACGTAGCTACAAAGGATACGAGAAAGTATTCTGGAGGAGTTTAGTATTACGTAATAGAAAATATCCTTATATATATCATATTAGGTATGTAAGACTTATTTGTTTCGAGAATATTCTATCTATAACATTGGACATGATTAGCTAGATATGTTTAAATTAATGAACCAGTTGATTTTACAATAAGTAACTTAAGTATTTTACAAAATCGATACTTTCGTGTTGGGCATGTGACAAAAGTTTTCTAGTTTCGGTGGCTTTCAAAATTTTAGAGCTGATTCTGATTAAAAAAAGAAAGATTCATATTTACGTAGAGAAGCTAGTAAACAATTGAACGAATTGAAATTAAATGCTTTAACTGAGACAATTACTTAATTCTTATATCAGGATTTGTTTGTACAATTTCTAAATATTAAAAGCCTATATCAGACCTAGAAATATTAAATTTCTGAAAATTATTCATTTCGATAAAAAAGAGTTATGAAAATGGAAAGGAAAGGCGTGCTTCCGAGATTCGGTAGCCCGCTGTTGCCTTTGATTAGTGTTTAAATATTTGCCACTTTTATTTGTAATACAAAATCAAATTACTAATACCATGTCTTTGTAGTTCGCGACTAGAGAAGTTCTTGGTCTGTAGTAACATCCGATACTGATTTTATACATAGGATGTTCTTGTGTTATGTTATGTTCTTTTCACAGATTGACCACGCATTTAGTGACTGTCATGTTAGGCATATAGAGCAGAGTTTGACAATGTAAAAGTAGGACCTTTTCTACAAACAAGCAGTGCGATGGCACTAGATTCCTCAGATCAAAAAAAATTGTGACCATAGACTATCCAGTTAGGGTGAATCAAGTTGCCAATTTTTGTTAATACCTTTTTACTTAGTGATTTGAAACGGAAAATACCTAAGCTTTTTGTTTTCTTGCCATAGTGCTTTTAGGGACATTTTCCGTATAAATTGGGTTAATTCTAGTAAAAAAATACTTTTTGAGGTTAGGGAAATGTAAAAACATAACAGAAAATTTCTCTGTGACTTAACAAGAAAATTATATAGAGCCCAGAACCTACTGCTCACTCAGTACCAACTGCTGCCTCAATAAGTACATTAAGACTTGTTTGATTATTGCTGATACTGATTTTATGTGTTTGTATTTTTACAAAAAGGATAGCATTTGTAGATAAATACCCAATTCGACACCTATTGAAATAACTGATAGGTGTACCTATAAAAGATTTTGTTCCAACTGTAAAAAGAGTATGTCTTTCCATACAATAAGTTAATCAATACTTATCTCGAGATGTGAAAAGGGATTTTAGGTTCAAAATGTGTCTCTATTTCTGAGTGACAATTAGTTATTTTAGATTCTTTAAATATAAATTGATATCGTTTTCGAGATAGTTTCATACTATCGAACTTTCATAAGTAATTTGTGTAGTCAAAAGCACGTAAGTTATCGTTAATTAAGGCAAATAAGCTCTGGCATGCTTTTATATAAAAAAAGAACACTATGTGATGGCCTTAAAGAAGAAAATATTAAACAATTTTGAGAAAAGCAAAACAGAGGTGTAAATTTCGTTTAATTTGCAAAATAGAAGTCAAGTTTTAAATATCGTTACTAAAGATTTAAGAACTAGGAGAGTTCGTGGAAAATAACTAAATAGTAAAACACGTAACTGTAAGTACAGTTCCTTGAGACCCGAAACATCTTTGCCTTTAACCAACATTTGTCAAAATAAAAGTCTTTTTGAGTATTTTCGTTTTCAAAACTGTAAACGTACGCGAGTAGGCAACCTCAACTCTGTAACGGAGCGATGTGTCTACGTGACCAGCGCTTACGTTGTAACCCAAGTACTTCAAATCACTTCCTTTTCTAGTTCGATTCATTTTTTTTAAGAAAATCCTATATTTTATACGATATCTATGACAATCGACAATTATTCCGATCAACTAATATAAACACTTGCTTATCTCTCAAAAGAGGAATCACGAGAAACGCTTTAAATTGAAATCGTATTATAAAATATTATAAAATACATAAAACTAGCTGGTTTAAAAGTAAAACAGTTACTAACCATAGACTTAATGGGCATTATATTATTGAGAAAAAGATGGATAAAAATGTTACATGATATAAAACGCAGGTTCAAATGTATTTTAAGGTTAAAAATGTATAGAAATGATGCCTAGCTGTGGTTGTCCTCTGCTCTCAACGTAATCCCCGAGGGACCAGACGTAGATCAATAAGTCAAACAAGACACGCAGCTCGAGTAACACCCTCAAACATGCTAAATGTATACGTATATTATCGTATTCTACAGTCATCTACGTTTCCCCATTCCTTTAAAATTAACTGCCATTGTTCCAGTTTAGTTTTTTACCATAACGAATAATGACGTCAAGCGCGATAATAAAAGGAAAAAGTAATCGAATAATACGTGATGTAATACCTAACATTATGTAGAGGTGTGTGATCTCGAGCTAAGCGTTATGATCCTGTACAACATGAGCATTTAGCTCTGCAGTAAAGATCCCTCACCTTCATACGCAACATGTTTTACTATTCTGTAAGTTCAAGGTACATTCATCTTAGAAGGCTGCCGACTCTATGATATTTTTAGTCAAAGCTAAGCTCAATATTTAATCACATAAAAGTAGCGAGCACCGCTAACATAGTCATCGATCTGAAATTAGTCTACGTAATACATTTCGGAACAGTAACTTCAAAGGACCAAAACAAAATGCGCAAAACCAAGATGTCTTCTCGTCTCGGATCTAATTAACAATTTATATTACAGTATGGGGTGCAGCACCCTGCGGTTAATGGTCACTTACCACCACGAAGAGCAGGCACGTTCACAACATCGAGCTTAAAGCTAAGGGTACACGAGCGGGGGATGCAGCCGCGCCCCGCCCCGCGCCGCTACGAAAAAACCTCTTACAAAACAGATCGATCGATATTCTGCTCCCGAAGTGTCACTCTCTTCGCCACTGACACCCTCGACTTTCAGCTGATCTAGACCCACCCTGGCGAGCATCCTCCCTCCGCCGTGGTCGTGCCCGCGGCGTGCGGGAGCGCGCGGCTCCGAGGAGTCGACGGAGTCGCGCGACGTCCTTGAAATTTCAAGTGCAAGGCGAGAGGTGCGGGCACGCGAGTCGTGCACGTGAACGGGCGGGCGAGGAGCGGCCGCAGCCGAGGGCCGCGCGGCCGGGGCGTATCGATCGGGGCGGGCGGCCGGGCCGGGCGCGCGGACACGCCCGGCGCCGGTACCTCCGGTTGCATAACGCGCTGGTCGTGCCGGCGGCGCCGGACGCGCGCTCACCCGGTATCGACGCGCGCGGGGCGCATGCGCGACGCGTACCTTCGCAGCCGTAGCCCTGCCCGATGAGGCCCCACAGCAGGTCGGAGCAGTGGTGGCAGTACGTGGGCTTGTGGAAGGTCTTCTTCACGAAGGAGTGGGTGTGATGGGGCGCGGGCGCGGCCTGCGCCATGGCGGGCGCACGGGCCGGGCCGGGCTGGCGCGCTACTCATGCCGCGGCGCCTCAGGGCGCGCCGCGCTCCTCGAGCGGCTGTCGCGGCCCACCATCGCGGCGCGTCTGCCGCCCGCGCCCCGGCCGGCCCGCGCACGCGCCTCGCCCCGCCCGCCCCGCGCCGCGCCGCGCCCCGCGCCCGCTCCCCGCGCCGCGCGCATGCCCGCGCCGCACGCCTCCGCCGCGCGCTGCCGCGTGCTGCGACCTCGCGCCAGCGGCACGCCAGCCGCCGCACAATCGATATACTCTCTTATCTCCATAAAAGAAGCCGTCCCATTACTACAACCTAGAGGAGGAGGCTTCATCTAAGTTGCTTGACCGTTCTTCAGCTCTAATTGATCCATATCCATTTTTAGCTCCGGGACCATGTTGTAAACATTTAAAGCTGGGTACTAATGAATGTTCCGGATATTTGTTACACTCTTTATTACAGCCTACTACTACACTTAAGAGGAAGTTAGCTTTAGCTATCTTTAACTGGATAATACCTTTCCTAGCCATTTAATATTGTCCGATGACATATGAAACAAATAAACATACCTACATAACGAATTGACGGTGATTTTGCTGTTGCATATGCACATGCTTATCAACGACCCAATCCTCCTGACATATAAAGCTCGAGGATAGAATATACATATAGAAGTTGATGGGTAAGCGAGTTTTGAGTGAAGACTCGTCGCTGCAAGGTACTTGAATTCTAAATTACAATTAACAAAATCCATTCACCTGTAGTCACGTCCAAATGGCGAGAGTTGATGAGCTTCTTGTAATTAATAAATTATTATTTTATAAAAACAATGGTAAGTACGTGCAACATCACGGTAACCATTCATTATTATTATCACATACCTACTTGAAGTTCGTTACAAATTGTGTTTTACAAGTAAAAAGGTTCTATATACATAACGTATGTATTTACGTTTACAGTTGAAACACACGAATAAATTCGAGAAAAAATAAAAGGTGAACGTCGCTACAAGATCACATCGCTTGACGCGTGCGCGTTGCCGCCCACCAATCGAAAAAGCTCTTGTTTACAATATTAAGAGGCGCAGCATCCGCGCGGCGCGGCCCGACCACCAGACGCCACTCGCTACTCGCGCTGACACACACACACACCCACTGTATGTACACGTACACACACACGCGCACGCAGGCTTACATCAAAATCATTACACGTTGAACATCATCACACTGTCAGTAGGACACCAGGTGGACGTGCATCGTACTTACTGGCAGAATAAATACATGATCTACTACTCGTGGTGTTACATCCACGCATATAGTTAATCTTACAGTCATAGGATTCTGCTAGGTATTTTTTCGGGAGCTCTAGCTTTAAAACAACATTCAAATATATGTATCGAACCTCAATACCGAGCTCTTTCTATGAAAAATTCCAGCACCATATTTCTGTTTCTTCTAAAGTATATATTTCGGCATATTCTGTCGTATATGAATGTATAATTCTCTACATTACAAATTACGTATAAATATTACTAATTTAATACATTTCAAAAATGACATATGTTTTTGGTCATAGTAAATGATCTTGATCATTTACTATTATGATCTCTATCATCCTCTATGATCGCCTACTGCAATTCACGAAATAATTATGACAAAATAAATTGTTTTGACAAAATTGTGGCAATTTAGCAGACTGTTCTTCTTCTTTGGGTAACAGTCAAAACAGAATTCTGAAAACAGCTGAAAGATTACGATTCAGATTTAACATCATCACGACACGTATCAGTGTCATCATTAGTCATCGAAACTTACAGTCCGCAGCTGAACTCTCAGGATTATTGAATCAGATCACAAGGCTATTTTTACACCATCATCAACATAAAAAATTTGCCCGAAATAGGAATTAAAAACTCAATTTCATACATTTAGTGAACTGCATCCTTTTATTCTAGTGAAAAATAAGAGAAATGTTCTAATAATATCATTTAAAAAAAACCAAATTTTTGTAGTAAAAATTTTCGCAAAGTAAACCTTGCAAAAACACCCCTTACTGCGTAGCATCCTCTGGGCGGCGTAGACCGTCTACGAGGCTACGAATGCTACGTAACTTTCTTCGAATTTTCTTTGAACAGTTTTTATTATTGTTTTTGTACAGGCTTATTTACCTATGATCTTAATTACTCATATATATTTACATAAAATCACGCCTTATTACCATGGGGGTAGGCAGAGACCAAAGCCACTTTGCTTCATTTACATTCATACATGTCTTTTATTCCTGATTCAACAGTACTGTTAATTATTTGTTAATAAACATTAAATTTTCCAGAGTGGAGAGTAGATACATATTATGTTTTGTGTGTTTCCGATATTCTTCGATGCAATAGCAATGTGTTCGGGTAAAAACGTAGCTCTTATTTTACTAAAAACCTTCATCCATTATCTGGATGCGTGTAGACTTATAAAAAAATGGTACTCTTAATTGTTATAGTGATAATTTGATGGATTGAGTTGATTAACGTTTGGATTGTTACATGAAGGTTGCGAAATATGACGAAATGGACTGAAAGATTTACATATGTTTTTTGGACTGTTACAAATACGAATAGAACATTTATTGATTACTTTTGCTTACTTAAATAGTAGATTCACTGAAAACTAGATAGTATGAGAGTTATTTGTACAAATGCTGTACATTTTGATGTAGAGCGCCCCAGGTAGCGCCACCTGTTACGTTTCGCAACAACTAACGTAACCTGCATTCGTTTGCCAAGCTTTCACCGATGCTCTTTCAACCCGTGTTTTTAAGCAATATCAAAATGTAATTCGTTGCTTTCTGATTGATGTTTAAAGATATACGGCTGCTCTAATACCCTCTTCTAACAGTGTTTACGATAGACCATGCTTTTATAATGCTACTAAACTATATGTATAATACTGGGCGACATATATTTTTATTTAGTAATATATTATTAAACACGGCACGAATTATGTAATTTTCAGTTCTACAATTATATTAATGGTAAAGATTTTTCAGGGGACCCTTACAATACTACTAAATTTTGCTATTTAAGTCTAGGTCTGCTCCATTGTATTTTATAAAAAAAAAACATATTCTATTCTAAAAATAACTTCAATATGTAGCATTCTGCAAGTCCTAGATTGTATTAAAGAAAGTACAGCACTAACTATGTTAGTTCTCGTTACCTACATGTAATGGACAGCGACGTAGTGCAATCTAGCCGGTAACACTTACCCGGTGTTATTTACCCTTCAGGGAAATACAAGAGAAAAGATAAAATAATCCATTATAAAACAATTATCTTAAAACTAGCTGACCCGCGCAACTTCGCTTGCTTCACTTAAGAGAATGAGTCAAAATTTTCCACGTATTTGTAACATTTTTCGTTGCTACTCCGCTGCTCATGACTGTAGCGTGATGTTATATAGCCTATAGCCTTCCTCAATAACTGGGCTATCTAACACTGAAAGAATTTTTCAAATCGGACCAGTAGTTCCTGAGATTAGCGCGTTCAAACAAACAAACAAACAAACAAACTCTTCAGCTTTATAATATTAGTATAGATATAACTTAAAAGACTGTGTAACTTACGTTTTCCGAAAAAAATAAGACTGTAGGAAATACCTAGTTATTTAATTACTCGGATATTTAAAGAATAGACTATAAGATAATAATCAAAGTGATTTAAAAATATAATCTTATCAACGTCGTATCTATGTGTTTTGGAACATTCGTTATGCACCTACTAGCATATTATTATGTGATTTGACTGATTTCGGAAGATATTACTTTACTAATACAATATCTTTTATGAAGACAAGTGTATTTTAATAAATAATTTGAAAAATCTCTAAAAAAAGTCTTATTCAAGACTTGCAAATATTGTTTAATAGAGCCTCCACGATCTTTGCTGGTCAGTGTGTCTTGATCCTAAGTTAGAAGGTTGTCGGTGTAACCTGATGCAATTCTTTGCGTCAGGGGTGGAACAAAGCGACAGCACTCTGGCTATATATAGTACATGAGGTATAGCATGTAACTGTGTACTTTTTATAGACATCGTGTAGGAGTCAGCGTCACTGGCGGTGAACGTGTCTCTAAGTATGTAGGGAAAATGTGTGAAGGGATAAAACAAGGCTTTGTTGTTTAAAACAGCTGAAACCCGATATGAAATACTGCATTGAGGATATATGTCATATACCTATCAAGTTGGTATTGTTAGAGCTGATCATATGAGACCGTTTTTAACAATTTTAACTGTGGCTGAGGATTCGGGAGACGCTGAATAGAACAGACGTTTATCAGTCACGTTATGACTAATAGATATACTGATCTGGAAATTAATTTAACTTCTTTTAGGCATATTATAAATTGTTTTCTTATGTTTTATAGCTTTAAATTACTTTTTCATCAGAAAGGCTGGCTTAGGGTAAACGCAAAGCAAAATGTTATAATAAGTAACTGTACATTATTTTACCATGAATTTTCATCAGCGTTCAAAAAAAGAAGTTTACCGGACCTGAGCATAATACCTCGACCCAACTTGACACCTATTTGAAGTTTAAAGGCGTAAGCGTCCGTTCCAATGAGTCCAAGTGGTCGCACCACAGGGGTGCCAGTTAAATATAGCCGTCGAAAGCGCGCCGAACCATCCGTGTAGGTTTTCCATGCGATTAGTTCTGTTACATGCCATCCCTGAACACACAGCTAGCGTGTGTTGTGTACATACACTTAGCTTGTGTGTGTGAGTGATGCCTTTTTGGTAATAACGTGTGGGTGTTCTTTTTCGGTTAGATTTGGTCTCAGTTTTGGTACCTACCTTGACTAAGTTATTGTACCTCTATCTTGTATGGTTTTCTTTCTTTCAATCCACAACTCCTGGGATACTACATAACCTTTTATTTCTGAAATATGTTTACTTTTGATTACGAACTGCTGATCATTAGATACCTACATAAAACGCATAGATCTACGCTGACTACCTATGGGGCAAAGTATAACTGAGTTGGATCGGATTTTTGTGTAGGAGCACGTTAAGATAGAGTATTGTTCAATCAATGTTAAACTACAGGAATAAAGTAGCTATATGTATATTACTAGGTCGGTGAACCTAGTCCGCAAACAAATTCTAAAATAACTTTAAGTACCTACTTAGGTACTTATTAGGTAGGTAATAATTAACACAGCGTCCTCCTAGCTCCTAGCCCAAAAAAAAATGTTTCTAGTTTGTATGAATTCCAATTCCGTGTGAGACAGTTCTCATACTCGGCTGATTTACGAATATTTGAATATTTTAGGACAACTCATACTCGGTCAACTGATTCCAAACTAAGCATTTCTTGTGCTTGACAACCAGACATAATAGAGAGATAAACACATTTAACATATTTCATATTTCTCAATACATACCTACTAAACATAGATACATTTACAGCTAGGCTCAGAACAAAATGCTCGTGCTCATCACACAAAATAATATCTATGGTTTTTACGCCTAGGTAACCACGTTAACTACTAGGTAAGATCCAAGTAACAAGTAGAAACAACTTCAATATTCTGAATAATATTGTAAGATAACCCATCCTCCCAGTAATTCAAAATCTTTTATCTACCAGTCACCACTAGAATCTTTGATTCTTTTTTCTGCCTTTCCATTGCGATGTTGACTTTGTGTATGGCGTGGTCAGTCCGAAAGCCGCGCACGCCATGTGTCGTGGGTTCAAATCCTACCCAGGACGAATATTTTAGAGTCATGGATATTTGGTTGCCGATAACTTTGTTTAAGTCTATTTAAGATGTGCTAATAATTTTTGTTTTACCTAGGTGCCAAGATACGTACTAATTAAGATGTTCGCTAGAAAATAACTAATTCACTAATCTGTAGAGATTTTAAAAAAGGCAGATAGCTATTTGGATGAATGTAACACAAAGCAAAATTCAGTTTTACTTGTTGCCTAAACAAATTTATCAGGAGCAATGCATTTTGTTTGTTTTGAAAATACCGTAGAATAAAGGTATTGCCTTCCATCCAGCATTTCTTTACCTAATGTAGTGTGTACGTATTTACATTACAGAATAAATAACTGGATATACCTACCTATATACTATCGAGGGCTTAGTATAATTAAACATGAGCTCACAGCGGTCATTAATATGATGCTAAATAGGTCAGTGAACCTGTCCTGCCTACATACCTACTGCCTATAATAGGTGAGCAAGCCTTCGCGTTATGATTCATACGAATGAATGTAACTATAGTCCAACAATGCAGTGTTTCCGTTATTTGGTGTGTTGTTATGCTTGGCTGAATTTGTGTGGAAGAGCAATTTAATAGACTGATATACTTACGGTTATAAAGATCAAATTATCAAGTTAATATTTTCGCATCGTGTTACATTATTTTCATTTTAGTAGCGTGGGATTATAAACCGGTACTTCTTATTTTAAGTATTAAAATTGAGGTAAAATTAAGATTTATTTGGATAAAGTATTCGTAAAGCAACTGTTGTGATAAAATATCGTCTACCCAGTATCATGCGTGAGCATTGGAATAAATACACAGTCCTATGTTTAATTTAATTTACCTACTATCATCCGGATAAAAGGGTGTGAGAAAATTACGAAGTGTTGATTGGTGTTGATTGCGTAATTTATTATTTATTTGATAACGACAACCTTGATAGTGCTTCTTTATCAGACTGTACCAAACATCCGACTAAAGTGATTAATTTCTACGCTGAGACTAATAAAATACGACGATATCGTGAAATCGCGCTGGAATTTTACTAAACGGCATTCAGTCACGAAACTAAAGTCGATAAAATAGTGTTCCCGAACGCACCACAGAGCCGTGTCACTGCCCGCCTGTGCTCGCTGTCATAATAATAAAAAAATGACCGACGAAACAAGAAAAAAAACTTTTTTGGGATTTGATTTTAGTACTCAAAGGGTGAGTAGTGTTTTCATTAAAATAACTCATTGTGTTTTTTTATTTATGTTAATTTTATACGTGCGGTCACAGTCAAACAATCAATAAATTAAACTTAACTTTGGTTAGATCTGACAGTGATGATAAACAATCAGATATTTTGTTTTTCATATCCATAAATTATAACCAATTACTAACCGCAAGATGATGTAATTAAAATAGTTATTCTACTAAATGATTACTGATTTTTGGTTAATGTTTTCTAGACTTTTAATAACTTCTAAGAAAATATTTTTCTTTGATTAATAAAATATCCGGTTTTTTAGAAAACCTCAGTAATACTCAGAAACAGAATAGTTCTGTTTACTTTAATTTTAATTCGAAATAATATTTAATATTTTGCTTCGCTTAATATTTCATGGCCAGAACATAACCCAAAAATATTTATTATCAACATAATTAGTATATAATTTCAAAATGTTAATACCTATTGCATATAAACTCTTCCAATTGTTTGTTTCAGTTAAAAGCTATAGTTATAAGCGAGGATTTTACTGTGCTCCATGAAGCTGATGTTGAGTTTGATGTGGACCTTCCAGAATTCAGGTAAGTTTTATTTAACAGGTGCTCCAATGAACTAGTATGTAGGATTACCTTTAAAGCTCCACCAAAAATTATCCCATTCTCATATAAAATTGTACTTGTGTTTTCATTAATTTACCTTAAATTTCACCTTAACAAGTAAACCTGTCTTTTAATCTGAGGTAAAAATCACATCTCAATGTCATTTTAAAGCATACCAACACAGGATTCAGCTTGTAATTGAACACTGTAACAAGTATCTGTTTATGCCACAAATTGCTATAAAACAATGATTTTAAGAATTTGTTAATTTTGTCCTGAGATTGTCTGAGTAACTGTTAATAATAATGATTATTACACACTTGTAAAAGTCAAGGACTCCAGTGATTTGCCAACTGTATCTAATTGCAAATCTTGTTATGTGTGGTTACATAAACAGTCTTAACAAAACCTTTTACTTCCTACGATGAAAGTAGATTTTGTAGTATTTGTTTGGTAAACAAAGATATGAAATATCATGTCAATTTGACCCTATCTTATCTTGTAATGGTGGTTTGATTTGGGCAGATAAGTTAACTTCAAGATTGCAGACTTAAATAAATAAATATCATTGGACAACATAGGTACACATGGTTGTTGAATTCCAAACTAAGCAGAACTTGCTCTATGGTAACCAGATGACTGATTAAAATACTTATAAACTTATAAATACATACTTATATACTTAGATTAATTTTCAACCAGACTCAGAACAAATAAAAAATTAAAATAAATATAATTGGACAACTCATACACAGTCATTTGTTTCCAAACTAAGCAGAGATTGTACTATGGTAACCAGATAACTGATGAATATCCATATATACTTCCAAATACATACTTATGTAGATAAATTTTCAACCAGACTCTGGACAAATACTCAGCTCATCACACAAACTGCTATAATAATAGTTATTACAGCGAGGTCACTATGTTAACCACTGCAGAAAGTATGTGATTGATTCTGTTAAGCAAGTAAACAGTAGCTGATCATCACTGGCTCTTTCTAAAAACCTTATGCAGTACTCATACTTACAATAATTGATTTTCTAACTCTATGCACACTTATTCTGTATTTCTGGTATTCTGTATTTTAAATAAATAAAATATTGTAGAATGTGCTTCGTGAGTATTAATGATAATATGATAAATAATAATAAATCTTTATTTGTTTAACAAAGAGTATCTTGACCTGCAGTGGCAGGAGCCTTCTTTTAAGTTTACCTGTGTCAGAAAGCTCCCCTCTTACAACAATTACATACTTATTATTATAAATGCATAAGATCATTAGGTAACATTTTATGTGATAATTAACAATATATGTTTATGTTAGGACGGCGGGCGGCGTGGTGCGCGGCGAGCAGCGTGGGGAGGTGATGGCACCTCCGCTGCTGTGGGTAAAAGCTCTAGACATGGTGATGGACAGACTGGTGGTCGCTGGAGTTGACTTCTCCATGATTGATGCTCTCTCAGGGGCTGGACAGGTATGGATACTATTTGAATTCATACCAGAAATATTATTCATGGTTATATAGTATACTTAGAATAGTTTGCTAATAATTTATATTGTGTTCTCTAAGAGAAAACATAGGCATATACTTATCATTTACATATAAAACATTAAGTAAACTTTAAGAGTATTATATTATGGAAAAATTCCATACTTTAGCAAAATTAAGTTAATTTATAACCACTGCTTTAGAAGTGGAATAGCTTTCAAGACTAATGTTATGCACATAACCCATTTCATATAATTACAAATATCTTATAAATTTTCTCTATATTAACATGTTTGTACTGTATATTCCAGCAACACGGTTCAGTATGGTGGTCCAAAGACGCCGAGGCGCGTCTGTCCAAGCTGTCCGGCGACGAGTTCATCCACACGCAGCTAGCCACGGCGTTCGTGTGCGACTCGCCCGTCTGGATGGACTCCAGCACCACTGCTGACTGCAAGGCGCTAGAAGAAGCTGTGGGAGGACCTGAGGTATACTGAGATTAACTAAATGAGTTATTTCAAGAATCACTTGTCTTTATGAGTTTCTTATGTCATCATGATTAAAGCATTGCAGTTTTTGACCGTATTTCTTTATTCTTATTATACAAGAATCTGAAACTTTATAAGATACCTCCTGCTCGAAACTATGAAGTTAACACTACAAGATAGCCTCCTAATAGCCATTTTGAATTCTTGAATGATCCCATGATAGTCATAACACCAGTGTACTCATTATTTATGATTATTTGTGTGAATTTCCAGGAGCTAGCCAAGATCACAGGTTCCCGCGCGTACGAGCGGTTCACAGGTTCTCAGATCCGCAAGATATTCCGCACTAAACCCCGCGTGTACGCCGCCACGTCGCGCATCTCGCTGGTATCTTCCTTCGCGTGCTCGCTGCTGCTGGGCAGGGTCGCGCCCATCGACCTGGCCGACGGCTCCGGCATGAACCTGCTCGATATCAGGACTATGAAGTGGGATGAGACTGCACTTAAGGTGAAATAACTTTTTCCAAGTATTTGCATGAAACTACTGACTAATATAACATGCTATTACTGTATATAAAGTAAGGAGTCAGTATACTAGCCTCAGCTAGAATTTTTGTGAAAAATATGTTAGACATAACACATCTACCTGTAGTGTGATTATTATTTTGCTAGAGTAATGTTACTCGCTACTTCAATAGCACCAAGTCCCAATACAAAAGCCTTGCCAGATTACTTGGTGGTTTAACGAGACATTTTTCATAATATTTATAATCTTTTTATTGAACTCCAGGCGTGTGGTGACGAGAGCCTAGCCACTAAGCTAGGCGAGCCGGTCCCGTCCGCCACGGTGCTGGGCTCCATCAGCCCGTACTTCGTGCAGCGGTACGCGTTCAAACCTGACTGCAAGGTCGTCGCCTTCACCGGAGACAACTGTTCCGCGTTAGCAGGTACATACTCAACATATATTTATATATTGATTTTATTGAAGTACTGAATATTAATCTGCACTTATATATGCCAATGATGTCTTTGTATGTTCGTATAATAATGAAAAAAAAAATATTCGGAAACTAATCATATTATATCATGACATTTTTTTCCAAAGGCATTAACTTAACTTCTTAACGTATACCATAGAATGTAATACATTGAATTTAATATTCACTTAAGTAGAAGCTGAACTAACATCTACTACTTGCAAGATAAATGTATCAAAATAATAAAAGAGATCAAATAACATTTCCATATCTTTATACCAGTTTAAGTAAACAATCAGTTATCAGTACAAGAGAGAAGGATAAGCTATAAACATATTAAACTGTACTTACTGATAAGTGTGTTGATATGTTATCACTAAGAACGTGCTGAGATATCACATCCATCAAATAAGAGATTCCCACGGGAGTAGGCAGAAAATATATCGCACGATTATCTGTGACAACATTCGTGATTTTTAGGTCTAAATAATTTATTTTATGAAGTCCTAATAATCCTGTTACATAAAAAAATCTGTTTATTTTTAAAAGCTTACAAAAAAAAATATTCATAGATTATCCCAAGTCACACAGGCACGTAGTATTACTGACTCATTTGACATCAAATGCTGCTTCAATTTCAAATTATATTTTTATTAATAAATCAAAATCAAATCATTTATTCCTTTATATCAAATATTGACACTATTCAGTAGTCGTTACAAAGACTGAATCTACCATTTTATTCTCCAATTATTTGATTTCCAGGTCTCCGCCTCCGCTCCGGTTGGGTAGGTCTATCGCTAGGCACAAGCGACACCTTACTCCTAGGACTGCAAGCTCCTGCGGCACCGCCCGCCGGTCACGTGCTGGTGGGTCCAACTCCCGCCTCTCCCTACATGGCGCTGCTGTGCTTCGCTAACGGCTCGCTGACGCGACAGAATCACCGTGACAGACTTGTGGGTCACAACTGGGACGCTTTCAACGACCTGCTCAGAGCTACTGTTAGGGGAAATATGGGGTATATGGGTGAGTACATTTTTATGATCCTGTATACGTAAATGTTTTACATCTGCATATAGTAATGCTACTTTACTGATGGGCGTTGTAACCAGCGCCTAAAGGTTAATCCAAAGTACAATGCATGTTTGTGTTACTTGCTAGTCATTCATGCATTTCTTACGAATGTTTTACAAATTATAATATGTTTAGTTGTGGTTTCTGTCACCGTCAATGACGTTAAAGTTACAAACATGAAATATATTTGAATGCGAGCTAAAATTGCAGGCATATACTTCGACACAGCGGAGATAGTCCCGCGGGCCCCCGCTCACCGCGCTCTGTGGGATGCGTCGGGCCGCGCCGTGGACAAGGCGGCGCCGCAGTTCGAGGCGCGCGCGCTGCTGGAGGGACAGGCGCTGGCCAGGCGGGCTCATGCCGAGGATATGGGCTTCAAACTGGGTAAGTACTAAAAATATTTAGAGTGTATTTTCATCGCGTATACGCACGTGTCACTTGATCGACATTGCTAGTAATATAATAATATAATGTACTGAAATAAATCATTTGTTTTGTGTAAACAGATAAATCATCGCGAGTAATAGCGACGGGCGGCGCCTCAGTCAACAAAGAGCTTTTGCAAATCTTCGCAGATGTGTTCGACACACCTGTATATGTACTTGTAAGTCATAATACATAACTTCCTTACTACTCTTTCCAACACATATATACTATTACAAAAGCCTCTTTCTAGCGTGAGATTTTATTATCAATTATTCTGTCAGGAGCAACACGCGAACGCCGCACTGCTGGGCGCGGCGATACGTGCCGCCGAGGTGTGGAGCGCTGACAACGGTACTAAACTGCCTGGTGAGTTTACTCTGTGACCATTGTTTTATACCTTAACTAAACACTCGTTAATTAAAACATTACTACCAACATATTCTACTACATTACTCTTCAAATTATGTTAAAGATATGTATTTGCGAATCAAAAATGTAAGTTTGTGTGTTGTGTGATCCAGGATCTGAACTGACAGTATCTCCGGTGGCGACTCCATACCCGGACCACGACAAGATCTACACGCCGATGTTAGCGCGGTACCGAGAGCTCATCGACACTGTGCCCAAACTTGGCTAAACGTTAACATAATGCTAATGAGGGGAAGTATATGCGTACACTGGTAACATTTGATGGTGATCGAAGCATCATCAGAGTAAATTAAGTGTTTATTATAAACATTGATACTTGAAGGGTTTGCAAACTTAAATGAAAGCAAATAATCTAACAGCATATAACTAAAAATATAATCGTTAAAATTTTATTACGGTCTCAACTTAGACGGACAGCATTGTGGGGCCAGTGATATATACTTGCATTTATCAGTAATAACGATCTTACAACCTGCCAAATGTTCCCAGTGTATAGTTAAAGAGAGCGCATATACTTTTACCAAACATTCCTCGAAACCAGCATATCATAATAATCGCAATTAACATATCATTGACTGGTGCTAACTAGTGCCTTTATATGCCTTTGTACGTGTTACAAACACGATTTAGATAACAGTAACGCTTTTATAAAAGACATTTTTATAACACAGCCAGCATTCCACTTATTGTTATATTTGTAAGCTTATTGTAGGTGTACCGACTAACCCCCGGTTTCTGAGTACATTTAGCGGTAGTTTATATATTCAATAGCCTCTTTTTATATGAGTTTATACGCTATTGAATAGATAAGCTACCGCTAAATGTGCCTCAGAAACCAGGGGTAAGATCTAAAGCACATATGTGTAACTACATCACAAATAAATAAATAGGCACTACGTAAACTGTATATACTTCAATCTTGTTCTACAAGCAATGATTACGTGAGACAAACATGGGTACTATATAACGAATTATAGGCGTATTGATTATACTACTGCCTAACCCCCGAAGGTTATAGCAAGTGTAATCTATACTAATATTATAAAGCTAAAGAGTTTGTTTGTTTGTTTGAACGCGCTAATCTCAGGAACTACTGGCCCGATTTGAAAAATGTTATATAAAATAATGATATACTTAAATGTGCTTTAGATCTAAGTGAACTTTTAAACTACGATTGTTTTTTGCACTCAAGCAAATTAAAATTAATTAATAAAGATTATTAAAATGACGTAATCGAACATTCCATCCTCATAGTCAGCATTTATGAATTGTTGAAGTTTTGTTGTTATTTGTATGAAGAATCTGATGACATGTGATCGTAGCTGTAAGCAATGTATTTATATGAATTTATTTACAATATTACTACATATCTCATGGTGCTTCACTGTGCAATATTTAATACATTCCTGTTATTATGCCTTATTTATTAACATAATAGAGTAATAATCGTAATGATAAAATCGCAGCGTTTCTTTATCGCGGTGTTTTCAAAACATCTTTAGTCAAACACAAGTTATGAAAAAATATAATAGAAAATTGGTTATTGTTATAAGCAATTAGAAATTTTGATGATGTATGTACTTAATTTCGATTTTATTAAATAACTGAAATAATTATTTGTTTTGTCTTAAGGGCTTATAACATTTGAATTGTTATTTTACCAACACTATGTTGTTGAGACACAGATCTCGCAAATATTGTTAATTTTCATGAAACTAAGTCAATGTGCTGATCTGCTACATAATAGATGCAAATATTTCATTATTGACATTTTAAAGCTTGTTTGTTATTTCTAGACGTCTGATTATAATCTGCCAATTAATATTAATTATAAAGAGATAAAATGAATTATTAGCTTAATAGTGTATAATTAAATATCCATGAACTCCTTCCATATTTGTTATCAATTGTCTCGAACTTTGTTAAAGCAATCAGATGTCTCGTTATTATATACTTGAACTTTTTTGTTATATTTTTATACATTTTATAATAAATGTTTTGCTATTATACATCTGTTTTATTTTACTTACCTTATGTATACAAAATAATTTATTTCGCGCCACTATTTATCAATGGACATTGGACATCCAATGGAACTTTAGTTTAAAACTGCGAATAGATCTGTTTTTCTTGTGAAATTAAACCAAAAAATGTATCATAGATATTTCATTTACTATGTCTAAAACTCCAATAGTATTACATTGTTAATCAAACAAAGTAAGAACTACACTCATTTATCATCAATAACTTGTCAAAGAACATTGAACTAGGTGCAAATATTTGATGATCGTAATTTAAATTGTATTAGTAATTACTTCTTGCGTCCACCGCGCTCCTTCACTTGCAGCTGTATGACGGCGCCGGGCGGCACGTTGTAGTACGCCAGAGTGTTCGTGTCTTTGAAGAATAGACCCTGAAACGTAAAAAATGAAAGGTTACCAATTACCGAGGATTCTGTTTATTCTTGTTGGTTTAACATCGATGTTTTGTACACCTCAATGAAATTATTCATTCAAAATGTACGAAAAACAGTTAGATTAAAAATATTAGATTAGTTTGAGAGTGAATGTAACCAACCTCGTAGTGCAATTTCTGTTTGGCGATAGGCATCTTTGTGGAGTGTTGCAGCAGATTCTTGAGCTCGGCTACGGTGGTGGACAACGACACGGACATCGGCAGCGAGCGACCGTCCAGCCGCCACTCGGCACGCTCCGGCAGTGATGGTAGCGCCACCTGCACGAACAGACATTTTATGTAGTGTGGTCTTTTGTTTTTGGACAGTTTACTCATGCTATTACTGGTTTCAGAAGCTACTTATTAGTTGGCTTCCTTCAAACTTTACAAATGAAAAAAGAAATAGAAAGAGTTACCTGTATGGGCGCGGGTCCAGGGTGCCTAGCCAGCCAGGACATCTCAGGCTCGAGCGCATCCTCAGTGCGGGCCCTCTTGGCGGCGGGGCCCTCGTCATCCTCGGGCGGCGCCGGCGCTGCGCTCACCGCGCTCACACTACCGAAGGGGAACCCGGCGGCAGCCACTGCACTAACTGCGCCCACTGCACCTGACATTAGATAAGATTAATTAAAACTCTAAGACGATGAACTAACGACGCATGGCTGACAATAATATCAGTTATAATAATATCACTTATTTCAAAAAGAAAACAAATGAATATGTATAGATCCACTACATACCGACAGGTCCTACGGCACCTACAGGTGTAGGTATTAGCGGAGGCCTTGGCGCCATAGGTGGCAGCACCATCAGCGAGGGAAGTGGCTGCAATAGCACTGGCGGTGGAGCCGGGGCGGGGGCCGCTGGTGGGGGGCGCGGGGGCGGTGCCGGCGCAGGTGGGCGGGGTGGTGCAGCCCGAGGTGGGCCAGCCGCGCCCACTGGTTTTGGACCGATCTTTTCTTTTTCTTCGTCAGGCAGTAGACCTTTGACCTATTTTAAAAAAATATTTAACTTCATGGCTTACAGGACATATTAACACTATTCAGACTTAACAGATAATCGAATTGTGCTATACATTGGTGGTTTCATGTTGCACAATAATGGTACCTTGTGTATCTGTTGTATCTGGTCCTCGAGTGTGATGTGAGCTCGCGCGGCGCGGGTGGCGGCCTCCACGCTGGACGTGTGTCCGTCCCACGTGACGCGGTCGTCGCGTCGTCGCTCCTCCTCGCCGATCTTCTTACCGATCGCCGTCTCCTCGTCACCCACACCGAAAATATCCGTACGACGCTCGGCGAGCTGTAATATTACAAATATAAGTAATTCATTTCTATTCAATTTAATTACATAATTTTAAAGTATCTACTACAAAAATCTAAAATAAAACATGCCTGTTTAAGTGAAGCCTCGATGGCGGCTCCAGGTGCAAGTGCTTCATCTCTGTCGTTACGCTCTGCAGCAGCTCTGTCGCGCTGTTCTAACCAGCGAGGATCCAGCAGACCGATACGAACGTGGTCTGCAACTTTGTTGGCAGGGATTTTCTCTCCAGTGATGGGAGACACCAGCCATTCCTCGCTCGCGGGTGCCGGCTGAGGACGAGGCTGTTTGGGATCGTACACCTTGACGACCACACGGCCAGGTCGCGGCGGCAGGGGAGCCTCCTCACCGGGAGCCCTCGTAGCCTCCTGACCACCTTCGTCTTCTGACGAGGAGCTGTCTTCCTCCATGTCTTGGACACGATTATCGTCAGGTCGTTGTTGTTGTTGTGTGCGGTCCTCCATTTCTGCTAGATCATCATCCGATTCCGACTCAGACTCTGATTCGAGCTGCATCTCAGTGTCATCATCTTCATTTTGCGCGTGAGTAATGTCCTCGCCCCTCTCTTGTGCCAGCACTCTTGCACCGACTTCAAGCGGCGTAGTGGGTGGCGGGAAATCTCCCGGTTCTCCAGCTGGGTAGTCCACAGTTTCGACGACTACAAAGTCGTGCCAGTCGATAGATGCATAAGCTAGACGTTCCTTCTCTATTTTGGCTTCGTCAGCGGCCTTACGTCGGGCCTGATGCGAGTGCCAGGCGGCCCTGCTGCGTGCCTGCTCAAGAACTCCACTGCGTACTTCGGCAGCTAGTTTAGAAACCAATTCTTTTGGCGGCAGGAGTACTTTGGTGTACTGTTCCAGCAGTCTCGTGAAGTACTGGAAAAGCGAATGTTGGGGTCGAAGGAAATCAAATTGATGGTTACGTTCCTCTTTCTTCATGAGGTCTGTGAGGAACTGTCGACCATTCCTGGCGACGAACTGTGCTGTAAGTTTGACTATGTCGAGTTCAAGGGCTGAGATAGAAGGTGGGTCGGCGATGAACTCGAAGTCTGGTGGAGGGTCACGTGGTGGCGGAGGTTCAGCGGGTGCGGCTGCTTTTAGTAGTTCCTGCTGACGTGCTGCGGTCGCTGGTGCCAATCCTGGTCGTTGTATTGGCGGAGCCCCCATAGGAGTGGGGACTGAAGGATCAGGTCCTGCAGAAAATAGTTTGAATATGAGGAATAGTCTTATGCCTGGAAGTATTACTCATCAAGCTATGGTCACTTTTGCACTAAGAATACTTGTGTCACAGAAAAACTCACAAACAATCGACAAAAGTTAAATGATAAAACTAATTATTCCGGATCTAATAATAATATTTGTCTTATGAAGAAATCAAATTCAAGACACCTAATTATAGTGATAGCAGCAGCATTACCCTATATTAGGTTCGATGCAATAGTGAATATTGAAAACTAGGTACAATAATTAATAATTATAAAATATAATGAAAGAGGTACTTTACCTTTCCCCTCCCTGATCTCTTTGACTTTATGCTGATAGTAAGCATGGTATGGATCACCAGAGTTGAGGAAGTTGAACTTGGGGTTCCCCAGTTCATTCTGTCTAATCCTGGCCTCAAACTCTGGCCCATTACGAGCAACGAAGCTGGCAGTTTTGTCAACAATATCTATGAAATATGGTTAAAGAAATTGATTTAAATAAATTAAAATAGTATATTGAAATGTCATAGCAATGTGCAAATAAGCACTTGGTACATATGAAACTCATTTATGGGGACAATTTCAATGTTTCTCAGAGTCATCATGGAATAATAATAATATACAAATCATTATACTGGTGAGTGGATTTCAAATGATATCTAGTCAGATATAGGTATGTATGTGTTGTTCACTGTTAATTCAAGATGCCAAAACTATAATTAACAATAATATTAATTTTACTGCATAAAATATAACAACATCATAAGATACGGATACTACTGCATGAAAAAAAATCTCGTTTTTGACCTACACTAAATGCTATTGCATTAAAACAATCATTAATTGCTTTAGCAGATTAACTTTAAATGATGTTGACAAACACGAAACGAACTAACTCTTTCACATTTAGGTTATGTATTGTATTGTATGTTTGTACTTAACAGATGAGCACAACTCTGAAATCGAAACTGTTTCATTGATTAATACAACAGCTAACTGTTTAAAAACAAAGTAAGTAATTGTTAAAAGGATACTCCTCACTTCTGGTGGAGGATAGATGATGCCAATGACTGGCGGCGGAGGCGCTTGGGGCTCCTCCATCGGCATATCATGCTGCTGCCCCGGAGGGAGCAATATGTCGATTGAAGGCATGTTAGCCTTAGAGATACTTCAAACACTTAATATATAATATTTTTACATGGAGACACTTATTACGTTAAAATAAAATGTTTACGAACGCGGACTCTAATGACGCAAAAACACAATCTGTCAAATGATACTGACAGATGCGTGACATTTGATATTATATTGTCTATTATAGAGCGGCAGCGTTGGCATTCTACAATTAAGTAATGATTTTGAAATGAACTATAGAACAAACCACCTGTGTATATTCAATATAACAGTAAAACTCTTAACGCCTTTAACAGATACTCCTGAAATTACTGCGTCGATACTCAAGCTCATTCAACTAATAATATTCTGATTAAAATGGGGTTTCATTTAAGTAATATGAAAAAATCGTTTGTAAGTAATGCCCGACAATTCATTTATTATTGTACATCACAAATTTAAATATTTTAAAAAGTCTGTGCTATTATTGTAATTGAATTAAGCCTGTAGATACTCCAGTCACAGATCGGAAGCCAATATCGAAGCACATGGTTAAAGTTAACACCATCAAATATGTGATCATCCACAATAAAAGGGCTAGAACCAACATCCACAAAGTCGTTTGTTTGCTCCACTGTGTTCTTACATCTGGCTCTTCAATCTGTTCGTATTCTATGAGGCCTAATTCTTCTGAATACATGTTGTTAGGCTGAAACACGAAACCATTGGTTGGTACATTACCTACAAATAAAACTACTGAGTTTTGTTCTCTTGTTGATAGTAATCTTTGACCTACAGCATAAGCTCTAAGACACGATGACGAAACAAGTTGACCTCATTAACTACTTACATAATAGGGATGTTCCGGAATGTTTTTCAACATCTCTGGTAGACTCATTTTTCCCAGAGTCGCGCTGTATTAGCAAGAGCGACCAACAAACCATCAATTTGGTAATGGCTTCAAATCATTTTATTGTTTTCAGCTGGCTGAAAACGGTACCACGGCTAATTATTCAGAAACTGATACTAAAATGTCAACATTTGATTAATAGTTTTCTTTTCTCGCAGAATTTACGAAAGCCAGTATTTTCTTTTTGCCTAAGAAGGATCGGTGTGTACCAGAAACCAGGTGTAGGTGAAAATGTTTTGTACGTTTTCGCTTATACATTCTGATTATGTACAGTGTACAAGCGTTTTAAATTGTGAGTGACTGTGACTAAGTTTGCGTTTTAGGATTTCGGCAAAGGGCTTATAAAATAGCTCTCATATTAAACATAACTGTAAAAGGATATTTATACACCATGTAGGGAATAAAAACAAAATAAAATCGGTGAGTATTTTTTATTTTTTCGAAATCAGATCTATGAGGTCTACAAATGATAATTAAACATAAATTAAATCAAACGAGCACAAAAACATGGTAACATTACAATTCATACGGGAATTCCCTACACTACACTTACAAATAAATCATTCATATTAAAATATCGTAATTATCGTAAATCTACTTAAGCTAAGATATTTATGGCATTTGATGTTATCTTTTAGAACTGTTGCACTTGCTATGACACTATATTGTAGTTCCCAATACCTAACACATAAAAATATTCAGCAATTATGTACCTATGTACCTAACTACTAAAATAAGTTTTTGTTAATTTCTAACTAGGTATCTGTCCCACCAAAATTAGTAAAACTATTTCTACTTATAAGGAATCACAATTTCCATTGTAACTTATTGTTCCAAAAGACCAAAAGCATAATACAAGTTTTGCCAAAAGAGACGGATTATAAAAGAAGAGTATTATAATGCAATTATAATTATATTCTAATTCTACGTAATAAAATTATATTAATTGAGTCCATTAATGGCGGCTAGATCATCTCGCTGTTCGTACGTTGATCTTGGCGCGATTTTCTCGCGTTCCTCATTGCCCGCCAAGAAGATTGCTAGATGCTCCTGAGATAATAGAAATATGTCAAGATATGGATATCTATATTGCTCCTAGCTACATAATAAAAAATACTTTTTACTGTTCTAATACAACATGGCACCTACAAGTGAAATACTGAAGCACAAAAATACATTTATAGTGAAGCGGGATCGAAAGGGAATCGTTTATTGTTTTTTTAATTATTTCAGATGAAAAAAAATAATGATCTTACAATTAGATAACATAGGCTTATACCTACAAGGTTATATGTTACATAGCATTACCAAGTAGGTCTTGGAAGCAGATTGCAACTGTTCCAGCAGGGTCTGCAACTTGCTGCGCCATCCTTTCACTTCGGAGATCGCTGTCTCCACGGGCAGAGTCTATGGAACAAAACGTTATAATAAGTATTTCCGCTGCATACAAGTAGGTAGGTACATATAGAGCAAAAGTCGTGGTGCATTGGATTTTGATAATTACCTTCATTAGTGTGTCGGCAGTAGCGGACAGGTGTCTTGTGATCAACGAAAGTCCTTGACGAACGTTCCTGAACAATAAAACAAAAACAAGTTGCAATATTTTCCAAGAATGCTTTTATATATACCGATGTAGAAACATACGTTTAATTCAATAGCTTTTTTCATGAAGCTTTCTTAGAATTATACAGACGAATTACGACAGCAAAGCGTAGTCAATATTTTTTACCAACTTACTTGGGCAAGTCCGTATGCGTGTAGTTGATAAGATGCACCATCTTCCTGGCCGACTCCCTGGCGAGCAGCACCACCAACTCTTCAAGAGTGGCTGGTCTTGCTTGATTCTCCGGCTCCGGTCGGCTCAGGTTGCCGTACAGCTCTTTGGCTTTCTTCCATGCCAGTGCTGGGTCTGTTGCAACCTGGGATAATTTACCGTCATCAACAAAATGTCTTAACTCAAAGAATTTTCTAGTAAGATACCAAGGTAAGAGATTGACAGAATCAAACTACCCAAGTAATTAACTATCAAGCAGTTCTGCAGTAACTTAATATATAAAAATGTTTATACAATATGTGCAAGTACAAGAACCTGCACCGGATATAGGAACGCAAATAAATTTTCCCAATGTTTCAACCCATTGAAAACGTCAACTTACCAACTCAGCAACATAAGCAAGCACATGGATCTGTTCCTTGATGGCCTTGGCTTCAGCGAGCGCCTGTCGCGTGAGCCTGCGCTGCAGCTTCCTGCGCAGCCGAGCGCCGTGCTGCACCGCCTGCGCAGCCCGCGCGCGCCCGCTCTCGTCGCCGCCGTCCACCGCGTCCGCGCTCGTCACTATGATCACCACTATGGTAAGAACGGTAAGCTTTCATTACCGACACTGACCCTCGACTAATTCCTGACTTTATTTTCAAGCCATGGCTACAAAATATTAAGTTCTTTTCTTGGTCGGTGTCGGTAAAGAGTTTGATATCTAATTCAGGTCCAATCACAGTTACTTTTTAAGGGCAAGAAAGAAAGCATCGAAGCTTCTAATCACAAGAATCTTCCTACTATGTATTGGAACCCAAGAGATAAAAATAAGTATACCTATATGCATATCTGTGGTAGCTGATTAATTTGCCTTTTTGAACTTAGACCTAAGTCTTAATTAAATAACAAAGTAAATAAATACAAAGTAATTAGTGAGTCATCAGTACAAAGTCGGCGGCGATTTCACACGGATACATGTTGGATCTGACCTCTTATGTAGTGTGTACATTATGTACAGTGACTTGAATGAGCCCAGAGTCCAGACACAACTATCGCATCTAATTTGTCACTGCACCAGACTACAGATAACACCTTGTATTATAAGTCACTATTGCTGTACTAATTAGGAACGGAACTGATTATGAAATTGATGGTTATTGCTTTAGTAAAGGTTTAATGATAAGCCGTGTTCCTGCTAGCAGAATAGATAGCGGCAAATTATTAGCTGGAGGCAGAAACCTTCTTCATTGAGAAGAAATGTCGCATTTACCATTACACAATATATTCAGAATGCAGGTAAAGTACCAACTGGTTATTATTAAAAATATTTACTGATATTTTTTAAACATATTTTTAGGTAACCGAGCATACCTATATCTCCACCCAGTTGTCAAATGAAACAACACTGGTTCTCGGTCTAGGGCCGACGATTAGCCGCAAATAATTCGCCTCGTCTAGTCCCAAGTCCTTAATTGCATTCGTTAATTAGGCGAGCCAGACAGGGTTCAGACTAGAGTTATCTTGTAACCTTGCGATAGTTAATAATATTGTCTGCAAAATGCCGTAAACGTGCTAAATTGGAACTGATATTACTCATTGTAGACATTTATGATGCTTGTGAAGTATAACCAGTATAATGGCTCACGGCACACGGTTAGTGTCCAAAGTCTACAGACAATTCACAAAGGCTAGTGACCGCATGAAGACTTGTGTGTTTGGTCAACGGAAAATCTGGCACTTTGTTTTTGTCAAATTAAAATATTTCTCAATACAGACTTATAGTTAGTTCGGAAAATACAATAAACGGTTTTTTACCCTTAAAAGCTCACCCCTATCCCCTTCCCGATCCCGAAATTGCCCGTAAATTATTTACCTGTAAGTTTTGCGATATTTCCTTTTCCAAAAGGTTTCATCCTGTTACTATTTTTTTTGTTCTCAAAACTTATCAGCACTGGTCTTATACTATTATTTTATCAGTACGGTACAAAATAACTACCAATTAAGTTTCGAATTATTTTAATATCTTTCGTTCAATCGTCATTATTTTTATCGCGCATTATTCAGATAAATAGGTAATCTAGTCGCCTTTCCGGTTTATGTCATGCAATTGATTGTAGTTTCTTTACATTTATTGTCAGTTGTGTCAAGTAAATTGAGAAAGTACTTCTATTTCAGTACCGTTTATCGGCACATTAACCACTTACTGTGAAAAACGACCAAGAGACGTCTTCATGTGGGGAAAAACTACCAAGAGACGTATTCATCACGTCTTCACGTGAGGAAAAACTACCAAGAGACGTCTTCATGTGTGGAAAAACTACCAAGCGACGTCTTCATGCGAGGAAAAACTACTAAGAGATGTCTTCATCGTGTCTTCATGAGAGGAAAAACTACCAAGAGATGTCTTCATGTGAGGAAAAACTACCAAGAGACGTCGTCATGAGAGGAAAATCTACCATGAGACGTCTTCATCGTGTCTTCATGTGAGGAAAAACTACCAAGAGACGTCTTCATGTGTGGAAAACCTACCAAGAGACGTCTTCATGTGTGGAAAACCTACCAAGAGATGTCTTCATGAGAGGAAAAACTACCAAGAGACGTCTTCATCACGTCACCTATCTTAATCTTTTCGATGTAAACAACATGAAGCTGTGTTTAGTTATAACAATTCTTGGTTTTTGGTCAAGCCCTACGTTAAATATTTGTATTTAAAGTAGGGCTTGAATGATCCCTTCTTATAAATGTTGGAGAAACAGACATTTAGAAAATTTCCTCTATTACAACTACAGCATTGGGTTCGTTAAGCAAGTTTGAATAGTTTTGTAATAAAGACTTACCATCAGTAGCGTCCTGGTTGTCAGGCGGCAGGTACTTGTCCACGTACTTGTCGGCCGTGGTGAGCGCCTTGTCCAGCGCCGTGGCCGTCACCGCCGTCACCCTGGAGTCCAGCACCGCCGTGCCCAGCTGCTTCACTGAGTCCGCGCGCCGCAGCACGTACTGACGGGTTTCAGAGTACATCTGCACAGTTCAACACTTGTCAGTTTGCTTTGTTGGTTGGATTTTATTAAGCGTTTATGTATTCGATCATAATGTGCTCCTTCAATCTTTATTTACCGTTAATTTTGTCAGATAAGAAAGAAAGCTAATTTATTACATTAAATGTTTTGACAGGCACACCTAATCCAAAGTCTCCCATAAACTTTCCTACAACGCAAAAACGATGCCGAGAGAAACGTATCTATCCATTATGTCAAATGCTCAATAAGTAGTTTTATTTGTCTCAGTATATTATTATAGTTAACTAATGAGTGAACTTTTTTTCTTAAATCAAACGGTATTTAACTGAAGCGTAGAAACAGTTATCAAATATTAAACAATGAAGCGTCGTGTAGAGTTAAAAAATATAAACATACACGAAGTTACAGCTTTAATTGAGAATGACCTACGGCAAAGACGAAATTTGTTTATCAATGAACTAATGTTACATTTAAATTGTCATAATTTCAAATCTTATTCATAGTCGTAAAGTCCTGGCCATGGGAGATTTTGTCGTCCAAATAATAATTATGATGAAATGTACATCAACTCAAGTGTACCATCATCATATTCATGTAGCGTAATTCATGTAAGGTTTGTTCGTCCGAACACAAAATAGGTCACTACAAAATTAATAATAACATACCAAAAAGAAGAGAGAAAAAGCCAAAATTTAAAGTACATTAGACGATAATTGTTAAGTATACTCACCGCTTGTGGCGGCAAGTTGATGGAAGGAACGGTCTTCTCAACGACGTCGAGTGACTTGCACAGGAACTTGTCGAGCTGGTGGATGGGAGTCTCGAACAGCAGCACTGCTGGGAGCGCCAGCTGCACGCCCGTGGCGAAAGACTTCTCTCCCATAGACAGGTACCAGCGGATTAAAGCGTTGGATTCCTTAAGAGAAAAATATAATAATATATTTACTCTTATTCATAAAAATATATGATGTTATGAAAGGCTTATAAAGTGTTTTGTTTCTTTCACTCTTTAGCGAAATGAAAAAGAAAAACATTTTATAGTAGCTTTTTAATTAAAATAGGTTTATACTGTGTTTATGAATAAGAGAGTTAGTGTTGAACAATATCATCGGTTTCGACGGTTAAAAAAATAATTAAGTCTGATAGTTTCGATGAAACCAAAATACTTATATTAAAGACAAGTTCGAAGTGTTAGGTTATCGTAAAGGCAAAATGCATTTCAGATAATCTATTTGTCTTTATTCCCTCTATGCCTCAAAGTGTATTTGACTCCATATCGGGAAAAGCAATTATGTATAGAAAATAAAAAATATTCTTAGGTCATAAAATGTCTTTCAGTACATACCCTGATCCTGTGGTACACTTTCTCAGTGACTCCGATGCCGGACTCGACAATGGGGATGGCTGCCACCCTGGACACCACCTCCAGCTTCGGTATACTCGGCTTCTGAACCTTGGCCACTGATAACAAAACAACAGATTGTGACTTATTGCACTCGAGCACACTGCATAGATATACACGCGGTTATTACCACGGATTAAAACGACGTTATATAAAAGCGAATTAAAATGTAGAAGGTCCCAAAATTTTACGTTTTCAGCAGACATTAAGATAAAATAAGGTGAACTGTTTATTAAATCTCAGCAAATAACATATTGAGGTAGGCTTACTTATTTTTTTTACTTTTCGAATGAAACAATTTGCTCTTTAAAATTTAAAATCTATTTGCTTTAGGGCTTAAGCCGAACCTGGAGGATTTCCTTGACTCTTGCTGACTGCTTGCAAATAAGCCTGAGCTTTTTGCGCAATGGAACCTGATGTCCTCTTATTAACACCTAAAGTGCAAGTCCCATTGAAACTCTTCTTAAAAACATCACCGTTCTCCGACATTTTCGTCACAGTTATTTTCGCGGAGTATTCAAAAGATTCAAATGTCATTCGAGATTTATGTAACTACACTAATTAAAAAAATACAATTAAAATATTTCGTTGCACTTCGTGAATGACAGTGTTTGTTGTAATTTTTCACGTTTAAGACTGTCGATATGAGCGGTTTTAATGTTCAATAATGTTTATTTTACTGAAAGGTTATCGGTTAGTTTTAAAATAATTCCAATCTATTGGTATCGGATTGAACGTGAATCGTTAATTAGCTGAATACATATTAAATAGGTCATAGCTAATTATGGATGTGATCTAATCCGCAGTAATCTTACAGTAAATGTCTTAAGATTTGCATCTAGAAGTTTATATTTACGCGGCTTATCTTACTCATCACACACGTGATCACGAACAAGAATGCAACTTTATCATTATTATAACAGATTAAAATTAAATGTTGTTAGCACTTACTTATCTTTTTCTACGATATTTAGTCTGCCTGAATTGAAATAGGTACATATGAACAATGCCGGAAACCCTTTTTACGGTGTAGAACGTACTAAAAAGAAGTTTCGTCTACAAAATATTCTCAGCTATCTCTAAGCTATATAAACAAGAAAGCTGACTAAAATTCATGCCTAGATATCCCTTTGGTACAAAGGTACAAAAGGGATAGACAAGAGAATATGTAGCACTGATTTCTGGTATATTAGTGTTTCTTCGGCCTTGATCTATCAATCAGTCCGCTATCATCCGACACTTATTGTGTAATACGGAACAAGTTATTTTCTCTCCCGGAATCAGTGTTATCTGGTTTAAACTTTGTACCGTTAACTCCGACTGTGTTATTGTAATACCAGTTAGTGCATGCGCAAATGTGTCGAGTATGCGTGCATTTGTAACCTTGAATGTACCAAATTAATAAAACTCCATTATTTTTAAGGTCATTCAAATTAAATGGTCACTGATTAAAATCAGATCAATTTCAATACTTTATATTAAAATGGCTGATAATTAATGATATACCTTTAGTAGGACTTAAACATGTATAGTACCTATCTATTATGTAGTAGTATCTAGGTAGTCTTCGATCAATTTAGGTCAGTGTTTTTCTGTTTACGTACATTACTGCCTTAGTTCAGCGACATACATGTTTGTACAAAAAATAATAAAATAATCGTAAAATTATGACAATAATTTATTGTTCAAGATATCGAAGTGCCTACGTAACTCGGTGAACAATAAAGGATAATATTATAATGTATTACATTTATTCAATGTTATTGAAAGTAACAAGCTAATACAAAAACTGCTAGGCCCTTTGAAAAACTTCGATTGATTTTGTATCATTTAAAGTTTTTGAACGGCTTATGATGGAGTGACGAATAAAAAAATATAAGTTCACCTGTACTACAGAAAGACAATTTCTTATCAAAACGAACTGACTGGACTACAAAGTGACTACGTTTCGAGAGCTCTGAATTACAACCTAACATAATTAGAATGCAATTTATCAGTGGGTGTACACATTGATCTGTCAAAGCACACGCCACCCACGGAACACGCATGAACTTTGCACCCCATACATCACGACAAAACGCTTTCTATGAGACCAGATATTTCTAGAAAGAGGATAGATACCAATCGGACTGTGTAATTAGATTCAATAATACTGATTAGATTGAAAAATTACAGTCATATTGCATGATACTTAAGTATTGCAATTGGTGTAACACAAGGACCAATTCTGGGCTCACTGTTATTTTGCACTAGTTTCAACTTTTACTACGATTGGTAATGAGATCTGTGGAATAAATGAATGCCTATAGCCTTCCTCAATAAATGGGCTATCTAACACTGAAAGAATCTTTCAAATCGGACCAGTAGTTCCTGAGATTAGCGCGTTCAAACAAACAAACAAACAAACTCTTCAGCTTTATAATATTAGTATAGATTATAATATTAGTATAGATGATATAGTACTATCATACGGATCCTATTAAAAGACGAATGACTAGATATACCGGGAAATGTACCTACTGAAGCCGTAATTATCGGGTTTTCACGAAATTACCTGATTGTACGATTAAAGTTATAAGCTGGAAGTAATCAGATTGGACGGTGTTTTGAATTGTATTTAGCTATGATTAGGGAACTTTAAAGATTCTATCTGATGGTGAAACATGGAAGTTACGCTATTACATTGCCAAACATTTTTTACTTTATTTTATTCCCGAATCCAAAAAAACAATTGATAAGTATTGGGTAGAGCATCGACGCATAGACAGCAAGTAAGAAGGAAGTCATTTCGGAAGTCCAGAACCTCTCGAAGTCTACAAACATTATATTATTTCAAAAATATTGACAAAAATCTCTTGATGACATATACAAGATTTAAAATAATACTCTTAGACCAAGACTATCACGGCTTTGCGTAGCATATAGGTTATTATTTGAAGTCACCCTAGCACGCCCTACATACGAGAAATTTAGTAAAAATATTAGATAAGCCTGAATGTTATTTAGTGTATTTTCGTAAAATAATATAAGGTATCGGTACACAATGCTAATTTGCATAAACATAACCAGAAGTGGATTGATTCTTATCACGCAATGAGACACAAAGATTATAAAAAATTGCGCCAATCAGATAAATAGAATTTGCATTCTAGATAACGTTAGCAAATAATATAAATGTACTTTTTTCTTTACAACTTAGTTACACATACACACTTATGATAACATGTTAAATACCATTGAACCGTCAACATCAATGTTAAGATAAAAAAGAATACTTCTAAACGAATAAATACCTACAACAAAAACTTTAAAAGATTCATTCTAAATCAAAAGAAAATCTTTGACAAAATTGAAGCTACTTTATCAGATACAATTCACTGGAAGAAAGGCTAGATAGTAAATATTGACACTTCAAATTTTCATTCATAAAAATGGTTAACAACATATAAATTACAAACAAACTTACCTTCACGAAAAAAACAAAAAAAATATCACTTATATTATTAAAGTACGAAACAATAATAAAATAGAGTATCCTATAATATTAATATTCTCAACTATTGTAAAATAAAATAGATTTGAAAAACATAATTGAATGAGACAAATATGTACTTACTAGTGAGTTGATAAGGGTGCGTTGATATGTGGACGCTCTGCTCTCGACTGAGACGAGTTGCGCGCGGGCGCATGCCCTGACGCCCCGTCAGCCGCCCGGTCAGCCGCGCGCCACCATCCCGGACCTTATCTCTATCAACCACAATATTTGTACATCGTTAATTAATTACCGTACACTACATTACATGCTAGAAACTGTTGTTTTGTCTAATGAGTTGTAGATTTTAAGTTAATCGATTGTTTGGTGCGTAAAGTCACGTAGAACTTTAAACTAATACTACAAAGTTATCTTTGTGAGATAGAAGTCTACTTAGAGTTTGACCTTTCTTTACCGGAATATTACGTTTGTGGAAGATGCTAGAGAATATAATGGGATATATTTGATAATATGGATTGTTAGTAGTTATACTTCGGTTGACAAAGCAACAGAACCTAGAAGAAGTACCTTTTTATAAGCATCATTTCCTACCTAGTCTATGAAAGTTAGAAGAATCTTCAATAAATGTCCACTTAGCTCCTGTGTGAAATGTACGAGTATTGCTCACTCACAGCGTCCGGGCCCCGGCCAGTAAAAGAATAGTAAAGATAAGCGTCAGATAAAACAACACATTTGTTTATATTTATAATAAATTATCATACGTTTATTATTTAAACCTATTTTTCAATGAAGTTGCGTAAAATATTGTGACGTCACAGACTACAAAACACTTGTTTTGGAGGGAATATAGACGTAGAGTCTGAAAACATCTTAACTTCTTCTTCTATAATCCTACAATTATAGTTCTGCCAATCTAAGGAGGTATACGTACCCTCTCTAGCTAGAGTGTCATAATGTTCAATTTTTTATAGACCTATCTCAAATCACGGTAAACAAGTTTTCTACACTACCGAGCTTATTATTTACCTACTTGAAAAGTATAATTCAGCTGCGATGGGGCATGAGATTCAATGAACCTACGAATACTAGTATTAAGTAGTAGCCGATAAAATAAAAAGTCACAAACACAAACAAGATGTGTTATTTTTCGCGTACGCTGAGTGCGGTTTGTAAAACCGGTGTAGCTTCACAAACTAGAATTGCAAATAAGAAAAAAGCTCACATTCCCAACCGACTGACCCACTTAAATTATAGGCTCTGGAAACAGTTTTTACTAGAGTTCTTCGATTGAAGGACAAACTACTATAAGCTGTGATTGCCTATTATGAAAATTAAAAAACCTTTAACTAGATCAAGTATTGAAATTGATTGCGACTTTTTACTTTGCATGATTTTACCACTACTTGCTTTGGAAAAGTAAAACTAAAATTAAAAAAAAAATACAAATTATCAGCAGCAAATGCAGAAATTCTCATTGGTTCTGTTTATGTTCTCAGTGGTAAAATGAACCAAATAATTATTATGATACTCTTTAGGTACATATATGTATACATGTTTTATGTAAATTCCTCATCCGTTTTCTGGGATTAGGACAATAAGCCTGCAATAAAAATGCACTGTAGATATATATACAAAATCTGGGGTGTCCCGTTATCTTCACAATTATCCGTGAAGGTACCCAGTAGTATTATTTATATTAATTTATACTTATGCATATTAAACTATAAAATATATAGCTCCTTTATCACATACCAGCGATAATCGATGCAGTGATAAAATTATTAAAAACTTAATCGTTTTCTTTTTAGTATATTTTTAGCTATTAATTTGTACCCCGACGTGTTTAAGTAATGGTAAAACAAGGAAACAATATAAAAGAACGAGTAACATAAGAAAAGGAAGAGAAAATTTTGGGTTTAATCGTGTTAAACATTACACAAGAATAATATTTAGACGTAGAATTTTCCACATGGTTAGAGGGTTTAGGGTGAACCTGTAGGGGGTATCAACGCACGTCAGCAGAGCTGAGTGCGGCGGAGAAGCACGTGCACAGCTGACGTGGCGAGTCAAAGATCACTCCGCTGCGTACGCGCTCCATGTTGACGCCTCACGCTAGTGCACGCCACCGTCATCGCACCCTGATACCAACTACTATTGCCATGATGCGTGACGACCACGGCCAGATTACTCTATGTCACGTTTCAAACACAATCGTAAATTCTCATAGAAGAGAAGGATAATATTATTAAAGCAATATTTGGTCTTAAAATTTAAACAAAGTAAAAGCAAAAACCTAGAAAATGACAAGCTGGCAGTCACCCCGTACCAATACATACACTCACTCAATACTCAATACATACTTAACATGAAATGAAACAAAATTATATTTACTTGGCGAATTTTCATTCATAGTTAGCACTACGAATTTGATGGACCCGTCCCACCTGACGTTTTATAACAAAACGTGTAAAAATATCTGTACCCGCCTATCTGTGAATATTTTTTCGGAATCTTTCTTACAAGAATACCTGATTATCAATTAACAAATAGTCGTAACTAAGTAACAGGGAAGATAGTTGGCTGCACTCAAAGTTCTAATGAACCAATAGACATAGTTATTTTTATAAGGGACTGCTAAGTCGTACAGGATGTATCCTGTACTCTACAATACTTTTTCCTTACCAATCACTTGCCAATATCTTACAGCATATTTCAACTCATTGACCAACGAACAATAGTTGATAACGGTGACAATAAAAATGTTGATAGTGACATTATCTCAGCATACGTAGCTCTTAATCTGTATGTAAAATAAATAATTATCACACAATCTTATCAGTATCGATGATTTTGACGAAAAATAGCGCTCAGTATTATTTACCTTGCGAGACACATTGACTTGTGTTTGTTTTACAAGGCTTTATATTAATTTTATTTGCTTAAGTTATTAAGTGCAAAAAGTGCATGTGATTTGTGAAAAACTTACTTACCTATTGGAAGAACTTTTATCAGCTAAGATTGTTAATTGATACAAGAACTGTGTAAGTCTAAATGTTACTTCCGGTGTATTTTGTAGCGTGGAGCCGTTACACACGAGTCTCCACAAACTAACATTTGCATAGAGAGCAATGACGACAAACTAAAACACGATTTCCCTTTAAAAGGCTTGCAACATATGAGCTTTTCTGATCCGAATGAGATAAGTCTATAGTAGAGTTCGAAGAAAGTGAAAAAATTGCCTTTGTCCAATTATGAATCGGTCACTGCCCTCTACAATTTCATCAGACATATTAATAATGTTATTTTATTGTTTGATACATATCGTTGATTAGAGTATATATTATATACGAGCAATAATAATAAATTGGTTTTATCTGGACCATTTCAAAAATCGGTATAATGCTATTTTACAAAAGATGTTAGGAGCAGTATCCTTACATCTCTCTTTATTTTCCGGATATATCCACAGAGGACAACCGTGTTGTTCCAAAGACTTAACTAATCGATGTTGGTCTCTTGATTCCTACAAAATCATAGCAACTATTCTCAAACAAAACCCTATAAAGGCATTGATGAAAATCTCAAAATGTTGTCATATGGGCTGCTTTATTGCTCACTAAACTTCATTTCAGTCTTCTAGATCTTATAGATTTCTAATAGCATCAAACAAAAAAGTCACAACCGTCTTCAGTCTTTCAGATCCATTCCCTGAATTTTATTCGAATATATGTGTACATTATTTACAAACTGCAATATCTTTCATACATTATTTTGCGTATTCAAATGATGTCTATTTTCGGATATGATTGCGCATGTTAATCAAACATTCCAAACGATTAATATCAATATAATTACAATTAATCATCGATAACGAAAGGGTTATTCTAATTTATTTGGTTTTCTTTTTGTCTTGGTATTATAACATGACTCAGTGTTTGAAATTATTCATTCTCGACTCACGTGCAACAAATTCACTCAAATCATTACTTATCTTTAATTTCTAGTATGCTTCTACCTATACATTCAATTCTGCTTTTAAATTATTTTCTTTCGAAATGTGTTTTAAAGCTTTTGTTTCTTAATTGTATATTTATATTTTGTTTTCTATTTATTAATATTTTATTAGCTATTTAGTAAAGTTTTGTTCTATTCAGATAGGCACCAACTGGATAACATATCTATAGATGTCTATCATGATATTAAAAATATATTTAACTATTAGATATAAATCAAATTGATAAATTAAATACAAAATTAATGTTCCTAACAATGTCCATTAGACGAAATCAAAATACATTAAATTATTATTTCTGTACGATAAAAAATACCTTCAAAGCATTTTTCTCATAATTCCTTACCTCTATTTACGTATTATCGAATACTAGCTGTCCCACGCAACTTCGCTTACGTCACATAAGAGAGAATGGGTCGTAATTTTCCCTGTTTTTGTAACATTTTTCGTTGCTACTAATGTTATATAGCTTAGCTTTCCTTAGTTAATATAGGCTACCCAACAGTAAAAGATCTTTTCAATTCGCAACAGTAGTTCTTGAGATTAGCGCGTTCAACCAAACAAACAAACTTTACATTATTTTAATATTAGTATACTTAGATTGAAGTTTCATTCAAGTTGAACATAATTCAAATATTTTGACGAGTAATCAGTACAAAGCTTTTCAGCTTTTGTTTTTGTGATTGCTTGTGTTTTATGCAAAAACGTATGCAATCATAATCATTCAATGTCTCGAAATGTCTTGAATGCGTCATGCAATTTACTGTCTTTATCTAATTACTTATTTACCTGCAGAACGTAAAATAATTGTTATAAACCTTTAATATGTACATACATATATACAGCTGTGCCTCCAATATCTGTGTACAAATAAATAAGAACCATGTAAAAACCCTAGAAACTATCACTGTTCTGTATTTGTGATAAAACGCAATTAACCTACTGCACACTTTAAACATTACTTAATTAGAAAGACCGTGTAACCTGCATTATTATGTCTGCATAATTACTTGCTTAATTTATTAGTGCTTTAAAAGCTCAGTTGTTAAAACATCGTTGTCAAGACAGAACATGCTGCGTGACTTCTTCTTATCGTATGGTTAGCGTTCAACCTAGTGTCACAGTTGTTCATACCACCCGAAGGCCTTTGTCATGGCTTAATGACTGCTATCTTAATAGACAACCACCGGGACCGACCTTTTACGTGCTATCCAAAGCATGGCGACGCCCAGTTTGAATACATATTTTTTATTTATTTATTTATTTATAAAAGACAACTCCCGCACTAAGAATTGCTCTTGTGTCGCGGGGACTTTTACAAACATACAAACAACGGACACAAAGCACAACCAGACCCGAAACAATTATTTGTGGATCGCACAAATAATTGCTTCGTGTGGGAATCGAACCCACGACCTCCCGTTGCAGTGGTATCGGCGTGGCAACCTAAACCACTGCGCCACGGAGGCAGTCGATATGCGGTCACCCATCCACGGAGGATTAACCGCGCCAAGCGATACTTAACCCACATTGTTTTTTGATTGTTAACCGACCAGTGACCGTAACTGGCTATATGTTTTGTGACGATGTAACTCTGTTTTACAGGTTCCTTCACGATATTGATATAGAACATGTAAGATGGCGGTGGACGTCCGACTGACGACGGCGGCTCTGCTACTCCTCGCACTCAATGTAGCTTTCGCACAAGGTACCAGACTCTTGTAAATTAAAGAGATTGCTTACAATCACCTCTATTTTGTGATGTGTATAATAAAACTTGATGTTTGCTTCCAGAACGATGTGGTTATATGGTAGAGATACCGAGGCCTCCAACTCCTGAGTTACCTGATCTGGACACCTCTGGTAAGGGCAATCTTTGTACTACATAATTATCTAGCTATCTACGTAATCTACAAGGAATAATTTATTGTCTATCTTAATGTAGAATCATTAAAGCAAAGTAAGACCGATTCGTCAAACTAGGACACTAAAGGGAGATAGATCTCTTAAACTGTTAATTAAAGGTATAAGTCATTCATTGTCGAAAAATATTTGGCCTCTTCCGCAATTCATACTGAACATCATAATGCTAACTTATCACGTTGAGTAGATATTTATTCAAAGTGAAATGTGCAGGTACTTGGTCCCAGCGTCCCTTCCTCCCGGCGGAGACGAGAGAGGATGTGTGCATGGACTTATTCCACCCCATCGGGACCAACAGTGGCACGCAAATCATTTACATGGAAGAAGAGATCGAGGGAGATGTGCCTATCGCCAGACTTAACTACGATGGTAAACACAATCATTTATTACCCTAGATTTTGTCGCTACTCTCTTTACCACCTATTGTCAGTCTAGATTTCTGTTTTTTTTTCAGTATTTTCGTTAAATTTTATTCGTTCGTCACCAATAACTCCAGCAACTACGGTTTCAGCATCTTATATTCTATAGTTTAAAGTGTTGAATGAGGAATAATCCCTTTCCACTAGTCTTCATTCCGTCATTGGACTGTGTCTCACCTTCCACAGTCCTAATAACATCATTGACCCCTGTATCGGATTTATTTCCAAAACAAATCGTTTTCTTTTGCAGGTCCTAATGTGCCGGTTGTAGTGTCACCTTTCTTGTCCGGTTCCTTCAGCATGCTCTCGCCTGTCATTAGAAGGATTCCTGAGAATGACGGTGATTGGTACCTCGTTATTACTCAAAGGTATTAAACATTTATAAGTAAAACGTAGTCTACATCTTCAAACAAACTTTCTTCTTATTGTCAGTAATGGTACCTACTTGAAAATAATGTATTGTATCTAAACTAGAGCACTTGTATGTTTTAAGACAAGACTACGAGACGCCGGGCATGCAGCAGTACATCTTCACCGTCAGAGTGGACGGAGAGACGAGGGCGCCGATGATCTCGTTACAAATAGTCAACATCGATGACAACGCACCCATCATTCAGCTCTTTGACACTTGCCAGATACCCGTTAGTATTTGCACTATTCACTTAGAATTAAAGTTTTGCCTAATTTAAAAAAAAATCTAAACAAATGATTAACTAAAATTATGTAAACATTGTTAAACCATTATCTCGAGCTAACAGTACAGCTTCACCTTACATTTGTTTCTAAATGATTAAGTGGTTGTTATTTACAGGAAACTGAAGAACCCGGCCTCACGCACTGCACCTACAATGTAACTGATGCTGACGGTGAGATTAGTACTCGATTTATGAGATTCACGATCGAGAGTGACCGCGACGACGATGAAGTGTTCTTGATTCAGGGAGACAACGAGCCTGGCCAGTGGATGTGGATGCATATGACGCTGGGACTTAAAACACAGCTGAATTTTGATGAAAATGCGCTACACATATTCAGAGTTACAGCTTGGGTGAGTAACTTGATCATCAAATATCTTTAACTACGGACTTATAAATATAACAATAGTTATAATTTTTTTTTCAGGATTCTTTACCAAACACTCACACAGTGTCAATGATGGTACAAGTAGAAAATGTGGAGTCCCGGCCGCCGCGCTGGTCCGAAATATTTGCCGTGCAGCAGTTCGACGAGAAAACATCTCAACAATTCCCTGTTAGAGCTATAGATGGAGATACAGGCATCAATAGACCTATATACTACAGAATTGAACGAGACGAGGAAGGTACATATACCTATGTTCAATAATAAAAAAGTCACAATAATCATATTTTTGAACTACAAAAGGACACAAATAAAAACATTCATAATATTTTCAGACACATTTTTCCGCATTGAGACGATAGAAGGAGGTCGAAATGGAGCCATCTTCTACGTGGACCCCATCGACCGCGACGCTCTGGAGAGAGAAGTGTTCCAAGTTTCTATCATCGCGTATAAAACTGACGACGAGGGTACAGAGACATTCTCGACAACCGCCAGTGTCGTCATCATAGTGAACGATATCAATGATCAGATTCCTTTACCTTTCCAAGAAGAGTACACTATTAATATTATGGAAGAAACTGCTATGACACTGAATTTAGAAAACTTTGGTTTTCATGATCGGGACCTTGTAAGTATCACCGTATACCGATACTATTATTCATAAGATTAAAAAAAATATAATATAAGTATGTATAATTTATATTTCAGCGATCTGTTTTAATAATCCATTGTAATTGTAATAATTATCATACTCAATGATTTTTCAAGGGTGAAAACGCTCAATACCGCGTGCACCTAGAGGCGGAGTATCCTGCAGGAGCGGAGGCAGCATTCTACGTCGCGCCGGAGGTCGGCTACCAGCGGCAGAGCTTCATCATGGGCACCATGAACCACAATCTGTTGGACTATGAAGTACCGGAGTACCAACATATTAAATTAAAGGTAGGTTATTGATAACTTCAATACATTTCGTGGAATAACATTATGTACGGATATGTATCTATGTTAGAAAGAAGATTTAATCAATGGAAATAGCTTTTCAATGCCCTATCTATCCAATGTTTACTTACTAAAGACAAGCCTTATGTACCATTTTATCGCTATTCCCTTTCTATAACCCAGTCGTGGATAGCGCTTCCTCCCGAAGACGTACATAATATCTTAATTACTTATCCATCTTTAACGTAACATTGGAGATAGCCCCTATGACCAAAAGTAAAAAGTACAGAACTGATGCATAAATGTCACAATTTGATTTGTAGGTGGTGGCTACCGACATGAACCGCACGGACTTCGTGGGAGTAGCGACGGTGTACATCAACCTGATCAACTGGAACGACGAGCAGCCCATCTTCGAGCACAACGTTCAGACCATCTCCTTCAAGGAGACGGAGGGCGCAGGCTTCTTCGTGGCACACGTCACCGCTAACGACAGGGATATTGATGATAGAGTCGAGTAAGTTTGTCGAGTCTAATTACGAGGCGAATAAAAATAGGGGTCCAGAGTTACTTGCCAGCTCTTCTCATGGTCTTACCTTCCGAAGTGGTGCTGCAAAACTATAAGTGCAAATTCGACCTGTATCATTGCCTATAAGTATTAATGTTTGACCTAACCTAAAAAATTATGATGAAGTGTAGATTTACATAAAAAATTGCTACCGATTGACTCTACATACATATAACTATACCGATTCTATATCTTTATGTTACCGAGACGAAACGACGATGGTGTGTACAAATAACATCATATTTATACATTTATTGATTCGCCGATAAGTCTTCAATGTTAGTTCTTCCTTACAGACACCAATTACTGGGTAACGCTGGTGAATATCTGCGCATCGACAAAGACACTGGAGCTGTCTACGTCTCAGTTGACGACGCCTTCGACTACCATCGGCAAAGCGAGCTGTTTATACAGGTTTATACATTTTCAACCATACATTGATCGGGGATAGTACTCGAAACAATACTAATATAGCAATAAGACTAATGGCTAATAACTTTATTCCAGGTGCGTGCTGATGACACCCTGGGCGATGGGCCGTACCACACGGCCACGTCACAGCTAGTCATACAACTGGAAGACATCAACAATACTCCACCTACACTCAGATTGGTTAGTAAAAATACATTTGAATTTATACCAAAAGGCCTTATGCTCTATTCTTGTCTTTACGTCATATACAGGGTGTGGCGTAAATAATGGATAATCCTTTACCAGCGGATGGGCGACAACCCAACTGATCTAAATATCAAAATTTACCTCTGGCACAAGTATCATAGTTTTTGAGATTTTGGCCATTTTGTGTGTTTTTTAAAAAAACGATTTAAGCTCGTTCTTTTTAATGCTGTGATCACAATTTAAGGCTTTTTTTAAATCCGTTTTTTGCAAATAAATCCTGAATAGATGTGCTATTGAATCTACAATCTTGTTTTGTTATTACTACTTGTTTTTTATTTAAATTATGCATTCAAAGTTGAATTTTATAATCTTTCACAAAATTTGTGCAACTTTGAGCACTTGTGGTGAAAAAAAAATGTATGGTAGCTTTACTGCCCACGCCATAAATAATTTCTAAATTTTATAAGAATTCTAAATTGGTATAACATGCAGCAATAATACCGATTATTGTCAAAATATTACAAAGAACTTAAATTATTAACACTTTTGCCGGTCGACTAATTTATTTTTTTCACGCTAAGCGCGTTCTAGATTCAATAGCACATCTATTCAGGATTTAATTGCAAAACACGGATTTAAAAAAAGTCTTAATTTGTGATCACAGCACCAAAAAGTACGAGCGTAAATCGCTTTCTTAAACACACATAATGGCCAAAATTTTTTGCATTTAAATCCTAAATTAATGTGCTATTGAACCTAATATCTTGTTTTGTTATTACTACTTGTCTTTTATTTAAACTATGCATTCAAAGTAAAATTTTATAGTTTTTCAACACTTTTGTTCAACTTTGAGCACTTGTGTGCAGTGTTGAAAAAAAAAAGAAATACAAAACATAAATACTATTCAAATAATAAAGATAATTAGAAATCTAAAGAAAACTACTCTGTTGACAAAAAAAAACATTTTTCATCAAATTGTAATACATTATTTTGAAATAGACTTGGTAGAAGCAGCACAGTTCCAAGCTTTTTTATCATCTAAATAATCTTTAATAGTGTAATAACCCTATAAACATGAATATTTGAAAGTAAACTTAGCTTAAACGCGCTGATAAAATAAAATTAGTCGACCGGCAAAAGTGTTAATAATTTAAGTTCGTTGTAATATTTTGACAATAATCGGTATTAATGCTGCATGTTATACCAATTTAGAATTCTAATAAAATTTAGAAATTATTTATGGCGTGGGCAGTAAAGCCACCATACATTTTTTTTTCACCACAAGTGCTCAAAGTTGCACAAAAGTTGTGAAAGATTATAAAATTTAACTTTGAATGCATAATTTAAATAAAAAACAAGTAGTAATAACAAAACAAGATTGTAGACTCAATAGCACATCTATTCAGGATTTATTTGCAAAAAACGAATTAAAAAAAAGCCTTAAATTGTGATCACAGCATCAAAAAGAACGAGATTAAATCGCTTTTTTAAAAAACACACAAAAAGGCCAAAATCTCAAAAACTATGATACTTGTGCCAGAGGTAAATTTTGATATTTAGATCAGTTGGGTTGTCGCCCATCCGCTGGTAAAGGATTATCCATTATTTACGCCACACCCTGTAGAAATAAATAACTTCACCATCATTCGGTTCTTCTACTAACCCACTGCAGAGCATTCACATTTTCTTGTGATAGTTATTTTAAGCCGCGATTTTTATCTAAGACTTCTATAACCTACGAGAATTCCGCTTTTGCTTCTTTAACACTGTGTGCACGTTCGTTTTATCGAATATCGTTGCGATAACTGTCTACATATAGCATATCAAACAGAAGTATCGTTACAGCCGCGCGGCAGTCCGCAAGTGGAGGAGAACGTGCCTGAAGGGTTCCTGATATCCGACGAAGTGGTAGCCACAGACCCTGACACGACAGCACACCTACGCTTCGAGATCGACTGGGCATCTTCATACGCCACCAAGCAAGGAAGACAGACACCAACAGTCGAGTTCCACCAGTAATAGTTTAGACTAATTTATACTACACTAGCTGACCCGTGCGGCTCTGCTCGCGTGAATTTCGTACTGTTGCTTATACGTTTGAGCACGCGAATTGCGAAGCACTACACACCTTCACATAAAAATGCTAACAACTCTTTTGTCAACTAATGGTTATTTACGAAAGGGGCCCGAAGAGTACACAATGTGACACAGGCTCAGGCGCGCCTGATTTCCTGTGGTTACCTTCTTTTCCGCTCTCGTCTGTATCCGTACCAGTTTACAGTGTAAAATATAATACTTTATTATACACTGAACATTGCTTACCCGTCTGGATTCAGAATATTATTATAGGTACAGACAGACCTATCTGCGCCGGAGCTCTTCACACGCGTAATAATGTAGGTATACTCGCGATGATACGTCCGAAACCGCGTAACCCGTTATTATTTTTTATATATCATCCGTTGTTTATTTTTTAAAACTTACGACATAGTCTGTTTCATAGCTATCCAATTTATCACCTTGATGCAACCAATTAATATGGTTACGTGTTACAAACTACAACGCCATCTGTTAGTTGCGGCGAACAACGACAACAAACGAAATTACTCGATTTGCCATCTAGGATATCCTCCCGATCGCACCGGAACCACGTAAACCAACATTTTTGAGTTATATCATACAACATTTATGTTTGAAAATCTTATAAATGTATAGCCTGTTTCAAAGGTATTTTTTTAACAATAAAGCAATCAAAATAAATTAATTAGGAAAAACATGCTGTGTTGCGGACTATATCGCCATCTATTGGTTGGTGCGAACAGCAGGTATCGATACGGCAGGCACCGCGTTAACTATATGCGAATGTTGTGAAATGGCTTGCAACGCCATCTATGGTCTCTTTAGGGAAACGCAGGTTCAAACGAATTCTACGTATTTTTTTCAATTTTCTAAAAATCTATGAAATTTTATGCGATAAAAAGTATCCCAGTACTTGCTCCACTACTTATTCTATGCATATACCAAATTTCAGTGCATTCTATCCGGTAGTTTTTACGTGATAGCGTAACATACAGACAGGAAAAAACCTGACCTTGAACTCTCTACTGATTTATTATAAGTATAGATATAGATTCTATAGTACCTACAGAATTTTTCGTAGCGCAATTGTGTAGGTACCACTATGGATATTCGGGTATCTATTGACAAATTTTGTATGAAAACAATAATATCAGTGCCTCTAGTGAGTGGTGTAGGAACTAACTGTTAAATACAACTTACTTTTTAGTATCCTTAGTACGGATGAACGCGAACGAACTTATACCTTTACGTTATGGTTTGATGGATAATTTTAATGTTCACCCTTTATTCTCAGTTGTGTTGAAATCGAAACGATATTCCCGGACCCGAACAACCTCGGCTCAGCCACCGGCAGAGTGGTTGTGAAGGAGATCAGACCTGGCATCACCATTGACTTCGAAGAGTTTGAAGTCCTGTACCTCACAGTGCGAGTGAGAGATCTTAACACTGTACTCGGAGTCGACTATGATGAATGTAAGTAAATTAGTCAAATTACTAAACACGCTTATTAAAATACTAGCTGACCCGCGCAACTTCGCTTGCGTCACCTAAGAGAATAAGTAAAAATTTTCCCCGATTTTGTAACATTTTTCGTTGCTACTCCGCTCCTAATGACCGTAGCGTGATGTTATATAGCCTATAGCCTTCCTCGATAAATAAGCTATCTAACACTGAAAGATTTTTTCAAATCGGATGAGTAATTCCCGAGATTAGCGCGTTCAAACAAACAAACAAACAAGCTCTTCAGCTTTATAATATTAGTATAGATTTTGGTTCAGTTAATTTATTTTTTCTTGTGCATGCTTCAGTCGTAGATGTCGTGGGGTCGATTCCCACGCGGAATAATTATTTGTGCGATCCACAAATAATAGTTTCGGGTTTGATTGTATTCTGTGTCCGTTGTTCGTATGTTCATAAAAGTGCGCGACACAAGAGCAATTCTAAGTGCGGGAGTAATTATTAAAGAAAGAAGGTGAATTAATTATTACGGCGACATTTTAGCAAAAATAACTTAACTCTCGTATTTAAAGGAAACGGAACAATACGACACATGTGCCAGACAGTACCGTACAATACAAAAAAACTTAAAACCTCCATTATTTCCGCAGCAACGTTCACAATAACGATCATAGACATGAACGACAACCCGCCGGTGTGGGCGGAGGGCACCCTGAGCCAGGAGTTCAGGGTGCGCGAGGTGTCCGCCAGCGGCGTGGTCATCGGCTCCGTGCTCGCCACCGACATCGACGGACCGCTCTACAACCAAGTGCGGTACACTATATTGTAAGTGTTATTATCTAATCTTACTACTTGCTACCTCATTCCATTTCCTCACAAGGTTATTCTGCCCACTGGCTACCTCATGTTGAGTATAGACACCATAGTACGCCTTTTTTTTTACTTGAGCTTATCTCATCCATTGCAGTCCAACACGACCCACATTTCACGATGTCATATTTCTCGATGTTCGATATTTTTTCTGTTTTTATCCGATCTGTTCGATATTTTTTCTTTTTTATGTTTATTTATAAAAAATGTGGCTTAGAACTAAATACGTGCCAAACTCGCCAAACATAATATGTTATTTTTTTACTATTTCTTATTAGGACGAGACATGAAATGCCTGAAAACTCTTAACAAACTTATTTTACTACAACAAAAACACTCGTCTTTTTTTTATCAAAATGAATTATCAAGGCTTCTATCGCCTGGTTTTTGGGTTTTAATATTTGTTTTTATTGTTTGTTCCCAGTACAAGACAAGATACTCCCGAAGACCTGGTGGAGATAGACTTCTACACGGGACAGATCACGGTGAAGGAGTCGGGCGCCATCGACGCCGACACTCCGCCTCGCTTCCACCTGTACTACACCGTCATCGCCAGCGACAAGTGCTACGCTGAGAACGTCGAGGAAGACTGCCCGCCTGATCCTACCTACTGGGATACTGAGGGAGAGGTAACTTTGCAACTGTAATTTTTTTAAAAGACTGGTTATAATAGGGATAGAAATTTTACCGAGCCAGTATACATATTGTATTTTTTCGAATCTTTATTCTGTACTCCCAACTCGCATATGACCAGCGTGATGGCTCTCCTTTATTCCAGGAAGTAGCCCTGCGAAACAGGACTAAGTTAAAATTATTGTACCTACGTTTTACTGTTTTTTTTTTTTGTTGTTGTTGATAGATAACGATCAATATAATCGACACGAACAATAAAGTGCCTCAGCCGGAGATGCCTCCTGATGAGGAAGACTTCGAAGGGATTATTTACGTGTGGGAGAACGCGACGTCAGGCGACGAGGTCTATACTGTCCTCTCCAGCGATCTTGATAGAGACGGTGAGACACCGCAGCCACTCCTTATTGCTTCTATCTAGTCACCATGAAATCACACGCGCTCTTTGCTTACTATGTGTGCCAACTAACCTTTAGACCATTTTTTTTATGAAGTTCAGCTTTTTATCTGTCCCCGTGACGCAGCAATGAAAGTCACTACGCCTAAAATTTGCTTTGTGAGGTCCTTTGTTTCGATTGATGCACGAAAAAAATATATGCGATCAACAAAATTAAATAGTGGTTTCGTGTCTGGTTGTACATTGTGTCCGTTGTTTGTATGTTTGTTAAAGTCCCCGTAATTCTAAGTGTGGGATCTGTTTTCTTTCTTAAACAAAAGAAAGATAGATCTAAACAAACCACTTGTGAGAAAAGAGATGATTAAAGGAAAGAGGTTCAGACATTCTGTAATATTTCAGAGATCTACCACACGGTGAGTTACCAGATCAACTTCGTGGTGAACCCTCGTCTGCGTGACTTCTTCGCTGTGGACGTGAACACGGGCGTGCTCTCGGTGTTCTACACCACCGACGAGACGCTGGACCGGGACGGCGACGAGCCCACGCACAGGATCTTCTTCAACCTCATCGACAACTTCCTGGGAGGGGGAGGTAAGCTGCGTAAAAGTATAATATCAATGTAACACTAATACTCAACATTTATTTCGTAACAAAATTATCTGTTTTATTTTATATAAGCATTTGACTATCATAAGTGTCTGTACTTTACCAAATATTTAGCGTTGAAGAGAAAAGGGCAATGAAACAATCATGTTTTTTGTTTAATATGGATTTATGAAGATTTGTTTAAAATATTAACGCTATTAATGATCGTAGATGGCAACATGAATCAGAACAGTACAGAGATCCTTGTGGTACTGTTGGACGTGAACGACAACGCGCCGGAGCTGCCCACCCCTGATGAGCTCTCCTGGTCCATCTCCGAGAATTTGAAAGCGGTAACTATTCTCGCATTGTAATTAATTACATCTTATTATTTACACTAACTGACCCGCACAACTTCGATTGCATCACATAAGAGAGAATGGGTCATAATTTTCCCCGTTTTTGTAACATTTTTCATTGCTACTCCGCTACTATTGGTCATGATATATAGCCTATAGCCTTCCTTAATAAATAGGCTATCCAACACTAGAATATTTTTTTCAATTTGCACTAGTATTTCCTGAGATTAGCGTAATCAAACAAATAAACAAACTCTACAATTTTATAACATTAGTAAAGATAAAATAAATAAATAAATATTTAAATAAATATTTTTGGACAACTCACACACGGTCATTTGATTCCAAACTAAGCAGAGCTTGTACTATGGTAATCAAATAACTGATATACATACTTATATACTTCTAAATACATACATATATAGATACGTGCTCATCACACAAAGATTTGTCCCGGGTGGGATTCGAACCCACCACACGCAAAAGGAACAGAATATGCATTGTTTCATAGGTGTATATTGCTTTTTTTATTATTACAATCATTTGATTGTACCTTAGTCCCTACTTTAGGCAAAGAAATGAAGGGAAGGGAATAAATTTATTTGAAAATGTCCAGGGCACAAGACTGGAGGACGACATCTACGCACCGGACAGGGACGAGCCCGACACGGACAACTCACGCGTGGGCTACGCGATACTGGACCTTAGCATCATTGACCGGGACATAGAGCTGCCGGAACTGTTCACCATGATACAGATAGAGAACGTCACGGGCGAGCTGGAGACCGTGCGCGACTTGCGCGGCTACTGGGGCACTTATGATATACATATACTGGTAAGTTGACGTGTGAAAATGGCAGCCATATGATAAACATTTAATTTTAATAATTTCGTATGTTTTTTTATTCTGCTACATTGCCGTTATACCAGAAAGACGGTGTAATGTCAGTGTCTTTTGGTCAGTAATTAATGCATCACGATTCTCGCACGTTAACAAAGTATCTAGGTACTGGTGGTTTTACTGAACAGTCCATGAGGCTGAACTTGAAACCTCGTTATTATTAAAATTATGTTTTACTAAAGAAACTTGTTTGTTAATTGCAGGCCTACGACCACGGTCACCCACAGCAGACTAGTAACGAGACGTACGAGCTGGTCATTAGACCGTACAACTTCCATGATCCCGTATTTGTGTTCCCTGAACCTGAAACTACTATCAGACTTGCTACGGTAAGACTTCATCAAAAGGATAATCGATAACTTAAATGTAAAGAACCTAGGGCCTATACCTGACATTTAAGAAGCCAGCGCTTCGGGGACAGGCTTTTTAGAATAGAATGAGCCTGGGCAGAAAATAGAATGTCAATTTCTGCCCAGGCCTTCATTAAAACGGCCCTTATTTTTTCTTATACATATTATTTACGACTTTATACACATAGCAAAAAGCTTTTAATTACTCCAATTAATAGCTGTACTATTAATCTATTACTTTGTAAAAACAGGAGCGTACAACAGTGAACGGTCTGCTAACGACGGTGGACTACGAGTTCTTGGAGCGAGTGCGAGCCACGGACGAGGACGGACTGCACGCCGGGACTGTCCGGTTCTCTATTGTGGGAGACGGTGAGTGACACATTACATACTCGTATTACATTTAAAAGGCAAAGGTTAAGCCTTCCGGAATAACTGAAGCCACAATTCAAATCTTCCAAGAGCCATTATTTACCAGTTGTATATAAATGATTGTTTGACAGCCGTCGGTGCTGCGTTCTTCGACGTGACGAACGACGGTGAAAACAGCGGTGCTCTCATTCTACTACAGACTTTCGAAGAGGATATCAGAGAGTTCACGGTATGTCACCATAACATGATGATTTTCATTAATTAATTTTTACAAGCAATTAATAGTTGTTTTGGATTTCTTTTCTTTTCTTTCTTTTGCCGTCTTCCTACTTTTACTTCAAAGGCTGCCACCAACCAAAGTTTTGGTTACCAAAAGTAAATCCAACACTGAGTTTAATTGATCTGATGTGACCAGGTGACGATCCGTGGCACAGACGGCGGCACAGAGCCAGGTCCACGTTTCACAGACTGCACCGTCAGGCTGGTGTTCGTGCCCACGCAGGGAGAGCCCATCTTCTCTGTCAATACCGCCAGTGTCGCTTTCTTCGGTAAGCTTTCAATAACAATATCAATATCAGCCTAGACTTTCTTCTAATTATGTTGGAGTCGGCTTCCAGTCTCATTGGATGCAGCTGGATACTAGTATTTTACATGAAGCGACTGCCTATTAAACCTCCACAACCCAGTTGCTTGGTTTATAACTTTAAATGATAATAAAATTTTAACATTAACCCTGTTTTATCAACCGGAAACAAATCGGCCATGTCTTCCACTTTAATAATGTCTTATCAAAATGTTTTTATGTTGTGTCATAGAGGAGGAAGGTGGAATGACAGAACGGTTCCAGTTGCCGGTTGCTCACGATCCTAAGAACCATCTGTGTGAACAGAACTGCTTCACTACTTACTACACCATTACTGGTAAGCACTAAGTTCTTCATTTTTACTTTACTTACTCATATAGGCTTCATTCATTTCCATTTAAACCATTTCTTTGACTTTCATTTCTTATTAAGTAAGCTTCTGCCTGCTGTCTTGACCAATATGACGAGTACCTAAGTTTCCGTTTAGACCAGTGGACCCGAACCAGTGGTCCGGGAAGTCAAATTATGATCCGAGAATGATTTTAAAATTTTAAATTTTCGGGATGATTATTACACTTTCTTTTTAATACACTTACATAGTGGTCCCTGCTGACAAGAATAATATAAAAGTGGACCGTGAATTTATTCTTATGTGTCATTAGAGGGCAACTCGGGCGGTCACTTCGCCGTGGAGCCGCAGACGAACATAATATACCTGGTGCGGGAACTGGACCGCGAGGAGAGCGCCTCGCACACGCTGCAGGTGGTGGCCAGCAACTCGCCTGACAACTTCAACATACTGTCCACTAACACACTCACTGTTACTGTCACTGTAAGTACTTTAAAAAAAATACGTTGAACTTTCTAGCTGCTTATGTAGGCGATCGGTGGTATGTTACTATATGCAACACTTATTACGAGTATATTGTTTTATTCCTAGTCGGAATAAGCGTTGACTTAATATTTTTTATTATTATTAAACGTTCTTATCAAAAAATAGAATCATCAAAATCGTGCCACCCAGTAAAAAGTTATGAGGTAACAAAAAAAAAATACATACGAATTGTGAACCTCCTCCTTTTTTGAAGTCGGCTAAAAACCGAAAATCTTAAACCTTGTCATGCCGTAATTTTGAAATTAAATTAATCAATTACGTACTTCAAAACTGCTCTAAATCTCAAACTCATAGACTTGTTTTAATAATTTCTTAATTTGTCGATAGGTGCGGGAGGCGAACCCTCGTCCCATGTTTGTGAGTGATGTCTACACGGCCGGTATCTCCACTGTAGATACCATAAACAGAGTGCTGCTTACCGTGCGGGTTTGTACTTTGTACACTATGTTTTGTTTTTGGTTTGACTAAAATCAATAGAATTAATCTAATAATATACGAACTATGTACGTACTTATACAAAGACATGAAATAAACAAATAACTTCTATATCAATGGTTCTGCTAATTACCCAAAATATTTTTGTCTAAATTCGCTTTGAAATGAAAAAGAGATCAAATTCAAAAATAATACAAAATCTTGTTAAACGTCAAACTTATTGAAAATACCATTTAATTAATTAAACTAAGTTATGCATTAAAGGACCTCGTATAAAACTATGTTGCACACATTTTCAGGCTGTACACACGGAGGGAGCTCCGATTACATACACGATAGACCAGTCCACGATGACGGTGGACGCCTCGCTGGAGGCCGTGAGAGACACCGCCTTTGTCCTCAACCCGGAGACTGGCGTGCTCACTCTCAACATGCAGCCCACTGCCTCCATGCATGGCATGTTTGAGTTCCAGGTCGTCGCCACGGACCCAAGTAAGATAACTTCTTTTGTCTGTAGTCATAAGGCAATGGTTCTTGAATGGTATCAGAGAACGTTCAATCATCACTAGGCAGCAAAGATTTGGGAAAGGGTTTCTGATGAATGTCAACTAAGTCTTTGCTCCTTTTCATACATACCACCTGTTTCCCATACGGGGAAGGCAAATAACGCCATTTGGTTCGATTCTTACAAGCTTCCCTTGCTTTATTTTTAACTAAACATCTTGTCATATATTATAGGACCACCAGTTGATGAGATCTACATATTTGTTCCTTTCCTGATAAAAATAAAAGAGTTTTGCAATCTTCCACAGGTGAAGCCACTGATCGCGCTGAAGTCAAGATATACCTGATATCTTCGCTCAACAGAGTGTCGTTTATTTTCATGAACGCGTTACAACATATCGAACAACACACAGCATTTGTAAGTACAATCAACTTATTTTAACACGTGGGTAACGTGTTCACCTCGCTACTATAACTCACTGGCCAATAACGATATGATATTTTGCCCTTATAGACTTTTAAAAGGAAAATAATTCTAGTAAAAAACGTGGAGTAGATACATGACATCCACACTTACCTATGACCCTGTACCTACTCTAGCAGGAGTTATAAATACATAGGTAGCATACAAAATTACTTTAGTTTTTTGGATAGAGCTGCTCTATAGCTGTATTTGTTTTGTTCATCAGATAGCGCAGACATTCTCAGTTGGTTGGGGCATGACGTGCAACGTAGACCAGGTGGTGCCGGCCAGCAACGATCAGGGCGTGGCTCTCGAGGACCGGACCGAAGTCAGGGCTCACTTCATAAGGGACAACGTGCCCGTCACTGCCGCTGAAATAGAAGCGTAAGTATATACCTATTCTGCTATTATACCACCAAGATCTAGTTTGTTTCCACCAGATTCACGAATTTAAAGCTCAATTTAATGGAATATCATTTCACTTTCAATACCGAGATCTCTATCTATTCATGATGCTTGGTAAATTGCATTGATTTTCTTAGAAGAGTGAAAAGTTTAATACTGATCAATGGCAGCTGACCTCGATCGAACTACGGTATCGTTACCTTAATTTTCTTTTAGTATCAGATATCATTAGGTACAAACCGCGAAGGTTTGAAAAAATATAACGTGTTTTTTCGCCTGCAGATTACGTAGTGACACGGTCCTGCTACGTGCGATCCAGCAGACCCTGAACACAGAGCTGGTGGTGTTGGAGGACTTCGTGACGATCGTGACGCCGGACCCAGGGCCGGACGGCACGCAGATCACCGTGTACGTGCTCGTCGTGCTCACTGTCGTGCTCGGCTTCATGTGCCTCGTGCTGCTGCTCACCTTCATCATCAGGACTCGATCGTGAGTATAATGCCACAGGACTTCTATTATACAAGTATTTTAGGACGCATTCTGAATGAAATGTGCTGCATAGAAAGAAGTTAACATCTATAATATAAAATCGGTAAATGCTAAAATAGTATGTGTTGCTAAGAACAAGTCTCGAGAACCGCTGAACCGACATCACCAATTCTTTTTTATAAGATTCATTAAAGTACGAGGATGGTTGTTGGGAGAGAAAAAAAATACTTAAAATTTAGGCGGTACGAACTTTGTCGTGTCAACTAGTTGAAAATAATTGTCCTACTTATAATTCCGCTGTATAACATTACGGCTTGATGCTACATCTATAGTAAAACTGATTGAAACTGTGTAAACTATTTGCAGATTAAACAAGCGTCTGGAAGCGCTGTCAATGACGAAGTACGGTTCGGTGGACTCCGGTTTGAACCGCGCCGGTCTGGCCGCGCCCGGCACCAATAAGCACGCCGTGGAGGGTTCCAACCCCATATGGAATGAGACCATTAAAGCTCCTGACTTCGATGCCGTGAGGTAGGTTGAGCTGACTTATCTAGGTAAATATATGTACTTACCTATAGGTATAACTCAAAGGTGACTGACTATCAATCTATCAACGCACAGCCCAATCGGGCTGAAATTTGGCATGCAGGTAGATGTTCTGACGTAGGCATCCGCTATGAAGGATTTTGCTCAATTCTACTCCCAATGGGATAAAATAGGGGATGACAGTTTGTATGAAAATTCTGTCATAAGTCACAAACCACGCGGACGGAAACGCGGGCAAAAGCTAGTTTTTATTGCTGCGTTTTTAAATTCCAGTCGTTGCCAAAAATTTCAATATTATTGTATTTAATTCCAGTGACGCGTCTAACGACTCGGATCTGATCGGCATTGAGGACCTGCCGCAGTTCCGCAGCGACTACTTCCCCTCGCCAGATGACACCACCCTGGAGAACATCGATGAGAGGGTAATTTAATATTTATTCATCTATTCATAAATACAATTAAGTACATTAGACTCCAGTGTCATACATACACAATTACACACATTATATGTCGACTTTTTCTTATAGGGATAGCAAAGACCAAAGAACGCCACTTGACACGATCCTTACGAACTTCCCTTGCCTCGTTCACATCCATACAGGAACGCCGGTGTCACCACTTCTAAATAGGTTTCGAGTACGATATCAGATGGAAACTAACTACTATTATATTTTGTTTAGATTAACAACGCGGTGGCATCCAGCGATAACAACTTTGGGTTCAACGCAAGCCCCTTCAGCCCACAGTTCGGCAACACGCCCATCAGAAGATAGTACCTTATACCTACACGCCATATTGTTGTACATAATGTAAACTAAATATATATGTTTTATAACTCTACTGTACATAATTATATACTTATAAGTGCATTTATTTAAATATTAATATAATAAAAAGATAAAAACGATGAGTGCTTTTACTAATGTCTAATTTCCGCTGGGAGCTTATAAGGGCTTTTGCTCTTATATTCCAATACCTTAGACTTAAATAAGTAGCCTAATTTTACTCATTACCTAACCTACCTCCTGTTTTTTACCACAGAGATTACAACCGCATCGATACTCTTTACGCTACAAAATAATTAATCTGTCACCGACTTTAATCATTAATGTCTAAATAATATTGGTTATGATTCAACCTAACAGCAAGATCTATAAATCTTTTAAAAACTATTTTTAACAAGGATTATTTGTCGATATAGAAAGGATTAATAATGATGCTCAGAAAACATCGCTGTTCTTTGGACCTCGGTAAGAATTCAATACCTGAATCAAAGACAGCAGTATTTATGGAGCAGTATGCCCTGGCATGACATAACTTTTAAGGGAACTTTCTATAGCATCTTCATGCGCAGTCCTAGTCAGGCAGCATCAGCAGGTTGGTATAATTAAGTTTAAATCTATGCAGTGTTTTTATGCAAACTCGTTTTTTATTCCCCAAGGTTCTGATAGCATGCTCCCCGTGAAAACAACGGTGTGGGGTAAAATAATGCGAGGACTTCAGAAGATGTTGCAGATATCGTTGTATCACCCACAAACACTCGACTATTTCCGGAGCTACTCGGCCGTTGTCGCCGAACGACAACGAGACCTACTGGAGGAAGGTAGTCTCGTGATTCATCCTCTTAGTTTGCTGAGGTAAGGATGGTACATTTATTCCCATGGATTTTCTACTGCAGCTGTAAAAATACATCTAATTTAAAACAACTAGGTACTTAAAGGCAACGAACTTTACAAAGAACTCCAAGAAAGCCTAGAAAACAACTAGGTCTAATAAATTTTACCTCACTGCAATAAATATTTCAGATTAATTATTTAGTTTTTCTCACAGTATAATTTGGAAATCGTTCATGATCCTGGTGAACCTGGCGCACATGACGTTCTTCCCGTTCCGGCTGTTCTTCGTGCTGCAGCCGCTGGAGGAGGTGTCTCTGCACGTGTACGACACTCGGTTCCTGCCCATACACATACTGTGCTTGCTCGACGTCATCATGAACTTTAACATCGGATACACGGAGATACATTACTCCGCTATTGTCCTTGATAGAAAATCAATTGCTAGGTAAATTCTTACTGCTGTGATTCTTTACTCCTATCGATTACCGGCAACCGGCTAGCTGTCGAGAAATTTACATGAAAATCTGTTTAGGGCCTCTACCTGGCTCCGTAAGAACTATTTTGGCGGTACGTTTTAAATGTCAAACTCTCGATACTCGAGAGTACCGACCGCACAGGATCGTGCTACCGCTATTTACTTTAAATACACTTTTATTGACAGTGCAGGTGTCGCAAACACAAGATATCTGCAAAATGCATCCTTAACCTCGATATATGTGTTTCTTTCAGGCGTTATCTTTTAAGTTCATTTTTCTGGGATCTGCTGACGTCCACGCCCTTCGCCTACACGATGCTATACATGGAGGTATACTCCCCCCGGCTCATCCTCGCCGCACACTGCATACCGTTACTCCGCGCCGCCAAGATCTGCAGCGTTTCTGCAAGCCTCAAGACTTTTATTAAGGTGCACACGCATTCATTCTTGTGCATAATGAAAAAAACTAAATATACCAACTCTAACCACTGAATTCAGTTAAAAATTACATATTCGATTCACCTACTCTATTGTGTCTGGCGAAAGCATTGTCTTTGTATTCTCTATAAAAAAGCCTTATAATTCATTTTATTACATCCGGGACATAAATTAACTAACATGCCTAAAAAAAGGTGGACAGGTTTATAACGACTAATTTCAACATTTTAGTAAGTAGTAACAACATAAGTAGGTATAATACCTTTACTCAATAGAACGGTTGTTTCCTGCGCAGTTGTTCAGCAGGTCGTACATTGTGCAAGGAGTGATTATAACGGCGGTGGTGGTGGTGCTGACTGCTCACTGGTGCGCCTGCCTCATGTATCTGCCGCCCGTGCTGACATACTACTGTTAGTTCCAACTTCCATTTTACTTTACCGATCATTAATAAATTAACAAAGAGACCAAAGAATATGCATATTTGAAATACTATTTCTTTTACGCTGCACTTACATACGTAAAGATATGGAATTTGTTTTGTTTTCTGATGATGATGTTTGCCGGTTTATGTAAAACTGTTCCCTAAGTAAAAAGATACTGTTCATTAGTGTACTTATTTCATGTCCAGGGACCGGCGCAATTCCCCCTGACTACAACTACTACCTGAACAAAACAAGGAATTTGCTGAACCACAGCATCCGTTCACGATACACCAAAGCAATCGTCATCGTTGTCTCTGCATTCTTCGGTAAAAAAACGTTTTAAATACTTTAGTATATTCTCTACTCAAGTAGTTAAAAGCCCCTCAGACACCGCACACGAATTGATTCAACGTTAAAAATACCAACTCATAGAGTTTCAAAAATTGCTTTTGGAAGAAAACGAAGTTAGCTTAGCGTTTAAAATTGATTTCGTAGAGAAACATTTGCAGCTATCCGAAGATTGTATTCCTTTCCTATAACTTTGATGTAGTAAACTAGGTAGGTACCTATTAATCTGAAATTAAACTTTTCTATGTAGCAGATGATTAGATTAAAATTAACTTGCAGGCACGGGGTTCTCGATGTTCCACTCGGTGCTGCCGGACGAGTTGTTGATCCATTCCTTAATTATTGTTTATGCTAAAACGTGCATGGTGTTTACTCTGGGTTCGTAACTTATTCTCAGTTAGATATTATTTTACTTTTTGACGACAGTTTAGGTAAAGTGTTTATGTATTTATCAAAATAATTTAAAAACAAATTGATGTTAATTAAAATATGCTCTCAGTTTTCAGTGTCAAAGCATATTTGACGACTTATGATTCAACAACGCGATACTACGCTCTTATGAATCAAGTAGAGGTAAGATCTGATCACCCTTGATTTCGCCCTAAAATTTATATTTTATTGAGTGAAGTGAGTGAACTACAAAAAAACTTATCATCTTTAACACGGTTATTTAGCTTATTCATCATTTTGACAGGAATACATGAAATACCGCCAGTTCCCTGTGGCTTTGAAGAAAAGGATGCGAGCATTCTATGAGTACAGATACCAGAAGAATTACTTCAAAGGACAAGCTGATCTTGACAGCCTCTCGGGTTATTAGTTATTTTGAATTATTTGAAAGCTGACCAATCGTCCTAGTATGTTTTCACGAGTATGTACCTAGCCTTCAATCCTGTCTTGGAATACCAGTGCGTAAGGTAGGTAGTAGGTACCCTCTCTACCTTCAAACGTTGCCTAGCTTGACAAGGTAAGGATTGGGCTAACGGCTAAATAAAGAATAAATACAGTAAATACTAATTATTCAGTAAATACTCACCAAAATCATTACTACAAGTCGCACTATCAAAAGTAATATCATTTTCTACAAACGTTTCCTGAGGAGAACTCCAACCAACTTCATAAAAAATCTTCCTTAGAGGAGCTTCGTGACGAAGTCCGACTGCACACGAGCCGCTCCCTCATTCACAAGGTGAAGCTGTTCGAGGACATTCCGGCGAGCGTGGTGGGCACTGTGCTCGGCTGCCTGCGCTCCGAGGTGTTCCTGGCCAATGACCTGGTCGTGGCCGCCGGGGAGTTCGGCGACTGCATGTACTTCATTGCTACTGGCACCGTGGCTGTGTACTCTTTGAAAGGAGTAGAGGTATCATAACATGCCTTAACAACTTTTATTCATTGGGAACAATCAACCAAAGTAAAGTTTTATAAGGTTTGATGCATCGTCCAAAGCCAAATTCCGAAGCACTGGAAAGTATATTTTAATTGCTAGTAAAGAAGACACTCACATTTTTGGACTTACTTATCTATTTAACAAGCTTGTTTCAAGTGTATTTAGTATTGCCATTCTATTGGAACGACACTGTTCAAGATCGATAAATTATCGACCTGCTTAATATTTCACGTTAACAGGTGTGTCACCTTGAGGACGGCGCCCACTTCGGTGAGGTAGCGCTGCTCATGAAGGACAGTAAGCGAGCGGCCACCGTGGTGGCTGTCGAGAACACACAGATGTACAGACTAGACGCCGATGACTTTAAGTACGTTATTGCAAACTCTCAAACTTTATTGTGTACCTTTCTGTACATAAGTCCTATTATTACCTTTCTATTTTAGGTACCTATTTGTTTTTCTTTTCGTGTACCTACATATGTATAGTATCTTAAAAATAGTATCTAAATGGTAAAGTAACTAAGCTGGTTCGTAATGAAATGTGCTATTTGTATCCAACAGGCGTTACATCCTCACGTACCCAATGCTATATGAGCGCATCGAAACGCTGGCGTCGCGGCGAATGAACGAGATAGTCCTCGTGGATGACACGTTCCGCCATGAGAAAGAGAGGAATCTGTCTATACATAGCAGTCAGCAAGATGTCACGCCGCTTCCTCATATGCCAACATAGAATTCGTCATAAGTCTCTGCCATTTTCAATATTGATGAGATAAGTTGTAAGAACAAAGAAAATGTATAAGAACTATCTGGTGCATCTACTTGAAGTCCCTAAGATAAAGATCGTTGCATATGGGAGTTTGTTTAGTTTAATTTAATTTTTATTTAGTTTTAAGTTAGTATGCAACAAAATATTTACTTTAATTTACTAGGAGTAATTGAATAATAACTTTTTTTTGTTTACTTTGTTATTTACCTACAGTAACATAACTGAGAATATATCAGTGTTTTTGTCCCAACATCTATGCATTTTTATTTAATGTGACTTCTCTCTAGCTAAGAATAGGCAGACTGAACTGTAGGTGAATGCAATAATTTACCTACTATAATTAGAAGGTACTGCAATAGATTTATCGTATGTACTAAGCATTGTAATAAGAGTTGATGCTAATACTGTTATTGATTAGAAAAGTATTTGAAATAAAAGACATGGAATTTATAAAATAAACTCATTCTTTCTTAAATATAAAGTTTAATACAAACAAACATTTGGTCAAAGAGAACGGACCTCAGTGGCAGCCACACACGGAATGCTATACATAGCTTATCAACTAACTAGTTACAAGTTATCAGACATAGATGCCGACCCACAGTAGCAAAAATAATATTCCGAATCCTGAGAAAAGCGCGGCGACCAGTGACAACAGCAGCTCTTTGAACAGATCCCTTGATAGTTTGGTGCTAGTTACTTCGTATACAAAGAACCAAGCCGTGAAAAATATACCGATGCCCAGCAACAGTAATGTGAGATGTGGGAAAACTGCCGGGTTGATTGGAGACGTGTAGCGAACCATTGACTCGATTTCCAGCTGAAATTATAACAGGAAACCATCAGCTTTTGTTCATATAACAACTACAAACATAGATCAACAAGTATATCACTTTACTCACACTCATTTTTGCAGTTTTTCTTGTACTTTTTGATAAGAAATATTACACGATGCTAAACACTGACATCAATGGGATACGTCAGTATTTTAGCCGGCCGTAGACAAAATATAAACGTCACAATAGCTAGTTGGCCATAGAGATATCGAGTAATCAAAGCGGCAAATATAGCATCGTATAATCGACTAAATTTTATATAACGCGATGTTGCCATAAGTCAATAAATTTACATGCTTAAATTATTGCATTTTTATTTCTAGTGCTATGGAACGTGACGACGTAATGGCCTTCAATGTTTACAGCTGTTTTTGTAAAGGCATTGTTTATTTCATTTTGTTCAGCAAGATAATTTGGTAATGATTTACTATGAATTGAGTTAATTTAAAGATTTTGTAGTAGTTTAAGCTATGTCTGGTCAGCGCTTTATCATGAATGTGAACAGAATGATGAATCAAAGTACAAGTGAAATAAAGCCTCCTCCAAAGGAAAAGGTCATGTCTTATGAAGAAAAATCAGTTGGATCGACTCCATTCTTCAAATGCGAAGCATGCCCATACATGGCAATGGCCGAAGACGACATTAAATTCCACTTATTCACGGTACACCCAGATCTAGCCAAGAGCAACGGTCTCGCAGATAATATTCAGATAACTTGCCCTGGCTGCACGAGCATATTCGACGCTGAAGAAACCCTCCGAAATCATTTACGCAATCACCACAAAATGGGCATAAAAGATATAAAAAAGATGATAAAAAGTCTAGTACAGATAGCTCTCAAAAACGCAAAATTAAAGAAAGACAATACCAAAAATGAACCACCACCTGCAGCTCCTCAGAGACAAGAGATACCTGATATAAAAATACCACAAGTGATAGAAATAGTCCCCGATGTTGTAAATGCCAACAGTGATCTGCCAAAAGGAGTAGCATTCATCTCAGTAGATGAGCTGCACAAGATGAGTACACCAAACTTTGAGAAGGTTGATCCTAAAGAGATAATCCAGGAAGCCAGCATCAACATAGTATATACCAATGATATGTCTACACAGTATGTGTGTAGTGTGTCTGAAGCTAATGCCTCCAAACCTCCTTGTAATGTTATTCAGGTGTCTAGTGTCACTCCTGACTTAATATCGTCGATACAGCCTCGTATCACAGCACTAGAGGCTAAGCTGTCACCATCACAAGTCAGGGATAAGGAACCAACACACATTCCACTTATATGTTCACCGGAGCAGCTTAAAGAGGAGGTTGAGGCAAAAAGGCCAATGGAAGGTCGGAAGACAGGGAGAATGTGCTTAGTAGATGGATGTAGAGTAGTATTTAGAGAAGATAAGAGTCTTATGTACCATAGGAAATGTCACCAGAATGGTAAACTAACATGTGCCGAGTGCTCCAATGTGTATCCCACTGTAGAAGCCCTACACATGCACTTGTGGAAGATCCACATGGTGGATATAGAGCTACCGACCTGTGATATCTGTGGCTTTAAAACATATAATAGCTATAGACTACGAAATTGTCATATGAAGTGTCATAGAAAGACTAAAGCTCATATATGTAAGTATAATTTTAGTTACAATATTATCTCTTTTAAAAAGGTATTTATTACTTCTGAATGGTCTTAGCTTCCCAGACAAGCTTAGACCATTCAGAAGAAATAATGCTAAATAAATACAATAACGAACATAAATTGACAAAGTTTATTCCCCCTATAATAATTTCAACTCAATTGTTACTTGCCTTCTTGGACAAATTACTGAAATGACTATTATTTCTTGTAGGTCCTATATGCTCAAAGGCATTCAAGACTTCGAACCAGCTATCAAAGCACAAGCAGATCCATAAGTCTGGCAACACTCCGGTGCAGTGCCCCAACTGTCTCCGCGAGCTGCGCAATGAACAGAGACTAAAGATCCACATAGCCGAGGTCCATGACAAAGTGAAGCAGTTCAAGTGCTCACAGTGTGACTACACCAGCACTAGGAAAGAACAACTGAAAATGCACATGAGGTCACATACTGGTATGTATTTAATATTTGTCCTTGAGGGGTGTTCACTGACTCCACGGCAGAATAAGCATATGGTCTGCTCTCTTCTCTCTTTTCTTTCTCAGTTACACATCTGCATAGTTAAGCTTCCGTTCACTTGCATCAGTTTTAGTGAAAGACTGTTGCATTATTTCAGAATATTCGTGTTTCTGTAATACACCATTTTGCTAATTTGTAAGTGGACATTTCTAGGCTTAGTTAACCAAGACCAAACTCTATCCACAGGTGACAAACCGTACGCGTGTGACGTGTGCGAGTACAGGTCAGGTGACCACAACGCGCTGCGCCGCCACAAGAAACAACATTCCAAGGAAAACGTGTACAAATGTAAACATTGTCCATACAAGACCATACAGTCCACCGTGTTCGCCACGCACATGATCACCAAACATCCCAGCGTCAACACAGACATACACCGCTGCACCTACTGCCCCTTCAAGACTGTCAACAAAGACAAGTACATGTTACATCTCACCACGCACTCCGACAAGGAAGGCATACAACTACTCATAGACATGTGTAAGAACAAGCCCAACAAACCTAGTTGGACCATCCCTAGCAAGACTGAGAAGAATTCTGAAGATCCCAGCATTAGTAGTACAGAAAATGATGAGACTTCACCAAAGGCTGTTAATGATATACCTATAGAGGTATACGACTGTGATAGTCTGTCAGAAGGCATGCCGCAGGAGCACTCGAAGGTGTACTGCACGACGTCGAGTAATGACAACCCACAGTCCGAGTTCAATAACCTCGTGATGGTGACAGACCTCAGTAAAGACGACAACAACTCGGACTGCCTCATCTCGGAGAGCTCCAACGACACGATGATGGAGCGTCACCAGTACACTCCTCAACATCCCCTACTCACATACGACGCCAATCAGTCCGCTCTTCACGAGTTCCTCCACACTCCCGCCTCCATGGAACAGAGCTTACTACAGAATAGTAACGTGAACTCATTATCGTCCAATCACTGTCCGATACCGAACAGTATAAGTAACAATATTATGAACAACTTCCCTATAAGACTGCCTTCAGTACCGCAAGTGTCTCTGTGCAACAACATCACTCTCAAACCCGTGGACAAAATATCTATACCTACTCCTAAAGTGACTGGTCCGATCATCAAACCGACACAGATACTGCCTGTGCTCTCGTTAAGTAATTCTCCAGTAAATATGCAGGAACCCGAGGGCGTGCCGAGGAAGAAACCTAAAATATCTGTGAAAAGTAATCTCATACTAAAGGGACCCGACCAAGTGAATATGTTCCATTCTCAACAGAAGATGGCGTTCCGTAGACTGGAGAACAACGAGAGATATGGACTCGGCGGTCCCGTCACCTTCAATAACTTGATAACGACGCAGTTCATGCAGCTGCAGCCGGAGCCGACGTTGAGCGAGTCTCCCAACAACATAATGCCGTACCCTCAGGAGCCGATGTTGGCAGACGCAGCAACTACACCTGTAGATAACGAAATGAACGATAACCCTCAAATATTCTCGTTCAATCAACAAATGAACGTGAACACAATGACAATGTTGCCGCCTCCTGAGAAGTTACCGAGCACTGATCCCAGCTACATCAAGTTAGAAGCCACGATCAAACAGAACACACAATCACCGAGTTTGGAGAGAATGTGTAACGCGAACTTGCTCAACAATCCAGCGATAAACAGAGAATATAAGGCGTCACCGCCCTTGGAAGATATTCACAAAAATATGAACGAAATAAAGAATGAGGTGAAATCATATCAGTTCTACAACATACCCATGACGAACGCCGCCGCCAACCAGCCCATCATAGACCAGTACTTAATAGATAATATTATAGGAGAGAAGTACTCCGGTCTCATGGATTTATCTGGAGTGGTTCTTCAAGAGATATCTGACCAGCAGAACGACGTCATAGAAATAGACGATAACTCCGACGACAACAAACTCTTGCCGCGTTTAGACATGTTCTTTCCCCTCGAGTCTGCGTATCCGATGCACAACGACTTCCATTTCTTAGATAATGATATACCACTGAATGGTATGGGTACTGACAGTGAGGTCGTCAACAGAATGGTGGACGTGCCACATTTAAACCAGAAGGAAGTGCACGAGGCTTCAAGTGAAGGCTCAATGAACGATCTCCCTTGTATACAAGGTCTAATGGACCCTGTGATGAATACTACTGCTAGACCTACTACTAATAAAATCAATGTGAAGAACATTGAGCTCATGAAGAACTGATAATTATCGTGATTGTTTTGTTAAGTTTCCACAGCAGCCCCTAATATGAAATCATTCTAAACTAATTGTTATGTAATCTAGTCAAATCTAATGTAATATCACCAATATAGCTAATTTCTTGATAAATGAATTTAGCGCTGCCGAGAACTGCTTTCGTCTATAATACTGATCCTATCTTAAATTAAGGTAACAATATGAAGGAGACATACAAAATCTATAGTCAAATAGAGTATGGTAAATCGATCACAAATTCTATTTCCTCATGAAATTAAAAAACTGCCCTAAATCATATATTTTATCGAACTCGATATTGCTTAACGTGTTCGTCCTATTATTATTATTTGCTGAGCGATATTCACTCGCAATATAAACTATTTGTATAGGAAAAATATATTGGAACTTTAGGTGATATTGTATCGAATGTAAATTGTACTATATCATCAATGTATCATGTTTGTAAATAAGTGTAATTTGTACATATTGCTGAACAAATAATGTTAATCATTTAATTGTTATGCCCTTGTTCCTAAACGTTGTATGATGGTATTATAAATATATAGATACTTATATACGCGTATGTTTTCATCATGGATTTAGCTAGTAACATAGTGAGCTTGAAGAAATATAATTACTTCATTGTAATATTATAATTTAAATCACTTATATGTTTTCCTTAATCGCACATAATATAAGAACTGTCTTACCCCCGGTTTCTGAATACATTTAGCCGTAGTTTATCTATTCAATAGCTTTTTTTTGCATGAGTCATAACGCTATTGAATAGATAACTGCCGCTAAATGTACCTCAGAAACCGGGGGTTATTTACTAATAAACGTCGTATAAGTTCTGATTAGTTATACAGTGTTTTGTCACTTTCAATCAATTTTGAAACTGTATAGGAATGAACAAGACACATATTACACTCGACACTAATTAGAGCTTACTTTATTAGTAAGACAGAATAGTAAAAACGCAGGCCAATGGATTAAAATAGTTGCTAGAAATAGGCAGATCATTAATAGATAGGTGATTTTTCAATATCACTCTTACTGAGTTTATAACAGGGTACGAAATGAAATGAGCGTTGTTGTAATCAGATTGTGAACAAGGGTGTAAGCGTTGCTTGAACATATTTTTAATAGAGATTGCTATGTAAATAGGTCCTTATTCAAAATGTGGTCAAGCTTAGCTGTCTGCGCAAAAAGGGCAAGGCGAAGATATATTGTTATATATAGCACATGATATTCATAATGTAGCTAAATATTTCTGTTATGTATTCAATGCAAAACATCGTCTTGAAAAATAGTTAAGTTTATAGTAAATACTTTTTGGTTAGTAAATAAATCTTCTGCCTCGTCATATTGCGCAGACGGAATAAAATATTATTTTCAAAAGACTGTTACTTGTAAATATAATATTTATTAAATGGAATGTGTTTATACATTATCTTTTTTATACACTACTATAAAGTCCCCGCTGTTCCTGATTTCTTGGGACTTGTACAGCACCCAGTCGTCAGTGACGTCATTGAAAGGTAAGGGGTCTGTGTGGACCCCTTTTTCATGGGGTCCAATAATTATCATGACATTTCCTGCAAAATGCCGCAAATATTCCTCAAAAGCTTTCCTATTGTTGAAATAACAGAACAAGAGAGCAGTGTTGTCATTTCTTTGTAAAATGTTGATGGTGTCCTTGTCTAACTCTTCAGGAGTGAAGTGGAGAGGTATAAAGGTGGGCGGGGCGTATTTACAGCGCCACCACACGCCCCGTCTACTTCGATACCCGATACTGGGATACCTAGAAAGCAAAAGCGATTATTTAGCATTAGTAAATTTTTACCAACACTGCCTTCTCCAGAGCATGCAAGACAAGTGTGTAGGTACATTTAGTTACTAATTTATTGCTTTCAGAAAAGTCATATAACATTTCAATCCTAATAATCGGTAATCGAAACTGGGACTCCGTAAGCGACACCTACACAACTGTTATGGCCACCTAAGTAGTTTGTCATTCAACAGTGCGTTGAGAGGTCGTGGGTTCGATCCCCACACGGAACAAATATTTGTGCGATCCATAAATAGTTCTTTCGTGTCTGGTTGTGCTTTGTATCCGTTATTTGTAAGTTTGTAAAAGTTCCCGCGACACAATAGCAATTATTAAAGCGGGAGTTGACTATAAAAAAAAAGAAAAAAATAATTGTCTTTTTAATTGACATAAAAAAACACTAATACCTGTAGCTTGAGTTATCATCCACTCTAGTAATCCACTGCCGCAACCAACACTAATAATCTTATCACAACCAAGTTCCACCACGGATTCTTTCACAAAGTCAAAGTTGTCTTCACTAGGGTACACAACACCTTGTTCCTCTCCGGGTGGTCGTGGTACAGGTGGACGATCTCCTTCCACTTGTTGTCGCGGTACAAGTCGGTGATACTCGCCACGATGTCCATGACTGCTGAGTGCTGCTCTGACACTGACTTACATAATGCCTTACGTGATTTATTGTACACGGTTTACAGATACGAATTTAAAAATATAGTAGTAGGTATAGAAGTAATAATAATAATAGAAGTACTGAGCCAAACTATTAGCAGCTATTCTTCATTAAATATATTTCATAGTTAGGCTGAGAAACCACGGCGTGATCGTTATACATACAAAATATACCGCCCGAATATAAGTATTCTACATTTTGAAATCGCTTAAAAATTCCATGAATTGAAAACCGCTTTATGAGTTGGTTATAGATAAACTAAAAATACAAGTTCACAAAATGTGTAGTTACAAGAGAGAGATGGGAGATATTGCCTGTTCATTTCATTGATATATAACTCTAGTTCGTCAGATAGATCTAGTGTTTTCAAGTGATTTATTTCAGACAGGCGGAATCGATAGATGCTGTAACAAAATAAATTGATGTTTATATTTAGACATAATTGGAAGGAATTGCGAAAAGCAGGCGTAGTTCGCGACTTTTCATGCATAGGCATTTTGTTCGTGATTTTGATTAACTTCTCTATAATAAGAATTCCCACCTTTTTTTTTCGACAACTTGTACATATTTTATGAAGTTTCAGTCAAATTATTAAATATATTGTAACTAAAACATTATATAAATAAGCAGGAAGTTCGCCCCTGTGCATTTCCCTAATACTTTTAAGAAAAAATTGGCTGCAACCCAAGAAAATTGTTTCTGGCAGCAAATACAGGTAGCGATTAGTACCGGCCAAATAAATAAAACTCACTAATCGTCTGAATCCATTTATTTGTATCAAGTTCATTACAAACAATTACATAAAATATTAGCAAAATACACAAAACCAATAAAATACGCATTTCATGTGAAGAATTAATCCATGTTATTTGAAAAATAAGTTTTGACATAAGGTTCAAAATGGTGCATGTATACTTCGCTCATAACTTGATAAAAAAAACTTTTTTTTTATTATGGCAAGTGACTTAATTTATGCATGCCTGTATCAGTCATACAATGTTTAAATACAACCCCTTATCTTATTCCTTGCATCGAACCATATTTACCATTTAAAATATGATAAGAAGATAAAAATTATAAGTTAATGAGCAAAGATGCTAATTACTGCCAGGCAGAATAAGTGGACAAGTTTAAATAACACAGAGCTCATGCTCCTTTGAAAATTACAAAAATGTATGATAATTTTCCTTGCAACGACGTCCACAAATAATTCCACCCTAATCGTTGTAACATTGCATAAAGGTTTGTTGTTGTACCGAGCGCGCGCACAGCCCGCACCGCTCGCAATAATGTTAAACATCAACTTAAAATACGTGAGATCAGCTTACATCAGAGATCATGATCTTCAGTCGACATTATAAAAACTAATTATTTCTCATTACAATCTGAAATCGATACCACTATCACATGGCGTTACAACCTGCGTCTGTCCAGCGACTATTAATAAAACAAGTGATATAAGTATAACTTTGAAATCGGGCATTCATTTAAGTTTTTAATTTTTACTTTGCGTCAATCTGATGGCCCAATATGCTTGGCACTAGTGATTTTATGAATATTAACTCAACTGGACTGACTATCGAAAAAGTTTGACGTAGTCAATTGTAAATTTATACTTGTTACCCCTTTAGTGTCCAATATAATTATTATTAAACAAAGTTTGTGTTTGTTTTTAACATAGGCCAGTGCTTTCATGGCGTTGTAACGCGCTAGAATCGTTTGACCGACCACGCTACAGATATGAGCATTTTATACATATTATTAGAATTATAATCATCAATAATATAATCCTTACAACAGTCTTTTCCAACACCCACAATTTTGATATTTTTACAAAATAGTTATACGCAACAAGATAATTAGAGAAATAATTTGAAAAACTACCCACATCCACAATCAGTCTAGAGCCCCTGTCTTATTTCCATCGAATTTTGTTTTAAAACTGAGATCAGAATTAAAAATATTTGGTCCTTCGCGCCCTCCCCTCCGTTCCAATTTAAATTTATCAATTTGGATAACATTTTAAAATCTCGAATACACATAAAATATGGATATAATGAAATAAAAGTCACAGCTAATGATTACTTCTTACAACTAACGCGTCTTGGACGCTCTTACGAACTAATGTTAGTAAATATTATTGACTGGTTAGAGCTTGCTCACCGACACGGTTTACTGCTAGTAGGACACGTCGTGACGTCACACTGATTACTGCTTCACCAAGTACACGTTTACATCTCACTCACAATTACTATACACAAGAACCAGAAGAGGGATAATATAATAAATATGTAATACGACTAATGCATATTGAAAGTGGCGAAACAAGCTGCTATATAAATATTTATATCAAAAAGTTTAATATGAAGAAGTTTGAAATAGACACTGAAATAACTATTTGTAACTTTTAGGAGTAGATGCAAGTTGTACATAGTTATATTTTATACATGCAGTATACGAAGAGCAAGATTGATTATAATGAATGCAATCATCGTGTTTGCTTAACAAACTCTTTAAAAACAAGTTCCTTAATATATAGTTTGTTATTTAGCTATGTAAAGGTTCCAGTCTTCTAGTTGAGACTAAGACAACAATATTATAATATGCGACAGTGTAAACAGGAAGAATTGGTATTGCCATACTACAATATAACATTGAGATAGAAACATACATCATTCAATAAAACAGACATTATTCATTACTTGTTAAGGTTCATTGTCGTTTGTAACACTATATACACTAATAAGATTGTTGACAACACTAGTGTAAGTTATAAACACTAAGTACGATACCTGTGCTTAGGTTACATGACTATGAGGATAGATGAAGTCATAAATACATTTAGCATTTATTATTTAAAGGAGGAGTTACATTTTATTAGACATTTTCAAACCCTACTTAACCTTAATGGTATCTAGTTCATTGCAACATTCACTGAATGGCAGTATAGTCGTTTTGGAAAAATATATCTATGAATAAACAGCGATATGAAAAATATTTTGTATAGCATTTATAAATCGATACTTCATTTTAGTTGATTTAGTATTCATCCAGCAAACATTTGTAAAACAGATTTGTTACAATATAATATATGCATTAAATACATATAAAATTAATTATTTATATAATACAGTACCTTCCCTGTTCAATCTTATACACCTCAGCCTTTCGTTTACTTCAAATCTGTAATAAGAAAACATTTAAAATTAATCTACCATATTCTACAAGAACACCACTGGTCCCACATTACTACCTTGAAGAACACTTCAAGATACATCAGAAAATAGAATATCATAAACAGAAATAAATTACATACATATACATCTCATTAGGTCAATTTTGTTACATAGTCAATTTAATCAAATTTCTCAAATTATTGTAAAGACGTAATGACTACCAATTTTTACTTACCAATAGAAACTGACTGTTTGATCTTCCTACGCCAGTGAATCCCTGCACCAGAGTCAGTGTTCGTCTCCTCACCATCCCGCTTGTCTTGATCACCATACAATATCTTCTCATACACTGTCTTTTTGTCCTTCGCCGGAGTTCCGAACTCCAGATTATTCAAATGTGTCTGTTCCTCCAACTCAATCATTTTTCTTACATCTATCGGTGGCAGTGGTATTATTGAAGCTTTTCTTATCTTGTGTACATACTCGCACTCCTCCTTAGGACTCGAAGGTTTCACCTCTATAGAAGGCTTCTTGTTCACAATAACGCTTTGGCGCGCGTTATTAGCTACTAGAATATACGACTTATCTATCGGTGCTTCTGTAATTTTCTCAGCTTCAGCTTCCTTATTACTGTTCATTTCAACATCTATCTTTCCTTTATCTTTATCTTTCTTAGTTTTATCTGTATCTTTCTTCCCTTTCTTGCCTTCTTCTTTGTTCTTCTCTGAATCTTTTTTGCTTTTCTCAGTGTCCTTCTTGTTGCCGTTCTCGTTCAAATGTTTCTGTATGACGTCTTGCGGTAACGGCGGGAGAGGGTTCATTATCTCAAGTTTAATTTTCTCGTCCTTCTGGTAGTCGTGTTTGGGCAGGGTGTTGCCGTTAGCTATCTGTTTGAGAGCTGCCTCGTCGCACTCCACCGCGCTGGACGGCACGTAGTCGGGGTGCGTGTTGCGGATGTGACGCTCTAAGTTATCCTTCCTCCGAAATCGGCGCTTGCACACCTTGCAACGGAAGGGTTTTGAATCTGTAAGGAATGTAAAAATACAGTTATTTTTTGAGAGACAAAACTAGTTTACCACAAGCATCATTGCCACTGTCTCCACTTAGTGCGATTCCAAAATAGAGGGGTGCGTCATACCGGTGTGCACAGCGGCGTGTCGGCGCATGTCCTTGTTGGAGTGGAAGGCCTGCGGACAGCGCGGACACTGGTGCGGGCGCCGAGCACCGCCGCGCCCGCCGCGCCCCGCACACGTGCCGCGGGCACACGCCGCCCAGCCGCTCCAACCACCACATGGACATTTCTTATCTACAGGAAAAATTAGGTACATTTTAAAATTGACATATTCGACTTAATTATGTTAGCAGTTATCACTTTTGTAGACGTTTGTATGATTTTAATAAGTCGAGAAAAACACTATTAATTTTATCTATGCAGCTACCGACTTTTATGTGACGTCTGTATAAGTTAAAATAGATGCCTCGACGCCGATACAATGTTTTAAACACAGGCCATTAGTCACAGATTTAAGGAAAGTTATCTGACTAAATTATTTAATCACAACTGTATCTCACCATGTTTAGCGACATGTTTCCTATAGTTAGAAGAGTCCCGGAAGCCGCGGCCGCACGTGGGGCACGAGTACGGGCGCTCCTCGGTGTGCGTGAGCCCGTGCTTGCGTAGCGACGTTAGGTTGTTGAACGCCTTGTTACACTGGCTGCATGCAAACTTCTTCTCTTCTGTAAGGAGTTCGCATATTATTTTTTATTTTTTTTGCTGATGTAATTATCTCATGACCTAATGTTAAGTGGCTACAATGATCATCGAACAATAAAAAGTAACACAATACTGTCACACCATTATGTATATATAATGGATATTTACAAATAGCAAATTAGAAGTTTTCTATGGCAAAGTTCCCCTTCGGCCGTGTATGATACCAGAGTTTGGTAACCAGTATCATACGAAGAAAAAATGATCGTTGTAGGATACTGGTATCCAAGTAAGAGGAATTTTTCGTTTTATGTAACCCAGTAACAGCTCAGGAAAATATCAAATAATTACAAGTGAATTCTTAATATCTCCTCGTATGCAACTGATGATGTCATGTGCATTGATATATTTCCGCGTTGCCTGTAGTCCAAAATTAGTAATGAAATTGAATTTATCATTACGAAGAGAGGAGGAAGACCACTATTGAGTGATGGTCGCAAGCACCGCAGGAAAAAACCTTACTCAAACGAATCTACCTTTTGGCTTTGCCACAATATTAATTATAGACGTACAGTGAGTGTTACTCTAAATGTTAAAAATGAAGTCGTAAAAATCAAAACTCATGAACTATTTCCTTGTTTCCTTGTATGTTTTCAATAAAGCGAGGGTTTACAATAAGCGTCGGTACAGAATCCGATCCGATGGCTTTTACTCGGATAAAAGAGGACAATATTATAACCAGAAGTGGAAAATGACATAACCAGATAGGGTTCTCATCTCAGTATTGAGTTGAGAAACTACCCTATTACTTATCACAGTTTTGCCGAGTTGGTTTTATAGGCAGAATGTTGTATTCCTTACTGGATACTGGTTACCAAACATAATGAAGGGTATCAGAAAAATAATAAATCCTATTACTTGGATACCAGTATCCTACAACAATCATTTTTTCTTCGTATGATACTGGTTACCAAACTCTGGTATCATACACGGCCGAAGGGCAAAGTTCAGTATCTTAAAATAGAATTGGGATCACAGTATTATAATTATGTTCACAGACCTCCCAATAGTAAGGTCATATTTGGTGGGGCGGCATTTTACCAGTCAGGTTAAATATATGTTGATGTTGTGACTTACTAGTATGTTTGAGTTTATGTCGCTGTAGTTTGGACATCTGGAAGAAGCTGTCGCCGCATATCTCGCACGAGTACGTGCGCTCGTTGCGGTGCACGCGCATGTGGTACTTGTAGTGGGACTGCGTTGCAAAGCTCTGACAAATATAAAGTATCTGATAAGTAATGTACTTTAAAGTTTAGACCAATACAATTTAGCTATCAAGTGATTTAAACTTTTTTGACGATATAATAGTAGCCCAAGTTTGATTCTCCAAGACTCTAAATACATGTAAAATTGTTTAGCACTGATTATGAACTATCGCATTGTAGTTCTATGAAGTATGTAATAATTAAATGCTTTAAATTATAAACAAAAAGAGATACAATGGTTGCCTTAAAAAGGAAGATTCCAGTTCCATCTGCGGTCTGCATGCAAGTGGCTTTGTTTCTGGGGTTTAGTGCCAGCCTACTCATGATACCTATTTAGGCTACAAATTGTATGTATGTCAATCAATAATTTAATTATAGGCTAAATTATTTACACTGACGTCACAAATGATTGACAATAGTATTCCGCAAGACAGTATAATGGGTTTTAAATTAACACTTGTCAGCTAAGCTGATTTCCCTCACCTTATTGCAGTCAGGGCACTGGTAAGGCTTCCTCTGCCCATTACAATATGCATGGTATGCCACCTGACTGCGGGCATGGAACTTCTTGTTGCATACTGTGCACACATAGCATTTACCATTTGCATCTAAAACAATATAATGTCAAACAATGTTAGCATAAATATTATATTATTATACCCATTGTGTAAGCAGGGATCAAAGAACACAACCTGTAATGTATAAAGATATTGACATTTACCAACATGCATTGCAACATTAAAATTTAGATAAGAACTGATAAGAAATGCAATAATATCCTCAAACAATTTATCTACAAAATGGATGAAATGACTTTATCTGGGATCTTTACCTACTCTAATACTAAAATAACTTTGTATTACTTGTTATTGTACTGTTGTATCTATAATCTACAATCATAATAAGGAAGTAGAACACTTATATAGATTGTTTACACACAATAACAACGCGTTGTATGTAAACACTAAACACTCCAATAAGATTGTCACATCAACATCATAAAACTCACCTGTTTCTATCTTAATGTGAGCTGTCTCCAACTTCTTTTTCTTGATGATGAAGTCTCCGTATGTCTCAACCTGAGTATCCTTATCGTCGAACGACTTCTCCGTGGCGACGTCCGTCTGAGCCGGCTCCCCGTTTTCACCTTGATCCTCTTGCAAACTGCTTTCGAACTTCGGAGTCAGGCAAGCTAGACACCCAGACTTTTCTAACAACAAACACCCCATACACTTTACGTGACCACAACTCTCTGTCACCAGCCTGTTAGTCGTCGAGTTTACAGGATTCTTGTTTTGACAAATCACACAAACTTGCGAATTCATATTGTTAACATAGATGTTTGAGGTTATACGAATTATAATGATAAGGATTAAACAGTAATATAAATTTCACAACATGTTGTATACAGCATCTATTTTCAATAATAACAGGTCTCTGCAGTAATTGTCACATTATAAAAACACAAAATAACAAACTTCCATTTTTGCGGAGTACAAACGCTAAAAGTGAGTGCGTTCATAAGTTTATACAAAACAAGTAACGAATTATTTTTTATTCGGATTTAATATTTCACGAATTTATAGTAATTATATAATATTACTTTTAAAATTGACTTAAACATATATCGCTCTACTAATATATTTGATATTTATAACCCCATTATATAATCGATAAAATTAAATCGTCGAATGAAACATTTACGTACTTATAGTTTCTGAACGTCTTCAGTCTGTGCCGCTCGCCGCGCCGCTTGCTTGGTAGAAATGTGGTGGACAACAATGACAACATGATTTTCATAGTCGACTAATAACTGTATTTTGAATGGATAAGAAATAAGATGTAAAACATTTAAGCAATTATATAACATCAATCCATATTTAATATAATAATCGATTATTAAACATAGGTATTATAAAAATATAACCTTTTTATCATCTTTTTTAATAGCAGTATGGTTCATATAAGTCGAATATTTTACAAGTATCGATTAAATATAACTAACCGACTAAAATCTGTAGATATTATTATCTGTGATTACTTGCAGTTGTCATTTCGTTATAATTTCATTTCATAGGTACGCCTTGAAGAGTTTTTCTATAAAATAAATAGTGAAATACTTTATAAACATAAACTCATCATGGTAAGTTTACTGAAGTGTTTATTCCGCTATGATCGTGTTCAATTAATTTTTCAATCATTGTTGTACTGACGTGCGATTTTTACTTGAAAGATGTAACCTCAAAAACGAATTTTGTTTTCAGGATGTCTTTCTAATGATTAGGCGAAAAAAACTCACGATCTTTACTGATGCGAAGGACACGACAACTGTGCTAGAATTGAAGAAAATGATCGAAGGTGGGTGCGATTGTCGCTATATGAGAAAATTCTATTTATAGTCGGGATACAATGTCGGGCGCGCAGCGTAGGATTTGTTGTCAAGCCTTGTGTGTTATTCTTCATTGTTCGTGCACGTAAGTAACGTGCTTAACTAGTGCCGAAATATTCGACTTGTTTCGAGGAATCCCGTCTGCCTAGAATACGCGTTGTACCATATGTAATGCTTGAATACAAGCTTTTTGTTTGTATTGCATTTTGAAGGACATTTTCAGACATACTGTTTAACGAGCGTAATGCAAGGTATACAATAGCTAGGAACAGTGAATGTCTAGTGAAAGAGATAATCAGTACTTTGTAGACTTTGTACCTTGATTAAAGTTTCAGTGTAATCTGTTAAGTCCAAGATAATTATCACAATGTGCATTTCACTGTCAAATAATGCAGTATAGACTTAAATCTATATTATCTAAACATCTGTTTTGAGAATAATTGAATTTGTTGTTGTAACAAGTAAATTGTGGATAACTAAATTGTCATAAGATGTTTACAAAAAAAATACCATGTTTATTGCAAGACTGAGAGTGATGATTTTGTCAAATGAAAACTTTGTGTTTTTATCAGTCTAAACAGGGTGGCTTCTTTATAAAATAGTTAATAATGAAGTTTGGATTTGGATTATGGATTTTTTATGTCTACAGTGAGATATTTTTATTTACTCTTAGATGTTTGTTTCGAAATTTAATTCAATCATAGTTTGTTTATGCTCACAAAGTATTATATCATCTGAAAAGTAATCATTTTTAAAATTGTTTTTGAATGTATTTGGTAAGTAACAATACATATAACAATATATCCTTATTCCTAATAGCGAGATAATGTACTCATACCTACATGACTCATCAATTTAGCTACCGAATTTGGAACAATAATAATGTTAGCCATATTATAAATCAGGAATATATAGAGTATAGTATACTGTAAGCAATATTTTTTTTTAAATATATTGGTCACATTCTTTTGTAAAATATTATACCAGAAATAAGACTTTTTTTTTAAATAAATATAGTGCCATTTTGCACTTATGTACATTGCTATCAATAAGTTTCTGATACCAGCAATTTTTCTGCTTGGCTTATGATCATTAACTTTATGCTAATGAAAACATTTGAATGTACTGTCAGGAATATTATTGCAAACTTGTACAATAAGATTACCTGCAATTTAAATGCAACAAATCTTTTTTCTGACCTGAATTAAAATTTGCTTTATTTGCTTCTGTCAAATTGCATCTTAATCCGTGAGGTGTTAGCATGAAAGAATTTTAAATCAATACATACAAACTTTACTATTTATTATCATAATTTAATATTATGATAATAAATAATAGGATTAATAAGTATAAAAAATTTAAGAAGTAAACATATTAATACTGACATTGGTACAAAGCAAAAGCTTGTTTGTATTTCTTCAGGAATTTTAAAGGTGCCACCTCCAAGTCAGATGCTGTTCAACAAAGACAGTCAGCTGATGGAGGATGAGAAGACACTGGCGGAGTACGGCCTCACATCGGCCACGGCCAAGGCCCAGTGTCCAGCACCTATTGGACTGGCTTTACGGTACTCTACACACTTTTATTTTATAACCAGCTTATGCCCTTGCATTGATTACTTTTTAATTACAATAGCTAGTGTACTTATTTGAGATACATTTTGTCACTCTGTAAAATTTATTAATTTATGCTCTAGCATTATTTTTTGATGCGATAGAAAGACAAACAAACACATTTAATTTAGTTTTTTTGGATACCTATATGAAATTCTGTTTGGATTATTTGATTGATACATTTAAATGTGTACTGGTTTTAGTGCATTGACCTTTTCTTTGTGAAGTGATATGTAGTAATTTGTTATTTCAAACATCTTCTTTAGTAGTTACCATGCAAAAGTACAAAAGTACAAGAGTTAATATTATGGTGTCTTGACCTGATCTATTACTCATTGTATGAGTATTTAATTTAGTAACTGATTTCAGATGCAATCTTTGTGTTTTAAAAAATGCATCCTTTTTATTTGTTGACGAAATTGTACCCATTTTAAATGTAGCACTTCTACAAGCTCAGACAATTTTAAAGCCTTCAAACTGATGTTCTGCTGACATTAGTTTTGTAGTTTTTCTTATGATGATTTTTTCTATTATCAGGAAGGAAAATGGAGAATTTGAGGCTTTGGATCTGACTGCCTACTCGTCGCCACCTGACTTGCCTGATGTGATGAAATCGCAGGAGACTAATGGACAGGAACAGGTAAACATTATGTTGGAAATATATATTTTAAATTATTAATGTGCATTGAATGGAAGAAGTATGATGGGCGTGAGGAGGAGGCTTTTATGCCATGCCATGGTTTTAGCCGCCACTGACCTGTCTCCACTAGTGTGGCGAAAAGAGTCATATGTTATAGAGCTGAAGAATTATTATATCTCAAACCTATAGGCCCAGTCTGAAGCCTCTAGTCCTACAGGCATTGATGTGTGTAGTGAAATAGTTATAAAATGTGTGTGTTGTTTTGTTACAGATGGATCAACACTAAACAACTCGGCTGTGGTTTGGACGAAACTGATGCAGGCACCAACATAGCATCGCAACGATTTTATAATATACCTAGTCCAGCAGTGGACTACCTCGCCTGTAGGCCTCTCCATCGGCCTGCGGGCGACACCTTAATTATATTTTTTTGCATATAACATATTTTGTTATTAATTTATCGATCATTTTGCTCGATTTTAACATATTCTGTTATGTCTACACAATTCTTTGTAGTATTTTTGTGATGCTTTGTACGAAGGGAGTGTAGCTTTTTGTAGTTTATTGCGAAAATTTGGACCACAAGCACCATGTGGTCGCACATTTGTAAGTGATTCATACTAGTTTTGTTACGTTTAGACGTCGAGGCGAGTTCTGCGCCGCACCACGCGGGCGTGGCGAGGCACTCGCGTGCGGCGGCCACGGGCTAGGGGTGTGCCACACTCGCCCAGTCAGCCCACCTACTGGACCCATTACTACTACTTAACGAGTCGCAGGGAATATTACAGGTTTAGAAATGGTTTAAGTTAGCCCAAATTAATTAGTAGATATCTAATTATAATATTTATTTCGGTAGTTGGATGACGGGTGACGTTCGGTACATCCCATGCGAAGTAAATAACGTGGTGTGCCGCCGCACGCGGTGCGGAACTGCAGACTAGTGCGGGCTAGTACGAGCTAGTACCAGCTAGTACCAGCTAGTACGAGCTAGTGCACACGTGCGAGCGTAAGTGTATTGGCACACTTGACATAATCATACATCATCTATTGTGGCTTTGTTAGACTACCTAGGCCATGACATCTCACCATTTGAACATTTTATAAAATAAAAATGGTATCTCGTCTGTATTTATAAAATGAATATTAGAAAATTTGTGCCTATGATTTATCGCACTTAACTAATTAAATATTTAAAGGTGTACGTTACTAACTCCGCGACACATTTTGTTTTAATAGCTTGACGCTTGGACTTTGTACCGTTCTGTCATATACGAAGGTACTTTTAATAATACGATTAATTTTCACAGTAACATTGTATGCGTAGTTTGTGTGCAGATCTGCTTATTTGTAGCTTAATTTTAATGACCGTAAAGTGGTTGCACATAGAATGTATGTCTTACAGGTGTGTGGAAAATTATATATTTTTAAGACACCATGTTGACAGGTTGAGATGAGATCTAAGCTGAGCTACCAATAAACAGACATTATTTATATGTAATAATATTCAGAATTGTAAGAAGAATAAAGTAATACTGAAAACCATGAATACTTAGTAAAACTGATCTCGTAACGATTGTTTTTTTATTATGTAATTATTTTATTGTTACCTCATGTTTACACATATTTGGATATAGCCTTATGACGGTATGATTTGATTGTGTTTCGCGAGCATGTGATGGCTCAACGTATACACGTACATATACACACGTACACATACATACGTACGTGCGTGTAGACGCGAACACAACGTATACAATCTGTGGCACTCACTTGAGCCCTCTCATGCACTGAACGAATATGACATCAGTGTTACTTTAAACTTCCCGCACTTTCATGTGTACACTTTATAAATATGATTTTAAAATAAAATTAATGATACGGTATTTAACTGATATAGTATAGAATGGACTATAGTTAGTAGATAATTTAATAGGGGTAAAATAGGGGCTTTTTATATTTCGTAACAACATAAAATAATAACTTTGTTTCAACGCAACGTTCTTCGATGTGATTATAAAAATATCGCGAAATGAATTTGAATAATGTCTCGAGTTCCTCTCAACGAAACTTGTTTTTCTCTATTTTATGTAATATTTCTATTGCACCTTTATTAAATGTAAGATGTTTTGTATATTTTGGTTGAGGTTCATCCACAATATGCAGTGTCGGTGCATGGCGGCGTGACGTCACCTCGCTCACGGTGCATAGCTAGATAATAACACGAAATCTCTGAGACTCAGACTTACTACCAAATAACGTTTTAAATTCAAATCCAAAAATAGTAGAATAGTTGGATATCGATATTGCACCTTATTGCACTTATAATAAGATAGAGAATTGATGAACCATTCTTTTGTGATCGGAAGCACCACTGCCACGGACTTGCTAGCAGTATTTACGTGTCGTGATAAGTCAATGTTTTGTATCATATGCTTTCTCTCTATCGAATTACTAGTATTCGAGTAAGCCGTGCAGCCGTGGTAGTGGCGGCTCATTCAGAACTAGTCGACTTCCACGCGTAATAATCTAAAGAGTGGTTAGCTGTTACTTCTCATATAACTCAACTTGGTCTTACGCTGGTACATGTCCTACCGTGATCAAAGTACACAGCGCCAACATAATTATATGTATTTATTCTTTTTTTACATTTAAGCTATTGTAATCTAAGGTCTCAAAATCGGAAAGGTTTTGCAAACCAGTTAATTATAATATAAATTGAACAAAACCGGTTATAAACATTGAGACTTAGACAAATGATACCTAGTGTAGTTTTCGAAAATCCACAGATGAGCCAGCAGGAAATAAAGCTGTTTTGATTTGTTTCGTAGCGTTTTATTTTACATTTAAAAGAGTACCCATGATGCCCTCCTGGACCATATTCGGCTACGGCGGCTAATTTCATTAAAAGCGACCAAAATTGCTAAAAAAACTAACAAAAAACGTACCCAAACTAATGAAACTGACGCTAAATTAGACACCTATGCCACACGGCTAAGTAGCATCAACCAGGTACAAGAATTGATTATGAACCTGTAATAATCAGAAAATAAAGCTTTTAACAGGCAGAAATCGTCATTTTTTAGTTTTACATTAGCTAGTCATAGCTTTTGACCGTAAAATGAAGTGTATTTAGTTCTCTAGTGTATTCGACTCCGGGTTCAGGTAAACTTTTTCAGCACACCAAAGAAATCACGTTTCCTTGTAATTTGTGAAGTTTTACTTAACATTTTATAAGACTTGTTTAAAAAAGGCAGTGAAAGTAATATTTTCTCCTATCCATACTTAAGAAGATAGATATACCAGAATGTTTATGTTGTAATATTTCTGAACGTGAAATTTAGCTGTCAAATGTTAGTCTATTACTGTCAAGTGTCAAAACTATTTTCATGTAATACATGGTGCATGTTATAACCTCAAAATATAACAATAATAACTCGTGGGAAATACGTTATTACTCATAGAGGTTGTATAAAATCAATTAAAACTTTATAACGGCGTCTTACTAATGCACACTACTATTTAATCTTAAGATTTTCTAGAAAACTAGTCATTAAAAATGGGTAAACGTAAAGGAAAATGTGTTAAGAAGAATCCTGCAACAAAGGAGGCTTTGGAGCCCGAGAACTTGGTGAAAGCTCCTCACTCCTTCGTCATTCATCGTGGACAATGTAGCAAGGATCTGGTCGATCTTATGAAAGATTTCAGGAAAGTTATGGAGCCCTTTACTGCATCACAGCTAAAGGTTAGTTTTGAGTTATTTATACACAGTTTTTTAGGGTTTCTCTACTTGTTGACGGTTCTTTATGCTTTAATATCAATATAGTCATGCTTTGAAAGTATCACAAGTTCATAGAATCACAATACTTACTTGTAAATGTGTTTTTTTTGCAACATGCCTATGTTTATGAGATAATAATATGATTTATTCCATAAGTAAAGTTTTGTTGGTATGCTTCTGAACATAACTAAATATACATGTTTATAAGTTCGTCAAATTATGAAATAATTTCAGGAAAGAAAGAAGAACACAATAAAGGACTTTGTGTCAGTATCGGGATACCTGCATGTGTCTCACATGATGATGTTCACAGAGACCGAGCTTGGTTCCTACATGAGAATGGCTCGGCTCCCTAGGGGACCTACACTCACTTTCAGAATACACAGTGTAAGTTTGGTTCATGACTTGTTTTGGAATTAATAGTTCCTGTTTTGCGCTATGGCTGCCTGTTTTTTTAATGGTGTTGTACTTTATACATATCTTAGGAAAGACAGAGAATAGATAGCTTAAGAATATTTAAGTGTATCTTGATATTTAAATATGTAATTTATGTTATTGTTTTGTGTATTATTAATATTTTGTGATGTTTTATTACAGTACAGTCTGGCTCGTGATGTGATCTCATCCCTCCGCAAACAATATGTGATGATGCGTGCATTCCAGCATGCACCACTTATTGTGCTCAACAGCTTCTCCGGAGAGGGCATGCACATGAAGCTCATGGCTACCATGTTCCAGAATATGTTCCCAACTATCAATATTACGACAGTGAGTTTATTATGCAATTTTTTTGTCTAATATAGCCAGGTAATGGATATTTAAAGTGAAGTTACCCTGCTTTCACAAATCCTGTATTTCAATATATTCAACAATTAAATTCATGGATAGAGCCAGCAACACATTATTTTCCAATATTTTTAAATCTAATCCAATTCTATAAATCAGTAGCCTAGTAGTAGCAGTAATGTTGTGGGTATGTTATATTTTCATTATTCCACTTTTATTTTTCCCTTCGACATAATATTCCTGTTACTGAATATTTACAATTTTAACTTATAACTTCAGGTAAAACTAAAGAATATTCGTCGTTGCGTGTTGATGAACTACAATCCCTCGACAAAACTCGTAGACATGCGCCACTACGCCATCAGAGCGACGCCTGTGGGACTTAATAAGGGAACTAAAAAGGTACAACTGTTTATTATAGGTTGAAATATATTGTAAAAATAATTTGTGCCAGTATTATTACACAAGTTACTTGATGTTTGCAGATGGTGCAAGGAAAAATCCCTAATTTGAATCGCTGCAAAGATATGTCAGAATTCTTCGATAAGTAAGTATATATTTCATAGTATTGTAATTTTTATATATCATAGTTTTAAAGGGTTTATCAGTCCTAACATTGAACTGTATTTTCAGAGCAGGCATGTTGTCAGAGAGTGAATTTGAAGACGACCCTAACGCACAGGTGGTACTGCCACAGAACTTAGCGTCGAGAGGCGCCGCCGCTGAGTCCAAGTCGGCCATTAGACTGTTTGAGTTAGGACCTAGGATATCCTTCCAGCTTATTAAGGTATGACATAAAATAATTTATCAGATCGCCTTTAAATACTTCCAATAATATTTGTTACACTGTCTCGAGACAGACTTTCGGCAGATGTGATAAAATAAAAACATTGTTAATTTTTTCAGGTAGAAGATGGTTTGATGGACGGCGAAGTTCTCTTCCACGAATTGGTTGAAAAGACGGAAGAAGAGAAGGCGCTTATCAAAAAGAAGAGGGAACAGAAGAAGTAAGATTAAATTACTATAAAAAATAACTGCTCATAAAAAATTATAAACTTTTTTATTACTATTTATGTCTAAAATGCAATTAATACTTGTGTTTTATAGGAAACTCAAAGAGAAGCGTAAAGCGCAACAAGAAGAGAACGTGAAACGGAAACAGCAAGAGAAGGAAGATCTCAAGCAGAAGGCGATCGAAGGCATGAAGAAGAAGAAAGAGATTACTGAGAGTCAAAGGTAGGATGATTTTCATTTATTATTTCACTTGATATTCGATTTTAAAATCAAAATAATGTTTATTCCTATATTATATCTAGACTACACAAAAATGATTCTGGATCTCTCTTTTTAAAAAACATAGACTATTGAATTAAAGCTTTAGAATAGTATTTAAAGCTTGCGCGTTGTGTTTAGGTTAATGGAGCTGGCAAATGCAGAGTCCCAACACGCGAATATGGACCAGGATGATGTGGAGGACGACGCTGACTACTACAGACAGGAAGTTGGCGAGGAGCCCGAGAAAGGTCAGTATTCACATGTAACGTTTATATAGAACCAGGTTCAAATGTCAACGGGTGTTCGTAACTCTACAAGAATGCTGTTCGTAATTAAGTAATTTCTTTATTTGCTACGTTTCAGATCTTTTCACACACGACTCAACAAGGAAACGAAAAGGTGGTGACGATGACGGCCCACGAGGCTTCAAAAAGATGAGACTCGACAAGAAGTTAAAAAAGAAATTCCAAAAGAATCAAGACACAGGCAAAGTACAGAACAGACAAGATGGTAAGAAACCATTCAGAGGTAATCAGAATGATGGCAGAAAGTTCCAGAACGACCAGAGAGGCGGAAGGAAGTTCCAAAATGATAGGCAGGGGGGAGGAAGGTTCCAGAATGATAGACAAGGCGGGAGAAAGTTTCAGAATGACAAAGGTGGCAGAAGATTTAATAAAGACGGTCATGATAAACCTTTCAACAAACAGAAGAAAGTATTCGGTGGCAAAATAAACAAAGGCAAAGCTGGTAAGGGAGGCGGCGGCAGAAATAAGGGAAAAGGCAAGGGAAGAAAATAGATAAGCAAGTGTAGCTTTAATGTTTTGTATTTAAGTAAAACTAATTTTGATTGAAAAACATTGTTTATTTTTATAGTTTGTCATAATTGTATCATTTAGATAGCTGTTTTTAGACGTAGTAAACAAGAACAGTAATCGTTAACAGCCATTCAACATCATCAGCTATGGTAAATCAATAATCAGCGATTAATACATATTCATAATGAAAGATTAACATTTTTTAAGTTCATTCACATCTGCACACTGCCCAGAAAATTACAGGGCTTTATGCTCCACGTGGCGTGCGGGTGTGAGTGAGTTATAACAAAGTAGGCGGCAGTTATAATCAAGAAGTCTTAACATTATTTAATAACTACATAGATTGGATCATGATCACAACAAATTAGGCCATTTTACATAGCCACTCAATCAATTACACAACAGTTTGTAATATTTCTGTGATAACTGTGATTTTTATTACAACTTTTTCATGTTATAGCATTCAAAAACTTACAAAGGCACTTGTCTTATAGATATACAACAAAACAAATTGTCTTAAGGGTGGGTACGATTAAATTTCACGTCACTCTGAGTCAAATCAACACATTTGAGATTCCGATGTTAACACACACTTCACTAGATCAGGAACACAATATCATCAGCCATCATGACCTGGTTGTCCTGCGTCATCTTGTCGAGCGCGGCCTGCACCTCGCCCGCGTCGAACGTCTCGTGCGAGTACTTCTCATTGACATAGGCCGACACTCGGGACAGAGGGAGGGAGTTCGCGCGCTCTTCGCGGAACAACTGCTGTAGCGCCGACTTGAACTGGGTTAGTCTGGAACAAAAGTTAAAAGTAAATTTTTGTAACAACAGCGCATCTTACGCTCATAACTATTGGGGAAGATGTCGTTATTAAGATACAACGTCCAATATTTTCAGAGACCAGACTAAGTCCTTGATTTCTTTATAACAATTTATACATTTTAGCTATTGATTATAATAATTTGTGTAGGCACCCCTTCCGTGACACTATCTAGTGTAGACAAGAAATTAACAACGTTTAATATTAATCATTCCAATCGCCAATTTATAAGTTTTCTTTGAAAGTGCGTAAATGTGTCGTAACTAACCTTGCAGCATCAATGCTTTTCTGCGAGGATCGTGTGGTACGTTGTGTAGGTTCAGGCTGTGCGGTGTGTGCGGCGCGCAGTACTGGCTCCGCCTCCTCGTCCGATGAGAAGTCGTACGGGTCGCCGTTCTCACCACCCTCCTGTACAAATATGTTTTTGTATTATAACATTAACAAACAAGAAAGATGACATTGAATCAATCGGGACTTTTAAGTATCTCTGGTCCCTCAAGAGAAGTCTTGGCTAGATGCTAGACTGTAATAAAATAAGTGAATGTATACGAACCGTTCGTCTGGATCTCTTGGCTTTAGGCTGGCTTGCTTGTTCTCCTTCGTCGGCTGCTTCTTCATCAGATGACGCGCGACGTTTACGTTGTCGCTTCTCTTTTGTTAATACCTGAAATTACATTAGAACCCACATAAATACGTGCCGCTTTTAAAGGTTACATTACGTAAGTACTCTCCTCTATATTTGCAGAAAAATATTTGGTTTAAAGACTTGAGAGACAGGACAGAAATAAATGATTTGGGCGCAATACATTTCTGCACTTAAGATGGTAGCCAAAGGCCATAGCATTTGTTACGTTAGTTTACCATGATTTTACGATATTTGTATGGATGATGTTACCTTCTTAAAGTAAGCGAACTGCACGAGCTCGATGGCGGCGAGGGCATCGTCCTGCGTGACCTGGAAGCTCAGCCGGCACTTGGCGTGTGCCGTGGACAGACGGATCAACGTCTCCAGGGTACGGGCTGTTACTGGTTGCGTCTGTAGGGACACCATGCAAATTAAATAAATATATTTTTGTGTATTACTCAATTAACTTAAAATACTAATTTATGCGTAAATATATAGACCAGAAGAAGCTTTGGCAAAAGAACAAAATAAACAATATCTGAGGCTCAATGTTAACAATAGGTGGGTTAGTCATAATTTGAGAAGAAAGAACACATTATTGGTTTCAATAACGATAACATTTTATCAAATGATATTCTTAGCATCACAGTTACTGACCCTAGCGACGTCACTGTCCATAACATCCAGGTTCCGCAGCCTGGCGTACTCATCGGCGATGGCGTCGGACGCGTCCTGCGTGAGCTTGGGCTTCATGAGGCGCGCGATGTGGATGAACTTGCGCATGAACTTAGTGCTTAGAACCTGGTCCTTCTTGCTGCGAGTGTTGCCGTGTAGTAGCGGGTCGTACTTCTCGTAGATTGATTGATTTGTTTCCTGAAGAACAGAAAAATTTAAAGTATTACAATTTAATAGAAGTACAACTTGAGTGGTAGGTTTCCGAAGCAATTTCCAGGACAAAGCGAAGTGGAAGAGAGAGATCAGGAAAGCTGACCCCACTACCACATGGGATTTATAGCATGAAAGAGAGAGCAGTACAACTTAATAGATTCGCCAAATCTATGGAGCCTTTATCACTTTAGTATTTGATTTTTATCGCTATGGTAATAACTGACCTCAACTTCGTCATTATCAGGATTTTCTGTCGACAGCATCTCTACTAAAGACCCCATTGGCAGTACTTCACCATCTTGTTCCTTAGGATTCCTGCAAACAAAGATTCGGATCAATTTTATTTTGGCAATAAAAGAGCCACATACGTTTTATAGTGACACATCATTTGTAGCATTTTGAATCCTAGTCAGTACATTAAAAGTACAAATTTATTTAGCTCTGTCTTATGCAAAAATCATGAAATAAGGTATTTTCTTACCTATATCTATGCATTCTGAGTACGTGTTCGGAGATCATATTGTCATGGTCCGCGTCGGCGATGTCCAGCATCACGAACAACAAGTCAAAACGAGACAGCAGCGAGTCTTGAAGTCCTATGTTCTCCATCGGAGTTTTGTATTGATCATACTGAAAAGAATACGCACATTTTTCACTACATATTATACAATAATATGGTATAATACGTTACTTAGAACAATATGTTTTAGCGCAAAAGAGATTGTTCTAAGTAACGTACAAGCAGACAGCGAACTTAGAACGACAACAACTTATGAATAAGTTATCGGGTGATTTTTTTACGATTAATTTTTATGTATTTGTTGACCCTTATCTATCGGATAGTTTACATTATCCGGTACTTCCCATGAGTAGAGAATTCAAGGCAATTAGACTGATACAAATAACTTAAACAGCTAAATCTCCGTCCATATACAAGAGTAATATTTTAGGAATAGAGCAAGCCAATACTCAAGGTAACTGTATTTAAGACTCACTCTGCCGTAGACCGGGTTGGCGGCGGCCAGCACAGAGCAGCGCGCATTAAGCGTGGCGTGCACGCCCGCCTTGGCGATGGTGACGCGGCCCTGCTCCATGACCTCGTGGATGGCGGTGCGGTCGATGTCCGACATCTTGTCGAACTCGTCGATGCACACCACGCCGCGGTCCGCCAGCACCATCGCGCCTGCCTCCAGTCTGTACAACACAAATAACTGTTGAAAACCTGCACAGTCTTAAGCAATAGTATGTTTGAGCAGGACATGCAATCCAAAGTGGCAAGATAAATTGTAGTTACTAGTACACTGACACTGCATAATACCGAAATTCTACTAGTAGCGTGTTCACCTGTCTATATCATAGCAAGCACGTAATGTATAAGAAAATTCGATACACAAATAGTTTTCATGCAGTATGCCCACTATAAAGATTGGGAGTTTAAATATTGTTATTTTATGCTGTATTCAGACCTTCTGTCGCCAGTCTCCGGGTCAGTAGTGACAGCAGCTGTAAGACCCACACCGGAGGAGCCTCGACCAGTAGTGGTGATGGCACGCGGAGCTGTCTGTAGCACGTAACGTAGTAGCTGAGATTTTGCCACTGACGGATCGCCGATGAGAAGGATGTTGATGTCACTACAAACAAACACATTATAAATTATTTTTTGCAACCAACCAATAAATTCAGTGTGTTAAGCAATATTTCATGTGATTCTGCTCTGGTATAAGCACACTTTGAAGAAATGATATTAGGCTATTGAAAATGAAAATGAAATTAAAAAATTATGAGTAACATTGCACCAGTGGGCAGCTACTTAGTTATACTTACCTAAAGCTTTTAGTACTTCAGAAAACCAGATATAAGTAATTCTAAAGTAAGATAAAAATTCTTAATTTTTCATGTAGTAAAAGACCACAAGAAATCTTTCTCCTTACCCTCTGAGTCTTGTGCCATTAGGCAGCACCTTCTCCATGCCGCCGAGCAAGAGGCACAGTATCGCCTTCTTGATGTAATCATGTCCGTGTATACTGGGCGCGAGAGACTTGCTCAACAACTCAAACATGTCGACCGTGCCTCTCTTAGCCAGCCTCTTGCACAGCTTCACGTCCTCCAGGGTGATGGTCATGTTCATGTCCTTGTTTATTTGAGTCACGTTGTTGGCTATCAGAATTGTTCTGTAATAAAAAATACATATGTTATACAAGTATGAATACAGATGTATGAGTATAATATTACTTTTGGAAAACAATTTACCATCTAAAAATCCCTTAAGATAAAGAAAAAATAAAGGAAGCACGCCTTATAAACTCAAAAACTAGCAGCAAAAAATAAGTCATCTGTAAATGTAAATAGCAGAAATATGGAGTAAATTTAATTTTCTTAACTTGGACTTCAATAATTATTATAATCTTTGCCACTAAAATGTGAGACTAAATGTGAAATTATGGGCAAAAGCATTCATAGGGAATGGTTGTTTACCTGAACGTGCCGGCTGTAAAGCTGCCCTGCTTGTTAGGCAAGCACCTATAGTTGCCCACTATCTGCACTCTGTCACCAGGCTTGCACTTGTCCACCAGATCGTCATCACAGATGATATCCACACTCCTAGGCAGCTGGCCAGCCGGTGCTCGCTCCGGCATCTCCTGCACTGTGAGGGTCTGGTGGTCTTTGTACCTAGATAGACCATATTCTGTCTCTAATGGATTGCCTTCATCATCCTGGAATTTTGATAGATATGCAATAAATATGTAGTTAAAATTAATACACGACAAACTTAATTTTAGTACTTTTGTTGTACTGTGATAGTTAAATCTGAATATTTATTGGTCATACTTTTCTTTTTACAGATACTTGAATAAATCGGGCGAACATCAAACATCTTGTAAATCTTTCTAACTTCAATTTTTGTTTCCTGTTCACTTTGTATTTTAGTAAGTATAATATAAAATGTAGTAATAATTACCTTAGTAGGATATACAGCTGATGTAGGGAATGCTTCAAATGATGTCAAGTCAGTATATTTTCTCTCCATCACTTTCTTGGTAGCAGGGCAGTAGTGTACACTGCGCACCACTTTCGGACGCACTAAGGAGACCCTCGTCACAATGCCTTCCACACATATTAAGTTGCCCAAGTACCTACGAACATAACCATTCTGATTACAGTAATCACTATAAAACAATGAGTGTGATAACAATGGCAGCTTGTTACTAGGTACATACGAAGAATTACTATTTGAAATTGTATATTAATATTTTAAAGGTTCTTTTTACTCACCGTGATGTCAAACTTCTAGGTGTAACATGTTTGTTTCCAAAACTGCCGCTAAATGCGACAAAGAATTCTTCTTGAACCTTAGCGTACGTCGGATCAATAGATGATACATATTCTTTCAGAGCTCTCTGAAACGCTATCTGTTCCTCAAACGCAGTCTCTAAGAGGTTCTTAGCCCTCTCTGGATTTTTCCGTCTTAGGTCATTAACGTTCACATTTAATCGCTGCGACTTATCCGCTATCATCTGTTTAACCTTTTCCATGTATATCCCTTGATCTTCCTGAAAATCACAAACATTGTAAGTAAATGCCAAAGTTAGATAAGGTTAGATAGTTTAAAGTTTACAACATACCTCATCGTCAAGAAACTCCAAATATTCCCGTTGTAAATCCCTAAGGCGTTGATCAAAGTCTCCTTCTTCCATTTTATCACAGAATAACAATATTTATTAACAAAAACTATAAAATGTAACAATGAAAACAACAACGCCGCACAGCTTGTTCTTGTGCAATTTTTGACAGTTACAACTTTTGGCGCCAAACATACATAGAGTTGGCTATATTTTTATTACTAAATATTAATTTAGTCGAGTATACTTATTTTTAAGTACGGCAACATTGTATAAAAACGTTCCAGTTCAACAATTTATTTTATGCCCGTGTATTGTAAAGCATAACTTTTCTTTCTTATCTCTTTCACTTTTCTACCTATGTAAAACTAGTGTCTCTTTTTCTCATTTCTTTTGCTCATCTCCGTCAGATTATCATGATTTCACTAATGTCATTATTGTCAAAGTCAAATTAATAAATAATAGAATCTGAGGAGTTAAAGTCTGAATTTTCACCCTTTAACTAAGAAAAGTGGCATATAACATCTTTAAGAAACAACAGTGTATATTTAAGATTGCCTTAAATGTTTATGGCTTAAATAATTGTAACAAATTCAAATATTTAACTACAATGTCTGAACCAAACTCGAGTTCTAACCTATCTCCTCCGACTCCGCCGACAATAAGTAATAACAAGGAAAAGGAAACAGCAGAACGACCAAAGTTGAAGATCCTTGCCCTCCATGGCTACAGACAGAACGGCGCAGTGTTCAGAGCGAAAATCGGTTCATTTCGTAAAGCTGTAGCGAAGTACGCACAGCTTGTGTTTGTATCAGCGCCACATAAAATTGTGAATGAAGACGGCGGTGGTGATGAAGGTTATTCTTACATTTAATTAGTACATATTTTTAAAGCTGCAATCTATTTATTAACTTCCCACTATAGTATCCCTATGTTTCTGAAGTTCATGTTCTACTTTCTGTGTTGTTATTCAATTATCTGATTAGTGTCAGTTGCTATGCACTGCAATAATAGGATGCCGCATTGTATCCATATCCATTTAATTATCAGTTCTTAACCCTTTTTCTCTGATCTTCAAACACTTAAGACTGTAGTATTTTGACCATCACTAAACTTGTCACAATGCATGTTAAGTTTTTTGTCTTTTCATCTTTGGTTTTAATTACTTTTAATAAAATTAAATGTAATGTCTGCTTATTTCTAGATTCTCGATCATGGTGGTTCAATGCAGAGGACAACACATTTAGTGGCAAGTGCCTCGGAGGACCAGCACTAGGCTTTGAAGAGACACTGTCTGTGATAGAGAAGGTGGTGGAGGACCATGGACCTTTTGATGGCTTCATGGGCTTCTCCCAGGGTGCTTGTTTAGTGGGGCTTTTAGCAGCCATGCAGCAGAAAGGATGTAAGCACTTAATAATTTTAGTTTTATAAGCTGCTTTAGCAGGTTTTTGTGGAATAGCTATAAAATTTTGCTATAACTACCTAAAGTTAAATCAAATGAGTATATTACAGTTGAAATCAACAATCAACAATCAAGGTACTAAGTTAAGCTAAAGTTTCCAAAAAAAATGTGACACTTGTTTGTATTAAACTCTATTTTGTTTTTACTTTCAGACCTACCATACACATTCAACTTCGCTATATTTGCATCAGGCTTCAGATCAGGCAGTTTGGTGCATAAAGGATTTTATGATGAGGAGATTACACTACCTTCATTACATGTGTATGGAGAAAGTGACTCAATTATACCTAAAGGTACAGTTAAAAATAAATATGTATTTTCAAAAGTTTTGTTTGTAACTATTTCTGAAAGTCATGTTTGAGTATTTTTGTTTTTATCAAAAATATTTAATTTATGTTTTTTGTTTTCAGAGATGAGTGAATCACTAATAAACCTGTTCATAAAGCCTGTAGTGGCAGAACATTCTGGCGGCCATTACGTCGCCTGCTCCGGCGCCATCAAAGACGCATACCAAGATTTTCTCAGTGATCGATATCAAGAAATGGTAGATCCTAGTAATTCAGAGGAAACCGAATCATAGCTAACTTAATATAATTAAATACTTTTGTATGTGAGAAAATATTATGTTAATGTGTGGTCCAATTGGACGTAAGTTCAAAGAATAAACCTTAATTTTTATTAAACATCTGTTTTATTTTTCAAAAATACCATCCGTAACCGCACCGTGGTTTATTAATATTCCAAAAAATCATGTTTCTACTCACGAATCACATTTGTAGAAACAGGGAGTACTGTGTAGTAAAAACCCTCTCTTTTCCTGAATTGATTACTGGAACGCGCTCACGCGCTGTCAAACGTCACGTGACCTCTGTCATTTTCCAAAGTGAGGTTATGTTGTGATGTAGATAACATGTTGAGTAGAGCAATTTTATGTTATTATTGAAATTATCAAAGTCAAAGTCGTGAACATAAAACAACAGTAAGATGTGGCGAAGATACTTAATGTGGTTTGCCCACGAACATGTAGACTTTCGTCATGCTGTAAGTTCAAAACAACTTTTTGTAAGTTGCGAACTTTGACTGAATTCACTTACTTTTTGTCTAAACTATAATATTATTTTACAGGAAATGAACAGTATATTGTCTCTATTTAATATTCCAATCAAGTTCATAGAAAAACCGAGTGTTATTAGGCCTTATTGGATAGTAGAATTGCCTTCAGAAGAATGTGTTAAGAAGATTGCTTCAAGATCAGTGTTACTTAAAAACTGCATAGAGCTTTGGTCCAGAGCTAAAACAGTATCACAATTACACAAGAACCTCAAAGGTTCTGTAGAGAATTCAACAGGAGAGTGGATAATTGGTGACAGTGAACATGATGGTATCAGTGATTCACACTTATGCCCTAAAGAATTGATAGAATCATGTTGTTCTGTTAAATCATCTTTTAAAATTGAAGTGGAAACTTTCTGCAAGCATTTCACAATGAAAGAAAAAGTTGAAAAGATTGAGGTAAATTATTTTTAATATTCTTTTTAGGAAAATAATTGGTTCCACATAAAGCTGTGCAAATTTAGCTTTAATATAACAGCTAACTAGCATTTTTGTCATAGTCCTATTTGAGGTACTTTACTTAGTGAAAATTGATACTAATTATTATTTCAAATTTGAATGTTGAACTTCTTCTGCACAACCAATTACAATAATACATTAATTAATCATTCAAAACCAGAATGATTATAATAATAGAAATAATGAATGCATATTTTTTATTTCAGACTTTCAGTTATTTACCTTTAGAAGGTCCAGTGAAGCTAAAGAACCCTGATGTGACCTTAGCGTACCTGGAGTTCTATGGTGTAGATCCTAACAATGTCCCAGAGGAGCCCCATGATGTGTTCTTTGGCAAGTGGGTAAGAATATCCTTCTATAGACAACTCTTATAAAGACAATTTCTTTAGACACAATTTTTAGCCCACTACTATCCCGCTGCAGAGTAAGGGTTTCCTCCCAAACGAGAGAGTGATTAGGCTATGAGTTCACCACGCTGGCCATATTATAACATAGACACATTTTTTTTACAAAATTTCATAGATCATCATTTGAGAGATCTCACATACTTTTTATCATTTTCTCATATCACTAGGTGGTGGATGGTCAGCGTGACTTGATCCAGGTGCACTCTCTGAAGAAGCGTCAGTTCATCGGCAACACCAGCATGGATGCACAGCTCTCCATCATCATGGCCAACCAGGCGCAAGTACGGCGCGCCGACCTTGTGCTCGACCCTTTTGTAGGGTCAGGCTCTCTGCTTGTACCTGCTGCACATTTTGGAGGTTAGTCTTTTAATGTATAGAAGCGATACATTAAAAGGTTTGTTTCGAATAAACTTTATGTATGTTATATGCATGTGGCAATCTACAGAATCTCCATTAACTTAATTAGTAGTTATTTTATAAATATTATTTGTTTTTAGCGCATGTATGGGGTTCCGACATCGACTTCATGATGCTTCATGCAAGAACTAGACCTACACGCGTCGGACAAAAGGTAACAAAGTATGTATTACATGGTTTCAGATTGTTCAGGTGAGCTTGTGTCACTACCCATATTCAAACCATATTAAAAAAAATACTATATGTACGGAGCAACCGTACATTGCACAATTATCATTCAGGTGTTTGGTACAATACCACACACTATATATAAATGCTAAGATTGAAACCCTCAACCTTATAATATTATGGTCGTAACAATAAAAGACTCAGAAAAGACTAGATCCTTTAAATTAAACGAAAGTAGGTGTTGTCAATTTCGTGTTATGTTTCAGGTTCGAACAAAAGATGAGAGCATCCGCGGCAACATGCGTCAGTACGGCATAGAGTCCCAGTACTTGGACGTAGTGGTGAGCGACTTCTCCATGCCGATGTGGCGGCCTGACCTCAAGTTTGACGCTATTATTACTGATCGTAAGTTACAATTTTTTTGTAGTGTTACGTAAGAAGCGTTTTAGAGTAATTTTCATATAGAAGTGTTCGCGTATATGTGCGCGTACGCTCATAAGCAGTAGTAGTAGTACTTACTATGCCTTTTAACACACTATGAGAAAATAGACATCAAATTTTAGCTATTCTATGTAAGTGAGGTTAAAAATGCATGAGTTGAAAATGGTATATGGATATATTTCAGCGCCATACGGTGTCCGGGAGCCGACAGAACGAATAGGCATAGATCGTGAGCAGTACTCGCTATCAGAGGAGCACATGGTGAACCACATCCCCGCCAAGGTGGAGTACGGTCTGCCGCACATATACCGCGACCTGCTCAACTTCGCCGCCAGACATCTGCAGCTCGGCCGACGACTCGTCTGCTGGTACCCCTTAGTACGGTATGTCTTATTTACCTATACAAGTTGAGTTAATCGAGGGTGTGTGGTGACTTATATATAAGTAAAAAACAAATTAATGGGCAGACGATTAAATGAAAGAGCCTATTCCAATCGGCTATATCATGTGGTGCGACACATATTAACCAAATTAAATTTCATTTTCTACCAAGTAGACCTTAACCAGTTCGTACACGTACTTACTTTACGTATACGCATACGATGTTATTACTTCACTTAATGATTTAACTAATAGGTCAATATTTGATTTCCTTTTATAGAGAAGAGTACAAAGAAGCACAACTACCGAGCCACCCGTGCTTCAAACTGGTGTCGAACTCTGAACAAGTGCTGTCGAAATTGACAGCGCGGCGGCTGCTCACGTATGAGAAGGTGCACGACGATGTGTCTCAAGAAACCGTCGAGCCTAACGACGCCTCGTATAATTTTAGGTAAATAAGTACCGTAATTTAGTTCTACGGAAAAATAAGCTTTATTATTTTAAGAGATGAAAGTTATTTCTATCGACTCAAAAATGCTGACTTATAGGTACAATGTTTCATGGTTTCCCAATTAAACTTCCTAATTAATGTTCACTTTCAGGGAAAAGTACTTCTCAGTGGGTGAAGAAACAAGACGTGAGAGAAAAGAGAGGAAGGCAGAAGAACTAGCGACCAACCCGCTGTGGCGAGCCGCCAAGAACAGAGAGAATGCTACGTGATGTTTATATTATAGACTATTAATAAAAGTTATTTTATAAAAACGTATTCTTTCTTTTATAGAGAAGATTGGATATTTGGCTGGTAAGTTAGTAAAGGAAAAGTCCCAGTTTTGTGGTAACATAATATAACATTTTATTTCATATTTAATATTAATACATACTTATTACCAAACAAACAATCCAGTAAATGAATACTCTCCCTCTAAATAATTCACAGTATGAACTAGGTACAATATACCACTAAGCTTGTATTCCACCAAAAAAACATCCCATGATAGACCTTAAATAAATTAAATGCTGTTTAAACACATTGACTACATAATATTTGCTACACCTTTCCTAGTAATAATTAATATTCCTTTTTATTAATCAGTATGGTACAGCCCTATTATGTGAATTGTAAGTACGTATTTTATTAATACGAGGATAAGGATATTTCAGTACATATTACTGTAATTTAAATCATATTTGTACAGGTAATTATAACAGAGAACAAAATTGATATGTGAAGATTGGTACAAAACAACATGAGTTCAGTTCAACAGTAATTCACAATAACTTATAATAAATATGTGTGTATAAAATAGTGATTATACTTTAACATGCTAATTCCACCACTTAGGAATCACGTCCATTCGTTTAGTTTTAATAAATGTAGATTTACTATAGTCGAGTAGCACGTGTGCATGGAGCTCGCACCGTGTGGCAGCGCTACTCGTTGATGGCGAGCGCCAGCATCATGTTGGCGAGGTTGTTGGCGGCGGCGGCGGGCGCGGGCGCGGCGCGCTGGCTCCGCGCGGCGCCGGCCTGCGCCCACTGGCACAGCTTCCACACCTCCGCGCGCTTGGCGCTGGCTCCCGACGACTTGTACTGGTTCAGCAGGTTGTTCGTCACCTGGACAACAGCAATTACATTAATCATCTATTTAGAATTATAGCAAGCTTTTTTAGGGAAACAGACGTCAATGACAGTCTGCAATTACAAAAAGTGATGAAAGAGTAGTCATTTTAACAGACAAGTCATTATTTACAGCTTTATATTTATCAATGATGTTGTTACACTTACCAAGAACAGTCCAAGCATTGCCCTCATATTGTCAGGGTTCAGTTTGAGTGCTTGACAGTAGTATGTCTTTGCTAGCTCCATGTTCTCTACTCCACCCTGAAACAAATACAATAGTTATGATCATAAAACTTGAGGTCAATTCTGTTATGTGTTCATTATTTATAACTCTTTACTACTACTACTTTCAAACAAATATATTGAATGGAGAGTATCAAGTAGGTTACACAAAAGTGTATATCATATCATATTTGGTAAATGCAATACCATGGTGTATCGTATGTCAGCAAGTCTCTGGTGCATGAGGTGGTTGTGTGGCTGGTGCAGGATGAGCTCCTCGGCGCAGAAGGCGGCGCGCGCGTACTCCTGCACCTGCAGGTACAGCTCGCACAGCTCCTGCCACCCCTCCACGTCTGACATGAACCTGCACACAACACATAAGTAAAATCAACTGAATAAACTGCATTTAACATCAACTTATTCTAAATTTTCCTGTCAATTTTTGAATTTAGACCTAAAAGATTGATCACTGTTAATCATACAAGAAAGAGCAAATGTTAACCTCTGAGCTGTATATTAATACCAACAATTTCATCATATCATATACTTATAGATTGGAAGTAAGGGTGCAGTTTGATTAGTTATAACTTACTTTTTCAAATAATCAACAAGTTCCTTGATAGCTTCAGTGATGAGTCCTTGTGCTTTCAATATGGCGATGCGACGCTTCCTCGCCGCCGAGTTAGTCTCATCAGCTTTGATAATGCTGTCTAATACTTCCAATGCTTCATCATACCTAAAAGGAAAGTTTTACAAGTTTAGACAAATTGAAATAAAATATTCTATAGAAAGATAATTACACAGTTATATTCCTAGACTGGTGCCAGACCAGTCAGTGTTGAATAAAACAAAATTCTGGCTTACACAGAAAAAGATGATGGTAAGGTCATATGGAATCACAAAGAGATATTGCTAGTTTATAATGTGATGGAAAAGAGGTGCATAACTTGTAATAGGACACCAGAGTATAAACAACTGATTGGTTTTGTGTAAGTACTTACTTTTCTTCAGCTTCCAACAAGGCTGCCTTATAGCGCATGACTCTCATGCTGCCAGGGAACTCTATAGACATTGAGATAATGATCATAGTGGCCAGGCTGTATGCATGGCAGTCCAGTGCAGCATATATTATCTGTTCATACACCAGGTGCTCTACAAGGGAAAGAAATATAACAGTAAATTATTTACATATTGTTTCAGTTTTACATAAAGAACTGAACTAAATTTGGAATTCAGCAAGATTACATTCAGATTAGATTTAAGATGTGAAGAGGAATATCTTATAAGAACACTAAGTAGAAATATAACTATCCTTCATTCCCCATAGTAATAAGACCAGCCATATTAATATTATTTGCATCTACAAATGGCTTGTTAATATACAGAGTACTCACTCTCATTGCCCAGTTTGGATATGCTGCTGTCGTCCACAACAGTAGCATATAATGCCAACACATCTTTACTCCTCCTCTCATTGCTCTCCCTCCACTGGCGTAACAGGTCTATGGCCTCTGAAAATTAAAAAAGAAGCTTTAGAAAATATAGTTACCACTCTATTTTATGACAAATATTATGACTGTCTTAACCATAAAGTCAAGCTAGCTAATCTTACAGCCTCTATTTATGGAAAAATAGGGATGAATAGGTAATAAAATAAGATTAATAGTAAGAGTACTTGCATGAGCAGTTTGATTCTTTGAGTGACGGTTACTCTTAATGTTTCTGTAATAATCAGTTGAAGTTCTCTAGAGATCTTAAAACATAACGCTAAGAGTGATCTAGTGATGAATATTAAGCTTGGTAACTCATTTTTTTATGTTTCGTATAGTCATGATTGATAAAACAACATAGGGTTAGATTACGACGTTCTAATAATTGCAGGGTTTTCTAGCCTTTCTACGTGTACATCTAATACATTTTATGATATACCATTACATATAACTTATGAGAAATTGCTATCTAAATACAGTTAAGAGTAACTTACCATTGAAAGTTAAATTCCAGACTTCATACACGTTTTTGTCTTGCATATTGATAGTTTATATTAAATACTGGTTTGAATTAAATTAACAATTAGCCAGGCTATTAGATATAGAGTCTTTTACTTTATTCTGAATAATAGAACACGCAAATGTAGATAGGAATTATAATAAAATTAATGTCTGATGACAAGAAAGACAGTCATCAAATATGAATGACAAGTTTGACAGCAAATAATTGAGCAGCAGTTTTGGACTTTGGTGTCATTACACTCAGTGAGGACTCTACTGAGAGTCGATTGTTCATGTCAGACTTATGGCTAGTATAGTTATTGTGATGATTAATCAGATATTGTTTAGTCAACGTTACAAACATCTAAGTCGTTGTTCGAAATAGGTAATCAAAATTTCTGCGTATAAATCTGCTACAAATCATATAATTTGAATGGGAATTTACAGTCGTATCACTACCTAAACTGTTTGTTTTAAACGACTGTTAGGAACAGATTCAAATAACTAATACTAACCGTGGAGCAATAGGATAATTGCTCCAAAATTTTGATAAGCTGATTGATGTATGCATAATCGACTTGAAATTATGCTTTTTCAGCGATAGCAATATCAGACCATCTCTAAAGTCATTGACCTATTTATTTACTGTATGTTCGCCAGTGTTTGTCCTGTATTGATTTGATAATACTAAAAACAATTTACAGCGTTTGTCAGATTATAATTTAAAGTAATTGTAATAATTTAAAATAAATTAAAATAAGCACTGTTCAATTATCACATAAAATAGAAAACTGTAAAATAGCAATAAGTTTTGTTGAATTTTCTCTATGGTTTGCCTATGGAAAGACTCCGTTTTACGCATACTTGACTAGCTGAGATCTCTCTGTTTGTGAAAACCCTATAGAAATTTGATTATAGCACATCGCCACGAGCGCATATCGATGTTTTAATTCGTGTATCGGAATATAAAAGTTTTGTGTGTGAACGTGAACAAGACGTCTGCAATATGTCTGACTATTTGGAAATATTTTTAGATTTAGCTTAGTCGTAAATAATTAAGAATCTATTTAGAGTTATCGATGTCATGGACTATACATGACACACAACATAATAGGTAAGAGCAGTGGCTAAAGTATAAGTGCATAAATCATTATCCGTTTCATTCTTTATTGTACATAATGCTCGACTTTTTTATGTCTCAATGGCCTTTATCTCGGGGTTTTGTTTTCTTTTGTCCTCTGTTTGCACGTTGAACAAGTTTGTAGAATGTGATGTTGTGGACATAATGTGGTATATTTATACGGAGTATTTTGTCTGACAGATCGATAAGAAGACGACGTGCAACGAAGATATGTATTGTTGTGGGTCGAGCGAGAGCCTAACGTGTGAATAGTAGATATGCGCGTCACGGACATTGTGCGGACACGCTGTACGGACCGAGTGCGCGTGCTGTGACCGAGTTATATCGATAGAGGCGCACCGAGGCGGTGCGGGGCTGCGCCGCCACTGCCTTTGTCACTGATTCACTGCCCAGTGACGTCAACATGGATCAGCTCGTGCAGTGTCCCGTGTGCACGCTGTTCCTCCACAATGGAATGACCCTAGAGTCTCATTTGGACACACATCCTAAAGACCAGGTCATAAAAGCATTATGTAGTTTAACAACAACCAAGGCTCCTAGTTTTGGAAGCAGGACTTCCACCCCCTTACATTCAGAGCGCTCATACAGAAGCAGGTCGAGAACACCTGCAACTGATGACAGCAGGTGGAATGGATCCCATAGAAGTGATGACCGCTATTGGCGCAGAACCCCTAGCAGAACTCCCAAGGCCAATGCTAATGCATCAAGAAACGGAACACCTGACATGCGATTGGTTGATATCAATTTTGAAAATAACAGTGGTTCAAGTAGTGCTGGGCAACTTTCAGGTACATCTTTTGTATTAAAGGCAGATAAAATTCAGCAGACATACCAGTCTCCTCCAATATCCGAATTTGATCCTCAGTACATTTATTATGACCAGCAAGAAGACAAAGAGGTAAAATATTCAAGGAGTGCTGAGTACAACTCTATGGGTAGTCCCAACAATATGTTTCCATACAACAACATGATGCCAGCTGCTGGCTCTGCCGTCAAGCTGTTGCCCACTATGCCCAAGAGAGGTAGCGACCTTACTAAAATTCTGCCAAAACCAAATAATATACTTCTTAAAAGTGTGGGTGGTGTGCAATATATAAGTCCAGGAGCCAAGCCCATGCATGTCATGATGCCCAGTTCATCTACCATTGTTCAAAAGAATGTGCAAAACAATATGATTATGACAGGAAGTATGCCAAATCTGCAAATACAGATAGATACCAAATCAGGCTCACCGTCTCTGGCTGGTAACCAGCTGAATCAAATGACTTCGGGTCCATTCACACCGGGAACAACTGTTGTGACCCAGAACTCACAAATCATTTACAGAGAAATGGTGAACAACATAGATGGTAAGCCCTTTATCACGACTATGCCGACTATGTTGGGTGCTCATGACAATGTCACAAACTTATCTCAGACCAGCTCACTGTACCAGAACGTAATGGTTGTTGACCAGTATGGAAATACCTCATGCATGTACACTACTCCTCAACAAGTGATACCCAAATGTCCCACCTCTGTTTACAATGACACATCATCTCTGGTGCCTAGTGTTCATGTTGAAAAGTCGTCAATCAATGGTAATGATCCTAAAACACTCATCATTGAGGTGGGCCCCATTGTTCCACCGGGGCAAGAGAGTCAATGTCAACCACCAAGTTTGATTACTTCTCAATCAAACCCAAACAGTCCAGTTGAGAAACCTCAAAAAATTGAGAATGTAGAAACAAAAAGTGAAACACCAGGCTCTACCAAAGGGCTTAAAATTCTAAGTAATATAAAGGTTGAAGTTCCAGTACAGCATCACAAAAATATGGTGAACACTGTTATGGACCTCACCGGGACCAGTGATACTGACTACCCGGTAGAGCGTGTTCCTTCACCAGAGAAGATTCTGCCTGATTTGGATGACAATGACAATGCTCCAATATTGTCTAGTGAGTGTTTACAACCCTCAGACTGTAGTGCTGATAGTGTCACCTCTTCATTTTCTGTGATAAAGAATAAGTCTTCCTTAAAAGACTCTAACAAAAACATAATGGATAGTAAAATGGATACTGAATTTTCTGACAGCTGCCCTGTTCCAGATTTGATATGTAATGAGAAACCATCAATATCTCCTTGTAGTGAGCTGTCAGAGAATGGTGATAACTCAACCGATCATACCTCAATATCTCCTAAACCTGCGAGTAGTCAAGTTAGCCATAGTAACATAGAGCAGCCAGAGAAGAAGATCCAGCTCCCACAGAAGCCGTACCGGCACAACACTTTAAGACTGAACAATATTTATGTGAAGAAACATAAGAAAGTTTTACAGATCAAGAATGCTAAGGGGGCTCCAACAAGTAGTACAAGTAAAAAAACTGAACCTATAGCCTCCTCATCTAGTGACAAAACACCAGAAAATTTTACTATGAATAAACTGCATCAACCAGATAAATGTGAGACTAAAGAAAAGTCTAGTGTCCTACAAACAATATCTGTGGAGGTGATCAAAGAGAACGACGATAATAATGAATTCGATGCCGACACCGAGGAGCAGTCTATGGACATAGAGCCCGTGGCGCCCTCCAGTATAACCCACGAGAACGGCTTCACCACCAGCGTCGACCTGGTGCAGGTGAAGGAGGAGATCAACTCCAGCAACGAGGGCGGGTTCAGTAACCACACGGCGACGTCGGACCGCGACCTCGCTCCGCTGGAAACCTTGCGCCCCATCAATGTAGTGCCGTACGCCAACATGTCCGCGGACTTCGACGACGACTCCAACGATAGAGAACTGCTCGACCTCGAAGCGGCCTCCAAGAACAAGCAGTTTGTGAGCATGATGAATGAGAACTACTTCGGCGATAACATCTACGCGGACTACTTCACGCCGGACCGGGGAGAGTCGTTCGACGCAGAGCGCGTGGCGGCCGGGTTCAAGGAGGGTCCCAAAGATGGTATGTATAATATTTGGGGTGAGCCATCACAGAAGGAGAACGAAAACGAGTTCGTATTACCCAACTTATTCCACGAGAGCTATAAAATAGCCGAGAGTAGTGGAATAGATTATTCGGAGATCGGTAGAGAGGGACAGGGTGACGGCGAAGGCGATGGGTGCGAGCGAGACAGCAAGGCGGACGTGCTGAGCGAAGGTCGCAGCGAGGGCGAGCCGCCGCTCAACATATGCGCCGATGAGCGCATGCCGCCGCGCGGCGAGCTCAGCGGCCAGGAGAGTAACGGAGATATGGAGTCGCCTTGGGGTGGGGTAAGTACTACTTTTACTTTTGCTCAACATGGGAAACTCTACAATGTCTGTATTGGTTTAAACTGGGTAATGTTATTGTGCTTAATGATTTACAGAATATAGATGAGTCACTAATATTTAACTATAACTTGAGTACATACTGCACAATACGTAAGGATAAATAGCAGGGTACAGGGGACAAATATTTAGTCTGCGAGCTGTCTCTGTTTCCTGTCTATGACTAATGGAATTCTTTAATGTAATGGAGCCAGGAAAAACCATTTTGAAGAAATTTGTTAGAGGTGGGTCGTTTAGTAAAATATTTAGTAGCGAATGTGTCTCTATCAGCGTGTGTCGTGTCGGCAGATGTATCCCGACGTGCCGCCGACGGAGCCCTACGACCTGATCGCGCGAGAGAGCTGGGTGTCCGACGGATCCGACGTCGACGTCGGCGAGAAAAGAGATACGCTGTCAGTATATGAACCTTTACGTTTGATTTAATTTTTAGCTATGTTTCTGGTATCACCTTTGAATACGCGTTCGGTCAGCTAGCGATCCTTTTATACAATGTTAATCTAGGGATAAGCCTCACTGGACTATATTGTTTATGACGACCTACTTAAAGCCGCATTTCATATTATTTCTTTAGTTTAAATCGATAAGTTAAACGACTTCGCCGTATCCGTATCCACCGCGAGCTCGGAAATCGGAGCGCAATACTCGGTCACATTTCTCTCCGGGGCCTCATTCCTCTTCACGATCTTTTCTTCGAGCCTCCGCGTCGAGACGTCGGTCGTAGGTCGTAGACGTCATACAGAAGGAGGCTCGGCCCCGTGTGACGTGGCGCTGTGTTGCAGGGAGGAGGAGCTGTCGTTCGGTCGCGCGCTGCCGCGCGTGTGGACGTGCGGCGTGTGTGGCGCGCGGGCCGCGTCGCCGCGCGACCTGCGCGCGCACAAGGCGCTGGCGCACCCGCACCCGCCCGCGCCGCCCGCCCTGCCCGCGCCGCTGGCCCCGCCCGCGCCACGCGCGCCCGTGTCCTACAGCCGCCTCGTTAGCGACCGCAAGATCAAGAAGGAGGAGAAGTCGCATGACGCCGTCGTCATGCCTGGTGAGTGACGCCCGCGACTTTCCCACCGTAGATATCGATAAGAAATCTCTAGCTTTCGGCGATCTCCCTCTCGTCGCAGTCGCGATCCGGCGATCGAATCACGAGAGAGACGCCGGGTGCCGCGTTAGCGGCTCCGTCCTCTCCTATTCGTCTTCGATTCGTCTTCGATTCGCCTAGAATGCGTCGACCTTATCGAAGCTTTAGTGTGCCGTGATCCGGGACGCGTTTGCAACGTTTCCCAAAATAAATTCGATCGATCGCCGTTTCCAGGTAACCTGCTCGCGACGATAGACACGAAGGAGCCGATCGCGTCGTCGATCCTGCAGGCGTACGAGTCGCTGGAGGAGGCCAAGCCGAAGCTGGAGGGGCTCATCAAGCAGGAGAGCAAGCGGCGGCGCAAGGACTACGTGTGCCCCACGTGCAAGGTGGACCAGGGCTCGGACGCCGCCTTCACGGCGCACCTGCGCCAGCACCCGCTGGAGTGTCTCACGTGCGGCAAGTGCTTCTTCCGCCGCGCCAACCTCGCGCTGCATATGAAGACCCACCTCGGGATTAAGAACTATAAGTGAGTCCTGTTGAGTATCTCGTTCTGTACTTTTTGTAGTTTTAAGGAATATTATAATACTGCAGTAATAATATCTATTCACGACTGTATACGATATTATAGTCTTTTGTTTCTCGTCCCGTCGACTTCTGTTTCGTTATCATCTCCAGTAAGAAATGATAAGTATGCGTCACAAGGGGTGTGAGATCGATGTTTTATTATAACGTTAGAGCGTTGTGATTGCAGATGTGACGTGTGCGAGAAGCGGTTCATCACGCGACAGAAGCTCATGGAGCACCACAACGTGCACACCGGCCGCACGCCCGTCAAGTGCACCGTCTGCGACGACACCTTCCGCCGCTACTCCAACATGGTGCAGCACAGGTATACTCGCTCGCTATTTATATACAGACTCGCGACTGACGTTTTATTTCTAACGAACGTTTGCGTCAAAAATTAAAACTTAAATAGATGACAGACGCCTGTCAGTTTGATATCGAGATACACGATTTTGTTAAGCTGAATTTAAAGTGTAACTTTGTTGTAATTTAACTGCACAATACTGAGCGTTCAGTCGAGTGCATGCCGTAAGTATCGCCGCGCATGAGCCGCGCCCGAGTCGCCATTCGCCAGTGGCGGACTGACCGTGTGTGTGTCCGCAGGGACCGGCACCACCTGCAGAAGCGCGCCAAGGTGCGGGACTTCGTGTGCGGCTGCGGGCTGGTGTTCCACTCGCGCGCCAAGCTGCTGTGGCACAAGGAGACGCACGACGACAAGCCCAAGGCGTGCCTGTACTGCAGCGACAAGTTCGTGCACGCCGCCAGCCTCACGCGCCACGTGCGCCGCTCGCACAACGAGTACTTCCTGTCCGACAAGGGCAAGCTCAAGGGCGAGAACGTGCCGTGCCCCGTGTGCAAGCAGGTGTACCTGCGCGCCAACCTGCGCGCGCACCTGCTCACGCACAGCGGCCAGCGGCCGCACGTGTGCATGGTGTGCAACAAGTCCTTCACCACCAAGTGGAACCTCAAGCTGCACCGCTGGACGCACATGTCGCGCTCGGCCAAGCCCTACAAGTGCGCGCTGTGCGCCGGCGCGTTCGTGCGCCACTCGGAGTTCGTGTCGCACATGCACGCGCACAAGTCCGTGCGGCCCTACACGTGCAACTACTGCGGCTGCCAGTTCATCCGCAAGTACAACTGCCAGCGCCACGTGCGCGAGCACGAGTCGGCCAAGAAGTTCGTGTGCAAGGTGCCCGAGTGCGGCAAGTCCTTCCACCGCACCTACTACCTGTCCGAGCACATGAAGGTGCACTCGGGCGCGCGCCCCTTCGCCTGCAACATCTGCGGCAAGACGTCCAGCAACAAGTCCAACCACAACAAGCACGTGCGCATCCACCACGCGCGCGAGCCCGTGGCCACGGAGGCCTGAGCCCGCCGTGTTCTCCGACTCGTCACACAAATATATATTTTTATTGAACTGATGTCGCGCCGCCGCCGGCGTTGCGCCCTGTAAATACTAGTTAAATTTGAATTTATCGTAATTGTTGTAAATACAGGACCAAGCGTGTGTATATTGGGGTGGAGTCGTAATGCGCGGAGCATTTCGGAGTAAACGTGGCGCGCGATAAACTGTACGCCGACTACGTTCGTTGTTGTTATACTTATACAGTTTTTAACTCATTGATGTTCGGTGAAGTGTCTGTGAGAAGGCGGGCGGCGCCGGGGGACGGTTACGTTTAGCTCATTGGCAGAGCGGAATCTGTCAGTTGAGCTTACAAATCTAATTGGTTGTGATTTTTAGCTATTGATTGAGCAATGTAAAGGATCACTTGTGTCAAGCAATATTTAAAATTAGCATTACTATTTAGTAATATATGTGATATGAGTGTGTGTAGTTTATCGCGCGACACCGATATGAATTAGTCAAATTAATAAAAGGGCATTTCGGTATAGGTACCCCGCTACACTGTACGTGTTATATTCTACTTATTTTTTAATACTTTCACTATGCTTCCATTTTATAAGCTCGCTATTGGGTCAGGGCTGTGCCTACATTGAGCTATCGACATTACATACTTGCGATGTATGATAATATATTATGATATACAGGGTGTCCCAAAACTCAACGATAATCCGAGACAGGATGAAAGGCCAAGTCATACCGGTTCTAGGAAAAATAAAAAAAAAATTCTATATCACTTGGTTCAGCAATAATAGACGCTTTTCAAAAAAGTTGAAATTCCACACCCTTGGTCGCATTTTCAAGTCCTGTGATCACCAATGTCACAATTTCGCTGTGTTTTTTTCAATTTCGTGATCTTCATTAAATATGCTATTAATCGTAAAACAAGTTAATGCACAAAACATTGTTAATTTAATAAAAAAAGTAAAGCTTTAGTGAGTCATGGTTCACAAAAATATCGTTAGTTAACTTTGACGCTTCATATTGAAAAAAAAATGTACTACACTACCCTTGGCAAGTTATTTCAAAAGTTGGCGCATTTAATCAAGATTTCAAAATGGTGCAACACTTGCCACTTTTCTTGCCATTAAAAATGTTATTTTTATTTGAACGACGAGTATCCCCGAAAATGGATCGGACGGAGTGGTACAATTGTATGGCCTCCTCGTTCCCCCGATCTAAATCCAGTAGATATTTTTACTGGGAATGCATAAAAGAAAAAGTCTATTCGAAATCAATACAAAATCTATCAGAACTTCGCCAGAAAATTGACACAGCGTCAGAAGAAATAAATGCAAGGAATTTTGCTTGACTGGTGCAAAGGTCTTTTGTAAGGCGTTGCAGAGCCTGTATTCGTGCCAGAGGAAAACAATTCGGAATTACATTAGTTTAAGGAGAATAATTAAATAAGAACGATGGTTCGTTCATTCTTTTTTTTTAATTATTTGTACCTATTATGTTTATTACATTAAATATTGGTTATGCACTGACTCAATTACCTCTTTACTAAAAATAATTGCTTTCCTCTGGCACGAATATACAGGCTCTACAACGGCGTACAAAAGATCTTTTTACCAGTCAAGCAAAATTCCTTGCATTTATTTCTTCTGACGCTGTGTCAATTTTCTGGCGAAGTTCTGATAGATTTTGAATAGACTTTTTCTTTTATGCATTCCCAGTAAAAAATATCTACTGGATTTAGATCGGGGGAACGAGGAGGCCATACAATTGTACCACTCCGTCCGATCCATTTTCGGGGATACTCGTCGTTCAAATAAAAATAACATTTTTAATGGCAAGAAAAGTGGCAAGTGTTGCACCATTTTGAAATCTTGATTAAATGCGCCAACTTTTGAAATAACTTGCCAAGGGTAGTGTAGTACATTTTTTTTTCAATATGAAGCGTCAAAGTTAACTAACGATATTTTTGTGAACCATGACTCACTAAAGCTTTACTTTTTTTATTAAATTAACAATGTTTTGTGCATTAACTTGTTTTACGATTAATAGCATATTTAATGAAGATCACGAAATTGAAAAAAACACAGCGAAATTGTGACATTGGTGATCACAGGACTTGAAAATGCGACCAAGGGTGTGGAATTTCAACTTTTTTGAAAAGTGTCTATTATTGCTGAACCAAGTGATATAGAATTTTTTTTTTATTTTTCCTAGAACCGGTATGACTTGGCCTTTCATCCTGTCTCGGATTATCGTTGAGTTTTGGGACACCCTGTATGTAAATAATCTTTATTGGTTTAACAAAGTTTTTAATTAAATACAAACGTGATGATAACCTCGTTGCAATCTAACTTATGATGGTTGGTGCTCTAAACACACTTGTTGCGAGGGGGTCGCGTGTCGGGGTGACGAGCGGCCAGGCTGGCCAGTGTAGGCACAGTGTTAACTCACAGAGCTCAAACATATAACTTTAAAACTTTAGTCAAATTGACATCCCTAGGGGACTACTAATAACTCATCTTAAAAGTATTTTAATATTTACATTATTTAGGTTATTTTGTACATACTTTGATTACATTTAATTTATTATTATTGTACTTTTGTATTGTTATTACGTATTATTCCGGTTATTTTGTTTACGTAACGTAAAACGAGATGGTAACATTAATATGTGCTTTAGAAACTAAGAATCGTGACTAGAAATATGTCAACAACATGTCTCAGCCAGTCAGTTCTCTACAAGGGTTGAGAATAATAATTTATACTTTTCATGGTACAGACCATTTTCACTGTTGACAACACTTGCTCTCAGTATGGAGCAGAGATACTGACTGAGTATGAGACTACTATAACAATATTTTTTAACATTTATTTTACAACAGATTCTTTGTCAGTGAGGCACTGAATTACCTTTCTGGTTTTTGCGGGATTTTAAATGTCAGACAAACTGAAGGTTTTATAAATCTGTATGACTACTTGATTCATCTTGTGATGTTTTAAAGCAACTTGACCTGTTTAAAGATCTAATAAGAAAAATCCATACAACTTACAGATGACACAGAACATGTTTCACGATCCTAAAGAAGCACATATTATTAAAATTCGAATATTTCGCTGTAGTAATATTTTAATTGGGACATCATTGTTTCACAAATGTTTATTAGCATGTTTGTAACAAAGTGCAATCGCAAGCAATTGTTGTTCACTTATTGTTATTTATCATTTGATGTGTTGTGCGGTGACGTGTCGCTATGTGCGGTGATGGCGGGCGGGCACGGTGCTCAATGTTGCAACGCGTATTTTGTATTTATTTTTGTAAAACGTGTTGTTCGCTCGCCACTGTCGCACGTCGCTACATGAACAAACGCATTGACAGTCCAACAGATAATATTTGTAAATTCGTATCGATGTTACTTAACAATTAGTTTACGAATGGTTGTAGGTATATTTATATGTTGATATGAATTCTGACATGAATCACACCAGCTGTGTTCATTATAAAGCTCAGCAGCAATCACTACTGATGACATCGTCTTGGAGTGTCACCTTGTCTGGTTGTAGGAGAATGTTTATGAATGCAAGCCTGTGTCTCTCTGCTTGTGTGTTGAATGCGTGTGTGCGATACAGTTGTATACGATCAATTATAACTGCGACATGCTTGTGAGTACACGATTAAAGGCATCTCAAAAATTGGTGATTTCCTTTAAAATCACTTTTATGCGTTTTGTCTGTTTTGAATCCTCAAGAGTTGAAAAAATAAGCAAATGGGAGGACTGTTAGTGCGATAGATATGTGTTATGTATAAACGATGTACTGAGCGTACAGGTGTAAGATTTTATTTTCTGACGAATAAGAATTAATTTTATATGTGTAGGTACAAGTTTTAGTATGGTTATGGGAAGGGTATATTCCAAAACAATGTCAACAGTTGGTACTTACCTACTTAGTTCTGAGCTCTAAAGCGATTATCTTATATATTTTACACATAAACAATGATCTCGTATTTTATAAACACAATGTAAAACAAAATGATGTTTTTTTTTTTGTTTTTCGATTCGTTTGAAGAGCGAGTTGACAGCTTGAAATGGTATAAGCTGAGTAAAACATTGTATGTCTCAAACATTAGTCTTTTAAACACGGGTTAGATTTTATACGGCACATGTGTGCGTTTCTTATTATTGGGTAAAAATGTAAGGAATAGGAGTTTTCACTTTGATAATTTTTTACCATTTCATGTTTCAAGCTGCCTACTTGAACGAAGTCGCGTCATAAATGGGCTGTTTCTACCCTGTGTTATTCAAATTTAGTTATCAACTTGACACCAGGCTTTACTAGCATAAATACACTTTGTATTGGTGTTGTACGACGGCGTGGTGAGAGACGGTCCACGCGTGGCGCGCCGACGAACCTCGTAAATAGCTGTAATCTTGCTCTTAACTCAGTTATTAGAAGAAATTGGTTATTTATTTTATTTGAATAAGTTGTTAGTTTACTTGTATTGTACATAAGTTAGGTAATTTTATAATTTCAACATGTGGGTGGTACACCAAATTCAGTTCGGCGGGGTCACTGGACTGAACAGTTTGTGTCTGCAATAAATTATATTAAGAACTTATAATTAGTTTGTTTATTTTGGCATGCCCTTGAATACTATTTTCTACAACCTGTAGTCTATACTATCGAATCGCTTGGGTTCCAAGTGGTCATTTAAAAATTTCCTGTAAAAATTTGTTTCTTAGGTGCATGCAAGCGGCCTGATCAGTTTTGTATACGACATCAGTCGATAGTGGTAGAATATCTCTCATATTAATCTACAAACGCGATAGCTTGTCGAGCCAAAACTCAGAGAGAACTGGCATATTACGTGAAGAAGTCGACTGGTAAGTAAATTATAGGTATGTCATCTTGGTCCGGTAAAGTTTGTAGGTGGAAACTATAGTTCAACATTTTCATACGGAGTCTGGTAGGGTTCACGGCTGTCCGAGGTGTAATTATTCCAAATTATGAACATCAGTAACCCTACGCAGCTGATGGTGGCTATATTTGATGCAGCTACTTTAATTTAGAAATAAATAGCAATGTTCTATATAATCAAGATAACTTGTGCATGCTAAGGGTCTCTTCCAAGTTGTCGGACTATAGTTAGCATGACGACAAATGGCCAAAGCACGTGTGCACCGACGACAATCCGTCTTTGCGGAATACGTGTGCTACGATCTTTAACAGCGTCAAATTCGTCATTAGCGATTATCTCCACGAGTGTATTCCTTCACCATTCAAGCCGCGTCATAGTTTGTTACACAACGAGATTGGGGTGTGGTGGATGTATGTTGCGATAAAAATATATTATTATATCTTTGTTGAACCATTACATGAGAGTTTTGATTGCGGACACAAGTACAAAAACATTTATAGCTAGGTATATACTATATTATTATGTTATCTAGAACTTTTACTTTGCTATCCCGAATGAGTGTGGGAAAACAAGTGCTATCTAACACAAACAATAGCTATGACGGTGGTCGTGTCGTAGTGTCGTGCACGCACGGACTCGCGGTTACACAATAATGAAGAAGTTACGTGCGCGCTCTTATTGACGATCACGGCTAACGAGTTGTGATGACATTATATTTCCAATGGTGCTTTTCCACATATCACTCATAATCAACCATATTTATTAATCAGTAGGTACCTATCTGTATTCTTGTTGAGTTTTAGTTTGCTAGTTTAAAAACAAACCCGCAGGGCGCGCCTAGTATGAATTTTCCATTTTCTAGGAATTCGATTCATGGATTTTCACTTCGTTATCAATATTCTCAAAAGGTCGTCTTTGATTTATAATCGGATCATTGGTAGTGATATATAAACACTAAACACAAATGTTATATTCAGTTATTTTCCATTAACGGTTGTATTTTAAGTTCGTCATGAAACAATAGCTGTGCTGCGTCTTGCGTCAATGTGCTTCATGTGAGGCTCTACTGCGAGCGAGTAGCGAGTAGCGGGGAGCGAGCGGTGCGAAGGATTTTCGGCGTGTGTTAGCGATTATTTCAATTTGTTGTACAATACAAACGTACAACAAACAATGCAAATAATATGGTTCAAATAGAAATCTTATATTCTAATTCCTCTGCTAATATTTCTTCCCGTTAAAGCGAGACATTATATTCACAGATAAAATACCTTACATAGACTATGGTGCACAAAAGTAAATAGGTTCATAATAAACGTTATAATTATACTTTGATTAATTATCAATCAAAGCATACGCTTATATGCATAGCATCAACGCAGACAAAATAGTAAATTGGTATTCTCAATAACAGATACTACGAGGAATAAGATGTCGAACAGCATGACTAAACTATTGAACTCTGCCTGTATTTTCGTCATCTCTAACCGGCAATGATAAGTTTCCTCACGGATATGCCCACAATATGCCTGTTACACAATGACATGTCTGAGTATTATCTGCTAGAATCGTACGAGATGTTATTTTTTTGAAATAAATTCCGTCATGTTGTCATTGTTTTTGAGTCAGTAGATAAAGTTGTTATAGTAACATTACGTTACTACAGACCTAATCTTATTATGAGACCTGTTATGTACACGTTACCAACCACTCACTTTAATTAATGTCGGAACTCGTATCTTAGTTCAAAGGTGGCTCTATTTAAGGTGATAATTTGTAGTGGGAGTCAGGTGTAAGCTTCCTGTTTGCTTGCTTCAGTTTGTTCAGTTATAGGTTGGTTGTGATAAGGTACATGGCAGTGAACTTAGTAGCTAAGTACCTTCATACCTATGTACGAATGATAGTTTAACCTAAGTACATTGTAACTTAATTTATTACATACCTTGGTAGCGTTTTAAAGGACTTAACAGTATTTGTTATTCTTCATTTGATATTCTATTCAAAACATAGAATAATGATTTGTCAATTAAAACCCATTAATAAGTTACCAAAAAATAGGGCATGTACAACCGTGTGTACCTAAACCTAAAGCTTCCTTAGTATTACAATCTGCACGGAAGCAAATATCCACTTAATTTTAGGTGGACTAAAGGAGGTCTTACGTCATAAGTCATTTATGTTTTTGTTTATTCACCACTAAATCAGGTACCTAGTTGTAGTTGTAATCAGATATCTAATTGATAAAGCAATCAAGCGACCACCCACGGAGCAGAGATAATTCTCTGATAAGTGTGTGACGCTTTTGAAGGTGACTGCATTTCGAAAGATTTTCGTCAACTTGCCGCTGAGAGCCACTAAGGAACTTGTAATCGAATTGGCATAATAATATGACTTTATCACATCATCCAATCAGTCTTGTTCTTTAGTTCAACACAATGACTCCACTATAATATGACTCTATATCTCAAATAAGGGTTAGCGGAACTGCTTAACTAGACACACAAACAAGGAATTCCTACTTCATGTAACAGATAAAATTCCTTTAACATTATGTATTTACATGTGAGGCATATAAATAAATGGTAAATCTGCTAAACTTTAGTGTAGGCATACGAGATATAAAGTAGGCAGTTGAAATAGCGTGTAGATAAAAGTATTCCGCAATGGTCCGCCATCAATAAGGCCGCGACCTTATTAGTTAAGTTAAAACAATAAAGAATCGTTATATTATCGTAATAATATCAATAATTCGTATCGGGTAACTGACCTCTCAATAAGAACAAACGTTTTTAAAGTAACGCATATATTACGATACAGATAACCTTTACAAGATTTTTGCGTTTCAATTATCTTAAGAGTACATCCTTTTTGTTAACTATTAGCGTGGATCCGATGAACGCTATTCGTTCTGTGTTATATTTATTTATTTAAATGGTCACTAAAGTAAGTTTTTATTTGGTTAATAGGTCGGTAAGGTTCTCCTGTTCTGTCCCATAATTTACGTTAACTAGACACCTACCTACTTATTAGCAGCTTGGTCCACCAAAGCAGAAAACCTGTGCTTAAACTTAGAGCTGACGAATTTGGGTATTCTAGTGCTTACTGATTAAATCCTTTGTTAAAGCTAGGTATTGTCACGGCGCACTCCCAATTGAATAATGATCACTTTCATTAATGTTGGATGACGAAGTCGTGGATAAACGATTATCTTTGGCTGATAGATCGTTGACGCGTCGGTTTTTCCAGTTCTCAGACTGTTAATTTTTACCCAGTATTTGCTGCGTAGAAATGCTAAATGTGTTTTTACATAACGTGATAAAAAGTTATTAAATAAAGATTGATATAAACTTCATTGGCAGGCTTAAAATAACTACGTATAGGTCAAGTATTGGCCGAAATTATCGACAGAAGAATTGTTTTTGGCGAACTTGTTTGTATTCAGCGGTCAAACTTATGGGGTGAGGATGGTGTTATTTAACTGATTACAGAAAATTCCCAAACTATCTGACGGTGTAGAGATGTGCGTAGATTGATAAGTGATGGCCGCATTTACGTCAAGTAATTGTTTTGCTGAGCGAGTTGTGGAGCGATTGGCATGAATAAGTGGTGTTTATAAAAAGCGTGTGTATCGGCATGGGTCATCGAGACACACCCCGCCACGTGCCGCATTGTTTATATTACGTTAGTTGCTGTTGTGATGATCCGCAGATAACACTGATAACTGATAACTGATGATGATTCGTTAATCTAGTCGCAATAACTCTAGGGGAGGCTTTGAGGTCGTTACTGCGGTGTCATATTATTACGATGAAGTTTTGCTTTGTCAGTTATAAGTTTTTAAATTACGGGTGTCCTGTTTTTGTTAACAAGCAAGCACGTAGAATCAGTGAACTGATTTATGATTAGTATTTTTTTTTAAAGTAGATGGTAGCTGTATTGAAACGTATTCCTTTTTGATAATACGTAAGCAGGTAGGTACTAGGTACTACTGTTTTAAAAAGAAGGGTTTAGATTTGGTTGGGAGTTTACTGAGTAGGCAGACAGTTCATGTGTACTAAGGCGAATTGTTTATGATATTCGTATGTGTTTCCCTAAAGGAAATAAATTCCAAAAAACGAACACCGCACAACTTTGAGCATAATAAACAGGAAAATTATATGACAATACACGTGGTTGTTTTTCAATAACCCTTGATGAGGTCAGATCTCATTGTTATTTGATTAACGAGCCTCAATCGAACGATGCTGCCACGCTGATAACTTATCAATACATTATTATTTATTACTTGCATAGCCTTATGATGATAAAGCCACCCTAAGTACGATGACTTCCAGTTTGAACTGCAATCAACTTGAATGAGAAGGTTCTAGAACAAAAGATAGAGTAATCGGAATACGTTGCTATGGAATCAAAGGTTGGTGACCGTTAGAAAGTTATAAGTAAGTCAGTAGAATGCCCGCGAGTTCGCATGTGCTGAAAGATATCATCATTTTAACGTATCATATATTTTTCTTTCAATAAATACCATAAATACAAGGTAGCTTGAGGATTTGGGAAATGTAGCTTTATAATATCCTCAAAATTTATTTTTTGTTTAACATAACTAATACACGAGCGCGAGCGGAGTAGGGAATAAACTGTTTCTTAGGTTAAATATCCAAGTTATCTCTAACTTTGAACGACGAGAAACTTTTCTTTCTTATGCCAGGACTATTGTTTGATTAGTTTATTTTACGTCCAGGAAATTTCTTAAGCCCCATCTTAGTAATGCCCAAACACAGAGTATATAGCGATGACATCAACTCTAAAATTCTAGTTATTAGATTACAATATCATCAATATTATCATTTTATCGTTGTCAAATCATTTATAAATAAGTAATTGTCGACATAATGCGACAGCTCCAGGATAACATCATATAAGATAAGTTATTACACCAATATACCTCAAAATAAAACAAATACTTAGGTGTAATCTACTGCGTGCAGATCGCCGAATGACGCCAAGTAAGTACGGTGCCCTGGGCCTCTGATAGGTACGTGGAGATTACAATACATTTTGCATTACTGTAGATACACATCTTCCAGTGGCGCGTGATGATATGGTGTTCATTATCCCACTGATTACGTGTTCTTTATCAATGGAAGGATCTTTAGAGGCCCTGTACCTTGACGAATGAGGTGATATGTGCGACCAATGTTTCGATTTACACTGAATCATATTAATTTATTATTTTTCATAAAAAAATTGTAAAAAACACAGCTCTATGTAACTTAGGCAATCAATTTAGAATTTGAATGTTTTCTATATTATGATATTTGTATGAATGTAGGTATGAGTGAGTACTGGTTGGGTTTTTGGGAAGCTTGTTATTTAACAAAAACCAAAGTGTGCGTTTTATTTTCTTATTTTACAAACATACCCTTTGAACTTTACTATGTATTCGGAAAATTTGAATCTTCAGAGTATTCCACATCAAATTTCATTAATTCCAAAACATTACGTCAAATAACAAGTTTTGAGTATTTTGACATTTTTTCCTCAATAACATTTCTAATACCTGCGAATGTTATCTGTGCTAGTTTCTCATTGACGTCACAACTGGCCGTGCTACATCTTTAAGAGGGATTTCCCTTCACTGGCACCAATTTATTTAAAAATCAATATTACCTTGTTTGGTATCTGACACAGATTTGATATCATACCTAGACGAAGCCTAATTAACGGGCGATTTCAGGTCGATAGCTATTTCGGCGCATCACGACAACTTGCAGCTATATTTTTAGTAAAAGATAATGTTCCAAAAAAGGAAAAATGTAATTAATATAATATTTTCTTCAGATTAACAGATGGTCTGTTCATTCATTTTATATACATACCATGTACTCCGCTACATAAGATCACGACTTTTTATCATAGAGACAGATACGAAAAAACCTTATAAGTTTGTATGCTTCATTCACAATTACATTAAACATATGATATTATTCTCATCATACAAGAAAACATGTATAAATTTGAATGAAAGATCTCAATTCATTTTATTAAATTTCATGTACAATCGTAACCGGTTAAATTATAGTGCCAACGACCTTCTAACTACGACCCGTGTGAATAGTGTCTAAAACCTTAATTTGTTGGAAATTGACGAAGATCTGCAAGATAATCTGTAAATATATTTGACAAAATTAAAGAATAATACATCAGATAATTATTTATTAGAATACATGTCATAATAAGATCGAAGTTTCCTAAATAAGGTGACATTGAGACAAGAAATCCGCTACTAATCTCAACTATCTGGACCATTCGTGTGCTTAAAGCCAAAAAACAAGCCCAAATTTGCCTTTCAATAAATTTAATGACAAACCTTTTTTTGTAATTGAAAGAGTAATTCAATAAAAAATTGGTAATTTCATTAGTTAAAAGACTTAAAAGGCGTGGTTTTTGGCTTTTACAACATGAATGGTCTAGGTAGTTAGATTAGTGACGTGAGATTATCGTACGAGTGGTTGATACTCCAATCTACAGCAAAGTGTCTGCCGCCATTTAGTGGCACTGTGCCTACCACGTTATGAAGCACATGTACGATATCTATACTATCTATACTAATATTAGTTACCTATAAAATTGCAGAGTTTGTTTGTTTGGTTGAACGCACTAATCTCAGGAACTGCTGGGACAAATTGAAAAAATATTTCAGTGTTGGATAGCCTATTCATGAGGAAGGCTAAATAACATCACGCTAGGACCAATAGGAGCATAGAACCAGTAAGAAATGTTACAAAAACGGGGAAAAATTATGACTCATTCTCTTCATATGTTACGCAAACGAATTTGCGCGGATCAGCTAGTCTTGAAATAAAACCTTATCGAAGTCAATGTTAAAACAGCATTAGGCCTTAAGACTTTAAACTTTGTACCGTGTGAGTGGTGTGCTCCTATCTTCCATGGCAAACTGATATGGGTTTACAACCGGCGGCCATGCCATTGCAGTGTGTTTGGCTGTAGGTAAAAAACTGTCTGATGTAACACTACCGAATGTTACGACTTTTGAACTTGCATGACATTCAAGATATTTATAGATTTGTCTTCGTTTTAAAAATCGTGCATGCAACATTATTGTTACTGGTATTAAATTAACAATTTATAGCTGGTTTTGAACAGGAAGGCTTTGTCTACTGAAGATAGTATTTTTGTTATTTTAATAAAGACTATAGCAAGTCCCTTTCTATTATTTTGCTTTACTGACAGTAGTACGTGTACTCTCCTTAGTAAGTTGCTCAAGGTAGATTATGAAATAAGTCGGAAATTACTTGAACAAATCTTTATAGTAAATATTGTGTTGGGTGCCATTAGTTGGTTGAGTTACGGATTCGACGAAATTTTAGTTTTCTTTACCTATCCAATTCATATTTAGAAAAATAGATTTAAGGTTAGTTAAAAGAATTAGAAAGAAGAATATATTTAGGAAAATAGATTTAAGGTACATACTAGGTAATAAGTTAAAAAATATTTAAAAAAACTGGCATGACAATTGATAAATTAATCGATTTTTATTCACAAAATTTGCTTTACCTACTGAAACACAATCCTAATGCAAAAAAATATTATAATTATAGAGATTATGGTATCAATAATTTAAATGAGCCGTTATTAAAGAATACAATATAATGAGGTAGACGATAAGTAAGTAATAATATTCGTAAGTTGATAATTTTTATGAAGCCTCCACTGTCCGTGGTCGTGATTTTCATCCGCTCGAGGCCTTACACGAACAAACTTTGACAAATAGGCTTGATAAAATTGTGAAAATATTGTGTACTTTGCACATCCGTTTACAGGTTTCAGATAATATAATGTTATGTCTGGTGTAGATTGTATTTGAATATAGGTAGGCAGGTTCCAGAATTTTCCGATTTTAAAATAAAAGACTACCTATAAAATTATTCAGTTTGACTTTCATAAATTGCAGACGTCTGATAAATTGCAGAACTCATATTGTGAAGAAAACACGATTTGATATTATTTCCGGTCTTTTAGCCCTTTGGCTTCAGAAGATTTCAAAGCCTTTTTTTAACTTAATCAATCGCGCGCACGCACTCGGAAGTCTTGTCTGTTTTTATTTAATTCCTACTATAATTTTGGATTACATCAATTATTATTTTCTAATAAAAAGTTGACGGTAAAGCTATAAACACCTATAGACCATTTATTACTTAAAGTGTATTTAATGGTAGATAAAATTCATTAAAATCATAATATGATAATCTCTTTGTATTTATTAATTAGACATAAATCCAATTCAGGTGTCAACGAACACCTGGGCTGGATTTGTCTGAATACACAGAGTTTTATATTGCAAAAAAAAAGAATGCATTTCAGGTGTCCGTCTTGAATGTGAATTAACGCTTATAACGAATTATATCATTATTATTTGACATCACTTGATTTTGCCTTATCTACTTATATTTAGGGACTTTGAGACTTCTTAGTAATCACTTGATTGTTAATTACAGACCAATTAATGAAAGATTGTAATAGAAATGTTGTAAAATATAAGTAGGTATTTTCCGAGAGTATTTTGCCAGATTTTTTCACTCAATCTCCCAAACTTTGACGATCATAAATGTCAGCGTTTGACCTTAATTATAGAATAATGTGATTTTTATTATGAACACACTTTACACAAAAATAAAATAAAGAATATTATACATAATAGAATATCAGCATCAATCGATCAAAGTGTACCTAACAGTTTCGAGTATTAGGTGTGCACGTATGATTTGACCTGAGTCTATCAATCTGATGTCACAACCGGTCCGCTTGCGTTGTTTGTTTACCCAATTGTTGATTTATTTATTAATTTTTTATGGCGATGACCTTTGATTGGGTTACTTGAAGGTTTTTGGAATTTCCGATGTTTTTTTAGGCTCACCTTCTACGTTTAGTGTTTCTAGTTATTACATATCTAATCATAACTGTCCGTTGATAAGTTGGTCGAGTGTAACCTGTCTATTTAACATCCGGCTGTGATATTATGCGCCAACTGAATGCGCTTAAGAATTAGCGACGGAGAAAAAGTGTTTTAGTCACACGCGGCGATTCCATTTTGTCTATTAGTTGAAACTTTATAAATTACAAGTTCGAGAATGTATAAGGATTAAGGAGATGAGGTAACAAGTTAAAAATAGAGGTTTCTACCTCTCCTCATTTTGTAGATTTACGCCATGCCACCGTAGCCAATTTGTTGCCTCGGAGCATGGTTCAGAAAATATATTGAAACATCCGCATTTATTTTTTGAATGTCATTAAGAAAAACTGGAGAGGACAAAAGGTAAGGGTCTTTATTTTAGCACCCTTAATTCTTATGAAATAAATTTGTTAGTTATAAATGTTATAATATTAATTCGAGTGTAGGTATAGATTGGTATTTTTAAGGCTTCCGCTACTTTCTCTCACAATCTTTTCATTCACACTTAAGCTATTTAATCCAGAGTGACATTATCTCAAGCGTGAGTCAATAATACATAGTATGACATAAATGAGTCACCGAGAGTCAAACAATCTCCGTACAAACAAGCAAATGAGCGGAGAAGTAAACATTCATTGAGCACCTAAACAGACGGCACGCGCGCTATTAGCCCCCACGACCGCCGCGGCCGCTGTAGGTGCTCCCCTCTCCTGACCCACTACCTACCACGTGTTACATCATCTCAACTCGCCGGAGCCCACACGCGACTCCTGATAAAAACACGTAATAACTCTGATTATTAAAAATAAAACTGATAGTATCGTGTTTGGGTCCGTCTGGCTCTACATCTGATGAAATCTTAAAATAGAATCCATCAATGAACGCGATTTCGCAAGCGTATTTATTTGTCCACTAAGTTTGGTGTCAGGTTTGAACTTGATTGCATTACTATCAGTGTTTGTTACACTTTGCTAAGGTGCGTTATCGTGTGACATCGTATGATCTAAAAAATGTTAACTGCACAGTTCAAAGTCCATATTGAGCAATATTTACATCAAATAATGTGGCCTGATTTGTAAGTTTATTGTCCTCTCACACACCTATTGGAATACAAATATATGTTGAAATATTGTGGAGTACTTCCTGTGTGACTGTTGTTATCAAACGGCAGGCTTCTGAGTAAACCTATGAGACGTTTGCATAACGCCCGTTAACGCCGTTAACCGATATTGTAGCAAATGAAGCAGTCAAGGGCAAATTTAACTTAACAATATTTAACATAAATATTCTTATAACGTCAAACAAGTAAGAAACACCAAATTAAGCTTAGGGTAAAAATATGGTCTCAGAAGAAAAAAATGGTAAAGACGTCTTTAAGCTTTGCGCCTTTGAACAAAGAAGGAAAGCTTGTAAAGCCTTGTGTATGTCCGAAGGCAATCAAAATTGAATATTAGGTAAATTAAGTAATCTTTGTAATTGATGTAAACGGGAGGTATTTTAGTCGATGTGTATGTTTTATTTTTATAAGCATTTGTCATTTAAAAAGGAAATAAACAAAACTCACGCGATGTTTATTGTTTATTCTAGTCCTTACAACATCATGTCACATCAAAATTGTTATCGCCTATCTTACAAATAAATATAAGCTCGTACGATTTTGTTAACATATTTGATGAATGAAACACACGCTCTAAATCTTTAGTCTACAGTTCAAAGTCCGAGTATATCTCTATAGTATCTTATCACCTATAAGCCATGGTTTTGACCTTATATACAAAAACTAGAATATGCTTAGAATAGTTCGTAGTAAAACTTCAGAGAAGTTTATGTTTAATGGCTGAAAATGTAAAAATAATTAGTACACCTAATTATGCGGTTACTAATCTTTATCAATTGAACCTGATCGTACACTAGCTATAATTTCAGTTTGCATAGCGTGAGCGTTGGTTTTATACTCACTTCAAAATTTTACTCAATTATGTGTACTGCGTGTTTACTGAATTGTACACAAAAAATAAAATATGTCGGGCGCACGCAGACAGCATTACTTTGGCAGACGATATTGTTTGAATACCTACGAACTGTTCGTGGTGGGCCAATCAATCATCGGCGTTACCTCGTGTATCACAGTTAGTTGTGTGCAGAGCACGCGCCCCCGATCTCCTCACATTTTTAGCCACACACCCAACTTTGTATCGTATTGCATCATACGTGCTCACCCATTATCAGATTTCGTCATTACCGGAGTTTTTTTTTATAAAAAAAATCCATCACGTATTGCGCCGCAGAATAAGATATAACGTGAAGATATCAATCTCGTTAATTAATCGTTTACAAATAGGTAGGTATTAGTTTATGTTTCAGATAAAATGTCAAATCTGCCTTTGTGAAGATTTTCTTGCAGATTTTTATCTTTTGTTTTATTTAGAGGTTATCAGTGAATATTTAAAATCTTCAGTATATTAGGACCGATTAAATCATACATACAAATTAAGCCGCAGGTGTACGATTAGGACATTTGGTTTTTTGTAAAAATCATGTCCCTCGTCCTCATGGCTCCGAACTCAAGCGCATCTAACATAATTTTTTTATAAATATTTTTTTGCGTAATTATATTAAGTACTAGATCGTCACAACAGTTTTGAATCAGGTGTTGCAGATAAATATATGGATTAAGTATACCAAAATAGAAACATAATAATTGTTATCATAATTACTTTTGCTAAAGCGGACAATAAAATTCAGACTTTGATTTTACATTTTTTTTAAAGTATGGTACCCATTTTTTCCTAGCTGTGTATATAAATTTAACACCCTGTCTTTCCATTAATATGGAGAATTAACAAAATGACTTGATTTAGGTATTTATCTATTGCAAGGTAAGGTTGAAGTCAGATAGTTCTATTAGCTTCGTTTGTAATAAGCAATTACCAAATATGAGTCATCGAATTGTCGATTTATCTATAACGTTCGCTACCTTGACCGTACCTTTTTGATAATACAATTAATACAATACGCTTCGAAGCTCTTCTATGACACAAATTAGGTATATCAAAATACATCAAAAGATGTAACGTTACCAACCGGAAAGCGATGAGAAACTGACATAACTTATATTATTGTGACTAGTTGTCAGATCGCCGCCGCTTAACCACAGTTAACCTAGTTAGATAAACAGATACAGGGGTCTAAATGTTCACGTTATTTACAGCAAAATGTATCAAGGTTCTTAAATCTCAATGACCTAAATACTGTGAGGTGTATGAGGTCGAAACGTCTCACGCCGACGCGCCTCGCGCACTGGAAACTTTCCTCATTTGTGCGTATTTCGTAGTATTAGTTGTATTAGCGACCACAAATGTATTAAAATGTGACATTTTTATTATCTGTGTGGTCTTGGAGCAGTTTCTTCGAGGTTCAAGGGGTCATAGGAAACTTTATCACAATAAAAAAGAACGTCATATTTGAGAGCATGATTTTTCCAGAAATGTGTTTTACCCAATTAGGGTTCCGATAATATAATGATCTGTATTAAATCACGGATACATTTAATGCCTCAGAGCTGACATAACAATGGACAGTGCATGTAGAGTCGAAGAAGTCAATCGAGACGGGACGTCAGATGTCTGTGTTATAGGTACCTATGTATGTAAAGCAAGAATTTCAACCTGACGCTTCAGGAACGTTAAAACAATTTTCCATGTTCTAAGTCACGCAAAGAATCCGTGTGACATAGGAAAAGAGTCATTTGAGGAACATGAGGAATGATCACGTGAAGGGCGATTAAGTTATAATTAAATATATTATATAGTAACCTCTTCCCGACCTCACGATATTTCATGCGCGTATCTGCTTCAAACCGGTTCAGATTATTAATACTTGGCCACCGAATTATTATACCATCGGGTTGTACCCGGAATATTCTGCATTATTTTGTACATTTGGTACTTAGAGTAATTATTTTTGGGTTTTTTTGGTGAAATTTACACGTGCCTATAAGTATAACAATTTTAACTAATATTTACAAAGTTTCCTTGAAGTTTTCCTCATATTTACGTAAGCAGGCATTTTAAAGAATGTCGTTCGTTACACAAATTCGTGCCAAATTAATTTACATTACTATACATATAACTTAAAATTAGGTAGCTTTCTACACGATAGCTATACTATGGTTAACGTTCAAAATGAGCATTTTTTAAAATTAATTTAGATTTATATGAACATCGTTGATAACGGTATCTTAAGTAGCGTAGATGGCGACGCCCTACTTAAGTTCTACAATGAATGAATGTCGAGATAATTACCAAGATCGTATGATTTTTATGATTTATTTCTTATGTACTTAATTTATAAGTTCAGCTAAAGGATAAGCTGACCACGAATAAAAAAAGCAAATCAATTATATTATGGAATACAAATTTTAAGAAGCTTATGAAAGGAATTAATGTAAGAACACATAAAATGTATATAAAGAAGTTAAAGGAATTAACAAAGGTCGCGAAATTCATTAATGTCTTGATAAAACGTTAGTATGTTAAATAGTAATTATTTTGATAATTCCATTCAAGACGATACATCAACAGTATTAAATATTCAGACGCAAATCGTTCAACGGATATCTGTTCCGTTGCGGTTTGAGAAAAACAAACATGTTCATCGTTGACATAAAATTTCCTTTCGTATATTTCCACTATTTATGTAAAATTCTGGAAATTCGTTATTGATAAACCGATAACAATAGGCCTTACTGCCTATTAGCTTTGCATTGGCTGTTGAACTATTTTGTTGAAGATAAACAAAATATGTTACATGCTCTATATAATTGTATTAAAAAGAAAGGCTTGTGAAAGGTAATAGGTATATAAAATAGTTAAGTTTATCCAGCTAGTGATTATGTTTATTTATCGCTGAATTATGAAAGTAGATAAGCTGGAAAGAAATTGAGGTAGGTTGAACAAGTGATTCATTATCAATGCTTCATTAATTACCATGCTATCTTTGTCGTGTATTTGCTATGTAGGTAGTTATAATATAATATGTTGTGCCTACTTAGGCGCCAGGCACACAGAAATATCACTAATATGTATACGAAGCTAGTATTCTATTAGCAGTATTTTATTAATGTCATAAAAACAATAGACAATAGAGAAAAAAATATAATAATTATTATTATGGACATAATATTAAGAGTTCCCTGTTTCTTTTGATTAAAAATCACGTTGGAACATCTCGTATAGTGTAATGTGTGGTGGCACGTGGTGGTTTACCTAGTTATGATAATTTTACTACAATGACTATCAGTGACATTGAGGCGCAGTCATCGAACCTGTATCTGTATCTCATTTGGGCGGGTTATCAGCCAGCCACGCGCCAGATAACCCCGCCGCCTATATAAATCGAGCGATCTTAACACGACCATCAGTACACAAGCAAGCGGTAAACGATAAACACTATTATAGCAAACATAGCAAACATTAGCCAGCGTTCAACATTTATAGCTTTTTTACGTGTACTTTATTGTGAGGAAAAACAAAAACATTCAAGATGCGTCTGTACCACTACCTACTAGTCGTACTGAGTGTGCTGCTGCTGGTGACCGGCGGCGAGGCGAGGCCGCGCACGCAGAAGAACCACGTCCACAAGCGCTCGTTCCCCTGCTTCCTGAAGCTGTGCAGTTACCCGAGGGCGCACAAAGTGCAGCAGCTGCCCTAGCCACAGCGAGCCGCGGCGCGCGCGCACCGCAAGGCTACGGTCTACAAGAAACAAATATGGACACCTGCGTTCCATATCATCCATATCCAATGGAAAAATCTAGAAGACAATTAAATTACGTGAAAAGAAGAAGTGCGAAAAGTTGGAAGCAGCTCTTCGCGTGCCATCTGAAGATGGATTATCTATTAATTAACTATGATATTAATAGATTTTTTCGACGGGGATTGAAACTCGTCGAGTGTATTCGGCCTATATTAGGCTTCCGCCTGACAGAAGTCATCTGTACTTAATAATGGAAATGTAGTATTGTTATCATAGGTTTAGAACTAGAAGTCACGACAGCAGAGAACAAGTAAATTGTAGAATGTTCCTGTGTTGTATCGTAACGTAACAATTGATCAGTAGTTATGTAAACGTAGTATTGTTTTGGTTATTGTTTTTTTTAAGTTAATTAAATATTTATTGTTTAGTTTAAGATAACGATTTTATAAACAATAAAAAATGTGTCTTATTATATCTGTCTCTTTATTGCTTCATCCCATTATTACAAACTTGAAGTCAATGATTACAAACTTGACCAAAGTATTCCTCATGTTAATACTTATTATATTACAAAATAGGTTCTTATTCCTATACTATAAGTAAAGGTTATATACCTGGGTATTTACTCGTGATTCTGATAATTAAAAAAAAAAAAATACGTCACCCTATAGGTGACACTTTCGAAAGGAACCTTTGCCATTGGGGGAAACCCACAAATAATCACGATGGTTAAAAATAGATTTTTGTTTAAAATATTATAATCAAAGAGGGAGCACCCTATTACGTCATTAGATATTTAAATATTTTTTCGAATCTATTAATAGTTTACTATAAAAATAAATAGTAGGTGGGATGAATCAACGTTCCATTGAACCCTAAATGATAAAACGCAGATGATATTCGAATGTTAAACGTTATCTCTTTCTCAAGATTCTTAATTGTGTGATAAAGACACGTAATTTTTAATTAACTGTTGCAGTGACCCGTCTTTTATCATTTCAAAACTTGAGGATTGCTCTTATACCAGTTTTTTATCTCCCTCATCTATGGTGTGAGTTATAAAGCTGTTAACATCGTGTAACTTATGTAAGCGATAGGAAATGTATGTTTTTTTAAGCTGCGTATTAGTACGTGGAAAACATGTTGCACTTCACGCGCTAATGAAATTAAATGATCTATAATACATACGCAAATGTGACGTCCAACACTAGATAAATGTCTTAGAATTAGAAAGCGATTGTCATTCACGAGTGTAGTGACGATGTAATAGCGAAATATTTGATAATACTCTCACAATAAGATAAACATCATCGATCAAACGTGATTGATCAATTTGATTCATATTTGGGGCCACAAGTACGTCCGCCTGATTTCTGATATATCATTTACGTAAGTAAACCAGGCCTGGATAATATACTAGTTCATTCTGGATTAAAATTTTCCTCGGCGACAGATTACTTGCACACGAAAAAATTATAATATTTATTAGTGAAACAAAATTTTAATCTACAACAGACTTGACCATGTAAAGATGGGTAGAAGGATAAGATATAGTAAAGAAATATAGTTAAGTTTATCTACTTATTTCAGAGTTTACCAAACATATTATGTTTCTTGCGACTTGCGATACAAAGCGTTACATTTAAATGACGCCCAACGGACTGTTTGTTTTTCTTTTTTTTTTCGTGTTTACGGCTTGTCTAATATGAAAATGGTCTGAGATAGTCAGTGTCGATGAATTTGATAAGTCGGATTTAAGGTTTTTATCGTAAATCTGTTAGTGGAGGCTTTATTTTTTATTGTCATCTTTCCGCTTGAAGTCAGCAAGACAGGTAATCGTTGCGTACACTTGCATAATACTTATTTTTATATTAGCTACTTTTATCAGAAAACGTTGCATAAAATAGGATTGATTAAAATCAGGGCGTTGTCACGACATTTTATAAACATAAACTGTAAAGACAGATCTACATACACACTGTATAATACAAGTTAAATAACATACATACATTGATAATTACTAATGTTCTCGATAACTCGGCGTATCTTTACGATTCTTTAAATGAACTAGAAACTAAGCTATCGCCGCTAACAGCTGTCATGAGCTGAATCGTATGATATTACCGACAATAGCTGCACCTTCCAGCACATGCAAAATAAAACTCTATTGTGTTGTAATAAGGATCATAGATAGTGTCTGTATATGTTAGTATGAGGGATTGTCATCACGCGACCCCCGACCCGCGGTTCTTTTCACTGTCGTAAAGATAGTCAACGTGGGTGGGACCCGCAGATATACAGATTGTGGATATGTATTATTATTAATTTATTACACACTTCTGGCGCTGTTTCTTTTCAAACTTATTAAGGAAGACATAAACTTTCGTAGGATCAAGTAATGAAGGTTGTATGAGTATCTTTAGGTGGGTCTACGAGAGGTCTACGGCGCTACGAGCTTTCGAGTTGACGGGCAAGTACGGTCGAATCGAATAAAAAATATGCCTTGGTACGTCTAAAAGTATTCTTGTCTTTAGATTTTTATAACAACTGTCGCTATCAAGGTAAGACAGGTCTGTATTGGTATATAGAATGTTTGTCAGTACTATTTCACGAATCATCAATTTTTTACGAAAATACTGGCTTTTGTTCTATGTAGGTTAGTAAAAGTACATTCAAGCAATCAATCATTTTAACCCTATCATCACGTCGTCTGGTATGCGGATCGACAAGACGTGGCCATCGACACCTGAACAATCTAATTATAATTATATCTTAATCGGTAATGAAACTGGAGATAACGATTTTTTGATAAAAACCGGACATGTCCGGTTCAAACCATGTTTAAGAAACAAAATCTCTGAAGTGTCTATTGACTTTGAAAAGTGAACGAGATAAGTTTCAAGTTGTTCAAACTGATCTTGACAAAGAAAATTGATTGATAAGAAACTGCAACTCACTTCGGGAGCTTGTACAAAATAAAGGTTTCTAGGTACTCGCTTAAAATATATAAGCTGGCTATGTCAGCAAATGATTTCTTGTTGTAGAGATTGATCTTACATGAGTAGTGATAAGTATCACGGCGGAGTAGTAGGCGTCGTTATCTGAATGCACTTACGTCAGGGTAATCTCAGGTCAGATCACAAGATAATCGCTTTGTTATTAGATTTTAGTTCCACAATACTGGATGCACGTAGAAAGTTATCAATAGAACATATTATTGACCATATCGCGTCAGCCTTGGCTCCAGTTCGCGTGCACTTGGCGAGTGCAGCTGCACTGGGAAGGGCTACACGCACACAGGGACAGCGGTCAGCTGAGTTCACGCACACAAAGTTAGAGTACTTGTGTACTTGTTTAGTTGTTTCTACGTAATATTTTTGCTTGGTCAGTGAATGTGCGCGGACAGTTATCTGTGACTCGGTTGCGGGGACGCATGCTTAGATACACGTGCAAATGTTTTGTAGTATAGTAACGCCACATTAATCAAAGACGCACGTAAAAACCCACGTAGCTAATGTAGAATTGACTTGCCTACGTCTGTTCCTTGGGAAATTATGGGATAAAACGACCAAGATTCGCCCTTGACTTGTAGACATAAAGTGCACACAGTGTTCACTGTATAAATCTCATTTTTGAAGTCTGGACAAGTCGTATAGACACTCATGACAATGAATAGGCCTCATGCATTTCTCACATTTAGGAATTGCTAAATAATTGTTCCCGAGTACGAAATATATTTTTTTATTACTTTTCCAATAATCAAGGGGTAAAAGGGGGGTGGGTACAGTACACTGTGTGGCAAGGATTTCTTCCCGAACGAGGATGGGGAAGGGGCCTTAAGTTAAACATGCTTAACTACACCACTTTATTTCTTAATTTTCCTAAAACCTTAGTTTAATATGATCTACATACAGCCTAAGTCTATTGTCTATATCATGAATAATTAAATAAACCACAAGTCATATCTACATGCTTTATTAAAAACATGAATGTCATCTTACTTTACATCGGCAGTAACGAACACAACCTACCTAACGATAGATCAAAATGTTTACAAAAACACCAACACATATAATGTAAATACAATATATTATTTACAAAACTATTCAATAAATATCTTATTATTGGCTCAACGAAAACAATTTGGAACGAGATAAAGGTGTCACATAGGCTGTTTGGTTACGATGGGCTCTACTGAAAACATGAATGAATATTTTTAATAACAAGCCTTATCGTCAAGAGATAATGCAGATGAATTATTGTAATTGTCTCATTTGTTTAAAGAAATTATATGTATTTGTAATGAAACATGTTCAAAGAAATGTCCAGTTTGTTTCACGAATAAACTCCATTTTTTACAATTATGATAAAGCGTGACTTCGTGAACTTATAACTCATTTGCGGAAAGAGAAGGCGCTAAAAGTAAACTTAAGGATTGTTTATGCAACATAAACTTTGAGAAGTACTAAGTATTTTGTATTATCTGGTCGTTTACGCCCAGTACCCCGCATGGTAACCAAATAACCACGATTTTACAACATTATTTCACTTATCTTTTTGTATTTTTCATTATTATAGTTGTCAAGGAAGTCAATCAGAAAAGCACTAAAAGATTCGAAATACATTTTACAATATTTTAGCTTTTTTTGCAGAATATACTGAAAAACATACATAGCCATATTGAATTCTGCCTAAGGTTTACAGAAAAAATCGAATATGTTTTTAAACAGCGTGGAATTTTAAGGTTATATGGCAAAACAGAGTTGTAGTAAGATAGGGAATAAACCAATTTCAATAGATAGTTGCTTTAAATTCAACAAAAAATAAACAGCCTTTAATGCTCCTGAACAGGAAAATGCCGCTAACGAGTGGACACGTTTGATGACTCACGATTTGGGGACATAAGAACTCTCTCAAACACTCACTGATTTCTTACAAACAAAACTCACACTTAAAGGGCACTTTATAAAGGATTTAGATAGTAAACCTTGGTACAGTGTCGGTCACAGGCCTGTATTACGTCTGAGTGCAGATCGCGTGCCGGGACATGCGTCGCTAGGCGTTCGGTGACGTCACCTGGTCTCCGGGGGCCCGCACAGCAACAACTGGTCGTATTTCTTCATCTGTCTGGACGCTAGTTCCACTTCGACATCGGTCAGGTAGTAAGCCTCGAAGTTTGCTAACGGACGGAGCATCGAGTACAGTCTCTCGGCGTATTTTCTGCATAAAAATAATGTCATTAACAGTTGATAAAAATAGAAGGCACGTAAGACATACATTACATACATACATAGACATTCATAGACATTAGACAGACATAACTGCAGCGTCGCCGCGCGTCGACGCCTGCAGTTACCTCTGCCGTTGGGAATATGCCACTCGTGTGTAAGAGCTCTTAATCATCATTAACCGGTCAAAACAACAACGCCAAGCTTTTTAAGCATTAGCTTCGCGGAAGCGTTCGCTTTAAAATTAAGCTCTACACATATTGTTAAAAAATTGTAATCGTTTTTGATTTGGAGATGGAAAACGTTGAGTTACGAGTATGTGATAAATGCAATATATTATATACCTGGCGTCAGTGCTCTTGTCGTCGAGCAGCGAGGCAAGCGAGCGCAGTGCGTGTCGTCGTGCGGCGGCGGCCGTGGGGGGGCGCGCACGCAGCAGCTCGCGTCCTCCGCCGCCCAGCGCGCAGCACACCACCAGGAGCCGCGCCGCCGCGCAACGCACCAGCGCGCTCTTGTGACTGACGTATACACGACACAAAAATTGCTTATTACAACTATTTTCACATAGCTATTCTAGATCGTCAAGTGGGCTTTGCTACCAGAACTTGATAAATATAATTGGCTCTATCAAAAGTTTGGCGAATAATCGTAAACCTTTCTTTAATAAGCTTTATTTAAAAATAAGCTGCCACTGCAAAATGCCCATTGCTATCTATATATTATGGTAAAATCTATGTCTACGTCGTAATTTTAGCAATATAATTACTCACTTGGCACCATGTATGCATAGCGCAGTGACAATGTGACACAGGTCGACGCCACACACGATGTCGTCCAGTGCCACGTTGGCCGCGCGCCTCACAGGCCGACTGAAGCTGCCCGTCTTGATCAGCAGGATTGTTATCGCTTCGTAAAAATCCTGAAGGAATCGTAGTTAATAGCTGATTGTATAATAGACACACAGGTACATGATGTATGCATGTAGCCTAAACTGCATGAAATTTCTTTGATGGTTATATTTCGTAGTGGGTGTGGAAATTATGTTAAAATTTTACCTTAACTTGATTAATTTAAGCAATTAGGTAATTTGATTGTCAGTTTAATGTAGTTCCTCATGTGAAACTTACAGGTTTTTTAGTGTAGTTGGTATTCTTGAGAATGGCTGCTAGAGTACCGCACGCGGCTCGCGCCACTTGTGTCCTCGGCGACTCCACGTGTGACGTCACCTTACACATAGAAGTGAAGAAAATGTCGGATCAATGAACTTTATAATTTACTTGCTGACCCGCGCAACTTCGCTTGCGTCACATAAGAGAGAATGGGTAAATTTTCCCCGTTTTTGTAACATTTTGTACTCGTACTCTGGTCCTATTGGACGTAGCGTGATGATATATAGCCTATAGACTTCCTCGATAAATGGACTATCTAACACTGAAAGAATTTTTCAAATCAGACCAGTAGTTTCTGAGATTAGCGCGTTCAAACAAACAAACAAACAAATTCTTCAGCTTTATAATATTAGTATAGATTAGTATAGATTTTGCAGGCAGTGTCAGGTCTATAATATCTCACGAAAAATAATAATCATAATATAGAACATTTACTTGTCTCAGTAGATCCGCAATGCGTTGTTCAGTGATAACGCCCCAGAACTTCTCCAACACGCGTGGAACGTCGTCTAATGTGTCTGTTACATCAAACCTACAAATAAAAGAGACAATTTTAAGCAATCAATCTTATAAATTCTCATGAAAATAGTGGTAGTTTTCAACACTGTAAAAGATGGAGAGTATTATCGTGAATTCGGCGGTAATAGTAATAGATATAGGCTATTTTCAGTTCATAACTTTGCGTAACAGTAGTTGTGACGTATATCTCACCAAGAAGCGGAGCGCAGTTTCTTGAGCAGCTCCACACAGATGAGCTCACATCCTCGCTCTGCAGTTTCCGTTACCCTCGGCTGAGGCTCACCATAGTCTGTGTTCGGCGAACAACTTCTACTCTCGTACGTACTAAAGTAAGATAAATTTTACGTCCTTGAGAAAGTGCGTTTCGAATTTATCAATGTTTTAGCTAAGTTTTAGTGACACTTACTGCATGCTATACTTAGAGTGGCTGGAGCTCCTACTTTTGTGACTCATCTTAAGTTCTTGAATCTTATCTTTGATGTTTATAGGGATCTGCGGATCGGATATGAGCGACTCCGGTTTAGGAGAATCTGTGTACTGTTCAGATTTAGTCACGGTGGCTGTTGAGTTTCCTTCTAGGTGGATGGGTGGCAGTAGGATAGTCCCGTAAGGTCCTCTGTCAATATCTAGGAAAGACAAAATATTATTACGCTTTAAGCCAACCATCAGTTTCGTTGAAATACGTATCACCTTTACTTACCACTTCTGCCACTAATAAGTGTACCCTCTCCCGACGCCAGCTCTTTGGCGCTGATCTCCCATCTGTCTAAAATTTTATTCTCATCTCTTCGATCTTCGAACACACACGGTAATGTACCCGCTCTTAACTGTTGCTTATTAGAATTAATAGTAAACAAATGATTTAAATTGGGACCACAAGGCTGATTTGTTTGAATAGGTGGTAGTTTTAGTGCTTCTACTTCTCGTTCTTCGGGGAACAACTTCACTTTTATGCCTGCTTTATTTGTGAACAGTACATCTTTGTCTTCATCATCTGGACTTTCGACGATCGAAGGTGTTATATCGACCAAACTATCTTTCCTCGCGACTGACTCCTCGGTTAAAGGTGTTAGCTGACCAAAACGTCTTTTATCCTGGTCAAATGATCTGTGCGTGTGGAAATCAACACTCTGACATAATTTTGTGTATAACTCAGCGACATCTCGATCAACAGATTTGGGCGTGTCACAATCTTCATCATTGTTGTTATCTTTGTTGGGCCTTTGTCTCACCGGCTCTGTCAATGAGTCCTCCTCTACGTCGGTGGTATCAGCAGATTGTTCAAAGTCACTACTACTTTCGTACTCGTTTTCTTCTTCACACAATATATTTTCTTTAGACTCGTCATCTATAATGTTTATAATTTTTTCAGAAGTCGACGGACTCATCGTACCATCACTTTTATCATAATCCGGTTCAGTCCGCATTTTTGAAGAGCAGTCCTCAAGAGAATTGGTTAGAAGTTGGTTCATACTACTACTCCCAAGGGCACGATAATCAAATACAGTTTCACTGATAGATACAGGGTTCTTTCCAGCTGAAACTGCTATTCTGTATTCATAAGTTTTGTTTTCTGTTATTGATATGAAAGATGTTTGTGTTTCTAATGAATTGTTTTCGACGATCGGTTTGATCCTCACTCCTTCGCTCTCAGCTAATTCTATGATAGTTTTGCTCGTTTGTGTATATATTTCTTGTGCAATAAAAGAGCATCTGTTGAAATTGGTAGATGACTCGGAATTTTTCTTAGATAGTTCACAATGCATGTCTCTGTTAACATTAAGAGAAGGCTGTTCCCTGGTGAGCGCGAGGCACTTGTCGCGCGGCGAGTCGCTGGCCTCGGTGTCGTACTCCAGCACGTACGTGTCCATGCCTGACGAGTTGTGTTTGTCGGAGCTACTGTCCGTGAAGTCGAACGAGTACACGATAGACGTGGCTACACTCTTTTGTGACTCTGTCTGTTTTACAATGCCTATTTCTTCATCAATTTCTTCCTCCTGCAAAATGCGCTCTTTAAAATGAAATAGTATTGTTACTGTTGACTATCATTTCTCTTTAATACTGTTGTTAAGGTCTGGGTCGAAGAAATGACCAATGTTTGAGAATTCTGTTTATGATTGTGTCTGCATACTTACCATATTGGACAATTTGGAACAAAAATAATATAAACTAGAAGTAGTGCCACTTGTGTAACCACATAAACGCGTACCCTTATGTATTTACAAATATTTCAGTGCAATTCTGACGGGCCATGACAACTTTGAACTGAGAAGCTGTCAGATACACTTTTTGTTTTTATTTATCTGTCGCTAAAGAGGTGGCGCTACTGAAACGGTCCTATCAATTAGTGTTATATTTCAGCATCATCTTTCATAAAAATACGTGCGTGCACTGTGCAGTTACAATAAATAAGTTAATAAATAATTACTATCCTCCACTGGTAATTCATAAATTGATGGATCAATCAAATTAATTTTGTGTATACCGAACTTTGAAAGGCACGGATTTGTCGGAGCATAATAAAGTTTGTCCGCGAGACATGGACATAGCTGATTAAATCAACAGGATGGATTCCAATTTTTAAGTCGTAAAGTTAAGGCAACAAAGGTCTTAGAGTTAAGGTAATAAGGTTTAGGGTTAAAATAAAACGACGTATTACATTAAAATATGCCAAACTATTTAATCGACTTGTCTAAGAGTCCACGTATCAGGCAGCATAGACGCTAACGTACAGTACAATATCACAACGATAGATACCCATGTGTTACACTCTGACTCGTCACTGCAGGCACAATACTTGTACACCTTGTTGTACAACGCGGAATAATGCTTTTGGCCTTACATACCAAGCATGATATTGCTAGAGAATTAAAAATTTGGAAAGTAAAAGTTAGTTGATTATACCTACTACAACCTTCCAGTCTGAAAGTGAATGATACTTTAAACTGTCGTGCCTGTCATGGAAATGCAATTCCCATCTACCAAATATGCCATTATTGCCCATTATGTGCCAAAACGTCAGTTGGATGACACAGTTAACAGGCACATAATGAAAGTTACGAATTATGTAAGGACAAAAGCATTATTTTCTCACACATCTTAGTAGCGTGAACACACAGATCTTGACGATTTCTGACATTTTACGAACTAAGCTCGTATCATGGGCTATAACTAATCGTCTACAAGCAATCGAGTGACAATTCAGAATACATTTTTAATAATTAATAGTAGGCATTTCAACACTAACGTTGTTAAGCTGAAAAACCACGTAGATGTTATTTAATTTTATAAGGTTTTGTTCGGAAGGATCAAGATGTGTGTGTCACGTTACTATACTTTCTAAGTTTGTAAGCCTAGCTCGACTCTGTATTGTGATGATATAACGCTGACGTAGTGGAAAATACAGCCATATGTTCGTAGAGGGGCTCGTAGCAAGTGGCTACGCGTAGGCTGGTCTACGCGGTTTATGAGGGCTACGCGAAAGTTGGTTAAGTTTATTTTTACTTTAGAAAATCACTTAAAATAAACTAAATTATAAAACTATTTGATGATAATCAGTATTTTTTTAAAGTTAAGTCGTAATTTCTTCAAAACATATTTATTTGCCTGTAGTAGAACCAGTACTTCGGAACCAAAGTTAGTCCATTTAACTAGGAGGAAGTATATTATCCACGCTATTTCCACTACGTCAGATGTCTAGTTCATTTTCTAAAATTGTTGTTTTGCACCTTATTGTCACGTACATAAGGATGATATTAGAACATACAGATAGTATAACTAGATACTTAGAATATTTGGATTTGATACTTGAAGAAAACGGGAACCCCACACGTTAACGTTCCATAAAATATGTTATAATAGATATAAACCATGATACATACATTTACACAATCAACGCCTATGTGATCCTGTGACATTTTGTGTGAAGTCATTGGTGGCTTGAGAGGTGAAAGACTGAGACAGAGAATATATGCTATCTCTGTCAAGAAAGTAGGTAAATAGATGGAATATGATATTGAAATATGAATTATAGAATAGTATAATATAGAAGATGAATAGCATGAGAAAGAGAGAGAGAGAGGAAGACAGAAAGAAGAATAGCATGGATTAAATAATATGTATATACGATATGAAGCTATGAGAATCAAGAGATACAGACAATGAAAGGCCATAGATCGGGGCTTTATGTTAAATTCTTTAAAGTTATAGATAGTTTAGTGTAAATGGTATGGAAAATGTCACACAAACACATGTTCACAAACAGATACATATACCTATCTACGTAGAACATCCTATAAGTCTGATATAATTCCACTCCGGCACAACATTTATACGATAAATACCCTTTATATCCAAATAATACTGCACTACGAGAACCAACCACTTGGAAGATCAAACGATATGAAATGTGAAGAGAGATTCATGATTCGCGCTTTGACCATATTGACAATTGTTATAAAGTCTACCAATGGTTCTTAGCGCTTATTGTTAAGGTTGCTGGGTAGCAGTAGATAGCGTCTTCTACACATAAAAGTTTAGAGAAGTTTGTAGCGTGTTGAAGTACACAATTTACCGTGCAGTGCACGACGCACAGTGTCACGGCCTGACTAAAGAGTACAAGTCTTGTAGAGGCGCGAGTCTCTACTAGTACTACTACTCTATCGACTATCGACAACCGGCTACCCATCGAGAAATTTTGTATGATATTTGATCAGCGCCTCTAGCGGACAACAGATAAACTATTTTGCGGTACATTATTAAATGCCAACTTTCGTAATAGTAACGACTTTACAAAATCGCGCCACAGGTCTGATGCCAGAACAAAATATTGTGTGCAGTGGTTGATTCTCATAGTACAGTTACACACCCATTAATTTACTATAAACAGGATTAAATACATTCTCCAAATGATTACCTTCTAAAATTATACGTCGAAATTCAGGATACGTGGAACATTAATACTTTATTCAATCTTTTAGTTAAAATACTAGTATTTGTTCAAATTGTTGTTTGAACCATATGGTGCCTACATTATGTAGAAACATGTCTGAACAAACCTTTACGATTTATTTATATTGAAGTTGTATAATTTTAAGTACGGACACTGATTATAATAGCATAATAAATAGAACATTAAATTGAAGTAAATTTCCTTGCCTACAATATAAATAAATCGCAATTCGCATACATTCGGTTATTTGTGTTTGCATATTCGTCTTTCGTCTCATTTACTCATATGACATGACATGAGACAAAAAAGTACAATTTTATAACTAACAAACACAAAAAACGAAGTGTAGTTACACCTCTTTTCAATTCAAGTCTTTCCTAAAAATAAATGTCGTTTACAATAGAGCCGTTCCTTCGATAAATCTATTTTCCTGACAGGTCAACAGTCGACAGGGCAGTTAATATTAGAACTGACCCGTCGCATTTACTTCCACATACGTAAATAAAGAACGAAAATATTTAAGTGTACTTTGACACGTCAATTAAGAAATATCCCTTCTATTCTGCAGCGGTTTTTTAACATGAAAAGTAAGTTAAAGTTTAAAAATGTCTATTTACCTTTTAGTAACAGCCATTTTCTCTATAATGGGGTCACAGAATTCGCGCGGGAAAAAAACACTCTAATGAAATATGATAATAAACAAACCAGCGCCCCACATTACGTAACAGTCACTATATTCACCAAGGACTATCAAAGTGATTCATTTAATGGAAGTCATCGAAGTAATCAGACAATCTATCTTACTTAAATACGAATACGGAAAACGTTAAATGAATTAGAATATAGTGAAAACACCTTTCTAATACATTGTTTACAATCCATTGCGCGTTTCCTATGAAGCATATGAAAAAGAATCCAAACAAACCGAGCATTGTATTAGCCACGGCGATTACACGTAACTGTTATCGCGTCTCGTTAGGTGTGATTAAAGCAGTGGATTAATAATGAAGTTCCACACCGGGCATTTGTTCGACGCCTGTAAAGCTTTTGATGACACTTGCATGTTATACGAGCGTGCACGTGCGCGGGTGTATACGTTTGTTGATTAAAAGTGCCACCAGTTTGCGAAAATTGCCCTGATTTTCTTCCCCGCGAGATTCTGTTCCTCCATTTTACCAAAGTAAAAAAGTAATTCGGCTTTCGCCCCTCGATGGTCTCCGTCTGCCTCAAGTGAAGTGCTACCGCTAGCTTATATCACTAATATCTAAATGTATATAGTAAAAAGTTGGATAGACACTAAATGGATTAAAAAACTCTTTGGAACGACTATGTTTTTTATAAAATACTAATCTGGATATAAGTAAATTATACTTTCGAAGGTAGCAATAAAAGTATCGAAGATAATTTAAGGAGTATTTTGTTCTGTTTGAGTTGCTAGCACAATGACGTCATTTTGACATACACTAATTCTAGTACAATTAGAACTCTAAGCCCTAGGCAATAAAGATGATATTACAAGTTATATTAATACCACCTTCGAAAGTATGTTTGTTCTTTAAGCACCTTATACGAAAGATCGGTCACAATAAACAAATAGTGAACGCTAAAACAGAATGACACGCACAGACAGACAAACATACATTTGTGTGAATATGATATGTTAAACTTTTATTTATAACATTCAACTTTTAAACAATTTAAACTCTCATAAAATTTCTGTTACAACATAACTTTAATAAATAACTATTTAGAACTAAGGCATTCGGAACTAAGGCTTGCTTGGTGTAGCGACTTCCACGTCGCATTTCAATCATCCCTTACATTCTGCGTTAACTCGTGGTCCAGAAGAATACACTAGAAATAATACACATGTTTATATAACAATATACGAACAACATTTACATATATTTAAGACATAAAACATCAAAAGTAATAATATTATATTTCTTATAAAACTATTCTTCGCATTACTAAGTAGAGCTATAAATAAATAATAAATAAAATCTACATCGAAAATAAATACTTAAACATAAACAAATAGTTTCACTTGCAAAGTTAAAATTATGAAATAAGTAGTAACTGTGCAGATGAATCTTAAATTGTCAGTTGGACTGTAGATGGCAGTACTGTAGCAATATTGATTCTACAATTTACCACTGCAAATACTTTTTTCAAGAATACCAAACTCTATTTTCACAAAAATACTTTTAAATAGTTACTCCACATCAAAATTTTAATTATTTTACAGATCAAATTGTTATATTTTTAAGACACATCAGCACTACAGGATATTAATAACATTTAAAAATAATGCTTAAACGCTAATATAATCTGATATAAACAGTAAATATTATTTGAGATTAGCCTACCACATCAAACCGTTTACTATTAAATCAAAACCTTCTATTACCAGCAAAAACAGATAAAACTATTCAAGATTTATATTAGAGCCATCTAGCGAAGTTTACTTGAAGTGGTGCACACATCCGATATGAGATTCAACATCGATAAGTGACGAACGAGTGCTTATAATTTAATCTTTATTTTCCATCTGTTTTTGATATTAACAGAGCTACAATTTACGAATACAGATAATTAATGTTACAATAATGATATATTTATAATATAATATAGCGTAAAACGTTTAAAATCCTATTGGAAGTTTGTCGATACATATATTTTGAATTTAGTATGTACAGTCTATATTCTATAGTTGGTATACTTAGATAGATCTTAGAGTTAGGTTACAGTATTAAGTTATAGACATACAAAATCTAATCGTAGTTGAAGTCCTATTGGGGCACCAAAGAGTTAGTAGCAAGTTTTCTACATTTATGCGAAAATAAGGAACGTAATGCATAGAAAATAGTACTTTAGATCGTTATCAATCATTCATTAATACATCGCCATTTTAGATATATTAAGATAAGTCTGAGGCATTATAGTCCTATCTTACCGGCGACATAGTGATGCCATCTATCGGGCACATTCGTAATCTAAATAAAAAACAATTTACGATAATGCTGTATTTAAATCCTTCTTTATCTTTCATCACCTATTTTATTTTCAGCTGTGATATGAAGCTCGAAGAACGTCATAGACCATTATAGTTATGATTATAGTGGCCTCGAGTGTGGCCAAGGGCTATCGTATCGTATGATTTGACCTACTACGATATGAATGAGTCAATGAACTCATGTTATAATAAAAAATCATGATAAGTCTAATCTTATTTCATGCGAACTTTACTGAAATCGTGACAAAGGAGTTTTAACAATACTATTGATTCTGCAAACGAATTTAAATCGAAATATTTAGAACATAAGGTTGATTTTCATCTACCATGTATTAGTAACTTATGACGTGTAATGTCGGTCAGAGTAGGTCGATTGAGAGTGACCTAATCTTGTGAAACACCTATGAGAAAACAATGGGAAACAATTACTAAGTTTTTTCTATGTATTTGTTAACGTCTCGTGATCAGTTCATACATTTAACGCAGTCACGTGATCCCTCCTATAGTCACGTACGATATTTTTGATAACCGTGTGACCAAAAATGAGAAGTTATGATAAAATATACAATATCATTGTGTCGGAAATGAAATATAAACAATGAGTTATCACCGTATTCCCTAATTAACAGTTACAATCAACGGAAACGGCGGCTGATGTTACGATAACACATCTTACGTCAATCATCACGTGACTGGAAATACCTAAAATTCCACTCAATATTTTGATATTGAACTGATCTTAGGTAGTTATAAAGATAAGGTCCATTTTAGATTTTGAAATGTAAATATTTACGATAGCACTTATAGCCTGGTGTACGATTTGTTTATAAAACGTACGTGAGTCAAGCGACTCAGTTAGATGCTTAAGATTGAAAAAAATTGTGAAAAAGGTCATTTTCATTGCATTACCCAAAGTTTCATGAAATTCAATGAATCTGAGAAAAGTCTTGCGTATTGTTTCACATATTTAAGTTATTCATGCAATCTTTATAGCCCACTCTAAAGGTCTGCTAACTAAATAGAACGCAAGCTACCCCCAAATATAAAAATGTAGGCTCTATGTTACAAGTCCATCTATACTTACAGACACTAATATTGATATAAAAAGTTTTAAATTTAGGTTACAGACACTCCAGGAACTAATTACAAGAAAGTGTAAAATACATTTAATATTTTAAGTCGATTTTTGGTAGATTTTCTATTCAAGTTTGATATGAAGCACTTAGTTTAAAATATGATGTATTTTATTCTTTGCAGTAATTTAGGCCCAGTGTTGCCATACACTCGCACACACAGTGTAGTATATGTACAGTAAGAATATATTAAGATATATCGAGGTTACATTACGTTTGTCGATAATGATCCGGCTCAATTCCAATAAACTTTAAACAATTACACAATGTTTTTTATTTACGTCAGGATCCAAGACGCATCATTACCGACAAACGATTCTAAATTTAGACAGACTACCCCGAGAGAGTTAAAATCGATACAAAAACGAGAACGTCAGTTCAAAGTCACACAGCTCTAGATAGACACTAATACGGATATAAAAAATGTATACATCGTCTCGAGTCACAAGTAGTCACGCACGATAGGGCCGCCGCGGTGCACGTGTGTGGTGCACGGGTGTGCACGTGTGCACGTGTGAGTGCACGTGCACTAGTCGTCGGTGAGGTAGAGGCGGCGGCGCGCGCGGGAGCATCAGCGCGGCGCGCGCGGCGGGGACACGCGCTCGCCGCGCACCGACATGTGCACGCAGTGCAGGCGCACTATCTCGCACACCAGCGACGACTCGATGTCCACGCCTGGGAATAACCAATCAATTTCAATCATTAACAATACCACGGATGTAAACACCTGCAAACTTAAAGTAGTAAAATTCAGAATTGAGAACAAAAAATACGAATAAATGTAATTACCGGCGTGCACCTCCTCCCTGGTGAGCACGATCTCCTGCGTGACGTCAGGCGACACGAGGATCACGCGGTGGTGACGCGACTGCAGCAAGTTTGCTACCACCATCTACAACAAATGACCGTTTCATGTTTAAAGTCATATTAAAACAATTACCTTAACCACTTACAATACCAATTACAATAACATAAAATAATAAAAATATTTAGAATACCAATGTATGATAATAACATATTCAAATGAGTCTAATTGAATTGAATAAATTGTCAAACATTCAACAGAGTCAAGCTAAGGGTACGACAATACTTTAAACTGAATTCGCTTATTTAATACCATTACTTATTAGAAACTAGCTGACCCGCGCAACTTCGCTTGCTTCCAATAAGAGAGAATGGGTGAAATTTTTCCCCGTTTTTGTAACATTAATTACTGGTACTCTGCTCCTTTTGGTCGTAGCGTGATGATATATAGCCTACGTCCTTTCTCGGGTATCAATATATCTCCATACCGAATTTCATGCAAATTGGTTTAGTACTTTAGACGTGATTGAGTAGCAGACAGACAGACAGACAGAATTACTTTCGCATTTATAATATTAGTATGGATGTGGACATATTCAAAATAAGAGTTTGATTACAACAAGTTTACCTTATGCTTGTACTTCTCAAGCGCCGCCCTCGCCTTCGGTATAAGCAATCCTTCATCGGTCTCCAGCTTGAAGGAGACCACGTACGCCTCGGGCACCCACAGGTTCACGAGCGGCGCCAACATCTTCGGCACCAAGTGCAGCTGGATGATTGGCGCTCCACTTTCTGACTGCATCTTATGGGTTGGCTGAAAATAAAATATTTATATAATGTTTTGGGTCGCTTTTCGTTGATACAATAAATAGTATATAAGATCTAATATATCTCCTTGTCTCATTATTTTATTAATCAAAATTTCTACAGGCGAATCTAGTCTTTGAATGATTTGAACTGTTTCTAATTTCATCTTGTCTTAATTGCAACACATGGACATGGGGTCAGAGGCTTCTAATCCTTGGTTAACAGATGAATATAACACATACCACTCTATCCTTAGGGATGTAGAAGTCAGATACAGCGGCGGCGAGATACAGCAGCGCGCGGGACCCGACATGCGCCAGACACTCGCAGGCAGCTCGCAGCAGCCAGAAGTACTCGGACACGGACGTGAAGGACAGCTGCAAGATGGCGCCCGCCGCGTGCGCCGCCTTGTAGCGCAGCAGGATCGGAGCCAGCACGTCCACGCTGTCCGGCTTCACTGCCGACAGAAGACAACGTAGACTTAAGTTTGGATTGTTATTTATTGGGTACTGGGTAACATATTGCGTGTTTGTCTTCCTTGTTATTTAATAGCGCAGGGCTTCACTTTGAGACGAAGATGACGCACACTTTAGTGTAAACTGTTTTACTGGGTAGATGGGTAATGTATTGCGTGTTGGTCTCCCTTGTTATTAGGTTATGAGGCGCATGATGAAATGATAACAAATTAGGTCTTGATTTTCAACTATACATTTTTGGCAGTCCTTGTGGTGCCTTTCAGTTTTTAGACACAACTGAGCATGAGCGCTTGACAAACGTTCCAATAGAAAGAGAAACATAGTTCTTCTTAACATACTAACCTGAAATCGTAGTATTAGGACCTCGGTCCTGTATCTCGAGCATGTCCAAAAGCTTCTGTCCAGTAAAGTGTCTGGTGAAAGGCTCTAGGGACTTCTGACGATGCATGAAGATCACCGCGTAGCCCTGCTCGAGGAAGTACTCGGCCGAGGACGAGCCGCGGGTGCCCGCGCTGAAGTTGTCCACGAAACGGACCGTGTTGTGCTCTAGGGGGACTGTTGTACCGCCAGACTGGAAGAAAGTAAAAAGAGGTGGCTATATCGATGGCCTTTAGTACAGTAGACCTTAAGTAAATTAAGGCTATCTAGGAAATTTCTTTAACTTTAGGCTTCAAGAATAAGTGACGTTTGGATAAAACGCGGTTCTGGGTAACCATTAACTAAAAACCGTGAATTTGAATGTCTCCGCGTGTAACGCTTTTTCTGCAGTAGGTGATTTAGTAGAAATGTAAGAATTTAAAAAACGTGGTGGCGTGATAGCCCCAACAACGAGTTCTGTAAAAAACATTTATAGTAGACTCAACAGTAAGTGAAAGTGGGTTGATGTGATATAAGTAAAACGGGGACGGAGTTAATAATGGTGTCTGCAATGCGAATGTGCCACATAAATTAGGTCGCGCAGTACGTCTAGACACCTTAGATTGTTTTATAGAGCCACCTTATTAAAGGAAGGCATTAACGATCGGCACGCATGGGACCAACGATAAAATTACTGCCGTAAACTAAATGTAGATCCGCTAAAGTTTACCACTAACGTTAGTAATTTGCAGTAGAAAATACACGCAAATTACAGTGGTTACGTGAAAAATTAGGACAAACTCGTTCTGTGTAAATTACCTAAGCTATAGGGAGGCCTATTTTTAGCGATGGATAATAAATGACTGGAACATTTTAGTGATTGATGTCGGCTTGATATTAGCTCGATTAATTTTGGCGAGCTAGGTGCCTATCGATTTAAGTTAACAACGCGCGTGCTGTACGCCGACGCTTGCACGTTAAATAGGCATTTGGTTTCCGAAACAAGGTCAGCCGCTAGCCATACCTATAGAAAATTATCTTACGTAGAAGGAATGTAATTATTTGTGTTTTCAGGTCACTACATATACTTAGTAAGAACGTTAATAAGAAAGCTCACGAATTTGTAGTGCGAGAAATATTGTTATACATTTGTTTAATACCGAATTCTTTCATACCGATGAAATTTCGGCAAAGGCTAGTTTAGTATACAACCTTTGAAATAAGGCTTTGGGGGGAAAGTGCCGTACGTCTCAACATGAATCTATCGTTGAACCAAGTATCAAACGACGATATTTTCAGATGGCATTTTATCTGCGAACGGTCCACTATATTATTATATACAAACAGGTTTTTTATTAGATTTACCTATAGGAAGACTCTCAAGATAGCAAAGCTGTGCCAAAGTTTCTCTAAATTAAGCAATATCGATATATGTTAAAGAGGGTGGGTTCCATCGTTACCAAACTTTACCACTACTTCTAGACCTTCTAGTCCCGCCACCTGACTTTTGGGACTAGAAAGTGATTTGTACCTCGTAAAAAACACGAGTAGGCTCAAGCGACATTATTGGTATACTATAAAAAGCTATTTGTATTCATAGTCATACAAGTTATATAAATGAAGTTGTACATTAATATAATTAACCTACTTTTGTACTACGTAGGAGTACCAAGTAAGCACGATCAAAACGGGATAACTTTGCAAAGTTACGAGATGAAGTAGCTCAGGTGGAAATGGTACAAAATGCCTTGCAACTTCAAGAGACCATACAACTAAATAGAGAAAGAACTACGATTCCTTAAAGCTCCATCATCCTTCTATTCGTAATATATTATTTGTATCTGCCAAGCCCGTATAGACGGTATATGAGGACCGATAGCAATCATTTAAGTTGGATGGCACCGACAAGTTTACGAACTTCGACCTGACTTTGTACGGGTAGTTAGTAACTACCCATCTAATTATTTAGCTAGATCGTAACGTTGCGCGTTTCAAAGTCTATGTATATCAACGTAATATCGTGCTAATAATGCAGTATTCAATGTATATACAATAGTTCTGAGATTGACTAGTGTATCGTTTGCAAATAGACTTGAACATTATGATACAACTCCTCAATTTAATGGTAATTTACAGCCTTTCAAAAAGTTTAACTGTACAATAACTACTTCCTAAAAAACTACTATAACAATTATGTCCAAACACATCAATATTAGTGTAGTCAGTATCGTATAAACGTTATCTCAAATACGCTAATCTGTTTGTCGAAATGAGATGATTCCGTGGAAAGCGGAGCGTGTGGTGGCTCTAGTTAAAGATCACATAATTATGGTAAGTGCAAGCTGGGTAATTTTATTACAAGTGTCGGCGTAGCCTCGCCGGTGCCGACGAATGGAAATTACATATTTTTATGACTATCTACTTCGGATTATGAAGGACTGTAATGTGCAAATTTATTCGTTCACTGTAGGAGAAAATGTGTTTAGGCGTGATATATGATTATCAACTTGGAGATGTAGTGTTTTAAGGTGCGTACAAATTGGTATACGCTGAACGTACACGAATATATGTATACGCAATCGTTATGAATCAAGACAGTTAGAACGAAGAAATATTTTACATAATACATAGGTACTCGTCGGTATTATAACCACACTTTTTACAGATCATATTATAGACCCATTTTCCCCGAAACTTTAACAGCAAACTAATTGTAAAAATATATTGACAATTTTGTCTACGGGGTCGAAAATAAAGCGTAGGATATCGACGATAGCGTCTTTTTTGGGTGAATAGAAAAAAACGAATGCACGTAATTTAAGGTAAAAATCTTACAATAAAGTAATTTTTGCAACTTTTTATTTTCTCGAAAATACAAATATTTATTTATCGATACACTAGGCAAAGATAAGAATGGCATGTTATCAATGTAGAACTATGTCATCGCACAACAAATAAACCTGATTTTTATTATATCAATAAAAATAGTGCTGAAATTGTAAAACGAAAAAGTTTTGCCTGTGAACATACTTGGTATAGAGGTAGAAAACATAATCAGCCCTTGTACTGCTATAAGTTCATAAAAGATTGATTAAATACTCCCTTATATGGCTCCACTGGTATATTTTATACAAATTGTTATTTTACAATAATTATAATAAAAAATATTAATGATGTTATAGTTAAACACTACTTTATTAATATAAACAATGGACTTACCGTCACAAGTACAATTTTGTTGCCGTACTGATCATGTCGCTCACAGAACTCCTTGAGCAAGGAGCGGTTGTCCTCAAAGTCTGGGGGCGGCAGGTGAAGGGCAAAGAACTCCTCCCAGGTACCACTTGCCATGATGACAGATCTTGTGATGATATGTTGCTGCACAAAGTAAACAATATAAATTGTACTTCACTAAAGCCCGGTTTCTGAGGATCATTTAGAGGTAGTTTATCTTTTCAACAGTGTTTAAATCTATTCAATAACCTCAGGAACTGGGCATTAAACATAACAGTTTGAATAGATAAACTACTGCTAAATTTGCCTCAGAAACCGGGCATTACTTAGTGCCATGGACTCTAGGCTTACCTTCTACTTTAATTGAGGAACTCCTAACCCAGCAGTGGGTCAGTTATGGGTAAAAAACTTGATACTTATGAGATAGTTTACACTACCATATTGTAAGATACAATTACGTGGTCTCTACTCTGATTGACAAGGTAAAATGATACAAATGTTTTGTGTCATTAAAGGTAGTTTAATTTTGATTTAAATAAGATTGTTATCTCTGTGATAGGCATGTTTGTAATTAATTATGTAACACTCCGTGACTAATTATATTAATAACCATGTCATAGTTTCCTGTTCAGTGTTTTACTGGAGTAGTATTTTAAACTAAATGCATATAACATTGCCTTAATAGAGGTAGGTAGAGGCCATAAAATGCCACTTGGTATAATCATTGGCACAAAGTGTCATTGTTTTAACTTTTTCTTTGGTTTCTGCCCATCTCTATGGAAAGAAAGTGTGATTTTATGTATGTATGAACTGCCTTAATAGTTTTTCTAAAAAAATTTTAGTCTGACACTAAAAGTAGCATAAAGTATAACTGACTAATATGGTTTGTCAAAAAGCTGTGATATTACCTTTACCAACTTATATACAGTTGAAAACGGCTACAGTAAGTTTAAACCACAGACCTTGATAAAACCAGGTCTTACTATAAATAACTTTCACCGTAATAGCTGGCTGGAGTCTTCAAGTCAAAGTTCCTCACTACTATGATGTAAGGTAGTGAGTACTACACCAATTGGATTATGTACACCCAAAATGGATCACTGGACACATGATATGTTTGGATCAAGCTTAACTTTACTAAGGCTTCATATTAGCCAAACAATTGATTTTACAAAATGCTTGGATAATTACTAATAGAAGCATTATGAAAATCATAAAATGGTCTAAATAAATAAATATTAGATTTTATTTCTGAGATTTAAAAAGAATCTAATATGCTGAATTGATATGTTAAAATCAATAAGTGAAATATGAGTACCTATATTAATAAAGTTTAAAATGAAATGACTGAGCATATATTTAAAAGAATAGGGAGGTCTTTTACAGGTTAAATATTTTGTCTATGCCTGCCTTTATTTTATAAGACTTATTATCCTACCTAACCTTAGTGTTTTAAATAAACACTCATATGATTGAACTGAAATCTTATCAGACTAGTGTTTCTAAATATAATAAAAATATTGTAATTATTAAGTAATTCTTAGAAGTAGAGGTATTTGAGAGAAGAGTTCTTGCTAGTGTTATCTCTAAGATAAATATAATGTCTATTTACTTACACAAGTATATATTTTAGAATATATTGAACAGATTCCTTAGCCCTTGAAATTTAAACCTTCGGACTGTAGTGTTGTCCACTAAACCAAACTAGAAACTTGTTTTTTTCATAAACTCAACCTATGGTCTTAGCTCAATGTTTATCTAACCGACACATATAACCTCTAAGACATCTTTAACTGATTAACGAGTGTCTACCAATATTTACTAGCTCGGTTTATAGAAAAATCAATGCGTTGAGGGACCTTACGGCATCGACATTACAAGGACGGGAATATAACAGTTATTATCACCTTTGTAAACAGCCAGCTGTCCTTGGACGTTGCTCAGCGGGGGTCAGCCGCCGCCCGCGATCGATGTTTTAATTTAGAATAATTTAACTCTGAAGCTGAGTGCTTGCTAGTGATAGAAATCTTTATCACGACGACTTTTTGATAACTGAATGTGACAGCCAGGGTCAGGTGCGTTTACGACGACGCTTATTGCTCGTTAAGTTTACGTACAGCTATGTTGAATTTATAAACAGTCTTCGTAAACGTTTCTTTTTTTTTGCTATTTGTAGGGGGACAATAGGATATTGTAGTGATTGTAGTTAAATAATGTAACACGAAATTACTTAATCTTTATTTTATTACAAACGTTATACCTAAGAATAAATAATTAATTAGATTGATAGGTACTAGCCTAGGTACTAATTTTATCAAAAAACGTCGTCTCACAGTTACGGTCATGGAATAACTTAGTATTTCCGTGGTTACAGCATTTTAAAAGATCAAAGGATTTAATAAACAGTTGCAAACATGCGTTACATTCAGTCACGTCATGGATTTTACCACGTATGATCCTATGATCTCGGATCTTTTGATTATTATATCTAAACTGTAGCAAAGTTGTCAATGATGGTTAGTTTGTTTTTACAAACATAACATCATCTCCTTAAATTAGACAAGAATACGATAGGTTTTTAATTAATCTGCAAGATTTCTCGTTTGATTTCCATTCACTTGATGGGGTTCTTCTCGTATACTTTCTTGTTTGGTAAGCACTGGTTTTGGAGCTTGCAACCGTCGGTCGTCGGGCAGGAATGATGCCACTATTGCTGAAACTAAGAAAAAAACAGTCTTATTGAAGGTTGTGTAAATAAGTAAATTATAATTTTAAACAGTATAGAAATAGTAGGTAAACCATTTTGAATAATCGATTCTTTCGATCAATTCTTTCATATCAGGTTGCAGAACTATAGGTTTATTAAAAACGTAAATAATAATATATACTAACCTGCGAAGAGAGAACCAAATAGGTAAAACCCGACGTCGCAATTGTTTGTCAACAACAAGTTCAGAATCTGGATCGAGGCAAACACCGTTATACGTCCACCCGTCATGGGAAGTGCAATAGCCATGGCTCTGCAAGTAAAGAAAAAGGTATCAATTCTTATTAAAGTAACAGTATGACTTCGTTTTCCATTAAGTTTTCTGGCAGACGGCGAACAAGGGTGTGCTAGGGGTAAAAAATGACACAAGTGGTAAAAAATATGGAAGCCCCATTAGTGCGATTCAGAATATATACTTACATACCGGAAATAGTTTAACTGTCCGTTTCATATAATATAATTATGAATTGATTCTTATTAGTAAGCTTTTTACGAAGAAAAAGTGATTGCCCACCTTAAATGTGTAGGAAACAGAGCCACTGCGATGGCAGTGTACAGTCCAAGAGAAACGATACCCAGCAACATGATGGCGAAGAGCACTGCGCTGCCGATGACGTTGGGCACCAGGTTGACTAGGATGCCGGAGATTCCACACAGCGATGTCACGATCATGGCAATGTTCCGACGACCCACTGTGTTGATTAACTGGAATACATTAAAATTACGAATTATTTAAGTATTAGAGAATGCAGAACAAACTTGATATCACCCATATTTTGAGTAGCAAGAAGTAAATGGAGGCAGTTCTTCTGAGTGGAATATAAAAGAGTTGTAGCTTACCAAACTGATACATATATTGAAGACAGACTGCAGTACTCCAATTCCAAGCACCATTAACATGGAAGTTTCGTTCAAGGCACATGGTGTGGCATCAGGCTGAAAAACAAAGAGTGAATTTATAGTTCTAAAGCTGAAATATAGAAAAGTGTCTCTCTTTTTTTGTCGACATTATTCTTCTTTCCAAGAGTTATGTAACTAAGCCGGTTCGCGCCGTGACAGACAGAAGAGACTGGGACATGAGACCGCTACTTACTTGACTTTAAGTTATCCATAGTAAGAAACAGTTCACAAGCGAGACAAAGACCGGAGTCACAGTAAGTAGTTGCTGTCGCTGTTTCCAATCGCGGTCTCATGTTTCGGTTTCCTGCCTCTATCTCGCTTGGGAACCGCCGCCGTTACATCACCACCATAATGATGTGCATTTCTTAATTCTAATCACTCACATCAGCTGGAGCGGCTTCCATGTCCAATACTCCACACATGGTGAGGTCAGTGCCCTCACCAGTCTGAATGATACGTATAAACTGGTCTGCTATTACTGGCAACCAGACTACGAAACTGCCGATTCTGAAACACGAGAAGATTTGGTTAAATCAGTTATCAGTGGCGCACCTTCTTTATAAATCGGCTTGAGAAAAGCTAGCAGGGGAATACAGAAATACTATTTTTAAACAAACCACAGACTTCGGGGACTTTACACTATAGGTGATGAAAGCTGAAAAAAATCGATAAAATATAAATATGTTTTTGGATTACTTACTGTTGGAACATATAAAGAAGAGTGACGATGATGGTGTACTTGAGTAGAGGTGCTTTGAACAATGGCACTATCTGGTCCTTCGTTGAAGAGGGTCCGGCACTTAGTATAGATTCATCTTTCAACAGACCTTTCACCTGAAAAAATATACAAATGACATAAATACTTTAATAACTTTTTTCACTTTAGCAATTTATCCTCTACTCATTTATCGGGATATGAAAGATGTTAAAAGTTGGGAGTTCGTTAGGAGATTAATTGTCGACAGCAGATAAAGAAACGGAAGGTTTTAAACTCACCTGTAATTCTTCCTTAGACTTCAAATGGTTGACGTTGTGAATGACCCGCAGTATTTGTAAAGCTCTGTCTTCGTCTCCTTTAGAGAAGACGAACTTGGGACTCTCCTGCATGAAGAACACGCACAGCGCAGTGACGAGGTTTGGTAATGAGTACACCAGCATGAGGGTCCTCCAGGAGTTCCAGTAAATACCAAGAGCCGGCAAGTGAATTGAAAATCTTAGAGGAATTATGGGAATCGCCAGTACTGGAAACAAGAAAAAAAACGCATTAGAAGAGATATATTATAGATCGAAGACATTCGCGAAGCTTTGGACTTGGACAATCTGCAGACAATAAATTTCTTATAGGTATCATCTTTACGATTTTTAGGCGTCACGGCCACGCAGCTTACATTATCACTTAGTTCTAATGATACCAAACTATATCCGCAGATTATAGTATTAAGAATTACTATAATCTTATTAGGATAGCACAGATAGTGATATGTCACTTAATCATATCTTTGCCTATGTACTACGATGTTTTACTTACACGCCATGATTCCCTGCGCTAGGAGGAACAGGCTGGAGACCATCAGCACGACAATGTTCCTCTTCGCCATCGGAACACTCTCACTGAGCAAGGTCATTGACATCGAGTAAACACCTGATGCACTGGAATTAACGAACAAATCATTTTTAATACTACATTGTCCATTGAAAGTCAACAATACCTAAAACACTACTATTTTTAATAGCCTGTATTGTCTTAATGCTGAGAAAAGGCCTTCCCCACAGTTTTCCACTGTAGCCTATTTCCGGCTGTCTTATTTCATTCTGGGTTGTGGGTGTCAAGCTCGTCTGTCCATCTTTTACGGGTCGCCGTATACCAGTTACCGTGGCGCAGTTTGTCGTTATTTTGGCCTATGGACCATTCTCAATTAAGTATATCATAAAAGCGGGTCCTGGATGTTTATTAGTTGCTTAATTGTGCAAATACTACTAAATCTTTTGAGGGCGATAAGTATCTGGTAAACAACTATTTATCTGTCTAGTTACTGCATAGGAGCCAAATGGGATCAATCGCCGAAGATAAAGTTAGACGGCACAAAAACTACTTAACAATTATTAGGTTACACATAATTTTGTCTACGTATTACATTGTCAAAACAAGAAAGCACACCTTCTTTTTGCCTATCATTAATTTGATTGACTCTTGTTCATCAAACTCTTAACTTAAACCCTTAACAGTTTCTACGATATTAAACCACCGATATTGTATCGGTAGTTGGGACGGATTGTACTTAGAGACCGTGATCTTTAAAGGGATCATATTTATCATTTCAGCATTTTTCTGGGAGTGATTTAGATTTTTGCGCCGTTCTTGGTCAAGTTGATTAATGCGATAATTCTTACATAACAATATTAGGCGCACCTATGCTTATATAGCACTGTAAATCAATGATTAAGTAACTTATCAAATATTGCGAAATTGTTCAATAGATAAGAATTATTATGATCAACTAGCAATTCCACATGTTTAAAAAATCTTTATTATTCCATTTCTTTTATTTTGCTACTTTTTGTATAAATAATAAATAATGTTGCATTCTTCTTCATTCTTTATTAGAAATTATTGTATATATTTGTGAAAACGGCCAGGAAATCTAAGTATTTAGTAAATATCGTGTTAGTCTGAAATATACGAAAGATGCGGTGGGGGGCTGTGTTTTATATTATCGAGTGATATCTAATAAAAAATATTTCACTATTGTTTCTGAAAATGATTCATTAAGATTCTTTGACGATATGCTCGTATTTATCATATCTAAGTAAAATTGAAGATCAAGATCTTTATTCCTGCCTTGTTGACTAAATAAAATCGTAGATCGGTAACACATAGATCGATATGAAGCGAAGCACGAGTTGTTTATGCAAATTGCCTTACGAATCGTATCACCTGCGGAAGAACGAGATTATCAGCGTAGATTGTTGCAGAAGAAAGACAAAAACGGGCTTTTGGTGGTTTAAACAGCTTGTCTGATCACTGACCGAAAATTCCCTAACCATAAATCGTATATAAGAGATGAAGGAATAGTTATGTAGTACTTACAGTAGTGACGCAAGAAACTGGACTATAAGCAGCATGACCCAATTGACGGAGAGGGTGCCGATGAGGTTGACGACGGAGCTGGAGATCAAAGAGATCATGAGCACGAGGCGCCGCCCGCGGGTGTCCGCCAGGTAGCCCCAACCCATGCCTCCCAGGATCAAACCTGAAAGGAGAATGTTTTGATGGTAAGTATCTATAATATTAATGATTTTAAACTCTCGCGATTCGTCCTCATAATATTATAATAAAAAATGACAAGACTTTTGGTATTTTGTTTGTTATCCGACCCTTACCCGTAAGTCGCGAAATGGCCCTTATTCATCTTGTTTCTGCTTTCTCTTATTTTCCAAGTATCATTCTCTAATTATGAGAATGAGACTTAAATGCAGGCAATGAACCTTAGCATGACATAAGGTACTTAGGAATATAATCAGAATTTTTCATGCTTTAAGACAATTAATCGGACAATGGGCAATCTGTCTAACGGTTTATTGAGACAACATTGTTATCAAGAGCTCGTGACAGAATTGAAAAGATAATTGGATGAAACAGTCAACGTTTTAATAAAAAATCACGTTTACACTAGAAAATGCGTTGTACAAGCTTTTAACACGCGTTTATTTACTGTCACCTTGGATTTTATAAATATTTTTCTTTATTTTTGAAGATGAATGCCGTATACAATGGTAAATTGTAGCAGCAGTTTTTCTGCTAGATTTCCCACGAAAATAATGTGCGCTAAGTACTTGGATAATCGAATTCTTCGAACCATTTATGTGTAATCGAGTAAAAAATATTCTACCTCACTTTAGCAAAGTATAGACTTATAGAGATGGACTGTGCTGTATGCACGGGATGTAGTACTTAGGTACTCACCGACCACAGGTCCGGCAGCCAGCATGCCCTGTTGACTGGCTGTAGTGCCGAGCTCACACGCGCTGGTGGGCACCAGGAACGTGGAGCCATACCCGATGCAGCCGAATGAGATAATGCCGAACCCGGTCAGCAGCGTGAGCAGGTAGCTGTACAAACCGAACCCTGGAGAAGAAGAAATAGTGTAAGCTTGTAAAGGCTTAATATTTAGTTCTTGGATTACTTTAGCAGTCAAAGAGGTTTACGAACGTTGTGAGGCAATCCCGATCCTTACACCTATTTGAGAATATGTTTATCCACCAAAATTTGCGGGGAAGCCATGAAATCTTATAGGTACTTGATCTTTTTTCATCTCTGGTGGAAAGCTAACTTTAATTTCATTTAAGGAAAAAGCCTGTTTTTTACCTTTATCTGTCTGATAATAAATGTACGGAAAATAAATTAGGTAAATAAATAAAATACTCACCAGCTTTGTCGATCGCAGCCTCGAAAGGCAGCTTTTCTGAACTTGTGTTTTTATTCGGCTCCATATTTCTATTTAGTTACTTCTCTAAATGTTAGTCTTAAGAATATTGATCAGGCACGTAATTTATATTATTTACTACTTAATACAAATATTTTTTTCACTTATATTTTAATTTTATTGAGATTTTTATTTAAAACAGAATATTGTTTTTGGTAAGTATGACACCCTCACGTGTGGTTTCGAAGGGTGCCATTACATTAATTACTACAAAACGAACATAAAATCATAAAGATATCGAAAACAATAATATCGTAAAGATATCACAAATCACGTTGTCTTATATTATATTATCGATTATTTATACACACGCGTAAACTTTTGATGGATAAGAAACCATGAGGTGCAAATTTCATAAACTAATCATTAAAATTATAAGAGAAAATTGCACTTTCATACTACTCATCATCAATTTTAAGCTTTAGCCTGTCATTGCAAGTCACACTGATTGGTGAACGATTAGATGCATACAGCAAATTTTTGGATGGTTAATAATTTGTTCTGAATTGTGATGGTGTGACCCAGTATTTAAGAATACACGCCAACAATTGTAGCCAGCATTAAGTTTGGAATTAAGTATGCGAATTCAACAACGCGAAAAACCAGTCCTTCATTTCGTAATTGGAAAATCGGAACAAGCAACACACTCGCGGCGCGGAAATTTCGCAACTAGCTGCTGAAGAACGGAATCAGTGCATCAACGATTAGTTTAATGGATGCAGTTTATTACTGAGTGGTAGGGCTGCAAACGCGAGGTCATTATGACAATTAATTACAGTTTACAATATTGCAACCTGTTAAAGCCATGATAATTCGGATGATTGATCGATCAGTCGATTACAAGTTGTATGAATGAAAACAAACTGTTATGTCAGAAGTGAAGAAAAATGCTCTGACTTCAAACGTGTATTACTTTACTCATATTTTATTTTAAACATTGATGAACCATCGTCTTGAGGTTCAAAGTCTTGAAATCAAAGAAAAAGAAAGAATTTCGTGTCGCGAGTTTTACTGTTTACGTAGGTATGTAAGAATTATCACATTTTCTTTTAGTAAGGATAAGATAAAATGTTATTATGTTAACGCACTGTACGTAATTTTAATATTACCTACTTATTTTTAATGCCAAATCCTGTATACTTGTTGCTTTAGTCATGTTAATGATCTTGTGTAATGTAATCTTTTTATTAATGTTTTATGATCGCTCGTTCTCTCCTTCGGCGTTTTCAACTATGTAGTACTTAGGTAGTGTAGTGCTAATGTGAATCAGGAACTGCAACAGTCCACGCGACACACAAAAGCTTACAGTAACTTTTAAAAATTTTAAGTTACATATCGTGAGTTCGGGAGTAAAGATCTATTCGATTGGAATAAATGCCAGGGTTTTCCTGTTCTTTTCTTTATCGAGTCGAGATCAATGTTTATAATATCCAGATACAACAGTTTTTACAAACTTTATAATCATTTAAAAAAGTCCTATTTATGTTAATGAATTATTGCTTTCCTGCTATTTCTAGATCTAGGGTAAGATATTGTTTGGAATAGAAAATAATTACAACAACAATAATTTATTACGAGGAAATTGGATCAAACACGTATAGGTAGGTAAGACTGAAATTCCTCTAATGATAACGATCGGAGCCTTTCAAATAGATTAATATAATAAATCAGTTCTTTACGTTGTCTTTAGTGATCTGTATCGCGTTTGTTAATTAAATATCCACGATATCTGTCAATTACATCAAATTAATCATTCAATGAGATGGATAATGAGTAAAAATAAGAATTTTAAGTAGATACGTCACTTTTGCGTAGAGCTGTTATTCGTATTTTAGATTGAAACGTGATAATTCAGAATATTGTACTGGACAAAAATGTATAAAAAACGTGTTGGCAAAATATTTTAAATTAGGAAATCCATTTTTTTATAAGTGGATCATATTTATTATATTTAAATTAAGCTTTTTAAAAGAAAATAAGCTAGTCTTTGGTCAAGCAGTACTCAATAAAACAGTATTTAATTTGATAAATTTATTTAAACGCTAATTTATTATTCTTAATACTAGGAATTATGACTATAGATCGAAAACTCTGAATCTCTTTACATTTTGCGACTCAACTTTTCAAACAATAGTTATTTGAAAACACATAGGTATTGCTCCCTGCCTTGTCTTCGATCAAGAACTTAGTATAAACTTATAAACTAGAAGCGTTATCAATCAGGCACATCTTGATCTTACACGTGAATTGTAATCAGATTCAATTAATTACATATTACAAAATCTTAATAGATCTTTGATAAAAGTTGTTTTTTGGCAAGAAGGGGAAATTATTGAACAAAATGATTGTAACAAAAGCTTAATTGTAGTGTAAGTCATTGCTGCAAGAAATACATAAAATTAACTTTATATTCACAACCATACAAATCCATACTCAATGTATTTACCTATTACATAGAGTGAATTCAACAAACCATAATATAATTTACGTTCCACTAAACGAAAGAGTTTCATCGTGCGATGCACCATTTTCCAGTCTCATTTAAGGCTAGATTTAAAATAACTTATGATTATCAGTCGGTGATATATTACATATTCTATCAGGATACTTGGTATTCAGTCTTCACTAGATCCAAACCAATGCTGAGATTTCCTTCAATTCTTGGGCTTGTTGTCGCGTGGGAGGAACCAGGCGACTGCTATGGCCGCTGTAAACAAAATAAACAAGGTAAGTCTTGATTGGAATATAGTCACAAAAACTAAATGGATTTCTAACATAGTCATTTCCTCTTTATGCGTATTAAACACTAAATTGATTCTTGTAATAGAACTCCAAAGCTACCAGCTCCAATACGCTGGCCTAATATTACATGGAACTAAAGTTGTAAATGGCGAAAAGTAGGTGTATTTATTACACCTCTGCCAAAAATGACATTTTACGTTCAATTTAAATTGGTTATTGACTTTATATTGAACCTGGTATAATCTAGTTTGCACTCGATTTGATGATTATGTTTTTGTATTTTATAAGAATTATCAACAGAGTTATAACTTATCAAGCTTCAATGAGCTACCTTTATTTACTTATTTTGTTTTGTCACCTTCGAACACGGCAGTGTCATTGTCAATGCGCGTTTTTTAAATCTAATAAAATAATAAATAAAGCTGATATGGACATGAGGGGGCTTGTTATGTTATAAATATCTTCGATAAGATTGTACATTATGCTTCCTTTCATCGTAGTAGGTAATAAATAGGAGTATAAAATTGAAGTAGTGTGTAGTTTATGGCTAAGTTGATGCGTAGAATAAAAATTGTAAAAATAACACAGATAGAAGGACAAGATATTTAAAGATAAAGTAAAATTTTAAGTCGATATTGTTTGTTCAGAAGCACCAAACGCCTGAAGGAATCTCTCAAAGCTTACCCTTTTATTCATAAAAATATATGAAGTTATGAAAGGGTTACATAGAGTTTTGTTTCTTTCACTCCTTAGCGAAATGAAAAAGAGAAAACATATTTTTCTCGTTTTTTAACTAGAATAGGTTATTGTTTATGAACCCTATACTCTAACCCTCTTAGGGTTAGAGTATAGGGTTTTTACCAGCAGTAATGTAGGATCAACAAAATAAAGCAGCTATTACGCGTTACGCAGCAACGTCAGTCTAAACTACCCAGTTTTTTGGTAGTGTTCTTGTTGTATAACGAAGATTTTCAACAGGAATAAGATACTTACAGAGCAACAAGCAGGACCAGCCGTAGAAGGTAGCCTCGCAGTTAGTAGAAATAAGCGCTCCTATCGCGTTGACACCACCGAACGCGGACATCCTTCCCAACATCACTGACAAACATGACACCATCCCTCTGTAACAAAGTATACGTCTCAATTAATACCTAGATCATAAATTGAAACATCTTGTTAATGTTGAGATAATAATAAGTTAGCCAAATTTATCAAAGGAAAATGAGTATGAAGTATTTTAAATTTTTAGAAATGAATGGATCAGCGCTGCTTCTATGTTTATTAAGAACTATTCAAAGCATTACGATTCAAATTAGAAAAATGACAATAGCGTAATATCAAACTTACCTTAAAGAAGTAGGATAAAGTTCCACGAAGTATACACTGAGAATTCCCATGGAGAGCGCGCACATCAAGAAGAAGAAAAAGAATATTCCACCGGCTAGAGGAATTGGCACCACATTGAGCAGTACTCCGGCCAACGCAGACATAGCCATGATGCAGATCATAGCTTGTCTTTTGCGACTGCCGCAGGTTAACGAGAGGACCAGGTTGGAGAAGCTGGCAAGGGCGCCGTAAGTCATGGCAGAGAATAGAGTGGTTTCCTGGATTGTGTCGTCGCAGATTTCAATGCCCTGGAAAAAATGCGCCATTAATATCAAAAGTCACACCCAAAGGACAGTTTCTGCTACAAAAGAGCTAAGTAAACCAAAATGGAAACATTCAAAGTAAATCCAATTAATTATTCATAGTTAAATTGAAAGAACAAAGAAAGAACCAAAGAATTAAGACGTGAACTTGTGTATATTTTGTGTATGTTACTTACAGTAGTAATATTCCCGCTGGGAACCATGTCTTGCATAGGGTATCTGATGACGGTGCAGAGGTTCATGCCATCGCCGCCACCCATCTCCAGCACGGAGAACAGGTTGTTCATGATGTAGGGCAGCCAGAGGATGAAGCCACTGCCACTAGAAATAATAAAATAACCAGTCAGGAAAATTATGAACTCTGGAGCCGTTTAGAAATTAAGCATTTTCTTAGGGCATTACAGATTAGCTCAGTATTCACACTAGAGCCTTCTGATAATAAAGCCTATGTTACTATTGAATGGCTCAAAAAGTAAATAGAGGCATCGAACCATCGTTGCGATGGGTTAAAAACAATTTATAAATAAGATAATAAAATTAAAATGTGTACACATAACATAGGTATCATAATGTCAATACTGCATCACAAACAAAACAGCATAATTTACGGCAAAGGCACTTGAAATATATATAAGGTAAGTATTATTAGTTGATAACTTACGTCATGTAAATAACAACGACCAGGTAGAACAGTTTGAGGGTGTCTTTGAGCAGCGGCTGTTTGAAGAGAGGCACGGTCTGCTGCCAGATGGACGCGAAGAAGGAGGCTTGTGACTGAGAGTTCTGACTCTCGGAGTCTTCGATCAGCTTCTTGACCTTTAAGAGAAAGATTGATAAATAAGTATGAGTAGATTTCTTATTTGCTCCGTTTTTCAGACGACACGAAAGTTTTTCCAATTAAAAAGATCAAATGAATTGAAATATTGTTAACTGTTGGTTAATATTTGTTACGATAAGTTCCGGATAGAATTCAATATTTGACTGCTCAAGTTAAGTTAAACTATTATAAATACGATTCTTATGTTAACCAAAAAATTAAAATCTTACCGGGTAGCTCTCAGCGCTGCTTCCAGTATTAGTTACATAGATGTTCTTTAAAACTTCCAGGGCCTCTTCATATCTGCCGTGAGAGACGAGGAACTTGGGGCTCTCGTGGAACAGCTGCAGCAGGCAGGCGGTGGCGGCGCACGGGAGAGACATCACTAAGGCGAGCAGGCGCCATGGACGGTACGTGATGCCCAGGAACTCGATGTAGTAGGAGAACTCCAGGGGAAGGATGGGATAGGCGAATACTGGAAGATAATGTTTAAAAAGGTGTTAATTTATAAAAAGGTCTTTTTTGTTTGTAAGTATGTTGAAGGTGTAAAAATTTTAGACCAGTACAAAACATTGTGCGATAAACGTGAGTAAGATTTGCTGCACTGGGTATAAAGTCACATGTAACGCAAGTGCGTCCTCTCAATGCACCTGAAATATTTATCAAGTTGAAGGTGACTATCAAAATTTTTATCTGAATATGAATAATAATGTATCAAAAACCTGTACGAACTGCATTTCCTTAGTCAAATAAAGATAATGTTAGAATGTTTTCGTCATACCTGCAACGGTAGCCTGTGAACACATGAGCGCGCACGTGCACAGCAGCATCGCCTTGCCGCGTGCTCGCTCCGAACAGCTCTCTCCTAGCAGTGTGTAGGCGCCTGAGTTGCTGGCTGAGGTACTGCGGGAAAGACAGAAAATGTGAATACTCATACTCCTATACTCTTCGTATTACATTGGATGCACAAATTACGGCACGTAGAAGAATGAAATAAGTATTTCTAGTTTAATAATTATTTAAAAGAATGAATATCTCTTCATTCTTGAGTCTTGTTCACCGGGTACTCTTCTACACAGTACCCGGGTATAAAAAAAAACCACTTCGCTTGAGGTCATCTGCTCAACTACTAAAGAACCTTGAAGCTGAATCGTTGTGGGATCCTCGTTGTCAATAAATTCTAAAACCATCAATATGCGTAAATCAGCAGCGCGTAATCATCAAACATTTGCCCACGAATTACTCTAAACAAACTCATCGTATCGCCTGTTCCTTATCAACATTTCAATAAGCAAACAGTCACACCAGAAGAGAAATTGTTTACGGGTTTTCTTCTATTTGCGTTCCCGTTATAGCTGGTGTTTGTTCTCTCACTATCTGGCCTTTGTCTCGCCGGGGGGTTTTACAACAAATATACATTCTTTACATAAGAGATAGTGGTGTCGCTAGCTCCGTGACGCGAGTGTGACGTCACTGTTAGCTCTGCGCGCGAAGAGTATGCGGTAATGGAAAGATAATTCGATTTTGTAATCTTAGATTCGCTGGACTGATTGGATACCGAATTTAAGAGGATTTTTTTTATTATAGTGTAATAAAGATTTCATATCATAATAATTGATACCTAATAAGGATAAAATTGAGCTGTAATTAGCATATTAGGTATAGTATTACGGAAACAGCTGAAAAAGTAGTCACTTCATATCGATTAGTACCGTGTTTTTTGTCAAAGTTATGTTTATTACAAAAATGTCGTAACATTTACTTTCCGTAAGCTTTTCCTCAGATAACAAATGCCCAAAAAACCCAAAACGACTCAAAATATGTATGTAAATAAGACTATCTTTCAAATATAGACCAACAACGTAGCAACATTCACGTAGAAATATATTTGCCTCTATTTTTGATACGTTTTATCTTATTGTTCCTATAAATAGTATGGCATGATTCCTCTGAAGTACGAGTTTTTAATTAGATAACGAATTAAGTCATTATGTGGAAGTGAACAAAATATTTGTAATTGCGCGCGTGTTTGTTTGTACGATTGGACGAACAACGCAGTTGTTGGTTGGGTCAGGATTGCAAATGGCGCAGAACGACATATTATTTAAGTTATTGATGGTATTTACAATAGTTTCGAAGTTAACATTTAGATTTTGGTGGTCATTATTTAAAAGGTTATTATTATATTCGCTAAAATTAAAGTTCATTTGTGTATAATTGCAGTAAACGCAGTTCTTTATCTATACTTATAATAAATCTGTAGAGAGGTCAATTCTGTACATTGAATATATTTATCTATACTTATAATAAATCTGTAGAGAGGTCAATTCTGTACATTGAATATATTTAAAAAAAAACCAATGGGGGATGTTTAGTAACGGATACTGATACCGAATCTGCAATTTATAATTTTCTTTTCTGTCTGTCTGTCTGTCTGTCCTCCGTCTGTATGTGACGCTATCACGTAAAAACTACCGGATAGAATGCACTGAAATTTGGTATATGCATAGATTAAGTAGTGGAGCATGTTCTAGGATACTTTTTATAGCATAAAATTTCAAAAAAAATTAAAAAATTTAAAAATATACGTAGTAAATCGTTTGAACCTGCGTTTCCCCATAGAGACCATAGATGGCGTTACAATCCATTTCACAACATTCGCATAAAGTTAACGCGGCGCCTGCCGTATCGATACCTGTTGTTAGCACCAACCAATAGATGGCGTTATAGCTCGCAACAAAGCATGTTTTTTCTAATTAATTTGTTTTGATGGCTTTATTGTAAAAAAAATACCTTTGAAACATGCTATACATTTATAAGATTTTTAAACATAAATGTTGTATGATATATTACACAAAAATGTTGGTTTACGTGGGTCCGGTGCGGTCGGGATATCCTAGATGGCAATCGAGTAATTTCGTTTGTTGTCGTTGTTCGCCGCAACTAACAGATGGCGTTGTTGTTCGAAACACATAACCAAATTAATTGGTTGCATTAAGGAAATAAATTGGATAGCTATGAAACAGACTACGTGGTAAGTTTTAAAAAATAAACAACGGATGATATATAAAAAATAATTACGGGTTACGCGGTTTCGGACGTATCATCGCAAGTAAACATTATTACGCGTGTGAAGAGCTCCGGCGCAGATAGGTCTGTCTGTACTTATTATAATATTCTGAATCCAGACGGGTAAGCAATGGTCAATCTATAATAAGGTATTATATTTTACACTGTAAACTGGTACGGATACAGACGAGAGCGGAAAAGAAGGTAACCACAGGAAATCAGGCCTGCCTGAGCCTGTGTCACATTGTGTGCCCTTCGGGTCCCTTACGTAAATAACCATTAGATGACAAAAGAGTTGTTAGCATTTTTAGGTGTATCGAGTGCTTCGCAATTCGCGTGCTCAAACGAATAAGCAACAGTACGAAATTCACGCGAGCGGAGCCGCACGGGTCAGCTAGTATCATATGAACTAACACTCTTCTCACGTAATGGCAGTTTTACACGATAATTAAAAATAGTCGCTCGTCGCAATCAATCATGTACAATAGGGCAAAGACCTATTCTTATATAATCTGTTCCGGTGTTACTAAACCTACTCACTCCTACCGAATCCTCAAATTGGAGAAATATCTTAAAATTTTCGATCCTCTTTGTCAAAATATGAGGTGCAAATATTCATACCAGCAAATATTCACATATTTTTAGAATATTATTATTATTACAATTACTCTATACTTACAAAGTAGAAGAGATAAGTTTGAGCACAGCCATGATCTGCCAGTTGGGTGAGAGGCTGCTGAGTGCTGCGAACACGAAGCCGATAGACATGGACAGCACCAGCGTCAGCTTGCGACCCTTCGTGTCTGACACGTAGCCCCACAGCTGGGCACCCGCTACCACTCCTGAGAATAAAGACATAGGGTTAACTTCAAACCTTAAAGTACCAGATTTGCATGATGGTTTACCACGGCAAGACGACAAAAATAAAGGTTATTGTCATTGGTAAAATACGGGAAATTCGTTTTGTTTTCTTACTCGATTAAAAGCATCTTATTAATTTTGTGAAATACTGTATTTTAGTAAAGACGAGAGTATTACGAATATGTCATACTGTAATCTGTACTTACCTAAGGTAACCGTAAGTCGAATAAAAAAATTATTGAACGGATTAATTTTTCACCGTAAGTTAAGAATAAAAGTTAAGATAAAACATTTGTAAATAGCATCATATTGTATCAAATAAAATAAATCAATTATCTCAGTAGCGACTAAGTTATAATTAGAAATGAAACTGATAAGACTAGACAGTAGAATGTAGGCACTAATAGTAGTTGCATTATCACTAGATGTGAATGAAGGTGAATGATAAATGCATGGAAACTGGAGCAAGGGTGAGGTTCACAGGAACACCCTTGAATAATACATATGGCATTACCATTTGGTAGAAGCGGCAAATTAGAATTAGGTAAGAGATGAGAAGGAGTTATAAGCATTTATTACGATTAGTGAAAAATATAGGCGCATTCTACATTTACCAGGCCATCCTTCCGTATGCTTTTTCATTTAAATATCGTGGTTTGTTGACAGATTGGTTTAAGGAAGTCCGAAGTACCGTGTGCCAACATTATATTTCAAGTTTTATATAATAAAGATGTGAATACCAAGTACCTACGCAATTTTCAAAATATATTTTAAAAGGAAAAAGATTTTTTGGGTACAAATCGATGAAAATGGAAAATAGATGTTGAAGATATTAATCTTTTAGTAGAACATTAGTTATGTTCTACTTACCAAGTAAAGGCATAGCAGTGAGCAATGCTCGCTGCTGCATGGTGAGTTCAAGGTCGCAGACAGCGGCCGCCACCACGAAGCTGGTGCCGAACATGTCCATGCCCATGGCCTGCAGCGTCCAGCTGCACACCAGGAGCAGACCGAAGTTATACTTGCCGAAGCCTAGAAAATATAATACAAGTTGTAAAACGTATGTTGAGATTACCTTGCATCACTGATATAAATCTGCTCTTTCTTTTGTTCGAATTATTTCACTGCATCGTAATTCATATGTGTGAATGATAATATTTATTTCTTTGAAAATAAATCGACACCAGCTATTTATACTAAAATGTTGATTCAAATTACATAAAATGTGTCGTTTGATATGCCATAAAAATTGAATAAAGGAATATCCAAAAATAACGAAGTTACTTATTCTACGTACTTTTCATCACAAAAGTTATCAAGTTATTCACTTTAAACGCTTCTACTGTAAAGTTCAGTTTTACAAATTAGGGTAGTATCAATAGCTGCTATCGAAAAGCAAGATTTTTTTGATTCGGGAGTTGATAAGTTTTTAAATAATGGTAAGTACTGACCAGTCATAGCGAGTGCATCGTCGATGGTGGCTCCGTAAGACTTCTTCTTCTCCGTCTCCACTATCTCACAGTCTTTTGTGTTTGTCTTACACATTTTGAGCCTAAAACAATTAAATACTAATTTATTACGATGTATTACGAAGGAAGAATCATTTTGTTACCCGTTTTGTTAGTATTGGCTATCTGAACAAGTTTTAAATAAATAGGTTCCACATAAAACCTGAATACTTTATAAATTGTTGAAAGCTCTACAATTTTATCTGAGTATGTATTCCATTCTTAGATCCTTTGGAACATTGCAAGCGGGTGAATTTCTGGATCTGAATAAACGACATAGTTTCCCAAATTATGAAGTGTTCTTGGCGGGTTTCATGGTTAACGATTAGCGCACGACAATCTGTGGCAATCTTGTTCCCTAGTTTAGGAAGGCTCAAAAAATATTAATCACTAGTATTAATAAAAAAGCCGAAGGAAGAAGTTCAGAAACTTATTTATTCTACAGAGATAATCATCAGGTATTTACATCAATGGGTATTTGCATTTAGGTACCTAGCTCTTTTCATAATCACTTCAATGAATGTGTTGTGCATAAAAAATACGCTAGCACGATTATGAATGAGCACAAATGTTACATATTTGCGTATAAATTAAAAACATGCAGGTACTATTTGTCAATCACTATAATTATGGCACACTATTGACTCCATATTACACCCGTATGATATTGTACCAGTGACCATGTACTCTATGTTTTATATTATTTCTTTTCATTGTTTTTTTTTCCAAATAATTTTATCTTAAATTCTGGCTGCTTGACTTCATAAAGCAGGCAAGTCAGTTTTCTTTTCCAGTTTTTTCCTTACCGATGTAAATGAATTTTTGCCCGCACTTTTTATGATAGATGGTTTAATTTAAATTTCAATTTTGTGCACCTTACCTATTATTATCCTGGACCTAACAAACTGAAATGGAATTTGTATAAAGGGCGTTAAAGTCTGAAATGTAGTGTCTGTTGTCACGCGCCGCAGTAGACTGCCCTGATTCTAATGAGCAGTATCTGTGCACCCCTCACTATATATTGTGAGATGAAAATACGTCAGAGTTTATCTCAAATCAGTTTTCATCGTCATCGTTACGGGCCGTTATAACGACGGAAAGTACTGAGCGTGTAGTTTAGTTTATTTTAGTTTGTTTGCGAAGTTAAATGTAGGCTAGAACAAATAATATGAGAGTCTGTGTTTGTCGTGAGTGATGTTTTAATGGTTGTTGAAACGTTATTTTTGCTTGTTTTGTCTTAAAGGCTTTGTGCTAGGTTGCTGGTGGTCGTGGTGACAGGTGGTAGTGTCAATATTTGCGATGTTGTTAATTGGGCTGTCTGTAGATATGGAAATGCACGTTGCATGTCGCGTTTTGAGGATTTAAGTTGTAGACTTTTTCTCACACGTTTGTACTGAGCACGTGTACATTTCCCTCCTTTTGACTCCTCAACCATTTCAAGAGCAGGAATAGGTACACGTTAAATAGTTATAGAAACGTCTTGGTTGCAGAAGATAGAAGCAGAACAACCTTAGTTTTTTTCTGTTTGAAAATTCTGCAGGGGTACGAACGAGTGTCATCCTGGTCCATTAACAAGGAAAACGTATATCTCAACCCAAATTCCTTCCATTTTCTGCCTTTTCAATGGATTTCCATTTTGAGACAAGAGTGTTGTTTCACGTGTTTTATATTATGTTTCTCAAAATTAAATTCACATTTTCCTTAACAACACACGCTTTAAATGGCACTTTGCACCACTAAACTACTCTACTTTCAGACTTAAATGTAAGACATAAGCAATGTAATACGTGACATAAAAACATGACAATTTCATTATAAGCTTACAAAAGATCATGTTGCGAAATAGTCCTAGAATTGTGAAATTATAATCAAACGCATCTAAAATGTAGCGCATGGCTGAATTATGCACGTGATATACCTACTCTAACCTAGATTTCTATTATAAACTGAACCCATTACTGTCCCACTGCTGGGCAAGGGTTTCCTCCCGGTAACAGAGAATGACCTTGAGTCTACACTAGACACACGCGGGTTAAGAAGTTTGCATCCCTTCATGATCTGTTTTAAATAACTCTTAGGCATGGTAAGAGAATGTAATTATTTCTCGTATTCACATACTAGTTGTCAGTAGATTGAAAGTCTGATAACCAGTCTTACCGAGGGGTATCGTGTTGTAAATTAGGTAATAGGGTTGTAGTTTGAGGTCCGATTTGCTGTTGCTCCATGTAAAATACTGGTATTTAGCTACAAACGGTAAGACTAGAAGTTGACTCCAATATGGTTGGAAGAGAGGTTAGGCTGACGATGACATACCTTCGGAAAGTATTGGACTGCTGCTTTTAGTTTGAACCCTCAACTATTTACGTTGGAGACGAATTCTTCAACCACTCGGTTATCAATGCTTACGTTACGTGTAAGAATAGCACGATTAATGATATCAAGTCAATACAATCGTATTTAAAGTGAAAGAACATTGTCTTAATGACCTCGGAACCTGTCTGAACTTATAACTATAGTTAATGGATTTCGTAATTATTGACTAATCAATTTGTCTTTGACATAATATCCTATTATAGCACGCGCCACGTAACTGTATGTTTCTGAATACAACTAAATAAAATCGAGATAAGGAATGTAGTGCAACCAATGCGGCACTTAAATTTAATTTAAACGCAGAGTAGCTTTTGTGGAGCCTTAACTTATGTTATGGTTAAGGGTCACGAGGATTTTTCGTCCGTAAACACAAAACTTGAAGAATGATTCGTTATTAATTTTAACCCTTTATCAGCCTCACTGTCGAACAAAAAACCTCCCTTTCATTGATAGTTATTACTCAAATCGAGAAACCATATCGGTTTTGACAAATATAATAGAGATTTTTTACCAAAATTCTTCAAATTTTACATACAATTTACAATAAAGACGAAGAGTTAAATAAGTTTCAAATTCATCCAACTATTATCAAACTTTTCCAAAAGAAGACCGGAACTTCAGACGTGTGTAAACAAAGTTTGTGGTTTGCACCCGATTTGAAATACCTACTACGTATTTTTATCATAGAAACAAGACTGGCTCATGACGACGTAAAAAATTCACACTGTGTAAAAAACGTCACGTTATTATATTTTTCATAACCTTTTATAATGCTTAATTAATAGGTATTGTTTAAATCTGAATACATATAACTCAGGTGACTGACTGACATAGTGATCTATAAACGCACAGCCCAAACCATTGGACTGATCGGGCTGAAGTTTATCATGCAGGTATATCTCGTCGTCTCGTCCGTCGATCCTCGTATCAATAGGATCAATTAAGTAATTAACTATGTATAAGTAATTATAAGCATCAATTTATATGCAAATACCCATATGTGTACAGAAGATAGGTTTCAGTTCTACTTACTTTTCAGAACCACCAGTTTTTCTAGACGATGATAATAATATGTTAAAAATAAAACTAACAATGGGTCATCTCATTAATGTGTCTGCTATAATACGATGCTTGACAGTTATGATATACAAACCACTAGTCGGATAATACACGGAGACTATTAAAATTACAGTACCACACAATGATACAGTCGGTCTTTGAGGGAGAGGAAAATTTCAACAGGCCTGAAAAAGGGAAACAATTTCACTTTCAAATTGATTCAGGTTCTTTAATGATGGAATATATATGCATTTTGAAATCTGTTTTTGATGTCTAACCAGTGACAAAATAGAATGTGTACCTGTAGACCTGTACATTTGTAGTGCATAGCGAGAATGCATTTCTTCTAATTATCAAATGCTTTTCAGATACTTGCGTAGTGGCTAAGATTCGACCGAAAGGAAGAGAAAAATTATAGGAGTACCTACCTACATACTTTTGATTCAAGATTAAAAGACTTAATTCACTTCCCTTTAATTGTAATGTCACCCACTACTATAACAACCTAATTTGTTTACAAACTTTCTCATCCTAACGAAAAGATAATACGAACGAATTTATTTCTAGCACAAACAAAAAGATTTTTTCGGAAACATCGATGTGAGTTATTGGCACCGGCCATATTGACCGAAACTTTTCCAATTTGTAGTTCCGCTACCCAGCGAAATATCCGAGCCAAAGTATTTGTTATTAATATCTAATGTATTGTAGTATGCAGGAAAGTTTTGCTTGTTGAGTTGTTTGTATAAATCAGGTAAAACCAGCTAGTGGCACGTGTGTACTATACAGTGTTTGTCTTAATACAATACTACTGTGACGTCACAGGCCTGACGTCCAACAGATAAAGATTGTCTTGTTGTTGTGATCTGTTTCTTCCTTATAACCAGTCTTTAGAGTTTCGGAGGGCTTTCGCATCGTTAACAAATTAAAATAAATAAATATCAACGGACTACACACACACGATCATTTTATTCTAAACTAAGAAACACGGCGCACGGTTTTTGCGGCGAGATGATCACGTTAACCACTGCGCTAAACGAGCGATTGAACGCGTCTTGTAACATTGTTTGTCATAGGTTTCATAACCTGGGTTTTGAGCATTCGATCATCTTTATGGGAGGCGATTGCTTGTACCATTAGGTTATCGTTACTTTGAACAAATACTGTATAACATACATGTATTTACACAGTAAAGAACACTGTTATATATAGTTAAGAATAACTCTTTACTATAGCAATAAAAATTGTGGCCTACTATTGTTTATTCATCTATACTTACTAATATTATAAAGCTGAAGAGTTTGTTTGTTTGTTTGTTTGTTTGTTTGAACGCGTTAATCTCAGGAACTACTGGTCCGATTTGAAAAATTCTTTCAGTGTTAGATAGTCCATTTATCGAGGAAGGCTTTAGGTTATATGTCATCACGCTACGACCAATAGGAGCAGTGGATCAATAAAAAATGTTGCAAAAACGGGGAAAATGTTGACCCATTCTATCTTATGTGACGCAAGCGAAGTTGCGCGGGTCAGCTAGTCATTCATAAACATCGGTAATAGGCATATACTTTTCTGTTGATAATGCAGTACCTGGTGACCGGGTGACTTAATATTTAGTTTCAAAATTAAACGTTAATCAAATATACCGAAACATTATCTCATTTCCAAAAGTAGGCTATTTATCACATGCATGTAGTAACAAACAAATCTTATTATAACTTTATCATTCATAAGGCCGTAGTAACACCCGCATACTCTAAAAATAACTCAGTTATGGAAAAATTTGTATCACTATGTTCTACATTTTTCTTTCAAAACCAGTTTGCACAGAAACAGATATTTTCTTGCTAATATGTCCATCTAAATACTTGTTGATAGCGAATAGAGATAAGGTGTGTGTTCTTAAACAGTCGTGTGTTGTGTGAGTAAATAGATCGTATATTATGTCAATAGATGTCGCTCACGACCGGGGGGTCTGAGAGTAATGCGAGAATAAATAGTGCAGTTTCCAGCACTGTGAGTCAGTGATACTCAAGTCTCTTCTCGAAATATACAGAAATTTGTTTGATGGTTATGTAATCGCGGAATAATTTGTTACAGTTGCATGAAATGTTTTCAGGCTATGAGCTGCGGAAACGAAAATGTCGGAAAATATTGACGATTTTGTGTGAGACCTTCAGATTCATAGGATCTAGGTATCCAAGAGCCTTAATACTTTATACATTGTACTACGTAACGCTTCCTACGTAATTGGTATACGTAAGACTTAATCGAAAAGTAAACAATTGCATCTTGGCTTGTCGTGTCGCCATATTAACTACCGTTACGCTGCACTGCTAGTGAATTGACGTAGGTTTATGCCCACAAGGGATTCATATTTATCTATTTAACTAATTTAATTAATGTTTCGGGTTTAGTATCCTTTGATTTCTCACGATTTTTTTAAAAGATCCTTTCAAAATTTATTTTTTTAAGTCTTCACTTGAGATTCAGACGAGTATTTTTTATTTTAATTATGGGAAATTAGTATTTCAGTGTCAGTCATATTTCGCTCGAAATTTTCTGAAGTTGATAGTAAGTTGAGCACGGCTGGCGTCGATCGTCACAAATTGTTTGTGTCAGTGAACTTTGAAAACATTGCATGCTGCGCAGTACAGCATAGATAAATAACATTGTTTTTGTCTTACAACATTACGTTTATTTGTTTTGTAGTAAACAACTAAATGCTAGTTATGTTATAACTACCAACATATTAATAAATAAAGTGTTAGTTTCTTGATTTTAGGCGTTACAGCTACTACGAGTATCATCTAATAGAAAATAATATAATTTCAAAATTCTTTAAAATGTAGACTTACGTAATAATTATCATAAACTCTTTTAATAAAAACATTTATCGGCAACCTCTTTAGTATCAGAGTACTAACCACGGCGCTACTGGCCATTTTTCATAAAAAACTGAAGAACGCCATTAAAGTTTTGTTTTTAATATATTATTTTTTTATCACGTTAATGGCAATACTAGCATTTTTTCGAGCTCTACCAGCTTGTGTTTTGGTTTTATTCTGTGATCAATACTTTTTGTTGGACTGTCCGAGTAGGAAACTTTTTTTGCATCCATCAGTCATGACAAATCCTTTATGTGATATACTTTCCACTTTTAGTTTTAATCGATGCAACCTTAATTAGTTGCTGTGGTTTCACCAGATTCAAAGTACCTTTAATAGAACATGCTTATTTTTTTTGAATAGCATAACACAATAACACACCAAATGTATTTTTACTGAAAGGCGCGCAGCGCCTGAAATTATAACAATCATATATGTAAATAGAGCTCTATCATTATCACGCCAGGCGTCTGAATGTATCTGAAACTCTACTTTTACAGTAAGATTTTAATTTTATTTTTAAAGAAAATTTGTGTATTGATAATCCGCCGTATATTCTGAGGGCAGCAGCAGTAGTAGTTCAACATTAAAAAATATTAAATATTTTTAATATTTTTATTATGTTGGTTATGTCTGAATGTCAAAATATTTTATTGTGTTTTAATAAGTAATACCTACCGTTTTCAAACTTTAGTCTTTTATTACTTTCTTTCAGTTGTAAATGTATTAAATGAAACGAGGGGTTTTCGAAAAAAGGGGTTTTTTCTGGCTCTACAATGAACTGGTACCATATATTATTTTTTATAACATCAATTCAGGATATTCACTTATTTACGAATATATTTTTTTCGATACATAGAAAACGAGAGTGACGGTATGACTAACATCCTATTTGTCGATCGTGTTTAGACCGCAATGGAAATATTTCAGCGGATTGTTGTGTTACAATGATTGGTCAATATTGAGAAGGCTTTATGTTTAATGCAAATGTTTAAGAGATATTTTAAAAAGTAGTCCTTTATTTAAAAAAACATCATCTTGCTGCGACTTGGGCAAATATAATTTTATCGATACGTAAGGATATATGTAACACTAGCTGACCCGCGCAACTTCGCTTGCGTCACAAAATTTTCCCCGTTTTTGTAACATTTTGCACTGGTACTCTGCTCCTATTGGTCGTAGCGTGATGATATATAGCCTAAAGCCTTCCTCGATAAATGTACTATCCAACACTGAAAGAATTTTTCAAATCGGACCAGTAGTTCTTGAGATTAGCGCGTTCAAACAAACAAACAAACAAACAAACTCTTCAGCTTTATAATATTATATAGTATATATAGTATAGTATAGAAGTATAGATTACCAGCATATTAACTTTTTGAATTTCAGACCAGAATAGCAAGAAATCTGTTATTTATTGTCTTGGTAGTCCAAATGAGCTCTTGTTACGACGTTTATGAAGAAATAAGAGATTTTTTTAAGATACGCTTCAGTGAAAAATGCTGGGCGTTATTTTTGTATGACAGATGCTGGGGTCATCTCCTGGAATAAGGCAGGAGTTAGGCCTTGCGTCCACTACGTTGCAAGGACATCAAATTTTTGACATTTCTAATTATGTTTACTATAGCAAAACTGTTATCAGTATCGTGCGCCGAAATAACAAACACTGACAGAAATTATTTTCATTCTAGTTTTATCAAATTATCAGTTTTATCTCGTTGATCAAACTTCCGTCAAATCGAAACGTTTGATGAAATTGTGTTATCTGATTAATCAGATCGTGTCCTCTCAATATTCCATTGTTTACAACTATTCTGAAGTACACCCACACTATGTATTAAAGGCAGTAAACTGCCCACTATGAACATTTTGTGTGTAGATATATATTTTAAAGGAACTCTTTTTTTATTTTTTTTTATATAGATAGATATATATATTTTTTCTGTTCTATAGTGGTAACATATTGGTCCCACCGTATAACTTGAGCACAAGTTACCGTAGTAGGCACCAAGCAGAACTTATCGGGAGATTAAAACACAGTCCTTGCTGTCCCGGCATTTTTTCTCAACTGGAGTTAAAAACGGTAACTGATTTGTTACCGTACCGATAGCTTCGTTGTTATATAAAAAAAAATATTTTCTGTATCTTGGGATACAAAAGCTGATGTTTTACTTTTCTTAGAATTTAAGGACTATACGATAGTCGTAACAACAAACATTCAATGAATGTGAAAAACTGTACTTTATAAATTTATTACAGGTACTCTGCTCCTGTTGGTTTAATCTACAATTTAGAAAAACAACCGTTTATTCTTCGTCGTAATTTCGGTTACTAAAGGTTGTCTCTATGTTAATAACCAGGAAATCTATTTCTATCATTCAAATTGTCAAATTAGCGCGGCATGAGTGTGTCGGGGAGTCCGTCCCACAAACGTGTACCGTGATATGTGTTCTAGCTAATAATTAGCGCCTCTGCACTCGCTAACAAATTGTCGCCATAGATAAAATCCCCTTGTACATACCTCTGATTCACTGTTTACCTTCTGTTATAAACTTGCCAGTTGTTCGACGAAATTACTATGTAGATTAAATACGAAGAAACTGAGGTGGGAGTTGTTTTATTAGGTAGTGGGTTCTGTCTACTTACTTTATACTACATCAATTTTTATATTATTTTTATCATCAAATCGAATTCTTATTACATCCATACTATATACTATAATATTATAAATGTGAACTAAACTACTGAACCAATTTGCAAGAAATTTGGTATGGAGATATTTTGATACCTGAATGACGCATTTCCATGGGAAAATTCAGGTGGCGGACGAAGTCGCGGGTAAAAGCTAGTAATATAATATGTTGCTAGGCTAAACATTTTCAAAGAAATAATGTAATTTGGTACAGTGCACACGATGGATACTGCCTTCGGACTGTCTCCATAGCCCGGCGGCGCTGCAGCAGCAGAGGTGTACGTTTGCAACGACCGTTTCTGAATCGAATGACTGGATCAGGCTATACGCTTTGCAGTTTTCAGTCTGGAGTTTTCTAAGCGCAATTTCTACATATTTATTACCCATAAAATAAATACTATCTTTACCAACTATACCATTCAGAATGGAAAGAATTTGACAGTTGTTCATACTTACAATCACATAGAATAAGCTAGTGACTCTTGTCTTCACCGAGTAGATTTTCGTAGCTAACTCTACAATAAATCGACTGTTGTCAAGCTTGATGTAACTAGATAAAGGAGATAGACTAATTATGCCTTTAGAATTAGTCATTATGAACTAAAACTTTACTATGCAACTATTGTTATCTTCAATGTTTTCAACATGACATCATGTTTGCCACAAGTGATTCAAAAGTAAGAGAAATTGTTTCATTTGTCCTTTGTCAGTTTGTCTTGGGATATAATATAAATGTCAACGAACTGACATAATGCATTCTTAAGATGTTGATTTCTTATTACTATAATAAATAGAGCAAATTCTTTGATAGTGAGAAATTGAGATAAGTTTTATGGGTAGAGGTCAAATGTAGACAATATGCTTGAAGTTCGCAAATTATTTTTCATACTTCAAGTAGTAGTTTTCTGAATAAGATTTATTAATCTAGATCTATGTAAAAAAATCCTACTTTTTGGTACTAGTTACTTACTTTAAAACAGGCACTGTTTTCTTAAATTCAGTATCTAGTGCACACAAACGTAAAACTTTTAAAAAAATGGTCTAAAATGTAATCAAATTACTTAGTACCTGAAAATATTGCAAGGAATAATTTATTCAACCACAAATCTCACAAGTTTTAGTTTAGTTGCTAACCGGACTGTCAAAACGCTAGGTTTTCCCCCATTACCCAGGTAACTCCGACAAGATGTCGGTCCTAATGTCAACTTTGTAGTGTCCTGCAGCGACCAGAGGCGTCTGTCAATAAACTTAATATTTAGTATAGATCTGCCATCGATGAACATTCACACCACGTTGATCTGTTGGCGTAATCGCTTCTATCTGAGGTTTCCAATATTATCTTGTGTTATCGGAAAATTGTTATATTTGGTTTAAATAAATATATTTAATTTAGTATTGTAGGAGTGAAAGTTAACGACTGAAATTATATTATTTAATAATAGTTATAATTATTCGACATTAAAATATATTGACAATCTATAAAAGACAATTACATTCCTACTAGACAACTACATTATAATAAGTGACTTCGTTTTGATGTGTCGATGTAGAAGAAACTTTCAGAGTGTGCTGCTTGTTTGTTTTGGGACTTTTAGTAAGTATTTATCTATAATTATTTCAGTAAAAATAAAACACTGTTGTAAGTTTACCTGATTGCTCTATCTTATAAATATAATAGTGAATAGTTCGGTTCGACAAGGCACTTTCAAAAAGCTAATTAGTAAGTAGTTTCCTTTCCTTTACTTTATTTTACCCCTGAAATAAAATATTCTACATATCTTCTAGTACAATAAATACCATTCTAAATCAAGGTTACACTTTAAATATAATCAGTAAGTCAGTTATCAAGTCAAATTACTTTAATTAGGTCACGAACCACCATCAATGACCATACAATCAATGATATAGATTACGACGTCTGCACTCGTCTTTACTAGTAGGTAGCTAGGTAGTGTAGGTACAGATAGTAAGTGTGAACCCGCCGTGTCTCGTAGCAAGTACGATCCACTTCTAATCGACCAATTCCAATATTGTTAATGACAGATAATACTGCACCGCTGATAATTATGGAGATAATTGTATTATCATGTGAGATGATTCACCCGGTCTGTTTGTCTGTAGTGCTGCTAAAGAATTTAGATATAGTCCGAAAATTCGTAGAGAGCCTTGAAATGCACGAAGGATATATGTACCTAGATTGTAATTAATAATTCTGTGTATTTGAAAAATTTAGTAGCTAATGTAGCTATATCAAACAGAGCACCGTTAACTGCATACAGGCCTGCTAGTCACTGATGTCCCCTATGTAGATTTTGTATATGTCCGCCAGGCGCAAACAATTCATATAAGGCTCTCTACTTAATTGTTGATTTAGGAAACGTAAGAACTTGAGTAGTAAATAAAGTATATCAGACCTTCGCAATGAAAAGCATAGACGCTCTATCAAGACCTCTCTATAAGTGCTCTACTCATGGAAATTTTAAGTGTTTGTTTTTGACATTATTTTGGGCCTGTCTCTAAGATTAAGCCACGCTTGCCGAGGTTGTTCTGTGGATGGGTGACAATCTCATACATATCGAGTTCCTCCGTGTGGGCCCCGGCTGTTATTTTCAAAGATCTTTGACGGTCGTTAACAGCAGTCAGAAGCTTGAAACTGAAGGGTATCGTATTATAAAAAAATGAAAATCTAAGTTAAATATTGGTGATGTTTTAAAGTTTTAAATCTGAATTCAGTCAAATAAGCAATTAATTAAACAGAGGCGACTAACTATTGCTCATATTCCTAAGCGGTCAAAGACTTACCAGGAACTAAGATAAGGAATAATTAACAGATAGACACAGAAGCAAACACTACCTTACACTTACACCGAGCGTAGAGTGTGAGTGTACAACTGTACACACTGTGCAATACTGTGCACCGAGTGCAAGGGCCTGATAACATTAATTTATTATATTTTTGTAATAAATCATCGCAAATACTAGTGACGAACAGTGAGTATTCCGACAATTTATTATTTGTTATGTTATTCATCCTTTATCTCAGTTTTAGCGAGGTTTTTATTTCCGTTGATTAAGGTAAATAAACAGAACTACATGTGAACTTGTCAATGCTTTTGACATTGTATAAAACAGGTGGTGATACATAGGAAAGTGTAGTGTATCTTAGATATTTAACACGTCGTGACGTTGAGGTGAAACGTGGTTTTTGTAAAGTCGTGCTGTAAATTGTAGAATATTTTCCTCATAAGTTGATAAATAGTGAAAGTCATGCCTTTTCCCGTACAACAAGATACTTCAGTGTTTCAGAATATGTTCGGTAAAATTGTGAGGAAACAGAGTGACAGGTAAATCTTTCAATTAATTTATACTACTGTAAATACCTTTAGTATTGTTTTATAATAAATACATCTAGTCCGGTTTATGGCAATAGGCTCACCTGCTATTTCATACACCTCTACAAGCATGTTTGTGTATGTTTTCAGTCATTTTGTAAGAGAAAAGTGTTAAAAAGCTCTTAAGTTACAATGTACGTTACACGTGTCTTCACTTACAAAGTAATAAGTTACATGCTTGAAGATGTCTAGCTTTATTATATCTCTACTTTAGATCTCTAATCTAATCTCTGAAGAATAAGACACGGACTTGTGATCGAGAGGTCGTAGATTGGAATCCCGCTCATTGCACTATCGACATAGTCACTACCTATTTACCTAGGTAAATAGTAGTGTATAATGTTACAATATGTATGTAACATAATCTAGCTTTTTTATGATGGTTCAGACTTAAGTAAAAAGAAGTAGTAATTGAAATAAATACGCAGATTGAAAGATGTTTTTAATCTAAAAACAGGTAGGTAGGTTAAGTGTTAATTCTACGAAAAGCCACAAATACCAATTTTGTGTGGTTTTCTGAATAACTTCGCAGTCCCTTGGCTACAAGTTCTTGTTTGCCATACTAACAAACTGTTAAACAATATTTTTGGGTAAAACTTGGTTTTTTATCAAACGTGTCTACACAACGTATTAACATGAATGACGTTATTTGTTCCGAAAAATATGCCGCCACATAGATCTACTTAATTTATAGATTTTTGAGATATTTGATAATCAGATACACTTTTCCCATGGATAACTTTTATTGATTACTTATTTTGACGTAACAACTGTTTTTTTCTATCATACAATTGTTTGACAAAATATCTTATTACCTAATTCTACGAATGACACAATTTACTATCTATTTCATATTGATATCTTTACTTTACATTTTACACGGTCTCAGTGGACTTTTCTTCAAATTTCTTAATACCTTCACTTCCGCGTCAGACCCCCAGACAGGAATTCAAAATGCCCCTTACAGAGCTGAAATCAGACGTATTCGTAAACCTAGACCTGACCTGACTTAACCTTGTTGATCATATTCCGCCGGATACTGGTTATAATGTCTTATTTAGGCGACCTTTCCTTACATTGTAACTACAGATAAATGCTGAAAAGATAGGCGATGAGGAAAATAGACGACATTGTAACGAAATTGCACTGCTTCCGTAATGTTACAGACTAATTAGAGAAAGAAAAACAAATGATACTCTATGATGTTAGAAGATAAACTGTAGCTCTATGCTTCGCCAAATAGTTTGCAGTTGTTTACTTTTTAAATTGGGATTTGATTGTCAATGCTCAAATCCGCATTTATTGTAAGTCATCTGAAAATCGAATTACAATGATACCGGAACTATCACATGTGTGTTAATATATCTATATTTAATCGTACAATATAATTTATTATGACGTCGGTAACACCAGTTTTCCTGTAGAGAAAAACTAGCAAAAACTAGAGTTGTTATCAACGCACGTGTCCTGAGGGCGAGAGACCTTCCCGTATAGATAAGATAGCCGGTGATGCTCAGTGGCTGCACTCTATACATAAGTACCCTTAGAAACAATGCTTTCACCCTTTACCTCACTGTCCCTAGTGTGAGAGAGAGCTGTGATTTTAATAAGAGACAGAGTAAGTCCGGGAGAAAGTTACTGCTCTTTTGCTATCTGTGTAAAGATACATTCACGTGATCACAAAGATGCAATTCTAATTACAATAATAAAAGTAATTATTATAAACAAAACAAAAGATTAGTTATTTACACGGAAAGATTTATTTGTTATTCAGTAAACAGGATCCATATCAATAATACTGGCAGTCTGGAAAGTGTAGCTCTTAAATAAAAAAAAGTGTAATACGACGCGGACGCGGGAAAACTTTTTTAGCATCGATATTTTATAAAATGTTTAATTTTAATTTATAAGTATCGTGCAAATAATTTAAAGTTTTAAATACTTAAAGTGTTAACAATAAATAAAGTGAATAATATGTGCTTCGGGAGGAAACCCGTCGGTTATTTACATGCCAATATGACCAAGAGGTTTGTTTTGATTTCTTACAATTTACATTTAATTCTGTATGAAAAGTTTCATGATAGTATTTATAAGTTTTATTTCAATTAAGTGCTTTATCCACTTAATTAAATAAGGAAAGTAGAAATATGTCTTTGTTACATAGTTGATTTCTTTGGTTTAGAAAAATAAAATTATTTTTTATGACCGACTCCCAAAATCACAATGTCATGTTATGTTATTAATTTATTTATCTTATCTCGGATTTAAGATTATATGACACTACGTAATGTTTATTTAGTATTAGTGCACTTGAGACAAAACAAACATGTTAAAATTTAAAGGTTATTAATTACGTCAAATACAATGAATAAGGAATTATAATGTTATGCTACACAAAGTCATAATGTACAAAATAAAATGAATTAATGCAGTGCTTACAACAAATTGTACAGCCGATTATTAGTTTAATGAAAAAAGTTTATACTAAGCCATTTAAACGGTTCCGTAGCCATATATTGAACAGAGCTACGACTTCAAGTAATCCAAGAGTTGAGCTCGAGCGAGATACCTTACTCTCATGTATAATAATATATTTGTCATCACACTCATCATTCACCAAACGATGACCACATAAGGCTGGTTTTTTCGAATCTCCCTAGGTACAACCTATCAAATCACATCGTGGATATGCTATCAGTGGGTCATCTCAAATTGAGTCATACAAGGATCTGCGAATGATCTCGAGTGATAGTAAAATTTTACTATATCAGACAGAGATAAAAAGACTAGACGTGTTTTATGATTCATATTTACAATGTAGACACATTTGTGTATATTTGCTTAGTTTTTTTTGCAAATATGAATTATTGTGAAATTAGGCATTAGCTACCCTGGCAGACTGTTTGCGACTGACCATTCAGTGTGCTTAAGTTGAAAAACTTGTTATATTTTGTGCGTGTCCACTAAGGTTTAATACATAATATCACGTCTTTTCCCATAGATAGACAGAGACCAAAGAACGCCACTTGGAACAATCCTCACAAACTTCATGTACCTCATTTAGTACCGCCAGTAACAAGTATTAACATTGAAATAGTTGAAATAAATCATTTTATCACGTAGGAAACATTGGAATTTTATAGTATGGTGTTGTAATTCTTAATAAAATTAACGAAGCTTCAGGTAGAGTCAGCATGTTTATTTCGTGCTAAACACTATACGTTACAAATGAATACTAAGAATAAAGCTAATTTAAGTTCCAACACCTATTTAACAACTATTTAATATTGAACAACATCTATAATCTATCTATGTGTCTAGTTCTAACGGAAATATTTTGTATCATGACACTCTTCCTTTACAGATTATCTTAGGATTTAGTGTGTTCTTATCAAAAACATCTGTTTACTCTCACAAATCTTGAAAGTGCCGCATAAATGTAATAAAAGCAAGCGACACAGAGATTAATCGACAGTACGTTAAATCATTTCACGATATACGTTCAAATAGCTAAGGCTGTTTTAGTGATCTCTTCATATTTATTTAAACATTAAAATGTGTGCCGAAGAATTGGAAAAGAAAATGTCAATCAAATCAAGGTGTGAAAATTATGTGATAAACAAGTATCAATCAATTAGTCATTGCTATTTTCTTTATTAACTTTAATTGCTATTTTACTTTCGGAAATGATACTGCAATCAATCAATGTTTTAATTATTATTTATAAGCTTCTGCCCGCGACTTGTTCCGTGTGATAAAACTTCGTACGTGTTACTCTCGGTTATAAATTATATGCGTCATCATCATTGGCTTTTATTCATCTATTGCAGATATGATTAAGATGGGGTCAGATTGAATTAGCGAATTTGGTGTGGCTCAATTATATGCGTACCAAACCTGAAAATTCGTTTGTGTAAAAGAGTAAAAAACATACATACATCCTCACAAACTTTCGCATTTATAATATTAGTAGATACAAATATCGTTGATACTAATGTGTTTTGAAATAGCCAACTCGTCATATTTTATTATATGTCGCGGGGATTAATTAAAAAAGATAAAATGCAGTTATTATCAGTACTTGGGTACCATTGACCGAGAAATCGTTTGATAACGCCCTGGAAATCAATGGTTTGATAAGATTTACGGCCCTTTGTATTAAGAAGGGCGCATATACGTTATCTAAGGTCATGTCTAACATCATGATAGACTGATTGTGAAATATTATTATGAATGTACCTGTTGATAATATATTTATGTAATACCTAAACTCTACCTAAAAATCGTTACAAAAATGACTACCTACGGCTTTCATATTTCTCTATATAATTTCTTTTTATGTTTACTTCTTGCATATTTGCTCATTCTTGCAGCTACAGTGTATGTATGTGTCTATAGCGTAAATCCCAAGCCTATAATTTCAAAGCGCTGCCCTTATTTCATGTACGGCTATTTTCCGTTTTCAAGGGTCGCTTATAAATATTTTCTTTGACTACAATACTGTATACAATAGATTAAAAAAACACACGATTTCTTTGAACCAATTACATACTGACCGTATTGTTACGTTGCGCAATATGCGGTTGTGTTTTGTTTCGAAAATCCCCGCAGTACAATAATCCTTACAATGAGAGTTTATCTTTCTGACCAAGCAATATTTCTGACTTAGGCTTGCCAATGTACAAAGTACCTATGTATATACTTACTTCAGTTAACTGTGGATTTTGAACTGAAACAGAAATCATGGTGCAACAAATAAGTAATGTAAATCGTTTATATCTATGATTGAGTAACATCGACCTTGTTTTTGAGATTATTTTGTGACTTTGTTCAAGCAGATAGCCATTGTTTTCATGGCATAATTGTAAGTAGTCTTCACTTATGGTGGCTGAAACATAAGAAAATATTAATATCTGTAGCAAACTTAAAAATAATTACAGTAATCTTTTGAATATGAGAGAAAGTCGTCACTCAGAATACGGGACACTGTATAGATATAGAAGCTTGTAAGATTGAGAGTGTCAATTAAACTAGTAAGTGGCTATTAAGATAACGTAATAAATAATATATTGTCCTGTTGTTGTTGTCTTCAGAGAAGTGAACATGCGTCATGTGATAATGGCCAACGTGGAGCCGGTGCAGGCCACCGTCATGGAGGCAGACCTGGAGGAGGCACTGCAGTTTGCAGGTCAGTATACTCTTCAGTTGTTTTTACGTCTATGCAAGATTTTTAGACTGGTACCTACAGAAAAAAATGACATGGGTTTATATGGACAATTCAGAGCGAGAGCGGTGTGTATACTAAACTAGTTAGAGCAAAAGTGTGTAAAAAGGTGGTTGTTGGTTCAGTTTCCGCATGGTACAAATATTTGTGTAATTCACAAATAGTTGTTTCGGGTCTGGTTGTACATTGTTTGCGTTGTTGTATATTTGTAAAAGTCCCCGCGATATAATAGCCATTCATAGTGCGGGAGTTGTCTTAGTATTTTAGAACAAAAAAAAACATTACCAATTAAATTTCCATCGATAACATTAAAATGACTGCTGATTGATAACTTAAAAAAATATATATTTTAAAATCACTGTTTTATCAAATGAAATTATTTCAAAAAGTTGCTAAAATTTTAATACATATTATAGAAGATTTGCATTGAAGAAAGTCTTAAGATACGACATTGTGCACTCATTATTGCTCGTGACTGTACCCCAATAAAATTAGTAAATGCGCGACATTTGGTAAACAAGATTCGTCTAGATGTAGATAAGGAGCGACATACATATTATGTCATAATTAGAATTAGCGTAAAGTGGATGTACTACATCCGCCGGCTAAGCCTTTAACTTGCTTACAAACACAGTACAATAATAATACTACTAAAACAACGCCGCAGAGTAAAGTGATGAGTAATCGTTTTGATAAATGGTTAATTTTGTACGAGTACTTTAACTACAAATGTTAAGTTTGTTATGGATTTCTTTCAAGCACAATTGTAGGATAAGGCTATTTAGGGAAATTTTTGTCATGTACTGACTTATTTATTTATATTTACGAACTTTAGTAAGCGAATGGATAGGGCATCAAGCCTTTGGATATGTCGTAGGTTCTTATTGTGTACTCATTACATTTTATAATTAACAATAGTAGTGATGAAATTGCGCTAGATTTTATATTTCCGAAAAAAAAAGCGAACTTAGGTAGCAAGTTAGCAACACACTAATGACTTTTTAAAGTTATCTGTGTATTAGAAATAATTATCATTTGCTTTAACGGCGAATGAAAACATCATGAGGAAAAAAAATTGTTTCGTTCATTTATTGAGGGCATGCAAAATCCCCCCCAACCAGCACTTGGCCAGCGTGGTGGACTCAAGGCCTAAGCCCTATATTGTACTCAAGGCCTAAGACCTCTATTAGATTTTGGGAGGAGACCTTTGTCCAGCAGTGGGACAGTAAAATGTTGTCGAAAACGTCTGTTATTCTTTTAAAGTATCCTTTGATAAATATGTATATCTACCGTTTGTCAAAATTAAACTTTAACGTGTCTTTTGGGAAAACAGCCCGTAATGAAAGCAATCAAAATAAAACCACAAGTCACCTATTCACAACTTGTAATACATTTTCCGCAGGCGCTGGTAAATATCAGTTCCTGCACTGCATCTTGATGCTGGCGACACTGCTCGCCGCCATCCTGGAGATGATCGGAGTAGCGTTCATCCTTCCTGCCGCGGCGTGCGACCTCGATGTACCTGACTCTCTTAAAGGAATACTAACTTCACTACCTAATATAGGTGAGTACAACAATCTGAAATACTGATGGTCTAATACAAAGGTAGATAGAACATATAAATTGGTCACTATGTACATAAATAGCAAACTTGGCAAAACACATTAAAATTTTGATTCTCTACTCATATCAGTCAACCGTTAACTTTGAGTAAAAGAGTAGACGAAAGGACCCGTTCAACACCTCTTCTACAAAATCTGTTAATGCTTTTTTTCTGTCTCGTTAGGTAGTTTCGAAAGAAAACATTTCTATTTATATTTACAGGGAAGCTTTATTAATATTAGGGGTCCGTAAATGTATGTTGATAGAATGGATACCTGTCATTCACTTCTATCTGCGTGATTGACATGACTCAGATAAAGGACAGCACTGTATTTTCATTATTGACAATGAATAATGTGCCTACAGATAACGTCAAACACTCTCTAGAAAGTTTCTTACGCGAGTTGAATAGGCGCTATGAAATAAAAACACAACGTTTAAATGGAATTGCACACACACACACAGTAGCAATACCACGATCGAAAAGTGTATTCATTAGTTATTATTATACACTTGAGCACTTAGAAAAGGCACTAAACTATTATTAATAAATATATTTCTACAATTCTTTAAATTCCAGGTGTAATCCTCACAGCACCGTTCTGGGGTAGAGCGGCCGACAATTTAGGCAGGAAGCCAGTACTGCTGGGCTCTCTAGCAGTATCAGGTGCTATGGCGTTCATCGCCGCCTTCATGCCAAACCTTGTTAGTTTCGCAGTATTTAAATTCGCTTGCTCTCTATTGTAAGTATGAGCGTTATCTTCAGTACCTTTTTACCTTAAATATTTTAGAAAATATAACCCTTTTTTTTTTTTTTAACTTTTAACCTAATTTTTTTATGGAGTAAAAATGAGTCCGTTGCTTTAGTCATGAGGCTGTCATATTTGTCACAATTTTGGCTGAGACGGTATAACGAAAGATGCTTACGTTTTTTCTATATGGTCTGTGTCTATTTTTACCAATGCTAGCGGACCCGACAGACGTTGCCCTGTCTTTGAGACTGCGATGGTAGCGCCGTCTGTTGAATTCAGTGTAAAACATTCCAAAATCAACAAACCACTAATAAATTAAAAATTAATTAAAAAACCATTGTCTAGCGGACAAAATTGTGAATCTAAACCATTCTCAGATCCCCTTGAACACACACAAAAAATTTCATCAAAATCGGTGTTCAGTGACATACACACTTACAGCTTAGAAGAATTATATATATGTTACTGTAAAAGCCCGAACGGTGGTAAATCCTAAGATTTTCCGGTATAACCTAAGATTTACCAACTCGCAATGGTAAAAGTCCAAACAATTATTTTATTTCGAACTTTTACCTATATTCACTTGATGATATCGAGATGTCGCCGGAGCCCCGCTTCGCGGGGCTCCTCCTACTGGGTGGTTAAAAAAAAATAACCACGAAGGCGAAGGTGGGAGCTTCGCTTCGCTCGCTCCCACCTTAGCCTTCTAACCTAACGTACCCATGTCGCTTTGCCCAAAACTCCTTCTTTATAACTATGTTACAGTATATAATTATACCGTGAAATAGTTATAAACATAGTTATGAAGGAGGATTTTTTTACATATCGTAACATAGTTTTTAAACTCTGGCTTGTTCGGACTTTTACTATTGAGAGTTGGTAAATCTTAGGTTTTACCGGAAAATCTTAGGATTTACCACAGTTCGGGCTTTTACAGTAACATATATAAGGATTTAAACACCAATGGTATTTTCAGCAACTTTAAAATTCGATTTAAATCACTTTAGTACTTAGACTTTATTGTACTAAAATCCTTGACTTTGTGCTAAAAGAAGACTATGATTAATAATTTCTTATTATGTTTCCAGTTTATCATGTCCGTCGTCGCTAGGGTACGCGTACACGTCCGAGATGTTGCCGCGTCATCGGCGCGACACCGCTGTACTCATCACTAACGGACTCATCAACGTACTCACTGTCTTCAGCCCCGGTAATATATGTCCTTGATTTCAAATTATTTCATCTAAATATGAAGATAACAATCATGGCAGTTTGATCAAAGCTAACTACTAAACACTATGCCAAAAACGGTAAAAAAATGTTTGTAGAAATTGTAGTACTCTGTAGAGTTGCACTTTGCATTACTATAAGATCAGGCGTTTCGAATTTACATACACACATAGTGGGTATATTTTAAAAAAATATATAGAGCAAAAATGTAGCTTTCAATTAAGCAAAAATGTAGCTTTTCAACAATCGAGTCAGACATTATATTTTAACTTAATAAAATAATGGTACAAAGGTCATTAAAAAAGTAGTGTTTTAATTTTTTTATATCCCTGGTTGTTCATTAAAACACGCCGCATTTTTACCCAGGGTTAGCGTGGCTGATCCTCTCCTACGACTGGCAATACGACTGGGGTGCAATAGACATGAGACCGTGGCGTCTCCTCACCGCGGTCTACTCCCTCCCACTCCTCATCACCGCGGTCCTCATGTTCACGGCCGATGAGAGTCCCAAGTTCCTCATGACGAGAGGCAAGGAGCAAGAGGCTCTGGAGGTCGTGAGGAGGATCTACAGCGTCAATAGTGGGATGCCTGAAGATACTTTTTGTGTAAGTGTTATCAAATCAAATCATTTATTTTTGCAGAAAGCACTGTTACAAGAGAAGAAAGAGCTCGTGGCTTAGTTTACAACAGCCGCACGGATCGATCTCTGAGGTTAAGCTACGCTTGCCGAGGTTGTTCCGTGGATGGGTGACCATCCTAAACATATCGAGTTTCTCCGTGTTTCGGAAGGCACGTTAAATTGTGGGTCCCGGCTGTCATTTTCGAAGATCTTTGACAGTCGTTAACAGTAGTCAGAAGCTTGAAAGTCTGACAACCAGTCTTACCGAAGGGTATCGTGTTAATACCTAAGTAACTGGGTTGTGGAGGTCAGATAGGCAGTCGCTCCTTGTAAAACACTGGTATTCAGCTGCATCCGGTGAGACTGGAAGCCGACTCCAACATAGTTTGGAACAAAGGCTAAGCGAATATATATACTGTTACAAAGATGTTATAGGTATACATAGTTTCAAGTGTTCCTACCATTGAGTGGCATGCAAAAGAGAATTGAAATAGCATTGTTATTAACTTATTACATATTACCTATGAAATACCATAATTTAAATAAATAATTAATTAAATTAAGCTAAAAGACAATAAATTCAGGCACTTATGTTAAGAAAATAATAATAATTAATGTCAAAAATAAATAGAAATAGCTAATTAAAAATTAAATGTCAAAGGATTATGAAAATTAAATAATGAATACCAAAATTAAATTTAAATGTCAAAGGAATGAATTATATTAGAATTTATCATTAAAATAATCATTTATAGTATAGTAACATTTTTGTTGTAAAAGGGCTTTAAATTTTTTCTTAAATAAGTTCAGATTCATTGCCTTTATCTCTTTAGGTATTTTATTATAGATTATAGGTGCCTTATGATAGATACTTTTATGCATCAGAGCAGTGTTACATTTGCTTAGACAAAGGCGGTAAACATCACACTGTTGTCTTGCCGAGTTGTCTGAATATTCATTTCTGAAGAGTAGAATTTTTCAAAGATGTAATAAATAATTAGACCCCTCTAAGTCATGGGGTCTCGGGGTCTTATATACATGAGATGATGAGAACATCGGTCTTCTTATTACTGCGGTCCTTATGTTCGCTGCTGATGAGAGCCTCAAGTACACTGGAGTCTGGAGTCTTACTAAGCAGAAAATTAGCCACCTGCTGTTATGGGTGTTCTTATTGCTTATGGTTAGCGCCTGCGCTAGTTTTGCAGCAAGTTTTATCACTTACGATAAGAAAATTATAATATGATTATATTAATATACTTCATATGGTAATATTTAACAATTTTGTGCTGCTAAATGGTCAGGGCCTGGAATGTTCGTTTGACCAGGTTGTGGTATACACAAACATTACTGCTGCTATAATAATAAAACTATATGTTACTATATGAATAATTCAAAATCATGATATTTTTTTTATTACAGGTAAAGTTCCTAAAGTCCCCGCACGAGACTGGTTCAGAGCGCAGTGGTTCAGGCTGCGAGCTGACGTCACCGCCGCAGCACTCCTCAGCACTGTCGCTACTGATGCCGCCACATCTCAAGTGGTTCGCGCTCACCGGAGTGCTCATGTTCGGAGTCTTCTCATTGTAAGTACATATAGGTATTTAGTTAGTTAGATATAGTTGATACAGTCTCCCCACGAGACTGGTTCAGAGCGCAGTGGTTCAGGGTGTGAGCTGACGTCACCGCCGCAGCACTCGTCAGCACTGTCGCTACTGATGCCGCCACATCTCAAGTGGTTCGCGCTCACCGGAGTGCTCATGTTCGGAGTCTTCTCATTGTAAGTACATATAGGTATTTAGTTAGTTAGATATAGTTGATACAGTCTCCCCACGAGACTGGTTCAGAGCGCAGTGGTTCAGGGTGTGAGCTGACGTCACCGCCGCAGCACTCGTCAGCACTGTCGCTACTGATGCCGCCACATCTCAAGTGGTTCGCGCTCACCGGAGTGCTCATGTTCGGAGTCTTCTCATTGTAAGTACATATAGGTATTTAGTTAGTTAGATATAGTTGATACAGTCTCCCCACGAGACTGGTTCAGAGCGCAGTGGTTCAGGGTGTGAGCTGACGTCACCGCCGCAGCACTCTTCAGCACTGTCGCTACTGATGCCGCCACATCTCAAGTGGTTCGCGCTCACCGGAGTGCTCATGTTCGGAGTCTTCTCATTGTAAGTACATATAGGTATTTAGTTAGTTAGATATAGTTGATACAGTCTCCCCACGAGACTGGTTCAGAGCGCAGTGGTTCAGGGTGTGAGCTGACGTCACCGCCGCAGCACTCGTCAGCACTGTCGCTACTGATGCCGCCACATCTCAAGTGGTTCGCTCTCACCGGAGTGCTCATGTTCGGAGTCTTCTCATTGTAAGTACATATAGGTATTTAGTTAGTTAGATATAGTTGATACAGTCTCCCCACGAGACTGGTTCAGAGCGCAGTGGTTCAGGGTGTGAGCTGACGTCACCGCCGCAGCACTCTTCAGCACTGTCGCTACTGATGCCGCCACATCTCAAGTGGTTCGCTCTCACCGGAGTGCTCATGTTCGGAGTCTTCTCATTGTAAGTACATATAGGTATTTAGTTAGTTAGATATAGTTGATACAGTCTCCCCACGAGACTGGTTCAGAGCGCAGTGGTTCAGGGTGTGAGCTGACGTCACCGCCGCAGCACTCTTCAGCACTGTCGCTACTGATGCCGCCACATCTCAAGTGGTTCGCTCTCACCAGAGTGCTCATGTTCGGAGTCTTCTCATTGTAAGTACATATAGGTATTTAGTTAGTTAGATATAGTTGATACAGTCTCCCCACGAGACTGGTTCAGAGCGCAGTGGTTCAGGGTGTGAGCTGACGTCACCGCCGCAGCACTCTTCAGCACTGTCGCTACTGATGCCGCCACATCTCAAGTGGTTCGCTCTCACCGGAGTGCTCATGTTCGGAGTCTTCTCATTGTAAGTACATATAGGTATTTAGTTAGTTAGATATAGTTGATACAGTCTCCCCACGAGACTGGTTCAGAGCGCAGTGGTTCAGGGTGTGAGCTGACGTCACCGCCGCAGCACTCTTCAGCACTGTCGCTACTGATGCCGCCACATCTCAAGTGGTTCGCTCTCACTGGAGTGCTCATGTTCGGAGTCTTCTCATTGTAAGTACATATAGATATTTACTTAGGTAAAGTTGATACAGTCTCCTCACGAGACTGGTTCAGAGCGCAGTGGTTCAGGGTGTGAGCTGACGTCACCGCCGCAGCACTCGTCAGCACTGTCGCTACTGATGCCGCCACATCTCAAGTGGTTCGCTCTCACCGGAGTGCTCATGTTCGGAGTCTTCTCATTGTAAGTACATATAGGTATTTAGTTAGTTAGATATAGTTGATACAGTCTCCCCACGAGACTGGTTCAGAGCGCAGTGGTTCAGGGTGTGAGCTGACGTCACCGCCGCAGCACTCTTCAGCACTGTCGCTACTGATGCCGCCACATCTCAAGTGGTTCGCTCTCACCAGAGTGCTCATGTTCGGAGTCTTCTCATTGTAAGTACATATAGGTATAGTAAACTCCGTCGAGGTATAGGTATAGTCCATCAAGAAATATCTTAAATTTTAATAAACCCTTGTGGTAGTGGTATATGTTGACACCTCCCACGCAAGAGGTCGCAGGTTCGAACCCGAGGCAACAGACCAATGACTTTTCGAAGTTATGTGTGTATTAGAAATAATTATCACATGCTTTAACGGTGAAGGAAATCATAGTGATAAAACCCTGCATGCCTAAAATTTGTCCGCAACCCGCACTTGGCCAGCGGGTGGAATCGGCCTAACCCCTCCCTTGTTTGGGAGGAGACCCTTGCCAAGCATTAGGACATTCATGGGAAAGAAAATGCCTTTTCAAAAATGCTGGTTTTAATGAGAAAGGGAATCGTCGTGATAACCTGGTATATCTGGTGTCTGATAGTTGTTCATATAGTTCTTGAAAGATGTAAAGTCCCCAACAGTTACCTGACCAGCGTGTGGGATTATATTTTCATAGTGGTAATTAGTATGTATGTTTTCAGTTTGAACGGTTTGTTCCTGTTCGCGCCGGACACCATCAACAAGGTGATGAGCCACCCCTCCAGTACTGGCACCGTCTGTGAACTTATACTCAGTCATGACAACTCGGTAAGTTTGCTCATTCACTTGGTTTACAAGTACGTCATGAAATTCTAAGTAATTAGTAATGATGAATGATCCGTGCGGTAAAGAAGATTTCTTATCTCATTCTCCCCATAAATTAAATGCCTACGTTCCTTCAGATTGTTGGTGTTAGGAAAAGTCTACCGCATATACCATGTTATCAAACTCCGAATTATCTTTGAGAATTTTAGAGTCCTATAGAATTATCTTCGAAATGGGTATTATACCCGAGATTTTGTAATCGTTTTATGAGCTTTATCCAATATCTATAAAACCAAGAAGCTACCAAATAAAATCGATTAATACATAATTTTAATATTTCTACATTTAAACATATCTAAATATGTCATCAAAGTACTATAATTATCAGTTATCAGTCTAATTTTCACTCGTCTCGCCTCACGTTGACTATCACACAGATTATTTACTTTACTGTACAAACAGTGAACAGTTGCCACAGTTGATGCGGCACAATGTTGGGAAAACCCGAAACTGTCGTGTAAATAATGTAGAGCACACGACACACGGCACACGTGCTTTGTGCAACAGATAATGCTGTTTGTGTGAGCTTTGTCATGCAAATGCATGCTGATGACCCGATGAAAAACGTGCATCCGTTGATTGTTTAATGCAGTTGCAGTGTTAATACTTTTTTTTATCGTAGCGTTCTCTACGACCTTTATTAAAAAAATCGTAGTATATCTTTTTCGCGCAGTCTTTTTTTATTATCTTAAACTAAACGAGGATTAAGGGTTTGTGTTTAGGTAGAGTTGAAAACATGCGTAGAAGAAATGTCTGTTTGTGTCAAAAGCAATCCTAGTTTCGTTAACTTTTCGTTTTATAACCACAGTAGCGCGATTTTCCACTGCCGGCAAATAAGAACTCGCGAGAATCATGAGTTTGACATTTAACATGAATAGATTCTGATTTGATGTTGAAAATGTAACTCAAAAAGTAAAATTAAGTAGTTTCTACGGCTAGTTGGCTGTCGGTAGGGACCGCTAATCAGATTTTACATACAAAAATTTAGGATACATTACCGGTTGTTGATAGTCAACCGTTCAGAAAATCGCCTTAAAGTTACATACGAATCATGCAGAAAATACTGAACCTATATCCTCTCGTCTCCCTAGACGTTAGCCGGCGAGTGCGTGGACGCGATGTCTCACCAGACGTTCTACATCATGGTGGTGACGACGCTGGTGTACGGCGTGCTCGTCACCGCCGCCAGCATGAGCCCGCTCTCCAAGAAGACGCTGCTCGTCGCCATGTTCATTGTTGTGGGCATCGGCTGTCTTATCGCTGGATTGACTACTAACAGGTATTATAATTACTAGTGTTTACCCTCTTTTTAGAAGTTTTTTACACACATTTAGGGAAAATCTTTCTATCTGAGCACATACATATAATGTCAAGAAGAATTTTTTTCGACTTTAGACTAGGAAACTGAGAGTTTGATTTCCGCAGGCCATATATGATCAAGTTTACTGAAGTAGTTTGCAATAAATTTGACTACTAATCTTGGCGATATTTGGTGTCAAGTAGTAAGTTCATATCCACTGCAAATTTGATTGTACTCATTTTGCTAGTTTATTATCTTGTTATCAACAATAATGCTTCAGTTTTAGTATTGTTCAGTAGATGTCACTACTTACTTATCCTCATATTCAAATAGATCTTTATGTATTCAGACATTTTCTGCTGACGCTTTTTTCAAAAAAAAATCTTGGTGTCATTTTCATTCCAATGCTGATCATATTCGATGTTAACAGAATCGTAGCGGGTATCGCGATGTCATCTCTACAGATCACAGCGCTGGGTATCGGACCTCTGACTGCATACGTCGTGCATCTCTTTCCCACCAGTCTCAGGTAAGATCCTACTAATAATCTCTGTATTCCGTGTTAAACTTGAATACAGATTTCGGTTATCCTTATGTCTGAAATAAAGCAGTTGACGCTTAATAGAAATGAGTTAGTAAGTTAGGTAAAAATTTCACAATATTTTTGTGTTAAGGGAATTAATAAACAATTTACGAATTTTCCTGTCACTTATTATTTATTTCTTAGGTATATTATTATATTTCCTAGCACTTACCTTGTAGTGAAAAACGTTATACTTTATGATCATTATAAATCTTTGAATCCAAAGTATTAAACGTATTAGATAGAACTTTCATGTACACAAAATCCAACTTTTTATTACGTCCTTACTCCGTTATCTTATACGAATAAGGAAAATAATTTTGCTTTTCACAAATAATTGCAGTTAGGAAAGTCCCTGCAACAAAAGTTGATAAAAAGCAAGACATACATACTTTAACGAATTTGCACTAAAACATACACACTTTTTCACTCATATTGAAACTGTACTCAAAATAAAATAAAACAAAACAACGTTGGAATGCTGCCAGCATTAGACGAAGACGCATAGGGCACTCTCCCTTTCTTTTCCTTTTTTTTGTTTTAGATTTTGTATATATAGTAATTTGTAAATATTCTTATGTAAATAATAATTTTACCGTTTAAAAATTGATTGAATATGACAAAACAGTTCAAAACACTATACTACTAATCAGAGCTATGACGACGTTTATTAGTAAAAGCTTTATTTGCCAAAGTCCACTATAATTATGTCAAATAGGTACGATAATATAATTAATATGGTAGCCTAATGAGTGTAAATAGTTACACGATTACAAACGGTACCGTGTGAAGTGTCCGCACGTGCTAATCATTGTCAAATATTAGATAACATCGGTAACTTTCAAAGAAAATAAATAAATACAAATATTACTTATTTATTTACTATTCGTATAGTATCAATAATAATAAAGACTTCGGACCGGTGATAGACTGTGTAAAGAGCAAAAATTGCTAATGGCTGAGGAAAAATTCTCTATCGTTGTTGTACGTACACTTTTATTGTTTTCTTAATTATTAGATTACTTCTGTTGCTGGGAACTTAACGAGTAATGTAAAGAGTACGAGACGTAAACAAATATGTTCCGAATTTTGTGTACTGACCAACTAATGGACAATACGAACGTTATCTTACGCACGTAGACTTCAAATATGTTCAGAAAAATAATCGCTACTAGGCGCCTACTACAATTCAATGTAAACAAAATTTCTCACAAAATTTCTGTTGATTTTTACCTTTATTTTATTCCGGCTATGTTTGAATAGAATTTGAATATTCTAAACCTACTAATAATTCACGAAAGTGCGAATCCAAGAATTTATTTAGGCACGTGTAAGATATCGAACATTGAAATTGTAACGAAACTTTGGATTACCAAACATAGTAGGCATACCTATATTACGACTTGCCTTCGATTCAATACTATTGTACCTTTGAACATCGATAAGTTAAATTTACAGCATCATAAATCAGTTTTACAAGATACGAACTATTTCTAATAACTTCAAATCTATTGCGTTTTAATGAAAACCATTGATCGGTCGCTAACCTTCCCCTAAAAAAACATGTGATAAACATGAATTGGAATATATCTCTTTTATGAATAACACACAATAAATTAAATAATAATATCATTGTGTTAAAAATATCATACAGCTACGCGTGGGGTAATTATCTGATTACAAGAAACTGATCTAATCATTGGTTGAATTTCAAAGATTTGCCGAATAACAAGGATGTAAAGATTGTGTACAAAGCTATCTTCTTAAGCTGTTAACATATCGATGTAAAATAATTCTTAACGTAATTCGCATTCTTCCATATAACAGTCAAAGGAAAATTTTAGACAAAATCTCTCTGTTTTAATGTCAAGGGCAATAAACTATAACTAATGTTACTTAGTGTTCAGTGAACACTCAGCAATAAATCTCTCAATTTCTAACGGAACATTCTTGAAAGTTATTGATTGATAAAAATAACATAAAACTAGGCCGAGTTTTCGCATTGTCTAATCAGGCAAAAGATTCAAAGTAATTGCGTAGTAGCGAGCCTAAAATCCACAAGTCATGGAAAAGTTGGTGAGACAATAAAGATTACCAATATACCAGTGAAATGTAATCAACGCATGTTTCGTCGCATGTTGGGAACTAATATAATCATTCACGTATCTTTACAACGTTGGAAAGGATTATGCTGTTGTTAGGAAACCCTCTACACTGAGGAAAATATTTATTTTGTTTCATAAGGTTTATTTTGTTAAGTTTATAACAAACAACACGGAGAACCTTTTACAGAAGTTAATCTGGAAATACGATTACGTAATACTAGTAAAGCTTTAGAACTTTCTCTACTGATATTTCTAGGTTAAAATAATAAATAACATTTTGAAACACACCTTATAAAACATATTTTGATAGCAAAATACTCTTGGAAGTTGAAAATAAAGTGAATAAAGAATCTTTAAATGTATTACTTACGGTAGTCACACGTGTAAATACATAAAAGCCGTCTTCTCTTTCTTATGATGATTTATGGTAGAAAAAATATATAATATGAGCTACGATCGCTACATACTTTTTGTTCTGAGTATCGATATAAGTATTATGTTTCTCGCCGTATACAGAATAATCACAGCTGTACGGCAGTCTACACAATTATAAACAGATATGCAACAAACCTGATTCAACAATCAGCAAAAATCCTGCAAACGAACCAAAATCAATGTTATTTTCCACATTCTATATCGTTAGTTCATATACACATAGCCTAATGACCTATACCCGCTAAACCGTTCCACCCCCACAAATTAACAGATAAGTGCAATCATTGATGCAATACATACATGTATTGAAACATGAGTGGGTACGTACATTGTATGATATAGTACATATATGATATAGTGACCCCCCGCGATGTCATATCACTGCACGTAAATATCAGCTGAGTATCATGAGCCGAGCTGTGCTGCGATTATAAGTAATCTGACGGTTTTATCTCGAGTTTATGGACCTGGCTTTGATGCTTACACACCTCTTTTGGCACTTTTAGGCTGTTTCGCTATATCTATAAGCGATAAAGGATCTCGAATCTGCACACGATTTAAGTTTCAATCGCAGTTTACTACTTAGTAATTTTTTATTTCGATGTGTTACTAAAAAGTACCTAATTCTGCTGCTCCAGGTGTGTGGGTTAGGAACTCTTCTTCAGGTTACTTATATAGTTGTCGTTATATGCTAAATTAAGTACAATTAGGTACTAATCTATTAAGATATGGTTCTTAAAAATCAAAAGTCAAATCTATTTTTCAAACCCGTAGTTTTTTATTGGTTAATGTTATATACATTTATGTTTATCGAGTTATAGAAACTTTATCAAGCTAACTTATTCAACAGGGGTACAGCAGTGGGTGCAGTACTGATGTTGGGCCGAGTAGGCTCCGTGGTGGGCGCTAACGCGGCAGGCGTCTCCCTCAACGCGGCCTGCATGGTCACCTTCTATGCCTTCGCTCTTCTAGTCTTTAGTAAGTATCTATTTTATGTTAAATCTTATAACTTTGGCTTCTTCGATAACAAGTAGAATAACTCCTAAGGTTTGTATAGACATAATGCTTCTTAATTTAAGGAATACAAGACTCCAACCGGCAATAACCCTTGCCCAGCTGACCTTACTGAAGGCTTCTATTTAAGGAGGAGGCACTTTGTCCAATGATATTTATTTAATAATGGCCAAGAAAAAACAATTATGAACGCAAAAAAATGTACTTACATTTATTTTGTTTCGTGTTATCATACTGTTTATAATATCAAAGGGTCTTTTAGAACAAAACAACATTACTTACTACGCCTCGATATATGCGCAGTTGCACGGTAGGCATTCAGCTGCGTTACCCTCAAGGTCTGTCGTTCCTTATTTATTTATATATTAATAGAAAGGTCTCAGCTAATCGCCGAGATAACGGTAAATAACATTATTATACAACACATCACGTGTTACAACATAGGATGTAGTGATGTAAGAAGAAACGGATATCAAGGCTAAGTATACCTATTATCTATATCCTCGTGTTAGCAGATAACTATATGACATCTTGGTTGAACCCGTGGTATACAATAAGTTATAGACAATCGGTAGACATGGGTGATTAGTGTTGTATGGGTCAATGGCAAGCTCGCATATGACCCGCTAGTTTACTTACAGTTCGTATTAACTCCCTGAAATCGTACTGTAATCTAAAATTACATAGGTACCTACACACTTTCGCGTAAATAAAGTGTTATACAAAATCAAAACCAACTCGCATTTCCAAAGATTGACGCTTTAAAAATATAACTTTCATAATTTGCTTTATAATTTTGTTCCAGTAATTGATTTTTGTCTTTATGAAAATTTTATAAACAACAATGATCATTAATATGATTTAAGGAGCATAGAGGTACTAAGCAATATTTGCATACAACTGGGAAACATAGTCTATATTATTTATCAGATTATAACATTAATCACTTTGTTTTGCCAGTCTGTGAAAACAACATGACTAATCGTCGCAGATGTAGAGAAAGAACACCAATTAAAAATATTTACTTCATTCGATGAACGCACTACACAATTATAAACAAAACATATTTAAATAGGTAAACGATTCGGCATGTTGTTGAACTTTCTTAAATTATCAGTATGTAGACTGCAGTGGTTATCTTTTAAATAAGTACATCTATGCAGTTCATGACATGTGTTTTGTTAATATTATTGTTCTTTAGTTGTATCAAGATTTTAATATTTTATTATCATGTGTACAAGCCGCGATAGTTTAGACAACGTTAAGTATTAACTGCTAGGAAAACAGTATACATATTTTTTGTTTTATATTTTCTCATAAATTGCGTAATTTGATCTTTCAACAATAGATTACGTTTAAGAACGCCGCTCAACCGACTACAAGATTTTTTTGTTTTCGTCTAAGGGAAAGTTTCTTATCCATAAATAAAGTTACGTTATTATCTTGACTCCATAAAATTGGATATTTTTAAATGTTAAAGCATTCGATAGGTTAATATGGACATATTAAATAGCGGAACAAAGAAAGTAAAACATATCATAAGTAGATCATACTTTGTTTACATGATTCTTGATAAAGATCTAGTTTAGAAAACACATCATTTACGCACAATCACAGCAAATGTTAATAAACATAACAGAAGAATCATAATTTATGAGTCTTATTGTAAAAATATACACACATTAATAACTCCGCCGGATCTCAAACTCTCATATAAAAGTACTGTACCGATTTATATGACATAAAAATTTTAAAGAGAAGATTTAAAGATTGCTTTGTTTCTTTTAAACGTTCCGTGGAAGCGAAACTGCGGTCAAAAGCCAGTAATTTATATTTTAATCTCGTACAACTATTAGCGTTATCATACGGTTGTAAAATTTGATAACAGCCTCCTGGTGTTTTTATGTTCATGTTATTATCTCATATCTGTTACCACGCTGATCTGAACATGCTATATTTATTTATAGCTTAATTATATCGTATATTTAAAGCTTATCATGAGTGCTTGCACGCGTGAGTCGAAATATTTTTGGCCGGATTTCTTTTTATCTGTAATTTCCTTGCACGAATATTAAAAATATTCAATGTTCCATGACAAATTCAAAATACGGGTAGCAGTAACTGCTTATGAAGAATGAACAAGTGTTTATATTGTAGTGAATCTCCTCTATTGTTTATCAACGTAACCGGCACGCGGGTGCATCTCTATTGTTTCTCAACGTAACCGGTGTGCCGGTACATCTCTAGTTCTCACTCACTCACTCTCACTCACTCTCACTCACTCTCCTACGCCGCGCGCGCTTCTTGAGTTTTAGAGGTTATATGTGATACGAATAAGAGAGTCAGATTACTCAGATTGTCGCCTCACTTAACTAGTCATAGTAAATAAATATAATTGGACAACTCATTAGTTTATGTGTATTGTGTATTGTCCTCCTCTTCAATATGGCACATATTACCTACAGAATTAAAGCCTAGCCTTCAAGTTCTTATATATTCGTACCTTATTCAAAACTATTGTATTTTTTAAGTTTAACATATGAGGTGAATTTACTCTTGCGTGCGATATTTGCGTTTAAATATGTAGAAAAACGATTAGAACTAATTATATCTCGTAGTCGCTTTACGTTTCACAATTTGCTGACTTTGCATATCATCAATCTACGTGTATTAATTTAAATACGTGATGATAATAATCCCAACCTATCTGCCATTGTGCATTATCATTAATCTAGTAAACAATTCTGGTCTACTACCCTTCTTTAGCACTAATATATCTGACTACCTTTTTATCTTTCGACGAAAATTCATCGTCATCAATGCATACCCTCAAAGAGATAGCCACAGACGTGATGGCGTGTGAAATCATATCTTCAGTATCTAAGTAGTTTAATTACCATTATTACTTTCTTATCCAACATTTGAGCAGCTGTAATCTGCCGCCGATTGTCACGTTTTTACTGTCAAATTGCATTATACGTCGTAAATTATAGCATGCACCTGTTCTTTCAGGTTTAATGCACAGAGATTTACAATTAAACATCACTATGAAAGCGGCCAACCATCTGCGATTAGGGTTTTTATCTTGCCCTGTGAAATTTACGAAGATATTTTTTAAGCATAATATTGTGTCTGCCCCTCTTGCCCGCATTAGGAAATTGAAACTAAGCCCAAGATATGTAGATAATAACTAAAAATATCTAGAAAAATGTGTCTATATAATCTAACAATAATTTAAAAATGTTTCGTCTTCTCGGATCTACGGAAGGCCACACTAAGGCAAGAAACGTAATGCATATATCAACTCGTGAAAACTTCAAATAACTTTCACATTTTCTCCCCACGTACCGGACCTACCTTCACAAGTGAAATGAACTTAGTTTCACCTTGTGAGTCGTAAAACTTTACAGCAGATAGTATCGGTATCCATGATAACGGCGACAGTGAACTTGTGTCAATATACACAAGAATACACGTGCTATAAACCACTGTGTTGTAAAAATTATAGTAAAGTCAACAGACTTACAAGTGATCTATGAGCATAGAGTTAGGTACCAACTTCCTGGAATTAATGATAGATTAAATTGTAAATTAGCCCGTGTCCGTAAGTGTGACGGCGAAAACATCATCTCAGATTTAATTGTTAAGAATTACTATTTTAAAGTTTACCTTGCGTGACCCTCAAATATACTAAGGCAAAAACTGTATTCAGTAATAATCTTAATATATACCTAGAATGTTTTAAACATGCATAATAGCAATGCTACAATCAAATACGTTATAATAATGATATCACACTGCAGTCAGACCACCTAGTTAAACACTAAATTCTAACGAAAACAAACCGAAGCCACGCGTTTTAGTTCTGTGATACCGCAATATTATACGCGTTGATATATGACGCAAATACTTTAAACGAATGAACATAATATTTGCAATATAATTGATAGATTTTGACAAAAGGGGTTTAAGATTATCTCGACAATCGTTGAATGGCAATATTAAATCTTAGTAGTGCCTAAAAACTTAGTAGAGAGCCATCAGTGACCCATAGGTTTATGCGGCTAATCGTGCTCTTTTTGATACAGGTACTTTATTTGGGTAATCCACAAAATTATTATCAATAGGGGCCGCTCGCGACTTCGTCCGCGTGGAAGCTCTTTCCGTGTAAATTCCGATCCCTCGGAAACTCCGGGATAAAAAGTAGCCTATGTGTCATTCTGGGTCTTCAGCTATCTGTATACCATTTCATCGTAATCGGTTCAGTAGTATTTGCGTGAAAGAGTAACAAACTACCATAGGTTCTCACAAACTTACGCATTTATAATATTAGTAGGATTAGTAAGATATTGTCTAGGCTCTGTTAAATTGTAGGACTTTTTAAATCATGTAATGATTGAAATTGCCCAAAATAAACATGTTTATATTTAATGCATATTCTTTTGTCCACAGTATGCGCAGCTCTCAGCTTCCTTCTACCGCCGGACCACGTGTCGAAGAACGATTCAGTGTCGGAGAGCTGATAGTTAGGAACCTAGGATTAACACTGTGCTGTCTACTAGTTGTGTAAATATTATTTGTACATTATTACTTTTATAATTAAATATTTTATAAGAATAAACTCGTTTTATTTATCTGGCCAGTGATAAAACCCCACATTCTCTTTAGCGAGTTTCTATACTCTATTTGAACTTTCTATACTCCTAATGGGCGGCCTTCAAAATTTACGATTCGATGGTTCGCCACCTTGCAGGGAAATTGAGGGATTTTACGAGTATAATTATGTTATATAAGTTCAATGTTGTGCTGCAATTTGGACAGACAAAGTGGCATGTTGGCAAACATGTTGGCTATGCCGTTTTAAAATCACAATGACCTATATTTAAAAATTAATTATAATATACTTATTTTTCCAATTTAATTGAAGCCACAAAGCTTTAATGAAATTATAATAATCAGGACAGAAAAGCAGGACAACAAAACTAGTTCGCAAATGATAAACATATCTGACTGCACTTTGTACAGCTGTGGTGAACTAAAACATGAATCATAGTTAACTGTTCTAAACGAATAAAAACAAAAGTCCGTAATTATTTTTGTTAAGTTTATACAATTATTATAGTCTGTTGTCTACGACGGCAAAGACGAGTAGTGAGGTGCTTATTGCCGTGAAATAAATAAGGTAAGTATTCAGAACCTGTGTAGAGTCACTTTTTAAGATTAAGACATTAGCTAGTTTAAAAAAAATATATGTTGTTTAATTATTATTGCTTAGAAACTTTTTAACCTAAGGAAAATAATTAAAAGTATCTTTGTGATTAGTGGTTATCTTTGCCCTCTAGAGCGAGTTTTACAATTTATTTAAACAAATTTATGAACTTTACAACATCTTGTAAGAGTATTTTCCTCAAATGAAATACTTAAGTTTTATTTTTCAGAAAACATTATACGTTAGCAACTATGTATATATGTAGTGTGTAAACCTTTAGCTCGAATTTTACAATTTATGCAGATTAAAGAACTTTGTGTCGTTCAAAGTTTATTATTTAAGTTTATTCTTATAATTTTCCTCGAATAAATTAACGTAATTTTATCAGAAAGCATTAGACGTTAGCAACTAGAGCAACTAATCGCATTGGTAATACTAATTTATGAGCCTCAAGACTTAGTTATGCTCTGTCAACATGATTGATATTGGTTATTTTATCTTATATTTAGTGGAAATAAAACAAACCTGTACACTACAGTAACCGGCGGTCCCGTATAACAAGATGTACTAGGAACGCACCAAATGGCATCCTTAGATCTTTGCCTACTAAAAAGGTAAATAAATCTAGCTTTATTTCATCGTTGTAAAGAAAAAACATTGAAGATGATGAAATGTTGTATCGCATGATATAAATATTTATAGCCCTAGATAAATAAATTTCACCGCATAAAGTGATTATATCATGTTATCTTAAGCCTATGAATGAAACTAATAAAATGTTTAATTTATAGTGTGTTATTTTTACTTTAAAGTGATTTTTTTTATTTTAGGTGTTGTTTTTCTTATTATAACAGTGTCTGAATGTATTTAAGTCTTCCCGGATACATTTTAGATTAACTTATGAAAGTTTCTTTCTTTATCATGATTAACGACGATTTTTTATACTATTTTTTAAAAGTTAAGACCTTTGGCCAGGCCGAAAATTATATTATCATATTTACGCAATAATTGTAACGTTACGAAATTATATTTAGTATCTACCTGTTATCGGTTATTGTCTTATATCATTTCATTAACAAAGTTAATTAATCATGTGAAATATTACGTTTATACTACGAGTATAATCAGGTGATGTCACGTTGTTTGTCCGAAACCCTTTAATGACTTTGCCCTATCTTTGCTGATATCCGTTTTCGTGAAATATTTTTGACTTAAATTAATCCTCTATTAAATTATAAATAGTGTTGGTATCAGAATGATAAGCAGTTTCCAGCTGTTTACTAGATAGTGATGCGGTCACCAGTTTTATTTGTGACGCTAATTAATATTTCCGCTGAGGAAAAACAACGTATGGACACGCTATGCTCCCCTCGTGCAAAGATTACACTAATCTTTGCACAAAAGATTTGTGATAATGCACCTGTTGCTTAGGTCATTTAATGATACCTATCTGTTTCAAAACCATATCAAGCTTAAATATTATTGAATGTGGAGTCTACTTATTCACTAACATTGAGGGTTAAACTGTCACACATTATCGAAATTCGATGCTTTTACGAAACAGAAGGTGTGACAATAAGTCTTGCTTATCTCTAATAATAAAATTATTAAATTTGAATTCCAGCTCGCACTTCTATCTTCATTCGTACTACACTGTCATTGCACAGTGATAATGAAATATTAATTATAGGTACAGCAACAGATGCGATTATATGATAAGGAGAAAACACAAAAATAAATTATTTATACGTAGCTGTGGAGCTGATGACAATCTGACATCAAGATATAGGTAAATGACCGAATGTGCAGCGATAATGATTTTGTCTAGAAAGTTCTAGATCATAAACAGATAATGCAGAAATATTGCTGGCATGAATCTGAATAAGGAAAAAGCTCTCAAAAACAGATTAAAGGTTAACAAAACAATACGTACATTACATTATCATAATATGGAAGCCTAAGTGTCGTGCAAAGATTTGCATGTTTTGTGTTTTAAAAACCAAAATTCCCAGCGAATTAGAAGCTATTAGCGTAATTACTTATCTTACATTAAAATATTCGTAAAATATCATGAAAGAAAAGGTAACAGCCAAAACAATCATAAACAAACACAAATATGTTCAATAAACAATACGTAATCATATTTTGCATTGAAAACAAACACATTAGGCCTCATTAGCGTAAAAGTAACAACAAAGAAATTTGATTTAGATAATGAGGCAGGGACATAGGAACACGGGCATTATATAAGTTAAAACCAGACGTTGATCGTGACCCCAAGTTCATAGCTAAGATAGAGCCCTCCCGCGGTCCACTATCACGACGAGATGTGTATAGTATATACTGCTTGAGTTAAAACTAATCAGTTATATATAATGCCTGTGAGTAGTGAGAGCGGAAGCCATAAACTATTCGAAGTCTGCATCGCGTTTTTAAAAGTAAGTGGATGATTTGTATGAAATATAATGTTGATGTGTTCAAGTGAAATACGGTTATGTGTGTTATTTTTTGAGAATAATCAGTGTGGAAGTTTCGAGATGATAACGCGGGTTAATCATCTCTTTGTGTCTATTTAAAGATCTTTATGTTTTACTGACAATTAAAAAGATGGGAAGAGTTCTAGGATCTATAAGTTTTCTATGAATAAATTTTCTCTACAATGTCTACGATGAGAATGTGTCTAGGTATTATATGATAGTTTTCATTTACCTGGAAATTATTAAACAGCGGCTTGAAATATCTTTTCGTTAATCGAAAGATACCTATGCTTTTATTGAACGTCAAAAATTAAAATATATTTTCTATATTTGCTACGATCTGTTTTTCTAATGCCACGTATGAACTTGTACCTCGAAACGTCCACGAGCTGTGATAACAACGCGTTCAGAATTACCGATAAACGCCGCTATTGTCTTTAATAAGACGAGTATTAACTTAAGTAAATAAATAGAACTCTCAAAAAAACATTTTTCTCACGATCGTTATGGCTTAATTTGTTTAGCTTTTACAAACAGTAAAGTAGCTAATAGCTGTTAACACTAATGGTTTTTAAAGTTGTGGATTATACCTACTCGTACTATGATAATATTGGTTAATGTGTGATCCATTAAATTACTCTAGATAATAATAATAAATCCATTATTAAACTAGTGACAAAAAGGGGAATGTGAAAATATGTGATTTTAAAGTTTTTAATAAAGTAATAGGCATTATAGATACGTGTTGTGTCATGTCAAAGTTTAAAAGCAGATTTTAATAATCTTTAAACATTACAAATACTTTGAGGATTGTTTAAAAACATGCTATTTATATACTCAGCTACAACTAAATACTACTTATTGATGACATTATTTTAGCTTATACATAACTTTAAACTAAGTAATTCTGCGTAAAGTCAAATCTTAATTTATATAACATACCTAACTTTATGACACAATCTGATAAGAAATGACAAAAAAAATGGTGTTTCTTATGTTGTAGACCATACTGACATTACACTGACATAATATTTATACTATTCAGTGATAGAAGACTTCTGTCAGTGTATATGTTACTGTAAAACCCCGAACTGTGAATGACCCTAAGATTTACCAATTAAATGGTAGTAAAAGTTCGAAATAAAAGAATGATCGGACTTTTACCAATGAGAGTTGGTAAATCTTAGGTTTTACCGGAAAATTTTAGGATTTACCACAGTTCGGGCTTTTACAGTAACATATACACAGATAGTAGCTTTATTAAGATTAAGAAACTTTAGCTTTCGAGGACATTTATCTAAAACCTTTAAAACATACCCCCTTAATAAACATAATATCCAAATCTTTCACCAATAACCCTTGAAGTCGCGAAGTGACGTATAAGTTCACACACGTACTCGTCGGGAGTGCGTTATCTACGCGCGATACTCACCGAATATAACGGCTCGGCTGCGTCCAAATTGTTCAGTGTTATGTTCAGTGTCCTAGTATGAACAGTTACGTGCATACTATATAGATAGAACAACACCTTTTGTGTATAGGTAAGTGCTGATCAAATAAGTTTCGTGGAAAAATAAAAAAAGAAAATTCTAAATTTTTTTTTTCTATATTTCAAGTAAGTTAGGTTTTGGACTATTTAAGAATATGTTTTAAATAAATGAAAAGGCAACCAATACTACATATTTTAAAAAAAATTAAGAAAACAATTTATTTTTTTTTAATTTTCTAAACTTCTATAATTTCTTTTTACAATCGCAGCAAGCTCACTTAAAGCTCAGAAAGAGATATAATAACTACTACGGCTAACAGAACTTATTTTTTATCGCTAATAATCCTTAAAGAAAACATAGACAGAAATTAAAAGAAAAATGATATCTTAATCATTATTAAATGAGACGGATGGTGCAGTGGTTAAAGTAATCGGTAGGCCTCTCCGTAGATATGTGCGCCTTGAGAGTGTGTTATAACTTTACATACACATTTTCCATAACCATAATTCGTGAAATCTTAAAAGTAATTGATAGAAGACTTCTAGTAACAAGTAAAACTATTGCGAAGATTCAGTTAAATAATAAAATGACAATCTAATAGATACTGAAATTAGAACACGCTCTACAATTCAATGATATATTTAATTCACTATGTGCAATGTGTGTTAAAGGTTTAGGCAGACCAAACAAACTGTTTGTGGCTCACTGACATACAGCTCATACTTATATTTTAACGTAATTTAAACAAGAGGAGCTTAAGATCTCTTTTGACAAAAACTTACAATAGGGTTGACTAAAAAAATAACTAATTGCTTAATCTAAAGCTTGAGATGTTAGCTATTGACTAACATGAATTCATCAAAAAAATGTCTCAGATCCGTGTCTCTATAAAGAGATTTCCTAAGAAATATTCCTAAATTACGATAAAATTTAAAATTACTGCAATAAATATCTAAATGCTAGAGCCAACTAATAAATCAGTAGCAGTTTTTCTGCAAACGCACAGCTAATTCTTAGTTCTCAAGTAATCTCTACGTAATAATGTTTACCTCATAGGAGTCGGTGTAATAAACAGTAATGATACAGATATCATATTGTAAGCACGACGCTGAGCATCTCGATCATCTTGCATCATCTCCACAACACATCTCAAATACATTTTTATCATTATGTAAGCGAAATAAATTATCAAGTCGTGTGTAATTTTCATAATTTTTACATCGTTATTGACTCGTGGTAAGGTTCACTCATAAATCAGAGTCGAACAATAAGCGTTAATCCATACTAATATTATAAATGCGAAAGTAACTCTGCCTGTCTGTCTGTTACTTAATCACGCCTAAACTACTGAACCAATTTGCATGAAATTTGGTATGGAAATATTTTAATAACCGAAAATGGACATAGGCTACTTTATCCCGGGAAAATGACGGGAAAATTCAGGTGACGTCGAAGTCGGGAGTAAAAGCTAGTATATAAGAAGGCAAAATAATATAATCTGTAGGAAATTGGTAGAAAATAGTTTAAATTAAAATCTGTATTAATAAACTGGTGTCAAATTGGAGGCACGGCTTTGGAAACCCGTTTGACATACGGAAAAGGTACTTAAAACTATGTTTCCAAGTAGATACCAGTTTGTTAACAAGAATGTAAGCTTTAAAACTATTTTCTACAAATCTGCCGAGATTACTCCGGTGTAACAGCCGGTGTCGCTATAATACCACTCCCTTCGATTCTGATATCTTCTTTATATTTTAACTGTCATGCAATCTCTACCCATCTATTGCACCTTTTATTTCATTGTTTCATTCCACCCTACTGTTAGAGTAGGGTCTATCTAATATAAGTATAATAATATCTGCATTTATTTCTAATCTCGTCCGTGGGAAATTTGCGATACCCTAGATTTTATTTAAAATAGAATCTAGACACTAAAATGTTTTGTGAGTTATGGAGTCTTTGAAGTTATGTGGCGGGCGTTCTCTAAATATTTACTATTTACTTGCAAGCCCTATTGGTATGTTTACAAACAAACGGGTTATTTATTATAAATAGCAGATATGACTAACAAGGTTTCACAAATTTTCCCAACTTTTCTATGTCAACGAGCCTATATACTTACAACAGTCGCGACCCCTGCGTTGTGTTAATTATAAACAATTAATATTAACTAAACAAAGAACTATTATATGTACTATTATTCTGTAACTTGAATTCCTTTACTACAAGCCAATCTTTTTATTAATACGAGGAACATTTAAGATTTAGAAATGTAAATCTAAATTATTTTCGTAAAAGCTGTGTAAAGGTAATTTCAATATAATAATGCAAACATAAATAACTAGATAACAAACAAAGAAGGAGTAACAAACATAATAATTATTGTTAGTGAGAGTTTTTTGTTTTATGCAAAAATAGTTAAGGTCCTAGCGCACTTCCTTGAGGGACACCCATAACAACGTTCCCTAGAACAACGCGTAGTAAATACAAATCATTTACGTTTTTGCGTTGTATAAAAGTTTTGAAGGCGTTCAAACACCTTTGACTTTGCTAAATACAGATAGCAACTATAAAATACAACAACATGTCATTATCTCAAAAGCATATATGTAATCTACAGACCCACTATTCTATAAGAAGGATGGAATAGAAAGAGTATCTGTCTATTCAACAGCCTCAAATAAAAGCCTATGCGATAAGTAAGGATATGTATACAGTGAATTCTATTTAACCTTGACATAAACAGATGTTATGTGCCCTACAGTCGTTCTATGATAAAACAGTGTTTACCTGCTCCGGTCAAACGTGATGCAATCACTACGTTACGTACCTATTTATAATAACACTCATTATTATTTATATGTACAGACATATGCATCATTTGTTTTCACACTTATATTGTTGAATAAAGTAGATTTATTATCGAAGCTTTGAAACTTTCGCGTTGTGTTATAATAGTGTAAAGCAGTGGGCCTGCGACCCGGCCAGTGTAAGCTGCGCCGAAACGTCAGGCATTACAAGGTAAAATTAGCTTGTTCGTGTTAGTTCCTCTTTTCTTTTATATAATATACTTTTGTATATTAAATCTTACCGTGAATTAAAGAAGCGAATCTTAAAGCTCACTTTAAAAAAATGCATAAAATAGGTTTACGAAAATAGAAGAGCATTTTCAATTAATTTAAGGCATAGGTTATTCTTGTGTCTTGTAAATTTCTACCTTCAGTTAAGGTTTTTAGTTTACCAAAATAAGTGTACCCAACAGAGCATCTGTCAAAGACTACTTCACTTTTTCTCAAATAAAGTTTCAAATCTGAAGATGAGATAATTCTATCACTGATATCTGCTTCATATTTAACTGGAAAGACAGGCCTACTAATTAAGCTTTTTTTTTCTTTGTCTTAATAGACTTGCCATAGCAACCCCCCAATCGGCCTTCTTCAAGCCTTTAATCCATTTATCGGATGTTACTTACTTTAATTCTACAATAATGTACGTTGATAACACTATCAGGACATATTCTGATATGTTTTATTACTCATCCGGGACGTACATTTGATTGAAATTTAATGTCGATTAGCAAGAAATGTTAATCGATATTAAAAATAACAAATCACGTTGATAATATGACGACAAATTTGGGTCGTTGATTGAAATCAGATTTCATGTCTGCTATCTCAATTTTCGCACCTTCTAGTACGGATTTTAATTGACTTAATCATGTATTATTAACTTGTACTTAATCAACGTCTTGATCAGCTGGCGCCCTTGTTAATTAACACAGAAGTGTCATCGCTCTATTCAAGATTATCGTAGCAAGTGCAAGTCAACGACAGTTGCAGCCAAAGAAAAAAGGTCGTAGACTTTAGTGATTCCATGTATTTTTGCTTCGTTATCACTTTAGTCACAAACTCACAATTCATATTATAATGTAACGGGTCTTAAATGCGTGCCTGTGACCACGGGCGATGCAATTTAACCGAAACGTCGGGCAAAATAAGGTATGCCAAAATTCAATTCTTAATCGCATTGAAGACCCGTTACATATTAATATTATGTGTAATCGTTTGTCACTATTATTATTTAAGCCATTGGTCATTTTGCCAGACATTTAACAGGCGACTGATGATTCATCAGGTTGAATACTTTTGAAACCCCTTAAGTGATTATAGAACTCACCGCCTCTAGCAACACTATTGACCCCTGTCGTACGCATCTATAAATAATCCATTTAATTAATAAATTATTTTAATACCATATCAAGACATCTCAAGATATGTTACAATGTAGTCAATATGACATTCGATGTCTTTCACTCGTCTCTGTTGCGTAGGTCAGGACATTTACGACCACTGTAGAACGTTATGTCAGAACCAGCACCTACAATGTTACTACGTCATGTCTATCACGTAATCTAGGAGATAAACTTTAAAAGGAAACAATATAAACGCAGAAATAACATATTTACGAAGTTAAAGCTGCGCACAGGGTATGCGACTTACACCCACTCTTTTAGACTAATTCCTTCATTTCAAACTGAAAGCTGCAGAAACATAGTTTAACATAAGTTCTTTAATAACAAAAATGAATTAAAACATCACTAATTTTGTAAAAGCGGACAATTTATAAAATATTTCAGCTCGTAGAATTAGTAATATCTCGCACTTAGCCAGTGTGGTTTTTGACTAAAAGCTTAACCTTCCTTTGCCGATTGCAGACCCAACATTGCAAGTCTCTAATAAAGAATTAAGTTCTAAATCGGTTATTTTACTGATGTTTACAACTCTCATATGCTGTTCGGGTGGGATATCGTCTCTTTGCGTAGCCATACTGTACTTTCTTTGCTGTCTTACTTTATCATTTCTTTCAGTAATTCAGTTTTATGTATTATTAACGCAGTTGATGCAATAATGTACGTTACATAATCAACTACATAGTAACACATTTCCTTAAAAGATTAATTACCTAATCTCAAGTTAAATATGTGCATGAATGTTGTAATTTTTAATCAGATGACTGATTACTTTGATAAATCTGTAATTACTAGTGTAACCACTCAATTTTATTATAACGGAAAATATTGGTATATGAGTAGTATGCACCCTATGCCTAGTAACATATGCACTGAAGTAAATACAACTTGGAATATACCGGAATAAATTTTAAAAACTGTGTATAATTTCAAATGTAGCATTCGCGTAAACATGATTGGTATATAGTAGGCTTTTCTAGATGTTGTTCATTTTCTAAGTAACTACAAATCAAATGTTTTTTTTATCGTTTAATCCCTTTAGCCTTATTATTATCTACATTTATCTAAGAAAGTAATTCACGCCCAAAAATACAATACCACTGAAAGCGTTATCCTAAATTTTCTAGTCTTAGAAGTAGTAGCCCTACATATAAAGAAAATTAATTCGCGATTGTAGTTTTTTATCTAATACCTTATCGACTTTGACCATGGCATTTTATTAATGTATTTGTATTTAAACGGACTTATTTCGAAGTAATTACGCGAGTGAAATTTAAAAGTGTTTGTAGAAATTATGACGAAATAATAGCTATACTAATCGAAGTTTGTTAGGTTTTTAAAACAATATTTTTGCGCACGGTAAAAATTATCCATATTATCTGATAATTACATCGGTGAATCTGCCTGAAAGGACATAGAATACCTACTTCGAATAGTCATGATAACGGCTTCCTTTAGTCAACGAAATATTTTACGCAATGCTCTAAATTATATTTGCGTTTAACTACCTACTTATTCATCACTTTTCATCAAAACATGATAAGACTTTGCTAGTGATTAGATTTGCTTTGAAATACTGTAATAAGTTCATTGATATATATGCTTTCAATCGTCATTTACCAATTGCCAGGCTTTTACCATGAATCCCGTTTCAATGTCTTAATGACTCAAATTACCTGCTTTTATAGGTCTTTTTTTCTGCAATTTCTGTTGCACTATCTCTACTTTTTTCCATAATTTTAATGACTAACGTATCTTTATTAACTTCTATAACATTTTCAACTATTCTACCGTGCGTAAATTTAACCCAAAATTAACCTTCAAAATCAAATAATACAGTCGTGTCCGTGACAAATTTCTATAGCGTTACAATTTCTAGGTGTCGAGTTTAACAACGTAAAGATGGCTGACAAATATGCATATAACTTTGTGCCAGACAAAGAGGTAAAAATAAACGTTGAAGCAAAAAATAACTGCTATAATATTGCACCTGCTTTAACTACTACTGATATCCGTTTCGTTTTTAGGTTATTATTGTTTGTGAGCGTTTGTTAGAATTAGTAATAAAAAAAAAACACTTATGCTTCTCTCGCTTATGTTCTGATTTCGTCGAAGTTGTCTTGTCGAAACAAATTGTCGGATGACCACTTTATATTACAGACAATATGAGAGCTTTCTTAATAATACACGCTAATTAAAACTGTGTCATGCAACATACTACTTATACCATGTTTACCACTGCTTTAAATAGTTTTTTGATGTTGGAAGTTTTGAAGTTCGTATAGCTCTGCTGTTTTTTATGTATCATAGTAAAAACTGACCACATTATAACCATAAATTACGTATTTTATTTTTTTCTAAACCTAAGCTAACTTAGTACTTAAAGTTCGTATAGACTCAGTTCGAATTTAGAAAACAAATCAACTATAAAGCGTCCTGTTTAATTACAATCTATTCTAAATCCAATATGACATTCATTGCTTCTTATTTACAGGTTCTCGAGTCTCATACGACAGTGAACGGCGCAATGGACAAATCAAGCGGGAAAAATGAAAAAACGGCTGCGTCGTTGGACGAAGCGATGTTGTTATCTGGTAAGTGACGTCCTAATGACGAATATTCACAGCTATCTTAACAAAAATAGCAAATAATTACGTTCTCCTAGTATTTTTCCGCAACAAACGTGGCTTTTAAGACAATATAAGTGCTAAAATAATGTTTTTTCGTCTGTTTAATGATAAGTGTTATCCAATTAAGATTGGAGGCGTTGTTGATAGTAGACCACACCTATTAAGATCTCGTGATGTGTTTATCTTATGACAGTACCCAACATTTCACATGTTTGACTAGGAATTAACTCTAAATTTCGTCGTTCTAACTGTTGAGTAAGGGCACATTTACATAACGATACGTTTGACAAATCTGCCATATGATGACTTATATAAATGTATGAGCAAGGCCCAAAACTGCTTAAGGGAAGGTTCATATCTGACGAAACATGCGTCGCATATTATCGGTCGCGTAACGCCAGAACAGACAAATGTATAGAAAAACACTTGACCGTTCACAATCAACCGATGATGCGTCGTTGCGAATCCCATACTCTTTAGGCGCCCGACGCATCTTCCGTCAGATGTGAACCGTCCCTTACTTGCAATTCCTGGAAAATTTACAAAAGTAATGAATTACTTCATGAAGTCTTGTTTATTTATATGTAAATGGTTCAAGTATAAATACTAGATTGAATCTGTTCTAACAAGGGCTTCAATGTAGTGTAACACATTAGTTATCTTAACTGCTGATGTTATTGAGTGCGTGTGAACCGGGGTGTGTACATAGATCTATCTTAGTTTTGTTATGTAGAACTTATTTCAATCACTTTATTGTTGGGAAAATAGTAATTAATGATCGTTATAGTTGATTCTTTATAGATTTTAATTCAAGAATGACATTCTAAACCGGCTAGGATCACATTTTTTTCCGTTTTAGAAGATTGAACTTGATGTGGTTAGTTTAGTTGCATTTCGGAGGCATTGATAAAATCTAAAGGTTTTTGCACCGTAGGATAAAAAAAGATATTATTAGTATATTATGAGTAGATTTCTCATTAATTGTTGGAAAAAGTTCACCAATATAGCTCAATAACAAAAATGAAAATTGTAATGAGGATTTAAGATTAAACAATGACGTAATATCACAAACAATTTTAATTAGAAATAAAAATAAACTTCTTGGTATCCACGCCAATTACCATTAGGACTTAAACACTCCAAGTCTGGAACAATTTAGTTCATTAACTAACACAATGGAAATTAAGAGAACTGTTTTGTTCTGTCAACACGCAATTGAACAATTAATAACGCTGATTAACTAGACGTCTAAAAATATTTATGATTTTTAGTTATTTACTAGCTGACCCGCGCAACTTCGTTTGCGTCACATAAGAGAATGGGTCATAATTTTCCCCGTTTTTGTAATATTTTTTACTGGTACTCTGCTACTATTGGTCGTAGCGTGAAGATATATAGCCTATAGCCTTCCTCAATAAATGGGCTATCTAACACTAAAAGAATTTTTCAAATCGGACCAGTAGTTCCTGAGATTAGCGCGTTCAAACAAACAAACACACAATCAAACAATCAAACAAACAAACAAACTCTTCAGCTTTATAATATTAGTATAGATCATTCCATGAACTTTTTCATCAACTTTTTATTATGTGTTATAGACCGAAACAATTCGCTGTAATATTATTATTACGTATGGATAGGCAACACGTTGGTCCATCATTATTATTTTTATTTTTTATTCTGTACGAAACGCAATGCAAATTTCCTCGAAGCATGTAACTTATAATCAATTATGTATATATAGAAGTAACTTTGTGAAGGAATAGCCTGGTCTATTGACACACATGATCTCAAAGCAGTACGATCTATATAGATATCGTAGAATTGGGTCAGGCATTCTATACCATTGACACTTATTATAGAGCAAGGAACTGACTCACAAAGATAATAATTTCATTATGATGTAACAGCACAGCTGCAATTATGCGTTGTAACTACTGTACATATTGTAATTAGGTATCTTAGACTGATTATGTGAGCACTAGGATCATAAATTGTGGAAAAATTTAAAAGACATTATTTCGTAGCGGATTTGTTTGTTTCGTAGCACATTGTTTCAATTTCGTAGCATTCGTCGAGGTTAACGTAGCATTTCTATTTGCACCGTAGCACACCTTGCTACGTCAATACATGTTTGTGTTTCAACGCATCTTGATTTGTTCAAATCGTGGCAATATCATGAATTAAACTCTGTAAAGAGGAAATTGTGCTATCACATTCAGTTTTATTCAAGGTAAATTCCGAAATCTATATATTGATAAACTTATTGCCTATTCAGATTTGATTGTACGTCAATGCAGTGCCTTTGAGTAATAAAATAAATGATTTTATTATAGTAAGATAACCTACGTTATAACAATATTGTTATTTTTTACTTATCTGCGAGAAACGAACTAATAACCTAGCGTGACTTTATTCACGGATGAATTGCGAAGGTGAAAGTCTTATGACTGGACCAATATAATTAAGAACAAAGAAAATTGCACGTAATATTAATTAAAGACAAGACAAAGGTAACCTTTTTTCTCGTTGGTACAAAGCCTAATGTCATGGGAACAATTCCTAGAACAAAATGGTTTTGTATTAATTTTTCATAGATCGTGTTTGAAAAATATCAAATTTTTAAAATAGCGCTTTGTATTGACTAATAACAAATTATTTGAAGGCTTAGAAAAAATAAAATAAGAACTACACACAATGACATGTTGTCGCGAAATTTTAATTGAAATACATTTCTAATAAACAATTTTGCAAGTAATAAACATAATAATCCGTGCTCAATATGAAGTGAGATAGCGACGACCCGTCACTATCGTAACGACACAAATCTGCAATAATTATACCATTATCTGATAGTTAACCTCCTGTCAAATCATGCCTCCTCTAGTATTGAAGGCGTGATAACTTTATCAACATAGTTTTGGTTTCTTTTAACAAAATAACCGGAATAAGGATACCTTGAGCTAAGAACTCTTTTGCAAATCAACGAATCCACCAACAGACTTGAAATGAGTATTTTCAATGCCTTAATATTTGATCATGACAAAAGTCCCGATTTAAGGATACCTTGAGCTACAAAGATTTTTACAAATCTAGGAACAGACCTGAAATTAGTATTTTTAATGCACTAATAATTGATTTATGTAAAAATAGAATTATATTAAATACATTTACATTTGGTTTTTAAAGCGAATCAGGCAAACTACCAAAGTCCGAGCGGCAGGATTCTAAGGACCATTACATATTTTCCTTTTTAACATTGCTACTGAAAAGCATTAAAATATATACTTTTATTATATTCGTTTGTTTATTCGTTTTTATTGCCCATATTTTAACGTTATCGCGAACGTTGTTTTTCAGGTTTTCCCCCCTATATGTAAGTCTTAACATTGTATTATGTCATGCGCTGAATACAGTTCAATTTAAACAGTCGTGAATCAATTAAGTCAATCAAGACGTAGGAATTCTCACAGCAATTCTGAAACTAAGTAATAAAGCTCTATGATAAACTGTTTTTGCAGAATCTTGTTAATCAACTTGTACAATTGTACATAAGTACAACCACTTATGTTTTTATTAGCTCTCAGAATTCTTCATCATTCAGTATCATTGTCAACAAATGCTACTAAAAAAATATTCTTTCTTGATTAACCAGTCGTTTATTTTTGACCTACTTTATTTCAGTCTCGTTAAATATTATTTCTATATACTACTTCTAATTTTCGGTAACACGTGTTTTCTAAAAAAATATTATCACTGTTTACTTAAGTATCACGTTTTACAGAAACATTATAATAAATTATAAATTATTTTTCTTCGCAAATATTGTTTAAAGGTAAACTGGTAACGCGTTGTACCAACAGCTTACGTAATTAGGGAAGCCCCAGCGAGATGAACATCAAGATAAGATTCATTGTGTACATTAGAGTTATGTTATAATATTATTATAATGTAAGTGTCGTATAATATGAACGATAACAGTATCTTCGTTAGATCTTGAAGAAAGTGACGTTGTTATGGAAATACTTTACCTTTACACTAATTCATAATCAGACATAACTTCTCACTGGTTGCAGCTGAATACCATTTTTATGTGGAGCGACTGCTTACCGGACCTTTAAACAACTTGTTATATTAAAATTAAAATTTTACAGAAAAGAAAATAAACACCTAACGGATAATGGCAATAAAAAGTTGAAGAGTTCAAATTCAAACAATATGCAAAATGCCCTTGTTTAACACAAACACAATCAAAATATTGAAATTAAAACCAGCTACATCCAAAATACCAATTGAAAGTCTCTACTTCATTTTAATGGACTCCTACGAATACATCATTCTTTCTGTCACAAATCTATCTTTACCTGCGATATCCAAAACAACCGATTATGCTTTGAAATCTATTACATAAATATCTTAAACTGAATTATTAACCTAAATCTTCATTTGTGTGCAGGTTTCGGCATCTACAACGTGCTGCACATGTTGATGTCGGGCGTGATCCTGATGGGCATGATCATGCAGAGTTTAGCGCTCGGCTACATCCTGCCGGCCGCGCAGTGCGACCTCGAGCTCACGCTGCAGCAGCAGGGCTGGATCTCCGCTATACCGTTCTTGGGTAAACAACCTTTATTTACTAAACGGCTGACTCTCTTAAAGGTCTCTCCACGCGCGATTGCAACCAGCGCCGAAACGTTAAGCATTTTAAGGTAAAGTGCGTGTTCGCGTCAATTCCCATATTCTGTTATACATGAATGGTTGTTCCTTATTGATACTACGCATTTTCGAAATTCTGGGGAATAGTTTTTCTCCCAATGTTATCAAAAGGAAAGCTAATTTTATCGAAATTTTAGCTCATTCTAATTTCATAGAATAAGTGGAAGTTTCGAACTTGATAAGAAAAGGACTCACCAAATTAAAGCTTTTACAATTTTTGTCATCATCTTTTATAATCATCGTTACAGTATTCTATAATAATCTCTTCTTCTTCTCGTTTCCAGCGATCATCCTAACCTCTTACTTCTGGGGTTGGCTGGCGGACACACAAGGCAGGAGACCTGTCATGTTGTTCTCTATGCTGATCTCCGCTATACTCTCCGCGTTCGCCAGCTTCGCACCGGAAGTCGTCTCCTTCGGGATACTGGTGTTCTTCTCGGCTGTGTTGTAAGTATCTATAAAAGACTCTCGTTAATTGTCTACGGATCATTTATCTAGTCTTAGTAAAAATAATATTGGCGATCGATATTTTGCCACAGCCATTATACACCAAGCGACATATAGGAAGTTGTTTCTCGTGCCATGAATGACACCCATTGCCGTAGTATGATAATGATACTTTGATTTGCTTCAAATGCTAGTTTGACAGTCTACCAAAATAAAAAAAAATATATATTGTCAAAATTCCAAACTTTACTATTCTTTTAAAATATAGTTAAATACCTTATTGTAACCATGTTTAAAATCTTTTTCAGCATGGCCGGATCATCAGCTGTGGCATACACATACTTGGGAGAGTTCAACAACCTCCGTCACAGAGACAAGATGGTTGCCTTCGGATCTTCCTTCGTTGGAATTGGAACCGTCATTCTGCCATGTAAGTCAGTCCAAAAAGGACTCTAATATTGTAAAACTACTCTAATATAGAATATTGATGAAATAATGTACTACGAAATAAAATCTTAATTTTAGTTTGTCCCACTCGAGTACATAAAAGAACTAAACATCAAACTTTTGCTCTAACAATATAACTAGGCGTTAACGATAACAAATATTAACTCACTAGAGGTCACCCGCGTGGAAACCTAAAAAAGTAGCTTATATGTTATGCTGGGTCTTCAGCTACCTACGAGTATATACCAAATTTCATCGTAATCGGTTCCATAGCATTGGCGTGAAAGTGTAACAAACATCCATACATATACTTATTTCTGATTTCCTTTTTATAGGTGTATCCTGGTTAATTCTGCCCCTTGACTTCGCCTACGATATCCCGTTCCTGGGTATCGCATACCGTCCCTGGAGACTCCTCGTGGTGGCGTGCGCGATTCCTTTCGCCGTCGGCACCGTGATGCTGATGTTTGCCCCGGAAAGTCCCAAGTATCTGTTCGCGATTGGTCATCATGAGGTCGCTTTGGATGTTGTCAAGAAGATGTATGCTAGGAACTCGAAGCAACCTGCTGAAAGCTTCCCTGTGAGTATTAAAGCTTGATACTTGTTAATTCCTAAAAGAATTACGTAATTTCGTTTTGACTAGACTGTTTATTTTTGCAAGGACATTCGTAGGTTAGCTTTGCGTAGTAGTTAAATGTACCTTAACATGGTAACCTCAACATCTTAATTTAATAAACACACCCAGTTTCATAGTGACTTTCTTTTCGTAAAAATTCTATCCTAGAAATATTTAATTGTCCACAATAATAATATAATGAATATTCTCATTTTCCAGATCAAATCCCTGATAGTGGACAATCAGACCACAAAGACCACGACCAGCCGGGGTGCTACTGCTGTATGGCAGTCCATGAAGGAGCAAACCATTCCTCTGTTCAAGCCGCCACTACTACCCTGGACTGCTTTGACCTGCTTCGTGCAGTTCGGCATCTTTGCCACGTAAGTTAACAAAATCAATTTACATGCACAGTATGCACCTTAACTTCATCTAAATCCAATCTATCCCGCTGTGTTGACCAGAGGACCTAAAACTACGGTTGGGAAAAACGTAATTTCATAAAAAAATCTATCTGTTTTTGACTTCAGAAATAACATTATATAATGTAGTTACAAATATTTTTTTTTTTTACTTTTTACTTTAAAAATATTTTTGCTCGATACCGGTTTTTGTTTTTGTTAAAATTTTTGATTATGACCTCTTTCTACTCTATTTTGAATCGGAGTAGGCAGTATCGGTATCAGATATTCTTGAATAATAGTTCAACCGACATTTTACGACTAATGTAATGGAATTAAACGAAATTGTTTTGTTTTGCATGTGATCACTGAACGTTAAAACTTCTCTAAACCTGTTATATGGTTGAAGTTTCGAAGCGATTTTGATATTTTATTCAACTAATTTCTTTATCGGTATCTAGTAACATCTAGCCCTCATAAAAACCTTTTCTTATAATTGTCTTGTATATTTTCAGTACCAACGGCTTCTACGTATGGTTCCCGTCCATCCTGAACTCTCTGGCGAACCACGGTGATGGTGAAGAAACCAGGATCTGTGATGTACTCGACGCTAACAAGAACCTTGCTAACAACGGCACAATGGTAAGTTTCTAGTCATTCGTAGATTTTATTTTGCGCTTTTAACTATTTATTTATTCCTAAAATACTATTTTATCCACGTTTTGTAATCCAAAAATAACGATCAACTCATTTAAATCATAAAATAGTTTTGTATTTTAACGGGTTTAGAAAATACCTATATATCATGTAAACTTGTTCTTGTTATTATTACTGTACCTATATCTTGATAGCTTGCTTACAAAATCATATACGTGCGTCGATTATGATTAACTAAAACATTCCACCTATTTAGAGACAATATTTTCCATCAATTAATATATACCACGGCACTATATTTGTTTCTTTGCGTCAACAATTAATATAACGCCTACAAACAAAATCATAACACACAACCTTTCCTTACAGCTGTGCGACGACACGATCCACACATCGACATTCGAGCGTTCAATCTACATCGGCCTGGTCTTCTCCTCCATGTACATCATCGTGGGCTTCCTCGTGGACTACGTGGGCAAGAAGGTCATCATCGTAGTGATACTCTTCGTCACCGGCTGCTGTGGTATTGGCGCCCATCTGGCCTACAACCAGCAACTCGCCGTGGTCCTGTTTGCGATATTCCAAATGTCTGGAGCTTGTATTGGTTTGATGAATGCGGTGGCCGTTGAGCTGTTCCCTACTAAGTATAGGTGAGAAATGTTAAGATTATTTAATTAAAGTTAGTCTATCAATTCGTATGTGAAATATAGCACTACTACTACTACTATGAAGCAATCAAGTAGTAGGGTTATTTGATGTATCGAAAGTTAACCTTAGTCGCATGGATTAAAACTAATTTGGCTTTTAAGAATTCTTTACCGTAGTGTTATTAAACCTTGATGATATACTGACATATTAATATGTCGAGTATTTTTGACTTTATTTAAAAATGAAATAATCCTCTTTCAACGATCTTATCTTATTTTATCTTCTGGATTTCTTCTAATGTGTGGAAGCGAATGATGCAAAAGAAATTTGTAAAGATCGTACCAAAAAACTTTCTTTAGTCTCTGCCTCCCCCTATAGAAAAAAGGCGTGACTTAATGTATGTATGTTTCAATGATCTTTTTATTATGTTATTTATTTTATAATCTACTTTTACAGAGCTATGGCAATCTGTCTGTCCATGATGATGGGACGTGTTGGCTCCATGGTGGGTTCCAACCTCATCGGTCTGTTCCTTGACGTCAACTGCGGCGCCGGCTTCTACATGTTCGGCTCTATCATTATAGGTAAGGGTTTAAATGAAATTTAATATGTGTTGCTTTACCACTACACAATGCTTTGAAAAATTGTTTGAGAAATATCTTTAAGAAACAACACATTTATGAACAAAGGAATTTTAGCTTTGCCCTATCCCTCTAGCTAGACTTTCATCCAAGATAATTTTAATTAATTCTAATTTAATATTTCTCTTTCCAGTGAACTCACTATTCTGCCTAACACTGCCGAGGAAAAAGGAGGTATCTCCTGAGAAGAAAGTCATCATTGAATCAACGCAGAACGAGACCCACGAACCGGTATGAAGCGGTTAACACCGGTTATTGGAACTGGACAGAACTAGATCATTCTGTTGAACGATGAACGAGAATGTATGAACAAAATACTCTGACATTAGTACTCGCGTACATTTTCAATGTAATTTAAGTATTTATTTATTAAATTAAAGCTGTGTTCATAGAAAAACCCAAGTACAAAACTGCGATGAGACGCGATATACTTATCAATCGCAGCGCTGGAAATCGCGATTGCGATTACTTACCGAAATGCCGCCTGCTCTTATAGTTTGTTAATTATACATGAGACCGCAAGATAATATATGTAGTGTAATATATCGCAAGACTAAGCGATTCATATTTGTAATTCTTGGGCCGCATCGTGGTTTTGAATTTGGGCCCATAAAGTAACAGATTTTTGAGGGTTATACTCACCGAGATTTTTACTGATGAAACCAAAAACAAAGAATAATAAGTACACAACCAAATATGACCAAAGCTGTGACTATATGTATACGTATGTAAATAAGTATTATATAAAATTATTTTTAAGTAGGTAATAATAGTTTAGGTAAACTAATTTTACTAACATCGAAAGGAAGATAGCAAGTTACGAGAGAAAATCTAATTTTGTTGTGCCAGATGCAAAAATATTAAAAATAGTTCTGAAAATGTAGATAGAACTCAAATTCCCGGATACGTAGGTCAATTACCTTATGATAAGAGTATATTGTAATTTGCACCAAAAAAATACTCTTTGCTAAGGCAGGAATTTGTGAAAATACCCTGTCGTTTAAAATGTGCCAAATAAAATTACTCAAAATGTTTTTAACAATCAATAAAAGTTTTGTTATTAAAATCAGCTTTTTTACTTAATTGTTAACCCAAAACCACACTTTAATTTTCAATCATTTATTATTTAACATTTGTTCCAAAAAAAATACAGTTTGTATTGTTATATTGTTTATCTTTACTAACGCCACCTAGCGGCAATATAAGATCACCAAATTAAACAAGAAGGATTCTTACATTCTGATACCTAACTGTTTAAAATTCTATAATAATAAAACGGAAACACAGGTACACTCCAATTCTTATTCATTGACTGGCTGGTTTATCCCGTGATTAGATAACAAGTACACTTGATTCACAACAAAGTTATCAATGAGAACGGTGACTCAACGTCGTGAAGTGCCCATTCAACTAAAACCCAACTTGTTGCTCTGCGCAGAACAAGTGCGCACTAACATAACCTCAAATTTCCACATTGGGCAGCTACAGTCAGCTACTGAAAATTACAGTTCCGCCTTACAGGAATACTTGGTATACTGAAGCCGTTAAATTCCGCCCTATACAGCGGAAGTCGAAGGTTTTCTACTTCCGTGAAACCTGGAGGAGGGCAGGAAAATTTCAGATTTGTGGGCGGCGGTACCAGGGTAGCAAGGAACCGAAGAGATAGCGCGGTGCCCGTAGCGCGGGAAGACTGGCGCAGCGTAGTGCGCATGTGTGGAATATATTATCTTGGGGTAAAACGTGGGTGGACGGGGAAGGGTGAAACATTGATTTTTGCAGCCCCTCAGCAAGAACATGGAGTAGAAGTAACAATGGATGTTACTTGCTCGTAATCCCCTTTTTTATTAATTCTCAGTAATAAGAACTCTGTGCAATTTAATATGATTACTGCACTCATGAGGTCACTCTACAAAACCACTTACTTATCAAATACTTGTTGACAAACTAATTACGTAAGTTTCTCAGACACGGGCTTACCCCAGCGCTATTAATTAAATAATACCCACTTCAATTTTATAACAACAGATAATATTATCCGAAGTTGTACTGTACAGTAATTTATATGTGACTAGAGTTTACCCGGAATTCTTGAAGACATAGCTTCACTATTATCCTAGCTCTATGTCGCATAGAATGGAATGTCGTTCGCTCCTCGCGTTCTTGTGCGCCTAGTAACTTAGATGTCGGGGAAACGTTTGTGAAAACATGTCAAGCGTTTTCCCAAGCGGAAATTAATTTTCCAATGCTGGAAAACGGAGAAACGATGCTCTATTAAACTAAATTACTTTAATTATCATAATTTAAGAGCAATTTAAAACTTATATTTTCTGCTCTATGTCTAGAGAAAATAACATTGTTGGACAAAAGTAACAATGAAAAAATGTTTTCACGAAAACTCTACACTGCGTCTGAAGGAAAACAGTCAAGATCTTGTCATATGACGTCCACAGCGTGTTCTCGATTTCAAATAGTGGACAGATCCGCCATTTTCGTGATATTTACCAGGAGAATATGAACTATGAAGAGGTTATTGATTTTCCACGACGCGCCAGAGAGGGACAGTTGCCACCCCCGCTTTCCCTACTTGCGAGAAAGGGATGGATAGTGTCTGTTTGTCCTCGACTCACCCCAACCCCGCAAGACGTAGTCAGCTGATTTCATTCAATGTAGCGAAAGTAATTCTGACGCGTGCTGGATGGAATAAGATACGATTATTATGTTAGTGATTGCATTGATATTAAATAAAAGAAACATCTTAAATAATAAATTAAAGCAACTTTTTTAAAGAACAGTTTTATTATAGCTCAAGAAAATTCACGTCTGTTTTCGCTGACAGTGCGTATGTCTATTGGCCAGACGTCGAGCAGGTGTTCCCTATAAGTACTGTGACTAGTACGCTAGCAAATATAATTACATATCAAACGTTTTGCTACACATTTTCCTTATTTTTATACTGATAAAACAATATTAAACTTTAGCATATTTATTTTAGTTTTTACGTACTCACGCTGAGTACAATGCTAAATTTTATCTGACACCTGTATGTTATCGGAAAATAATTTCCTCAAACATACGTTATATTTGCGTATGATTGCGTTGCGTGACGGAATGCCAGTCATTTGTTTAATTTCATTAAGGTCAGTGTCTACCGGGTATCGTTTGAGACCATCGGGCGCCTTCGATTAATAAGTTGCCGGGCCTGTATCTTGAGAGACAATCAAATCAATCAATCTTTCTCCAAGCATTATATTAAGGTTATCTCAGGTCCGGCTGAAAATCACGGGAAGTTGCCATAGTATTCACTGTATTTTAATAATGTATTATAAATTGATGGTCCTTGTGGCCGACCGGCGGCGTGATTTACGAGTCACATAATGTGCCGATTAGTCGCATAGGAAATAGATATTTATTATATAAGTTCCCACAAACAAAATGTATAAACGGTTTTGTTGGGCTTAGATTAACTTCATGACCTATAAATTTTAATATGAGTAATAAAGATTATGAATAAAAAATAGTAGCCTTTATTTTCTGTTTTAATCTTTTTTTTCTGTCAATACCTCGCCGTAATACCTAACTGTAGCGCCGCGTGTGGCGGGTTCGAATCCCACCCGGGACAAATCTTTATGTGTAAAGTATGACCACCAGTATTTGTTCCGAGCCCGATTGTTAATGTACCTATGTAAGTATGTAAGTATGTTTATCACTTATTTGGTTAGCATAGTACAAACTCTGCTTAGTTTGGAATCAAATGACTGATGAGTTGTCCAATGATATTTATTTGTTTATTAATTAAACACCCCCCAAAAGAGTTAATTGTAATATAAACAAACGTACGCTGGTGTATGTAACTCCTTGAAACGGTTGTATTTTTAAGAAACACCTGTGCTTTTACAAAATATTTACTTAAGCACGTAGTTTTAACACCAGTCATAATATTGACTTTACAAAATATAATGTCATCGTGAAATCAACTCGCAGGCTTTACTTCAACTCTGAATACGTATTTACTTTCAGATACAGCAGGAAATTAATTTTAAAAAATACTATGAAGAGACTTAAGCTCATAAAGCCTTTATCAAACAAAGATAACAAAAAATGAAAATGAATTCGTTTGTATAATAAGGTCCTACCGCAATATGTAATAGCCCTTAATTATCATGTTTTATACACGTTATTATCACGGCAAAAGATCGCCTCTTATTGTTTACATGCTCATACGACCGACTAGTTACCAGCCAGACGATAACCGATAAATTATTGGTTATATCTCAATCAAATCTGGCTCATATTGATTTTGAATTTAACATAACTTTAAATAAGTGACAGACATCATCATAAAGCAATGCGTATAGCGCGATTCTCTAGGTATTACTATCGACAAATGTTGCTGGTTGTCAACAAATGTTGTATTCAAATCTGATCAGCGCCTTTAGCGGGCGCCGTAGGATCAACTTTTGTAGCACATTGCACATGCCAAACTTTCTCTATTCTATAATACCATTTGTAAAAAAACGCGATACTGAACTTCGACATTAAAAAAACAATATGTTCTCTATACCCATCTCCCACGCTAGGTGAGGTTGGCACAACATGTTTGCCTCTTCCATTCATCCCTTTCAGTCATCAACTCTGTATTCACCCCTTTCTTGTTCATATCCTCTTTCACACAATCCATCCATCAATGTTTTGGTCTTCCTCTACATGTCCGCTTACATTCATATTCATCACTCGTCTCGTAAAATGGATTTCTTCTCTTCTCGTGACATACTCATACCACGATAGCCTCCCACTCTTAAGCCTTTCTGAAACTGCTGCAATTTCTAAACTTCCTCGAATCTACTCAGTCCTTATCATATACAACCTTTTCACACCGCATATCCACCTTAGCATTCTTATTTCACTTGTATGCATCTTTCTTTCATTCGTCTTTTTCATTGCCCAACACTCAAACTCGTGCATGACTATATGTATAAAAATCTAGATAAATGTCATTCTAGGTCATTTGTGCCTGAAAGCACGGATTTGTAATTAATGCCAGGCTTACTTATTTAGGTGTTATTGCCAACAATTCTAACAAGAACACTGTCGGAATGCTGAAATAATGTTATTATCTGTAAATGTTAGATAACAACACAGTTCAAATACGTGCTTATACGGGAACGATTAAAAGTTGCAATTAGCGTTAATCGAGGATTAATCTTTGACAGCGCATGCCAATCTTTCTACGGCCCATAATAGTTTGTCAAAACAAAATACTTAAACACAAAGTTTAAATTAATTCGACCTAGAAAACACTTATATCGTCTCTGATCTAATATTAGTCTGCGAGTAGGAATCTCGAAGTAGACATTTCGCGTCGCGTTCGTTAACCAATTGGGGTTAAACATGGGTTAAATCATAATTGGGTGTGACTGACTCTCGGTTATAATATAAAACATTGCATATACATTGTTCACGGCTCGCCAAGAGCGGGTAGACCCACCGTTGACCGTACACTCTCATGTTAAACATAAATTTAACCCATTAATGTCCCACTGCTGGGCAAGAGTCTCCTCCCGTAATAAGGGAGGGGTTAGGTCTTGAGTCCACCACGCTGGTCAAGAGCGGGTTGGGTTGCATACCCTCAGTAAATGTATTAAACAAATTTTAGGCATGCAAGGTCACATGCTCTAACAAAACATCGTGAGGAATCACGATGTTTTGTTAGAGCAAGTGATAATTATTTCTAATACACACATAACTTCGAAAAGTCATTGGTGTGTTGCCTCGGGTTCGAACCTGTGACCACTTGCGTGTGAGCTAGGTATCAACTTATACCCAACTAGCACACAAGCTGCTTATACAGTCGTTATACAGCCTGATAGTTGCATAAGAGTCGTTCAAATGCTGTACAATTCTCTATAAGTTGTATACTAGCTATTTAAAAAACCCTTTAACAGCTAGGCGGGACAGTAGCCGTTTAGTAGGAAACTAATGACTTATAGTGATATATGAGCATGTAATTGCATCGCTAGACAGCCTAGGGAAGTATAACTGAGTTAATGGAATCTTCTATAACACCGTTAACTGTATAAGAGGACTTTAGGAGATAAAGGAGTTTAAACGGAGTTATGCGTTGCGCTTATAGCGCTCAAGAGCGTAAATAAGCTTTTTGTAATGCCTTAGGTTCTATAACAGATTTTTTTAGGGCTAGTGTATTACTCATCTATAAAAGAGTTGCGTAGGTCTTTAATAGCGCCTTGAGCGTTATATCAGATATTTATATGGCTTCTGTACGGCAAATAGATGTATAAGGTGTCATTCGAAACATTTTTACAGCCATGGGGATTACAGAATTATGTTAAGCACCTAAAGCGCTATAACCGAGTAATATACCTTTATACTAAAGCTTAAAATTATTATCATAATATATTTACATAGGTGCAGTGGTGGTTCTGTCTGTCAACTGTTTTTAAAGAATAAATAAAATAAAATAAAATAAATAAAGTAAATAAAATAAATAAAATAAATAAAGTAAATAAAATAAATAAAATAAATAAAATAAATAAAATAAATAAAATAAATAAAATAAATAAAATAAATAAAATAAATAAAATAAATAAAATAAATAAAATAAATAAAATAAATAAAATAAATAAAATAAATAAAATAAATAAAATAAATAAAATAAATAAAATAAATAAAATAAATAAAATAAATAAAATAAATAAAATAAATAAAATAAATAAAATAAATAAAATAAATAAAATAAATAAAATAAATAAAATAAATAAAATAAATAAAATAAATAAAATAAATAAAATAAATAAAATAAATAAAATAAATAAAATAAATAAAATAAATAAAATAAATAAAATAAATAAAATAAATAAAATAAATAAAATAAATAAAATAAATAAAATAAATAAAATAAATAAAATAAATAAAATAAATAAAATAAATAAAATAAATAAAATAAATAAAATAAATAAAATAAAAAATTTTCAAACTATTTTAATATTCAACGACTGACCCCTAAAAGTACGAGTAAAATGCTGGTGTGCGACCAAAACAATTATATTGAAGCACTCCTGTGCCACAACTGCAGAACCTTGAGGTCTACAACAGCAAACACTAGAGCCTTTGTACAGCTTAAGGCGCTAGAGCAGATGTAACCAACTCTGAGAGCTGCTTGATCGAGACGCCATTATAGCATTTGGTAAACATATTTTTTGAGGTTATTACGATCTTTTGAAGATCATATAAATCTATAGCCTGGTAACGTTAACATAATTAAAATCATTTTTATTACCTATAAGCCTAATTAAATTATCTGTAACCCTCAAAGTCTTATTTATGTTAAAATACAATTTCCAAATCCACATATCTATATAATTTTTGCACTTAAAACTGAATATTTTGAGGGCGCATGAAAATATTGACGATAATATACATATATATTGACAGCAAACTGGAACTCGCACTTTCATATCACGTACACAAAGAAATAAAAGCGATAGACTACTTGTTATTTTAATAATCCAATCCGTAAAAATAAAATGTCTCCTCATTTGTCACTGATGATTCATTTTAAAAAAATATATTTAGTTTACACCATAATAAAGCGACCATATTACTAATTTAGAGCGTTAGCATTTATAACCGTTACACAGTAGCGCTAAAATAAGGTAAAGGTGGTATAATCGCGCTGCAAGAGCTTTTTCGAACGCTCGTGGCGCTAACCACCTCTGTACAACAGCTGGTAAGCGCCACGAAGCTGCGAAAAAGCTCTTGTAGCGCGATTATACCACCTTCATCTTATTTTAGCGCTCCTGTATTACTACTATACTACGTACTATTATAATTACTATTTACGACCACTGTAGATCCAATGTCGAGCTATAAGCTGGACAGTATGGGCCTATTTGACGCTACAAGAGATCTGTAGCCGCTTATAGAACCACTATACTTCTTACTAAGGAGCCTAAGGCGTTATAAAAATCCTTTAACCGGCCATTGTGCAGCTTGTTATAGCGCTTGTGTGCTAGTTGGGATACCATTCGGCTTTCACTGCCCTCATATCATATCATATCGTGTTAAACATTTAATAAAAAACCTGTCGGCTTAATAGTTCACATCGATGATAATAATGCCCTGCGTTGAAGGTGTCTTTAAGGCATCGATTATGTATTGAAGCGGCGATCGTTGTTTGATGTCGATAAGTTCAAAGGCGCTCATTTAGTTTATTGATTAAATGCTAGTAGCTATAGCCTGAGATTCAAGTGTGATGAATAGACTGAAAAACATAACATAACCAATAAATAAATATCATTTGTCGACTCACACACGGTGTTTTGATTCCAAACAAAGCAAAGCTTGTACTATGCTAACCAAATAACTGATAAACATACTTATATACTTCTAATTACATACATAAATAGATGAACAAACAACCAGGCTCAGAACAGATACTCAGCATACAAATATTTGTCCCGGGTGAGATTCGAACTCACCACACGCGGCGCTACGGTCATTGCGGCAAGGTGACCACATTAACCACTGCGCTATATATGGACGTTGATAACGTTACTACGAAACATAGTTATCTTGAATACAGAACTCAACGATCATATTTTTTTAAAGACATTTCCCGCACTAAGAGTTTCTCTTGTATCGCGGGGACTTTTACAAACATACAAACAACGGACACGAAGCACAATCAGACCTGAAACAATTTTATTTGTGGATCGAACCCTCCCAACCCAATGCTGGCGTGGTGATCTAAACCACTGCGCCACGGAGGCAGTCAACAATAGATCTACGCAACGATTGTGAACATCTTTGAATCATTGTAAGACATTGTACAATACTGTAAGGTATTCTAAGTACTACAAAGTCTTATTACTACAGCGTTTACAATAAGTGATTATTACGGATGTCTATATCGACACGATTTACGGAAACTTACTCGTCATGCACGTGTTCCGGACCATGACTTATTTACTATTATTTATTCCGATCATGACCTACACTCTTCTAAGAAATTGTTCATTTTTGGGAATAGCGTTGCACATTTTTATTGTTATATTGGTCATAGTAATTGCGTAGCAATATTGTTTCCGGTGAAAGAATTAGCCGTGCAACGTTATCCTACTATCCTATGTATGGATGTATCGATTACGATGGAATCTGGTATGTAGGTAGCTCAAGACTCAGAATAACACATAGGCTACTTTTTACCCCGGAGTTCCCGAGGTATCGGGTTTTACACGGGAAGGCTTTCCACGCGGACAAAGTCGCGGACGGCCTCTAGTTGAGCATCAAATCCAAGGAACCAAATGCTTCCCTAAGCATACATCATATAATACTAATTCTAGTCTAGTCCAGTGATATTTTGATGTAGCTTTTACTAGCTTCTGCCCGTAACTTTGTCCGTTTCAAAGTATATCTAGTGGTAAAAAGTATTACTATGCTGGCTGTAATATAATCGTGAACAAAGTTTTGCGCACGTTCGTAATGTGTTACGTAAAAGAGAATCCATTGTTCTTAAAAACTTTTATTTATTTGTTTACGACAATCATAAGAGAAGAATTTTACGCAAGAATTTTAATTCATTTTATCAACAATTTGAGCCCGTGAGGAGAGCACTTGATCAAACTTTACGTAATTTTTTGATATAGAGCAAACAAAAGCAAAAAATTACTTCGTCATAATGATTACTAGCTGTATAAACAAAAAAAAATTGAAGATCACTCTTACGTTATTGTTGTTTCTTTCTGACGTTATCATAATTAAAAACCGGGCAAGTGCGAGTCGGACTCGCGCACGAAGTTTTCCGTACTATCTATAATAGAAAATGACGTATGTTGTATGTGAGCCCCCTTTATTTTATTAATAATTAATAATATTTATAAATAATTTATTTTGAAAGGTAATATTCTGTGAAAATTTGAAGCGTCTACCCTGTTACCGTTTTTAATATTGAGCAAAAAATTACGAAAAAAAACACGTTTATTGTATGGGGACTATGTACGTACGTACGTACCTTAATTTTTTTTTGTATTTGTTGTTATAGCGGCAACGGAAATACATCATTTGTGAAAATTTCAGCTTTCTAGCTACTACGGTTCATGAGATACAGCCTAAAGACAGACAGACAGCGGAGGCTTAATAATAGGATCCCGTTTTACCTGTATGGAACCCTATAAAAGGTTCAGTGTTAAAAAACATCTTACTTCTCTTATCATAAAGCTTCTTACATCATCATTTATTTTAGTCACCGTTTCATCATTTACGAATAAGGATTAGTTAGTTTATCAGCTGAAATTTTGACTACTGTTTAACATTTTTCTGTCATTTTATCTAATAGATGGGTTATCTGACATTTATTTAGAAGCCATTAAACCTTAACAAGCCAACTGGCTCTTATAATCGCAGTATATGTCTTAATTTTCTTTTTACAGAAGGATTTCAGGAAGGAAAGATTTGGAGTATAGTTCATTGATCGACAATAATTGATCAATGAGATAACTAATTGGATTCAGTTTGTATACCTTCGTGCTAAAAATAAGAATCAATAATAACATACTTACACACTTTAATCTGATTGTTTCTATACAAGTTTATCACAATTAATTTATCACACAACAAATTCAATAATTGATTACTTTTTTTTCAAATTTATGTCAAACTTTGACAGATTGCTAAAACTAGCTGACATTTTTGATTTCTTGATTTCTGACGTGATTGTGACGTAATTGATGCATTATGATTTGATCTGCGCATTCTTTCAGTTTCATAGATAGGTATGGTTCAATGAAGTCTATGGTATTGCTCTCTACTGAAGAAACTCAAACACACCATGCTTGGTATTAATACTACATACAGCCTTTATGTATAATAGCTTCTGCTACGTTTTGCATTATACATATTATTATAGTGCTGTGCCCTTTTTTTTTTTTTTTTTTTTTTTTTTTTTTTTTTTTTTTTTTTTTTTTTTTTCGTCAGGAAAATGCATTACTGCATGTCCCGCCCCAGGGAGGAAAGCGGGGGTCTGTCGGGCTCTCCCGCCGGCAAGGCGTTCCGGCTAACTTGGGCATACCGACTAAAAACCTGACGGTGTTCCTTCTGCGGTCACCATAACGTGGCCAGGACGCGGTACCTCCGATCGGATACTCCGCGTCCCAGTCGGTGACGGCCCGCTTTGTATGCGGGCCCTACTTCGAGCGGGGGCAGGCACGAGGATTGCCCCCCCCTAGCTCTCCACTTCAAGGGGGTGTGCCAGGAACATACAGCGCACTCCCCACCTCTCGGACCTGTTCCCTGTCCAGGCGACGGAGCGTTCCGCCTCCGCCGCCCACAGGTCCGCGTCACGGGGGCCGGAGATCATCCCGGCGCCTACGACGCCCAGTGCGTCTTGCGCGGGAAGGGAGGGGAGCGTTGATTTCCCGCTCCCGTTCCGCCGCCTCTTTTGCGGATATAACTTCCTCGCAGAACGAGGCGACGGCCGACCACGCTGCCTCGCTCCCGACCATGGACAGAACCACGGCCGAGAGCGAGAGGTCGCTCCCGACTACCCCGGTCAATTGACGGCGCTGCGACGACCACGCCTGGCAGTGTGCCAGCGTATGCAGCGCCGTATCGGGGCAGTCACCACAATGATGGCACCTGGGCGTCTGCTCACGGCCTATGCGACACAGGTACTTGCCGAAACAACCGTGTCCGGTCAAGACCTGCGTCAGCCGATAAGTGAGCGCGCCGTGCCCTCTCTCCAGCCACTCCGTGACCGCCGGCCGCACGGCCTCGATGGTAACGAGGCCGGCGCTGGGGTTCTCCAGTCGCCGCTTCCACGCCGCCAGGACATCTTGGCGGAGCTCTGCTCTCCGCGCCTCCACTTCTTGATACGCTGGCAGTGAGCCTCCGCCTCGGGCCTCCTCGCGCCATGTATAGAGTGACGCGAGGGCCTTCGCGTCCAGGTCCCACGGCGGCGTTCCGGCCAGTAGGCACGCCGCTTCGAATGAGATCGTGCGGTAGCCTCTCACGGCCCTGACAGCCATCACGCGCTGCGGACGTCGCAGCGCGGCGATGTTTTTGGCCGACAGGGCATTGGCCCAAATGGGTGAGCCATATAGGGCCATTGACCGCACGATCCCGGCGTACAGCCGTCGACAGGTGTTGTTTGGCCCCCCGAGGTTCGGCAGCAGGCGTGAAAGAGCGCCCGCCGCACCTACGAGTCTGGGGGCCAGCCGACTGAAATGGGCTGTGAAGTCCCATCGGCCGTCGAGAGTTAGACCAAGGTACTTCATCGACGATGCAATGCCGATGTGGACTCCGCCTACGATGATGCTGGATCCTGGAGGCGGGCGGCGTCGGGGCCCATGGAAAAATAGGGCCTCCGACTTTTCAAGAGCCACCTCCAGACCCAGCCGCCGGATGCGAGCGACGACCTGTGCGACCCCAGCTGTGGCCAGCACCTCCGCGTCGCGGTGCGTCTTCCCCCGGGCTGTAACCAGTGTGTCGTCGGCATAGCAGAATATGCCGACGCCTGGCGGGAGCGCACCGCGCAGAACGTAATTATAACCGATGTTCCACAGGAGAGGGCCTAGGACCGACCCCTGTGGAACCCCACAACACACCACTTGGCGTGACCAGCCATTTTGACCCGGGTAGATAATCGATCTTTCCTCCAAATAAGCCCCGATGATACGGCGGAGGTAGGGTGGCACTCGGTGATATTCGAGTGCCACTCGTATGCTGTTCCAGGGGAGGGTGTTGAAGGCGTTGGCGATGTCGAGTGACACCGCCAAGACGACCTCTCCCTGAGCTACTGCGTCCTCCGCCAGGGCCCTAACGCGCGCGATCGCATCAATCGTGGAGCGCCCTTTGCGGAACCCGAATTGTTGGTCCGCTAGGTCCGGCCCAACACAACTTAGGTGCGTGACGAGGCGGTCTGCAAGTATGCGCTCGAAGAGCTTGCCCACCTCGTCTAGCAACACAATGGGCCGGTACGCGGACGGCGAGTCCGCGGGACGCCCCTCCTTCTTCAACAGGACGAGCTTCCCGGTCTTCCAGAGTGCCGGGAACTCGCCCCTTTCTATGCACGCGTTAAAGAGCCGTAACAGTCGGGGCTCGAGGGCCTCGCGAGCCAGGACCCACGCTCGGCCAGGAATGCCGTCAGGCCCTGGGGCGGTGTTTTTTGCCGCGAGGCGTTGCACCGCCACCCTCAGATCTACCCGGGTCACCGGGGGAATTTCCTCCTCCTCCTCTATCGTCGTCGTCGGCGTCTCGCCCGGCGGAGCCATTGGCGGCGGGATGTGTGCCGCCCTAGAAGGAAACAGAGCGGACACCACGTTCTCGACCACCTGGGGCTGGAGACTCTGGGTTAGCGGGGGGGCCCATGGGCGAAGTTTGCCCCTGACCCAACGATATGGGCGCCCCCATGGATCTACGTTTAACGTCTCCAGAAGTGTGCCCCAGGCGGCGGTTTTGGCCCTGCCGATTTCGGTTGACAGGGCCTTCTTCGCCGCTCTGTACCTCTCGTACAGCTCCGCCTCTTGTGACTCCGCATCTGGGGGTCGGCGATGCCTCCTGCGGAGGCGCTGGTAGCGGCGGCGAGCCGCTGTACAATTCTGGCGCATTTGCGCGATTTCCGCCGACCACCAATAAACCTTCCGCCGTCCGGGACAGAACCGGACGCGGGGCATCGCTACATCACAGACGCGGGTCATGTCTGCCCGGAGCCTGTCCGCTTCCGCCTCCACGTTGGTGGGCTGTTCTCCCGACGCCTGCGAAGTCCAGGCGTCAACGATGGAGGCTTCTATAAATAAATCTTTATCGAGGCGCTTCAGGGACCAGCGCGGTCCTACTTCAACCGGGGTTTCCTGGGTATGCAAGGCCCTCGAGGTGACCGGGGAGATGCTGAACCTAATGTACTTGTGGTCAGATAGTGTCTCAACCCCCTCAAGGACCCTCCAGGACTGGACACGAGACGCAAGTGCGGGGCTGGCGAATGTGAGGTCGACTATGGACCCACCCCGCTGGCGCACGCACGTGTGCACGGCACCCCGGTTTAGGACAACAAGACCCGTGGCCGCCAACCAATCTTCCACTTCCTCGCCCCGCGCGTCCGTAGACGGGGAACCCCAAGCCGTGGATTTGGCATTGAAGTCCCCGAGGACCAAGGCGGGGCGGGACCTATCACGGCCGACCACGGTGCCGATCCGCGCGAGAAACGCCTCGAATTCGGCCAGGCTCCGGTTTGGCGAGAAGTAGATGCCGACGACGACTATGTCTCCCCATGTGACCGCCACATAACCATGGCCCCTCGCTGTGGGTACGAGGGGCGGAACTCCGACAGCGGCCGGGGAGACTATGGCTACTAAGCCGTCCAAATCACCCGCCCAGTCATCCCTGGGCGGAACAAAGTACGGCTCTGCTGCCACTGCTAACTTTATGGACCACTGTGCCAGGCTTTGGGAGAAAAGATCCTGGGCCCTGGCACAGTGGTTCAAGTTTGTTTGGAGGAGATGGAGAGCCATTAATGTTGGGTCTCCATCTCCACCACTTCCGCCGGCCCATCAGCGGCGTTAGAAGCCGCGGGCCGGTCTGACGCCTGCGAAGCAGCCTTGGCCTTCTTCGCAGCCGTCTTCTTCTTCTTACCCTTTTTGGGGTTTTCCCCCTGGCTTCTCGTCCTCTGACCCTTTGGTGGGGCGCAGGTTTTGCTCCCAACTATATGCGCCGCCGGCTTGCCCGCCGCGGCGCAAACGGCACAGTTCGGTGCTTCCGAGCACGACTGGGCAATGTGGCCCGGCTTGCCGCACCGGAAGCACGTGCCGCTTCGGTCAACCTCTGACGTGCACCGCGCACAGACATGGCCTCCTTCGAGGCACCGATAACAACGGCGCTCGCGCGGTGGGAGAAGCTCCACCCGCGCCGACACCCATCCGATCAAGAGACGGCGGCCATCGACGAGTTTTTTGGCCGCCGCAACTGGGCAGCAGGCCCAGATAGATCCCCCGCCTTGAGGGCCGAGGCGGATCTGACCCAGCCGGACGGAGTCCGCTGGGCACTCGCCGATCCTGGAGAGAGCGGCTTTTATTTCCTCCGGAGAGGCAGAGTCGTCCAGGCCCGTGATCCGTAATTCGGCGGTTTTTGTGGGCCTGGACACGCGGACGATGTCCTCCTTGAAGACCTCGCGAAGTTTGGAGGCGAAGGCATCCGCTTTTTCGGCTCCGGACGCTCCTGGGAGCTCGAACATCCGAGCCCCCGTGGCAGCAACCCTGAACCTGACGTCGTTGGGGCCAATGCCCAAGTCAGCCAGGTTAATTTTAGCCTTTGCATCCCCAATGACGTCTTTGTATGTTGCGCCATTTTTCGCCGCCTCCGGCTGCAGTGTTATGACGACTGCAGCCGATTTCGGAGTCCGGAGCTTCGACGCCTTCTTCTTGGATGCCTTCTTCTTCGCGGTCTTCGGCGCCTTCTCTTTGGGCGCCTTTGCCGCCTTTCCGTTCTTGCCGACGAGCTGCCACTCATCGGCAGCCGTCGGGTTAGCGGGCAATGTTTTGGCCGGCATGGCCACAACAGCGCTATAAGACGGCTGAGACTTTTTGCCCCGCTTTCCGTTTTTGGCCGAGGGAGCTGCTGGTGTCGGCGCGGTGGCGGGCTCTATCGCCGGCGCAGATGGCGCTGCCGTCTTGCTTTTCCTGGCGGCGGGAGTGGGTGCCGCCGCCTTCGCCGCTCTAGCGGCGGGTACAGGAGGTGCCCCTACCGCTTTCTTGTCCGCCGCTAGGGGCGGACGAATGCGAGGCTCTGGCGGAAGCCGGGCCTCTATGGCCCCAAATCGGGCGTCCACCATGAGGCGGAGGTCGGCGATGGCGCGTTCGATGGACGGAGGCGCCTGCCCAGTGGTAACGGGCTGGGCGCCGGTGGTGGTTGTGCTGATATTCTCCACCACGGCCTTAAGCGCCGCCATCTCTTTGTGAAGATGGTCGACCTCCGCCTTTAACCGGCTGTTCTGGGCCTGGAGGGCCAAGTTTTCTTCAGTCGCGGACCTTCGGCTCAATTCGGACGCCGCCAGTTTTATATTTCTGGCAGCGTCTTTGAGGGACTTCACAAACGTCCCTTTTAGGTTGCCGGACTTGTCGGCAACCTCCACGACTGCCTCCAAATTGGACAGGATCGTGTCCGCCAGTTGGACGGCGGATTTGTCTTCGGGGTCAGCCTCCGACCCCCGCTTGCTCTGCGCCTTCTTCTTTTTCCGCGCCCCATCCGACTCCTCGGACTCTGGGCGCGGGCGTCTTTTTCGCCATAGGCGACCACTCACTGACGGATGAGTGCCGTCAAAAACAAGGCTCATATCGGAGCCAGTGTCAGAATCGACACTGGACTCCTGAGCATCTCGTCTCATCCTCGTCCTCACGCTGGGGCTCCCAAGATGGAAGGGGAGCCGCTCCAGCACCATGGCAGGAGAAAGGGGCCTGGAACCCCCTCCTCCGACAACCGACGAGGGTCGCGCAATACTGGGCGAGCGACGACCCTCCACAACTGCGCAGTCGAGACTGCCGGGCTTTTTGCCCCCGATCTTCTCATAGTTGGGCTTCTCGCCCCTCCCACTGATTTCTTCGTTTTTGTTTTTAATAGATGACAATTCCATTTGAATCCCACGAGTATGGGGGAAGTAAACCGTCCACCCAGGCAGGGCCCCCTGTACCTGGGTAACCCTATTACACGGTGAGGTCGGGCAGGTTTCACCGGATCTTACAAACTAAATTTTTTATTGAGGTTAAGTCCTCTTGGCCCGGCCAGTTAAGGCAAGGCCCTCGGTCCCAGCATTGGCCGCGAGACGTGACCACGACACCTCCGCTGGGATAACGAGTTTGAGGGCGGTGACCGAAGTCTGCACACCCGGAGACGATATCGAAACCGGGAGAGCCCGCCCTCCCACCGACGGATCACCCGTCCCACATCTGTGTCCTCTGCAAGCAGAGGGACACGCACAGTGATTTTTTATAGAGGTTTTCTTCCTCGCGATCGCTGTCTCCCCGACCTCCGACAAGCGACCCCCGATCCTGACCCAAAATTTGAGCCAGGCTTGCGGTTTGGGTTGGTTTTTTATGGAGGTTTTCCTTCCTCTCTCGCGCAGTGGAGCTCGCGCACCACCGCACGGTATGAAGGGACCTTGTTCTGAGCCTTATGGCCCCAGAACGAGACGGTCCCTTCGGGCCTGTCTTGGCTTCGCTACTGCTACTAAGCCCCCTCACCACGACAAGGTGCAGACCCACGAGGGGGCTAAATAGTGCTGTGCCTAGCACAGCGTATACCGAGCTGTAGCCCTATGTCACATATAAATGTACTGACTAGATACTAAGTTAGGTTTTATTTTATGTGTAACATAAATAAATGGTTTAAATGGTTTAGAATCACACCTTCTGACCACAAAGTGTTCTATTCCATTCGAGAAAGTACGAAGTTGACAACTTGTGAAAAATCTTTGAAACTTCCGAATTAGTATTATCAAAATTCGATCATGCGGCGCCATGATTGTAGTTCATATCTAGCTTACTAATTTATTGTTATCGGTGCGTTAGGGTTTTACCTCCTGGCCTACTAATTATTCGGGGTTTTTGGTTCACACGTTTTACTATAATAAGCTAGCCACGCGCTGCGCTTTTGTCTACACAGAGGTTAAACTAATTACAGAAATCCAATGAACTGTATGTTGTTATTACGAAACTACTTTATTATCATGTAGAAAATAGGAAATCTTGTCTAATTAAGACTAATTAATTAGAACTAAAACTTTTCTTTCAAATTGTTTTGCATCTGAAAGCTTTACAAGCCGTCAGGTAAATTTCTTCACATTTTTTTATTAAATCTGCAGTTACAGTCAAAATAGATTCAGTTTTTTTTAGCCACACAATCTCTCTCTGTTCATCGATATACGCTACAGACATACGCGGTGATTTTCTTTTTATATATGTAATGATTTCCCACTAATCTCTATAATCCGAATGTAATTGTTTATCGATAAATTATTAGTGTATATTTAGGAATTGTTTATAAGTCATGTTTACGCAAAATATTTACAACATTATGATAATAAATATTGTATTACTAGACTGGGAAAACACTGCGTATTACTCAACAAAAGTAGGTACAATTAATATAAACAAACATTGTGAAAATAGACGAACTACATTACGACTAACTGTTCCGTATAGATACATACGGTAATTATAACACATTGAAGATTACTTGATTATGATTTTTTATAAATCATAAAAAAATGTCTTACAAATAGATGATTATTTAAGGCACCTGTCTCGACCATCAAAATATATTTTTAAATAGTCATTCTCCATGTCCTCACGGAAAATGAACTCAAAAAAAAACACGCACTTAATTGATTTATATTTTAAAGACAGCTAATTTTTATGGAAAGTAAAATAATTATTTACAGCTATAATTATTGTGAGTTAATTCAAATAAAAAAAAGATCACTAATAAGGAAATAATAAGAGAAAGAGGAAAATGTGTTCCTCGTATTCGATTAAAGAAAGCTCACAGGCGACCACTCACTCAAACAGTGATTTTGTACCGTTCTCATACGAATCGGTAGAGTATTTGATCATAGGTACTTCGTAATCTATCTCTTTCTGCCCGAGACGATCTTATCAGCGGCGATGCATGGACTCATTCGCGTATTTGTATGATTAACGACAAACATATTATTACCTATTTATAGGAGCACCTCTTTGAACATTCACACTCGAAGGCTGTCGGGCTCTTTGGAATGTTTCCTGTGCCTAACAGGCCATCAGTAAAATAAAAATTAAAAAGTGTTATTCGATTTTGAAAAAAAAAAGAATTTGATCTGAGTTAATTTAATTGGTTTAGTCAAATTAAATTAAGTTATTTCGCAAAGATGGCGTTCTCAGTAGGAGATACGGGCTCGAAAAAATGCTCCTTCGAATCAGCTTTGGATTTAACCGGTGAGTAAGAAGAAATTTATTTATGCGTAAGTTTTTCTATATAATAATCGAAAAACATAAAAGAAATAAGTTTTGTCAGTTTTGAAACCATAATTTTAACAATAATTTTACAAATTGATTGCTCAAAGCTATAAATTCAAAAATGTTTTTGATTTTTTTTTTTTAACTAAAATCTGAAAAAGGACAGGTTCTATAATCAAAGTTATTGCTTGTTTCATAGATTGTAATTTCAAGATCCTATTTAAATGTGTCATAGTTCATATTTTCTTCATTTAAATTATAGACACAATTTTAAAATTTATTCGGGAGCTAAATAAGTTATTGTCCCTTTGTAAATCCTCGTTGTGCAGGCAATCTCGTGGGGCACACGTGCCTTTTCGCATAATGATTGCAATGTGATGCAGCACGTGCATTTTGCATCCCTCCGAATCGAATTGTACATCACGACTAGTAGACAGTGAAAGTGATTGAAAGACACGACGCGACTATTACTACTACAAATACTTATAATAACACTTATAGCCGTACAAACCGTATGATATAAATACATTCAAGTTTAATAGAGATTAATTTTAATCTGGTTTGGTGAAATTGTCATAAAAATGTATGGAAAGAAACTTATATGAGTTACGTAAAAAAACTAGAAAGCTCATACGTCATATTAGACTTTAATAATCATTATTCGCAAATGAGACATTTTTTATTCTTAGTGTCCTCTGAAGAATCTAAATATTCCTTTTTTTATTTATAGTTAGCTAGGTTCATGAGTGTTTTTTAAGCACGACTTTTCCCTATTATTAAGGGTGATAGTTGTGCAAAAGGTAGACCACTTGAGTAACTAATACTAGGAACTAGTACTTATCAACAAATCGAATTCTGTTAAAATCTAATAAAGTTTCCTAGTACCAAAGACTTTGACACACTTATTATTTAAGTATTGTTTATTGATATTTAATCCTACCTCTTACTTCAAGTTACGTGTATTGTAAAACGCTCATAACGATCAAAAATTGTAAGTACTCAAGAGGCCAACAATTCCTTTTAACTATTCAATTCATTGATCATTAATTATGTTAAGTGCTCAAACTAGTCTCTTGAAATTATTGACTTATCGAACGTTAAATCCCTGGACAGTCAATCAAAATACAAGCGTTGGTTAACTCTTAAATTTAAATCAGACCATGAATTCAAATAATATAAATATCTTGTAAGTTCATTGTTTTCTATTCATGCAATTACGGGTGTAAGTGCATGAATGGAAAAGCAGTATACTGGTAAGCACTTACCAACCAAATGAGCATTAAATTTCGTCTAGGTCGAAATTGATACTGATTGATTTGACCGAAAAGTAACGTCATGAAGAAATTATCTAAGTTGGATGACGATAAAATTTTCAACCTAGTAGATCTACGTGAATTTAAATGTCTGTCCTGTCAGGTTTCGGCAAATACAATATAATCATGTTGGTGTCATGCTGCCTGCTGATCCTGGCGATGTACTTGGACATCTTCGGCTTCAGCGTGGTGATGCCGGCCGTGGCCTGCGACATGTCGCTCAACACTGCGCAACAGGGACTGTTGTCTGCCACTCCATTGATCGGTGAGTTGAGTTGCCTTCCTTAACTATTGTAAATCTCGTTAGAGAATTTATATATTAATACGTGAAGCAAAAACTTTAGACCCCTTTTTATGAAAAATACGCTGACGCAGATGTTTGAAATTTGGCACACTTACAGTTAATGTGTAGGAGAAGCGCAAAACGCTATTTCAAAAAAAATGCGTATAAAGTACATTTAATCAATAAATAAAACATTACACACACTACTACGCATTTGACATAGACACTGATTTATATGTTTACCTAGGTCTTACTGAATGTCATAAATTTTGATAACTGGACGACCACTATTAAGTATTAAAAAATGATTGATTGCGTATTTTATAAAAAGAAACCGGTTATAAGTAAATTTTTGATAGGTATCTATAGTTAGTATAATTCGTGAATACTGAATAGCATTGTATTTTATTGAAAAAAATATATCTTCATTCTCCATGCATCATATTGGTAAAGTATATTGGTAAATCGGTATATTGGTAAATCGGTATTATGAACATAATCGAGACATTAATTGCCTTACATTAATCAGATAATATTAATATGAGTTTGAGAACAGTACTTCTATTATACATAAAGGCCTTGCTTTCAATCAATTAATTGATAGGATGCGTCATCAAATCAAAGGTATACGCAGATTACGCAGTTAATATATGCAGTTTTATTAAGATATATTTCTATAATCCACATCTCAGGAAAATGCCTAAGTCTTACATTTCTTTGTTCTCTCCACCAGCTGTAATGATATCATCATACGTGTGGGGGCTGGCGGCAGACACGATAGGTCGTCGGAAGACGCTGCTCATCGCCATGCCGATCGGTTTTGTGCTCAACATGGCCGCCAGCATGGCTCCCACGTATGCCTCGTTAGCTGTCCTCAAGTTCCTCTCGGCTACATTGTAAGTATTCTTTTACACTACACATTAATATTTCTTCTTGGTCTTTTTAGCTACTTGTGATTTTACACAAAATAGCGCAGACGAATCGATTTAAACCGAGTCAAAAGCTTGACTTTAGTTTCCAATCGACATTTAGGTACTGGGTTCTGAAATACTCTTTAAAGACAAATTAAGAAGTGAAAAGCTATTTAACGGATACCTATTCAGTCATGTTCTGAATATAAACATGGAAAAACATGTGTTTTGTCTTCATTTTATTATAGCACGTGTCTTTGAACTTCCAGTACATCAGCAGCGAATGCAGCAGCGTTCGTGCTGATGGCGGAGAGCGTGCCAGCTCGGAACCGCAGTCGCTTCATGTTCCTCATGGCCAGTGCCACTATGATCGTGCAGTGCCTTATATGCTGTAAGTAATTCTCATATTACAATAAATAAATTACAAACCCAAATGCTTTTAACAACAGGAAAAAGTAAAAAAAGACTTAAAGCTTTCAAAATATCGTTACATTTATTGTTCTTAAGGATTTTCGGAATAGCTCAACTGATTTTGATAACATTTTATTATTACCTAGTTCCAATACAATTTAACGTATGGTGACAATCCTGCAAAAAAATTACGATGAAAGAAAAATGTTTTCTCTTGTAGCATTCGCATTGCCAGTCTTCAAGCTCACCTTCCACATAGAGATATCATGGCTGAACATGGAGTACAGACCCTGGAGACTACTAATGCAAATTATCAGCTTGCCTGGAGCCATTGGAGTAACATGCATGATCTTTTTGAAGGAGAGTCCCAAGTTTCTGTTAAGCAAGAGCAGGAACGACGAAGCGAGGGAGGTCATGCAAGCTATATTTCAAAGTAATACTGGATCAAATAAGGATGCTTATACTGTAAGTTCACTTGTACAGGACAATCTGAAGATAATGTCGATTATTGATGAAGTTAAAGCTAATTCCTTTAACATTTTTAATCTAGTATTCAAGATTTTTGCAAAATGTCCCTTAATTGGAAATGGTTTGTGTTCTTGTATGCCCCGATCAGAAACTATTTATACACCACGCAGTTTCAGATGTAATCCACGCATAATGTAAAGTACTTGAAGATTACTAACTAAAGGCTCATATTAACATGTTTCCAATATTCTCAGGTAAATCAGGTTTACCTCGACGAGATGATAGTGGCGAGCACCGAGACGTCGGTACTGAAGAAGATGTGGAACCAAACCGCGCCGCTGTTCAAACCACCTCTCTTGAAGAACTCTGCCATGCTCTACTATCTACTACTCTGTGCTTATATGACGTAAGTAGAACATTTACATAGGAAGCTTTATGAATATTCTCTGTAACAAACATTAAGGGGTAACTTTGTGGGTTTATTATTTAATCGTTAGGTGAACCAAATTGGTTGAGGTAAGGTACTTCATAAAAATGGATTGCTTAAACAAGACTTGGTACTTATGCTGCGAAAGATTTTTCTTGACTGGTTTCCATTTTATTAAGGTAAAAGAATGAAATACACACTTTTATACCCCTGTGCTTTCTATTAACAATATTATTATTAAAGGCTCGTCATTCTGCTGCCTTTACATGCTCACTCAACGCCCATGAGTACCCTGCATATTGTCTATATAAGCCATCTCACTTTACAAGTTGAAGTGGTCACCATGGCCAAAATCGGTCGGAGAGCATCATAACTAACATTATAATGTCTTTCCTCAGATCGACAGGCTACACGATGTGGGTGCCGACCATGACAAACGCGTTCTTCACCGGTGAAGAGAGTGCTGGACAAACTTTCTGTCAAGTCGCCAGCAGAAGCGCTCACACTAATGCCACTGTAAGTTCCTTTATTACACTAAATAATACTTTTTTTTTGACCCATGACTGTCCCACTGCAGAGCAAGGGTCTTCTCCCAAACGAGGGGGAGAGGTTAGGCCTTGAGTCCACCACGCTGGCCAAATGCGGGTTGGGGACTTAATAATACAATTTATCTTTTTTAAAGTTTGATTGCCAATTTACACAAAAATGTCGTAATCAGATTATATAAAAAAAGTCACCTAAATGTTATAATGTTTGAACGCGCTAATCTCAGGATCTACTGGTCCGATTTGAAAAAATATTTTAGTGTTAGATAGCCCATATATCGAGGAAGGTTATAGTAGGCTACGGCCATAAGAAGCGGAGTAGCAACGAAAAATGTTACAAAAACGGGGAAAATTATGACCCTGCATTCTCTCTTATGTGACGCAAGCGAAGTTGCGCGGGTCAGCTAGTATCTATACTAATATTATAAAGCTGAATTTATTATATTTTTCCAGAGTACAGAAGACTGCGACAGCATCATCCAGCCAATGACACTGTACGCAGTGATGTGCTACTCCGGCACGTCCACCGTGCTCACGATCCTCCTGTCCTTCATCGTCGGTCCTCTCGGCAAGAAGTTCACCACCCTCACGGTGTTCTCCATCTCGGGCCTCTGCGGAGTACTACTAATCTTTGTCAAGATCCCTCTGCTCAGCATTGCTTTATTCTTCATGTTCCTTTATGTTGCTCAGATTCTTGGAAATGTTAATACGTATTTAGTTGAGCTTAATCCTACACATTTGAGGTGAGCATTGCCTAGATATTTATAATTCGTTCCCTTCACTGTATTCTTTTTAAAGTAACGTTTTAAACCGGGCAATAAGAATATTTTTTTTATTATTGGTCATCAATGCTTATTATCCTAGGTACATTAAGTATTTCGGGAATAGTGTACCTAAATAACAAGCAACCACTAATAACTGTTTTGTATGTAATTCCATCATTCGTCATACATAATTTCAAATTATAATACATGCTTCTTCAAGCTCCTATAATAAAACTATACTTATTTGTTTTCTACAGAGGTATGGCGACATGTCTATCGGTGGTAGTAGCTAGAGGGTCTGGTTTCTTCAGTGTACAGATCATCGCTAATCTCCTCGCAAACCATTGTACACCTATGATGACCGGCTATATCGCTTTAGTCTTTTGTAAGTAAAAAAAACATGTTATTTGTGTACATACTAAGACTTTATTATCTGAAATGATATTAATAATAATAATTTTCATTTTTATAGCTGGATTGTTAGTGGCCACTTTCCTACCTCCTGATGTGAAGCAGAAAAAGACCGTCCCTGAAGAAATCAAACACGATGGTGCAGAACACCCAGACGCTGTTAAAGTTTAATATTCTTAATGTATTCCGTATTCCATTTAGTGTATTTTTAATGTAATAAGACTGTTAATAGTTAAAACATGAATTGTTGATTAATTTTAAAAGTAAATTAAAGAGATCTTCATTAAAACGAGTTTTTGTTATCAATACTTATTGCGTGGAACGGAATCACTAAACTACTAAAAGTGTTGCTAAAGTTATGTCTCAAAATATACCTTAAGTCAATTATTTTATGCATCAGCAACTGCACTTAATTTATTCAAGGTACCTATAAACTTAACAAAAACACAATCATGGAAAATAGGTACGTATTAACGATTTCGACAACCACTTTTATTCAATTTAATGCTTTACTTCTATTGCTGAAATTATAAAGTTATACTCTCGAAAATGGTGTAAAAATTATCAACACCCAAATCAAGACCGTTTTCTACTTCTTCTATTGCGGTGTTTCTTTTCTGCGTAGTAATTTTTACTAAATAAAAACTACTAAAAAAAGAACAATTAGAAAAGTGGTAGCTGGCAACTTTAGAACTAGCTGTCGAATGATCTGTCAAATACTCAACTGTCATTCATTTTTGTGAAACGGCCAGCGAAATGTCTGATTGTGCCGGTGATAATTCAAAACCACGAGTAGTGGTTCTAGGAGGTAATTAAAGCTACTTATCTCTTTTAAACTCTTCAAAAAATCCGTATCTTATGACAGTATTTTTGTCTCAGCCCGTAATCAAAAGTGACGTGTATTTTTTTTTTATTTCTTGTAACGGTCTCAGGAGTGTTAGTCATCCGTCCAGCTAAAGTTCTTTTTCGTTTGACCGTGTGATTTTGATTCAGGGTGCGGTTTCATTGGCCGGAACCTCGTGGAATATTTGATATCCAATGACTTGGTGAGCGGGCTACGCGTCGTGGACAAAACTCCACCGCAGTTGGCCTTCTTGAATCCAACTCATAGCAAAATATTTGAAGATTCCCGTGTGGAATACAAGAGCGCGAATCTTATAAATCCAAGTAAGTTAATTTTAAATTTTCTGCAGATAAAGACTGTATTTTGAGTCCTTTCTAGAACCTTTTTTTTTGTTTTATTAGTTAAATCTTCTTATCTTATTCTTATTTGAATGATCGAAACATTCTCGAGTACATTCCTGTGTCGTTTAAAATAATTCGCCATAATATTATGTGTGATAACTTTTTATCAAGAGTGTATATTATTGAAACTTGTCTCATACAAATTAATTACATTTTAACTGCACTTGACTTTCTCTAATCTCCCAAATAAACATAGATAAGATAAACTTTTTAATATTACACCAAAATACTGATAGTACTGTTTGTCTTTATGATTTACAATGCATAAACGAAAGCATGGATGAAACTATATTCTTTACAACATTGTTATCAATCTGAGGATATAGCTATGTATGGTCTAATTAACCAGTTAGGGTAAATTAAAGTGTAAGGTGGAACTATTGAGCCTTCCTTACATACAACTTCTGCGATACAAAAAAAATATAAAATCACACATTTTTCCCATTATGGTAGCCAAAGACTAGAGAATTCCACTTGTGATGATCCTTATCTAACATCCTCTAAGAAAATCGTCCCATGCCTACGATTGTCAATTCATTTACAGGACATCCATAAACACTATTTATGTAGTTAATTTATATAATATTAATTACTGTCCCAAACTTTCATCACATTTAAAACATAATTTTGTCTTTAGTCGAGCGCAATCAACTACAATCAGAATCATTTCTCATGTATTTCTTACCGGGAACAGAGAATGCCTATAGGTACGATCCTTGCAAACTTTGTTTGCTTCATTCACATCCATACATCTTGTTATACAGGACTTGGATATAAATAGTCTATCAATTAATAATTATTCTGTTGTAGACAAGCGTAATGTGTTGACTTCTCCGGTAGCATCTCATATCTTATCTGCGTATGATTCATTTCCATATTATTATATTGTCACAGTTTCACTTTTATTGTTTTACTTTATAATATTATAATGCATTCGTATTTATATAAACTATTTATAAGTGAATTGGTATAAGACTTAAGACCGTCACTAATGTTAATACAATAATGTTGACTCGTAACTTGCGTTTTAGTATGACAAGATGTATGAATGTGAATATAGCAAAAGTAGTTCGTAGAAATCAATCTTTGCTCTCTGTCTGCCCCTATGGGAAAAAGGCTTGATTTTATATCTCATAATATATGTACAATATATAATACATTAAATAATGAAAATTATCCTTAGAGTAACTGCCGAATTTATGAAATGAATACTTGAATCTATCTGTAGCATGTATTTTATTTTATCAAACATATGTGGCATTTTGAAGCTCATGTGTTTTTTGCCTAACATGTTGCGTGATGCCATCATCACTTCTGGTGGCAATCTCTCAAATCAGTTAACACTTACACATATGGTTGTAACAGACATTATATCATTAACACATTAAAGACATTAAAAAATCTGTCTTAAAAAAATCCAGTCATTACTACTACTGCAAATATTTACCAAAAAAACGTATATTTTAGCCACACGATTGCCAAACAATGCTTTCGTTCACAAGACTCGCACATCACTACATAGTATAAAACAAAGTCGCCCATTTTGTCTGTAGTCCCTTCGTATGCATAAAACTTTAAAACTACGCAACGGATTTTGATGCGGTTTTCACTAATAGAAAGAGTATTTTCTCCGACAGGTTTTTATATATAATTGAAATACATTGAACCTATATTAGCTGAGTTATAGCGATTTATGTCCAAGAAGTCAGAAAAAAAATCTAATTGAAGATTGCATTTGTGCGTGCGCCGCTTATACCGTTGGATACAAGTAAGAACAATGTATAGCAAAAACATTGGTCTTTATTAGTTCTACAAAAAAGTCCGCGATGACATATATCCAGCTTTTTTATTTAAGTCACAAAAACTACTTTTCTGTATTAAAAAAACATTTAATTCGTTGGGTGATGTTTAACTGGTGATATAACCAATAATACATATATCCTTATCAAAATAAGTAAGTTCATCATCACGAGCATTTAATTTAGATTATTTTTGCAGCTTACAGTGTGTTATTTAGATATATAGTTTAGGAGATATCACGATATTAGTATTGCGGCACGGTACGGGCCGGCCGCGGCGGCGGGGGCAGCGTCCCTATAAATAGCGCGTCGGCGGCAGCGGCTCCCCATTAGCACTTTGAAATTGGAAGCGATCGGACGCGTTTATTTATCGCAGCTCTTTGAGAAAAATAAAACGTGCTTTTCAGCGCGACAACAATAATTGTATGATAATAGTAGGTATTGTATTCTAAGGTTAGTATTAAATCGCACTTATTAGTAAGATTAGTTTTTTAAAATATAAAACCGTAATTTATGGATTGATATTTTCTATTAAGATTTTGGTTAAAATTTAAAGTTAGGTCAAAAAGATACAAAAAGTACTAAATCAAAAATTAAAATAGATAGTGTACCTACATAAATAAAGTACAATCTAATACTAAAAAATAAAAAAAAATAACATGTATATCTACCTACAGGTAGTTTTTAATTGTAGATAGTCTTTAATTTTAAATATATGGGAAACCTTTCTCATCGTTAAAATGAAAATGTATGTATACCTACCTTATATTATATTTCAAAAAATGTAGACAAAGTTAATCTTCTAAAAATAAATGTAAATAAAAAATAAGTAAAAGTAATAAAATGTAGAATGTAAATAATTTAAAAAGTAAACAAGAAAATAATAGTTAGATGTATATAACAAAAGTAGGTAAGTACATAAAAAAAAAACAAAAAATATAAAAAAACGGTACATAAAAAATAAATAATATTAAAAAGTAGGTACTACGACTTTGATCTATACATATAAGACAAAAAAAAATCTGTACATTACTTAAATATTTTTTCCAAAAACTGATAGGGGGGGCGATCAAAGAAGAGTCACAGAAACCAAAAAACATTTTAATATTTTAAACGCGGTTAAGGGAAAGAGAAGTTATTGTGAATTGAAAATTAGTATCCAATATGTGTTGGTGCCTTGACTGTATTTGTCGAAGTAGCGGGATACACGCAAACGAAGTTGCGCGGGTCAGCTAGTTTTGTAATAATGCCTTATTAGTCTAATGCTAATTGCTCATTATTCTGTCATGCATGCTATCGTTGCGTGGGCGCATGCATGCATATTTCATATACACAATTTTGTCATGGTTACACTCTCCAAACTATCTATGAAGTTAGTAAACTTGGTTTAGTAACGCGGACGAATAGTTAAACTCTGATTGGTCACTAGCATTCATTTGCGGTTCATAAGACTAGTAACGGGTAGCGTTTGCGGTATTTCAAACCCACTGGGACATAATTAACAGGATTGCGGTCAGAGGTGTAAGGAAAACGATTTTTTTCTTTGTTTCAAGTTATTTAATCAGTCACAATGTTTTGTACTTTTACGAATTCCCACAAAACAATGACGACTTGAATTTGAGTCACCTTTAGTATGCATATAATAATTATATTTTAAAAATTACATTTTTTACTTTGTGTATTACTGAATAATGTACTTTGCACTATGGTTGACGATAATATTCGTACACTATACCGGGCATAATTTGGCATGGACTGAATTTCTAGCGAATTCAAATTTGGCTTTAACTTTCTCGTTACGAAGATAAGCCTATGCGTTTTTCGGACAGCACGTCGGTAGCAAGTAACGCTTCATCAGTTTCAATACACGTAAGAAAACAGGTATTACAAGTAACACTTATAAAACGATCGCATGCTATCCATTTTCATTAGACATTACACGCGCCTCTTGGTATTGCCCTACTGAGTTCACGATTTATATCAAGTTACCGTAAAAGCAATAAAAATCGTTACCATAGTGACTGCCGACTCAGATATCGTTGAATGGATTCCCATTAATAGCAATTTGTTCGGTCATAAACCCTTTACTTTACTGACGAGTTTCTTTATGTTACCCTTCCACGCAACCTAGAGAATTGATGAGATGTAAAACGCTGACTCATGGAATAACTATAGCGGGATGACGAATTTCAAATCCCTTTTTGAGGCAGATCATGTAGCGTTCAACTCGTGACGTTATTTTTGTCGAAGTGTATTACGATGCTTATAATATTACTCGATGAACGAGTTCTTTGTAAATTCTCCCCTAAATCCTCCCTTTTTGTACTTCTGAGTGTAAAAGGGAGTGTATGCATAAATATCATTATTGCGTCAGGTTTGGAAACCCCCAAAAATCACATTTTGGGAATTCCAAACAGAAAGCCAGTTTCATACCTTATGAATAAGTATCGGATAACCTATTCGAAAGCCAAAAGGACGTCACAATGTATGGATAGGTACAGGATATGCATACAGGACAATGTATAGAAAAAAACCGTCAAAATTACGCTGCATAAAAGTTAAACCAGACGAAAAGGTTACCATTGTAAGTTACGTTTCAAAACTGTTGTTTTACACTGTTCATATCAACACGTTTCGTCAAGTCTTCGAATCACCTCAAGATAAACGGCAGACGCAATTAATTCGGAGAGCGCATACGATTATATGTAAAGTTTAGTGTTATCGTCGCGTTAACCCGTTGTTACAAATAATGTAAAAAGTATTATGTAAATATGTGCGCTAGAGCGCGAATGACGTCGGTCAAGAATATAGCTGTAATTTGGCTGATAGTTAAGACCTACATTTCGTTTTATTAGCCGTAAACCGTCAATCACGGGTGTACGGGTTCGCTGGTGAAATAATAGGTGTTCAGCAGTTAGCATTAGCATAGTTAGGGATTATTTTTTACTGTTTTAACACGAGTTATGTTTGATGTGAATCGGTCACCAATGCAGTGTCGCTGATGGTCCTCGGCCAAATAACCATGTAAAAAGTCAAATAAAAAAAGCTATTAGATGTAAGATGTTAGTGACTATTTTGCAAAGAGAAAATGTGAACACTGCGGACTTAAATTTCCGAAATGATTTGCATTCTCAGTAATTGTCGTGTGTTTATAACAGCTGCATTCAATCATAGGTCATTATTATCAATTGCTTCAAACAAGTAAGATGCGAGATCTGTACAAAGTAGCTAGCTAGTTCTAGCCATGCACTAGTTCCTTATTGCCGTGACCCGATAGCAAAATAACTCCAATCCATTAAAAACTCCCTCAGTTTATTTTCAAATTCGATACCATCTAGCGTACTCAAGTACCGAGCAATTCTAATTAGCTGCCGATATTATACACAATGTGAATCGATCCAATAAAGGCTTCATCGTGATTGGAGTGCGTTGTCATGCGAACCTTTGTGATAGGAAACAAATAAACCGTGGATATTCCGATATTGGCAAATTGGCCTACGCCGCAAAGGTCAAACCGCTGCCCGCACCTAGTTGTATGAACCGTAGCGAATGAAAATTTAATGATAGTTGTAGAACAAATGTACCCTTGTAAAATAAATACAACTGCTGGTACAAATATAAACCAGATCTGTTTTCTATTATTGTTATTGCGAGAGGTATAAAAGTACCTACGTACCCACATACCCACATACCCACATACATAAAATCGCGCCTTTTTCTCACAGGATTAGACAGAAACCAGAGAAAATAAGTCTAGTCTAAATAAATAATTTTAAAAGTAAGTTATTGAATGAAAGCAAAATTGCTTCTTCTTCTGTCTGTTTCGTGATAAAAAATTCCTTTCTGTGCCCTTAAAAGGCAATCATGTGTAAAGCCTGTCAATGGTTGTTTGTAACCTAATACCTATGCTTTTAATGAAGATCATTCCTGGAACAAGATAAATACATTTTCTTGGAATAGTTACTAGCTAGAATACTTTATACCTAAGAATTTAAATGCTTGCAGAATCTTCAAGAATACCTATACTTCTACTACCTACTCTAGCTTCATAAATTTTAACCGCATTATATACAAAGATTTTCCTTTCGACCCGAATGGAACATTAAATTTTATTTATAAAAAAACTATTTGAGAACTGGTGTTATTACACTTCAGAAATTTACCCCCTCCAGACCAATTTCACATCACAATAAAAGATTTAAAAAAAATGACTTTTAGAAGTTATGCTGTGTGTATTTGAAATAATTATCACTTGTTCCAACGGCAAAGGAAAACATCGTGATGTAACCTTCCCTGAGAGTACTTTGGAACAGTTCTTAAAGGTATGAAAAATGTAAGTAACAGAAAAAAATCCTCTAACTTTACAATATTTGTACCTTATTCCTTTATATCACAGTAATATACATTCAATACAATATAGTGACGTCATGCCCTAGATTTCAAGTTAAGAGTTAACCTTGCACACGACTAACAGTTCCAAGTACTAAATGTTATAAATAATGACCAGGAAAATAACATTATCCTTATAAACATTTAACAATAGCAGTAACGCATATACACATGACAAGTTATTGATTGAAAAGAATTAACTAATAACTAATGTACCACCGGTTTCTGAGGTACATTTAGCGGCAGTTTATCTATTCAATAGCGTTAAAACTCATATCACTCAAAACGCTATTGAATAGATAAACTAGCGCTAAATGTACTAAGAAACCGGGGGTAAGTTGACTCTTTGACAGCCTTTGGTTTCTGTAAGTTAATATTGAGTCTTCTTTATCTTGTCCTTATTCTATGTTGAGTAGGGGACAACATGTTTTCGTTCTCAAAAACATACTACGAAAAGATTTGGTTGATGTTTTTACATCTAACCGCCTGTCTAACGTCAACCTTCCTTGGCTAAGTTAAACGTAGAGTATGTCTTCTTATTCTAAGGTTAACCGTTCAAGCTCATTAGTAATGTTATTATTAAGCCGTAAAGGAAGCCGTACAGAAGTTATGCATACAAATTAACTTTACTTTTGCTTGAATACTCGCACCTGTGCTAAGCGGAATAGAAAAATCACTACATCATTTTCCAAAATTCATTTTGAGTAAACCTAGAAAATATTAAAGAAGCCTTATGTAATAGCGAACAATCATTAGTTACATTTATATGTATTTTAACCAAATGTGTCATACAGACTCAGACCCCAATATTTAGTCCGTGTGAGCTTCGAAAACTTATTAGCTTACAGATAGCTGGCTTTACCCAAAACATTGTAGATATAACCAATTTCGTCTTTATTCTATCCATGTGTAGCCTACGGACCCTTTCGACGGTTGGACGTTTTAATATTCACAGTGTATTTTGGGGTGCGTGACGGGACTGCAGAACAATCGATACTTATAGACTAGCAACAAGGTAATTGAGGCAGGAAAACGTATGTATTCCTGTGTGATAAGTAAATAGCGTTTGTTTTTTCCTTACACTGTGGAGTTCTGCGTTTAGACTAGCGTTATTTGTGGTGTAACTAGGTATCTGTTTTATTTAGTTTAATGAACTATTTTTACAAGTTTAAGATATCATTGAACTAACTGAAGGTTTATTGCCGTTTTATAACCGAGGTTTTCTAATGGTTGGTTTACTGCCTTAGTATGTTTAAGGGTCTACTCGACGACAGTAAAAAGGTATACGTGACTACGGGCTAATTACGTGGCCACGCCACTCTTTAAGAGACGTTCGTGAAACGGAGTAACTAAAATATATTAAGATTGTTTTACTCTCATAACTTACAATTGGAAAAAAATCCTAATACTCTGACACTTACACACTACGTCATAATATAATGGCATCAAGAAATCAATTCTCAGGCTTCGTAGTTTCATTTAGAGCTGTATTTTTTTTTAGGAAAAAGAGCCTTAATACCTAACCTAAGCCTGTATAACCTTGTTAATTTCCTGAACCGTATAAATCAAAATAATCGTTAAAAGCGTCCCACACGATGCGTCACACCAGCCACTATAACTTGTAATATTAAACCAGTCTTTATGAAGCCATAAAACGGAACGTTTCCCGATAAATCTAATCTCGTTAATTGATATTAATTCCGCTGTCTGATTAGTTTTGCCTCAGTAAATATTGACTAAAAGTCAGTTAATGAGATAAAAATAGTTTTTTACGAAACAAAACAATTTTTCCTTCATTAACTTACTTTGAACACATTTGTCATCTTCTGCAGTTAGTTATCGTATTATCGGATCGTAATCGTACCAAATAGCGTTCTTTAGTCTCTGTTTACCTCTTTTGTACATAGTAATAGATCGGAATATGTTTGTTGTTCATCTTCCAAATTCCTTACGAAAAACAGCCATGTGTCACAGTTAACCAGCCATTTTTTTCTGGACGCAATTCAATATATCAGTCGTTCCACATGCCCATTGTTCCTTTTTCATTAAAAGGTACTTTGGACTACACGATTTTTTGAAATCATTTAGGTACATCTCTTGCACCTTAGACCCAGTACATACACAATACAGAAAGGTAGAGACCAAAAGAACGCTTTCTGCTACAATCCCTATACCAATAGATCTCCATTTTCTTTTAAAAATTACACTGCCGCTGCCGCACTAAGAATTGCTCTTGTGTCGCAGGGACTTTTTACAACAAAGTACAACCAGACCCGGACCAATAATTTGCGAATCTCACAAATAATTGTTCCGTGTGGGAATCGAACTCACTACCTCCCGATGCAATGGTAGCGCGTGGTGGCGTAATACACTGCGCCACAGAGGCAGTCAGTCCATTCAATCTCTTTATACCCATAATGTCAATGTTATTATAAAACATTCAACTCATCTATTTTTATATGGAACTGATGGTAAAATGTAATTAGTACAGAGAGTGGTGGTCGTTTGATGTTGCCATATAACTTGATTACAGGCTCGATAATTACATCTGCCCCCGCACACGACACACACACGGCACTCGTGCACTAATTATTTTTCCTACCATGGGACAAATCTAATTTCAACTGGTCCAACGTTCTTTTTACATTTCATTTTGTGTAACCTTTTGACTGGGGACTGAAGTTGTGGATGAAAATGCATTGAGGCAGCTTTTATGAGTGGTATCGTTGGCTTACGTATGTTAGTTTAATTAGTTCGTAAGGTGGTAGAGACAGAATAAGAACAGTTTTAAAAGAAATATCTGAAAAGAGGGAGAAGTATTGTATTTGTCTCAATTAATTTAAAGATATAGAATTTCTGGCAAAATTAAGGCAGAATATGTGTTTATTTATCCTTTTACCACAGAATAAGTAATAGTACTACCGCTTTTACGAACCAATCACTGAATACAATCAACTCCAAATATAAATATTAGGTACTAACACAATACAAGCAAATATTTCAAATTCCATTAACAAACTTAGGTACAAATATATTGATAGTGTCAGTTTGAGGAAACTGTTGGAAACAAACAGCTCGATAACAATGCTAGTGAATGGTTTGGTTATAATATTCATATTGTATTGTTCGCTAATATGTCTGTGCCGGGCCATTGTCGTTCGTCGGCGCCGCACCTCGGGACTCGCTCGCAAAACAACTGGGTTTATACATCGTGTACTTTGATTACACATCATCGACACTTTATAATGTCACTCTAAATATACATTTTACATTCTTGTAGACATTTGATCGTTATGCGCCCATGAGTAACGAAAGGACTTATCAATCTCAACAGTAACTAGAACTTCTTAAAGCAAGCTGAATTTTACATACTAATGATAAAAAGCTGAAGAGAGTGCTTGTTTGTTTGTATGAAGTAACAACATTAGATATACAGTTATCTTAATTGAGATCTCATCTTTTAGAAGTTATATTTTATAAATAAGGTTCTTTTCTAATTAAACACTCATGAGAAATGCAGTTCAATTAACATCGCAGGTACGTTTTACGAAATCAATGAAGCAAGCAAGGGCAGTTTGTAGGGATAGCAGGAAAAGGCACTTTTTGTTCTCAGCCTACACCCATGGGAGACAGTGAGCGTGTTTTTGTTCGTTACTATATCACGTTTCCTCATATCCTTCCAGTTATTTTTTCTCCTCAATTCTCCGATTCTTGAATTTCTAATAATCGTATATCCCCCGTCCTAGATTTCAATAACGAGCCCTTATAAACCTTTGTGACTCGATATTACATTCTATTATTAACATAAAATGTTTTATCCATGGTTACCGAGCTTACCTGCTTCAAGGAGAATATCCTTCATCGTTTTTATACGTTGTTTTTTTAACTTTACACCTGTTTGATCGTTACATGGTGCATAAAGTATATTGTAATATTATTATACATATAATATAGACTTACTTGATTAACTCGTAAATTATATTATTCGACCATGAAGAAACTTAGCCTGTCTTCCAAACTATTTTGAAGTCGGCTACCAGTGTCACCGGATGCACTGCCTATCTGACCTCCACAACCCAGTTACCTGGGTTATAACACGATACCCTATGGTAAGACTGGTTGTCAGACTTTGAAGCTTCTGACTACTGTTAACGACTGTCAAAGATCTTTGAAAGTGACAGCCGGGACCCACTATTTAACATGCCTTCCGTAACACGAAACACAGTTCGGTTGTTAGGCTGAAAATTGCTGGAAGGCGGGTCGATAAAATTTAAAGGTTTCTGTACTGCAAACAACTATAATGTCGTATACCACATTATTTCGAGACATGCACTCAGATACTAATTCTTCTATTCAGGTCAATTTGTTTGATGCATATTTTATAAAGAAAATCAGAATCGAATCAAGTCGAAATGTCTACCATATGACATCTAAAATATTGTGACGAGTTTCTTGCCAAATCTTTTAATTAGCCCTACCTTCCGAACCGGCAGTAAATTCACGTAATGTATTTGACTATCATAAATGGTCTACACTTGACCTAAATGATTTGATTTTCATTGTATATAAACTTCAGTCACCTCAAGTTATACTTAACGACTTAATACACTCTTCGACTTCTTCTTCTTGTCGTATGGTTAGTGGTAAACCTATGGTCAAAGTTGTTCATGCCGCCCGAGGGCCTTTACGTGGCTTAACGACTGTTATCTTAATTGACAACAAACGAGACCGACTTTTTACATGCCTTCCGAAGCACGGAGACGCCCTGTTCAAATACCACTATGGTATGACCGCGCCAAGGTTTGCTTAAGCCACAGATCGTTTACCGATCGGTGAACGCAACTGGCTATGGCTGTATACTCGACTGTAACCTTCAATTTGTTCCCCAGCATCATGCGCATCAGCGCTAGACCCTGGCGACGGTGCCCCATGGGGTCTGGTGGCGAACTGCGCCGGCGAGACCAGGGTGGGGCAGACGGAGGCCGTATACTCCGAGGGCATCTACACCCTCAGTGCGAATGTGGCTAAGCAGTGCGCCAAGCTGAAGGTGCCGCGGCTTGTGGAGATCTCCTGCGGACAGATGTATAGTAGTGACAAGGTGGGTAGTAAATCATACTTAACTTTTATTATTGTTCATTGTTTGTTCGTTATACGTACCCGCGTTGCCCTTTGCAGTAAATGGTGAAGAGATAATACGCCAGGAAACTTATTGTATAACCACTCACGAAGAATCAAAATCGTGAATAACAGACGTATCTTTAAGAGAAAGATAGAGAGAGAGAGAGAGAGAGAGAGAGAGAGAGAGAGAGAGAGAGAGAGAGAGAGAGAGATTATTGTTAAAAGTTTGCAACAACTGATAATGTTAATACAAAGAGCGGGCCTGGCCTTTCATCCTCTTTGTTACAAAAGAAAAGGTATCAGCACCAAAAGATCTAGCTTAGCTCTTCCTAAAGCTGCAAGTTATTGCCTTCACCCCAGTTTTCCAGCTAAAAAACCCTTTAGCGCTAGTTTTATAGTATCTCATTCGGAACGCCACTTCATATCAGTAAGGACATTTGAAAAGCTTCAAATAAATATTAAACATGTTATATGGAGTGATAAATCGGCGCTACTTCCGTTCGAGCCCGTAACCTCGTCCGCTGTGACATTGAGGTGATGACGTCACTGATGGGTACTACTGATAATGTGACGTCAATGCCTGCTTGACTGGTGGCAGAGGAAGTCGAGATGGTTGTCGATGTCTTTAAAAAGTACTTAATTTTGTCGCACCTAAATCGAGGTGGTAAATTATCGTCATGTTTATTATAAAAAAGGTGACGGGTATTTTTTAAGACCCTGTTTTACATTAAGAGATAATATTGGGTGTTGAGAGTGAACAGTCACACAACAAACAGAAGTTAAAGGTAGTCTTCACCTACTTGTAACTTGAAAAAATAATTTCGGATCTTTATAATAGGATCACCACGCCGCTACCATTGCGTCGGAAGGTCGTAGGTTCGATTCCCACACGACACGTTGAGTTGTTTGAGCCTGTTGTACTTTGTGTCCGTTATTTGTATGTTTGTTTAAGTCCCCGCGACACAAGAGCAATACTTAGTAAGGGAGTTGTCTTTTTAAAAAAAATATATGTTTAACCTAGTAGTCAGGATTCCATACATCGGTTATTACTACAGACTTATTATGTTTTCGTCTTGTAGCCACAAAAAGAAGAATGTCCAATGGAGCCGTGGACGACGGAGGGTCGTATGAAGATGAAGGTGGAACAGGAGCTCAAGAGCCTGGAGCCGGAGCTGAACTACACCATCATCAGGCCGGCCATCGTGTACGGCATCGCTGACAGGAGGAGTTTGAGTAAGTTACCTTTATAAAGACACAAAGCAAAAGAAAACTAACGAACGGTTTCACCACTTCTAGTTGCTGTCACCTGTCGGTAAATAATCTGTGGGTTAAGCAACCCTCAACGCGGTCAATACATAGATGAGTGATCGCATATTGGTGAACTGAGCGTCTCCGTGCTTCACAGAGTACGTTTAATATTGGCCCCAGTTGTTGTCAATTAAAATAACAGACGTTAAGCCAAAGGCATTTCGGGTAGCTTGAACAACTTTGATACTAGGTTGACCACTAGGTAATCATACTATAACATAACATTGTTGACAGTTGCTTTCAAAAACTGGCTGTCACTTTTATTTGTTAGGTGGGTTATCTGGCAGTTATAAGCTGTAATACTGTCCCTTAAGATTGTGTAGTAGATACTTAAGTTAAATATTTTATTGTTTACTTGTTAGCTGTCGTCATTTTCTTAAAAAATAATGTAATATTTTAACTAAAACAGGTTTTCTAAATTTACATTGTTTTTTGTTTTGCTCTCCTTCGAAAATGTCAAATGCAAATTCAAAGTACCTACCCTTTAGAACATGAATGTGGGACTACAAAACAACACGATAAACAAACTTTTTGTATGTATTTATTACGTTCGAGTTGTTTTGGTTTAACACTTAGTTAGATAAAAAAACCATATCATCGACTTAGGTGTGTACGTAGTCACATTTCTGCAGAGATGAATGGTAAAAAATACTCCCGTGTAATCGAGGTCGAACCTATCGCCATATACCGGGCAGGTCACCATACTCCCGACTACCTACTATTGAAAATATTCACTATTGAAATCGTAGAATATAAAAATCCAATAGCACATAGCCTGATCGGGGAATTGACCCCTTGTCCTTATCATCAGAAGTCGTATACACTACTGGTTTTTGTCCCGGGGATTCGAACCCGAAACCTCATGCGCGGCAGTCGCATACACCACCACTGAACCCTCGAAACATAAAACAGTTTATTGATAATAGAATACGGGAATTAACGCGAACACGCATTTTACTTTAAAATGCCTAACGTCCTAACGCACTCCTGTCAAACTTATGACAGAAACAGTTTTTTAAACATAATTATTTGTAAACAGCCCCACGCCTCCTCTACGGCGGGATCTACAAACATCTAAACGAGACAATGAAGCTGCTCTGGACGGCAGACCTGAAGATGAACACGGTCCACGTTAGGGACGTCTGCCGTGCCATCTGGACCCTCGGCACGAGGCCCGACGCCAACAGGCAGATATACAACGTGGTCGACGAAGCTAACAGCACGCAGGGCACTCTCGCCGAGATCGTCGCTGATATATTCAAGATTAACCACGATTATTACGGCACTGCTATTTCTACTTTAGCTAAGGTATGGAGATTAGAGCTATTGAAATTTTACCAGCTATTTGATTCGTATGGAAATATCCTACTGTCCTACTAATATTAGGTCGGGGAAAAAGTCTTTTCGCAAATAATAATAAAATAATTTGTAATAAAATCTTTTCTCTACACAAAAAACCTCGATATTTGGGTACCTCATGAACTCACTGAAAGAAACCTAATAAACCGTGTACTCATTTGCGATTGTTGAAGCCAAAGAGATTTTATTACAAGTTCATACATACTATAATGCATGTAGGATAGTAGGATATTTCCATACGGATCACTTTGCTAGTAAAACTAGAACAATTTCAATAGCTTAACTATCAGAATAACACAAAGGCTACTTTTTATCCCATAGTTCCCAAGGGATTGGGATTTACACGGTAAGGGTTTCCACGCGGACGTTGTCGCGGGCGGCTTCCTGTAAATCATAAATGGAGAGATAAAAGTATTCTTCTTTAAAACATAGATTTGTAAACTGTACGCCAAATTGTAGCCATTGTTCAGCTATTTCAGTCGATTTTTTAGTCTTACGAACAATATAAGAGCTGGTTTGCTTATCACCGTTATTTTTGAATTGGATTTGATGGACACAGCGGACGCAGATTCTTAATTTACTCAAAGGCTCAACACCAGACACTGTGAATTCCATTTACTCAAAACTTTCGGCTGAAGAAGTCGCATATAAAAAATATACCTTGTTGTAGATGACACGGACAGTTTTTTTAGAACATCTAGTCTTAGGCATTTAACATTTTTAAACATTAGGTCGGGGAAAAAGTCTTTTCGCATTATAGTATTTATGAACTTGTAATTAAATGTCTTTGGCTTCAAGAATCACAAATGAGTACACGGTACAGTTTTCTTTCAGTGACCTCGTGGGGTACCCAAATATCGAACTTTTTTGTGTAGAGAAAAGATTTTATTACAAGTTCATTCATACTATAATGCGAAAAGACTTTTTCCTCGACCTAATATTTTGTAATGTAAACGGCATTTCCGCCTCACGTCAACACCATTATGCTTTTACACAGAAATAATATTTGGAATGTGTCCAAAATGCATGCCAATTTATTTCCAGGACGAAAACTATGTTCCAATTACTTATTTTTTATGTAAACTAGTCTAGACTATATTAAAATAGAATAGCAATGACTAACGCAAAACACGAAAACATCCGAAACTAGCAAGAATTCCATATATACAAAAAATTTAAAGACGTGAACAGTGTCTATTACGCGTTCACAGCTAACGTCTGAACCGTTTTTAATGAAATTTTGTATGCAGACTTAAGACCCGAATGTATAATTACAAATATAAGTTAATTTTTTTTTTAAATCAATCACCTCTTGCAGGAAATCCATAGTAATATTATAAATGCGAAAATAACTTTGTCTGTCTGTTACTCAATCACGCCTAAACCACTTAACCAATTTGCATGAGATTTGGCTACTTTTTACCTCGGGAAAATTACGCATTTTCATGGGAAAAATCAGATGGCGGACGAAGTCACGGGTAAAAGCTAGTAGGATATAAAATATTGAACATTTAACCTTACATTTGTTTGCCAGACATTTTGGCACAAGCCAGGGCCTACTCAAAACGTATAATTTTTTATTAATCCCTGTGTGATAAGGTAATAGTTACACGTATTAATGAGCTAACTTACGTACACGCAGAACGACATCGCGTCGGTGGCGGAGGAGGCGAACGACAAGCACCTGACGGCGTGGGCCGCCATGTGCCGCGCGCACTGCCTGCCGCACACGCCGCTGGAGCCGTCGGCCGGCCCCGAGCTGCTGCTCAACAAGCAGCTGTGCCTCGACGGCTCCAAGCTGCGCCAGCTGCTGCAGCTCGACGTGCCCAAGCCCACCGTCGACAGGCTACGAGAGGTAAAGATTTAGAAGTATTTAAATTTACCATCTTACTTTTCCTTGTCCAATAGTCAACTTAATGATGATCCTAGTTTTGTTTTATCCTGAAGGTGTTAAGGTGTCTCTATGTTTTAAGGACCCAAAATGATTTAAGACAGGTATCTTCCTACAATTTAGTTGCAGTCAAACACTGTAAATCTTGTTATAAGTTTTTTAATTCTAGCAATAATTGTCTGCAGCGATTTGCAATTGACAACATTTCATTTTTATAAGTAACATATATTATCATTTTATTCTAAACTAGATGTGAAATAAAAGGACCCTTATTTTTTATTTTTGTGATATTTAGTTATTTTCATTCACGATTTTCACTTTGAAAATTGTTTCATTCTAAACGGACGTAAGTGCCAAATGACGTCACATATACGGCGGAATAGCATAATGCTTTTGCCTCACAAGTCACATCATTTTGAAAAAAAAATATATAAATGTCAGTGTCTTGTCAACCTGGCGCGTCTATCGTATTATTGTTTGCTTACAAATACATTAATTGTTTTATAAGTTATTATTTTCCGTTCTCCGTTATTTATAAGTCATAAAAGTATCTGAAGGATTCCAAGTTGCTGATAGCGGGAACTTGCGCATAGTAAATTACTTAATGCTTTTGGAATATATGCACGAAAACATACTTACTTATGCATTACTTTGTCCATATTTTCTGAAGAATGTGAGAAGCGTAAAATAGACTCAGGACTAATCCTGAATTATTGTGGTAAACATCAGCCTCCTTTAAATGACTACAGCATATTTAATTTAATGCTCCAGTATATACACCAGCAGCAAGACCATAGCTATAGGGATTTTAATCAGTTCTGTCAATATGCTCAAAGTGAAAAGGTGATTAACAGTGTGGCTGAAGCAACAAAAGATCAAGCAGATTCAAAGCTGTGGCATTCCATGTGTCAGGGAAGAGTCACTGGTTCTAGGATCTATGAAGCAGTACATTGTCAAACAGGAGATGGTGTTTTTGTGCAAAGTATCTTAGGTGGCTATAAGGTGCCTGAATTTAAAGCCATAAGACGAAGTAAAACATTATAAAAACAATTAATTAAAATATTAGAAAATGATTTTGGAGTTATTCTAAGTTCAGGCCTAATTCTAATTTCCCCTGTTGTTGGTGTTCCACCAAATGGGATTTCTGCGAAATTAGTTCTGGAGATAAAATGCCCAATAAGTGGAAAAACAATCAAGAATTATGTTAAAAATGGCGAACTCCAAGGATAATGTAAGGCCCAAATAATGGTTCAGTCAGATGCATGCTGAAAGATCTGTTTTGTATTGCTGGTCCAACTTTTGAACAGACAAAATTAATACACAAATTGAGTATGATGCAAATTACACTACAAAGATTTTAGAAGACGCTGAACCATTCTTGAAGCAATATATTGTTAAGACTATTTTAGAAAGAGTTAAATAAAACAAATTGAAATTAGTTTACGTCTTTTTATTATAGGACTATGGAGATTCATTGACCCACATGCTACTGTGACTTTTTCATCTGAATGTTGAATTAGTTTATTATACATATATATAACAGTGTGGCTTGAGTATCTTAAACACGGACACACCACACCCACAGCATTACACTATTCTTGCTTGTTTGAGTTAGGCGCAGCAAAAAATTGTTTTCGATCGTCTCCAGAACTGTTTTCGTAAGATGGTACAAAACAATATTTGAGATCCTTCGTAACCCTATACTGTTTACTAGGATTCATTTAGAGAAATCTATAATGTTTAAAGTTCATAAATGATGCGAAATACTTCAGTAACCTATTTACTGTGGTATTTTCGTGTTTGTTTACTTTAAAACATTATTGACATTTCAAATGTCAATCTACATAATTTTTATTCAAATTGCAAAGGCAAAGGTAAGACGTTATTCTTCCGTATATGTGACGTCATAGCGTATTTTTTGGTTTTTATTTTATTTCTCCCGAAATATTGAGCCAAAAAATATAAAAAAATATGTTTTGTATTCAGGATGAGAAAATAAAGAAATGGTATTTTTATTTTAGGTACTTTAAAATTTTGAAATGTTGTCAATTATTGGTCTTCCTCATTGGGTAACAATAAGGTTCCCAATTTCATATTAACTTGTCCCGTTTATAAATACGTGATACCTTCATGTAATATTCAACATTATTGTTAAAAATTACATGTTTATAATTAAAAAATTAAAGAAAATTTACTTCACCTTTTCAGTCAAACACACTGTTAGCCTCCTGCTCTAACTCTTAAAGTATAAACTCAAATTACTAATTTATTTATTTATTTCCAGGTATTGGACGACTACGCTTCCATGAACCTATTCCCTAAGGACCTGCTCCTATGACCGACCAACTGAGACGATTTTATACCACAACTATACATAATAACTACGAAGACAACGTTGAACGCACTTACGTTTATGTTTACATATAGCAATATATCGGTCACAATTCAGTAATATAAGGGCCAGTTTCACTGCTGGATAAGTGGCGGGTTAACTATCTGACAGATAAAGTTACAAATGTAACCGCGGCCTCTGTGACGCAGTAGTTAAGGTGGTTGCCACGCCACTACCAGTGCATCGGGAAGTAGTGTGTTCGATTCCCACACGGAACAAATATTTGTGCGATCTACAAACAGTTGTTTCACGTCTGGTTGTACTTTGCATCCGTTGGTTGTATGTTTGTAAAAGATACAACTGCGATTCTTAGTGCGGGAGTTATCTTTAAAAAAAAACATCATCTAAATATCATTGGCCTGTCAGATCATCAGATGTTCGTTTGTTATGAAAAGACCTGACAAAATTTCTATCAATTAAGTTAACCGCTACTTATCCAGGAGTATTGAAGCTGGTTATAAATGTGTCAGTGTTGAATGTATAGACAGACCTTCCTTTAGCTTGAGACAGTGATGGCGTCCCGACATTATTACATGGGATGTTGTTACAGTCTTCAACGTGCATTTCCAGTAGTTTACATATTATAGAGTTTACTGTTGTATTCAAAAATGGTTGTCTTTACACCTACCTACGACTGTGACAAAATAAGAAGCATAGACAAATTTAGTGTCTAAAAATTATAAACTGAAAATACTTTTCAGACAGTCTGGTCGACTAGTTATCGCTCAGAAAAGTAAGATATTCTCGATAGTATTATTTAATGTATATTTTAGTTGTTCATGAATAAAACTTGCTCAAAAATTCATATAGAACAGGACATGAGATTAAAGTCGACTGGCTTCTGTGCCTGTTTCTTTAGGTGTAAAGACAATCATCATAATGTATAAACGTAATCGATGTGACCCCTTGTGGCCGACCGCGTGCTTCGCTTGCGAAACTTTTCAACATCATTATTTCAAACATTAAGCTATTAAACCTTTTTGATTCTTATATTTTTAATGCAACACTGTGATAACAAGTGAGACATTTTAAAGCGAAAAAAAAAATCTTCCGTAATAGTATTTTTTTAAAGAAATGTGACAATAACTTATTAAAAGACATTCGAACTAACCATAGTCTTATATATTAAGGAATCGAAGACTGTGAATACCAAAAAGCAATTCTATAATTTTGCTTTTGTTTTAACTTCGAAATTCTGCATTTACAATTCCATCCAGAATGAATTGAAATAGTTTTTTATGACTTACGAAATACGAGTATGTTATAGCTCAAGTTAGTATAGTACTTAAAGTATTCCTTTTTTATAATAATGGTGCAAAAACTATTTAGTTTGTATGGCTTGTACTCTCTTAAATAATAATTTTACTCGTTATTTTGATACACTATTATTGTAAGGTTTAGACGTTACCTAAAGTAAATTAGTTTTTTTAATCTATACTGTACTATTGACTCCTCTATTGGTATACAGTCTGCAAAATTAAATCGAACAAAAATCATAATAACCTGCTATTTTGAACAGAAAACAATTTTATTTTAAGCTTAAAAAAACACTATTAAATACGCGCTGTAACTTAAAGTAACTCGAGAAAAAGCACTTTTCGAGATAAATCACGCAATTTCATAAATGTGGTGTCATTCTAAGACACTACATAGTTTGTAACAATATACTTAAAGTATCTACTCGCTTGCGAGAAACAGAGTTGCAATCACTAAATTATATCAATATTACCCAGAAATTTAATTTCGTTTACCCATTTTATAAACATCAAGTATCACCATCTCTCTCTTTACATAACTATTAGAAAGAGACACCAAGACATAATACCTTCTACTTGTCAAGAGTAGCTCGTAGTTTGGTAACGTGCCCGGTTTAACGGCAATAGATGGCCTCCTATTATATGAAACTCACGTTGTTACTGGTGAAACGTGGGTGTATTACATACCCACACCTTCGGGTATAACAGTCGCGATATTGTGTATGTATTTCACTCAAAAATACAATATAAAATACTTGGTGTTTTGCGAAATGGGTCGTATTTAGTCCTATTTAGTATTTTAAGTAAAAGTCATGTTAATTAAGAGCTTAATTTCTTTAAGTTGGCCTACACAATGTCATAGTAAAATAAACGTCTCAAATTGTATTCCGTCATTAAAAGTAAATAGTATTCTGTAATGTTAAGAAGATAACTTACTCTAAACATATAAGAGTTTGCAGGTGGAATTTACATGAGTCACCATTAACAATATTTTAAAACCTATGTACTTAGCACGTCAAATCCCGATCTCAATAAATTGTTAACACTCGCGATCAGTATGTGTATCACGTATCCTTGTTGAAAATTAGTGTACATCAAATTTATTTAGTACATTGCTGCTTTGACTTAACATTAACTAGTGAATTAACACTTATAATCTAGAGGCGCCCATAGCCAGTTGCGCTCACCGGTCGGTAAACGATCTGTGGGTTAAGCAACCCTTGGCGCGGTCATTCCATAGATGGGTGGTATTTGAGCTGAGCGCCTCCGTGCTTCGGAGGGCACGTAAAAAGTCGGTCCCGGTTGTTGTCTGCTATGATAACAGTCGTTAAGCCATGTCAAAGGCCTTTCGGGCGGCTTGAACAACTTTTCTAAAATAATTGTGAGGTATTGTAATGTCAAAGCAGCAGTGTACTACATAGTGACTCTCACCTACACTGAGGTACACTAAGTAAGCTGATATTTAGCTCAATAATTAAATAAGCGTGCGATAAACTAACCAATATCTTAATAAAAACATGTACTTTAGACGTGTGTACAGAATCCACTTGCAAAGTCTTAAAATGTCCTTTCAACTGCCGAAATAATAAGATTGAGTTGCTTTCTATTCCAACGTTTATATTCCACGAGTATGTAAGCGAGATTAGTTAAGATATGAGAGAGCTTGTCTTATTTTATTTTACGATATCTGTAACGTCTATTGTGTAATAAATACTTTATACGTATACTTGCAATTTTTATTTTACTTCAAAGTACCTAACTAAAATACCAATCCACACAGAACCTTCATAATAAATCACCATATATTGGGAAAAACTGTAACTGTAACAAAATAAAAATCTGTTATGTAGTTTTCCAGTTAAACACAAACTGATCTCGGATCTCCTTTTTATGAACTGTTTGGTAAAACGTTATCTTGGAGAAGGTATAAATGACACACAAAATTGCTTTCATTTTATATTTAAGTCACAACAACTTATTAAAACATACATAATACAATACTGCGGTGAACAGTAAAACAAAGTCTAGGACAGTAGCACAATGGTAAGAGTATCAGACATATGATAAAGCAGTCTCTAGTTCGACTCCCATCCATTGTCCTACAGACTGACACACTGAGGACACTCGTAACAAAAAGCTCTTGAGCTTAGCTAGAAAGGTTTATAATCTTTTCAAAGTTATTGCTCAAACATTTAGAAATAATAGCACAATATAGTCAGAGATGTGTTTGAAAACCGGGACTTTAAATAGTTATTACAAGCCTAACGAAGGATTTAACTGGGGAAATATCGTAGAGTAAAATACTAGAGGCCGTTACGAGAATAGTGGAAACTATAGTCCGACAACTTAATAGTGAGCCTTGTCATGGACAATTTGTCAAGATTATAACAAATAATACTTCGTGTTTCACAAAAGAAAGAAGCTTTGTCAAATAGCACACCGGCTGTTACATAAGTTTGCAGGTCAGTGATGAAAACTCTGAATATTATATACCTTTGCCGGTCGCAAACCTTACATACAAGACTCTACTAAGTTGCAGGACTGCAGCTAGTTTTGAGTTTTTATCTAATAGCTTCTATTAGGTATGACTTACTACAACGATACACTGAATCTCACAAGCCAAGTCCCGGTCTCATGAAACGAAGTCTTAATTTAGGTACAACCTTTTTATGAAACAGTTTGGTATCACTTTATTTATAAACATATACATTGTTATTAACTACAGCCAGTTACACGAATATATGAAAATTACCTCGAGGTTATGAAACTGGCTGTTAGCCTCAAACAACACCGGAACGACAGTTCGTCGGGCTTCTCAGGTGATTTTGATCTCTTGTATATATTGATAAGGTCTACAATTATCAATTAAGATTGAAAACGCTGCCGTCCCGGTGTAAATTGAGCCTTAATCTTTCAGTTAAATGTACCTACTGGTGATTGAAATAATTTAACATTTAGTAAACTATACAGTTTGTAACAATATAGTGCATACACATCCACGCAATGTAAATAATAATGTAAGGTAACATAAATTGAAATGCGTCACTGAAAAAAAAACGCGCATTTTCCATAAACTTGCGCATACCATTAAAATGGGTGCATAGTCTTACACAGCTGCCAATTAATTTTTTCAGAGACATATCTTTAAAATACTAATTTTAGTATTGTTTGTCCTGTATTTTCTAATACATTTTCAGTCTGGCAGTAGGCAATTATTATATTGTACTACATTACTTGCCTTCTCCTATAGGAAAAAGGCGTCATTTTATGTATATATTAAACATTTCGTGGTCAAAGATCTGTTTACAAGGAGTTTCCAACCTTTTGTCATGAGTCATTAAAACTTCGACTTGTCATTGAGGCATTTAGATAAAGACCACAGGCTGAGAACACAGAATAAGCTATCCCTATAAGGGTGTTATATTGTTAACTAAATTGCTTAAACATAAGTCAATAAATTCCACTATCTACTGGAAGATCTCAATCAAGTATATGAAAGAAAAATAAGTGATACAATAACGTGAGGAAAAACATTCAAACAAATTATATGTAGGTATATTAATACTGCAGGCGTTTAATAAAAATAAATAATTTTAAGAACAAAATATATTAGAAATTTATTTATATAAACGGTCAGTTGAAAATTAAATAGGCGAAGTTCAAAATCAGTATTACAAGAGTAGGTATATTTTTCTCAAACGCCTACTTGATACATATTAATCTAGAAATACATAAGCTGTCTAACTAATTAACGTCGTACAAGCCCTGATTAAGTACAGTGTTTTGTCTTTTTCACTCCTATACAGTATCAAAATAGATTGAAAGGGACAAAACACTATAATGTGAAAAGACAAAACACTATAACTCATCAGAGCTTACACAATGTTTATAAGTAAGGCAGTTGAACTAAAGATTTAAACTAAGAGATATTTCTATAAAGTAATAGTAACAAAAGTATATAGCCTCGAACGCAGAACACGAGAATTTGCTTAAATACAACATACAATTAATTATTAATATTTACAAATGTGCACAATTGATACGAAGACTATGAACAATACTAAGTGACAAATTATACATTTTATGGAAAGACCTCGATAAACATTGTCAATTGCGCTCCTACGAACTGTCTTAGTAATCCCACTGAACCATAGTAATCCCACGCGAAAATATATAAATTACTGTCCCATTGCTGGGCAACTGGCTTGTCCTGAAACGAGATAGGAGCTAGGCATATGTCATAATTTAAATTGCGCAATTTTGAAAAATCCACAGGCCACACTACATAGACTTGCGTCCTTTTCGAAATTGAATATCGAATCAATATTTTTTTAGAAATGAAAACCGTCATCAAGCTTTTTGTTTAGTCCGCTAATCAAATTAGGCACAAACAACACTGTAAGACTGCACAAAACACTATTAAGATGCGATATCTGTCTTCGCAGAAAATAAGCTTGACTTGAAAAAAAATAGCTACAATTTTTTATGCAAGCAAAAAACCATTGTCACAAATAATTTATACAAGTCATCAGTTCAAAGAGTCTTCGTACCGGGCACGTTACAAGCTGTACATATATGTACAGTGTGTGTGTCAGTGTGTGTGTGTGCGGGCGCGTCAGGGGCGGCAGTCGGGCGCCACGTGGCAGTAGTCCGTGAGCGGCATGATCACCACCTGGATGCGAAGCTGGTCCTTGTTGGGGCCCAGCAAGTGCATGGGTTCGGGATCTTCGCACGTGTCCATGCATTTTGAACACCGCCTGTGGAAATATAGTCTATATTTTTTACATCATATTATAATGCAATAGATCTTAAACGCGATTGAAAATCAAAAGAAAGTTAATTGTATACCCGACGTTTCTCGACGTTCGCATAAAAATGAATATTGTTAACAAGTATTGGTCAAAGGTCCCAGAACGAAATTAGCATTGAAAACTTCATAGCTAGTCCATTGAAATGTTACAATTTGAGGGCCGAATATTGCATTTCTTAGAGGACGCAATTTTATTTTTGGAACATGTAGGGGGGGTCTGTAGAAGCTTAACGTGAACTTTGTGGGGTCGCCACTCTTGTCCCCCGGCCGCCATCTTGGAAAAGGGGGTGGAAACACTTTTTTCGCTATATCTCGGAAACTATGCGTCTTACAATAAAATTGTAAAAGCATAATTTGTAGCAAATTATTTTGCCTACAAATATGTTGGATAATATTTTGCCCTAAATTAACAATTAGAGAAGTTATAAGCAAAAAGTTAATTTTTTTTTTACAAAAATTTTCTTTCCGAATCCGGTCTACTTCGGAGCGCTGTTACTGAATGACTAATAAATGCAATAGAAAAAAATTATAAGGTAGAAATTTCCTCGAAAAATACTCTACACGATTGGTCTGAGGTAATTTTTTTGTATATATACATATAAGCTTAGCCTTTTTTCCAAACTATGATGGAGTCGGCTTCCAGTCTCACCAGATGCAGCTGAATACCAGTGTTTTACATGGAGCGACTGCCTATCCGGCCTCCACAACCCAGTTACCTGGGATATAAAACGATACCCTTCGTTTAGACTGGTTGTCAGACTTTCAAGCTTCTGAGTACTGTTAATGACTGTCAAAGATCTTCGAAAATGACAGCCGGGACCCACAATTTAACGTGCCTTTCGAAACACGGAGGAACTCGATATGTGTAAGATGGTCACCCATCCACAGAACAAACTCGGCAAGCGTGACTTAACCTCAAACATCCATCCGCGCGGCTGTTGTTAAAAAAAGTTATAGAGCAATAAAGAAAATGTTTATAAAAGAAATTGCACTTTTTTGCTTATAACTTTTTTTATTGTTAATTTAAGGCAAAGGGTTATAAAACATATTTGTAGGCAAAATAATTTGCTACAAATTATGCTTTTACAATTTTATTGTAAGACGGATAGTTTCCGAGATATAGCGAAAAAAGTGTTTCCACCCCCTTTTCCAAGATGGCGGCCGGGGGACAAGGGTGGCGACCCCACAAACTTCAAGTTAAGCTTCTATTGACCCCTCCTACATGTTCCAAAAATAAAATTGCGTCCTCTAATAAATGTAAATCTCATGTAACATTTCAATGGACTAAGCGTGAGATTTTAATTTTAGTAACCGCTCGTACCGATGGGTATCGTGTTAGGTAACTGGATTGAGGAGGTCCGATAGTCAGTCGCTCCGTGTAAAATACTAGTATTCAGCTGCATCCGGTGAGGTTGGAAGCCAACTCTAACAAAGTTGGAAGAAATGCTAGGCAGATGATAACTTTTTAGTAAAAGATTTTGCATCCATTTGAGAACTATTGTAAAGAACTCAGGCACACAAATTATCCTCTTCCGTTAGTACAAGAAAATTGTTCTTTTATTTTTACACATATAAATTTGAACTCATTATTGTGTTGCCTTAGGTTTGGACCATCGTTGCGTCACTATAGTTTTTATTTATTCTGATTGTAAAATAAAGTAATAAAGTCAATTACTTGTGTAGAGGTTGCTGATACACGGGTGTGGGTGAGCGAGCGCGTGTACTGCTGGGAGACGATGGTGTATACAGCGGAGTGTTCAGCTCGTCGAAGTCCAGGGCGCCGTCGATATTTAACACACTGGAATATAACACAATGGCATATAAATACAGAGATAAAGTTTAAGATATTTTAGGTAGCTATCGAACAAGTGTTGGAGACGCCACAACAATGCCAATGTAACAAGCATTATATAAAAATACACTATATAATGACGTACCTATTTCTCGCAGAGAAGCGATGTACTCTTTCCACTAGGGCAGACACGTGCTCCACACCTTTCTGTACTCCCCACATTAACACACCAATCTGAAACACGTTACATTTACGTTACACTTGTTTGTATGAGTATGACATAATCTACGAAGAACGTAAAGAAATTATACACTTACACTAAATAGTCCAGTCATTTGGTAATTTTACCTGGAAAGTTTTCCGGGAGTTTTGAAAATTGGTGAATCTACAGATTTTAGTATGCTCTTTTCGAATTTCAACTTTCCCACCTCGTAACCCCGCCGCTCGCGCCGCCATTTTGAAAAAATGGCGCCTAAAAACGGTTCTTGGGGAATATCTCCTTTCCGACGCATTTTACAAACAAAATATTTATGTAGAAATTTAAAAAAATTCCCTTCAATTTATGTATTAATATTTTTTTTCATAAAATCAGTAGTTTTTGGCGTACGCAAAATCTATAAATTCACCAATTTTCAAAACTCCCGGAAAACTTTCCAGGTAACCCCTTTTTCTTTCACCAAATGACTGGACCAAAAATATAACATTAAAAAAATAATTATTGCTTTTTGGAATCTCAATAACAGAAAAAAACATTTTGTAAAAACAACAACCATTTTATAACGATTAATAAAGCACTGAATTGTCTATATAAATAAAAATAAATCACCGAATTCTTTTTTTAATATGTTTGTGACTGTCGGGGTGAGGTTTGTATGGGATCGATAGGATTAAAATTCCCACGGGAGCGGGATAAAGTTGTACTATACTAGGATGAAATCGGGCTAGTCCGCTTGTTTTAAATAGACGTTATTATTATATTTTGGTGCTGCTTACCTTAACCCGTACGTCAGGCTCGAGCATGGGGTCGGGGTACTCGTCCTCGTCGATGTCGGGACAGTTCTGACACGTGATCGAGATACGCACCGTACGCAGGACCACCTCCGGCACCTTGTCACAGGAATACATACAATTGATTTCATGACTGGGTTAACGAAAATTTATTAAACTTGTACACGTAAAAGGTTCGTCTAAAATGGCAGTCTACGTTGTTTTTTTTGTAAATAATGTTAAAATTGCAATTAAGACAGTTTGAAACATTGTATCATATATGTATCGTGATATCCTACACTATATTTCTATACTAAAATGTTTTTTGACATTTCATTAAGAGATGTTTTGTCTGGTATCAATCGATTTCACTAAAATAATTCAGGGAAATAAAATATTATGTCATTATGAAAACTGCATTTGACCCTTAAATAAGACTGTTTTATGGACTAACCATAATCAATTTCTAGCAGGTCTAGTTTTATAGATCTTTAAATTTAAGAACATTACACATAAAAAATTGTTCTTAAACCTACTCGAAAGTCTGCATTATGAGCACATTTGCACACCTATAAATATCAAATCCACACCCTTTCACACAAAACCCACTTATCACAAATACTCACATCATAAGTGCCGGCCCACACAATCAGCAAGCTCTTCTGGAACCAGACCCCCTTGGGGTACAGGTCCACGGTCCACTCCGTCAGCTTGTCCTGCGGCGCCACGTCGGCGATGGACGGCCGCGTGGAGAAGATGAAGGTCCGCGTGTGGTAGCACGGCAGGTTGTGGAAGTTGTCGATGGCCAGCACCGAGCCCCACGTGTCCTCCGTGTAGATGCGGGGCGTGAACAGCATGCGACCCGCTTCTGTCTGCTGGACTTCTGCTACGCGCTCGTACTGACCTGCGAGTAAATACAACAAAACGGTCTTTAAATTTAGGTATACTGTATTAGTAAGTAATAATACTTATGATCGTCAAATTGTAATTTTTTATTGAATAAAACATCGTCGAATAATTTAAACATAGTCTCTCATCTAACTCCAAACTAAGAAAACTGGTCAAATTGTAACCAGACAACTGATGACCACATACTATGTACATAAAGTTACATTTAAAGTCAAAACAGTTAGCCATGCCCATCAAGCAAATATTTGTCCAGGTAATTCAATAATTCCACATTTTTATAAGGTGCCTATGTGCTACCTAATTTTTTTTAGTATAGGTACAAATATTTTCGATATTTACCTGACTGGTAGCTCATAGCAATCGCCATACGTTCCATGAAAAAGTCCTTGTGTTCTTGTGTCAGTGGACAGAGAAGAAGATTGGCTAACTGGTTCGGACACATCATTGGAAACCTGATAATAAAATACAAGATATTCGTAATTTAAAATATAATCATAATATAAATAAACGGTGTATTTGTTTTGGGTAACGAAATGGTAAATGGTGGTTAAAAATATAGTACATATACGTAAGGCTTGCTACGCACATGTATATTTGAGTCGCCATGAATCGGCCCAGCCGTTCGGTAAAATGGCATACATGTAATGTAAATTAATATTTCGGTAAAATGCCGCTCGACATCGCCGCGCCCAAATAATAACCAGATAGTGACAATCGAACCCGAATAACTACCCGATCGGTATAAGTCAAAATCGAGGGATTTTTTGAGCCGAATGACTAGCCCGATCGGCACACGCTGAAAAAGTGTAGTAATTTCTTCGAGTCGATTTCTGTTCGATAAATATTGGCGAACCGAACGTGCCGGCCCGAATAGGTAGCAAGTCTTACTGTGTATTATTCAGCTTATCATAGGTGTGTATACCTGACATGTGAGAAGACTGCGGCGACGAGTGAATCGAAGTGCGCCTTACTCTCCGCCTCCGATAGATCACTGGCGCTCAACCTCTGTTTTTGAAGCTTTAACCACCTCGATACTAACCTGCGGGACAAAATATAGCTCATTAATATACCCCTCTATAACTAATTAACTATACAAGATTTAAATAAAATTGCGCTACACAATGACATGTAAACCGTATAAAGTGGCGTGCTGAGGGGGAGGCCTATACTTAACAGTGGGAGGATACGGGCTGATTAAATAGATAGATAGATATAAACCCTGAACAGACCGGAATATTGTACCATATAAAAAAATCCTTTATGGCAATTTATACTGTGCAAAAATAGGACTATGTTTCACGACGATACAGAGTTCCATTTCCGAGTTGAAAGTCTGGACAAGTGGTAATGGATTGTGTGTGTCCAATGTGTGTTCGGTAGTGTTGGTAGCAGCTCCTTACATCATCAATGATTTATACCTAATACAAATATTGTTAAAACCATTTCGCGATTAAAAAAAGTGGCCAGGAGTTTGTTGGCAGCTCTTCTCATTGGCCTTACCTTCCGAACTGGCGGTAGATTCACTCTCTGTATCATTGACTATCATAAGTGTCAGCATTTGACCTAAGTGAATAAATGATTTGGTTTTACGATATCCAGTAACTCACTGGTACAAGCTCATCTCGTTATGCAGCACGAGGTCGCTCTGCTGCAGCAGCTGCACCAGCGTCTCTCCCTCCAGCTCGGCCAGGTCCACGTCTGTCCACACCCACTCCAGATTCCACTTGACGAAGTTCTGACATGCCTAGCAACGAACACAAATTTATTACTAATTTTTAAAAGTTTTGAAAAGTAAAATCAATAATTAAATACGATAAGCGTAATTATTAATCACGATATAATACAATTTGGTTATTATTTTTTAAGTTCGAATTATTTTATACTAGCAACACATACTACAAAATATAAATATAGACTGATTTACAGTTTTATAAATATTTCATAAATCTCTACTATTGTCATTATAACGACAATCGGTTATGTCAAAACAAACAGTTATTGACCAAAATATTTAGTCAAAGAAAAAGGCAGTATTTTCGTTGTACTGTCTTATTCTTTAACTAAATAATTAATTGAATTACGACACAATATATTTCGATAGTTATAGGATTCTATTGAACCTCATAAGATGTAATACGCATTGTAGTTAAGAATACTAACCCTGGCAACGTCATTATGTCCACAAGCCATGGTGTACTGCATCCAAGAAGTAAGGAACCCTCTCTTAGCTGCCTGGGCTATGTGTTGCGTCATGTATGTTAGACATAAACTGACTAGGTCCTGTGGAAACAGATGAATATAACATTAAATCTTTAGAACTTTTAGCACTGATTCTAGTGTTCTTGAGTGCAAGTAGCCCACTACTTGCACTCAAGAACTGTGCTCATCACATAATAACTGGACGACTAATCACGTCATATTCAATAAGAAAAAAAATAATTTAAATTTTATGTAGTGTTTTACCTAAAAACCTTAGTAATTGAACGAAATTGTGAATACTTGCCCTAACATTGTATTTATCAGCAAGAGATAACACTGGCAACACTGTTTGATATGATATCTTTATGTGACCAGTGTAAAAATATCTGAAACAATAAATTATTATAATTCACATACTTTAAAAAATAATATAAACAGACATTGTAGGTAGAAAATATAATCCAGATTTCTAAAATTTAAATCTAATTATGAGAATATATTTTTAAAGGGTCATATAGCTTTAGATATTAGATTTGAATGAAGTGAACATACTTGATAAAATGTGGGAAGACATCAGCGGCAATAGGCGTCTCTTGCAACACGATGCGACTTTCCCGCCACTCGCTCCACTCACGATTCATTAACATTACCTATAAATAAATGAAATAGAATAAATTTTGTCTGTGGATTTGTATATGATCATGACGGCTGCCGAAGCTACAAAAAGCGGCGCAACAATCAAGAAGCCTATCCTTACTTCCATGTAAGTTAGAGTGGGCTTCCAGTCTTACCGAATGCAGCTGAATACCAGTATTTGACATGGAGTGGCATAACCATTTTTAAGAATTAGTTCATTAGGATTACTTATGAATCTAAGCTTCCTATCTGGTCTCATTAGTTTAAATGAGTTATGCACAAGTGGCTTTGTGGTGATTTTAAGCATTGCCTTTACTGGTACCCCTAAATATGACAATGTTCGTATTTTATGATGATTCTTGCCAAGAACAGTATTATAATGAGGTTACATTAAATTTGTTGTTTTTGGCTCACTCGCTCTTTTTCATTAGTATAATGCAGTTGCTAAACTACAGTAATAACTCATGCAGAAATAAAAATATTTGCCAGTCAATCATTAATATTGAGGTTGACTTTTATTTTGTTGATTGGCTATCTGCCAGAACACATTGGGCATGTATAAAATAATTTTGATGTAGGTACTGAGACCCATTATTTGAGATATTTATTGTGCATATGCCTTTGTTTGTGGAAAAAAACATCCTTACGTAAATAGTATCCTTTGTAATATAAATTTGAAACACACAAAATTATTAATTATAATCTACATAAATTGTGCATGTGAAGGCCCTTTACTAAATTCAAAGACTATAATTTCAATTCTTTCAGTTGTTGATTTCAAACAATCATGCACTTCTATGCTGTAAAGTCTAGTTAATAATCAATGAATTTACCTGAAACACTTCACTACTAGCACATAGTATTAGCCTGTGAGCTGGATACCCTCGTCCTCCCACTTCTAGTGTTAGATCACTCATCAACTGTTCAGCATATAGTGTCGCTATCTTTAGCAACACACTCTTTGAATTGTCCACCTGGAAGATAAATCATATTTTATAGTGTACCTATCATTGTTATTCCAAGTGGCTTGAATAACTTTAACACTACCATACAATTGACCACTAACCATACAATAAGAAGAAGAATTGTCATGTTTGAAGGAGAAAGTATTCTTATGAAATATGTTTGTATACTAGTGATCACTTATAATATGTAGTAAGTAATAGGTACAGTAATACTCAAACAACACAAAATTTTAAGTAACACGGAAAATTATTTCTATTGCTACAATACAGTACAGATCAATGTAAAAGTAACTTAAGTGTTTCTTAGAATTGAGTATTGTTTTAAAATTCAGCTAATAGCTCTAATTTTGTATAGGGTGGAGACTGCAGTAAGTAAGAACAGTGCTTTAGATTTTATCTTATGCAACGCAAGTTTGCTATTATTAAGGTTTAGTAGACAGCCATACATTAAGCCCTCAATATGCTTATCTGGACACTGATGTTGTTGTTGTTGAAATAAACATTATTATTGATTATGACTGGAGTGTACAAATTAATCATAATTAATGTACCTAGTTTTGAAATTTTCTATGTTGGTGTCCAAGTAGAACTTTGTAATTGAGTCATGGCATAGATATTGGTGATGAATAATACTACAAAACATACTGTTGTCATTATTATTTCAACAGTAACATCTGTTTACGCGAGTATTGCAATAATAATAATATAGAAACCACTTGAGCGCAAGGAGTAGCCTTGAAGAGGACTTATGGGAGTCAAAATGTTCATTAGTAAAGCAATATGATTGACAACTCTTACCTCGAGATCATCATTCGCCTCGGGCTCCTCGCCCTTATCCTTCTTGTCTAAGGACAACGAGATTTGGCCGTTCACCGTCAGAAAATCCATTGCTGTAATGCTTAAGAGACACTCATTGAACAAAAAGGATAGTAATAATTCTCAAAAAATATAATGTTTTATGGCTTTGTCAATAAAATCAATTTTGACAATTTATTTTTCGACAACAAGAGTGACAGCTTGAATTTGACTTGACTGACATGACAGCAATCGTATTGACAGCTGTTTTGTTTTCTTTCTCTTGTAACCTCATTCCTCTCTTTCGTGTGCTCCGTTTTACAAAATTGAATTGGAGCTACGCGTTTTCTTACCGACTTTATTCTCATTAATGATTGCTACAAATTATTCAGAGAATTTAATATTAACATTTGAATTTAAAAATATATCGAACTTAACATGTATCCTAAGTCTCCATGATGCTAAAGAAAAATAGTTGTATAAACTTGTTTATTGTTTTGCGTGTAAGGAGGCGTATACGTCATTGGCTTGTCACCTGAGCTAACGAAATGTTAGAAATCAAAAATGTATATTTTTTAACATAAATTTTATATATTTGTCACTCATATAAACGAAATAAGAAAGAGATAGCGTAAATAATCTTAATGCTTGTAATCGGGTACATTCAATTTAGTTCGTAAGATAGTAAATAATAGTGCTAACTCGGTGTTTATTTATTATTTTGCATTTACAGACAAATTTCTGTTCATATCATCATACACGTTGGACATCTGATTAACACGTAACGATGGGGTTGAAAAAGAAAAAGAACATCATTATACTCACACTCTGTATGGTCATATGTTTTATATTGTATCAATTGTATTTTTTCTTGACGATAACGTCGGAAACAGGGAATAACATGAGGGTTATTCCGGTCATGGATCATCAAGAGATCGAGGAGCTGAAGAGAATGACAGAAAGGCATGTTGTGCGATCAGAATCTGATAAATTTATAAACAATGATGGTGTAATTCGTGGTGTATTAAAAATGTATATGTCGAAGTATAGACCAGACATTAATAATGAATTTAAGTGTTTAAAAATAGACCAAAGGATACCATTTGATCAAGTAAATGATGACTACTGTGACTGTGAAGATGGATCAGATGAACCTAGTACTAACGCATGTGTGAATGGAACATTTTATTGTGATACACAGCTGGGAAACAAGCCTATATCATTCCTCAGTGTACCGTCAGGTCAAGTCAATGACGGTGTATGTGACTGCTGTGATGGCTCAGACGAATTCCTTAATGATCCAAATAAAAAACTTGTATCACAGATGGGTGCAAAATTAGCTAGATTTTATGTCACAAAATGCCCTAATAAATGCCACTAAATTGTTAGTAGGTTGTAGCTAATTCAATGAAGATGTAAAAGTCTTATTTTAAACTTTTGTGAAGCTTGAAAGCATCATTTTTTATTTATTAATTTAAATATGCTGCCAGTTATTGCGTGATATTAAGTTGCTTGTATATTTATTCAGGTGTACATATTTGTAAAAAAAACAATACAAAAAGGATGTTTAGATAGTCATGATTGTATGTTTAAAAATTTTCAAGTCATTCTTGTGTACTAAAATACTTAATTATATCAGTTAATGGAACTTCTGAAGACTGAAATCTTAATAATAAAACGATTGTTGTAAATATCAAATGAAGCTACTGTTTTTTATTTTGCTGTTTTCTGAGACCCCTTTATCTTATAGATTCTTAATATTACAGCCCCAAAAATTATATAAAACATGTATGATAGTATATGGTGTGGTTTATGCAATGTAACTTCCAACTTAATACAAATAACCTATGGTATATTGGTCAAAAACTCAAAACCATCTAAACTTAGGATATAACAGGGATCCTGAGTTAGAATAAGACACTTAAAAAAAATGTGCTAAAGACAAGGTTGGATAATAGAATTTTCTATATTCATCATAAAGAAACACACATTTTTTTAATAGCAGTAATTAGTACCTACTGATATTGCAGTAAATTCATAAAATAATTTTAGGCAAGATATTGCCCTTACTCCTAAACTTAAAGTCTACAGAGTCTAAGACAGACCCTAACTATCTTAGTCTTATCAATATAATTATTTAAATAATAATGATACAACTATTCTCATCGAATATATTTAATGTAATAGGATTAAATGTTTCAAACATATAATAGGTATATTTAATTTTATTTGTAATTAATCAAATGAATCAACACACATGTGGCAACCTTACTAAATACAGCCTGTCTAGAAAATTCCATAACCACGCTACCGCGTGTATAATCTGTGCATTTGCTTAATTTGTTCGAGATTGACCGGCGGCGCGCAACTCATCGGTTTTCGAGTTTCTGATAAATTTAAACGATTTTCGGAAGAGCTTGTGTGTGATTTCTGTTTCTCCTTTATCTTCGAACAAATATAATTGGCAAACATGACTGTCGACGAAGGCGTAGACATCTCAAAGGCAGGAGATCGTGGTGTATTGAAGAGGATCATCAAAGAAGGAACAGGCACTGATACTCCGAATGTAGGATGTTCAGTCAGCGTGCACTACACTGGAACACTTCTAGACGGCACCAAGTTCGATTCTAGCAGAGACAGAAACGAACCCTTTGAATTTAATTTAGGCAAAGGTCAGTTACAATTTTTTAAGGTTTCGTTTAAATTATTGGAATATTAGACCCTTATTCGTTGTACAAAATTGACTGGTGACACAAATGTAATATTTTAATGATAATGCGTCGAAACATCAGGGTCCCGCTTTGATTTTAGGTTCAAGTCATTAATAATTTATGTGCAACCAAAATGCGCCGGTAACCCTGAGAGAATATTGCAAGTCATTACCATTAATTTCCGGTCCATATTTCATGCCATTTATTCCATTGTATCCATTTGTTGGTCATAAATAAGACTGCACTCCTTTTAAAAATGTTTTTCATTCTTATCTGCATAATAACCTTTCCAGTGACTATTTTCGCTGCAGAAAAATCGAAATGCGCATTGTAAACGAATGTTTGTGTTAGGGGGACGAGTAGTTCACTACCCTCAAGCCATATTATAGACTAGCAAGTACAAACCATGGACCTAGAGGGCTCAAATCACTTCTAAAACAAGCCATCTGGAACAACCCTCAAGCACTACAATTACCCCTAATACCTAATCCTTTTTCAATAAATACTTCACATTTTATTCTGTTCTATTTCATGTATAATATCTTATAATCCAGTGAAGCCACCAAAGAATAAAAATAAAAAAAAAATTATATTTGCAACATTTGCCTTCTACCACACATTCTGGATTCCACTTATTGTTTCTTATTATACTCACTCTAGCCAAATATTTCAGGATCTGTGATCAAAGCATGGGACATTGGTGTGGCCACCATGAAGAAGGGAGAGGTGTGTGTACTGACATGTGCTCCCGAGTATGCATACGGAGCTGCTGGCAGTCCACCAGTCATCCCACCTAATGCCACACTGCAGTTTGAGGTGAGTTATATACTTAATTGCTGAGGTAATTAACGACTTCTCTTAACCGACGTTATAATATGACTAGATGTATTTGCCGGTGGTGTTCTCTGGTCTCAAAAAAGGAAGGCGACCTCTGGGAAAACGGTATGGATGATGAAAAAAATATCTGGAAGTTTCTTTGCACTCAAAGGTCTACAAAGTCACAAAGAAATAGATATAAAAATGTAGAGGGCTATTTTTTAAACCACTGTTTGTAGTTTGATAATATATTCTAAGGTACTAAGTCCTTTTGTTACATTTGGTAAATTAGCCAATTTCAAGTGAAGGAATGTTGATGGTTGATATCAGTTAGACTCTGTTTAAACAGTTACTCTATCTGTGGTTTAACTGTAACCACAATGACATGTTCCTGTTGTAAATTGATAAAAATGTAGTGTAATAGTCAAAATAATGAAGTAAATAATAGGAAGATACTTTGTCTTTCTAAATGTACTTCAAAATCTTTAAATCTATGTATTGATTATTACAAACATACATAAAATCACCTCTTCTTCCCATAGGGGGAGGTAGATCCCAGAGAAGACCACTTGGTACAATCCTTACTAACTGCCTTTGCTTCATTCACATCAACACATCGACAATGAAGTACCAATACCTCTTAACTACAAAATCACCATTTTACAGGAGGAGAAAAAAACGCGTCACCTTTTTATTTTTCGTTAAGTAATTTAGAAGCTTTTTAGTTTTTTTTTATTATAGTAATTTCGTTAAGTAATTTAGAAGCTTTTTACACTTGAATTTAGGATGTAATGTCAGGAGGTCTTGAATGAATGCATACATTGACTTAGCAGCTATTTCTATTAGCATTTTCTCTCAAAACTATCAACATAGTTAGATGTCTTGACGAGTACACGCAAAATGCAATTTTATATCCAACGCATTAAAAATCAAAAAATCGACAAAATGTCAGTTAGGAGGCATTGGCACTTCATCGTCGACATACATACATGACATGACATACATACATTCATGACGACAACTGCACGTTTGGCGCAGTGGTTTAAGCGGTCACCTCGCCGTAACAACCGTAGCGCCGCGTGTGGTGGGTTCGAATCCTACCCGGGACAAATCTTTGTGTGATGAGCACGAGTATTTGTTCTGAGCCTGGTTGTCAATTTATCTATATAAGTATGTATTTAGAAGTATATAAGTATGTTTATCAGTTATTTGGTTACCATAGTACAAGCTCTGCTTAGTTTGGAATCAAATGACCGTGTGTGAGTTGTCCAATAATATTTATTTATTATTTATTTATTTATTATTACATATTGACAATTATTTTTTTTACTGTAAGAATGTCTGTGTCTGTCTTATGACTAATAGGTATATATTTTTCCATTACATTATAATAAATTGTATCATTATCGAATATGACAAATAATATTTACATATCTTCAATGCAATATTCAAAATATGCTGTACATCAATATGACCTTTTTGTCCTTATAAAATTACATATCACAATAAGGAGGTCTAATTAATGCAATTGGTCAATGATATTCATGTACCTCTACTATTTAAATTATACAAGTGTTTATATGATATTCATGAGATCAAGAAATGCACTTAGTTTTTGTTTCGCTAAATAAAAGTCACGATATCCTATCGGACTAGTAATCGCGTAGCTACTTGGGAAGAGAACCCTGCCCAACAGTGGGACTAGAATCAAAAAGTTTCAAATAAAACAGGTCATGTAATTCTTTCTAGATTGAAATGATAGACTGGAAGGTGGAAGACCTGAGTCCTCGCAAGAACAAAGGCATCCTCCGTCACGTGATAGAGCAGGGCTCTGGCGCAGAAAGCCCGGAGGACGGCTCCCTAGTCACAGGTATGATGATAATCGGTCTTTGTGTATTTCTACCTCTATTCCTATACCTTTGCTATAGCCTTTTTGTTTAATAAATGTGTTTGTTGCTTTCATTTCCTTTCTTTATTTTTCTTTATTAGACAGGTCTTTTCTATATGTTTTGAGTGGATAATTTTTGAAGTCAGAATTTGCTAGCTTTCTATGCAGATAATGGTCGCCAATAGAATTTGAAATAATAATGCGCGTACGTGTATCGAAAGATGCTTATTAATTCAACTTGTCTTAACACCTGATAAAGAGTAACTTAGAGATTACAGTCTGGCACATCACAAACATAACACAATCTTCGTAAATATCATACATATTACATGTGGCCATACATTCATACTAGGCTATGTTAAAGGATGCTCACTGCTTACATTGATAATTATAATTTTATAGTGCAGCTGGCTAACCACCTGTACTGTACATTGACACAACTTTCTTTTATAAAAGTACATAGAGACAATAGAATTCCCTTCTATTGTAACATGATACAAACATTGTTTGACACAAACTGTTGAGAGAAATGTTGAAATATGATACATTTTATAGAAACAAAGAAAGGTCATTTTATACAGTGCATGGCTTTGTATATGGGGTATATTCCTAAGTTCTTGAGCCAAGTTTATGGCCTGCTGGGGAGGCCATTGATGAAAAAAACTTGTGTTATTTTTAGTAATTAGACTGTATTATTATAATTAAGGAATGAGGACCTCCTTTCAGTAGGATAACTGGTTACCTAATAATCTTATAGTGCCAAAACATTTAGTATTGCAGTTCAAACCCGAGGCAACACACCAATGCCTTTTCGAAGTTACGAGTATGTGTGCATCAGAAATAATGATCACTTGCTCTAATGGTGAATGAAAACATCGTAATAAACCTCTCACGCCAAAAATTTTTTTGACGCCTTTCTTGACGGCATGCAAGGTCCTAAACTCGCATTCGTAAGGAAACCCTGATTAGGCAGTGGGGCAGTAATGGGTTACAAAATTATATTTTTACTAGCTGACCCGCGCAACTTCGCTTCCGTCCAATAAGAGAGAATGGGTGAAATTTTTCCCCGTTTTTGTAACATTTTATACGGGTACTCTGCTCCTTTTGGTCGTAGCGTGACGATATATAGCCTATGTCCTTTCTCGGGTATCAAAATATCTCCATACCAAATTTCATGCAAATTGGATCAGTAGTTTAGGCGTGATTAAGTAGCAGACAGTTACTTTCGCATTTATAATATTAGTATGGATGAACTTTTTATTCATAAGCATGTATGTAAGTTGCACCGATCCTATTTGTAAAATAGTAAATCAGTGCATATTATAAATAGTAAATCAATATAAGCATCGCTACGCTATAGTTTACGATGTCTCTATGCAGTTATACAGTAATAGGTGATGTTATCGCCGCCGGTGCACGGTCGCGGTGCTTGTTATCCATTATGGCCTTCGTTTAGAATCGCTAGTTAGACGTAAACAAGAAATTATTTTATTTGTATTTAAATGCAATTTTAGGTAGTCTTTATTTCTTTGATATTGCCTACTGCTATGGGAAAAGGGCATGATTTTATGTATGTATGCATGTCTAAGTTGCATGTATTTACTTAATAGGTAGTGCATTTTTTTCTTAACTACTTGCTTTTTACTAAGACTGAAATAATTTATCGATAGATTGCTTTTGTAGGCGATTATAAGAGTAAAATTGTAGTTTTTCTAATACGAATAACTGAAAAATAGAAAACAAAAAGGTACACAAACTTAATCGATCAATTTCTTTTTGTTTCTTTTTGTTCTGTATAAGAATCGAACCCACGACACCCAATGCAGTGGTATCGGCATAGTACCTAGCACAATGAAACACGCCTTTGTGACGAAATTGAATAAACTCTAGTGTAAATAGTTCAAATCTATTTTGTAACAACTGCGGATATCGATCGTCTATCCATGGCCATTAGGTCATTGACCATTCAATACCTAACATGCATGATACTGGGAAACCTTCAAGTATTTACTTTATCATTAATGTTCTATTTTGTTCTTTATTAGATTTTGTTAATTTGTTAGCTGAATGATTGTATGAATAAACTATAAATTAGTCCGTCATTATTTGAAGGAAGACATACCCAGATCATATTGGCGACGATCTTTAAAAAGTGTGTAGTACTCGTAATCGGCGGTCATACATGAGTAAATTTAAGAATGTTTAGCTTTTAGGTAGCAATAGAAATGAGTATCTTAGCAAGGCACGTCAGCGTTTCGTTTTCTATCTACCTGCCGTTGCAATGGCCGTGATTTTATTTATGTCTGTTCAAAATCAAATTCATCATAACGCCATTATTAACAACCATTTCAATTTCCAGTTGAACTCGAAGGCAGATTGCTACCAGACGGCAAAGTTTTCGACACAAGAACGGTCACATTCCCGCTCGGAGAGGGGAGCGAGCACAATGTATGTGAAGGTATTGAGCGAGCCCTTGAGAAATTCGTCAAGGACGAGAAATCAAGGATTACTCTACAGCCAAGATATGCCTTCAAAGCTGAAGGTAATGCTGAACTGGGAGTACCAGCAAACGCTGAAGTAGAATACACGGTGAAGCTCACGAACCTTGAGAAGACCAAGCACTGGTTGATGGATGGCTCGGAAAAGATTGAACAAGCCAAAATGTTCAAAGAGAAGGGCACTAATTACTTCAAGGCTAGCAAGTTCCAGCTGGCTATTAAGATGTACAAGAGAGTCGTGTCTATGGTTGATAGTAAGTATTATTCATTTCAAGTAGAAACTAGAGACTTAATTCTTTAAGCTTTAATTTTGACTGCCTCTGTGGCGCAGTGGTTAAGGTCGCCACGCCGCTACCATTGCGTTGGGAGGTCGTGGGTTCGATTCCCACACGGAACAATTATTTGTGCGATCCACAAATAATTGTAAAAAAAATGAAAAAAGATTTCAAATTATTTACGTGCTCATTAACATGCTCCTCGGTGAAGGCCCAACATTCGATTGTAGTCCATTTTAGGTCTACCCTCTCATTTAGATCAGAAGATAGACATAAAAAGGCACAGAGTTCAGTCTAGTCCCATAAAGAAATTCCTAAAATCTCGTTTAATTTTTCTAGGTATGACAGAAGACTCAACAGAATCAGAAGAGAACCAAGCGCAAGCCAAAGAGCTGGTGCAATCAGCGCACTTGAACCTTTCCCTGGTGTACTTGAAGGTCACTCCCGTACACTACTTCGAGGCCAAGGACCACGCGACCAAAGCCCTCAAGTTTGACGAGAAGAACGTCAAAGGTCTGTTCAGACAAGGACAAGCTCTGTTAGGACTTGGAGAGGCCGAGGAGGCGCTCAAAGACTTTGAGAAGGTTCTAGAAATTGAGCCCCAGAATAAGGTGAGAATAAATATAGAGTGTGAATATTATCATTAAATAGGCGTTATCTTAAAATTTGTTGAGTAAAGCTACTTAAGCTGCCAAGCTGATGTTGACGAACTGACATCACTTATCAGGCCTGTCTAGCTTTTAAGAACGTCTATTATCTGTTTCATTACTACATCTTGCAAGTGCCAACATTATTCATCTATACTAATATTATAAATGCGAAAGTAACTCTGTCTGTCTGTTTGTTACTCAATTACGCCAAAACTACTGAACCAATTTGCATGAAATTTGGTATGGAGATATTTTGATACCCGAGAAAGGACATAGGCTACTTTTTACCCCAGGAAAATGACACATTTCCCTGGGAAAATTCGGGTGGCGGACGAAGTCGCGGGTAAAAGCTAGTATAAATATGTATATCCCGATATAGTTTTCTCAAAATTGTTTTTTTTGCCTTTTCACATTACTAACAACTTCCTCATGCTTAACAGGCGGCCGCCAACCAAATAATAGTGTGCAAAGCGACAATCCGCAAACAGAAGCAGAAGGAGAAGCAGATGTACGCCAACATGTTCGACAAGTTCGCCAAACACGACACGGAGGTAACAGGTTCGAAACATGTTTTATACACAGACAACATGTACACACCACAATATACTTATTCATATTAAAGTTTTAATAGATTTGGACCAAAGAATTTCGGGTTCTTATCTTGGCCCATCGTTTTTGTAAACAGGAAGACAATACCGAAATAAAAGAAAGTGAATTTGTGTAGCTTCAACTTGTCTATAGCTTTTGGACCGTAGCAAAGTATAGAATTGTCTTAGTATGGTCTTACTTTATTTACCTTAGGCTAAATTTCCTAATGCTGAGTATTTCACTAGACTTGACATACAGCTAACTTATAGCCGAAAGTATACCTACAGTAAAAGTTCATTTAAAGAAATGTATACTATCCCACAAATAATAGAGACACAATCTCACAAATCTACACACTTACCCACATCTCACCAAATTCCCTCCCTAACTCACTTGTTCTTTACAGATGGAGAAAATAAGAGCTAAGAACGAAGTGGACGTGATCGGTGAAAAGGTAGGCGAGTGGGGGGCAGGGGAGGGCGAGTGGACCGACGAGCAACGTGACAGGAAACCCACGGAGTTCGAGAAGGAGAACCCTAACATCCTCATGCTGGACAAGGAGGGACAGTTCAAGAATATGTAGACGCCATTACTAACGGATGCTTACGTAATCTTCTTTGAATGTTACTATTTTGTTGCGTGTTTTTAGGAATTATATATATTATTGTCTTATGCATTTCTCGTTCAAATATACAATGTGTATTTAGAACTACTTTATCGCAGCTTTTGACAGTCATGAGTCAGAATTAAGTGAAATAGTTTCGACAGTTGAACCGATTTCTCGAAAAGTACTTATCGGGACTTTTGTTTCAAAATGTTTGCTTAGCAGTCGAAATAATGTGAGTATTTGTAATTTGTTCTATTTTTATTGACTGAATTCAACAACAAAAAAAAAACATTGCTTAGTTATGACTGTCAAAATTGCGACAAATTAACTAAGACACATGTCAGTTATCGGCTATGTCTGTCAATGTTATGACGAATGAAATGAATGAGTTTAACATCTGACTTCAAATAAATTGTTATGCTTTCGTTAGTTAAGTTGTGCCTAAAGCACGCTCTTTTGTGTGATACTTGTATGATTTTATAAGCCATTTGTTTATTGAGTAATATATGAATTGGTTGCAATTTTTTTTTCCAAAAAAAGGGTGGTAAAAGAAAATGGATTTCTGCACATTTTTCTCAATTCCAGGGGCCGAAACAAGTTCCATGATCGAAAATACTGATTTTACTGACCAAAAATTCAAAAATACTGACCAAATACTGACCATTTCTAAACCGTTTTTTGGGTGAATGGTGTGAAATATAAAGCTTATTTTCAGTTATTGGCCTCCACCATCCCCATAGCAAACCGGCACCGCCTTTTTATTGTGTTAAATGTCCAATAGACTCCAAAAAACACAAAAAACACAAAAAAACCCTAAAGACCCTGAGGTCTTACGAATTTTCGATGAGGTCTTACGAATTTTCGATGAGGTCTTACGAATTTTCGATGAAATCTTACGAATATTCGATCAGGTCTTACGAATTTTCGATGAAATCTTACGAATATTCGATCAGGTCTTACGAATTTTCGATGAAATCTTACGAATATTCGATCAGGTCTTACGAATTTTCGATGAAATCTTACGAATATTCGATCAGGTCTTACGAATTTTCGATGAAATCTTACGAATATTCGATCAGGTCTTACGAATTTTCGATGAAATCTTACGAATATTCGATCAGGTCTTACGAATTTTCGATGAAATCTTACGAATTTTCGATCAGGTCTTACGAATTTTCGATTAGGTCTTACGAATTTTCGATGATGTCACGTGTCTTGACGCGAGTTGAGAAGTTTTTACCCATTCCAAAAAAGTGCGCAACGCCGCTAAAGAAGTTTTCACTCCAAAAATATTTATTTCAAAAAGATGCAATTTTCTGAGGTCATAGGATGCTTCAATATAATATGTATACGTATATCATCCACATATACAGAGCATCCAAAGCAACCCTCAGATATCATCACTGGACAAATCGGGAATGTAAGATTGGCCAACAGCAGATAAAACCAAAAAGAATATTGAATTTGGAAAAATACTGACAATACTGACCGATTTTCGAAAATACTGACTTTTACTGACCAGGCCCAAAAATACTGACTTTTACTGACTTTACTGACCTGTTTCGACCCCTGCAATTCCAAAGGCGGCACGACGAAAAAGCATGTTGTGATATTGATGTTGGTTACTGTGTTCATAATATAAATTATACATGATATTGAAGCTTTATGTAAGCATCCACCGATACGTTGCCTTGTTGATGTCACCTTATGTACAAGGTTATAAGGTACCTGCTCGAAACTTCCAGAAAAGTTGATCAGGAGGTAGAAGACAATCTCGAATTAACCAAAGAGTTAAGCAATGAAAATAAGCTAATACAGTCTGAAAAATATTCTTGACTATATAATTTCGATCTACCCTCTTTTGAATATTGTGTTTTTCTTAAATCACAAGTAAAGACTTTTTAACAAAATTATTTACATCCATTTACTTCTCTGATCAACAAGTACAAATTCGAGCAAGTACTCTGAAAAAGAATTTAAGCTAAGCAGTCGTTATAAAACAGATCTCCTTCACTGTAATAGTTTAGTCAATTCATTATGTATTTACGCACCATCACTGTGGAATCTAGTGTTCTTTTTAATCATTGTATAATTAGACTAAATCATTCCTCTCTATTGTGTGTATATTTGCTATACATAGGCTGTGTGTCCACTCGTTATTATATTAGGTTTATGTGCTGCTATTTGTAATGACGCTCAGTTTTTCGCGAATGTTGTTTTACGACTATAACCATCTGTCAGCAACAGTATGTCGTTTAGAGAACATTCTAATCAATAGTCTGTTTGCAGTCTCTACTTGTAGCTTATTGCCCAACCGATGGCAAGTAGTCTCGAAGTTTAAGCCTCGTATTTATAGTAAACATTTGTTTAGAAACAAAGTTGAATCAACGTGTTGCGCAGTTGCCGTATACATGTTTGCTGGCAACACTGTGTGTTGCAGAGTTGATTACAGCATTGTGTAAGCAAAGTTTGCAGCAAAATTCTCGCCGTTCATCAACAACATTGAAAAACTGTTGCTAAACCGATATTTAAGGTGAATGCGAGGCTTTATGCATAAAATGAATTGCATTAGAAATAAAACTGAGCTAACATTACAAGTAGTAATGTAAGGGTGTTACCAAACATCATAATAATACGGCAACTTAATGTTTTCGTTAGAACTAACGTGTCGAGTGTACGCACTCGTTAGGTCCCGCCCATTTGATACCGTCATCAGTGTACGATGTAATTTTAGCGTATTTTGTTTGAATAAGAGCGGGTTTATTTGTAGTACATCGGTTACTGTATTTAGTTATACGAATGAATTTACTTATTAAACTGTTAAAGAGCACTTTTGTGTATCATTTATCTACTGTACTGTATTTCTTTTTTCACACTATTCTTTTAAGTTTAACAAAGGAAAGGGAATAGGGAAATATAAAAAATAAAAAATATGAAATATAAATGAATAAAACACCACTTTGAACTAGTCAGATTGTATTATGTAATGTATAAGGATCAATAATTTCCATTCAGATTTGAGTAGCGTTCTACATTAAACCGGAAAATATTATCATGCACACATCAAATCGTACATCTCACAATATAGCGATAATATAACTGTAAAACCTATGTCCCTTATAATTATCTGTTTAATATAACGTACAAAATATATCAATGTGTAAAGTTACTCGCAATAATAACAAAAAAGTATCTATAATTACTGTTATCCAAGGAGGCATGCAGAGGTAGTTCGGTACATTAATTGTATCTGAGCCGAGGCAGAAACATGCGCGAGTGCCGCGGCCGCCTGCCGCTGAGTGTCGCTCCAACTTGAACATATTTCTGTCTTGGTTATTAGCGCTAAATATATGAGCCTACGTCTTAAAACAATTTCCGTACAGTTATCCAATATAAGAAAAGAAATGTAACAGCGTTTTTTATTTACAATTACAAGCTTGACGCACAAAAAATACAATTTCTTAAAAGTATACATATCATTTCAAAAGTTTAAAACATCAAAGCGAAAAAAAGCTGATTAAAATTTATCCTTTCCACCTACGAGACGTGTAGTAGGCCATGATTTAGCTACTACAGATAGAATAGAACACTATTAGCGAGTACGCTACGATAAGCTCGATCAAATCATGGTCCACTAGTTCCTAACATCTTTCGATGATTTAGGCCGACTACATATTTAGACGACAAGACTTGTAAAGCACTTAAAAGTATATGTAAATATTGAATTATAAAAAAAATGTATTATACTTCATCTCCTCGATAACATCTCGTAGAAATAAAATGATTAAAATTCATAAAATATATTTCCAAGTCAGTAAATCACTAACTTGTAAAAATACAATAAAACCTAAGTTTAACAATGGAATATAAAGGGTAAATAACAGTCTTGCCGACAAAATAAGTACATTTAGAATCGTAGACATTTAGACAGTATGTTAGGTGTCAAGGATAATTCATTATTTGTTACAGAATTATGTACAAAACAGTTCACAATATCGAAATGCGACGCCAAATGAACCAGAAAGTAACACTATGTATACTTATTATGCATTTTACTTCTTTAATCCACTAAAATGAATAAAAACCCTTGAATGAAAACGAAATTTAGCTTACTACATGAAACATCGACCGGGTTTTGATAAACTTTACGATTGCCTTACCTTATGTCATACCTTATTATTTACCAAACGTTACACTGAAATGATTATTTATATAGCAATTACTTTGGGATTACGTTCATATCAAAACTGGCTTCAAGTTGACACTTGAGAAGAGACCAAAAAATATTTTGGCTGCGAACAACATGTTAATCAGCCCAATTTTTATAAACTATGCCACTGCTTCATCTCAGAATGAGAGGTGCTGGGCCATCATCCACAACGCAGATAAAGCGTACGTCGGATTGTTTGTACCAAGATTGACATGAACGTATAGCCAGATCCGCAACGTTACCATTGCAAAACGTTGTTTAAAGAAATTCGTTTTATTTTTTTTATAGATTTTACACACATTATATTTTTATTACATAGTAAACGGATTTCTTACAACACGCTCTATATAAATCCCTGTAAGTGTATATCGTAACCCGGCCTGCAAACCTTATATTTTAAGACAGATTTAGAACGGTACCTATTCTGTACACATATTGGGTATTGGGGTAGTATTACGTAGCCATCATGTTGCGGGTGCGACGTGTCGCTTACTAATCGTTTTATAAACACTTCCGATAAAATAGAACCACAATACCCTGTGATCGACTATAACCTAACACCTAAAAGCTAGGGACAAATACGGTCGCAAAGGGTACAATGAGATAGTTTCGGATCTAAATAATATCTATTGCATTTGTATTTCAAAGAGTGGTTTCAGGCCAAATTTTCTAACGTCATCTTAATTTGACATGAGCTGTTTAGTGGATCATGTCAAAGTAGTTTAACCCTTCTAAAGTCTTTTGCTGAGCCATTGCGGTTAGAGCGGAATTTTAATGCTCTCCAACGATAAGACAGTTTTAGATGTCGTCGAGCGGTTACCCATTCATGGACTGACCGCGTCATGGGTTACTTAAACCCAGACCTCTTCTTATTCAAGGGATAATCCCTTGTATTAGGCTACAAAATATAGAATGAATTAATTCATTCCAATACATTTTTCGGGGTCTGATATTTAGCTCTTCATTTCATTCATATTTAGGATATTCTCCCTGGTTCGACATTGAAAATTTGGCCAACAGGTTAGTGTAGTTATTAGGATCTAGCAACGCGAGCGCAGTGATCTCATATTATCTGGACTGGGCCAGATTTCATCGAGGACATCATGAGTCTACAAGAACTCATTTTACTCATGTAAGTAACATTTTAGAATTACTCGACCCTAATAAAAATTTGTTTCCTTTCCCTGTTCTCGTTTAATTATTCTGTTTTTATTATGAATTTTGTTCGACGAATATTCTTCGAAAACATACAATTGTCCCCTTTGCAACAAAAATTTAACATCGAAATGGTTTTCTCATGATTACAGAAGTTTTTGAAATAAGTACTATTTATATTGAATAATGAAAGCCTCAGACGAGGGTTTAAGACATCCTTATATTGTATGTGAGTTAATGCTATGTATATTATAACTGTCACAAGCTCGCAGTGAACTGACAGCGATTGGACGAGACGCGGCGGTAGGGATCATATTTTTTTATTATTATATTTATATAATTTAGACATAACAGTTTTACAAACATCGACCACGACAAAAAGACATAGAATACTGCTATCATTGATTGGCAAAACTTGTACAAATTTTAACGCCACATGAAGTTTTTTTTTTAATTTTTTTCGATCACCTACCGCGCGTCCGCCAACATGGGGGAACCAATCTAGCGTGGTTAGTTTCCCGCGCGCGCTGTCCGGACACGCCCGGGCCGGGGGGGCGGGGCGCTCCGGGCAGCACGGCGGGAAGTATCTCGTAGTGTATATTCGAAGCACGGGGTCGTCGACCCGCTCATGCCCACACCCGATACTACAGACGCGTGTGCCCGCGCACATCTGCCCGACGTACCTTCCGCAGGTGATTCGAGGCGCCCAATACTTTACTTCATTATTAATTTAGTCGTTTTCTTGTCAAAGCCTATGATTATCCGATAGCTACGCCGTTGTCTATTACATTATTTTGCTTTCGTAACATCTGACTTTAGTCCGCATAAATCCCTGACTTATAAGTCGAATTTCATGTTCAAAGAACTTATAATACCTAGCAGTCTTTGGATATCTTTATCACTAAGACCCCTCTCTTCATACTTGTAAATAATTCTCTCCAAAATATATTTCGGAGTTAAATATTTTTTCTCTTTTTTAACATTTACATCAACATCTTTAAGTTGCAGCTTGATTCTGCTTAAGTAAACATTGTCAAGTATTTTTGGTGTGGCAACACCGGTATCGATCGAATTTAATAAGAATGCTTCCGCATCTATGTTTTGTACCAACATCATTTCTCTATTTCCGAATGCACTAGTGTGCGGCCCGGCCTCTGTCCGCGTGTCGTGTCGAGCCGTCTCCCTCAGTCCGCGATGTTCCGCGAAGTAGGCGCGGCCCGGGCCGCGTGTGTCCTGTCTCTATCTGAGCCGCCATAACACGCGACTAATTACGCTGTTTGTACTCACTCGTTACGTTACACTCTCTAACCTTAACACTAAATATACATAAAAAATATCACAGCACTATCGATTCACTTACACTAAAATCACGACGCTTTGCGTCGCGACTTTCGAATAAAAAAAATAACAATAATAATAAAGGAATCGAAATTGAAATGCATGAGCAAACCGCCGTTGGTCTCAGTACTGTAGATGGACGAGCAAAACTAACACTTATACTGTCTGCATACAGTAGCTTATTGCAATAATAACAGCTTACAATGATTTATTATTATTTAGTCTTTGTAGTAACTATAATATATCTTATAATTAACTAAAAATCTTTCGCCAAATGTTTAATAACATTGTAAAGTCAGTTTGTGCTATGAAATGTTGACACTCTGTTCCCGGGGGGAGCGGGGTGAGGACCAACGGCGGCCTCAAGAAGCGTCGAAATGCAATCACGAGTGCCGCTAATACCAAAGTATTTACAAACGCAAATAATTTGTTCACGAAATAGTCTTATCCTAACTTTGGATCGAAATCATCGAATATAATACAATATTGGAAACCGAATCCTTCAAACAGCAATTTAAATATTTTACTGGCGCCTGTCTTTAGACAGCAGTCGGCGACGTGAGAAATAATCGCGAATAACGACCCAAGTCTTTGTATATGTATAATGTATATATATAGCTAAGTGTATAATGTAATGCAAAACAAAACAGTTAGCCCGCTCTTCTATTTGTTAAAGAGCTATATGGCAGTTAACAGGTAGTAAATAAAATAACCTATAGTCCTACAACAGTAGTTGTAACAAGTCATCCAGGATTTAACAATATAATATAGTAATATGTAATATATGCTCGACTCAGTGTATTCTGTATCCAGCACCACAGTAACGTCGCGTTATTTCAAACGGTCGCCGACTTATCATAAAATGGCACATACAACTACATTCTGATCTACATCTGTATCGAGGCATAAGTTTAAGCAACATCTTAAGCGATAACTTAAACAACTAAATGAGGTAGCATTATTATGAATATGATTAAAGAACATTAACCAACTAACGTTTGGTGGGATCTATGTTATATAAATGTATATATCAACAGTTACATTAAAATATTTCCTATGGATTACTGAGGTATATAGTCGTTTCCGGCTGAGGTAGCTGTGGGGTCGGTCGAGCGACTTCGATCTCGAATCGCGACGGAGCGATCAAACTCGCCCGGCCGCAACGAATACTATTCACTACAAACGTCTAGTCGCAATACGGATCCAACGTACGTCAGTATACGTCCGCGTCGACGACGGCGAGCCGCTCGTCGCCGTACACCCGCGTGACGCGCGGCTCCCAGGCCGGCGGGCCCGGCGCCTTGATGGTGAGCAGCGGGTCGATGTGCGGCAGCAGGCAGGGCTCGTCCAGGTGGATGCCGTCGTCCACGTTGAACTCCGGCCCGTACTCGCGCAGCACCGCGCCCTGGCTCGCCGCGCTCATGGCGCTCACGCCCGAGATAGCCTCTACGCTCGTTTTTGCTTCTGCAATCATAGTTTACATCGATTAGTAGAGTAAGCATTGATCGCAAGAATGATCTGGGCAATAATGGAGTTAAACCGAAAAGTTAAGTCAAAACCAGCAGATATCTTAACTGAGTGCACCACATGAAATCTAAATACCACACATACTCACCGATTTCGAGGGTGGTGTTGTTAACGACGGGCAGCATATCTGTGTACTGTAGACTATTTTCGATGAAAGCGTTCTCGTTCAAGATGCACCAGTCCTTCTCGATGATCGCGGGGTCGATGCTGTCGACCGTACTGTCATCCGACTCGAATATATAGTTATCTAGCGACAAATCGGGACTTGTAGATTCGATTCCCGATTCGCATTTCGTTTCACTGTCGTTTTTGTCGACAGTTATAATATTTTTAACGACGGGCGCGTTTTTATTAGCTTTCTTGTTATCTTCGGCGAGCGTTTTCAATTTGTTTTTATCTATGTTGTGTATCTTTTTCAAATGTTTCATCCAATTGGGGTGATTGGCGAAGGACTTGGGGCAGACCATGCACTTGTAAGGCTTGGAGCCGGTGTGAATGTTGAGATGTTGCTCGAGCTGGTGGGGCCTCATGAACCCCTTGCCGCAGTAGCTGCATTTGTGGTTTCTAATTTCGGAATGGGTTTTGGTGTGTTCGACGAGTCGGCTGCGAGCGTTGAACACTTTGCCGCAGACCTTGCACACGTGGAGCACTGACTCGAAGTGCGTGGGGATGTGCTTGATGATGAAGTACTTCTCGCGGTACTCCTTGTTGCAGACGGGGCAGGTGTACTGCTTCTTGCGGTGGACGTCGAGGTGCGCCTGGCACGAGGACAGCGTGGTGAACTGCAGCCCGCACTGCCGGCACCAGTTGTCGCGAGATGTTTGATGCTTGCGCTGATGCAAGATTAGCTCTCGGGGCGCTTCGAACCTGCAAATTAAAATATAATGTTGATCTAGCTAATGCGCTAACCGGTTGACGCAGTTAGCGGAGTGACTTTCTTGGCGTATTTAGTTAATCAAGCTGACGTCTACGGCGTAGTCGTTAAGGTAGTTACGAAGCAATTTCCAAGGCGCGATCGTAGATCCAATTCCTGCAGTGTGAGGTCCACATATTATTATGACAGTTTTTTGTATGAAACACCAGCAATCCTTCGAGTTACCTTTATAAAAATAAAACATAAAATTCGCCAGCGTCAAATTAAAATTTGCAGGGGCTAAAATAAAACATTAGGCAATGCATTCTCGAGGCGAACAAGGCAGACTCACGTCATCTGGCAGCCGTCCACGGGGCAGGTGAAGGAGGTGGCGGTGTGCGCGGCGCGCATGTGCTCGCGCAGGCGCCAGGCGCTGCCGAAGGCGTGTCCGCACTGCACGCAGCTGAAGGGCTTGCTGTCGCCCGCGCCCGTGTGGAAGGCCTCCGTGTGCAGCACCAGCAGCGACACGCGCGGGAACAACTTGCCGCATTCCACGCATCTGTGGATAAACACACACTCAGTATAACTATTCCTGCGTAATACACCAAATCGCAATGAGACTCAGTCTCCTAATTAACTTCTTTTTAATCTGTCGTATAATTATAAATAGGCAAATATGACACTGTAAATATTGAATACTCACTCGAATCTATTTTTGGAGACGTGAAAATGGCAATGGTTGGCGAACAAATTGTATTTGTGGTACTGTTTTCCACATATGTTGCAGGAGTAAACGATTTCTTGATTAGAATGTTCATTGCAGAAGTGCAGATCGAAGTCTGTTCGATTTTTGAATAGTTCATCGCAATAGCAGCAGAGGACTCCTCCCAGCATGTCCACGGAACAATCGGCACTGATCTCGGTGTTGTCGATTTCATTTGTAAGAACTTCGTCAAAGTGCTTTGTCAAATGTTTGGCAGTTTCGATCTTGCTTGCTGTAGTTTCATCGCAGATGGGGCATGGGTACAAAATTTTGCAGTGCTCATCAATGTGCAATTCGCACATATCAACACTCTCTATAGTTTTTGAGCATTGTTGGCATGGGTATGGAGGTTTCTCCTTTTCTCGCTTATGAAGGTTTTGATGTGTATGAAGTTCATTTTTTGAGGGGAATCTGAAACATATGCAATTAGTACTAGGTACTTTCGCCTCAATTAAGAAAGTCAAATAATTAATTATAGGTATGGTGGCAAAACTCACTGTTTTTGGCATAAAGCACACCGAAAGATGTGCACAGCATCAATATGACTGTTCAGTATGGATTGTTTTGAAAATTGTCTGTTGCAATGTTCACATCTGAAACATTGCAAAGAAATATAAATCAATAAAAGATAAAGGAAGTGAATCAAGTGTTAATAAAAATCTTGGTATATGGTATATTGACTTCCATTTGACTATTAATTAAACAACAATATCTATTGTCTTAGCCAAATATAATAGGTAAAAATGAGGAGTGACTATTTTAAAACAAATTATATGATTTAACCAGCCATGACTTTTGTATGCATCATCATATTAGATGATTTCACTTTATATATAATAATATACACTCTAGAAATACATAAAGGGATTAACAGGTGGTCTGCTAAGTTTCAAGCCCAATCCAAGAAATCACTTGTTGAATATTTCATAGTTACAGTCTATCTTGTTACAAGGTCACAGGGTAATATATATCTGACATATTTATATTCTATGGTGTAAATAGAATTTCTGCTTTAGGAGGACCTGGCTATGGGTCTATTATTACAATGAGAAGATGTGAAGGTGTGATAGACTTACTTGAATCTGTCTTTAACGACGTGCGCCTGGTAGCAATGGTTGCGGAAGTTGGGGTACGGTGCTATCTCCTTGCGGCACACCACGCAAGTGTACACTATGCCCGACGGAGTGTTACTGTGCTGCTCGGTATAGTGCCGGTCGAATTCTTTCTTGTTGCCGAACGTTGAGTGACAAATGTTACAGAATATGCCTCCGATCACGTCGATCGCAGTCGGCTTGGGGCAGCCCGCGATCAGCTGCTCCAGCTCCAACCACTCCGCGCCGGTCTCGTCTAACTGAATGGGTGACTCCATCACTACGACTATGCTAAGTATGATCCATCTATTACGTTTACATCTGTGTCAAATGGCTGTTGTGAACGCTGCTATTGCAAACATCGTATTGTAATCTAATTTGCGGCTACATGTCTATTGCCTGAAAAAAATGTCGGCATTAGCGATCACCATGACCTTGGCTTTTGTCACGGTATTATTACTTTTATCAACTGAACTAACGTTCCAGCGCGACTACTATACAAATAATTACATATTTATTTCATACGTACTATTTGCCTCCGCGTCCCCCGTCACTGATAAATTCTAGGTTGTTCAGCCATTAGCAGGGAGTAATCGCATAACTTCTTAGCAATGAAAATAACATGTAATACTCACAAATTTTGATAAAAACTAATATATGTGCATTGGACAATAGCCCCACACTACATTTTATATTGTAACAGCGGAAATAAACGATAAACTTTAATAAAAACGCAACGCCGGATAACAAACAACGCCAAGAAAACGTGTGGTTTTTGATTTTCTCCACGTTCCTATCAAAAATAATTAAATTTTTAGCATCAGCAAAGAGATGGCAGTATATGAATCAAGTAAAAGTAAGTGAAACCAATTTTTAATGCTAAAGATACTATGTCTGTAACTTTGGAACGTGGCGAAGCACAACAGATTACTAAAAAATCAATGAACAGAGATGAGAATAGGGATTCCAAAAATTATGGTAGCGGTAGATACCTACCGTGTACCTACCTAAGTATAGAAACACTTGAATTTCTCATTATGAGCAAGCATGATACCAATAGAAAAGCGTGTAAATTACAGACAACCAAATCATTAAAATTCGAAAATTTACCTATGATACCAAGATTATTCGTAAAAGTATTTTTTGTATACATGTAATCGATTCTTTTTAAACAGTTATATCGATTTCCTTAAAATTTCTGTCACTATGTCTAATCGCGAATGACAATTTTGTCAAAAAGACATGTCAATCAAAAATTTGTCAAAATAATTTCTACAAATTGCCTGAATCTGGAGATATTTATTGTAGCTAATCCTTGCAAATGTTGTTTCGTGTTCTGTGCCAATAAAATATTTGAAGTCAGTGCAACGTTCTCGCGATTGTGTTACTTATAAATACAAATAGTTTGGATAGACTAGTTCACGATATGCGAATGATAATTCGCTAAAATGTAAGTTTCGTGTAATTTCTGTATTTATTTGAATTTACTATTAATTTCTAGAATCTGCAGTAAGATTTACATTATAATTTTTGTAAGAATGTAGTGTGTTTACAAGTATTTTCTAGAGAGAGTATCCAGTTTTTAAGTAAATATTCCTCATTTAAACCATCTCATAGGCTATAATGATAGTTTTATTGATAAATTATCTGAATAACCGGCATGTATTAGTCTCAGTTTACGTTACCAAGTGTATCACACGGTAATGTTTTGTAATCAATGTCAAACAAGTCTGCTGGCGCGATGCCAACTGTATTCTCGAAATAGTTCACGCCGGCGTGACGATATTTTCCGTTTACTCCACTCCCCTTTTGCCAAAACATCAAAAATATTGTTATGGAGCGACAACACCCCACGAGCGCGAGTTTCCACGGCTCCATGAGGAGCAGAGACTCATCGTCGACAATAGGCAGTGACCCAAGAGAGAAAATTAAAGACTGTTTCAGAAAATTCATCGCATTTATGTTTACACAAGTGGGTGTTGGCGCCCTTGTTGTTTGTTACGCGATCCTCGGCGCCGCGGGCTTCATGCACATCGAAAAAGACAGCCCTGATGAACAACTGGAAGAAGTGAGGAGACTGAGACAGAACTGTGCTGAGTCTCTGTGGAACATTACTGTCAATGTGAACGTGTTCAATGAGACCGCTTGGGTGCTGAAAGTTAATGAAGTGTTGAGAGTTTTTCAAAATAACATCACATCTGCAATACATACTGGATACAATGGTCTCTCAGCTGAGGATACATGGTCATTTCCTGCAGCTCTCATGTACTCTCTGTCAGTGTTTACGATGATTGGGTATGGTAATGTTGTACCTAAGACGGTGTGGGGTAAAGTCAGTACAATAGCATACGCATGCTTTGGGATACCCATCTACGTGCTGTATTTTTGTAATATGGGTAAAGTTTTGGCTAAGACCTTCAAATGGTTGTATATAACTGCTCATGAGTGCAGCAGAAGAGATGATACATTATTTGAAGACGGGGAAATGCAGCCTGTGAAGAGGAAGATTACGGTTCCATCAACTGCTTGTCTATGGGTGATATCATTCTACATACTGACTGGTACAATAATGTTTGGAGCTTGGGAGAAATGGAACTATTTGGACTCAACCTACTTCTGTGTTATAAGTTTATGCAAGATTGGCTTTGGAGACTTTGTGCCTGGAGCGAATATTGCTGATTCTGCTGGCGGTTCACATTTAAAACTTGTAATTAACTTTATTTATGTGCTGTTGGGCATGGGACTTGTTGCGATGTGCTATAACCTAATGTGCGAGGATGTCCGAGTGAAGGTACGAGAGCTAAGAGAAGACCTGAAGAATTGTCTTGATGACATTACACTGAAGATCACTGTATGCATGAATGATACTAAGTATTATCATCAGAAACAGAGCAGGAATCTCAAATGACGTAATTAATGAATAAGTGATAATTTATTTATATGTTTAATTAGTGCCTCTTCTAATATAGTGAGTTGTCTGTTTAACATAATGTTAAGAAAAATAAATGCATTTAAATTATAGTATTTGTTTTATTTTGTTATTATTTCCTAAGTATTATAATGAATTGAAATTGTTATATTCAATACAAGTGCAGAGCAAGAATCATTGAAAATGTCTTATTAGATTCTGACACTAAAAACTGAGCATGTACATAGGTTTGTATCAGTTTATAGCATCTATAAAGTGCAAGAAACTATTAGATTATACTCTATACTGACCATTTAACTCTACTCTCCTCCCAGTAAGGGGAGGTGTATTATAGGATGTTTCCGTCCTAAAAAATGTACGAATTTGAAATTCTATCACACTTGTCAAGACATTTTGAAATGTCCAGAACATCTTTTTAGTTTAGTCTCTTTAGAGTTTTATCCACTTGTGTTATCATTATACTTAGTCATTCTTTCTGTAGTTGGTAGCCTTAGCTACTATGAATAGACCGGTAATAGCAGTACTAAAGCCTACTGAACCGCCATATTAACGTTACATTTATCCAACAGAGTAACATCAAGGATAGGAGCAGTAGGTCGCAAGATGCTGCCGCTGCGGCTGCGGCGCCTGGTGGGCCACGAGGCGCGGATTAATGACGCGCTGTTCCAGCCGGCAGCACGTGCGCCGCCACTCGGGCCTCAGACCCTCGTGTTCTTTGGAGGAGATGTTCAGGTATACACCAATTTTGAATTTTGTGTGAAGAGATATCAAGATTATTATTATTTTACTGTTTGTCTCTGCCTAAAAATCGTTTAAAATTGAGTTCTGTAGTACTTATCCAGACTAATAAACATATTCTTTAGAATTTTAGCACTAGCTCAACCAAATTTTTTTTTAAATTTTGTTTTTAGTTTTATTCCCTCTTTAACCATCTTTTAAGAAATTATTTTTAACTGAAAATACCGCCCTCAAAATCGTCATAGGAATTTAGAAAGCTAATTAGTTTTACCTTTTGGTGTCAGTCAAGGAAATACGAAAATATATTTTTGCGCTAAGCAACGTATTTAGTGGTTTAATTTTGGTTTATAATGCTATTCTCTAGTATATTTTATGATCTCTGTACAGGACTACCCAGAAGTGATGCAATCTCACCGCGACAACCGTCACTACGTGAAATGGAACCTGGAGAATACGGCGCGTATGCTCGGCCACAGCTTCCCGACCAAACACATACTGGTCGTCAGACCTTCTAGGTAAGACAATATCTTTGATATATGATAGACTTTAAGCTGACGGCTTATGTATATCGCAAGATGTATAGTAGTAGTTTTGTGATATGCGAATGTTTGTAGTCAAAGACTGAATTTTCCATTGGTGGATATCTTTCGAAGAATCATTAAAATGCTTTTAATTATATAGATATTGGATCAAGAATCTATATACAGTCGGATCAAAGACTTTATTTTCTAGAGATTTCGACCAAGTTTTGTATTGTAAATATAACTGATGGAAAATTCGAAAATAATGTTATGCGATGTTTTTTGTAGATCTTTATTTTTCTTTTTTAAAGTTTCAGAGTCTTCAACTTCTATGGCCGCATGTTTGTTATTGCTGTTTTTTAAGTTACTTTGTAACTGGATCCTTTTACCTAAGATCTATCTTAACTGTATGTAAAGGTAAACATTTGCATGGTGCTTTGACGCCGCGCTGCACGTACATACAACTTCGTAAAAGTTATTAGAATCATCTTGGATGTGATTCTAATAATGGGGTTAAAAAATTTGGATCACCCAAAGGTCTCTTCTCCCTCGTTCGGGAGGAGACCCTTGCCCAGCAGTACCCAGCAGTGGGACAGTAATGGGTAAAAAAAATGAAACCATTGCCTAATCAACCCCTCCTGGTCAGTGGGTACTTACACTGATGGGTCAGCAGAGCTGAATGGGGAAATATCGATTTAGTGTGACAGTACAGTGTGGAGCTAATGAACTGATATACTTTTGGTCATGAACTCTAGTGTAAACTGTAGGCTACATGCGTCCTGGATCCGCTAGTAGCAGTAGTTATTATATGTAGCGCGATTTTCTTCAACTATCGAGTATCGACAGCCAGCTATCGAGATTTTGTTTGACAACCTAATCAGCGCCCCTGGCGGATTGTAGAGAAACTAAAAATTCAGTACTTTTTAATTGTCAAATTCTCGATATGCGTTAGACTGTAGAGAATCGAGCTACTGTTGTGTAGTACAATATAACCAATTGCTGTCGATTGCTGTATACAGTGTGAAGTTGTGTCAATAAGTGACAAGGCAAATAAGGACGGTGAAGGTGTTGCAGGGTGGAGTACAAGAGCTTCAGCTGCTACGACAACTTCGTGCCGAGCAACAACGCCGGCATCCCCGAGCACACGCCCACGCATAACGCGCTGCATCATTTAGAGAAGTAAGTAGTAACATAAATATATTTCATTTAACTTCTTCAATTCACCTTTTTGACTAGGATTAGCATTGACGACAGCATTTACGACCAGATTGAGGCAAACAAGTCATGAAAAAAATATCGAATTGATAACATCCTTTTTAAAGCGGTCTACACACCAAAGCCGCTGACCCGGCGGCACGGATCGCCGGCCCAACCCGCCGGCCTTATTTTGTACAATCATGCCGCCGGCTTGCGCCCGCGCGGGCTAGCCGGCGGGGCAGCATGCCCATGCCGACGGCATCCCTCTCCACTCACTCAGTCAGTTGCCCGCCGGCTTTCATAGAGTAGTGACGGATCACTTATTCATTCTCTATTCAGGAAAGTCTTATAAGAAATGGGTTTGTATAGAACCAAGTCGTCTTCCTTTAAATGACTTAGTCGTAGAGATTGGACGTGCCAATCTCTACGACTATTTGGCAATTACTAGAACACCACATGCCGCGGCTGTCGTGCCGCCGGCATTGCCGCCGGCAAAGTCGTTCGGCTTGGACATTCTGAAGCCGCCGGGTTAACCCGCCGGCACTAAGCCGCCGGGCTGTGCCGCCGGGTCAGCGGCTTTGGTGTGTAGACCGCTTTATGAAGTCGGTTTGAAAACCTTCATAAATTTTATTTTGAATTTAAGACTCACTGACCTCTTGCAATCGGCGTTTATCATCTGTTTCTGTTCCTAGTCCTTAAAGACAAATCATGGTTTGTTATAAGGATTTGTTTTCACAGACGATGATCTCAATATTCCGCAATGCCTATGTTAAGACTACACTCATTAAAGACTCCATTATTTAATCAATCTTACCATTCAAAATTCTGTATGAATTGTCAACAGGTTACTTCAAGCAGTGACCACGCGGATAAAAGCGATGCCAACATCGGAACTACTTGAAGCTGTGTCCTCCGTGTCTTTGCCGGAAGAAATAGACATTGAAGATTTACATGTGAGTACTATGTATGTGAGCATTGACAACAATAACAGTTTTTATGGTTCAAACATACTTACATAAAATGACGCTTGCTTCCATAGGGGTAGGCAAAGATAAAATAACGACACTTGGTACAATCCTTACAAACTTTCCTTGCTTCATTCAAATATATACGTCTTGTCATAGTGTCAAAAAATTCAAAAAGATGCTAACATTTGCACAATCAACCTATACTCCGACACCTTAATGGAGAGCCGTGGCATGCACTAGTCATTTAGATTATAATTAATAGTTCTATGTATTTCTGTACCATACCATATTTGTACCGTTACGCTTGCGGGTCACTGATGTTCTAAATTCTAAATTTTGCATACCTTTGCCGGCTGGGAACCTTGCATACAAGGCTCTATTAATTTGCATGACATGTTATTAAAGATATGTTATGATGTAGAACGCAGCAATCCACTCGCCGGAGCGAGCCGAGGCGGGGCGGTCCAACGGCGCGGCCACCAACAGCGCCGCGGCGCAGGCCACTGAACCCGAGCCGTGAGTAGGTTTAGTTCCAATGGATGTCGTCTGTAGCTTACCTTATCTTAGCTTAGCTGTTGTTTTATTACTCATTTTATTGTATTATTTCTTATTTATGAATAGGCTTTGTTGATTGAGAATTTGTTTGCTGAATGTTGAAACAACCTTAAATAGTTACCTTACTTATCATCATCATCATTGGCCTGAATACATCTATTGCAATTTGCAGATGATTAAGGTGGCGTCTCATCCCGTCCCCTAGGTAATAGGAGAATTGACGTAACTACAACTTGCCAACCGGAGCTCGTGTAGGCATTCAGCGTCATTGTTATTGACCTTACTTATAAACACACTGTAAATAAGTAGTAAGAAAGATGGCGTTCATCTTTAAAGTTTCCAATCTCTCGCAATCATTTCTTTGCAATGGGCCATCCTCCCCTCAACTGAAAAATCTCAAACTAAGAGATGTTTTGACACTCAGCAAATGTATTTTCTTATATTTTTACAATTCAATTAAGTTATCTAATTTCTTTTTATTTCAAAGCACACTATTTGACAATTGAAAATTAAGATGGCAGACTCATCCAAAAACACATGCATGTGATCTATACCACATAATAAAATAAATACTTTTTGTTGCCAAAGTTTTCTTCTAACATTTCATCCTTTCATCAATCAACTATAGTAGTTGTTTATTCCATCATAATTCTTACAATGCTAGTGTTGTTCTAGTGTGACGGATCCATTGTGGTGGCGTGAGAAACTTGCCCTGGATCAGAGTCAGCTGACACTAGTGGGCTTCAGCAAGGGCTGTGTGGTCCTCAACCAGCTCATCTACGAGTTCCATTATACGAAGACCCTCACTCCAGGAGATGTGCATATGATGAGGTGAGTGTAATTAATAGTATGAAACGTAGTTTGTATTTTACTGTTGATTTTGTTTGCTGATAAAGGAAATGAATATTGGAGAATAATTTAGTAGTAACCTAGAACTTTTTAAATATCATCATTACAAAGTCTTATTTTAAATGTTCGTAATCGTAAACTTCGAAGTCATCGTGTTTGCGTAGGTAATGTTATAAGATAATTACTAATTATTTTTTACGATGTTTAAATGTTAGTTGGGTATTGGACATTATAAAATGAGGACTATTGTTTTATTGATTTGAACGATTTTTTCTACCACCGGCACCAACTTAGTACAACCGGTTCAAGGTCTTCGTTAAGTTACTCTATACGGCATTCGCCTACAAATTGAAACATAAAGTATTCGTGCTAATGTATTAGCAGATAACGGCCAGCGAAATATAAAACGCCCTCAATACCATTTTTTTACTGATACGTTTATTCGTTTCATCTATCAACCTTCTTGATAAACTAAAGTAGACCAATAGATAAATAACATTTATCTGCCAGATATCGATTCGTGGAATGCCAACTTCACGTTTACGTTTCGTTACTTTAGTGTAAATTAATAACTTTCATATTCACGACTTTCAAAAAGAAAATGTATTAAACATAGTTCGTTTACATAATAAATATAACAACATAAAAAATTATGATATATCCATTTCTTGATAAAATATTAATATTTTTACGGCAAAGGAATAAAAAAATCAGTCAATAGGTTAAACGCGTTTGCGTTCCGAATGTCTTAGCGAAAACGAAACGCAACTGTCATTCGAGATTTACGTTTGTGGTTTTGCTGCCGGATGGTGGACGCTACTTTCTGTGTTGATAAAATCTTTTTACTTACGAATAATTCCGCAAAACATTTATTAAAATGGATAAATTGAAAAAGGAAATGGATAGTGCGGAGAAAACTAAGCAAAAACGTGAGAGAAATGTAAATTTCACTGTTGAAGAGACGGAACTTCTCGTAGCACTCGCGGAGGCGAAGATACACATTATAGAAAATAAAAAAAGTGACGCGGCTACTTGGCAATGTAAGGAGATAGCTTGGAAAACTATTGAGACAGAGTTCAACAGTTTATCTACTATTGTGTATCGTGATCATAAACATTTGAAGCTAAAATACGAAGCTTTGAAAAGAGACTTGAGAAGAAAGAGTGCTTTAGTGAAAGCGGAGTCCGAGAGCGGTAGTGGTACTGTTAGTAGTCGTTTATCGCCTTTAGATCAGAGAGTCAGGAACATGCTTCGTATGTCTGTCGAAGGAAGCGACAGTTATGACTCGGATTATGTTATGCCAGGTAAGTTTTGTTAAATACAATTCAAAATTTAACCAAGTTATTCTTATTAAGTTTGTGCCACAGCTTAGTACATTCTATGCTAAAGTTAACTTACTTAACTTACCCTTTACTTTTATCTCCTTCTTATCATAAAATTTATCTTTTTTAGAAGCACACATGCTGTGTAATGTGGTAATAGAAAGCAGAAATCAGGAAATTGAGACTCCTGCACCTAAATTGTTTCTACCGCCTCGGGAGGAGCCAAAAGTAGTACAACCACCACGTAAGTTTTAAAAATACTCTCAGAAAGATACAGATACAGAATGAAATTAATATAATATTAAATATGGATATGCAGTACAATAATTTTCTTTCCTATTTGTAAAACACACTAAGAGTTATAATTTGTATTTTTTAGGTATGTTAGACACAACAATAGAAATAGAGCCTCTGAACCATCAGCCAGGAAGTGATCCAACTGAGGGAACAAATCAACCCACTGAGGGAAGCTCATCTACTCCAAGACCTAGGAAACATGTTCTTATGGGTTAGCATAACATACTTTAATTAAGACTTTTTCAAAACTGTAATATCAAAATCTTGTATTAATTTTTACCATGAATTTTAGGCATTCGTTTTGTTTATAACCATAGCTGAGCAAATTTTATTTATAATTTAGTAAAATAAATTAATTCCCATGAAGGGACTTAATTTTTTCTGTAAAACAAGGATTTGGCTTTAAAAAAATTTTCATTATAATCCCATGACTGCAGCTTAATTCTTATTTTAGAAAACATACTTTACTTTAATACATCCTTAAGTTTCAGACAAAGTACAGAATTTATTTTTTAACCACCTATGTCTTTCTTTCAGGCCAAGTGAAAGAAAGAAGACCCTTCTACCAGTTAATAAAGGAAAAAATAAAAATAGCACAATTACAAAGACAGATTAAAACAGAAGAATTACACCATAAAGCAATTAAAAGAAAAATCCTCACAGAAGAGTTAGAACAGAAGATTATACAGAGGAAATATTTAGAACAGGAATTAGAACATAAGAAATGTATCAATGACTTAGAGAAAGAACATAGTTTGCTCAAAATAGAGTTATTGAAGAAGTTTAGAAGGAAACATAAATGACATTTGTATAGATGTTATTTGTATTCTGTTCTATGAATGGAGTAGTTGAGTTGTTAAAGACAAAAAACATTCAAAATCAAATTATGTATTCAATTATTCATTTAATTCAAGTACAGACAGTTATGATAGTTAAATACAAGTATTTACCACATTATACTTGTATTGGTAAAATGTTTAACAATATCATGCTATGTAATTTTTTTTCTAAATGTTGATATTGAAATTATTACAGACTGAAACTTTATAGGCACTTGTTTGATACCAACGAAAATACAAGTTTGTGATGTCACTATGTCGTATTTCTATACTAAAATGTGTTTCTGACATTTTATAAAGAGAGTAGCTGATTTGAATGGTAGTCAACTACACTATTGTATAAGTAGAACTTTTAACAATAAATAATGTGTTTTTAATAACAAGGAATTGAATTGATAATAAGGTTAAGTTTTTATCAGAGTAGATGAATTTCACGGATTTTCAAAGTGTGAAAGAAATTCAAAACTTTTTAAAGAAACATGTTTTTATATTATGTTTGCATACCTACATCTGTTTTAAAGTGATAAAAATAAAATGAAATAAAGTTTCTTACATTATGTTCTTGCAATACTTTTAATAAATACTATGAACTGTTATATGACAATTTTATTTTAAAACACGAAAGTTAGAAATTTTACTGTTACTTAAAATATTATCAATATCATATAGTAAGTTTTTTCCTCCTTATCTTATTCCAAATCCTACATATATGACGAAAGCACGAAATCTATGGCCCCAAGTTCCCCGCATATCAAGAAATCCTCTTGACAATGACGGTAACAAAAGAAATCCCGGAGCAAGAGGTGCTAAGAATCTCCGGGTGGGATAATCATACTGTCAGACGACCAAGGTACAGTGGCGGCGCTAGACCAAATGTGTACGTCGGCGTCATCAAGTTCACTAGGCCTGTTTACGTTGCAGTGGAAAGACCCATTAATTTAAAGTGAACCAAATTATGAAATTATTAATGTGAGGCCTCCACAGGCGCAGCGCCGTCGGCGGTGGCCGACGTCGCTGATGCCTAGCGCCGTAACCGCTAAGCCATGGATTTTTTTTTCTTTTCAGTGGTTGAGGAAAATATCTTGTTAAACTACATATTTTTATAAACAACTTGAAAAGTTCTTATCTGGAAGTTTACAATGTTTGCAATCGTTATCTGTCAGATAAAAACGAACACCTACTTCAAACTGAAGTAACACTACGTTATCTGACAAACTCGAGATGTGTAAAACCACAATTTGAAGTTTTATCTATCTGATAAATATCTAAATGTGTCCGAGGGGTTCAAATCCCACACAGTACAAATATTTGTTTGTGTTTAAGATGATAACTATGAACGTCTTATTACTTGTAGGTGGTATGGATATTATACCTAGTGAAATGTTAAGTAAGGCTTCCGTACCCAAAGGCTAAATAAAAACTAGATCCTATTAGAGTCGGATCTCTTCGTGCGTGCATAAATTAAGGGATGTCATGGAATGCCGAAATCGATAATAAAATAATCCTCATTTAAAGTTATCTTAGCAAAAATACCTGTATATGTGTATAGCATATATGCTGTCCCAAATAGTTGTAATTAAATATTGTTATAGGTTCATGGAGCGCGTGGTGGACATGTACTGGCTGGACGGCGGTCACGCGGGCGGCAAGAACACCTGGATCACCTCGCGCAGTCTGCTCGAAACGCTCACTAGGCTTAGTAAGTTGTCCAATTTCTTGTACGTTCTACTAAGCTTATAATCAGTCAATCAAAATCGAAATAAAACTTACAAAAAATCGGGCTTTAGGTTAAATATACTCATGTTCACATAATACATATTATTATGTAAGGGGACCTAGAGTGAAGCTTAATTTGTATGAAGCATGTTTTGAAGTGAAAATATTGATGGGATAAATATTGAACATAATTTAGGCCATGTTTAGATCACTGTTAGGAGATGAGACTAAACAACCGATCAGATTATTTGTAGTCACTCAGACCTATGAGTCTTGAATAGGGGTATTTTAGAGGAGATGGTAAATACCCACATCCTCTTTTTTCGCTTAATCGTGATACTTATGGTACATTTTATTTTAAATGAAGTACGTTTTTATTTTAAAGGAATTGTTGTTTGTTGTTGACAGATGTGAACGTGTACATTCACGTGAGCCCGTACCAGGTGCAGGACGAGGGTCGGCCGTGGATCGGCCGGGAGGAGAAGGCCTTCACCGGTCTGCTCAAGAAACTTGGCGCTAAGGTAACACAACCAAATATAGTACATTCCTATACCTCTGCCTATACCTTCAGGATAACAGTGATAGCCGATAGGTTTAAGTTGGCACCTCCCACACAAAGTGGTCGCTGGTATCCGAGGCACAATGGCTTTTCGAAGTTATGTGTGTATTAGAAATAATTATCACTTGCTCTAACTGTGAAGGAAAACATCGCAAGGATATCAAGGCATGCAATGCCTAAAATTTCTGTCATACATTTAATACATTTAATTGCATATAAATTAAACAATTTTCAACACAGCGACTAAAATTACGAAATCTAATTTTAACCGTAAGTATTTCTATTCCAGGTAAACAGGTACCTGCACGAGCACGTGCCCTGCAGGTCGTACACGCTGCACATGCACTTCGAGGTGCTGGCCGACTTCAAGCGCATGCAGGACAACTTGCCGGTCAGCATGCCGGACTCGTCCGACGACGACCAGTAGGTGTCACGTATGAGTAGGCTTACCCTGGGAGATGTAGACAGGATTTATAGAAAAAATAATAGATATTCGTTTGCTAAACGTTTTTATTTATTTTTGCTGGCAATCGGTGGCATATTTTTGGCAATTTATACAAACTATTAAGTTGTCTTTTAAGTTCTTAAAAAAAACTAATAGACTTTAGATTTTTTATTGAAAAGTATTTGGGTGATGATCCAGAATCCAAATATGTGATGTTTTTAATAATATGGCCTAAATTCTAATTTTAATGTAAATGAAGACTTTAAAATTCTGTGTACAATAATTTATTATTTTATTTCTACGTTTACAATGAGTCGAAACAGCGTCCTAACAATGTTAAAGTAACCTGAAAAGTGTTTTTAATCATTTTTTTAATGATAATTAATTATGTATGCCGACGATGCTATTTCTTACACCCTAAACAAGAAGGAATGAAAACGAAAGCTAAAAAACCTGCTCCTCTTTTTAAAAGTCGTTTAAAAATACATAGTTGCAATTATTACATTTATTCAAAGTTCTATTTTAAAATTCTCTCTATATTAGGTAGTCTAGAGGTCTAAACGCTCAAATTGATTTAAGTACAGTAATCCTGTCTGCATTATCCCGTGGGTATCGGACTGAGAATCGATTGATAGAACATTGAGGACTGATGTGATGCTGTGAGCACGCCTAGAGTTAGGACTCGTGTGATGGCGGGACGACGCAGGTTTACTTTAAAACTATCATTATTTATTATGAGATTTTATTTGTGTGAGAGTTGACAATTTTATAAAATTATGTTTTTTAACTAAAAGACTCAAGACTTATTTCTATGATGGATACAAAAAAAGCACTTACATATATGATTTAATAGAAATGTATAACTTTAATTGTTTGAGAGCCAAGAAGCATTAAGCTCTAGTATCGCAGCTTGTGAATTAGTGCCAGATAACCTATTCGCTAGATTTTCAGCAAATGTATAAAAACAACTGTCAAAAACCTGATAATCTATCTGTTAGTTAAGCAGAATTTCTGCATCCGGGCATTAATATTGATGGCAGATATTAATGAATTTATCAACAGTGTAATAATATTTATTTTAGTATTTTACTAAAATGTGAAAACTTGCATGAAATATTTTGAACTTGTTTTATTATGAAACTGACTACATATTGTTAATGATAATTCCAGTACATATTTTAATTTCGTGTTTAAGCCAACTCTCACTCAAATAAACTATATTGTGTGATTAATAAGCCATTACATTACAATACGTGTAACTTGTCCAGTGAACGGCCAGTGCGCTAGTGGCGCCCTCTATTATGTAATAAACATGCCAATTAATTTTAATTGTAGTTCATAGACCAATATAATGCAATGGAATATCCGTTTACACGTAACTTAGTATATTTGTGCCAAACTATAATAACTTTCCGAGAAGATTGTACGTTTAAAAATATTTGTTTGATATTAACAATTTATTATAAGTACGTGATGAGTTCTGTTCCAATACGGCCATTTTTCGTGATACACTCATTTACAAAAAAGTATTTCTGATCTCAATTTATTTATTTAAATTTTATATAAGGATGAACCATGTATTTGTTTTTAAAATACCCGCGAAAAATGTTACTCGTTATTTATAATTTAAGAGTTACTAATTATTTATGAGAGACTTTTAAATCACCCCTATTCTTGCTTGCCGTATCACGCAGCTATTTTAAACTATATTTATAACCAAGTTACGTGATTTTATCAAACAATGACTTTATAGCAAGAGAGCTATAATGCCGGCTAGTTCCATTGCATTATATACTAAGTATAGTAGTGTACATAGTGCTACGACCCCGCTTCGAGTGTGTGGCGCCCTCTCCAAGAGTCAGCGTTGTGAGTTAGATGTAATGTTTCAATAATACAAGTATACTGTGTAGACAGCTACTTATGTGAATTAGGTTTAGGTGTTGCTGGGTACTTGCGAGAAAGGAAGAAAGCTGAGATATATTTAAACGTAAGAACTTTTATTTTTATGAAATATTGCTTATGGTATTTTTTCTCTGCGTTTCAAAGCGTCCCACAAGCGCTAATGACTTAAATGCTAGCCGGACAGTTTTGTGAAAATCTTGTCATGTCTGTTTGAGGCCGTTTGAGTTGCAGATATGTATATAATCCGAGAACTAAGTACAGAGTCATGGAATGCACGAATGATCTGTTGTATAATTAAGATTTAAGTGTATGTCCAAAAAATCCCTAGTGAATGGACAACCGTTTGCTGCATAAATCTACGCTATCAACATTTTGTATGCCTCCGTCACATCTTACATCCAAGGCTCTATACTAAGTTGTCAGACTTTAGTAAGTCTAGGCATTTTTCACTTTTAACTATTTTGTTAAAAAAAAACCCTTGTCTATGAAACCTCGTAAGTACCCAGCTTAAGGTATTATTTATATCAATAGACGTTCAAATACGTGTGGTTGGTGTACATTTTGTGTCAAGTCATTATCTAGGGTTGTGTTCAAAACCATTGCACTCATAGATGGAATATGGCTGCAGATTTTCTGAATGAATTAGTAACATAGTACAGATTCTGTATGTAATACTATGTTTTTATTACTTTGACAGCTAATAATTTAATATTTTGTCAAATATAAGATTTTATTTTATTATATAATTGTATATTTCGGCGAAGGTTGCACTCTCAGTAGTCATAAGTAGTAACGTTGGGCATTTCAAGGTTAAATGCGTGTTCGCGTTAATTCCCGTATTATAAATGAATCATTCAACGCGAAATATTAGGTCGGGGAAAAGTCATTTCGCATTATAGTGTGTATGAACTTGTAATAAAATCTCTTTGGCTTCAAGAATCATAAATGAGTACATGGTTCATTAGGTTTCTTTCAGTGGGCTCGTGTGGTATCCAAATATCGAGCTTTTTTGTGTAGAGGAAAGATTTTATTACAAGTTCATGCACACTATAATGCGAAAAGACTTTTTCGCCGACGTAATATTAAAGCTAAGATTTTATTATGTTAACAAAATGACACCAATGTCTTAAAAATGTATTATTTCAGTATTGCAACTCAAGCAGTGAAGATGTTATTTTATTTTTTAAGGCTGGCCCTCCAGTCAATATCATTTAGGGTTAAATACTATGTTTAGAAATAATTAATGTAATTCAATGTATAGTGTAAATAAGTTGCTTTAAAATCGACTAATCATATTTGGATGGTGTAAAATTGATCTCAATTTGATGAATAAATTATTTTCAAAGCTGTGAGACTTTTATTTTAAGAAATTCTAAAATAGTTCTTTAGTGTGTACTTAGAAGGAGATTACTTATCTAAAAACAAGTGTCAATAAAACCTGCTTGCTGAAAATATGGTGAATATTGGTGTTACTGTAGAGTTCTGCCTACCTGCATGAATAAAAATCGGAAGGGATGAAGGAATATGTTGGTTGGATTATAATGACAAGGTAAATAATACAAACATATGCGGTAATTATTCTTTATTTACCATCAAATTACGCACCTTACATCTATTATATTTAACTATAAAACTGGCTTATTAAATGAACATGATGGCATTCGCTACATCGTGTGATAGGTATAAACAAAATATCTATGCGTCTACTACGTCTATATAATAAAGGAATCAGTACTAATCATGACAATTAAACATGATTATAAGGTAATGTATTATTATATTTTATTGGTTAACTACGGGGTCGCGTTTCCTCTGCCCGATGGAACCGTATCGCTCGTGGTCATGGAAACGGGCCTTAGACGCCTCAAACATTAAAATTACGTACTTTATAATAAATTGTGAAATGGAAGAAAAGCAACACTCGGCATTTTTATTGTAGACACGCAAAAGTTTGAAGTATTTTCCGCAGAAAAACCATTTTTTCTAACAAGAAAATTCGTACGCGCAACTACAAGAAGCCAGTTAATTAAACCTACAGATTACTGTCACAATCGATGCGATCCTTTTCATGTAAAAATGACGTTCCTTACGCCGAATGTATCCCGCTTATCTAACATTAAAACTTGACTAGACGAAACATCGAACCGACGGCCGCTCGGAGAAAGCTAAGAGTGAACGCCATCGCACAATGTTTACCCAAAGCGATCTTTTCTTTGTAAATTTTATGAAAAATATACAAATTGCATTACTGTAACCTTAACTATAATTTAGCGGGGGATATATTTACAATCATTGTCGTACACTCTCGTATGTATAGTGAGAAATATTCATATTTCTACTATAGATAACTGTGACTTCATAATTTTGTAAGGAATTAAGCTTTCGGGCAGTTAGGAGGCGACATAACAAGTATAAGAATATTAGATATCGAGACATTCATAAACTATAATTATAGTACATTTATAAATCAGCTGTAGTGTTGCCTTACAAAGTTTTGTTGTAAATAAAATTATGCCAGTACATATAGAATTGTGACTATGTCTTTAAAATCTTATAAAACTAAAATTGCAGTCGAAAATGGGTAATTTATATAGTCTCTAAAATATGAATAAATGCAACAAATATACATAGAAACGTAAAGAAATAATGAAAAATAAGTCACTAACTGTTTTTCACTCGACATAAAATTCACAAACATGAATTTATGATTAAAGGGTATTTATATAACACAATGGTACTTCGGTAGATTAATTTTAAAAAGTTTCCTGCATGAACGTATACGCCCGTATTTTGAACGTGCACGCACGCTAAGTAATAAATTCACCATAACACTATTCATATTGCACTTAATTTCGTTAATGTTTCCTTACTTCATAAATATATTTTAGTAATTGGCCGAACGAAGTACCACTGTTGGTCCAAACATTTGACAAACTTTATAATAGTAAGCTGAATAGTGATATTTGTCAAACGTTTGAAGATATCATATGTTTATAACGTAAGTTGTGAGAAGGTAATCGAAGTATTTATAACTGTTCGCCTATTTACGAAATAAATGTATTCTTACTCATGCCAAAATCATTGGTAATCAAGTCAAGATATATGGCTTGTTATTTAGCCCGTTTTAGTTTATACATTTAGAGAAAAACTCGGTCCAATACATGCCTTGTTATGTTTAATTGACGGTCTCTACGCGTTAGTGCGTTAGGCCTTACAAAAATCAGTTTTTTCCACAATACATGAGGTCATTTTTAATCTCCTGGTAAATACGATTTCTAATACAATTCAACGTTATTTTATAATCACTTAATAATACGTTGCATGATTAATTTAATGTCGTAATACATAGATGTGTTGTATAATACGATTAAACTATACATATAGAAATCGATCAGACCTCACGACATCATAAGAACATTTAAAATTCCCATTTAATTATTTATATTCGTTTAAGAACCGACTTGTCCTGCGACTGGTTTTCTTGCAAACACTCTAGTATTAGGTTTCTTTGCGCTGGTAGATTGAGTTGCAGGCTTGCTCGGAGTAGACTTAGGTCTCAAACTAGGTATCTGAGAAACCCTAATACCGATCGATGTCTTCTGTTTAGGAGCTGAAGACACTTGTGCTTTCGGCTGTCCTTCGAAAGTGGAACTTCTAATCAATTTCGGAGGTTCAGTTTTATCCGCTTCTATCCATACTTTCTTCTCAGCTTTCGCCGGTAGCTTCTTCGCCTGTTCAACCTTTTTCCAAAGACTAGCGATTTTACTTTCAATATCTTTCGAGTTTGTTTTCGACGATTGTATTGAGTTAACACTCGAAGTGCTGCCTTGTCGAGAGCTCCGTGACGCTATGGTGATGGTCTTTCCACTTTCGTTGCTCTGCAAACTGTGGTTAGAAGGTGAATTCTTCATCATTGGTTCAGATTTCTTAGCTACTCGAGCTGTAGTAGGTTTAGCTTGACTTGAGCTCGTCTTAGCTGTCGGCGGTCTGCTTCGATTGAACTGAGGCAGTCTCGACGGCGACGTGTTAGTTTTAGCCGGTGGTGCAGTTTTCGCTAGCCTTGGAACTGAAGTCTTTTTGTCAGGAACTGGCAAGTCTTTCGCCGGAACCGAACTTTCTTCCTTCGTGAATGTTCCTTGACGCACCAGAGGGAGGGGTTTCGTGGCAACAGGGGGAATACTAATAGGCTTTTGTTGCACTTTAGTGGGAGATTTCGGAAGAGATTTCTTAGGGGAAGTGTTTGCGCTCTGAGTCTTCGAAACAGGAGGTTTAGTTTTGGCACTTGTGTGAGCTTTGACTGGGTTCGAAGTCTTAACTGGAGCGCTTTTAGGGGCGGTCTTAGTTTGAGGAGCTGCTGGCTTCTTAGCGGGGGGAACGCTGCGTCTGTACGGAGATACGTACATTGCCTTCTTCCTTCCACGTATAGCTTTGGGAGCGTCTTGCTCCTTGTCAATGGATTCATTAGAATCTAAACTTTCGTCACGTCTCGCCGGTTTGATGATCTTGGGTTTAGGACGAGGAGTTTCTGTGTCAGACTCCGAATGTGCCTTATCTTCGGAATTGCTGTCTCCTTCGTAGCTCGCGAAGTCACTGCTACTAGGATTCTGGTTTTTATCACTCTGCATTTGCAAAGTACGTTTATAGGAGGCTGTCATTTCTATATTTTTTAAGTTGTTGACTACACACATATCTACGGCGGCCGGACTTTCAATCACAGGTAAATAGTTCCTGAAGCTTTTTGTATAAGTTTGCATTTGTGTTGAGTTTAGTTCGAAATCATCTTCGTTGTGACCACTGTCTGCATCACGCGAGAATACATCGTCGTCCTGCCTGTCATCATGTATTTGTTGATGATTGAGCTCATTGGACGAAAGGCTGTCATACCCGGTCGTAGTTTCTACATTCTCGAAATTAGCATCTTTAGTCACGAACGTAGGTGAAGGAGGGATATCTTCGCTCAAAGTCCTCGTTCTAAAACGTTCAGCATCTTCTAGTCTTTTCTGTTTCATGGTCTTTTTAGCTGCCAATCGTTGTTTTAACGTTTCGATGTGGGGGTCGACGACCTTTTGCGGTTCTTGTGGAAGTATCGTGTGGATGTCTACAGTCTGTGTTTGGTACCTAGCTCTGTCCTCTAACCTCCTTTGTTTCGCACTCACTTTCCTTCTAGACTTTATTTCAGAGGTCGCTGTGACGTATTCATCAGATCGATCACTCTCAGATTTCGTCCATGTTACAAATTCCTCCTCAACTTCTAACACAACATCACTTTCTGCTACCGTATCCGTAATAGTATAAGTTTGGTATCGGTCCTTAGATACGTGTCTCTTTTCTTTAGGAGTCAAATACTTCGGATCTCTCTGTCTTTTAGGAGTAGACTCCACACTACTTATGTCAGACGGTAAAGGTGTACAATTCTCAGACCCTGAAGGTATATCGGTCACTATGTTCAAAGTGTTCGAAGTGCAATCGTCGTAGAGTTGCTGAGCGGTCACTTGCTCGACTTCAGTCGTTGATTCAGCTATTTCATCGAACAAAGACGGCGGATTCACTTTGTCCAAGTCGTGGAAGACGTTGGTAAATGTACTGCACAAAGGAAAATCTTGTACAGGTTGCTTGAAATCGAATACTATGGGAGTTCGTTCCCTAGTTTCGGCAACTTCAGACACGATGCTAGAGACAGATATCATACTACTCTCCATGTCAATATTGTCCATTTCTGAAGGAGGCTTCACGTTGTCTAAGAAACTTACTGGGTTGCTATCCAAATGTTCCGTACTGCCTTGATGCATAGAGTTACTGAGAGCACGTTTCACCATCAACGCAACAGGAAGAGACTTCTTTCGACTTTTTTGTGATTTCTTCGACACTTGATCTTTTGAAGACTCGTCCCAATGTCCTGACGCACTTAACGATAGTAGACTACCAAGGTTTGAAGGTGGTTTAACATGGTCCAAGTCCAAAGAGGTCAATGACGTCACGCTAGCTTCCATGCCGTAATGCGAGCTCTTCAACTGAGCCGCTAATCTAGCCGCTTCTTTCTCTATAGCAGCTGATATTATAGAATCAAATTTATGTTCACTGTCGTCCACTAGGGAAGTGAAACTTGGTTCTGGGACACTATCCAACATGATGTTTCTATCACTGTCGAGAACACTGTCTTCTATAGTCGGCATATGTGGAGAATGTTCACCATCTAATTTGTTAGTTAAGTCTGGCCTCGAGAACGACATGTTAGGCGCCTCGCTCTTTTCAAGTAAGTCTGGTAACGTCATGCCCATTTCCACCACTTCGCTTCTGATTGAAGAGACCATATGCACTGAGCCACTGATCGTAGGGAACGTGATATCATCAGGACACGTATTGTCGTTCCACGTGTCCGCGTCTTTCTTAGATATTTCTTCCAGATTATGTTCGTCTGGTTTGGTGTACTTGATGTCGGTCCATTCAAGTTTGTTCTTAGATTTGGTGAGCGTTCCCGTGTCGATAGGCGGATGCGGAGACTCCCCGTCGCTCCAGGAACCGTCGAGCACGTCCGCGTAGGACTCGTTGGAGCGGTTAAGTTCGTCCCGGGGCTCGGAGTCGAGCGTGGTGTTGGCCGACATCGGCGCCAGGCACTCGTTGGAGCGCGTCAATGTCGTCGAGTCCAAGGGCGAAGACGTTTCGCGGGGCTCCGGCGGCTCGTCGGACGACTTGATGCGCTCGCTGGGCGCGGGGCTTGGGTCTCGGGCGGGGTGCGGGGCGGGCGGGGCGGCGGGCGCGGGGCCCGGCGCGCCAGTGGCGGTAGGCGGGGGCGGGCCCCCCGCGCGCGGGTCAGAGCCAGGCGTGTGGCGGCGCGTGTCCCCGCCGGCGGGCCCGCGCCCCGCTGGCGGCGCCGGCACGTTTTTTGTCCGCCGCCGGGCGCCCCGCGCTATCACCTCCTCCAGCAGGGCCCGCGCGCGCCCGCAGCGGGCCAGCGCTCCCCCCGAGTTACCCGAGTTGTTCCTCCGCCGGGACTCCAGTCTGTCGTCGGATCGCGGCCGTCGCCTCACTCTCGACATGCCGATCCTCACCGACCTCTCGAAGACTTCTCTATCGGTGGATCCGAAGGATTCATTGCTGAGGGACGACAGAGAGCTGCTCCTCTCTAACGCTCGCGGTGACAGAGTGGAGCGTGACGCCCTGGCTCCGTCGGCCGACCGTCGTCGCCGGGACCGGCCGGTTCTTCCGTGAGACACCTCCTCTATCTCCCTGGACCTAATAGGAGCTCGGTCGAGGGAGCGCGGTACTCGATGTTGTCTGGCCGGTTCGCCGGCGCGTTCGGCCGACTGCGCCCGTATCCTGTCGTCGAGGGTACTTCGACGAGGGACGATGGAGAGACCGGCCTTGACGGTTTCCTCGAAGATCTCTCTGTCCGTGGAGCCGAAGGAGTCCAGACTCAATGATGAGAGCGAGTCGTTTCGAGCTAGATTCGCAGCCGCCGCTGGTTTCGGTCGCTCACGGACTTGAGACTTGACCGGTAGACGGCTTTCGTACTTTCGACCTGTTGATGAAAATATACGTTTTTTAAATGATCACAATCGCAACCTTGTGCAGGTAAACTGTGAATAATTGCCGACAATTTCATATTATGTGATAACAATATATTATCAGAAGCAATCTATATCAATGTCAAGATAATTTTCGGTGACATGCATTGTTTCTGCGAATTATGCGTAGGAGTATTTCATCACACTAGTTGCAATACAATTTAATTAGGAAACGCACAACGCGTCAAGAGTGTTCACAGTAGTGTTTTTTTTTAATTCAAACTGGTATTCACACTTATATTATTAATGCGAAAGTCCAAATGACTTTATGGTTATATGACTCAACATGTAGGTTCGGATGACATTATACAGGGTGTGAAACGATGATGGGTCATGCAGGTAAACTGTTCCAAACAAGTATTAGTACATACCGTCTGCCTGTACATCATCGAGTGGCGGCGGTCGTGGCGGGGCGGCGCGCTGCGACAGCTTGGGCGGCAGCGGCGGCGGAGCACCGCGCTCCGAGCTCGGGCTGCGACTACAGATACACAATATATCACTTATATTATTGTATAACAAAGAAATTTCAATTGTTCGCTAAAAATGTTCTAAAATGTACAAATAGTTGCACATTTCATTTAAATGATTCCCGAACTATTAGATACTACCTAATTTCCTGCAGATGTAGTACTAAAGTTCTGCACTTCAAAATTTTTTACCTTATAATTTATGACATGTTTGAATGACTATTTATGAAATTATGTTTTTTACACAAAAATAAAAAAGAGAATAAAATAAATGAAAGCAAGGCAAGTCGAGGTTAATTTATGTACTCGATAGTTAAGTGTAGTGATCGCGACGCAAGATTCACACTAAATGAAGTATTGTCTAGTAAGAACAATTATATAAAAAGGGTATTGTTAGCTTACCTATCACGCACATTCCTCGCGAACTCGTGCGACATGCGGACCGTCTCCGTTGATGACCGCAAGTATGGTGGTAAGGATCGCTGTAAAGATGAAATTATAAGAATCTATCAAAAACCATTTGCTTAGAGATCCAAGCATTTGCTAAAGAGTAAGCCGTGAATACTTACGTATACATCGTCTCTATATGGGTTGATTGATGATACATCTGAAGGTGGCCCTTTGTTCTTGACAACCTGACAACGAAATAATTACATAAGTACATATAATTGTATTTTAATCGAAGAAGAACCGCTATTACGCACTAGCGATTAACTGCGGGAGTGGCTAGCCGCGCGATTACAGTTTCATATGCAACTGGCTAGTGCGTAAACTGCCTAATACAGCGTTATACGATTCCGTTTAATAGTTTTTTAAAGTTTTGTAACATGCGAAAAAGTGATCATAATTTATTAGGGATTTTCCATCGGACTGTGTAGTAGTGCCTGGGAGAGAACTCTCAATAATAACTGTACTTATATCAAAATGAGTTAAAAGTCAAAATATTATATTAATTTCTAGAAATTGAAATCTTTCTTACCTTAGCAATCCCCTTCTGTATACACTCCTCGAGCAGATCACCCGCATCACTCAGATTGGAGCTGTCCGACGTGTCATGTGCATCTTGCGCATGTGTCGCGTGTGTAGCGTGTGTAGCGTGGGTGGCGTGTGCGGGCGCCGAGTCGATGGACAGCGCGGACAGGTTGGAGTTGCTGCCCGCCTTCGACAGGATCGCCGGCGTGTCCTCTGTGAAGTACACCTTGCAGACTTCGCCGGGAGTTTGGGTACCTGTTAGCAAAATTTTGTTGGAGTTTCTCAAATATTGTTATAAGTTTTTGTTTCAGTCGGGAAGTTCTAAATAGCCTCAAATTACTATCATTATTGTAAAGTTTTTATTAGTTAAAGGCCTTGCCAACGAAACAGGTAATAGAGAAAAGGAAAACGCAGATGTAATTTGGTTACACCTCAGCTTATACATTGAAATTTAATAGGCGTGAAGCTATATCTGCGGTCATCTCAAAATATTGAGAAAAATACTTACGGACCGTAAAGGGTTATTCCAAATTCAACATAACAGGATTTCATTCTGATAAAGTATCTAGGATATAAACTAATTAAAATTGGTTCAGTAGTTTCCGCGTTAATAAGTAACAAACATGCACACATCTGTACAAACTATTGCACTTACAAACGTAAGAGTAGGGGTAGGACTGAAAGTGGTTACCTTTCAATGGTTCAACAGGTGCAGTACTCCTGGAGGGTAACGGCTGAACACGTTCAGTGATCCTGTTCTCTTGCAGCAGCTCTTCAGACGGAGCGCCCGGTGATTCCGTGCCCACTTCCTGGTCTGACGACTTTGGTAGCTGTTTTAGTGATTGCTAGAAGAAAAGATTATATGTAAGTCATATTTCAATAAAGCTTCAAACTTTTCAATCGTCTTTCTTTGAAAAGACTAACGAGTTAGAAATTTATGTCTGTTAAGTATGAAAGGTAAAATAGAACCTTTAGGAGGAGAACATTTAAGTCTAGAGAGGACAATATTTGACGAAACAGTAGATATTAACGATATGTATTTAATTCATAATAAGTTTTTTCTATTAATCCATACAGATTAAGCCAGTAAAGTAGACGTTTTTAGCATACAGTCGACACAAAAACTTGGTCATTGTTTCAGACTAAAGCAACTAGTATATAGTGTAATATAGTGGTAAAAAAGTGTATTATACCTTGGGTAACTTGGGCTCATCATCAATGGTAAGACTGCTGAGACTGGTGGCGGTGGAGAACTGCGCTGGCGTGTGCTCCACCATGAACCGGGACACGCGCTCCTCGAACACTGAACCTTCGCATACTGGCTCTGAAATACAAATAAAAATTATGTATTGATACATGTGATAAGTTAATTTAATGTTTTGATATTAAGATGGATAAGTAAGTGTTATTAGTACCCGTCGAGAGGTAAATTTAGTTTCTGCAATAATATTTGGTTATCCACATTATCTACAATAAACTTTCTTAAATGGAACTATAAATATATAAACACTTGGTTTATGTACATATATCACGTCATAAAGATTGTCGGTTTGACTATTATTACGTGGACTGGACATACAGTTTTTTTACTTAGGTACAAGGACCAAAGCACTGACACTAAGATATTAATGTTATCCAATTTATTCGAAGCATAAAACAAATTAATTTTACCTTGAATAAAATCCTACGATTCTCTAGTGTTTAAGGTACTAATCAAGCACTGCACTTTATTTAGTTCATTAATAAGTGTTTACCTTGTGGTGGAGTCGACATGGCGGTGAGTAGTTCCTGCGCGGGCGCCGCTCTGGTGCGAGGTGATAGCGGCACGCTCGCGCCCGGCGAGTCCGGGATCTCGCTCGGAGATATACAGCCTGATGTTAGACGACTGCGAAGAAACATTTCAAAAGATTGAAAAAACGTACAGTGGTCTATGAGTTATAAATAAAATAAATGGCTCTTCAGGTTACTGGTATTGGCAGCTGGAAGTTAGTGGTAGATTCAGTAATTGTAACGACTATCATAAGTGTAAATATTTGACCTAAATGAATAAAGATTTCATTAGACAATTTTATCAGCAGCCACAAAAATGCCTGTCAAACTACCTTTAAATAAAAATTACCTATAAAACTTTTAAGCCGTGACAATACATTATTTGGTATTTACTCTCACCTGACTTCCGACAGCACGGATCCCTGGTCATCTTGCTGCGAGCACTCAGGCAGGGACCCCAGCGAGCTGGACCGGGAGAACATGAGGGGCGTGTCCTCCACGAAGCGCTGCGACGGGGGCGAAGCCCTGCCCGATGCTGCCTCCGAGCCCGGCCCCGTGCACACTGACACTGGCTCCGTCGCGAACGTTACTGCTTTGGAACCTAAGAAAAAAAATAGTATAATGTCTTTTTATTGAGAGTCTTGATAATTTCGTGGGATTTTTGTGACTGGGTATCGATTTCTTTCTTGTTTCGTTTTTAAACATACACACGGCTCTAGGGTTACCTTTAAAATTTATTTTCACACGGTACCATGTTTGAATGATCTTTATCATACTTAAAATTATGCCTAAAATTGTTAATTCTGTATGTTGACCCATTATGATGATAAATTCATGATTTGAACAAGAAACTACAAGCGATAGTAGGTTCCATTTGACAGATTTGTGAAGACATGAGTTAAAGTTGGGGGAAAGAGTAATAGAATAGAGAAGTAACAGGCGTACCTTCTTTGTCCTTAGCAGAGCTGCTGGTATTGACCTCCGGAGGGCTAGGCTCCACGTTAATAGTCGCCATAGCGTTCCTCTTCGCCAGACTGTCCTCCTCAGTCGGCTCGCCAAGACTGCTCAGTGAACTAACCCTCGAGAAGTACCCGGGAGTACCCTCATCACAATAGTTCACCGGCTTCTCTGGACTTATCATTCCTGAGCTGAACTTCGTGTCGAATACTCCTCGCTTTTCCGGTACTGGTTCAGTTATTGAAGCGTTTTGTGGAGTGGAAGCCGCTCTGTCGTTGTCGTGCCGCGGAGGGTCCTCGATGGAGCACGTGTCCTTCTCGTCTGAATGCGTCATCGCTTCAGGGTTCGGTTTGACGGTCGCCGGCGCTTTCTTACTGTCTTTACCAATCACCCGAAGATCAGACATTGATGTTGCTGTAGAGAAGATTGCAGGGGTCTCGTAGGGCGTGCCTTCCGTGGCGAAGTGTTTAATTGTATCTTCATGTACTGAAGGCCCTGGCGGCTCAGACATGTCGGATCCAGTCTCTGATTGATGCTCAGCGTATCGAAGAGAGTAGTCCGTCGGCTGGTCCAAATCTGTCTCTTGATAATCACCATATGTTGCGTTTTCCTTCTTTGAGTATTTCTTGGTGTCAGCTTTAGGTTTCTCTACCTCAGGCTCGCTCGCTTTAGTCTCCGAGTACTTCCTGCTGAAGTCAATCGGTTGGTCACAAGAATCCTGGTCGACGTCAAAACCAGATTCTGTATAGTTCGTTCTCAATTCTGTGGAACTTCTCGGAGGCGGGATCGGCGGCTGAGTAGGATACCTGAGAGTATACGAGCTGTCCTTGTTTTGTTTGGAAGATTTGAAGGATTCGCCAGCTGCTTCACTCTTCATTAGATCTTTGTTCCTGGGTGTAGGGACCGGAACTTTCCCAGTGCGCATGACTCGTTCAAATACGGAGTCAGAGTGGGTACTTGTAACCGAGTCCTTACTCTCAGACCTGTTGACGTTACCAGCGCTGCCCGTGTTCGATCGAGACACCAGAGCACCCTTAAGCAGAGTATTGCTGCAGCTCAAGTAGCTAGCCAGATGTGCGCTATGACTTAACGATATTTGAGAGGTCAGAGTCCCCATCAGCGGTGAACTGGACGTCATTCTATGCCGCTCCAAGTTCATGGCGATTTGTCTCTCAGTCGCCGTGAACAAGTTCTTCTCTTCTCTATTGCTGGTGGTCGGAGACGTTGCTGGTTCGATGTTGTCGCAAGTTTCAGCCAAGTTCTGGTCCAGTTCTTGCTCCAAGGCCTTTTGTTTCCTCGCTCCCAAGGTCGGCAAAGCTGGTAAGTTCATATTCCTGGCTGTCGTGTCTAGAGAGATTATGTGCGTTTTGCCTGGCTTAGAATTGAGCAAATTCTTCAGGGCTGCACTGGAGCCCATTGCTATCATTTTGTGCTTAGAGTGGATGAGGCTTCTAAGCATCGGGACTGCGCCGTGGTCCCACAAAAACTGTTGGTCTTGCGGACACCTCGCGGACAGATTCCAGAGCGTTCCACAAGAGTTACTCACGACCGTTAGACTCGGAGACTTGAGGTGCTGCAGTAAGACACTCAAACAATTTCTCTCACGGAGAATTTGTCTGTAATCTTCCCGAACGGCGATGTGACTCGACACGTTCCTCATGATTCCACCTGCGTTCTCCACTATGGCTAGCGTTTTCGTCGGTGAGTTGTAACTGAGCATGTCTACAAGAAAGCCTAAGGCTCCCTCAACGGAACATAGAGCTACTTTGTTCATTGAGCAGTGAGCTGTTAGGTTCCAGAGGGCCGATAGGACAGACTTGAGAGTCGCTTCCTTCTGACAGGTCATCGCGGCTTTGGTCAAACCTTTAACGGCGCCTACTTCTCTCAAAACTTGCTTGCTATTTGTGTCAGCTCTCCAAGATAGATTTCTAAGTACTGCCGCCGTTACCTATAAAGATAAATGTTTTATTAGGAAAATAAGCAGACATTAACATAAGTCAATAAGCAAAGTGCGTTTATTTAGGACTCTATCTACCTCAAATTCTGTTTCTTGTTTATTTATTTTACGAAAACCAATTGAGGGTTTTCTATTGAAAAACTGTATATATTATAAACTAAGAGTTCTAAGAAACTTTACAATTTAAAATTGTACGACCTACTTTCCGAATCAGGTAATGTTAAAAATAATGTTGGCTCACCTGTCGCATATCGTCGTTAGGTGATTCCAACTGTTCAACTAGAGCTAACATGAAGTCCTTGAAGGAGCACAGAAGAGACTTGTTGTTTCCATCTCCGAAGGTTAAGTTGGTGAGCGTCATTCCCGCGTATTTCCTCATCGTCAAGCACGTGTTGTCATCAGTTCTGCTCCCATGCGCCGCCTGGTCACCACTCACTAAGGCAGCCAGTGCCTGCAACCCTCCCAGTTGACACACAACATGCCTGTGCTCCTCGTCAAAGGACAGTTTCATCAGAGCGGCCACACTCTGACTCGGATGCTTAGTAGCATCGTCTTCGATAACTTCCTTCCCCTCCTTCCTCATTTCTACGAGATCTTCTAATATGTAGCAGTATTCTCTAACTTGTTCTAACAACCTCCAGACTCTCGCTTCCCTCCTGCCTGCTTTGTCGTCGGTCTGCGTGTGGATTATGTTACGCAACGCCTTCGCAGCACGATCTCGAGTTTCTCTCGGAACCTTTGAATGTATTAGCTGTACTAGTAACGGAATACAACCGGCCTGCCTCATAGCTATACAGCTTTCGACGGATCGACTCATTTCCAGTAGAGGTCCACTCAAGTCGGCATTGTTTTCTGGTGATAAACTGAGGAGTGATATCAATGAGCAGACGCACTCCATTTTATTTTCGAGATTCGACGAAGGTCTGGGTCCTTCTGCGGAGCCATTGCTGGAGAAACTGCGAACGCTGGCGGAGTCATGACCTGTCCAGACGTCGCGTTCTCCTGGCCAGGTCCCTCGGTATAGTTGGGAAGCCCTTTTATCTCGTTCACTAGATCTAGCCGCACTCTCTAACCCATAATGTAAAGTGCTTCGGTAACTGGTTCTATGCGGCCGATCTTCCGGTGTGGAGTAAGTAGAAGACGGGGTTCTTTGTGGTTTCTTGGGTAGGGCTCCGGCTTTCTTTTGTGCTTGATTATCGTCGCCATCAACATCGTCGTCTAAGAAATTCGGGTTTGTGATATCGCTGCGCTCATCGAATTCGTCCGGTGACGGCGAGTGGTCCAGGAAGTGCGGCTTGGGAATTCGACATTCGATGTTTGATTTGGACGGCGGTTGGTAGTCTTCGTCAAGAAAATGTGGCCGGCGTGGGAGGGGGTCGGGCTCTAGGGTCTCTAGCTCAAGGGTTAGATCTCGCGATCGCGCCTTGTCTGAAGACTTTGGGGGAATGTGTTTGGGGACTATCTTGGGTTTGGTGTCTTTTGGGTCGGGTAAGCGGCGCGAATCGGGAGAAAGAGGGGAAGACGCATCTAGAGGCCCGCGAGGAGGCTCGCTTGAAGTAGAGGGGGTGCAGTCTTCACTTGCCGAGGGTCCGGAGTCAGTTAACGGTGAATTAGAGGAGTCCATGCTGCTCCAGGGATCTACCATAACTTCGTTCTCCAACTGCAACAAAACGAAAGAAAGCAATTTAAATATTGTGCCTTTAAAGGGTAAATGAGTCAAGGTTGAGGACTTCAGGTGGCGTGAGGTAATCAGCTTGAGACGAATGCCCGAAATCACTTGAACATTACTCGTATGGTCAAGGCCAGTCGGTCGTAGCGTAACCGTCGAGTGCGTAAGGTTGTGTTTATTTGTGGCCACGTTAAAATACCGGTTGGTCGGCTACGAAAAAAGCACGCGCGCATGCGCGGGGCCGTACCATGCGTGCAATATCCTTAATTACGCGAGAAACTAGCTGGGGAGCGACATTGTAGTCGTATTAATAAAACGTTACAGTTAACTACATTAGCAGTCTACATGACGAGGTGTAACGGCATTTGAATGCGTAATGCGATTCTATAATGCCGAGATAACGGAAAATGAATCATTGTGTTGGAAAGAGAGATGCATTCGTATCGCCTTGACAACTTGATGTATATGATCAGTGATGTTGCCTAAAGATAAGTCATAATTAAGCTGGTCAAATATGGTGGCTAGCTTTGTTTGTATAACGACCACCCGTATGTGGCTTATGCGTGCGACATTACAATGAGTCATGATACAATGTGTTAGTGTTACGAAGGCTTACGTCACTCGGTCCTATTAATTCCCTTAAGATCGTTTGAAGAATGAAATGTGAGATGTGAATGTTTAAACGTATGACGGAATCAGGTCAGACTAAATGGGAAGTTGAGCAAGTACTGTATCAATTTATTACGAGCAATTTAGTTATTGCAATGTTATTTATTGCGGTGATCGGACGAAATAATTAGGGGTTGTTGTACCTTTACTTGATTGAAGGAAGTTTATAATAAAAACGAATTTGTTGAAGACATTTCGGGACTGATTTATTAAATCATTATCGTTTATAATAAAGTCGTAATATATTAAACTTGCGTGTGTATTTGTCGCTGTAAATTTTGACCAACCGAAAAGCACCACTCAAATAATATTTTTAAAAATTTCCATCGTAATAGTGTGTCTTAATTAAGTATTCACCCCTCAAAACGAGCGAGTCGGTAGAATATCAAGTATCGCGGTCGAATCAATCATTGTTTCATAATTCATCGTATCAAGTTACTGAGAAGTGCCCGTGGTGGCGCTAGTGTGACGGCGGGTATTAATACTTATATCACTTACATATGTGTAATACATTAGTATTTATTACACCATACACATATGGTGTAATAGAGCGGTGATAAATGTACTAATTACACTGTAGATAGGACCAAGAGTATTACATGCCTCATATACAGAACTCATACTTTTTTGTACAGTAATTTTATAATACGAAATAATTTTAATTTTTGTACACTAGACGTAATTTCCGTATCCGGATTTAATTAATGAATTAAATATAGAAATAAAGGAGATAAAATGTTTTATACCCAAAAATGAAAGTGCCCAATTATATTCAAAACAACTTCCTCGGTATTTTGTACAGCGTTAACATAACTGCGATTGAAGATTTAATTACTTAGCTTTTTAAAACATACTTTTTTGAAATTTAATTTCAACAAACTGCTACTAAATAGCCTCATAGCTATGAAATTCATTAGTTTAGTAACCCAAATAAGTTTTGATTGAACTAAATAACTTAAATCGGTAAAACGCTACCCATCTCTCTAGTCTCTAAGCATTAAGCTCTCCCATAAACAAGAAAAACGTACACACATAATTCAAATTGGACATTAATAAGCAATATCATTATTATAACCATAGCATAAGCTCTGCTTAGTTTGAAATTAAATAGCCCTGCGTGAGTTGTCAAATAATTGCCCGAATCCAATTATATGCGTTTTTAAGTGATAGTCAGATTCACAAACATTCTCATTAAAAATCGTGCACTCAAACCGCTGATGGAAGCACGAAGTATCGTGAATTATATACTTTAAATAGCAAAGACAATTGATCTACGAGCTGGCATATTGTCACGACAATACTTGAATAGACGGCTGAGTGCAGTCGGGGAGTATCCGGCGTTTGTAATAGAGGCGCCAGCGATGCCAATTGTGTGGGAGACAAGTGACATTAATAGTGCTAGTGCCTGTTTAACTTGATGAATATAAGATTGCGTTCATTAGATACCATGGATTACCAAATACTATGAAAAATTACATTAGAATTATTTGAAACTGCTATGTGAGAAATTTGGTTTTGAATTTATAATTTTTTTATACGACAATTAGCGGCCCGTTCGGAATTTTAGTACGTTGGTCCTATTCCCGTGAGAATTTAGATACCATCGATCCCATGCAAACCATGTCCCAACAGTTACAAACATATTAAAAAAGAGAATTATCCAATTTAGTGTATTTGTTCTAAAGTTTTATTATTTCAATGATTCATTTTTATTTATATAGATTCCTGTTTGAACTTGTCTTTAAAGCATTTTGGGAAAGTAATTTCCTAATGCTGGGAATAGGTCTTATATTAATCGGCTGAATGTATATGGGTTCAGAATTGTGATAAGTTTGATTTAAATTGGTCGTGTACAATGAAGATAAACATTTGCAGTCAAATAGTCAACTAGCAGAAGTAAGCCAGTAACAGATACAGATCGGCCTATATTATGCTATTGTACCAATAGAGTAATCTTGATGGTTCATTAAAATAACATTTGGAACTACTCTTTAGGTACAGCAGAAACTATTTATCGAAAGTTCCAATTTGTTATTTTCGCAGTCGCAAATAACAACACAGAACAAAAGAGTAATTATATTCTGACATTTAATTAAGATTTACAATTTCATTCGTGAAACAAACAGCGAGTGTGGGTAGATAATAATTAAATTTCAGGTTTACATAAAGTTGGCAACGAACTTTGATATTAAATATTCTCAATGGAATTTATTACGAAAAAATAATTTCAACTTCTTTAATTTTGAAGTTTTTTGGTACCTATACGAGCAACATAAAGTTGATCCGGCAAAAGAAGTATCAATATAAAACAGGTTTCTTTGACACAATTACATGACCAAATGAAATGGTTCAAATCATATAGATGTAGACTGATGTAGACAATGTATAACGCAATACGCAAAAAGATACAAAAGTAACGAATTCTACTTGTTACCTACGAAACTTACCAAATCTGTATCATTAGAAGTAGTGACATCATCTAGAGGGTTCCCATTCTCCATATCGACACCAGAGTCATTGGGATCACCCCTCCTCCTCATCACATCGGTCCTGGTGAGGTCATGGAAGTTGCGCCTCATAGGATTGAAGGCCATCCTGAGGTCTGTTGTGAAGTCATCGTACAACTTGAACTGGTTGGCATTGAAATTATCGTTGTCCAGAACATCGTTGTCCAATGATATCCTGGAGCGATCGCCTCCTTTGTTGATGTATGACACTTTATAATAGTCCCTCGAACTCATTTTGATTTCACTTTAGTATATCATTGTGTATAAAGTCCTAGAATTGCGAGATTGTTACGGTTATGGGCGTCGGCAGCCAGAAATAGGATGTATTGGATACCATCGTGTACCTACTGAGATTATATCACGGTTAGGGTTGCTGGATTAATGTGTTTGGCTTGTAGCGTCAAATTTTATTTGTAGGTACATCTTGTTAGGCACTTTGCCAAACGAATACTAGATACCTGCAATAGAACGATCAAAATCATTTTAAGATTTACGGTCGTTTGTGAGGCTAAATATAATGCAGGTCAGCTAACCCTAACCATGGTAGCGAACACTTAAATCCCAAAACGTATATCGCACGAAATAAACAAAGATTGTTCTAGATCATCAAAATGGGGTCAGTACATCGAATTTAGAAGGGCCCTCATGGGTTACGAGTTAAGATTTTATTGCAGTCATCTTTAATTTTACCGATCTATTGTCTGGACGGTTGCCAGCGAACGTTAGTGCATAGTTACAAAGTTGTGAATGAAAATGTTTACAGAATTTCTTTACAAACGTGAATAATTCGGTCACGGTTGACGCGATACGGTGGACTAATTATTTTACTATACTATGTTAATGTTAAACAAATAAAACTAATTCAGACTCGAATGTTTGACGAAGTTTTGGCGTACAGCTCGTAAATGTCTCGGAAATTGCTATCAATGTTTACATTGGACTTAGTCAAGGTTAGAGAAATACATTCAGAAACTTGTGTTTTCTTACCAACAACATAATACTGAGATAACGACGTTATTTTAAGTAAATTTTTCTTTTATATCACAAGGCCTTAGCATAAATGCATTAAACTTAAGATCGATAGCGGCTTATCGGGGACCTTGGTTGAACCAAAAATGGAGACTCCAACTTTGGGCCTCAATAAAATTAATTTTCAATCAATCATTATAATATGACATGGCTACATAGTTCTTTGTTCTCATACACACACACCTGCTCTGCTCAAAAATAAAGTCTTGCATACATAGAAACCTTGCGTGTCTGAGTTCTTTAGAGTATGCGTAGTCCCCAACTCGCTCTTGGCCAGTGTGATGGACTCAAGGCCTAACCCCTCCCTCATTACGGGAGAACTTGCCCAGCAGTTGGACTATTTTTTGGATTCATAAATGTATTTATTGATACATAGAACGGTAAGAAAGTTTACTTCAATATCTTGTTATTCGGAAACTGTGTAACCAGTATCTAATTATAGACACCTACCTATACATAAACTCTAGTAAATAACTTTGACAGTTCGTGACGTCATCACAGTAGACGTACTCGGCAGTATCAGGCACTGGATTAGCCTTAACGATGTTCAGTATTTGTGGATTATAATTAAAATTGCACGCACTTGTAAGTGATTTCGAGTACATTCAGTTTTTTAATTAGTATTAGCGTGTTGCAGTAGCTAATATGCACGCAAACTATTTAGATGCAGCTATTCAATGCTAAGTTTAATGTTGGGTGAGAAGTATTGTAAGACAAAGAAGATGAATTTTTCATTATTATCGCTACATTATTGTAAAGAAAAAACCCATTGCAGCGTCTGTCAGCCAGTTAGCGATAAACTCAAAATCTTAATGAACGAATTTTTATGCAGTTTTCACCATTAGATGGATGTGGTTCTCAAAGGAAGGTTTAAGTGTATTATTGTTAAAGATGTCCGGGCATAGTCGAGGTGGGGCTGCTAGTTACATATGTATATTTATTGCAGTAATCCTAGCAGGTGGCGGAAAGGAAAAATTTAAGCGAGGAAACAATGTTTTTTTTTGGTGCCCAACCCGCACTTGGCCAGTGTGGTGGACTCAAGGCCTAACCCTTCGCCCTCGTTGGGAAGAGATTGTTGCTCAGCAGTGGGACAATAAAAAAAAAATTTTTTTTAGAAATATCAGTCAGTATGTTAATTAGGTTAGTCATCTTAAAGACTATTTTCGACTATCACTCAGTGAACAGAATTTTATCTCAGTCCTTTCATTTTCTTTTATTGTATCTCATGATAAGTAATTATGTAACATTATAAAATAATTCATCGTCAGTTACTATGTACTTTACAAAATCACGTTATACTTCGGTCCAGTAAACTGTAGATAATATTTTTAGATATAGCAGAGTAAATTAGTTTACAGCCTACGAGTTTCATGCGATAGTGAATCATCTTCTAAAATTGATTTATAACACCGTAAAAACCATCTGGTATGTCTGCCAAAATGTATTATTTAAATGAGACATTACTATGTCTCTAGGCATAATAATTTTATCTAATGTTATATAGGATTTTATGTGAACATGCACTTAACTGTGGGTAGTCGGACTCATGCCCAATTTCTGAATACATTTAGCGGTAGTTTATCTATTCAATAGCCTTTTTTATATTGAATAGATAAACTACCGCTAAATGTACCTCAGAAACCAGGGGTCAGTCAGCTTGCGCCCACGGTCAGTGTAACCTGTGCCGAAACGTCCAGCAACTCAAGGTGCAAATGCATGTTGGCGATCAATTCCCATAAAAACATGCAACACAAAAGTTTAAACGTTATAATAGTCATTTTAAACAATAATTTGAAACTGTTCAACATTAAATCAAGAAAGTTGGTAAACAATATTTCGATGTAATGTCACCTCAGTTCAATATTGTTAATGAATTTCGTCAAGTTTTAATAAGTAGGTGTTCTTAAAGTAAGCGTATCAATATTTCGTCGAAACTTGAATAATTAGGGAAATGTCTAGAATAATCACAGTCAGATCTCTTAGCAATTATTTAACAAGGAACGAATGTTCATCACTTCTTAAAATGTTAAGATGCCTGTCTATTTCTAATACCAGAAACATCATTATTTGTAATATTGTGTTACTCAAAGCAATCTCTAAAACATTACTGGCATAAAGTTAAACGTAGACAAATCAAACCTTATGACGACCAATGAAATAACGATAAGGCTACCAAAAATTAAAAACTAATGTTTGTTATTCAATTCGCGCATCCTATTATATCGCATCACATGGTTGTATATCACATATCCCTGCCTAGAACTTTGGGTAAAACAGGTATGATGTTCAAGGAAAAAATGTAATTATAATAATGCCATCTCTTTCCCTCTCCACAAATGAGCTGAACCACCACTACACTAGCCAGCTCTCCGCAGTAAGCTGAGCACTGCTAGTTATTTCAACCGCCGCTCGACCCAGTTGCCGAGCTTTGACGGCAATCCGATGGCCCTCACTCCCCGAGGGAAGCCCTCAAGAAAATCAATGATGACTTTACAAAATGGAGGCTGGTATTTGGGTGAAAAGTTCCACGGTTGAGCTGTCTTGAAAGTAATGATATGTGTTGCGAAGACATTAGGGTAAAAGGACTTAGAAGTTTTAGAATAATATTTAGAGGTCTTGTTATGTAGCTGTATGAAGTTAAATAAAAGTTTGCATACCCCTATTTTCTTACAATCTCCTTAGAACGATATAAAAGAAGAAGCTTTAATATTTAAAGGAATAAGCATTGGTTTATGCCCAAATGTTTAATGTGTGCCAATTTCTTAATGAGTCCTATTTTATTTCTATAAGTCTCGAAACACAAAGTATACATACATTCCTATTTTTTTATACTTTTGCCCAGAGGAGTTGGCAGCCTTTGATCTCTGCCAGAGTAGGCAGAGATCAAAAGTAAAAGCTTGTTATAAAGTTTAGTGCCTATCAAAATCAATTTTTTTTTGCAGTCAAATACAATAATTGCAAAATTAATTAAAATAATATTATGACCACAGAGTACAGTAATTAATAAGTTAAACCCTTGCGTAATGAGGGCACCACAGAATTGACATTTGTCAAGCTGTGACCGCGACTCGCATTATTCAACCGAATCGTTGAGGTTTCTGGACGGAGGTACTGAGTACGGTTTGGGTGGAAATTTAATTAGTGTGTGGCTTGTTTTAAATTATAAAGTGCAATTTAAATATTTGAAAATAATCATATAAATACTAATATTATAAAGCTTAGGAGTTGTTTGAACGCGCTGATCTCAGAAACTACTGGATCGAATTGTAAAAATATGTCCATGTAGAATAGTTCATTTATTGAATAAAGCTGCTGGCTATTTAACATCACTCTATGACTAAAAGGAGCGGAGTAGTAATAAAAATGTGGTGTTAAATAAGAGCGCAAAAGACATTAATCACCTAGATTTCTTTTAGCCCCATCATTAACCAGCACAGTAATTTTTCCCTTTTTGCACTTGAATTAACTCAGCCAAAAAGCACAGTTTAGCAAAACAAATAGATTTAATACGGAGTCTTCTTCAAACAATAAAAATAACGATCGAATCTATAACAGAGATGACTCAGTCAAAACAACTCCTAAACAAGTCTTTTATGTACTACTGTGGGCGACAATCCATTTAAAAACCCCATTGGTTTCCATTAGCTTTTCTGCAAATGAAACTCAAGGTTAGATGGCAAGATAAAAACTATAAACAAAGTTGGTTAGACGGCGGTTCAATGAACTTGTTACGTAAGTGAAAACATTAGGTAAAGAGTTAAAGACCGTTTGATTACGTGGTTGGTGCACGAATTATACGAAGCTGTGGTTAGGAACAGTACCTTTTTTTTAACGTGGCTAATGCATTAGACCTGCACTCTGGGTGGAGTGAAGGGTTATGTGGGACTCTCCCGCCTGAAGTGCGGGCATTCCCACTAAGGAATATACAGTACCGACAATATATAATTATGTTTATTTATACATGTTATATTACTGTGTTGAATTGATAATACAGAAGTAGTGTTTTTATTTACCCTTTTCTTTGGTTAGTTTCCGTCATATCAATAATTGTGTCTATTCCGCGGTTGTTAGTGTAATCGACTGCTGATCATGAGGTCCAGGGTTCGATTTCCGGGTCGGGTAAAAGTACTATTGGCCTATTCTTATTAAAATTGGAATATTAAATTTCTCTATAGTAGTCCGCAGTTTGGTAACGTGCCCAGTAAATGGCAATAGGCTCGCTCCTTAGATAGGAGCCATTGAAACAGCTCGGTTTAGTTTCAATGGCGAAACTAAACCGAGGTGTATAAAATGGGTATATTTCATTGACCTCGGCCTAAGCCTTCGGATATACATACGAGATATTATGTTTGTATAAAATAGATTATGTCAGTATATACAGTTTTGAGCACTAATATGTGTACGTTAATATTCGTGGTCATAATCTGGGGGCACGGAAGTGCCCCCGCAAGTCGAGCAAAAAAAAAGCGGCACGGCCGTAACATCCTTTTCTCGAAGCAATTCGGGCTATTTTTGACACCCCTATAATTTCGTTGTGGATAAAACAAGAAGCCTGGATTTTCAGCAACTAATCAGTCATTGTATAAATACGGTATATTTAAAATTTCAGTCAATTTGAACCGGTAGTTTAAGAATGACAACTTGTTAAAATTTTGAATTTTGTCACTCACTGATTCACTGATTCACTGACTCACTGACTCACCGATCATCAAAAGTCTAAGGTACTTCTAGCAGACTTAGAAGCTTAAAATTTAGAATACAAATAGGGTTTAGTGTCTTAATCATGGGAAAAATCTAATATTTTCTAATTTCGGTCCAGTTTTCTAAATACACCAACTGCAACAATAACTTTGTAATCCCATATAAATGTATAAGATTACAAGGTTACATTTGCAGTTAATGAATTATTATTACTGTAGAAAATAAAATAAATAGGTGCAAATAGGTACATACTATATGAGGCATAACGGGAGGGGGTATAGGGTGGGCAAGGGTGTTTAGCCCATGAAACTGAACAACATTCCCATAGGAAAATATGTTGAATTATGAAAAAATAACGTCTGTCCATACAAATTGGACTTATGTTCGCTCTACAAAAAGAAGTGAGATGCCATCAAAAACATTCTGTAAAAACCTCAAGTCTCGCCGTAAAAAGTTGTGAGATCGATATAATACCAAGTCGATTAATCTATTTAGTCTCTACTTAAAGGACCTTCTGTCTTAAGTTATTACGTATGTTATTATCATGCCAATTAAAAAAAAAAAACCTTTAAAACAAAAAGATCGACTTGGTCATCGCAAGAAAACACGAATTCGCCATTAACATTTCAGGTAACTTCTCGTCGTGCTGTGTAGTGTGATACATACTAATAATGAAATCATGCGATGGCCAGGTCGGTCTATTTGTTTTAAAGGTATTTTTTTTTTAATTGGCATGATAATAACATACGTAATAACTTAAGACAGAAGGTCCTTTAAGTAGAGACTAAATAGATTAATCGACTTGGTATTATATCGATCTCACAACTTTTTACGGCGAGACTTGAGGTTTTTACAGAATGTTTTTGATGGCATTACTCTTAACAGACCGTACACAGGTTCGAGTTTGCTTGACAAGCTGAAACTTTTGAAGCTTGCAGCGATTAAACTGTTCAACTGTCTAGTAATGTTAAAATTAGCTCCTAAGGGGAAAGCAAAATACGGTAGCTGGATTGTACTAGAAATTGTTTATAAAAACTCAGACGAAGCGATATAAAACTTGCAAACATATTAATCTAATTTTATAACATCTATTTATATCGTAAATTGTTTGTCTTCAGAAGATTCATAAAGACCGCATTACGTTTATAAACGATCTTAAAAACATTTAACTTCTAAGAAAGTGTGTGTAAGTTTTGTACGTTTCTCGCTATTAAATTCCGCATGAACAACCTCCCCAAAGTGTAGCGAAACTTTTGAATACACATATTGTGCAAGTAGAATTTCCTTTTAAACTCCATTGTGCAATACAATCGACGGCAAAAGTGCATTCCCTCCCAAAAGTTACACTTCAAAGAGCACGTGACAAAAGGAGCTTAAAAATTGTTCAGAAATATTATTCGTAACTATGCACTTTTGTGCATGGTTGTACATTTTATATAGCTGTATTTGTACAGTAATGTACGGTCCTCGGAAAAAGTACATAGTGATGCCCCTAGCAATTTTGCGTTCATATTTTAATAAGCTCGCTGACATGTCGACGTTAACATGTGAAAATGTATCAAAGAATATTTTTCCACGCTCGTGCACTTTTGCTTCCGACTGTACGTATGTAGGGAGCTTTGATGCCACAGATGCTAGTTTCAGTAACATAAATGTACGGAGTACAGTCGCGTACATATAGTTATAGGTATCGGTAACGGCAGTTGTGCAACTCTTTACGACGCTCTGAAGATAATGTTTTTACTTTTATGGTAACCTATTGCAGTTGGTTTTGTTTTGAAAGAATATTTATGGAAGATGTAAAGTTTCGCCAAAACGGTGCTTCAGACAAGTTTGGAACTAATGTCTTAAAAAATCGATGTATAACACCGAAATCCAAAAGTAATTATTTCCTTTCACAGCAAACATTACGCAACATTCTACGATACCTCTCACAACTGTTTTATAACTTTGCATTAAAACATTTAGTCACACTGAAAAGCAAAAGCATGACTTATCAACTGAAAGACAAATGGATACAATCACACATACTAGCATACTAGAAACCAGGCTTTATAAAACACCGCACGAAGCAAAAGCAATACATCATTGAAAAGTCCAATCACTCAACGACATAGCCCAATTCCCCAGAGTCCTGAAATAATCACCAACAACTTTAAATTAATGACCCTTCTCCGACATCCAAGGTTCAACAAACAATAGAATCGAACGAATAAATCTCAATGTTTTTAAAACAAGCTACGAGAGAGGAAAACGAATGGGAACGACTGACAGATTTGGATCTGTGACAACCGTCACAGGAAGAGGGCTACTCTAAATATAGTTCGTTAAACAAACTCCTGACGATTTAGACGATGCAACAATAGTATTAGAAAATGCTGAGTTATGGGAGTTGTTCGGGATTTAGAGATTATTTTGACTACACATATGTTATGAATGGAATTCTTGTTTTGAGAATTTAAAGTCTTATCTATTGCTCGGAGAAAGCTGTATTGTGTAAAGATGGTTATAAAAACGTTTTTAATATTTACTCCCGCTTATTATGATTGAACGCACAATATTTGTATCACAACGTTGTATGCAAAATTAAACTAGCAATCTCGACAAAACCAATCCATGCAAGCGACGAGCACACGAGAAAACCAGAACAATATGGCGTTACAATCGTGAGATAAAACAAAGAACGTACAATTTCATCAGCAAACGTAACATGTAGCGTAAAAACTTAGAGCAAACATTAATCACGATCATTGGGAGAACAAGAGTGCTCTCTAGCCATTAGGCACATGAAAGCCGAGCCACTTACTCTAGTGAAAGTGTTATGGTATTTCGCGATGCACCCGGTCATTATTGTAATTGGAGTGAGACGGTCTAGACTGGCACAGCTCGATGGATGGGGTGCAATGATCGCGGGCCATTCACCGCGATCGCAAACCATTATGGGCGCTTAGAAAACACAGTAATTGGTGTTCTGTTGATGTGTTTTTTATGGCGTTTTGAGATAATACATCGCTTTAATAATGTTACTGTGTCTAATTTTTTGTCGTTTATATTGTAATTTCATTTATATTCAACCACAGTGACCTTATTAGCTAAACAGGCGAGTTTGCTAAAAGCTTTTACGTAAATTACGCCCACGATTTGGTTGTTATTTTAGGTCCCATGTGATTGAGGTAAGTACATGTTTTAAGCGACCTTTGACAAGATAAGCCAATATTGGCATTTTATTCATTAGAATATAGGTAATCCCTTTGGGTCATGGAGGTTTAAGGGCTATTGTTACGATTTAATTTGATGGCTACCACGATATTTTAGATGCCTACACACTTTAACTGTAAGTCAGGATATCCGACACTTATCCATAAGCGATAGAGCAGTTAGCTCATAGCACAGCAGCAAGCGTTCGAATTTAATATACCTAGTAAGTATATAACATCGATATCAAAACTTAACTCATAAAAACGCAGAATATAAGTCGTATCTCAAATCTCAACATCTCAATTTTCTTCGCACATTTCAATGCTTATCTCGAGCAACAATATTTTCCATACAACGTCAACATTAGACGTAGGGCTTCGTCATCAATGTCACCTACATAGATAAACCGATCGATAACTATGCAGAATTATCTGCACGTGTGGGATGTTACATGTGTTTGATTAGTGACTGGTTTTTGCCCGCGGTCTCACTTAAATTTCGTAAAATTATATTAAGTAAATCACTTATTTTTGTTGATATTTTTGATAGCCGTTAAAACTATTAAATCTAGCACTAACTCGGAAAGAAGGTAGAGCCTTATGAGAAGAGCTAGCAAGAAACTCGCTTCCGTAAAAAGAACGAATTTGAGCTCTTCTCTTCAGCTCTACGAATATTAAGCCTTATCACTCTGTCCAATACCAGAATGGTTTGATAGCAAAACAGACAAACAGACATAATTACTTACGCATTCCTAAATAAATAGCATAGACACATACTATGTGGGTGAGAGAAGTACGACTAAAGAGCGACCAAAAAAATAAGGCATGCATGAGGTTTGTTTTTTCTTAAATTCATACAGTTCGGGTACTGAGACTGATATTAGCGTGTAAAAAGTCGTATGGCCATATAAGCTGTACACGCGAGTCTATCACCCCTTTTAGAGATTTCTGAGTATAATTAGATTGTCAGAATTTAATTAAAAATGAGACAAGTTGTCAACGAAATGCTAGATTGAAATGACGGAACACAAATAAGTCAACTTATATCAGAATAGAAAAAATGTTTATGTTAACCTTTTTTTTTAATGTGATGTAATAAAGACACTATGTCTTTATCATTTTTAGTTCAACTAGCTTTGTCCGCATCATTACTATCTATTACTCGGTGGTTTAACTCATATTTATGTCTGTTTATCTGTAGAATCAACCATTCTAAATTACTTGAACCTTGTAGTTTTTCACGAACTTGTTTGTTAGTCATCTCAACGTAAACAAATTAGTTAACAAAACAGCATAGAAGGTCGAACAGGTTAAACTTCTGTAAAACAATAAATAAAATCTCACTAAACTCATTGGTCAAGGAATTCAGGAAGCTACTTCTAGAAATTTTAATAACAAATTTTATTTTGCAGTTCAAAATAATGCCTTTTCATATACGTTTTATATTCTTACGTTGAACAATTTTTACACAAGGACAGGCCGTTTTTAATATCGTCATTTTAAAAAGGTAAGCTACCAGGATAAGCTTGCATATTTATTTGACAGAATGACACGAATTCAGTGTCCTTTTATATAAGGAAAACAGATGGAAGTACGTGATATTTATAAACTAAGCACTTACCAATATTACATTTTATAACATTTTGTTTGAGTAGCTTTATTAAAGTGCTCATCAATCAAATGAACCCTACCTACATAACTGAATCACGAAAGAAGTCTGTTGTAAAATATTATAGGCGATCGTCCAATTTTTAATACAAACGATTGCAAACTGAGCGTAGAAAATTTAAATTTGGTATGAAGATTCATTAGAAAGTATACTAGAGCACTAACTCCCGGTTTTTGAGGTACATTTTTCATCTATTCAATAGCGTATAAACTCACATGAAAAAAAAAACAGTATGAATAGATCTACCGCTAAATGTACTCAGAAACCGGGGGTAAGAGATAATTTTTGAAAATTCCCTCCTATAGGAAGTACTCCTCCTCCTATAGGAATTCCACGCGGGCGAAAAGCCGTAGTAGACATTATAAGATTTATAATATAAAAAAAAATATATATTTATTTCTCTTCAAAGGTAAGTACAGTTTTTCAGTGTTACAATGAATATACAATAGAAAATAAACCTTTCAGAGACTTGGAGCCTGTACTTGTGTATACCATATGATTGAAAATTACGGTAAATTCACTCTTTGTATCATTGACTATCATAAGTGTCAGCATTTGACCTATATGAATAAATGATTTGATTTTGATTTAGTAAAGAAAAGAAAGATTGCGTACTCACTCGCTCATCTATCACTCGTTGTAAAAATCACATGATGTTCCTAAGATGAGTGTAATATCTAACAAATCTCCACAATGTGAACACTTTCACTTTACTATTACTTTGCTTACCTCTTGTGTTTAATTGGCGTGTTAAAACGCTTCGGCTCTTTGTCTCTTTTACTTTTAAATGTGATTGCAAATATACTTGTCTTGATTGTAAATAAATCGAATGAGGTAGCACTATTACATGAAACTATTTAGACATCTATATCTATTTCTTGTTTGTTCATAGTATCATTTTGTACAAGAAGTTTTTTTTTCTTTCTTGCTGTAAATATGAGTTTCAAAATACAATTTTCTGAAAGGCTTGCTACAAACATATTCGATACATTTCAATTTTTATCGTACAATAAAACAGACTTGAAGCAATTACTGCACTTGTGCCGATCGGATAGTAGTGAAGTGCTACTAACATAGTTTTAAGTTATATTAACTAATAACAATATGTTATACTCAATATATATGTTAGTTTGTAAGGTATATATCTATGAGCCATTGTAGCATGAAAATAAAATGATTTATTATTATTATTATACATTCAGTTGCTTCGATGCCGAGCGACATTATTTCCCGGACATTCATCTACACATATTCGACTTCGCTGCTGAACCGAATATGTGTGCAGCAAGTCTAACTTTTGCCTCCGACCGTACAATATTAAAGTCGTCAAACGCCGCTAAAGCTATCGCTCATTGGAGCGTGAACTCAAAACGTTTCAAGTTATATTTGGTACCAAAATTCTTCAGTTGGACGTCTTAATGACTTTCCGGTTTCAACGTATTAATAAACTTTACTAAATTAACGATATTTCCTCTGTTACTAATTTGTATGCACCTTTTAGTATTACGTAAGATAAAGTTTAAGAGATAAGTACAATTGAATAAGGATTCTAATTCGCATTGTTTCGTTCTTTTAACCAACTTCAAAAAGGACGTGGTTTTCAATTAGACCTTAATTTTCTTATGTATGTTACCGCATAATTTCCGATATTGATAGTTCAATTTGAAAAATAAATGTTTAGAATCATGTTCTTTGGATTGTGATGATGAAATTATATAATTCTGAAACACAGGTATTACAACATTCATGGTCTAAATAGCAATGCAAAGGCGATACTGATAAATCGAAGTGCAAACTACATCGTATTTTCCTACAATCGCCGATGATAGATGCTCTTGGCTTCCTACCAACAGTGAAGACAGAATACCTGTTTGTAAATAGTCCATCACATTACTAAGTCTCAGTTAACCTATATAAGATTTCTAGGAATCGTACCGGGTCAGTGCATCTAGGCTGCAATGCGCCAAGCGTATTCTTGGCTCCCCGTGCGACCTTCAAAACTAATGCTATCTCTATTTTAGAGGGAGAACAGATACAATTTAATTTAGCCTTCGAACGGATGCACGAGATTCCTTATTTGCATTTTCGGGATGGTTTTCGAAATCGATAATACTGGTTGCGTTGCTCCTGCATATCATTCTAGCTGTTTTTGGGCTAGATAGTGCTAGTCGGATCAATATTCAACTCTGGCAATTCTCACTATCCCTTTAAAAAGGATCCTATTGTATTAAGCTTTGCCAGAATAGACACTTATCCAAGCAAATACAAAAAGGAAACATACAAAGCAAAAATAAGTACTCTCAAAGAAAATTGAACAAAGCTTCAAACCATGAACTGAAAATTGAAAATAACAAACAAGAAGAAAAAGCAGGGCGAAGTTTTAAGCACATCTCGCCTCCCACAACTTCAAACTAGATACCAATATAGAGACGCTAGACCACACATTGAGTATTGAGAACGACTTGTGTACATGTTAAGGGGGCTTTTCCACTATAGATACAGCTATGCTGCGAGGATGTAATCAAAATCATTTATTCATTTAGGTTAAATGTTGACACTTATGATAAGTCGTTACAATTACAGAGTCTACCACTAGCTCGGAAAGAGTAAAGCCTAATAAGCTGTGAAACTATGTGACCGTTGCTGCTGATACTAAGCTATGAAGGTGTGAGTAAGATGTGCCGCCGCAAAGTAGCTCTGCAAATAAAATGCGCAGCTCGAGTTATGCGATGTATTGATAGAAGGGAAGCGGCGAGGGCGGTTAAGCATAGCACCAATCCAGATCAGGCATCCATGGCACAAATCCATAGCACGCATCCTTCCATATTAAAAACACATCTTCTCATCTTGAATTCTTTTCCACCAGTGCTTAGCCATATGCATCAATGAACATGATTGGTGGATTAATTTAAATAGGATTAACGTGAACATGCATTTTACCTTGAAATGCCTAACGTTTCGGAAACGCGAAAGTTTAAAAATTATGATGATCGGTGGATATCAAAAGCATCTACAGCAACGTAGAACATCTCTGATGGAAAGGCACCTTAAGAGTATGATTGATAGCGACGACAGATGGAATAGAACTGACAACTAAATAAACACAAGCAGTAATTGAGATTTATATCTAAGAATTATTTCCTCATCTGCCTCAATTAGATTGTAGAAATCTGGAGAGAGCTCAAGTTATTATGTGGCGATATCATTAATCTGTCGTTTATTAATGTGTGGGCAGTCTCTGGACATTGGCAGAGAACATGGGAATATGAGAGCAGATAGTAGGAGCTACCGGATAGATTTATTGGATTATGATTAGGTAGATGTTTCTGGTTGTTGACATCAATATGTTTCTAAAACAAGAATATTAATTCGTAACAAGAAATGTCTAATACCTATATTGCAAAGATTGTTTTTATCACACAAGATAAATCGCCTCACAATTTTTACTGAAGCAGTCTGTGTAAAGACAAAGGAATTCTTAAAAACGATACACGAATCGATTAGTGAAAACATTCATTGAAATCGACGAATATATTAAGATACATAACAAATATCAGTCATTCAGATAATTTTAAAACATTTTTATATCGACAAAGAATGCCAATATAAATTCTCGTTTTAAACAGTGTTGTGAGTGAATCAGACAATGGGTTTTTGTTCAGTTCATTATCAACAAGTGATAGAATCTTCTGGAATGACGAAATCATTGTTGGAAGTATCGAGTTTGAATAGAATTAGCATAATGCGTCATGTGCAGCGAAATCTATGCGTGCACGCATGTGAAATAAAATTGTAAGTGAAAATATGCGTTAAACGCTGCAATTTACAGGTGGAACTAATCGTTTGTGGATTTCATTTGTGTGTACTTGGAATTTGTGCGACTGATTTTAAGAATTGGTAAACTAGCAACTAGATGAAATGAGTGCAACCTTCTTGGTTTAGATGAATATACGTCTTTTTTTTTAGTGAGTGAATGTGACTACTAAACTCGAGCAGTCATACTCAGGCATTTCGTAGCAGAGTTTTAAGTTCTTTTAGTCTCGTAAGATTCCACCCATTATATCATTGTTGACATAACTTTGGCCGAATTAAATAGCTCAATAAAATCTCCAATAAACATCCTGGACAGAAATAAAAGTGAATTTATGACATGAACAAACGTCATAGAACATTCCCGTCTAAGCTCGGGAGGACGCGCCCGTAATTATTTTTTATGAGTTTCCGAAGCGCGTAGTTTAAAATTTACGACGAATAAAAGACATATAGTGTGAAAGATACGTTGATTGGCCTTTAGAAGAAAAGTCAAGGGTTTAGGCTTGAGAAAGTCACGGCCGACGCGAATATGACCTAGTACTTGTTTTTAGTAAACAACTTAATTATTCATGCTTTTCCTTCATACAATTTAAATGAGCTTTTTGTTTCTGTAGAAGCTAGAGCCCGACATGACACAAATAATAAAATTTCTGCTACTATCACAGATGTTTTTACCCAAGCTTCAAAGATTATTTTTCAAAACGGAAACTGCGCTCAGCAGAGATTTTCTCGTGGAACATAATTACATTTTCAAAGCGAGGGATGTCGCTGGCAGAAGCTAGTATTGAATCAAGCGTAATTACTGTTCGACGCAGTGTGGAAATGAATGCAGTGATCACGGAATATTAGCATTTTATTATACCGTCGCGGTGCGGTGCTGCTCCGTGCTGCAGTACTTCTGTCGTGATGGAAATAGCTTACTTATATTTGTTGAGTTAATTAAAACATCGTGAGTTTAAGGTCACCATTAACATAGCAAAGAAGGACCAAAATTTAATATCAGAAAGTGAATCATGCTACGAGATACAATGAATTTGATCTAAGTATTCTTTAAAATAGATTAAAAGCATTTTTGTTATTGGTAATCTAAGAAAGTTGTTGGAAAATCGATGGAAATTCGCACTCATAGACTTTGTCATGAACAGGCGCTATTAGTATTCCTAGCTCTTACACCCTAGTCATCTGTCACCCTGCATCACTAAATAAAACGAGACGCCGGTAAAAATGTATGTATGACGAATTTCATACATTAACATAATATTTTCCACCATTTTTGTTAAAGAAACTGTAAGTAAACGGAACAACGTTTTGACTTGCCTTCGCGTAACGCTACCACGCAAATAAGTCGTTAGCAGTTAGTCTTGTAACGGAGAACTATAAATTAATTAATGTTAATTAAACAAAACTGCCTTTAGGTTTTTGTATCGTGTTCGTGGTGTAAATGTTGTTGGCATTTGCGTTCTAAAATTAACAAATTTTATGCAATGAAAGCTAATACGCAAATTGCTTAAATTACTACTTTCAGAACATTTGAGTCTGCGATAGACGAAATAGTTATCTGTTAGCATATCTCATTGCATGAAGAACTTATGTATGGCCATCAATTGTTGCTATGCTATTGTTCAATCAGTATGAAAATATTTCTATTCTGTCACAAAGATTTTGAATAACTTTAGATATAATGTTCGGACATATTGCAAGAGTAGTAAAGAATGCCTATTTCTTAGTAAATAACGAACTCAACAGTGTAAAATAATTGGTCTAATTAAAACCAAAAATCTCACACAAAAGATAATTACACCATAACCCTATAATTATAAACCATGTATCCCGTTAGCCACACAATCACTTATACCACAGTGTTACCAACATCCAGGGCAATTATTGACATGCAGTTATGCGTACCGTTGTCCGATCGTTGAGCATGGGGGTACTATTACGTGTCATGGTATGCTTGCGGAAATTGCACGCTTGCGTCATTGATTCTGGAGGAAGTGCGTGTGTTATATGCGTGTTTTCTACTGATTGGGAATGTTAGCAGAAAATAATAAAGAAATTGTAGATAGATAAGCTACCTAGTCCTTTTGTCGTGATTTTGGACAAATTTAGGTTTGCTACACACCTATTAAGCCAGTATCTATCGTACAACAAAACCGACTGCTTTTCTTCGCCTTGTGCCGATCGGATAGTTCCACCACATTCGGTTTGGTTTAGCCAAACCAAATGTGTAGATGTTGCATCAATGATATTATAAATGATAAATGTTAGAATATGTGCGCAGCAAGCCTCATGGACTTGAAAATTATCAACCTATTTTGCAACCCACAACCCACAGTAATTAGGTTATGAAGAGCTCACCATAAACCCTGACTAGCAGCATATAATATGATCAGGAAATCATGTAATATCTCTCTATCGCTCAAATGTTGTAGGCTGTAGCTATCTAGGAACTGTAAACGACACATTCAAAAGTTTATTATTCTGCGTAGACCATGTACCCACGCACTTTATATCTTAATGAATAGTCACAGTTTTTGCAACGTAAACTCCGAGAACGTAAACAATTTCCTTACACATAATAAGTAGAACTCAACACATAACAAAAAGAAGTAATTATACCAAAAAACTTAAGAGACAATGAACGCTTACTTAATAACACATAAGAATATTACGACATTTATGAAGGAACTGGGTGCTGAACAAAAAGTGTCACAATGTGATATCTATGTAAGCTATGTGAATATCTTTGTTTCGTGGAACAGCGTTTCTAAAACTTCCTTAGTCGGCAAATCTCTAAAAACGCAAGCAGAGTTAAAGACCTCCCTAATAGAAAACGCAATAATATTATGATTAATTAGATCTGAAACTGCGATTCCCTAGAAATGCAGGCGCAAATGAAGGATCCTAATTAAAAATATAGAGGAGTATGATATTTTTTTATATCTTAAAGAAAATTACTTTTCATACCATACATAAATAATAACTTTAACATTCTAGTTATAGATAAAAGTATTTGTTACAGGTCTTGGTGGCATTTACTTATTAATTCAAATGTCCGTGGATATAATAATGTCGGTGGACCCCCATACAAATACTTGGGGGACGCAGGGGGTCTGCGCCGCTGCGGACAGGTTAAGAAACACTGTCTTAGAATATTCGGTTCCGTTAGCGTGGTTCTGTTTTTTGTAGAGTAACAGATGTAACTGCGTGTGATAATAAAACAGGAAATGTTTGCGTTTCACACTGCATCTGTAATTAACATCGGTTTCTTGTGTATGTGAGATGCGGCGGCATTATTCATTCGATTATCATGTTTCAGCGCTACTGAATTTTTCATTATGATCACAGGATTTTACAATTCATGTCATTTTGTATCCATTTTATAGATCCGTTGTCTTCTCTTTTATGCAATAGCATCTCTCTAGAACGTCGCGTCAGTCTCATACGATTTAATTTATTCATCTTTTAGTTAACTAGTCTTATTTTTAACTTTATTTATGACCCCTAATATTAATTAAAGAATTTTGATAGAAAACATGTTGTACCCACTTTTCGTAATGCTGTCTTCATCCCAGAACAAGAAAAAAAGAAGAATATTGATCTAAGAATCATACTACTCATGTTTACAATAAGGAAGATTTGACTACTAATAGTAGATTGCTGGAGGCCACGAATAACTAGTTGAAATCAATCAATCGAAGAATGTTGTATTGTTCACTACCACCTGTCGGCCATTGTCTTTTAAAAACAATCGAAATAAATACTTGCAAAAAATAGATCAACGACTCTATTCTCTGCCGACTTTATTATATTTTCAAGCAGACTTCATAAGTATAATTTTTGGAAACATTGATACAGATTAGAAATTATTTATATGGATCTCTTGTTGTATGGTTCAATAAAAAGATATACGTCAAACAAAACTAAAAAAAGAAAAGTTGTCTTTACTTCGATAAAAATTAAACTGAAATAGAATCACGAAAGCTTAAGAATCCTAAAGAAAGTAAAGTAGGTACATGAAATTAAAGGTATAGGTGTGTAGGTATCTTACACAAGCGATAGAAGCTAACACCAGTATTGTACAGCAAGAGACAGAAAAAAAATGTAGGCTAACACAAAAAAACAAAACTAAAACAATAAATCCGCGAACTAACCTCAAGCTCCAAATACCGTGTCTATTAAAAATGAAAGTAAACTCATAGTAAGAGTATAACATGACAACACTGCAAGTACCATGATGGTAACCGGTATATGACCTGCATCTGTTATGTGAGGCAGACGTAACTGTTCAGATTATGAATGGATACCAGTACTATTGATAGGTAATGGAGAGATGTTTGGGCTTGAGAGATTTTTAAAGGAACAAATGTGAAGATGTCATGTTGAGTGCGGTACTGTCACAGATCGTCTTTGTATGTATTTTTCTCAGGGGATATACTTATATCATTATCCAGTTATAGTATGATGTAGCGCAAGATGTATAATTTAGATTTTCTTAATTTGATATTAAGATCTTAATATCGAGATAGTTTTAAGTGACTTGGCATTTCATTAGAATGGTACAAGACTATCTATTGCAAAATCTATTAACATTCACAAAGATTTATCTTCATCCGGATAATAAATAAATCCTATAAAGTTTTCTCTATTGCAATAAAAAACGCGTTTAATTTCAATAAAATTTTCTCTTCCATTACTTAATCATTTGATTAAAATCTGAACGATACAAAACTTAGTGTATCGAATGAAAAATGAGATGTATTAAGATTTGTTGATGCAAATAATTTGTTCTGTTGAATTAAAGTGAGAGTGAAATACGCGACCCGTAAACCTTAATAGAAGAATAGTAATGAAGATACATATCTATTATAGCAAACAATTTGTAACAAACATCAATCAACTGTGTTGCGTAGGCATTTGAATAGAAAAAAAAATAGTATCGTTTCTATACGAAAGAATCCGCATAAGGCACTAAGCAATCAAAAAGTACAAAAGAATACTTTCCTACAATAATAACGTACTCTTGAACCGTAAAAGAAAGTTTATAAATATGATACTCGCAGAAGCCTCGGCTGTTTATATAACGCTTAGATAATTATATTGTAATGTTAATAAAAAAAGACTACAATGTATCATAATTAACCTTGAGAATACTAAGTCTCGAATATTCTAAATATGATGGTTGACGTCTTAAAATACTTATTTTGTATAGTTTTATTATTTGAGAGCGTTGGTTAGGAATAATATTCTTGACGTACCTCATTAAATGAATGTAGATGACTTTATTATGTAAGTTGTTTATAGTGTCATAGAATGGGACCCAAGTTTGGTCCTTGAAGCACACCGAAACTACTAGCTATTACGGGCGATCGATCTTTTATCTAAGATCTTTAATACTATAACAGGGTATCATAGGAACAATGCAAAGGCCTTGAATGCTGACAGCCATCAAACACACCATTAATAAGTATAAAAGATTGTAGTTCCCGTGGAAGTGTTGGCAATTTCCTGAGCGGATGGGGTCAAGTACTGTCGACAATCACGGTGATGCCGCGAGAAGATAGGAAGGAAATCACGCCCTGAATTTTGGACTCGGAAGTCGACGATCGATGAGACGTAATTTTACTGATGGTAGCGCTCCAAAAAGTACGTGTCATGAAATAATATTACAACAGACACATAACAAAGAAAAAGAAAATACTTTTCCTTCAATAAGACAGCAGTAAATTCGATAAAATGACAATACGCCCGTTTCCAATAACGTCGTCAACCCATAATCACTGAACTGTAAAGATAACAGGCATGAAGGAGCCACAATATTTGAAATACTCACAAAGCGATTCCAATTTAAATGACTACAGTAAGTATTGAATACAAAGAAAAAGAACAGGTACATTAGTATGCAAAAATGATATTGGTGACCGCACGCCTTCATAGACCCGTAAAAGGTGTACGTTTGATAGTTGCATACAAATCACCGAGTGGGCTGACCGACAATGTTCAGTGTAATGAACGACAAGTGGGCGAGACACAAAGAACTTACGAAATTAGATAATAAGACGTAATATAAGGAAAAGATTGGTTACTTAGTTGTTGAGTGGAGAGATGATGGTTTTGTTGATTAGATTGTTCAGGACAATTGAACTATTAACTTATTTGTCAGTGCTGATTTCGTGATAAAGTTGATATGTTGACGATTTGAGCGAGAGAGGAAATGTTACATCAAAAGTGTCTTGACAATGTTTAGGGGAAGAAATCTTTATGAGTAATGTATAATAGAATACGGGAATTAACGCGAACACGCATTTTACCTTAAAATGCCTAACGTTTCGGCGCAGGTTGCACTCGCCGTGGTCCCAGGCAGACTTACTGGCAGCTTCTAACTATCGAAAAGGCACTTTTTTGGTCCTTTATTGATTTCCTTATGTCGAACTAATACAGCCACAAATGTTTTTATGTAGATGAGGAGTTTAATATATCAGAAAGTGTTTGTAAGATTAACGACGTAATAATAGACTACATTATGTTGCCAGCAGTAATTGTAACCACTTTTACTTCTATCCTGTTTCAACAGGCCGGTAGTCTAGCGTATAATTTATATTCTAATTTACTGGCTAAGCACTCGAAGGCGATTATTTATGTATAAATCGATAGTGCCGATGAAACTATTACCCGTAGGCTTTTTTAAGGAAAGCACTGATAAAACTATAACACTTATAGAGGCAAAATGAATTCTATGTAGACAACAATAAAGACTATTTCAGATTTTTAGAGTCTATATAGGAGATTTATTAAGACTGTCTAATTACTTCAAAACGCAAGTTATAGGCGCTAAAAAGAAGCAAATGTGCCTAACATTATAATTAAAAACAATAAATTATTCTAAAAATATTCCAAGTGCAGAAAAAGCGAGTTACGCAACGCAAAATTAAAAATAGAGGTATATAAATCATGATATTCTGACAAACGTTTCGAATTTTAGCGTATAATTGATTGTTCAGTGAAAGTGGAGTGTTGCTAAAGTAAAATCTAAATGAAATGAAATAACAGATGTAATCAATGACTGTGCAGGAGACAATACCGTATTATTTGTCACTGTACAAATTACAAGCGTTGCGTAAGAAGATGAGATAATGGCCCCGTGACTGGCCGATATCGGCTGTGAGAAATCTAGATAAGTTGTTTTTGATACGGCTAAAACAATCTCTATTTATTTCCTCTCGGGATTTACCTGAAGAACTCACACTTCGAAAGTTATATACCTACTTAAGGATGTCTATAAAATTTGTCAACTACCATCCACTGTCGAGCGAAGGACCTCCTTCATTTCGCCACTTCTCGCAGTCGAGAGTAAGTCTCAGTTTCAACAGTACTACAAGTTTTTGAATGTCATCCGACCAAATACCAAAGTAACTTAGTATTGCTACAAATTGAACTTCATAACTAAAGATAGATACGATATTGACATTCCAATTAAGTGAAGATAGATAACAGTAGAAAGAAAGGTCCGTGGCAGTGAGTCATAAAACAGTTCATCCTTTTAAGCTTGAGAAAATATTATTCGAGAAGACAGTAAGCGGATTAGCATCAGAATGTACACATTTGAAAATGAGATACAATATACATGAAATGTGCCCCGTCTGGTATAAAGATGAGTTGGTATTTTATAGGTTCAAAATCATTGTTTTTTGTTAAGCTTTCGACCGCATTGCACTGATCATTAACAAGAAAAGTACAGTATTGTTATTTGAAAGTTCAAGTTATGAGTGTCAACGCAAAAATTCATCTTCCGCGAACAATTTTGACGATCAAACTTTACTAAAAAATGAGCTCTCATCATTAAAATCACTGTGACACAATTATGTATCCACATAAGGTATAACACCTGAGACCGGTCTCGTTACAAAATGTGAATTTGCCCAATAGGGTCGAGTGGGTCGTGTAAAAACGTCCGTCTGACCGAGGACCGCAGACCGGTCGCTCGCGCCTACGACCTGACTCATCCAGGCTGTGATGTAACTATGCGGAGTGTGGGATGATGCACTTTATCGATATGCCGGTGGAATTTATACAGGGTGTAAATGACAGCTAACCGAAAACTTTACTGGTAAGTTTGTGACACTGTATGCGCGAAATTTACTCCAACGATATTTCTCGGAAATGATTGGTTCCCGAGTTAGTCATTTTTGAGCGTTCAATGTATAGTGAACAACGCGATGTATCTCCGCGCATGCCTACGAGATTTCTGGCGGCGGCGCCGGCGCGCTGAGCGACGACATGTCGCGACGCGTCGTAGGTACGTACGCGTACCACCACGTCTATGCGCTCACTAGTATGCAACGCTATCATTAGATAACAATCTTATGTATCGTTTATGGTATCGTAAGTAGGCCCGTATGTTACAATAGCTCATAGTAAAATTGTAAGTAGGTAAGTACCTACTTGGCTTACGTGAAATCAAACAATAATAGCAAAATGTAACCAATAATAAGGAAGTGCTAAAACAAATTGTTATCAATGTCTATCAACACGCAAATACCTGGTGTATGGCGAGAGTTTGAGTACCTTTGGATCCGGACGTACAGGTGCAGAGCACGCCGTGCACTTCCACGTGCTTCACCATACATAACACATCAACATTTCTTCCTATTTACGAACACAACTGCACTTCGAAAACAATAACAACAAAAATAATAACAATAAAAACACTAACAACTCAAAACCGGAACAATAACAAGTAATAATAAACAGTAGTTCACACACGACACGACGAATAGGACATAACGAACGACACCGGTGAAGAGCTTCCGTCTTCCGCGAGCGAATTGCTCGAACTATCAAAGAGAGCCGCCGGCGCGGGCGCCTCTCCGCTCACTCGCGCCGCCCCTCGCCCGCGCCACCCGCTCCCTCCGCGCCGTCCGCGCGCGCGCCGCCGATTTGGTGACGAGCGACGAGTTAGGATCCCAGCGAGAGATTAGATTCAATAAAATATTGATGTGGCATTACTATTTTTACTTGTCACAGTTGTTACTGGTTGCATTGTAGTTTTATTCAAATACCGAATAACATTACAAACATTATTGATTTAAGTTTAAAATACTTTGATATTTATAACATAAAATCAGCTTAAAGTAAATAAAATAAATACGAAACGTTTATTTAATTAAACCATAAAAAATGTAGGTACATAACAATGATAACAATCAATATCCATTAATATTCTTATCAGAGAAACTAACTTATCATAATTCATAATCCCCGGAGAATTACTTAGCATCCATTTTGTCGCATCCCATCTATGTAACATCCACGCGCGGTCGCGGCGTCACGCTTCACTACGGCCATCTACTTTTCGAGTCGCACCGCGCTTGTATGAAGTATGAATGAGCGTGTAAATATCGAATAGAATTTTGCAAGAACAAATGGAACAAAGCGACAATACCTGTTAAATTGTTTATTAGAGATTTTTATAGCGCTAAAGAATATCAATAGGATTTTTTGTTGTTCTGTATGTATTTGTACGTGTAATAATAAGATATCACACATTTTAAATCTTATGAATTTACCTTTTATCGGAGAGCGGGATAATTATGTAATTTTCATTTTTAACATAGAACAAATACTAAGTAACGCTGCATACTAGTGAGTGTGAGGCTGACAGCTGTGTGCGTAATCGTGTCTGTGTGGCGCGCGTAGGTACGCGGCGTGCCGCCGCCGGCGCGGTGTCGTTGGCCGCGCACAGCTGATAGCGAATTTATACGTTGTTTTAATCCATTGCTGTTTTTTGTGAAAAACAGTAATATGATGGATTTTTTTTTCATATTCATGTTGCATTGTGTAGTATTAACGAAATAATACCAGAAAAAATAAAAAAAAACGCATAAAAAATCGGAAAAATCAAGAAAAAACCGATGAAAATTTTCAACGCCATAAGCACCAGAATCGTGTCTAAAGTCATTTTTTTTCGTTTTCGGTAGGCTGTCGTTTACACCCTGTATAGAGGGTAAAAGTAAGGTGTTTCTATGCAGTTATGCGGATAGGTGTGACTTTGTGAGTCAACGAAGTCTTGTTACATCGACACCATCCAAGTAATCCCCGATTTTTAACTAACCTAACTTACCTTACCTTAGTAACTTATAAAACGTGAATTAAAGAAATATTACTTTAATCAAGAGTAACAAGTATCGACGATAAGCATATAAAATAATGGTAATTTGTGACGCTACAATCAATCTTCTATTAAAAATAAGAAAAATCACGTCCACCGATAAGAAAAATTTAATCGAAAACATGTAATCATAGAAAATACAGCTCAAACAATCTCGGGCGTAAAACGCTGCAACGAATACCAATATACTAAAAATGAACACCCTTATTTAATTTTAAAATATGAATCATACCAATAACAATCCCGGTATTCAACACTTCAATTACTGGAACGAAACAATACGATCTACAGTGATTGTTGAGGCCGGCGCCACTCGCTTAGCTACGCTCATAAACATTGTTTTTGGAGTGCATTTACAATAACGGACATGCCGAGCGCATGACGACGGGGTTACAAGAGAAACGTATTTTTCAGTACCTGAATACTTGCCGTTGTTTTTACATCGGCTTTTGAAAGTGGCCCGGTTTGAATAAATACTGTAAAGTTTTGTGTTTTAAATTCTGCAAACGTATTTGCGCTACAGGCTAGCGCACGTTTTTGTAAATTAAAAAGTGATATTTAAAAATAAAGATACAGAAAGTGTTAAAATAGGAATAAATAAACTAGAAAATAAATTTAAAGAGCAAATACGATGAGATCATTTAGTTTAGAAAAAGCAAGTGTTGACACGGCGATGACAGATGAATCATCGAAAACGAAAGTGAATCAGTAAATAGAGTAATAGCTGAACTGCAATGTCCAATTTATTCGACGACAGTAATTTCGCATTGTAATAACGTCGCGTGCGGTACAATGCACAATGCGGACGACGTTCGCCGAAACACGGCCGACATGGCTGCTCTCTGTCATTTTACATCAACGTTGACTCAACTAATTTGACTATTCTTGACTACGTACTTCCGTATTATTCCTATTGTTGCTTTTAGCAAAAGACATACTAAGTTCAGTACCTGTAACAAGGGGCCCTGTATGACAAGATGTGAATGAAGCAAAAAAGTTTGTAAGGTTCGTAGCAAGTGACGTTCTTTGGTCAACCGCTAATTGGTTTCCCATAGGGAGTGAGTTGAGGTTGATCCTTATAGGAAAAAGGCGTGATTTTATGTATGTACTGTACACATAAAATCACGTCGCAGGTGAGTAGGTTTCAGACACTTTTAAGGGACCAGAATAAACCAAAGAGCTGTATAGCTTTCAAAAGCGTATAAAGCCTTTGATCTACTATCTATATATACCTTAAGAGTAGCAGTTTCCTCAAATATCGTAGCAATGGTACCTCTTAAAGTATCGATATCACTATCGATTACGCAAGTCTAAAGGTAGAGTAGTCCCTCGTTGAAACTGATATTTTATTGGACCAGGTAAAGACTGATAAAATAGAAGTGAAGAAGAAAGTTAATGTTGATACTGTTGGGAATAATTCAATATTAAATAGAGAAGTACGGTAAGGTAAAGTAGAACATATTACTAGTTTTGGAAAGTAGGTCGGAGTAACAACTGCGGTGTGGTGTGTCATTATGAATGTATGTACGTATCAATTTTACAAGAATGTACCTTATTACTAGAGTAGAAAGAAAACTTCAAGTTTTATAGTATAAAATAGGAGCTAATACAATTTAATATTGTAAAAGCTTTTTATTACTCTATCTTATGTACTCTAGTTGATTCAATTTGTTCCTACAGCGTCCGCTCTTAGTAAATTAGTTTGGTCTAGAAAGCATTTGCAGCATCTACATTATGCATTTATTAGAAAAATAAAAATGTTTTACAATAGGCTTGCTCTAACGCCACGTCAGTAACAGTAGATACAATTATTGTCCCTAAAAAATAAAAGTTATGTTACTTATATTACTTACCCTGCAGTATTTAGTTCAATCGACTTAAAAACCGCAAACATAACGAAAATATTGTCCAAATTGGGTCAAAGTAGTATACATTTAACATCGTACTCGTATAAAACTGTATGGTTTCTTTATAAATTGGTTAGCATTCGCAGTTCGCATGCAGATAATATACCAAGTCGACCTCATACCATCTAATACAGTTTCAAACTGCAGCTTCAATTGCATCTAACGTTAAAATTTTATGCTAAGTACTGGCTGGACTGATTCCAAGTGCACTTGTACTGCTACGAAACTGTTTGCTTGAAGATAAGTTCATTTAAATTCTATTTGACTAATAAACGTCGTGGAAGCTTGGAATATATTGTTTTGTCTTTTTCACTCGCAGATACAGTCTATCAATTTAATAGACAGTTTGCAGTATTCGCGGATGTCGGAGTGATACAAAATTTAAAATTGAAAACATCAGTGACTCGTGTACCTACGCAACTGACGGTGTTCTGATCGATCCAGTTACTTTGTTTCGGAGCATATACATAGAGCTATTATTTATTATCTGGATTCTATATTAATTGTGCATGTCAAGGCTCTCTTACAAAGTTGTTGGGCTATAGTATCCAATTTAAATGAAAAATTTAGTTTATAGGTAAGTATGTAGGGAGAATAACGCTGCAATAGTGAAGCCTGTTTCTTTAGTATCAATGGAACAGGCTTTTAATCCCGTCTAAGGCTTTTGATTGCGTGATATGTAACTTCGATACACTTCATCCATCAATGATCGTGGCAGAAACGATTTTGGGAGCTGATTCAGTACCATTAGGCCCTGATCATTAATCATCCTTTGATGGTCTTGGTTACAGTGAATGAGGAAAGATCTCTCAGGTATAATGCAAGGTTTCATGGCGGAGATGAAAATTAAACTTTACTGAAGCTTATTTTATGGTTAATACCTCTTAATGAAATTGTTTAATATCCATACACACGTTACAGTTATTTCCTAATTTTACGTATAGCCTTGTCAAGTATTTCACACTTCAATAAAGCTACTTTTTAATTAAATTACTTTATCGTCGACTGTACGAATCAAAGCCACGTACTCAGCATTCCTACAACATTGGTAGTATTTTATTAAATTTACGAACCTCGTACAATATGGGTCACAGTTTGACCGGCCACTGTAAGGTTTCGCTTACACTTGGACGGTGTCCGCAATAGCGTGCGGTTAATGTACTTCTGACCTAATATTATATGACTGATATTGTATTTCTTGTGTTGCAGTTGAGTTGTTATGCGGAGGTCAGATCAATAGAGTCAATGTACTGAGATCGATGAAACGAAAGTAGATTAAAAGATTGTGACTGGGAATAGGACTTTGCCATAGCTAGATCCAAAACAATTATTTTTAAGCTTATAGTGGCTTGAAGCTTACTTGAGTTTGTTCTTTATCACAATGAAATTAAAGAAATAAACTGGTGCGTGGCTGAAACATGGTTCATAGCCAGTTATCTTTAGGGTCTGCTAATTGCTATGTTAGTATGGAGTCAATAACTCTTTACTAAATTATGACATACCCTCTGGGTATGTCGTAATTTGTATTCTCTTGAAGGTACTCTTATCTTTAAGCTCATTAGATCAGTCTTCATACAACATACCAGTTTCCAAGGCAAGTCACATACGAATACCGACTGCCAATCTCAAAAAAAGCTAGCGCAGATTCCTTCAACCCACTTCAAACGACCGATAGTAACAGGTTTAGCCAGCCGTATCGGGTCGACGGCTCGCGTTACTGGTCCATCAATCAGTCTAACGATACGTCACCGATACTGCTTGCGACAGATTGCGCACATATCGATACTAACCGGCTAACGGTGTGCTCGGATTAAGGTTAACAGGGTTGGATGAGATTTGAAATGGGAAAATTTTGTTTAAGGTATTGTAATGCACAGGTCCTTAAAAATTAATGATTGGTTTCTAGTGTTTAATGCTTCCTCCCGAACGAGGACTATATTACGGTTCATGTCAGGTTTATTAGATAATATTCAGGGAGCAATTTCGAATAAAAGTATTTTTGTAAATCAATTGTATCGAGTACAATATGTTTGGAAATGACGGCAACTTCGAAAAGAAACGTCGAAAGAAAGAACCACTTGAATATGAGAGAAATTAATTCCAGAAGCTTAGGAAAGCTTTTCTAGTTTCAGTATAATCAGATAGGAGTGTATTCTATCTATGTACCAAGTAGGTAGTTAGAATATTCCGAACACTTTAACTCGACTTTCATTAATAGCAACGTTCATAAAATGCAAATATTTAACATCACCAGCAGATTCATATAACCTTTTCAGCAAAACCTTCATTGCGACATCAGACCCTCTTTAAGGTCAATATTTTCCACCATTCATATCTTTACAGGCGTCCATGTTGTCAGCATTCGAGTTACGTCACAACAAACTGATTATTTATGCAAGGGCAGACACAGATATTTTTCTGAGGGAACAAAAGGGTCTGGCAGGTAAAGAGGTGATAAATGTTCCACCCTCAGTCTCCCTTTCCCTCGGTTGACTTGTTTCGTAAAGTCTTTACATAGCTATTTTAAGCTAGCGCCACTTGCGTCGCTATTATGAGGAGCTCGTGACTTAGTTAACAACAGCCGCGCGCATCGATCTCTGAGGTTAAGCCACGCTTGCCGAGGTTGATCTGTGGATGGGTGACCATCTTTTACATACCGAGTTCCATGTTTCGGAAGGCACGTTAAATTGTGGGTCCCGGCTGTCATTTTCGAAGATCTTTGACAGTTGTTAACAGTAGTCAGAAGCTTGAAAGTCTGACAACTAGTCTTACCGAAGGATATTGTGTTATATCCCAGGTAATTGGGTTGTGGAGGTCAGATAGGCAGTCGCTCCATGTAAAACACTGGTATCCAGCTGCATTCGGTGAGATTGTAAGCCGACTCCAAAATAGCTTGGAAAAAAGGCTAAGCTGATATATATTTGCGTTGCTATTAATAGGGTATAAAGCCTTCTAAGCGTTCCAGTTGGACATCGTAGGCTTTCTCTTAAGGCTACACTTGGAGTATCGGAGAATAATGTGGATTAAATTGTCAGTGTTCAGCCTTTACTGTTTGAAATCTTACTTTTACGGTGCGATAAAGTTAATCATGTTAATCTTGAGAATCGTTGACAGTATGTAATCACATTTAATATGAACGATTAAAGATTTTTATAGCGGTACTTTTTGTTTTACACATTTTGTTTGGAAATGTTATGTTTTATACGCATTTATCTGGACAAAAAAAAAAATTGAATTGTAAAAAGTTTACTAAACTACTTAAAACGTATTCGAAAATTCAGTTATAATTCACATAATAGTGTAATGAACGAGAAATAAATAGCAAACGAGATCAGAGAATGTCAAAGCATATAAGCGGATCATTTCAAAGATTACAGTTACTTGCGTTTGTCAGCCATTTTAGGGATACTCCTTTGACATTGTCAATTGGAACTTGATGTCGCATTGAATATTGATGAGGCATCACATGAAAAATACAGTAAGTTAATATTTAAAGAAATAAATTCATTTATACAAAAAATATATTTTATCATGATTTTTAGCGACTTTTATTTCGAAGAATATTTACTTTCCTTTTATATTTAAATCTATAAATAAACCATTCGAAAGTTTTAATAACGCGATTGCGCGATACAAACCACTCTCAATTGAATTCCAATTGCGTCAAACAATTAATAGTGTCACAATTCAATCAATATAGCACTAAAATAAATCAGATAATCGTTTAAACAGCCACGATCTTGTATTTCCTTGCTCTAGTTAACTAGCCAGTCTTTTACACCCACGTACAGTTACAGAATCGGTATCCAATCAGGATCTATTATCGTAAATGTCTACTTCAGTCACTAAAGAACACTTATACTATTAAAATTATATAAACAGCTTGCCCCAGCTTCCCTCTGGTTACCTTTACAAATTATATACGTGAAAATTACAGGAACATCCGTGCCGTAGATTTTGAGTTTACCACGAACAAACTTACAGACAGGTCCGTCGAGAGGACTCTATTTTTTGTAATATGTAGTGATTCTTTATGCCAGTTTTTCAAGCATAATCTACTGAATTAATGTTCAATTTTTTATGCCAATTTTTCAAGCAAAAGCTACTGAATTAATATTTATAAAAAATTGCACTCATAAATTATACAACTTAAGACATAAGATTTACAACTCTTTTTACTTAGACGTTACGAGTACAAGTTAAAGTCAAATCTTTTAAGATTATAATACATGGAGAACATCGACTGCTGATCTTGTTTAAGATGGAGCAAAAACTTAGCAGACACTGAATTATTCAGATCGATTCGTGGCGGGATTCCTCAACACTTTTTACAACGACTGTCTTTTTTAAGGATTACACTGCTGTATATGTTAGTAAAGCTAAGTCAAATTCATACTATGCTAGGATTACCCTTTTACGAACGCGTTACCATTACATCATCCATACATATAACTGGAAGAGTTATTTTATTTACTATTAAACCGATTTTATTACTGATCAACGATTATTTTTACTGATCAACAGATGACCTGAAAAGGTCATAGGCCATTATTTGCCGAAAAGAAACAAAATGCGCAGTCTTTAGCGAAAGTCAATATTAAATAATGTAACAATATACGTCATAACTTTGATCGCATGTCTGAAGGCAAATTCTTGAGACAATTGAATGTCAGTCAATGTCGTGATGTACTTCGAACACCGTGACAGGTGATGTAAAGTAATAATGAGCGTGTTTTATAAATATTGTGCCATTATTTTCTTCAATACGGTTTTGTTTTGAAATATTTTGTTGCTTTTTTAAGCAACCTGCTTGTAAGCTTATTTAAATCAGGTATGTAATACTTTGTATATTATTATTAAAAATATTATTGCAAGTAAGTTTTCTTCAAATGCGATTAAGACGTAACCTAAAATATTTTGTTAAAATTAACCAAAAAAAATTGAGGTATTTTCTCATTTAAACACTGCTAGGTACTTCATAATAATCCTTGTATATTTTAAGTATGTAATGGATTTATCAAGCTTTATTTATAAGTAAGTATTATTGAACACAAGCTATTGTCAGTCCAAGAGAGTCTATGTAAATAGTTCTACATTGAAATTCGCAATTGAAACACTTCGAGTGCTCCCATACAAGACACAATGGGAAGCACATTGTCACAAAGATCTTTAGCATATCAAAGGTGAACATATCAAAGGAAATGGTTGAGTATAAGCACGTATCGCGATTTGATTTTAAACTGTTATCGTGTGTTTCATATCTAGATATTTAGATAGATAGACTTAGATATAAACTGACCTGGATGTCCGTGTCTAGGTGTTTGTTTTAGTGTGTTTTATAAGAATGAGGGCAGTTTTGTTTTGCAGTTCATCCTAGGAGTAGTATTAGTATCAATGGACTATTGGAAGCGAAATAAGAGCACAATATAACTCGTAAATACTTATTGCTTTAACATACGCATTGCGGAATTGGTTACACTGTTGCATTGGTAAGGTACTACTACAATATACAACGGTTGCCTGTTATTTAATTTTCATATTTTTCATCAATATTCAGAACCTTGTAACTAATTATAACAAAGTATTCTTAATAATCATCACTCAAAATCAACAAAATTTGTACGTATCATAAAGCTCATTATTCCGTATTTTAAAAAGAAGTTCGTTATAAGACCTGCTAAACAAGATAAATGGATTGTACAGTGCGTTTTTTTGCCACAGATCTTTATCTGAGCGCGCATAAATTTATCAAACGCCACACACGTGTTCGCGAAACGTTTACAAACGTCAAAACAGTAAGCATAAGGTGTCTTTCATCTGTCTGTCGTATGTTTCTGCGCAATACTTCAGTTGAGAATAATTTGTAGACAGCTTTCAAAGTGATTAACGAGATCAGTATCAGTTAAAATTACTGGTAGAATTATTCAGCTAATTTTAGGGTAATAAGAAAGCTACTCTGAACTTTTTGACGAAATATACCATTAGAAATATTCAGAGAGCTTGCAACCATGACCAGTGCAACGTGCGCCGAAACGTCGAGCAAAAATCTAGTTTAATATGGTGGATGGTGTAAAGCGCAATGTAATAAAAGTTTTTGCACGAAAACCTTTAAAACATATATATTAGTAAGATCCGACTGCATAACATCAAAATCCCATACCCATCAAGGATCAAGTTATATATACCATTCTTTTCACCCCTAAAAATGCCAATATTCTAACTCCAAACAAACCACTTGTCTCCATAACGACTGTCAATTTCAAATGCCAGCAGAATGAGCTACAACATACCAGCGCTGATCTCCCAGCTATGTCAGGAATGACTACGACCAGGCATGTCTGGCATCACTTTTAATGACTGCAGTTTTAGCGACGGGCTTTATGTAATACGTTTAGAAGATGAATTGGATTTTGGCTAATGAATATGACAGGTAAATGAGATTCGAGTAATTGAAATATTTTGAAGTATAAATTGTGTCAAAAAGTCATACTTGCAGAATAACAACATTTTCAAGATGCTTATTAATAATGAGAATTTTACAACTAAAGATTCCAGAAGTGTTGAAAAATTACTACGGTCTTCTTTCGGTCTAAAAGCAGTTCATATCTGGGTAAAAACAACTGAATGAAGAGCCTGGGACCTTATTAAGATTGTTATAAAACTTTTGCAAATATTCTGCAGAAAACCTTACAATTAACACCTCTTAAATACGAGACTTTATTTCTCAATTTATTTTCCACTAAAACCCAGTACATATTTCAGTAAAACATACGGTACTAAAACTTAGTAGGCCAAAGTTGCACTTTACTACATATTTTTTACACATAATAAACAAAAACAGTACACTAACATTTCGCAGACATCGTAAAATGTATGGAAGAGTTTTACGACGCACTTTCATGACTGAAACCTCTCTAAAATGAAACGGAAACTGGGCTAGCCAACCTTTTGCAACTATAGTGTGTAGCGAATTTTTGGGGAGATATCGTACTAATATAAATACTAGAAATCTTTTGAAACATATGAAGGGATGGACAGACAGACAGATAGCCAGACGAATGGGTGAAAGGATAGATAGTCCCGCACGAAACTAGCCATTACGAAAGTTCAGGAATATGCTACTTTCTTGTCTAGTATTTCATAAGCAATTAGCTAAAGTATTTTTAAACATATTTGTAAAGCAGTGATCAACCTTTATTTTATAACAGACTGTGAAGGACAACTTTGAAAAAAGACGATGTTTACTAACGTTACTAACCAAAATGACAATGAACTATTGTAAAAATAACAAACTACTGATACCAGAATGTACTGACAACTAGATAAAAATATACACATTTTCAACTATTTTTCTAGCTTTTAATGTTTTGAAAATCGCTAGAGATGTGTTGACACAGATGTGTGATGTGTGTCATCGTTGCGCAGACGCACCGACGCCGGCCACGCTCACCTGCGCGTGAGTCATTCAAACGAGCTTTTTATATGCATTAACGTATGTTTTACGCTTTTTATGTATAACATAACGTGTATTTGGAACATTTGATTATTAACTGTTGAATTTGGCAAACATCTGCCAGTTTATTTTGGATTGAATGCATTTTGATTTGGATAAATGAGGTTGTATTTTGTTAACCGAGCCATCCAAGTTAAGAATTAAATTGTAATATGTCTTGGTTTTATGTCAAGTAATTGTTTATTTGTAGCAGTCATATTGATAATACAATATTGATGTTTTTCTTTTTTCTACAACAATAATAAATAGTCATTTTTGATCGTTTAATTGTTGGACAAAACATATACTCGAAAGTAGTCGAAAGCAATTTCATTTTTTTTTAATTTTGTAAGAAGCTTTAAAAACTTTAGGTCTACATTTGTACTCCAAAAACAAACTTAAAATATGCTTTTTCCCAAGAAAATCTATTAAAATAAACAGTTTGTTCCGGACTGGTGGTCTCTTTTGAACAAGCCCGCGATGATGGATCTCCTCTCTTGAATGTGGATCACACGTTTCAATGAAAATTGGAACCAGATGAGAGACTATTCTCTCCAGTCTCCAGTCTCCACAATATTACGACATGACTGCTATTAATAGAATTTGTGTTATGAAAGAACATTTTGTTTTAATTAAACGAACGGGTTCACGTCTGTTAGATTAATAAAGGATATTTCGAAAGATTTTCTTGGAATAAAGAGAATTATAAGGGACAAAAATCTATCTGCTACATTTTAGGTACAGGTACTCTTGACTGCTTTATTGCACTGTAACTAAGAGTGCGTTAGAAATGCATCATTTTAGTTTCAAGGGGGGTATAACATACCCAAAAATTACAACTAACTCAGAAATAATAACTTTTCTGTTATCAGTATGATATACCAACCACATTACGAATTACGAACCAGGTGCTGATCACCCCATTTTTACCCGCATGGTGCGTTTCGCACATGACACTTGTGATCCTGCAGTCTTGATAAAAAGAGGGGAGCCTAAGTTTACTACCATATGCTAATCGCAAATCATCTTAACATTTAAAAAAATAATAATATTAGGTCGGGGAGAAAGTCATTTTGCATTATAGTATGTATGAACTTGTAATAAAATCTTTTCTTTACACAAAAAGCTCGATATTTGAGTACCTCACGAGCTCACTGAAAGAAACCTAATGAACTGTGTCCTCATTTGTGATTCTTAAAGCCAAAGAGATCTTATTACAAGTTCATACATGCTATTCCCCGACCTGATATGATATAGAAATCGCGATTTAACATATTATTTATCTTTATTTAAGTTTCGGCACAGTTTAACTATCCGTGGTTGTAAGCTGACTAGTATAATAACAGTGTAATCTTTATAACACCGACCGTTAGGATCCAATCTACTAGTAAATTACTAAACCCATTACGGCTGATGAAGTAATGAAATGGATTCCTGTTACAAGCATTATGGAAAGTATATACGTTAAATACTTTGTTTAAACGATTTTACACTTAAAGTATCCATAAAGCGAAGTTATTCCTATGTGTAATACAATCCTTAACTATCAGAAAACTTGAATGATTTAAATTTACACGCTTTAAAGACATCACTGTAAAGTTATTCAGCTACATGAAAAATTATTTAAGAAGTCTATGCCAAGGATAGCTCCAGATTTTTTCTTAAACACGGGCAAGACCAGATTTTCTGGATCTAACAGTAGTATAGTTTTTTTGGCACATGGGCTGTGGCCAAAACACGCTACTCTCTGTGGATTCACTTGTAGTCTAGATGCATTTTAAATGACTGTTTTCCAAAAAACATTATTTTACAGTTACCTATTTAAATTTTTCATGCTTTTCAGCTAATCTTTCGAGACATTTTAATGTGTCTTGTCTCATATATACATATAAGACATAAGTGGATCGTCCGACGTCGGATGGCGTAGATAATTTTCTCTTTAGAAATAAAGCGTATTGTAATATGAATCAGCTGGTCTGAGTGACAGGCTGGTAACAGATTGTACGTAGAAAGTGGGTTGCATTGAGCTAGCGTTTTCTTTAAGAGCTGAAGCTAAGATTCATGTTAATTTAGCATGTAGATTCTGACTTTTCCGTTACATTAAAGAACAGTTGAACCAGGTGGAATACTATCTTTTTATTCCGCTCATTTCTACTCAATATTAAGTTTAGGCTTTTCCCTCACTGCGTCACATTGTCCAGTTTCTGAGGTACATTTAGTGATAGGTTATCTATTTAAAAGCGTTTATGCTCATACAAACATGACGGTTTGAATAGATAAGCTACCGCTAAATGTGTCTTAGAAACACATTAAACAATTACTCGACCTCCCGTTGAACTCCCGGCATCAAGTAAGGAAAAGAGACTGAACACAAATATCACCTCAAAGAATTCAAACCCCATATAAAAACAAAGTTACTTCATAAAAACCATCACATCATAACCTCAAAGAGCCAAACAATTGCCCACCAGATGCTTACACTAACCGGCGCATGCGCACCGTGACCTGTTTCCAAACGCCGCGTCTGTTCCATCGCATGAGTCAGCTCGCACTAATTATAAATAATATAACTCGCGGTCGTTACACCACGGGGTGCGGACAAGTCGTAACAAGTTAGGTAATTATTGTATTTTTGGAGCGTAGGTCAAGATCTTTGTTGGGGTTTAGAATTTGCAAGTTTCTTTGTCTGAGACTATTAAGTATCCGGCAGCCTTTGAAAGTCTAAAGACAAGACGACGTATAAAAAGTGAGATACCGACGCAACTCTAGAAAATACATCACGCTTTACAAAATGTTCATAGCACTGGTATAATTAATTATTATTAATTGGTATAAATTTAATTATGTGGCTATATGGATGTCGGAGGTCAGGGGGAGGGGAGGTGCATATGAACTGTATGTATGGTCATTACTTGTATTGCTTGATGATAAAACTTATGATTATCATCAGCATTACTGAAATTATATTTCCATATTCCAAAAGGCCAACCATGCTTATAGTGAAAATAGCTAAAACGTTCTGAGCTAGGTAGTACCAGCTGATACCAGCAGTTTATAATCACTTTTTTTTTATTCAATTTACATCACATGCACGCGATTACGCACGGCGCGGGTAATTGACATATTCATAAGTAAATAACTAATAATTTACATTCACCGCACGTATTAGTACATAAGTACATCATATTATGTCAGTTGCGTGATCTGATAACGACTTAATAAATAATACACGAACTATCTTTATAGTGCATAGAATAGATTGATTATTTATGTAATTACTACTAATTGGCTTCTAATTTGCCGCTTAATTTGATTTACAACAATGTGTAATCTTTGAGGTATGCATAATAGCTGTTTCTGCACTAAATCTTTTTAAAGAAAATTAAACCATACAAATATCTATTTGTTTCGCTTTTAAACTTAAATCAGAGAATGGTTTTTAATTAAATGTATCATGGTCATAGTTGAAGGCAGGACATCAAACACGAGTTACTTAATTTCCCTAAATCTACCCCTACGTGACTGAAAAGGGGGATGAAGCTCTGCACACATACGGAATTATGCGGGTCAGCTAATTTACTTCTTCTTACAAGCTGGCAAACTTCTTGTTTATTTTTAAAGACATCTAAAAATGTAGTCTGCCTCTAATAATGGAATGCATATTAGCCCTTTAACGACAATCGAAACAGATATTTTTAAGAGAAATGTATGAATATGGCACGCAATGCCTAGACCAGCTAATATAGCCTACTATTTTAAAATGCAATTACATAGAATGATCATAAATGCAGTAATCTTTTTTGCGTCAACTCTCGCAAGTAACGCATCAAACGCATTTCAATTACATACAATTCTTAGAATTACTTTAGTTGAGAAACTAAATGATCGTGATGGATCTAGATTCTATGCTCTAATAGACTGAGGAATATTGAATATTAATAAGAAATAACAAAAAATAAGCATCTCAATTAGAATAAATTAATTATCATAATTTACGGAAATATTGTTCCAGAGAAAACTATTTTTGAGATATTTTTTTTTCTTGTATAGCACCCTAGCACCCTATACATTGCCGCAATTATTATCTTTCAAGATAAAAAGAGACTCGTTAAAACATCGTGGTATATAATTTCTTTAAAATCTTTGTAATCTCCACAACTTCATTATTCATTCCGTTCAAACAAACCACCTCCTCCCTTAACTAAACCCTTATTGGAAAGTTGGAGTAGAAAAAAAACACACATATAGCCCTAGATTTCAAAGACAGACTAGACATTCAAAGATCGCCCAGTCTCTCACCCAACAATGACCTATATTTAATAAACAATCTACATTCTAACAGATCTCACACTATGCAAACTACAAAAGAACTAAAAGACTGTTTTGATAACACACTAAATGTTTTCCTTATATCTCCTTTGATTATCATAATATTTACAAGCACTGACCATTTAAATTAGTGTTTAGGCAGTAACCCTAATATCTAGTGAAGATTTATTAACCACTTTGAACCTGCTCTACGTGAGAGATTTTGAGAATTCTATTTCTATTTGATCAAGTTTGGAGCAGAAGATAGGTCTAGTGTACAATATTCGCAAGAGAACATTTACTCGGTTAAAATAAATCGTGCCTACTGGTAGATATACGGTGCCAAAAGCTTTTAAGCCAGGTTACAGGCTTAGATAGTTCTTTTGATATCGAGTTGAATACTGATCTAGTGTCGAACTGTAACTCCGTGGACCCACGGCCATTTTGAAGTAACATAAGATAGAGAGTACATCTAAGATTGTAGATTCGTCTTGGCTTATGATATTGTCGCGTTGTATTATTAGTCAAACAATAATTTGTGTGATCCACAAATAATTATACTTGTTTAACTGGTTGTACTTTGTGTCCGTTGTTTGTATGTTTGTAAAAGTATTTTCTAAGTGTGGGCATTGGGCATCCTTTAAAAGATAAGATTTTTGAAAGATACGAGTTTGATGTAGAACTGCCCTAAACAATGTTTTGGCTATCATCATTACATCAGCCAAACGACTGCTATGTCTTTGCAAAATACGTCTTGTTCCTACAATACCTACAGGTTAAGAATACAAAACGAAATAAAATAAGAACAATCATCAGCTGACTCACGACGCCTGTTCAAACCTATTAATTTAGATGTACCAATACGTTAGCATAATGACAATGTATTAATGCAGCATGAGCACCATGTTGGGTGGAGATGTGGGCAGGTGTCAAGTTTGGAGGTCATGTTTATAACACCTTGTTGTGTAATACAATAAATCATTGATAAATTGATTGTTATTTTGAAGTAATTGTTTGATTGCACACAACTGTTGAACTAGAAATAAATATTCTGAGGTAAGAGTCCAACAGCAATCAGGGATTGATTTTGTGTAATCAAGTCGGTTTTTTGAAGTATTTTGAAAGAACTACTTTTCTGATTTTTGATGATAAATTTGGGAAAGGTATTTGGAGATTTATGAGGATCCAATCCCTCCTGTCTGCGGCCATGCCACATACAGATGTGGGCAGGAAACAACTGCTTAACAACGGTATATGAAAAAGCAATGCCCTCATCTTCAATAACCCTAATTTTCTCAGAATTTTTTTTTTATTCGACTCATCAAATGATTCTAGCCAGTCTTTAGCAACAATATAATCGTCAAAGACCATTTAATCCTCGACATCCCGTAGGCGTTCAAAACGATTACTCAATACAAAGCCGATACACGGCAATATAGCCAAAAGCGTCTATGGGCAGTAACGCTTGCCAAATGCGGCAATTATACCAATACCGTTCTGAACAGTGGACAGTTATCGGCTATAATAGTCATTGTTGCTATCTATGGTAATGGCCGAATTTGGCAGAAGATATCGTGCGGTTTCATTTGCATATCAATCGATTGTTTAAGTATTAATTCTTGGTGCACTGTGGTCGTGATATTTTTTTATCAGTTGGAAATATGGTAGTGCTCAGATAAACTAAACATAATTAAGTTAATTGGTACCCCTATGAGAAGAACACGCAATTTTAGGTATGTATGTATGATGCACTGGGCCAGCGTTGTGGACTCAAGGCCTAACCCCTCCCCCTCATTCGGGAAGAGACCCTTGCCCTGCAGTGGGACAGTAATGGGTTAAAAACAAATTATGATGTATGTGTACAGATGATATTGGTGGTGTCTCAATATAATAATTTATAATGAGCATTAAGCATAAATATAAATTCTAGAATATTGTACAGAAAGCTAAAAATTGTCGGAAACATAATTCATCGTCGTTGTGATAAAAAAGAAACATTTTCATTCAAGTGTACACTGTTCTAATTCTGTACAACAATATTTATCTTCCTACCGGATCCGTTACGTAAATAGCGTCGCTGCTACTATTATTTCAGGATCAATTTAACCGTGAATATAATACCCATAGAACGATATTGTATAAAGATAAATTGATCATCGCTTGCATTCAAAACACCAACTTTACCACCCACACCAACTAATTAACACTTCTGAACATCGCATAAATTTAGATTTAAACTACAAAATGTCCATACGGATTTAGAGGAGAATAGTGCAATACTACTTAACTATCTTCCGTTCAATTCTAGCCCTTATTGTTAGTACGTTAGGGTCCATGACGAGTGAATACAGGATGGCATTACGTCAAGTTACACCCCACTGTAAACATCCGGTAGTTAAACCCGGTGTATATGTCTTCATTCTAAAGAGTGCCTTTTCTTGTTAGAAAAATCCCGGTTCCCTGCAGAGATTTTAAGTGTTCGCTACGTCCCGTGAGTGTTTCAACAATTTGTGGTTAAAACAATTTGATTAAAAAACCACATTTCCACAACTGTTAGTAAACATTAACCAAGTGCGTGGAATAAAAAATATAAGTGGAGAAATTACTAACTGCCGACGCACCAGCCATGAAACAATAGCCAGCGATGCCTGAAATCGATGAAGGCAGTTCACTAGCCGATGGTTACCTCCATGATAGGTCTTCGTCAATCGTTCATGCGAAACGATTTCTACGCATTCCGCTGATAACGTTGCATACTAAATTGAAAAATTTAGCAAAAATAATTTTAAAAATTTAAGCACTGGTAACACTGAACACTTTAGTCAGATTCACTTATAAAACAAAAAAAAACGGAAATTAAAAAATAAAAAGTCACGTCATTAATTTCGAATTCGCGAACGAAATTATAAATGTAGAAAGTGGCGGCGGGTCGTGTGCGCCGCGGCCGCGTGGTGCGGTGACTGAGGCGGCGCGAGTCGGTGCCCGGAGCCGGCGCGTACGCACCGTGCGTGCAACCAGCCGCACGCGACGTCGATATGGTGGGATATTGTTTCAGCCGATATAATAATGTTTACTTAGAGTTCGTTTACCAGTGCATCTGTACAGTGTTGCATCGAAATAGAAACGGGAGGCTGAGAGACTACTTGTAACGTAATAGGATCATACATTGTGGGTGATTCAGGGGCCGAAACAAGTTCCAAGGTCGAAAATACTGATTTTACTGACCAAAAATTCAAAAATACTGACTAAATACTGACTATTTCTTAACCGTTTTTTGAATGGTGTGAAATAAAAAAAAATACAGTCGAATTGAGAAGTCAAAATCCTTTTTTGAAGTCGGTAAAAAAGCCTTTTTTCGGTTATTGGTCTCCACCATCCCCATAGTCAACCAGCACCGCCTTTTTATTGTGTTAAAACGCTTTGTTAGTAACGTTTTAAATCAGGTCTTAAGAATTTTCAATCAGGTCTTACGAATTTTCAATCAGGTCTTACGAATTTTCAATCAGGTCTTACGAATTTTCAATCAGGTCTTACGAATTTTCAATCAAGTCTTAAGAATTTTCAATCAAGTCTTAAGAATTTTCAATCAAGTCTAAAGAATTTTCAATCAAGTCTTAAGAATTTTCAATCAGATCTTACGAACTTTCAATCAGGTCTTACGAATTTTCAATCAGGTCTTACGAATCTTTGATCAGGTCACTTGTCCTGACGCGAGTTTAGAAGTTCCAAAAAACCAATTCCGAAAAAAGTGCGCAACGGCGCTTAAGAATTTTCACTTCAAAAATATTGATTTCAAAAAAATAGTACATTTTAATTTGCTATTCTTCAATACATGTATACAACGTGTCCCAAAACTCAACGTCAAAACGAAAACCTGAGCTAGGCCGAGTTGTGTTGGCTCTCAAAAAATAATTTAAAAAAATCTATCCCGTGTAGTTTAAAAATGACAACCATTTTTGTAAAATTGCCACCCTCTGATGAGTTAAGTCTACTGTGGCATCAAATGACTTCTTTTCTAGTTCTTTTTTTATGTGGAGTATTCTTAAGTAACGCTCCTACAAAATTCAATTCATTATTTGCACACAACTTCATTGGAATATCAAAAAATATCCCTTTTATGGCGAACTATGCCGTGAAAATAATTTCATCACTCAACTTTGACAGTCTGCCCTGAAAAATTATTGTACTACGCTTTTTCGGCATGTACCTCCAAAAGTTGGCGCATTTAATGGGCTTTCGAAAATGGTATACCACTTACTAAATTATTTCATAGACGATGAGAAAATAAAAAAATCTTAAGATAGTCGTTAAATTTAACGTATTATTAGTTCGTCATAAAATTTTGGGAAAGTTTTGCAAACACCAATGTGCAAATAATGAATTGAATTTTGTAGGAGCGTTACTTAAGAATACTCCACATAAAAAAAGAACTAGAAAAGAAGTCATTTGTTGCCACAGTAGACTAAACTCATCAGAGGGTGGCAATTTCACAAAAATGGTTGTCATTTTTAAACTACACGAGATAGATTTTTTAAAATTATTTTTTGAGAGCCAACACAACGGCCTAGCTCAGGTTTTTGTTCTGACGTTGAGTTTTGGGACACGTTGTATGTTACGTAGATCATCCACATAATATCGAGCATCCATAGCAACCCTCTGATATAATTACTGGGCAAATCGAGAATGTAAGATTGGCCAACAGCAGAGGAAAACAAAAAAAAAATCGTTGAGTTTGGAAAAATACTGACTATACTGACCGATTTACGAAAATACTGACTTTTACTGACCAGGTCCAAAAATACTGACTTTTACTGACTTTACTGACCTGTTTCGGCCCCTGGTGATTTAGTAATGTTCGTATATCAGTCAGTGTTACTCATCATCTCGAAGTTCTGCTAGTCTATCTTTAGTTGCATCCTGGAAGTGCGTAGATCTTGATCAACAATAACAATTGCTCACCATCGTATTATTGCAAGAACTGATTATGTTACATGAGCTTATTTGAATATAGCTTCAGTAAGATCCTAAAAAAACACCGCACAGTTCAAAAACTTCTGAATAATGAAACAGAAATATGCTTCTAACACTAATTCAGATTCTCTATATCCTGTATTTATACATTTTTTAACCAAATTCAAAAAAAAAGGAGAAGGTTTTCAATTCGACCGCAATACATTATAATTAATCTGATTACTCCTAAATTCTAGTCTTTAAAGACTTGATATTCAGTCGACAACCAGCAAAGGAATAAAATTACATCACACCCATCTATCTATCAGATAATATTCGTTAAGAATGCATAGGACGCTTATTTTCCACCAGTAGGCGCCAGTCACCACATCTTACAACCTATGAATACAGTAGCCAGTATTTCGCATGCGTAATACTCATCTATTATAATATCATAATTTGTCACGTAACATGACGTAACAAGAAAGCAAGTAAGGCGGTATCTGAGGCCCAAGGTTGATGGCAATGTCAACCGGCGAAATTCAAAACTACATAAAACATTTTGTGTGAAAAGGGTCGGATTATTCATAAAGGTTTCTGGTGGCTTATTAACGTATATTCGTTATATACGCTTTAACAAGATAACAGGGTTGGGTTTAGTTTTTGGTTTAAAGAAGGCTGAATTAATGACGTTATTAAATTTTCAGATTAGAGGAAAATTAGGAAAACATTGACTGTGATTTAACTACAGCATCAAGTAGGTACTAACTTCTATGCCCAAGACGGGTTGACGTAAGGCCGGTCGTAAAAAACTCAGCTAAATCTCTTTACGGTACATTTTTGAGAACGAAAAGATCTACCCTACTCAACGTCAAGACTAAAGGAAATCAAGTAGGTATTAAGTTTTACTCCATTGAGCCTCATTATAGCAAGAGTTGTCTATGTTGCTAAATAACTAATAATACTCTGATAGACATGAACACGAAACACAGTCAAGATACCACAAGGCTTTTTGAAACACAAATATTTAAAGAACACATACCTTTCTGATTATAGTTCAAAAGACAAGAATACTCATGATTTAAGTAATTAAGTAACATATTCTTCAAATTTTATTCTCGAGAAACATAAACCACAGTGTAGATAGGGGCTAAATACGCAAAGCGATCAGTATTCCCTTACCGTTTCACATTAGCCTAAGTGATTCGATTAAGTATACATCGCTCATTTACAATCGAATGTACAATTACTTGAGTTTTCTCTTCAAATACGTGCCATTACGCTTTGATTGGCAATATTGAGTAAGCAGATGTATTAATTAAGACAAATTAAGTGTTTTTACATAATTTACAAATATACATACGCTGTCACGATTCGTTGATGTAATTGTAAGGCTGGACTAGAAGAGGCGTAGTAGAAATTATTGGTTGCGTTCAGGCGATTGGTGGAGTTGATCAATTAGCAGAAATCACTTTTTGATGGGTTTTGAGCATCTATACTAATATTATAAAGCTGAAGAGTTTGTTTGTTTGAACGCGCTAATCTCGGAAACTACTGGTCCGATTTGAAAAATTCTTTCAATGTTAGATAGCCCATTTGTCGAGGAAGGCTATAGGCTATATATCATCACGCTACGACCAATAGGAGCAGAGTACCAGTGAAAAATGTTACAAAAACGGGGAAAATTTTGAACCATTCTCTCTTATGTGACGCAAGCGAAGTTGCGCGGGTCAGCTAGTCAGTGATAAAAGATTAGTGCCAAAATATTATTTTTACTACTAGTATTTGGTGAGGATGAGCCTTTTTGACGCAAAAACGTCAATTCACTTGGCGAAAGGTTATTGATCATATTTTCCGCATAAAAATAACTCTCAGGCACTCACAAAGCGTGAATCCTTTGGATTGGTATTGGATTAAAGTTTGCTACTATTGCTTGTATACCAAGATTACATTTCAATATACAGATTTAACAAATTCTCACAAGAATAAAAATAAACTTGAATTTTCAAGAGATTTTATCGATAAAAATCTGAAATTGCAGTAAATAATTTTGTATTTCCAGTGAACCTTGCCAAAACTGAAAGTATCTGCTTCAAATTTTGGCAACGCGAATTCAAAGCAGAATAATTTATTACAAGTAGCTTCTACTTGAATATACTTAAATTTCAAACACTATGCGACAGAACTGATAAAAGTAAAAGTTGGATTTAAAATGCTTCCTCATTATCCGATTCAAATACCTATCAGAGCTTGGGTTTCATTACTAATTTCAATTTTAGAAACATACAAACATAAAATAGCTATTTTTTTCCCACGGGGAAGGCTAGGAGAGAACGAAACTTGCTAATGATTTTTAATAAACTTCTATTTTATTCAAAGAAGAACAGTAAAACAGACAGGAAAAGACATCCCGTCCTTTCCTATCCTATTCAAGCGATGACAACGACAGCAGGTAATTGATAACAGGGATGTATATTTCCCATATGAAAAATACCGGATACTGCCTATTTCAATGCTGCAAATTTTAATACCCTTGAAAGACCAGCTATGTGGTGTGATCTTCATACTTTTTCTTTCTTACTCGGTCATCAAACCAGATCCAAAATATATTTTCACTGCTCCAGTTCTGGTAGTCGTCGACTAATGTCGCCAGGTGTTACAAGTAGATCGCGTATCTAGGTAGCAAGCGACAACGCCACGCTCTGATACGTGCCGCAAACTATTGGTAAACATCGTCTTGTGGTCCAGATAAATGGGTTAGAGAAAAGACGTTAAGTTCCCTGAGTAATTGATATAATAAAATATTTTTTTCAAAGGGGAAGGTGTATGTTCAATAAATACTGCGTTCTCTCCAATTTGTTTATGTCTGTTCATGTGTAGGTATAGAGTAGGCTCGAGTAAAACGAATTTCTATATGAAACACAATACGGTAAGCTTTCGTATAAGGATAAAGCTTTTAATAGACGAATATCGCATAATAATAATAATGTTCGCATTTGTATGGCACATCTGTATGCAATTATCACGAAATTAATATAAGGGTAGAGGTTTGAGTGTGAAACACACTTGACCGGGCATAGGTTTAAGATTTTTTTTAACTATTTAGCAGCAAAAGACATAAGGGAAAACACAGGTCAAAAAGCTTAAATGTTATTTTTTTAAGTAGAGTTAAATTAAAAAAGTTTACAGACAAAAGAAACAAATTAGAAAACAAAATTAAGTTCGCTTATCTCAAAGATAGCACAGTTGGAAAACAGAGGAAAATAATACAACCAGGACCAACAAAACAAAACAGCAAGAAAAGAAAATCTTCTAATATAAAACAGTGTCTCTTGAAATTGAAACCCTCGACCCTAACATTGAAGGCGGGTGCAGTTCTTGATACGAAGGGCGGCTTCAAATATTTCATTTCATTTTATGACTCTTTTGTAATATCAAGAGAAGAAAAACATTTTATGAGCTGCATCTTGATATCGCGTCTGGATCAATTTAAAGAAATGCATCGTTGAATTTTATGGTGATGGTGTGTAATGGTCTGCGGATTGGAGTGAACGTAAAATTGGTTTTAAAAGAAAAGGCTTATAAAATTTTAACTGTTTAGTGTTTATGTTCCAGGCTGCGTAAAAAGTATTTTTTACATTTTCTTTTTTATGTTTTTCTAAATCCTGAAACATGCTAAAATTCTCTGTTTCCATCTGTTCTATCAGTCGCTAATCAGACAAGGCTGAGTACTTATCTTCAGCTTACTGAAAGAAAACCACTTCAGAGAAAAGCTTTTTTATAAAAACAGGAGAGAAAGAGATGACAAATATACAAAACAGTGCAAGCAAAACAGTATGCCGGTAACGCATATTATTATGCTATCAATAAATCATACAAATATTTATTACGTAAAGGAATCACTCCCACTTTATTACCGACGAACCGAATTCTTAGATTTCTATCTTCATATCAGAAAATGTTTACATAAACAAACAGTGTTTTCATCCAATATCTAAACTACTAATCACGAAGGTGCTCAATGTTATCAAACAAAGATAATCACGTGGTTACACCAATACAACTGTTATCCGCTGTTAGAATGTTTGTATAACGCGATAGTGTGGACAAACATTGGACGATTCGCGAATTTTAGCACTTAAACTAAAATAACGGACATTCTATTGGTATACATCTACCTAAAAATCTGTTTATATTGGAATTAGTCTGTCTGTAAATCCAAATATAAGCTCCTTTAATTTTTTGACATATTATATCTTACATGACTTTGGCCCCTAAGGTTCCAAAGACATGTTCAGGTATAATGCAATATAACGTATGAAAAAAGACCCATTTGATGATAACAGTTAATACATTAAGTAATTTGAAGTTTTGAATAAAAAAAAACAGAGAAGTCGCTAAAGATTCTTTGCTACTCTATCAAGCCAAAATTAATTAACAAATCATGTTAATAAATGAAAATTTTACCACTCTCCCGCACATCTCTTATTGAACAAAAATCTACTAGGCCCAAAGTCCCTACTTCTCGAAAACAAATATTCATAGCCATACATTATCGTATTAGTGTGTACGATAAAAAAAATACTATGACACTAAAAGACAAAAGCTATTAAAGGCACTTTTAATTACAAGAGGCGCGCCCAACAGGGCCATTGAACTAATGACTATTAAAACATGGCCACGGTTGCAGTAAAAAATCGTCTGAAAGCGTCTATTACTACGTTTAATGGGAGGGGGAAACGAATTTACGGCCTGAAGTGTAGAGAGCGAAATGCAGTGTTTGTTAATGAAAATTGAGCTGTTACAGACAGAATAAGAAGTATTTTATTGATCAGGACGACTATACGTGAGTCTGTTTTATTTGTTGTATTAATTAAGCTTCAATTATGGAGCTCTTAAAATAGATTTCTTTAACGTACTATACTTTGTGTGATAAAAATCGGCACAGTAGTTTTCGAGATCGTCGCAGACGTACCACAACGTGTTTTAAGAATTTCCTTTTTGATGTCGGTTAAAAGGAGTATCTAATTTAATCAATGATGTTGTTTTCTATTTGTAATTGCGTTTAAGGAAATATTGGTTTGCGATTAGAAACTATGTACAAGCGGCGTTTCCGTTAACTGATTGAAGTAACAGACGGCTTGATTGTACCAGTTTAGGTATAATAACATTGTCAAAACGAATCTATTTATACTTTAATACCTTATATCCTAGCAAGAATCACGCAACAAGAGCTTTGTAGAGCCCGTAGACTTAGCTTAAATATTTTTTAAAAATCTCTGTCCAAAATTATTCAGTAAGGCACTGTATAATTTTCACATGAATTAACTGGCTGTAGAAACCTTGAATAAAATGTAATAACGAGGAAGCACTGGCTGGTTATATTATTGCCAACAATATAAATCCTTTTCACTTTTTGCACGATATATATGTTATTTTAAATTACCACGAAAAATTAAAAATATGGCTACCCAACCATTACCCAAGGCACAACGGTCTTTATATCTAGTCCAATGGCTTTAACTTAGATAAAAGAATATTAACCATCAATTCTTCCACCCACCATTTATGGATCGGAACCCATAGGTAGCAGTGGGGAGGTCCAAATCAGCTGTTATTCTGGCGTGCAGCCAGTCGGTGTCGCTAGACTTGCGCATTGCGACTGTAAACACACCACGTATCGACGGAGTGCGACGTTCAACAAGCTATGGTAAATAATCGTAGAATAGAGTGCTTGATGGGGAAATGTTTCAACATTCAAATGTGTAGGAAGATATTTTCTTAGTTTTCAAATGAATATTATATATGCTACGTGCAATAACGTTGATGTATGAACGAAGAAGCATTCTTTTGTGTAAAACGTTTTAAAGACTGAAGCGAGCAATGGTCGCTAGTCTATAATTTCTACGAAAATATATTAAATTAGAATAGTAAAAAAGTTCAAATCTTTGGTGCAATCATTAAAATAGGAGTAATTTGATGGGACAGAAAATAGAGGATACATAATTCGCGTCTCTATGAATTTTTAGATAAATGATGTTGGATGATTCATATAAACTGTTAAATATAATAATTCTAAGTAGTGCCTTGTGACCTAACAAGCAATTAGCTGTAAGGTTTGTGTTAAAAGTTCAAAGCAATAACTTATTTTTAAATGGTTTTTGAGGGTTTAAGGGTTAAAGGACTGTGAAGAAATGATTTGTTTGACCGATAAGAAATGTTAAGCTAACTTACCCCCGGTTTCTTAGGTACATTAAGCGGTAGTTTATTTATTCAAATGCGTATTTTATACGAGTTTAAACGCTATTGAATAAATAAACTACCGCTAAATGTACCTCAGAAACCGGGGGTGAATGTAAACATTTAAAGCGACACAGTAGAAAATAGTGAAAATGTGTGTAATTAGATAAATGCTGAAATATTTTAATCATCAGGTGATGGTATAACTATATTCTATTTATAATTTGGTTGCGACTTTAAATACTGCAGTTACCATATATTGGTGTAGTTGAATTAAATTATGAATCATTTATTGATTTACAACAACAACCGATAGTCATTAAAGCAAATATAATTATATAGGTAAATAAGATTAATATTAGTTTACACAATATTATAAACATAAATGGTTTTCCTGCAGGTCTTTCAATATAGTATTACGTATCATAATAGGTTATTTATACCGTTAATGGGTTTTTCCAAAGAGAAACCTAGGAAAATTCTGGATATTCCGCCTACTACATCAGGTATAAGGTAACCTTTACCTATGCGAATTCAAGGAGAATAGGCTAGAAATAGCGAGATAGGTACGGAGAATTCCTTGTTCAGCAGAAACTAGAAATCTAGATTACTACTGATTCCCAGTAACATAAAGTACCTATAGGTACAAAGGATTTGATCTAAAAAGATATTTGATGAATTGAATGCGTCAAAACAGGAATTGTTAGACAAAATTCAATAATAAATAAAGGTATAGTTTTTTATGTTTCAGTACAATTACAACTGAAATAAATCCTTCAAATAATTAAAAGTGTGAAAGAAAAAGCAAGGTTTTCAACAAATTGAGTTACTCGTATAAAACGACAAAATCGCGTGTATTTCTACATTCCTAAGTCATACCTCTGTGCATGTCTAGGACGAATATTTGGCAGTCAAATGTAGGCATTGACATAGCCGGCTGTACCGTTCACTGAGCTAATCTGTTTAGCAAGTTATGACGTCACTGTGTTGTAGATAATCGTGTCGATTATACTGAACATCAGCGTTGATGACAAACAGTTACGTTTAGTTTTGTGCCTGTTGTAAAAAAACACAAGTATTTACTGTTGAATTGCCGTGATTCGTGAAGAAAATGAACATTAGGTTATAAAGATGACATGCAGGTGTTATTCTTTGTGTCAGAATTTTTAATTGATTGAATTGAAAACCTCAACCATAACTGGCTAGTTTTAGTGCAAGGTGTTTAACTTATTTCATAATCATTGTATTTCTAGCTCTTCTAGTCATTTTGAAGGAAATAGCTTTCATTCCATTTACGTAAGTAACACCAAAACTGGGTGCGATGCGTCACCTACCTTTCATAACACTGATCATTAATCTCACTTTAACTAAAACCTACGTTTTTGTGTCGTTGTGACGTGACAAATATCTCATTGCAAGCATTTTCATTCCGTGAACTGTACTGTGTTCTATGGCAATCGTTTTGTTATCAGATAGTGCGTCAATCATCCTGCACATTGTATTCTGTTGCAGTACCCAAGCGATTTGTCTCACACAGACAAAAGCATTGTCACAAAATGCGATACCTAACTACAAGCGGGCACAGGACGATATCCAATACATGAAAATCACCAAACTATACCTCTTTGTAAAAGCCTCCTCAAAAAAATAATACTGTTTGCCTATAACTAAGCCTGTTAAACTAAGCTCGAATGTATTGCAGAAAATTCGCGAACACCCAAGACACGACACTTCAATAATTGATTATATTTTTCTATTTCACTGATCACATCACATCCTCGGCAGGAGTACCGCTTCCGACAGTCACACGCGTACACAAATACAATTATACCTCGCGAAAAAATACTAAAAAAAATTGCTTCAACGAAATTAACCGCACGAGTTAAAAACGCGAAATTATTTTATTCGTTTCAAACTCCTACAGTTTTCCTTGCACAAGGAAAATGTGGATTTGTTTTGTTTTATTATTTGTGAAAATAAAAGCGGTCTGCGCCAGGGACATGTCCGGGCCACGCCGGCGAGGCGACTGGAAGGATCGACCGTGCCAACCCTAGGGGAGGCTGCGTAAGTGCGCGCGCTCACCGCGCGATATCCAACTTCAATCCGACCACTTAAGGTCTTCATTCCAACGTACTGTATTTATTGGACAAACGTGTGACGTTCATTTTTAAAACATCGCTAAAAGTTTCGATACGCGTGGGATATAGAGACTTATGTGGTGTATATAGGGTGGAAATTAGTTTGGCAATAAATCCTGGGGAAAAACTAGGGATGAGGCGCGGTCGCAGTGAACTTGAATGGGGGTATAAACGCAGGGTGGGCGTTGTTTCGCGTAGAGGGCTGTTACCGGGCGCTTTCATTAAACTCACTTTGTTATCACGACAGTATAACCATCCGGATATGGTCTATCACTCCTCTGGGTCATATGTTGTTCACGTATTCAACAGACAGACATTTCTCATTAAAGTCACGCACTCAGTATTTTGTTAGAACAATAAGTCTTTCAGTGGAACCAGTGTTCCATTTTGATGAGCTCCCCGAATTGTTGGTAGATTTAAAAGTATTTTTTTATACAATGCCTCCGATTTCCAGCCACTGTCTGCTTTCTGCCAAACACATTTTTTACTGGGACTTTTTCCTAGAACACTTATTATTAACAGAATATTTCTGAATATATAACATAGGGCAATAGCGTCATTGAGCAATAGACCATCAAATATCTCATCATATTCTATTATTTCGCAAAACTCAAGTCCTTTTCCCTTAAAATCGTAGGGGTAAATACCAGTCTTGTAATTACTGCACTACTTAAATGCATAACACAGCAAGCCACAGGGGGAGTTCGTAGTGATAACCACAGGGTGTTCAGAAACACGCTACCCTTATAACCCTAGGAAGCGATTAAGGGATTACATTAAGAAAAGGGAAGAACAAGGCGAAGAAAGAGATTGCTCTATTCCGAACGGAAAAGAAAATATTTAATTTATTCTTTATGCATTTTATTCAAAGCATTCTTATTTATCGGAATGTATCTTCGTGAAAAGGGACTGAATGTATAATGTGTAATGTAACTGTAATTGTCATTTTGTCTTCTTCAATTTTATATAATCGTAATGGGAGAATAGATATTAAACTAGCAGCAAATAGGTTCTTGTAAATAAAGAGTTCAAAAGTAATGTAATTTTTTTCCAGAGGATAACTTTTGGCAAGTAAAACTGTAATACTTTTAGTCACTAGCATCAAAGCAAAGCCTGCATCAATACAGTACAATTAATGAAATCACTCATGAAACAAAAATTATAAATAATAAGTATCTCTGAAAACGTCAAAATTATTCCTCCAATGAAGTTATTTATTGATGAAAAATCGGTCTAAACTAGAATAACAATTTAATTAAATACTCCACGTGATCTCAACTAGGGTTGGAACTTCGAAGTTATTAAAACTTGAATTAGTTGTAGAAACTAATAATTCACATCCCTAATAACAAAACGTGAGCATTCAGATGCAGGGAGCACGTGGGCGGATTGTTTGCCAATCAATAAGTCCAAGGCAGGCATGATGTACTCGTCCCACACTATCTCTGTATATCAGAGCGAGATAGAATTATGTTTGATAACGGATGTTGTTTACTAACGGCTTTTTCAGTAAAAGTTACAGCCAATGCAAATAGCATTATAACAGTTGGCGCATTGACATTGTCTATAAAATGGGGAACATTGCTCAAACTGTTAATATTTGGATGTTTTTTTTATTTACAGCTATTTGGCAGGTAAGTAACTATGCAGGCAATAAATTAAGAAGAATGTAGTGTACAACTATAAATTCTTTTATTAAAATAAGAAAACATACAGTTCCATAAAAAATATTATTCTGCAGTCACAGATCAGCTAGATCAGAATAAAATTACAGTAAATTAATCAGTATCCTCATTTTCTCAATTATTGTTGTTCTTAGCAGAATTAAATACTATTTACCTCTCAACTAAATAATACTAAATATTGTGATCTCATGAACTTTACAAAGTAAAATCACGGATATCGTGTTGATCTAACCTTAGAAAACCGCCTACGGATCATAAAAACATTAGTCCGTGGGAAACGAACTTTGCAAACAACTTAACTCAAATCTAAACGTTCATTATGTAAATCATTTAATTAATGCGTGTTAAAGGAAAACCAATTGCAAATCCTTATTATTTATTCCCTTTTACTCCTTGTGGTTTTAATAAATACATAAGTGTGTTTGTTTTGGTGGAACCTTCATGCTGTTTTCCTCTTTATTCAATCAAAGAAAGTAAGCTTGGAGTTGTTACTTTTGTAAAAGTATACAGCAGGAAAAATCTATATCGTCTAGCATGCTCGTTTGGTTTCTTTAACGAGTAAAAAGAAAGGAGCCTGACTTTAGGTTTTAAGCTTTCCTAGACTGATACAAATCGTATTTTGCTGTTCCCTGATTTAGGAGTATAACTGAGTTTACTTCCGGTCTTTAGGTCTGGCCATTTCAAAATATCAGGAAGCAGTTTTTTTTATAGAATTTGGCACTTAAAAAAAGTTACATTTTAGCTGACACGTGAAATACACTCAATTAATATTTGCAAATACAGTTATATTCTGCAAGACATCGAAATTAAAAAATAAATACAATATAAATATAAACAAATAAATAGTTAAATAAAATAGCTGCATTTGTTTCAAATTGCAACTTCGTCGGTTCGTAAAGTTGGCAGGCCAATCGGTATCAAGTCTATCTACTAATGCAACGATAAAACTCTCGCAGACGACTTTTATTATTGCGAGGGAAACTACTTACATTGGCTACTAGTTTTATTTTGACGTCAGCGATAGAACCTTTTAGCAGCGAATGGAATTGCCAACATTGTGATTAATTGATGTTGAAAAGGTTCTGCAAATTGATGATCAAATATGTATGAGTTTTAGAAACAATTTTGATTAAACTTTTTTGACGTCGTCGAATGTTTTATAACTGAAATGTAAGCAAAAATTACATCAAGAGTTGTAAGGAATACCTTTGGAATCGGATTCTTGTTAAAAGTAATAAGGAAACTACATCAACTACACTATTGGACCATAGGGGACATATAATAACAAATTGAATTGAACCCACACACAAGTGATGTTCAAAGCATATAAAAGTTTAAAATACACCAAACACCTAAAACAAAATATCTTGAATAAGAATATATCCAAGTTCTGGATCCGCTTCTACACAGCTACCAGTGAAGGCCCACTTATCCAATTAATAGAAGGGTTTTTTCTTTCAAAGATATTGACAATTATGTCTCCACACTTGTCAATTCCACTCGCGAATATGACGCGACCCACAACTGCAACACAGTGCGATTATACGTCACAATACAATATATTCACGGCACGTACCGCCGAAGGAAACAGCAGCCATTGCATACAGAGTAACGACAAAATATTGCCAACGGAAATATACACTAGTTTTGAGGGTATTGCGAATTTTTATAGTAATGGTTTGAATGAGTCATGTTAAAAGGTTCATAGAAGCCATTTGGGTACCAAGAAGTTTGCTTTATAGGGCCCTGAAGAAGAATTTTGAAGGCTAGAAGGTAAACTGTAAATAGGCAGCGTACTAGGGAGTTATAACTTTCTCATGGGAGCGTCTCTATGCAGTCCATGATAATGATAATGAGCCTAATTTCTCACCTTAAAAAGGGTTTAGTTATTAATGATCTGCAACGTTAAACCATAATAGAACGCAAAGAATTTTCTATATAGTACTGAGAAATATCATCCAGAAGTACTAAAAAGTTAGAGTAAACCGTATTTGCGTTATCATGTCAGCTGACAAATTAGTGCTGCCCAGCTAACTTGCAGTCAAAATTCCTAACGGTGTTGCCAATTTTGAAAACAAGGATGCTCAATTTTATTGAATATGGCTACATGATTATGGCTACCAGCTGATTTAGGTGGTTATAGGACTGAATATATTTTATATTCATGTCACTTAACTGCATACAAATGTGTACAGTACAGTAGTCGTGACTTTTTGGGAACATTTATTGCGACAAGGTCACATAATTAATTTCAAGAGGGTGTGAACTATTTTATAGTCTTCCTAAAAGACCTTTTAGCAAGACAATCAATGGAATTTTCTCAAAAGAATGTTGAATCCGGCTCTTCTGCAAGAGAACTGTACTGCAGCAGCAAATATAAGTAACTTAAAGGATCAAATAGTGCATGCAGAAAAGCAGATTAGCAGACACGAAGTGGGACCTCTCCCATTCATAAGGAAATAGGGAACACATGTAGGTATCACTTTAATGCATCATACGATATAGCTAAAGGCGTCATAACTAACTTAATCCAATTAAACTACCCGTTCGAACATAGTGTTACAATTTCCAATTACCAGCTGTCAATAACATGAGCCGTACATGCATATAAAGCTAGGTGCACACGGAAGCCGCACCGTTGCAGCCATACACGTGGCACGCGGCTTATTGATTGGCAGCCGCTCGTGTGTGCAGGGGTTAAGATTAATGTAACTATGTTTGTTGGTTTCTGAAGGATTTTTGGATTTAGATGGCACGTGTGAACGAGAGGGGAAGAAATACTGGTGTAGGTGATCTCAAGAACACTACAACATATTATTATGTATCTAAAGCGAATAGAACTTTGTGAGGGCTACTCAGCAAAGCATGTTTTAAACAGAGGGTCATTAATAAGACCCTCTCGTTATCTTTCGAGATACGCATTATGATATAACTATTAGACAAGTTTTCATAGATTTACCGAAATACATTTTCTATTGCTCCCTGCTGACTTGCACAACTCGGCAGCAAAACTTTCTTTAACGAAGGCTGTAGGAACTATTGTTCACAAAATTAATATAAACGAGCGTCTGTCTCTTTGGACGTTTAATCCCGGATAATTCTACCTTCAACCACAGTAATCCAGGCTTAACAAATCTAGGCTTTACCGCCTACAGACATTTAAAATCTCCGTTCGCTCAGCAGTAATTACTCAAAAGAACGTTGCCAAAATAACTAGCAGAGGTCGTTCCCTGCGGTATTCAGGAAGGAGGGTATTACAAGGAGATTAGATTTCCTCCCTATGCGTTGCAATTTTGCCGTTCTGCCTCCTGTGCCCGTATGCCAAGCCAAGATAACTTAGTTACAGGGTTTGTGAGGGATGAAATATTTAATGGTGTGGACGAAATTGTCTGCATGCGATCATCTTTTCATAAACTTCGTAAATTGTGATTTGTAGTTTCCTTAGGGGTTGTTTGATAAAATGGGTAATGGAATATGATTTAGATGCATTTATCTTAACGCTAGCTTTTACACGTCACTTCCCCTACCTTGAAACATTCTTCGCAGTCTTCTAACAATTTTCCGTTGTAAAAGATTTTAAAATAAAAATACTGTGTTTGGATTGGGTTATCCCAGAATTGACACATCGACGCGCAGTTCAAACAAATGACATCAATTGTTCGCGGCACGGGAATCGACCCAGTCATTAACTCCCCCATCGTATTGACTTATGGGAAACGATAGGACAACAGTCAACACAATTTGTTTTTGAGTGCAACCCATCTATAAAACAAGTTCGACTATATTGATTTCTGAACGAAAAAAGGAAAACCTGCATTTGTATAATTTTTTACAACTTTGGTATTCTTTTCTTGATGTATTTTGAGACGTAAAGGCGTATTCACACAGGGTATACAAAGGTATTTTCGTAAGCTTTGTATGTATTGTCTCTCTAGCGACACCTGTCAACTGTTACCTGACACTTCCGTATACGCTTGTCAAATGGTATGATATACGTTTTGAAAATACGCTCAGAGAGAAAACGGCCCAGGTCCATTCTACTCCTATACAGACACATACGTTTTTGGGATCTTTGTTTAACTATTTTTCTGCTTTGAGTCCTGTCTGAGCTGTCCCTTTTTTTTCTGACTCCTTCTGGTAACCATGGCAACGGTAATCGATGGTACAACTTGCCCTTTGAAGCAAGGGTCATGTAGGTAAATAGCGGCCATCCAAAATTTACTGCAAGCGTTTTTACAAGTCCCCCGATACCATTAATGTAGGCTTGTAGGCACATAAATTATTAGGTGCGTTTTGTATTTTATTTCAAGTTATGGTTTTTAACATTTATTGTGTTTACAAAGTTTTCGAATTGCTTCGTCAAGGGTTATAGAAAAAAGAAACATGTACTGTGTATCAGTAATGTGTACTATATCTTCTTTTTATTACACTGTATCTGATCGCATATTTTGTAAACAAATAAAGGACAAAAAGAATTACATACAAAAACTATTGAAAACGTTGAGATATAAATCACAACCTTATTTAACAACCACATACCCATAAGTGTCTCAGAAGCAAAATACGTAAATAAAAGACATCAACAGACTGTCAGAGGTGAATTAAAAGTAAAATATAGTGATAGAGCTCTCATCGATTCCATCAATCGTTCCCTTTATAAATCGATCCACTATTAGCGGAATTCACCCCACTATTGATATACGGGAATCTATTCAGTTGTCATGTTCACGCTAGTGTAAGGGGTCGCTAGAGAACAGTCGAAGGGATTTGCACATCTAACTAGCGAACAGATTTTATAAGCCGATCGTTTTAAGGGAACCTAAAATATGAGATTTTAGAAACCTGTTACGACTATTTCTTTGCGCCCAAAAAAGCGTAGTTTTAGCAGTTAATCAACCACTGCATCGGTGAAAACTCAATGTTAGACATTAATTTAGGACTTTCTTTTTTTACGTTACTAGGGATCACGTTCAATCACGTTTAGATCTTTTCTGAAGCCAGTTATTAATTTTGATGAATATAATAATAGATGGAAAGGCTTCTAGTATGTGGGAGTGTCAATTTATTTACATTTTACTTTTAAACATTAGTGATCATATAAATATGGGAGCCTTTATATCTAGAGATCGTAAGGATTTCCTGCATTATTTCTAGTGCACACAGCATAATAAAGTATGAGTGCATAAAATTGACATTAGTTATTTCAACACGTGGCATGTGCAATATGAGGGGTTCCGCTTTCCTTTGTTTGGACTTGATCTTTATTTGTTTGGTCTTTGAAGGGAGAAGAGTACTTAGGGAATGATTGCTTTAGCATGAAGATATCGACTAAAGAATAGCAAAAGACATACTATGTCTGAAGTTGTTACAAATTGCGATAATTTATAGTGTCGTGTCGTCTGTTTTTTTTTTTCAATTATTAGAAAGTATTTATAAACCTGTTTTGTAATAATTATCAACCTTAAAGTACTGCCTAATCAAACAAACGACAACATAAAAATACCACACCTACCCTCAAAAAAAAAAAAAAAAAACCTATAAAAATGCAACTTATTTCCCGTGAAAAAAAACCCTAAAACTTTTCTTAACAACCTATTATTAACACCATAAAATGGTAATGTCAATCACCAGACCCTTCCCATGGTGTGTAGGGGAGTTTGGAGGTGTGCGTAGGTCGGGAATCGAAGCTACTATCGATCCGTCGGGGGAAAGATGTGTGCACTGTCGGTTCTTTCGACGTAGACGGCGAGACTGGTATTCGGGTATTGCATATTTTAAACGTTATGCAGACGTTTGGATGTAAAAGTTTTTAGAAACGTACAGTCAGCTTCTTATATAAAGTGACAGATAACATATCCAGTTATAAAGGAACTCCTAAAGTGATCAATAATAATAATACAACCAAAGTCATCTAATTATGTAAGTCATTCATCTTGCACAATGATATCGGAACATGGACATCGTCAAATATATGAGTTCGTTCAAAGTGCCATAATCATAGTAACAAACACGGCGCCAATGGTTTCTAAGCATCCAAAGTATTCAAAAATATGGAACACTACATGAAAATGAACTCTATCGCTGAAAATTTAAGGTACCTTTTGAAATTTAAAAACAAAATGAATGAGATAAAGCATTGGTTGTTCCTTTCATTATGAACGTGACGTCATTGGCATGTGTTTTGTTTATTCTATCCTCAATTTTATCATATTTTCATGATTTATAATTCGCGTTAGATATCAAAGAGTAATTAATACTAATTTGCATAAATACTCGAAAGATTTCATAGATAATGTACATCATTGTTTACATATCAATGTCATGTGTCATTCATATAAATGCAAATAAATTAATATAATAAAGTAATTATTACAATTTAATTGGAAAAACATGGCCTCATTTCGAATTAATGATGGAATGAAACACAAAATCATTCACTTGCAACAAGAAGGTGTTTCTGTAACAGACATTGCGAACGAACTTGGAATATCCGTAAGTTGACTTCTCTTTATATTGTATGTTATTTTATATTTTTGTATTTTGTACTGCATAAATTATTTCATGTTATAATAATTCAGTTTCTTTCTTACAGAGGAACACAGTTTATCGATGGACGGATAGATGGAATACAGAGGGTATTCTCCGTTACCATGTAACAACTGGTCGTCCACGCCGGACAAACACTGATCAAGATACGCGAATAGTGCAGAAAGCTCGAAGCGATCGTTTTTTAAACACGCGTAATTTGGCATTTGAGTTTCAAGTATCACAGACCACAATAAGGAGACGATTACACGAGAAAGGTTTACATAATAGAATACCCGCCAAGAAACCTGCACTTACGCCGAGGCACAAAGCACAAAGATTAGAGTTCGCACGACGTTATTTAGATTTTAATTTTGAAAATGTCGTTTTTGTAGACGAAAAAGTATTTTGTTCTACTGCTCGTGGTCGTCTATCTTTATGGAGGTTAAACAACACCAGATACGAAGAAAGAAATGTGTTACCTGGTAACAGGAGTGGACGTATCACACTCGGATTCTGGGGTTGGATGTCCCAAAGCGGTCCGGGAGAATTAGTCGAGGTTGGCGGCAGACTTAATGGCCAAAGATATAAAGATATCCTTAATGATGTTTTGTTGCCCACGGCCCGAGTATTTTATCCAAACGAAAGAATCCGTTTCATACAGGACAACAGTTCTGTTCATAATTCCAGGGTAGTATCAAATGATTTAAATGAAACAAGAGATTTGGAACGAATAATTTTTCCTGCACGTAGTCCTGACTTAAACCCAATAGAAAACTTGTGGGGTAAAATGATTCAACTATGGGATAATACTACGATAAGAAGTACGGAAAACTTGAGGAGACACGTTGAAAATGTATGGGAGTCGTTAAGGGGAGACATATTTTGTTTTAACGCAGTGCAATCCATGCGTCAGCGACTTAGCGATGTTATTATTGCTGAAGGTGGATATACACGTTTTTGATATTTTTTTGTTATATATTTTAAGATAATAAACAACCATTTCAATTGAAGTAAAACCTTGTTATTTTACGAGTTATTATTTTGACCTGGAATTATGTGATGATACGTAGAATGCAGGAAGAGTTTAAATCACATACATTTAGAAGAAGGCTGTTTAGGTCTCATCGAATCGAATTATGTGATTGATACGTAGAGTGCAGGAAGAGTTCAAATCACTTAGGTACATTTTTAGAAGGTTGTTTAGGTCTCATCTCTTATTTTAGGATCGTGGGTAATTGGCGAGCATAATTTAGCTTTTAAGTCAAATAGACATTAAAAAAAATACTTATTAAACAAGTAAGATTCCCGGGATACGACCCGGTGACCTTACGTACGGCGGACACTCTAATGCCCAGACACCAATCAGACATGCATAGTGACATAGTTCATTTTCATGTACCTAATGTTTGTTCCATATTTTTGAATACTTTGGATGCTTAGAAACCATTGGCGCCGTGTTTGTTACTATGATTATGGCACTTTGAACGAACTCATATATTTGACGATGTCCATGTTCCGATATCATTGTGCAAGATGAATGACTTACATAATTAGATGACTTTGGTTGTATTATTATTATTGATCACTTTAGGAGTCCCTTTATAACTGGATATGTTATCTGTCACTTTATATAAGAAGCTGACTGTACGTTTTGGGGATATTTTGTTTTTTTTTCTGTAGTTGCGAAGCGTTTGATACTTGTAGTTGGAGGATAATATAAGATAATATAATATATGGAGTAAGATAATTACGAACAAACGTTCGTATTGTAATATTTCACTATTCGTAAGTTAACCATATAATCAAGCCGTCATTTTAAAAACATATTTCAAATTGGCTTTTTCAAGCCTGAAGAGTAACAACATGAGCTTGTAGTGTTTAGCACAGGGTTATTAAACGGTATAATGAAATGAAATAATCGAAAGTTCAATGGCTTATGTATAAAACTTACCTTAAAACAAAAGCCCGTGCGTGCGCCATTGGAACTCGTTGATATAACACGTGAAGACACAACACCTCCTCCTGACGACACTGTTTAATAGAAAATAAATAAATTTATATAAAAAGCTAAATAAACCCGCCGCTTTTCTATCGAGGAACTAATAGGCAATTTTTATCCTAGTAGTAGCACTTCCACTACTTAGTAGTTTAGCTTAGTACCTACCACAACAATTAGTACAATTTCGCTAGTTCAGTTTTCATTTTCCTACATATTTAAGAGGATTTTTTAATACAATAACTTAGAAAATTTAATGTCTTTTTTAATGACATTCATCGGGCTATAAGAGTAGCCTCAAATTATGTAAAACAATAGATACATAAAATTTTAAAAGCATAGGACACAAAACGAAGAAAAATCGTAGACTTATTGGTCTAAATAAACCGCGAGAGAAAGCTCGGTAAATTGCATTCACTGTTCCATATAATATTTTGATTTTGATTACAACACTAAGTATCATATTAACTTATAAATAGCCGTACACATCCCCTCTTTTAATTGAACCACTTAATTATTATAGTAGGGGGACACTGGGGTTGTCTGTAATAATGTCCATAGAGATGTTTGTTTAGATAAAAACGACGAGACATATGACATCGATTACACTATTTAAAGAAGAATATTGCAATAATTTCTTTATTTCTCTGACATTTTAAAATTTTAGTCTTACACGCTGATTATTGCGATAGCACTAAATTTCAAAAGCCAATAAAATTAAGCGCAAATTTTTTTGGCGTGTAATTTTGGCCACAAATTAGAAGCCTATTAAAGTATTAACATGACTGTCACTACAGTGCAGGTAACTGTTAACAAGTTTCTGACATAAAAAAATACCACAAATTAAATAAATATTACGAACCTTCATAATACTGAAAGAATATGCTCAAAAACTACTTGCGGATTCTCTTAACGAATATACAAACAAAAGTCAAGTAAGACATTAAAAATTATTCACAATATATCTCGTATTACCTGAAGAGCTGGTAGTCGGGAGGGGGCGCGGAGCGGGGCGCGCTCAGCGAGCCGCACCGACGCTTTCAGCCCCCGCCTGCAATCATCACACTCTTTATTCCTCTACACCTGCATATACACTAGACATATTGCGATGATTTTCATTGAACTGTCGTTACGAAATAAGCGAGTCTAGTAGGTTGATTAAAATAGATAGTCATGAATAAATTCCTCAGGAAATAGCTTGTAATATTAGGAAAGCTTGTTTTCATGTTTTAGATAAAGTTGAGCGATTTCTGTGTACTAACTTGAGCAACCTCTTATTGTCTGATGTTAAAATAGTTATATGAAGCAAGGAAAAGATTATAAATATAATGATTGTTTCACAATTTTGAATGACAAGCTTTTAAACCATTAACATACTTCATAAAATGGTTCACTCTAAACTCTGATATTTAATTAGAACATCTATAAATTATTAACTTTGATGTCTAAAACACTACCTTGGGCTCTCAAGACCACTCATCAAAGCATTTCTTAAAAACTTGGAACTTTTCCCAAAATTCCTTTTTATCTGTTGACAGTTACTACTCCTTTAATTAGTTGAACCTTCCATCACAAACAACCAACAATGTCATATCGCTATAAATTAAAAAGCTTTAGAATAGTCTCTGGTTATTTTGGTTGACATACTGACAGATATAAATTAGCCCTTTGATTCTGCCGCTATTTTTATTTATAGACTGTTGTTCTTGGCAACACTGGAAGATTTCAGTTATGTAATTGCAAAGGGAAATAAACATCTCTGCTAATGTTAATGTGTTATGGAAGAAAGATTTATCTATTTTGCTGAAATAACATCAATAATATAACCGATTCAAAAAATTTAGAAACATTTATTACCAAAGACATACCCAGGCTATCCATTAATGCTCACATACACAAAGTACCCAATTAAAAAACCTTAGAGGTCTAAAATGAGGCTATAGCCAGACATACTGAAGTACCCAATAAAAAATACTTTAGAGGTCCATATGTAAAGCTACAGGCTATCTATTTACGTGCCCACATTATGAAGACTTTACTATTTGAGACACTGAACTAGGATAATAAAATGACACTTAAGAGGCATAAATAAAAAGTGTTTAATTATAACTATACTTAGACTTAAATATTGCTAAAACTACAGCTATAAAGTGTGTATTATGATAATTACCAAAAATTTTACCAGAACTTTACCAACTTGTAACCATGGTATTAAGATGCAAAGCCAGTTCGATGTGCAGTAAAAAGTATAGGCTGGATGGTCTTATTAATTACCTAAAAATGATGTTTCAACAAATGTCATTCAATCATTTTGTATTAGTGTTTAGTTTAATCACAGTTCTGATAGTGAAAAACTATTCAGCATTGTTCAAGATTTCTGCTAACTCAGGGATGGTTCACATCTGACGGAAGATGCGTCGGGCGTAGCCTAAATAGTATGGGACTCGCAACGACGCATCATCGATTGAGTGTGAACGGTCAAGTATTTTTGTATATAATTGTCTGTTACGGCGTTACGCGACCGATAATACGCGACGCATGTTCTGTTAGATATGAACCTTCCCTCAGTTTAGATCAAATGTAACTGGAAACAAATGTACTTGTAAACAATCAAGCTCTTATAAGAGTTGACCTTTTAATTCCACTAGAAATAACAAAAAGACAATAAAACCTAATACTGTCCGACTACTGGGTACAGATGTTTCTTGTGTCCCACGGACACCTCTTACCAGTGAATATTGTCTTGAAATACACTTAAATACGCTCAATATGTCTTTAATTTCATTCAAAATATAATTTAAATGCATTATGCATTCTTGTATTCATAACATCAACAGGGGCCGAAACAAGTTCCAAGGTCGAAAATACTGATTTTACTGACCAAAAATTCAAAAATACTGACTAAATACTGACTATTTCTTAACCGTTTTTTGAATGGTGTGAAATAAAAAAAAATACAGTCGAATTGAGAAGTCAAAATCCTTTTTTGAAGTCGGTAAAAAAGCCTTTTTTCGGTTATTGGTCTCCACCATCCCCATAGTCAACCAGCACCGCCTTTTTATTGTGTTAAAACGCTTTGTTAGTAACGTTTTAAATCAGGTCTTAAGAATTTTCAATCAGGTCTTACGAATTTTCAATCAGGTCTTACGAATTTTCAATCAGGTCTTACGAATTTTCAATCAGGTCTTACGAATTTTCAATCAAGTCTTAAGAATTTTCAATCAAGTCTTAAGAATTTTCAATCAAGTCTAAAGAATTTTCAATCAAGTCTTAAGAATTTTCAATCAGATCTTACGAACTTTCAATCAGGTCTTACGAATTTTCAATCAGGTCTTACGAATCTTTGATCAGGTCACTTGTCCTGACGCGAGTTTAGAAGTTCCAAAAAACCAATTCCGAAAAAAGTGCGCAACGGCGCTTAAGAATTTTCACTTCAAAAATATTGATTTCAAAAAAATAGTACATTTTAATTTGCTATTCTTCAATACATGTATACAACGTGTCCCAAAACTCAACGTCAAAACGAAAACCTGAGCTAGGCCGAGTTGTGTTGGCTCTCAAAAAATAATTTAAAAAAATCTATCCCGTGTAGTTTAAAAATGACAACCATTTTTGTAAAATTGCCACCCTCTGATGAGTTAAGTCTACTGTGGCATCAAATGACTTCTTTTCTAGTTCTTTTTTTATGTGGAGTATTCTTAAGTAACGCTCCTACAAAATTCAATTCATTATTTGCACACAACTTCATTGGAATATCAAAAAATATCCCTTTTATGGCGAACTATGCCGTGAAAATAATTTCATCACTCAACTTTGACAGTCTGCCCTGAAAAATTATTGTACTACGCTTTTTCGGCATGTACCTCCAAAAGTTGGCGCATTTAATGGGCTTTCGAAAATGGTATACCACTTACTAAATTATTTCATAGACGATGAGAAAATAAAAAAATCTTAAGATAGTCGTTAAATTTAACGTATTATTAGTTCGTCATAAAATTTTGGGAAAGTTTTGCAAACACCAATGTGCAAATAATGAATTGAATTTTGTAGGAGCGTTACTTAAGAATACTCCACATAAAAAAAGAACTAGAAAAGAAGTCATTTGTTGCCACAGTAGACTAAACTCATCAGAGGGTGGCAATTTCACAAAAATGGTTGTCATTTTTAAACTACACGAGATAGATTTTTTAAAATTATTTTTTGAGAGCCAACACAACGGCCTAGCTCAGGTTTTTGTTCTGACGTTGAGTTTTGGGACACGTTGTATGTTACGTAGATCATCCACATAATATCGAGCATCCATAGCAACCCTCTGATATAATTACTGGGCAAATCGAGAATGTAAGATTGGCCAACAGCAGAGGAAAACAAAAAAAAAATCGTTGAGTTTGGAAAAATACTGACTATACTGACCGATTTACGAAAATACTGACTTTTACTGACCAGGTCCAAAAATACTGACTTTTACTGACTTTACTGACCTGTTTCGGCCCCTGCATCAAGAAACATACACACAAAGATAAAAATCACATACATCTCAATGTAAGACGTTGAAAGTAGCAGAAGGGCAAACGAGATAAGATCTTCGAAACGCCGGTAATAATTTATCAATACAATGAAGGTAGGCGAAATTACCCCTTTACCTATATGTATACACATACGACTAACACACGTTTTTCTTAATTTCTACATGAATAATGCCCCTCACAGCGTTGTAGATGAAAGATGTAAGACAATGACGTTATTTATAGCATTCTACTAAGAAATAGAAGCGAATTTCAAGCGAAACTTATTCATTTGCACAGACTCATCAATCAAAAACGGCAACTATTCGATCTCTAAAAGCTCATCTTAACGGATTCTCGTAAGAATTTCTATAGGAGTCGAATTCTACTTACCAAATTCATGGTTTTCAGTACCGGTTTCACTGTTTTTGTTGAAATAACAACAAAATATCACAACAAAACTTCCTCCCACGACCGCCGTTTGCAATTTTCTGGAGTAGGGATGGGACAAAGATTGACAAATGTCGTATTTAGTCCTTTCCTATTCGAATTGCAACTGACTTTTTTATCAGTACGTTGTGAATGACAACAATAATTAGAGCGTTTTATAGTGACAGAATTACAAAAAAAATCCTTTCAATATTAAAAATTAGAACGTACTTGGTAAATAAATGGTAATATAATTATTTAATGGAATATTTTTGGAAACTGTAATTCAAAATAAATAGGGGTGGCTAAACACTAGTAGTCTACCGATAGACAAAATGTCAAGCGCGTTTTGTTATTACTAATAAAATGTAAATTTTCAGGCGCTGGCTTGCGTTTAGTTGTGTTTAGTTGATGGTTTCAGCTTAAATTATTTAATAGGGTAACATCTCTCTTCGAATTGTCAAAAAGATAAATAATTTTACATTCTGTAAATGCTTTAAAAATAAAATATTTCTCTTTTTCAGGTATATTATAACAATTACAAGGTATATAATTTAAAAAATATTATCCGTCGTTGCCATTATGCTACTTAATTCTGAATAAAATTATGATTACTTTGAAGTCGTGATGTAAGAAGTTGTATTTTGAATGTATTTCTCGTATTTTCACGATGTTTTTGTCCTATAAGTCAAAATTTACAATAAATTAAAGTTTATCCAATCTAGCAGTGTGGTATTATAGTGATGTTTTGTTTATAGATGTTGAAATTAAGTGGCTTAGTGATTTGGAGGTTAGGTTCAAGGGCGGCTGTGAGGAAGTATTCGAGCCCTAGCGCCACAGTATTCAAAACAGAGAAGTTAGAAGTATCTACAAATATTGCCGATAAAGTCCCTAAAGAGGAGAGTGGAGAAGATAGAGGTAAATCAGGTATATAACTGTATTACAGCAGTTTTTTCAAATGTTTTCCATTGCACAATGATTTTACTAAGAAGTAAAATATACTATGTAATGTAGCGTATAGAATCGTTTCTTCAATGAACTGTCATTTTTATTCACACTTATATTAGTAGAGTTAACTGTAAGTTTTATTTGTAAAAACATTAATGCTAACTATTCTGTTAGGTCCTAAAAGGAAGGAAATTAACTTGAAATTAGTTCATCTCTTTAAAATATTTCAGGTTTAGTAGCAGCAGCCTTTGCCTCCCTAACCAACTTGGACACAAACCCTCCTGAAGACAAGAAGAAGCCAAGTCCAAAGTCGGTGAAATACAGCAGAGCACAACAGATTGATGGACAGATACAGAAGGCCGTAGATCTGAACAGTTTGCTAGTTGTTGCTGAGAACCCTGTGGTGTCCAGGAGACATGCTTTAAAGGTATAGTTAGTGTTCAGCATATGTATTACTTAATCCCTATGTAAATCATGCTTTGGCCTGTTATTTTGTCTGCAGGAAAAGATATCACATTGTAAATAGTTACATGTGTTTGTCCAGGTAATAAACTGTCTATGTAACAAAGTTCATTAAAATCTGTTCAGTAATTTTGCTATGATTGTGAAATGAAAATAAGTCCAGTTGTCCATATTAGTACATTAATATGGACATAGAGTGTATTGTTACAATACAAAAAGAAGTCAGACCATTTTATTATTACAGTAGAATACACTTATCCTCTCAAGCGCCCGGCCACCGTGTCACGGTTGAATGTTCTACCCCCGTCAAGCGCCCCGCCACCGTGGTACGGCAAAACGATCTTACATTTAAAAAACGTAAAAACGAAATGCTAAACCTATGTTTATCCCTTTCAAACATATTTGACATTGAAGCTGATGAAATGAGACGACGATTTAATGCACACACTTGAATAAGTGGTTGATATAGGCCAGAGAGCACCTTAAACAACATCTGACCCAACGACATGTTCCTTTATGACCAATATTGTAAATCCTTTTTTTAACTAATTTTAAAGATTTGAGTATATTTTACAGTTGGATTTTAATGTCATTATTCATTAACTACACGATAAGACCTTTCGTCATATTATTTTTTTTGCCTAAAAATATTTATTAGACTTTCTTCAAACACATAGCTAAAGCACACAATATTCAGATTAAACCGACTATTGTACTACCACTATCAAATATTATTTGTGGTTTATTTTTTTAATCTATAGCAAATTTTATGTAGATTTCAAATATATAAGGTATGACTAGGGTGTTAGTATTAAAATATGACGGAATCGGCGCTTAAACGCCAACCGCCAATTCAATTCCGCGCGCCATTTTAGGCCTGGACGCTTAACGGTATATTTGAATTTTGACGTTGGGGCGCTCGAGAGGTTATTATATTATGGTGTAGTGTATGTATGCAGTTCAGAATTATTTAGCAATATGTCCTGTCACAAATGATCAGGCACTGTTGTGTGTCACTGTAACTAGTTATTTGTCATATTCCAAAAAAATAATATTTTAGCATTAATCCTTTCATATCTCAATTTTTGATGCACCAAAATACACATTTACCTGAAAGTATTTGTTTCACCTCTTCCAGATGGTATCAATACTCTCAGACTGGGCGACCAGTAACAAAGTGAAGCTATCAGACTTTGAGAAGGACCCTCGGTTCCTCAAGCTGTGCAGGATCCTGGCCCGTTCCTCCACAGTGCAGGCTATGAGCTCCCTGACCATGGCTGAAGATCTGAGCACAGTGCTAGGTATCACTGGAGATGATGAAGCAGCCAGGCTGATCACTAATCTGACATTACCACAAATGGTTAAGGTGAGGGTCTTGCATTGATATTAATTTAAAAGCTTGAAAATTATTATTTCATTAATATATTATTGGACGCATCAACTAGTTTGTTTAGCAAAATCTGTTAATAATGTCCTATATCTATCCAATGTTATTGTATTGCAACTAGTTATGCATTTTATATTTTATACGACCTTGCCGACTATCTTTGAAGCGTATTTTGGCTACAGATTCAACTCCTAATTTAAATGTTTTTATTACATTCAGGTAATGAAAGCCCTGCAAAATAAAGGTCGTCGCAGCACGCCACTGCTTCGCGCGTTATCACACAGCATCACCAGTCAGAATGAAGTCATTGATCTCAAGAAATCAGCTGATCTGCTCTTCTCTATGGCTTCACTCAACTTCCCTGATCCAGTACTACTTGATAGAATATGCAAGTGAGTTTAATAAAGTTGTAATTATTGATGAAAAGACAATATTTGCTGCAGTAATGCTTAGTTTAACATGTTTTATTTGTGAGATTTATAAATTAGGCAAGTACAATATTACATTTCTAAATATGGGTTTATCCCTTCAAATGGGAGGTCACTTAAATACTGATGAATAATATAATCTGACATAATACCAACACTCAAAAGCCTTTGGCTGGAAAATACACGGCTATAATACTATTTAACGGCCACCCAAGGTTGCTTAACCCTATAATCAGTATCTACCAGTGTGAGTGAGGGCAACTGGTTACGATCTCAACGCTAATAAAACTACTTTAATTCCAGTGATGTAATAGAAAGTCTACCATCAAACAAAGACAAGCCAGCCGTAGTGAACTCTATCACGATATCTCTGGGCCTCATGAAGTACCGCCACGAGCCGGCACTGGCCGCCATAGCTGATTGGATGCACTCCAACAAAGATATCAGAAGGGCCAGTGATGTGGCTTCAGCTGTCGTTACTCTAGCCACTGTGGATTATCTGCCGCCTACTGCTGATGGACTTATACAGGTATGTTTAGTACTACATTTTAATCAGCTAAAGATTGAGACATCACCTAGTTAAATATTACACCTAAAGAAATAATTTTCACTTGCTGTGACGGTGAAGGAAACAATTGTGATGAAACCCTGCCTAAAATTTGTTTTCTACATTTCTTGCGGGCATGCAAAGTCCCCAACACGCACTTGGCTGGCGTGGCAGACTCAAGACCTAACGCCTCCCTCGTTCGGGATGAGACCCTTGCCAGGCAGTAGGACAGACATGGATTAAAAAAATTACACCAAACTTACCTTAATAAGATTAGAGATTTGTTGTAATGACAAAATGGTTAATGCAAACATAATTCCATACACATCATCTTAGTAATAATCATCACACATCTCTCACATCAAAAAATTATAGGTTTCGTCTGAGCCTAAAAGTGTCTGTCACGCACGCATTTTCTACATAATAACAGCGCATTATTTGTTCCATCAAGCTAGATAAATAAATATATTGGCTTAAGTATTTTCCTACTCAAAGTGGCTTGACTAATATAATGAATATTTCAGAGCGCGTTATCTCTGAAAGAGGAAGAGATGGCGAAGTCGTCATCATGGCTGGACCTGGTATTCTCACTGCTCACATTGAACCAGGCCACCAAGTCACATCTAGAGTCTACGCTACGACCAGAGTTTATTGACAAACTGCTTTCCGCTGGAGGTGAGAACATACATTTTAATCTTTTGTTTACATAATAAAATAACGTCTTATTCAAGAGAATAAGACCTTATTCTATTACCTACCTTGCCTACCATGGGGCAGAGATTTCCGTGATCCGTGATTTATTTACAAATTTGAGTTGATACTGCCAAAGTGGTCTAATCGCAAGATAATTATAATGTATAAAATCGCAGAATAAGCAGTTTTCAATTATCGGCCAAAGAATGCATTGATTAAAAGATAGCTGTGAAAGATATCTATTTAGTACATTATCATACTGTATCACACTATTCTCTGTCTATTTATTTAAAAAATGCTCATCACAGGATTTTAACCAGGTAGTCGACACAAACTTTATCAAAGGTAACCTAATTTAAATCTAACAAATAAATTTCACAGAAATCCCAATCCCATCTCGCCGCAAGTTAATGATGATAGACTCATACTTGCACCTCACGTCGCCGTCCTCCCCGCGCCTCCCGGAGGACATCTCGGTGGGAGTGCCCGTCATGTACACCAAGGAGAAGGCCTTCTTCGTGATGAGCATCATGGATACATTCAAGAGTCTCGTCTCTGCTGACGCGTTCTTGAAGAAAGAGTGCAATTCTGGCATGGGATTCTTATATGGTGAGTTTCTATACATGCTGGATATAATATTATAAAGTCGTCTTCAGCTTTATTTTCTGTAAGTAACAGTCTTATTTGAACGATTTTGTTGGGTAGGTACTTATTCTTTTGAACTGTTTTTACTAATATATCACGAAGCAAATATACGCTTGTTAACGCATAGTAGTTATGATGATGATAATGTTTATAAAACCAGTTTGAATATCTTGTCTAACCTCGCCCACGGAACGTACACGCGCGTGCACGTATACGATGTATGGTACATAACTAACCACGAGCTCGATAAATGCTTTTTATTTCAAAGCTGCTAGTTGTAAAGAAGTAGCTAGTTTTTGATTGCGTTCTATGCATATCTTTTTGTAATTTACAGATGCAGAATTCGCAGTAGACGCAAAATGCCACCCAGTTCCATTAGATAAAGCCGTTAATAACAAAAGGTAATAAGCACAGTCTATTTAGTTATCATACCTTTCAAATATATCTTATACTAGCTGACCCGCGCAGCTTCGCTTGCGTCACGTAAGAGAAAATGGGTCAAAATTTTCTTAGTTTTTGTAACATTTTTCGTTATTACTCTCCGCTCCTAATGGTCGCAGCTTGATGATATATAGCCTTCCTCAATAAATGAGTGAAATAATTTTTCAAATCGGACCAGTAGTTCCTGAGATTAGCGCGTTCAAACAAACAAACAAACTCTTCAGCTTTATAATATTAGTATAGATTTAGTAATCAATAAAACTATTTTATATTTATTTGTGTGTTACAGTGTATACCGGATAGCAGTACTAGGTCTGGACTACCACGATATGACGAGAAAGACTATCGCACCGCTCGGTATCAACCAATTCTACTCTAGACTACTTGAACTTAAGGTATAGTACAATATTTTAGTCTTACACCCACATTTACGTCAACTTCGCGCGGTCTGTTTTACTTCTGACTACTGTTAACGACTGTCAACGACTGTCAAATCTTTGAAAATGACAACCGGGACCCACAATTTAACGTACTTTCCGAAACACGGAGGAACTCGATACGTATAAGATGGGCACCCACCCTCAGAACAACCTCGGCAATCGTAGCTTAACCTCAGAGATCAATCCGCGCGGCTGTTGTTATCTAAGCCACGAGCTCCTCCAGCTTTATACGAATATATGTTATTGTCAATTTTATAAAGAGAAGCTGATTTGACTCTCACCCCCGGTTTCTGAGTACATTCAATAGCATTTTCTTATATGAGTTTTAACGCTATCGAATAGATAAACTACCGCTAAATGTACGTTGGAAACCTGGGGCTAGTCAACTACCCTATAAATACGCCTATTTGAAGGTGTCTGAACTAAACTTCACAATTTAATCTTTCCAGGGTTACAAAGTACTTCAGATTCCATACACAGAGTTCAATTCCAAAGACAAGCTGGTGTCACGGGTGCAGTACATCGAGAAGAGACTCAAGGACCTCGTCAGTCACTCGTAGAGTACTTGTGTGATGTAACATATTATATTATATGTATGTAGGACTATGTAGCAGGTATAGTACAAAAGTCACTGTTCCGTACATTAGCTTTTATAAACAAAGTTTGAAACATATTAAATAGCTGCTGTAAGACATTTTATAAATGCCCGGAGAAATTTTCAGTAATCTGAATTTGGGAGATAGTATGATGAGATTATCAGGGGCCGAAACAGGTCAGTAAAGTCAGTAAAAGTCAGTATTTTTGGACCTGGTCAGTAAAAGTCAGTATTTTAGAAAATCGGTCAGTATTGTCAGTATTTTTCCAAACTCACACACGTTTTTTTTTGGTTTTCCTTTGCTGTTGGCCAATCTTACATTCTCGATTTGCCCAGTAATCATATCAAAGGGCTGCTTTGGATGCTCGATATTATGTTGATGATCTGCGTAATATATATGTTATTGTAAAAGCCCGAACAGTGGTAAATCCTAAGATTTTAAGGTAAAACCTAAGATTTACCAACTCTCAATGGTAAAAGTCCGAACAAGCCGGAGTTTAAAAACTGTCACATATACAGTATATACAAAACTCCTTCTTCATAACTATGTAACGGTATAATTATATACCGTTACATAGTTATAAAGAAGGAGTTTTGGGCAAAGCGACATGGGTAAGTTAGGTTAGAAGGCTGAGGTGCACCTTAGCCTTTGTCGTTACTTTTTTTTTAAACCACCCAGCAGGAATGCAATGCAATGTAGGAAAGGACCCCGAAGCAGGCTCCGGCGACATCTCGACATCATCAAGTGAATAGAGGTAAAAGTTCGAAATAAAATCATTGTTCGGACTTTTACCATTGCGAGTTGGTAAATCTTAGGTTATACTGGAAAATCTTAGGATTTACCACAGTTCGGGCTTTTACAGTAACATATACATGTATTGAAGCATCACATGACTTCAATAGAACAGCAAATTAAAATTTACTATTTTTTTGAAATCAATATTTTTGAAGTGAAAATTCTTTAGCGCCGTTGCGCACTTTTGCGAAACTTCGTAAGACCTGATTGAAATTTCGTAAGACCTGATTGAAAATTCGTAAGACCTGATTGAAAATTCTTAAGACCTGATTGAAAACTCGTAAGAGCTGATTGAAAACTCGTAAGACCTGATTGAAAATTCGTAAGACCTGATTGAAAACTCGTAAGACCTGATTGAAAACTCGTAAGATCTGATTGAAAATTCGTAAGACCTGATTGAAAACTCGTAAGACCTGATTGAAAATTCGTAAGACCTGATTGAAAACGCGTAAGACCTGATTGAAAATTCGTAAGACCTGATTGAAAACTTTATTAACAAAGCTTTTTAACACACTATAAAGGCGATGCTGGTTGACTACGGGGATGGTGGAGACCAATAACCGAAAAAAAGCTTTTTAACAGTCTTAAAAAAAGGATTTTGACTTCTCAATTCGACTGTATTTTTTGTTATTTCACACCATTCACCTGAAAAACGGTTTAGAAATGGTCTGTATTTGGTCAGTATTTTTGAATTTTGGTCAGTAAAATCAGTATTTTCGACCTCGGAACTTGTTTCGGCCCCTGGATTATTAATATCCAAGGAAAAGTTTGGGACACAGATTTTTTACTTCAAAAATATATATTAATCGAACCAGCCTAGCCTATATTCCAACTATGTTGGAGTCGGCTTCCAGTCTTACCGGATGCAGCTGAATATCAGTATTTTACATAGAGCGACTGCTTATCAGACTGCCGGTAATGACTGCCTAAAATCTGGCTGGTGGCTTTCAAAACACGGAGGAACTCGATATGTATGATATGGTCACCCATCCACAGAACTACCTCTGCAAGCGTAGCTTAATAACTAAAAAAATATTTGAAATCCTCTGCTACACTAACGCCATCTGTGTTAAGTTTTTCAGACTTTTTCGTTGCCTAAACGCTAGAAGGAATATTCTATTGTAAAAATCTTGTAAAATATTATTATTTTGTGTCGTTTTTGTTTCATTGTTCTAATTTAAAATTATTTACATTGTAACTGCTACATTTTATCGGAACAAGTTAGTTTGATTTTTGTACAAATCTGGAATTATTCGAATGAACCTGTGACTTAACGGTTTGTAAACCCATTTATATGTGTTACCTCGATGACCGTATTAATGTAATTTATTAGTTAATATTTATGATTGAATATAGATAATGTTTTTGTATATAACTATTTTCAATACTGAAAAAAGTTGACGAATGTCAAGCAAACTAAGGTAAATTGGCTAACATAGTAAACTTGGCCCAGCTGTTTCCTCATTCCGGGAGGAAATTTGCCCAGCAGTGGGACAAAAATGGGTTAAACTAATACTCTATATTACTATAACCTGTCGTGATAGTAATTATATACAAAAACAAGGTCTATATTAACAAATGTATGAGTAAAACTCGTTTGCAATTAGTTTGCCGGTGACACGCCCTCCTTATCAGCCCACGCACGTTTATTTTGTCCCACTTTATACGTGTGACGTCACTAACCCACCGGCAAACTTTTTGCAAACAAGTTTTGTGTGAATGGGTAATGTAGATACGGTTGTTAATATTATTTAAAATAAATGAAACGTTTAACAATAATGATTTATTTTATTTTCATGGTATTTTCTTATATTTATGTACAAACCATGAAGCTATAGTAATGAGTAACAGTTATATGATGTTAATAAAAACTTATTAACAAAACAATATGGATATCTTAATAATATTATACAGGGTGACGCATAGTTAAGTACAAGAAATAGGGGTAGTACTAAAAGTAGGCATCACCCTGTATGTATAATTGAGTAATTATATTTACAGTATTTACTTTAGGAACTTAGATTAACACATCAGAAAGAAAGTTCTTGTTTCACATAAAAATTATAGAATTAATAATCATAAGACTGAATCGACACCTATTTGTTAGAGTCGCAGTTAATAAAGTCAGTTCGAAATGCAAGCAAAGTGGCTGCTTAAAAGATTTCTAACCTTTTAGTTTCGTATTTAACACGAAACTTGCATTTATATCAATGGAGAATCCTACCACCACCTTTTTTATTTGGGGAGGCATATATTGAGTTATTTATAGTTAAAATCATAGAACAAGAGTTGTAAATTCTGATGTAACATACCTACTCTTCCGAGGTTTTTGATGTTTTAGAAAGAACCCTGTATGATTTGATTTGTGATATTTCGAGTAGTTGGTAGCTTAAAGATCTTTGCACATTATCCCCTACTTTACGTTACCTTGAGCCCAACTTAACTTTCCTTTGGTGGTGCCATCTACAATAATTATTTTTGCATAATATCCCTATACATCGCTCGCTCTTGACTTAGTAACATGACCGTGTTATCAGCTCCTCATAGCGTGCACGAAACTGAAACAATAATATTATAGATTAGCGATTTATACAAACACTCTTAATTAAGTTACAGTTCATGAGAATTCAAAACGTGTATCGACATTGAATTAATTCTGTTAATAGCCGTAACATGGCAATGTCAAATAAAACATCATGGGTTAAAGCATAGCTTACTATCGGGGGCAATACCCTCGTCTAGTGAGTGCTGGAGCCTCTCTAAGGGGTGGTAGTGGGTCCAAAGACAAATTATAGCATAACTATCTACATTATGCGTGGTTATAAGGTATGAATACTTTCACACATCTCATAGGACCAGCCAGTTGGACCGAGTACTAAGTACCCGACCATTTTGACGACATACACTTCTTTCATCAACCTTTTCAAAGAACATTATACCGAATTTTTAATAATCAATCAACTTACGTAGTAATATTCTTGAAGAATCCAGTGACAAGTCGGAACACGTCTTCAAAGAAGATGACAATCTGTGGTATGTGCAGCGAGTTGTCTCCGGGAGTGAACACAACGTGCTGACGCATCTTCTGCAGGCTCCTGAAGTTGTGGCGACCCACGCCGATCTTGCCGAACAAACGGTACTGGGGGAGGAGAAAATTATTACATTTTTGTTATGGTGTACCAAAGTTATTACAAGCATGATTGGGAAGGAATGGGGGCCCAAAAAATAGCATATTTATAAGTTTATCATACTTATTAGGCCATTCAGGACAAGTATTTTCAAGCGTCCCTGAATGTTGTTATGCCTACTTTTAATGAAGTCCTGATTCCCCACTGTTCAAGGTATGGTAAAAATAACAAAATAAATACTTGGAAAAACAAATAGAAATACCTACAAAAGATTGCGTAATGGCAGTTATCAAATGAATAATAGATATTGTATCTTTACCTTTATTAAATTGAATCAAACTATGTAGTCTTGCTGGGTACAGTATTTGTGTAAGTCCTAAATAACCTTAGAAAATAATTAGGTAATAGCTAGGTAGCTGTATGTCTTTAAGTACCTGTGCATCACTGAGGTAGATGGGTATCTCGAAGATAATCCATACAACAGCTTCATTGCACTCCGGCGAGGTCAACGACCCCGCGTACGTGTAGTATGATCCCTTGTTGGGGCTCAGCAGCTTCCTACGAATTGTGTAATTTAGAAGATATTTAAGCGCATTTTGTATGAGTCAGTACTTACAGCAGAAATTATACGATGAGCTTTTTTCACCATTGTAGTTTTTATTGCTATATAAACCTTTTAGAAGTTTATAACCACTTAGTTTATAGAAAGGAATTCAGAATCTAATTCGATAATGAGTTCCTAATCAAGAGCACTTGCGGCCTTCCTTCATTTTGAGGGATTAGTACTGCGTTTAGTTTCTTTGGCGGTTTAACTTCAAGCACGTACGAACCTACATTTGAGCGGATGTTTTATGTGTTATTTTCTTTGGTCTGGCTAGCTTGGCGGTTTGAGATCGTTACTGAGATTGTTACAGAATCGAGACCAAAGTAAAAAATCATAAGGAAATTGAAAGTAATAATGCACAAAGTTGGAAATGCTTTCTATATGTTTTAATTTAGTATTTTAATGTTAGCAGTGATAGCCGAGTGGTATAAGTTGACACCTCCCACGCAAGTGGTCGCAGGTTCGAACCCGAGGCAACACACCAATGACTTTTCGAAGTTATGTGTATTAGAAATAATTATCACATGCTCCAACGGTGAAGGAAAACATCGTGAGGAAACCTTGCATGCCTAAAAATTTGTTTCAAACATTTATTGAGGGCATGCAAAGTCCCCAACCCGCACTTGGTCAGCGTGGTGGACTCAAGGCCTAACCCCTCCCTCATTACGGGAGGAGGCCCTTGCCCAGCAGTGGGACATTAGTGGGTTAAATTTAAAATTTTAATGTTTGATGGTACTCACGTCATATCCAGGATTACTCCACTAAGTCTATCGCCAGTGTTCATGAGTTTAGGAATGTATTCCATGATCTCCATGGCTTCTTGCTGGTAGTCGTCCAGTTCTGCTTGCACCTGTTAAGTTAAGAAATATGTTATTAGTATAAGGAGTGCAACCGGTTGAGGTTTCTGATTGATAGACGGTAATAAAGTCTAGGTTTAAACAGATTTTAGAGTGTAACGATTTACGATTTTTATAAACTCTTACAAGAATGTTATTGATGCAATTCGACAGAAAACGTTATTATTAAACGTGCACTCTGTTTTTTGAATATCGGCGTTTCAGTTACTCAGCAATTTATTTTTCTAATATTCTGTGTTCTGTAGCTCAATTCTCTATTACTATCGACTACCGACACACGACCTGTCATCGAGAAATTTTGTATGAAAATCTGGGCAGCGCCTCTGACGGGCATCGTAGAAACTTTTTTGCCAGTACATTCTAAATGTCAAAATTCGATAGTTAGCCGGTTGTCGGTAGTCGATAGTGGTAGAGAACCGTGGTACTGAATAATTCGGTTGCAGAAAACGAAATAAGCCGATATAATATATACAATTGTAAAAATCTGTTAATTGTAAAATGAACGATGCAAGCTAAGCTATTTCATTAGTAAACTGTTACAGATTGTTGCAGATTTTGCAGTGCTGAGTGTGCAAACAATTAGCGTTTCTTTGTAGTTCAAATGTTGATATTTAAATACCGTACCGTAGCGAGTATTTGATTAACATTGAACTTAATTTCACCAAGGCCGTTTGCATAATAAGTATTATGAATAGACAAGGACGGGGAAACGCCTGGAGTTATTTATAGCATTTTTAATAGTTTTGCTTTATGCAGTGAAATCGTAATAATAGTAATTAGTTTACTTACATACTAACGTTTATGAAGCAGTCGCTTTACATTCGGTAAATTTTAAAATCTTTTGTCGTTGTTAGGTACAAAGCAAGTATATTAAATATTCAATCTCTAACAAAACTACGTAAATTGATTAATTTAGAATTTCTTTTTTTAATAATGATTATTATTTACACGCCTGTTTCATATCTCGGTACTACAGAGTCCTGGACATTTAGGACATGCGTGCATGGGGCCGAAGCAAACACGGAGAGGCCGTTTTAAAAGGTTTTATTTTTCATAAATATATTTTGTACTAGCTGACCCGCGCAACTTAGCTTGCGTCACATAAGAGAGAAAGGGTGAAATTTTTCCCCGTTTTTGTATCATTTTTTACTGGTACTCTGCACCTTTTGGACTTAGCGTGATGATATGTAGCCTATGTCATTTCTCGGGTATCAAAGTATCTTCATACCGAATTTCATGCAAATTGGTTCAGTAGTTTAGGCGTGATTGAGTAGCAGACAGACAGACAGACAGATAGACAGACAGACAGACAGACAGACAGACAGAGTTACTTTCGCATTTATAATATTAGTATGGATTAGTATGGATTGTCTTACACCTTGGTAACAAATTAACCAATTAAATAGAATAAAATGAAAAGAAATTGTAACAAGAAGGTCATAAAAATATAAATAAACAAGGAACACGTAAAAACACAAATCAATCATTGCAAAACTCAAGTGATTTCAGGGAAAGAAAGCATTTCTTCGTTTGAACCTCACGAATTATATGATAAGGTTTCATTGAACGTGTCAAGGTCATATTTATGCAATTGTAATTAGAAACAAATGTGTCACATATCTAATATAGACACTGCAATTCGGGTTACGAAACCTCAGGTGTAATTCCAAGTGAATTCTGTGAATTTATGCAATTATTCTGATAACGTGGACTATATTTTTAGCGTTAGTTTTATTTTAAAACAAATACTTAAACTTGGGAATGTTTTAATACATACTAGCTTTTCGCCTATTCGTATGCTTACCTCTTTCAGGAGGGAGTTTTCAAAAATCTGCTTCTAGAATATTATAATGTAACGGGTCTCACACGCGATTGAAAACTAAAGGATAGGATACCTTATTTGTTTACCCGAGTCAGCCCATGACCACGGTTGATGTAATTCGATCGAAATTGATCGAAACGTCGGGTATGTGTACAAATAGCGAGAGTTTATAATCGTTAATCCTCTCTTAGTGCTACTCTACTCTTCCTAAAGAATCTTCGTACCAAATATCAACTTTCTACGCTCAGTAGTTTCGACTGTGCGTTGTCCATCAGTCAGTCGTCAGTCAGTCAGTAACGGAAAAGTTTTATACATATTGATGATTGTTTTGACTGTTGTTTCGAAAACACGTGCAATAATAATGAATCATACGATTCATGCGACCATACGGATTTGATAATAAATCTCATAATCACAACAAAAATATTTGGTAAATGCACAAATATCTATGGATAAGTGTGACTTAACCATATGCTGTTAATCAGCAATAAAATATGGCATGACTATCAATCAACTTATACTAGTAGGGCTAAGCAGGAGCATGTTATTTGAAACTAGCCCTCTTAATCATAAACACACTTTAAACTTATTTTAGTTAAAAAGCTGCTATAATATGTTTTCTCTTTTTCATTTCGCTGAGAAGTGAAAGAAACAAAACACTTTATAAGCCTTTCATAACTCCATATATTTTTATGAATAAGAGGGTAAGTATTTAATGTATGGCAGTAGGCTCGACCTACATATTACATGGGACTATCATTGACTATCGACTTGTTAATGGCGCAACACAGGTATATTTCATTCATGGGGTATAACAGATGTGGTTTTATGTATGGATATATTATTATGTTCTTTATTATTTATGTCAAACTTTATACATATACAGGGCCGTATAAAGGCGGACTTAATGCCAGGGGCATTTTCTGCCAGTCTACCTTGGGGTGATGCAGAGATTGTTATGAAGGTGTTAAAAAGAGTAAGGAGAGTGAGTTGAGAAAGAGTGTACAAATAAATAATCATAGATGTAGACAATGAGAGTGTAAATAAATAATAACATTAAGTACCTATTTATACACACAAAAAATTACAAATATACATACATATTAGCTACTTAAATATAAATAACATATATGTTAATAGTAGGCGACCGATTTGACCGGAAATCATGTTATTTGTTATGTTTTATTTGAAAGACTTACGTTACAAAAGACAGCTACGATAGCCAAGCCGTCTCTCTTGCCCAGAGCTTCGTACACCGTCAGGTCTGTTCTTACGTGCACGAAGTGGATCTCCATAGGGTACCTGCAAAAAAGTAGCAGACATAATAGAAGTTAATATGACACACATAGTTTTAGGGAACATAACATAACATGACAGTATAAGAGGACAATTTTTCTTATTAAAATTGCCTTTGTGTAGGGCCATCGGAATAGCAGGATTGGCGATCTAAGATCTCGAAGCGAGAAATGTCAAATTCGAAAATTGGATAAGGGTTTATTCCCAGGTGGAAATGTATTAAACTGTAACTAAGGTATAGGAATAGTTAATGGTAGGTACATACTTAACGCCGTTGATAGAATGTTCTGAAAGCCAGTGAAAGTGTATCTGCTCCAGTCTGTACACATGCTTGAGAGGACCACCAGATAGCACGGGGTGAATGGCCTCCTCGCCTTCTGTGCTAAATTGTACTGCAAGGGAAATACAACCCTTATTAAAATTCCCATACAGTTATTAGTAATGAGGACTATATAACGCCTTGTGTTAAGGGTAACTTAATTGTGTTATTAATCATGTTGAAACCTAACTTAATGCCGTAAAGTTTATCGAATCTATCTCTCGAATTATGAGATGTCTAAAGTTAAGAAAGTTATAAGTTAAGTTATAAGCATGATGGAGAATCTCCACTGAATATGTTATGTTGGGTACTTGCAAGGCTGATTTAATAATGCTATTTTGGCGTACGTTTAAAAGCGGTCAACTTTTCAACAACAAACTCTTATTAAATGGCTTTACATGCAATACTATGTAAATGTGAAGGAAATACAATTTCTATAATAATTCATTCACGCTATATAGCTAACGCAAATTACTTTATAACTCCATAAGGTGTAAAGAAACAACTCAATTGCACGCCTATAAACTTGAACTTAAATGTTTTCAAACGGAAGAAGATTATCTGATACTTTTCAACCTTTGCGTAATCGTAACTAGTATGCATAACAAGTGTTTAACAATGTGTTAACTGTTTATTTATGTAATGAAATTATAAACAATATTGTTTTGTTTTTATGAATATGTTTATAAATATTATGTTTTATTTTGTTTATGTTGTCGGGATTTAAATGCAATGAGTCAACATGAAAAATTGGAATTTCACTCAAATGAATAGGATTCTATTTGCCAAACGGCAGATTTGGACATTTCAGCATTTTGAATAAGATTTTGTGGTAGGGAATGTATAAGAACATACCTCGAAAAATGCTCTTTTGAGCGCGAACCATTATTACATAGCATTATTCAATTATTAGCCCAAGATTCACCACTTCTACATAAATATCGTGCCGTACCGTTCTCCTATTAAATATTGAGTGACAATCTTTTAGCATATGATTGCCTCCGTGGCGCAGTGATTTTGGTCGTCACGTCGTTACCATTGAGTCGTGGGTTCGATTCCCACACGGAACAATTATTTGTGCCATTCACAAATAATTGTTTCGTGTCCGTTGTTTATATATTTGTAAAAGTCCTCCGCGACACACGAGTAATTGTTAGTGCGGGAGTCGGCTTAAAAAAAACTAAGTAGTACAAAATCCAAGTATGTATATCTATTGTCCACTTACTAGTATGTCCGTTATTGATGCCAGAGACCAGCACCTCCCTGTAGCCCGTGAACACCAAGGGTCCGTACTTGATGAACTGTTTCGTGAAGTCCTTGATCACGATCTCCGTCCTGATGTCTATGGGTGACTGACGTCGTCCGCCGATCTTGCAGCGAGTGCCTGGCCATTGGGCTTCATCTGAGGAAAGATAAATGTACGGGAATATACAGATTTCTGTCGATACTTTTGGCGTTCGTATTTGCGTCATATTTTTCTCATTTATTTAAATTTGGCATTGTTTTACGGATCATGCACTTATTACTACCCAAATGCGACAAGACTTCAAATGATAAATAATTAATTTACACGAAAAAGGTGGTCATGAGTTCAAACACCGGCAAGACCACACACGCCAACGACTTTACGAATCTACAAAACAATGAAGTAACAATATCGTGATGAAACGTTGTATAGCAAAGAGTTCTTTAAAACAGCTCTTGAAGGAATGCGAACACCTCATCTTGCACTTGGCCGGCGCGGTGGGTTCAAACTAAACTGCTCTCATTACGAGAGTAGACTTTTGCAGTTAAATTAGTTTATAACGGCAGCACTCACCATCATAAGTCCATAAAGGTTGGTAGTTGACTCTGGCGACTGTGGTGGTCGGCAACTCTGTCTGATCTGTTGTGTTCAGCGGCTCCATCTCTGTGGTCTCTCTGTGCAGGTCAGCTGCAGCCCAAGTCATCTCTAAACACAATAATGACACAGGAATCTTAGACCTGTGCTGCGGTACAAACAGTCTACAGAAGGGGCTAGTCTCCTAAAAAAATGCGTTCGTGATACTTATTATTAGGAATTTCTACATATTTTTGGAGGTAGCTACAAAGTGTGTCTTTCGAAACTTTTTTATTGGAAAAGTACAAGAATATTAGGTACCAGTATAAACACAGTTTCGTTGCATAGTAGTGTGTATATTGCAACTAATTCTTATTACTTTTGAATAAGTAAGAAAGTAAGACTAAGTACAAAGTAAAGGCATGTACAATTATGTATTCATAATACATTATGTTCCATTGTAGAAGTTTGTTAATATATGCTCTTATAAGACCGAGTTGTGTTACTTTTAGGCACATATTAAGTTATTAACATCATAGTTACGAAAACGAGAGTGAATTTTCAAAATTATATGAGCAGTAATTTCAAATATTTTTATTAAAAATGAGAGGATTTGATGTATATAATTTTTAGGCCAGACGTGAAAAGAGATTTATTATGAAAAATCAAAAGGGAAAACTAGTGTTAACTACTGTTAACTCAACGACCCATTTAGGCAACAAAGGTGGGATACTCCCATCAAATTGGGAAGTAAAACAAAGCCAAATTACGTGGGAAAATATAATTTTCAGTTTGCGAAATTTAACTCCTGAAATTTTCATGTAATTGAGCTGCACGCGGACTGCAAGGTTAATAATTAAAATAAAGAAAAACTATGCGATTGTTAGACGAACAAAACCTTATTGAACATTTTTAGGCATTATATCGAAATTACAATGCAAATTTTGGCTACTATTGTTTTATTTTTTTTATTTGAGAGCTGAAAATACTATGACATTTGCAGTGCAAGAGAGCATCACTCTATCAATCTCATCTGTTCAGCGACCTAAGTTTCAGTTCAAGAGATTTCGATGTATTTTTTTATTTTTCTTACTTATTTGCCGTTTTTCGCTCCAAAAAAAAAACAGAATTATTATAATTAACTTCTTAACGCAAAGATGCACAAAAAAGTTGATCGTTTCCACACAAAAAAAATAAAAATTAGCTCGCTAACGCCATGTCAGGCCTGTCAATTTAATTCGTTAAAACAAAACTGTCTGTCTAACTGCTGTTATTCAATGTAACAATTGGCACCTGACGGTTTGATTTGCTCTGTCCTGTCTCTAAAGTGCATAATTGTAGACCAACATTGTGACAAAAAGGGCAATGCACTTTTGACAAGGACGACTGAGTAAACACACTTTTTGACAACTAGAACGGATGAAATCTGTTAAAGACTGTTGTCTTAAATAAACGATAAATTATACTATGAAACAGCAACACAATAAACTTTAAGAAACGGACAGGATAAAGATCACTTCACAATACCTATATGCATTTAATAACTGTACGAATTTTACACAAAATAAATAAATGACAGCCGTGTGTATTGAACATTTTACACCCTTCTTTTCGTCACGTCTTTAACAAGTTAACACTTATTTTGTTCAAAGATTTTCGTGTATTTAAATCAGGAATTTATTTAAATTGAAAAGTATATTATTTAAATGTATCACGTACTTATCGAGAGTAATAAAAAGAAAATCGGCAGCATCTCCACTGCTTCACTTGTCCACTATACTTCAATGAATGAGATTATTCGCAGCACTCATCAAGAAAAATAAAATGTTTATAAAATATAACTCGAGAGTCATAGCATGTTTTTATTTAAATAATAATAATAATATGTTTCCGTATTACAGGGAGTGTTCGGATCAAAGTTTCGATAATGGTGAGAATTTAGTGTATAAGTGAAATAAAACAAAGCGTGGTAATCAGTTAAGTTTATTATAAATGGTATGAATGTTATATGCTTAAAAGAGTTAATTTGGCAATGGGCAGGTTGAAATCCGAGGTCAGTAAGTTGACGAAGAAAAATTGCATCCGTTTGACTTTGTTTAAACGTTACGAGTTTTTGTCTGCTTGCTTGAAAAATTTGGATATTTGGTTAGCGTGTAGAGTTGTCTGGCGTAAGTGGAGGGCAGTTGAACCTCTGCTGTTGGTAATAAGCTTGTAAGTGATGGTAAAAAAATCAAAAAGCTAACTTAGCGTAAAAGTAAAAGACGTAAGCAAGGAGTGCCAGTGATAGAATGGGAAGACGCTAGATCGTCATTACTTCTCCATTAACCACTTTGCTTACGTATAGCCCATGTCTCTTGTATTTATGTTTTGATATAATTCGATGCGTTTAAAGAGGAATTACATACATACATTACATACATTCCTCGCGACACAAGAGCAATTCTTAGTGCGAGAGTTTAAAAAAAAAACACACACGAAGGGCATAAGAAGTTTATATCTTACTTAACATAATGTATGTACATACGAGTAGTATATTATATACTCGAATGATATCATTATAATGGGCACTTACAAAGCCTGTACAGCCCCGTGTCATATCACGATCAACTAACAGATATAGAGTGGCCTTTGTTTTGCTCTATATATACTACTAATCTAGACTCTACAATGTAGATCGTGAGAGAAACATCTTGAGATAAGCTAAGGAGTTTTCCGAGATTTACACGAGTAGATAAATATGAAAAATCTAGAATTTATGCTACTTCTTTTGAATTTGAAAGTGATTTGTAATGAGGCTGTAGAGTAATGCTTTTATTCACAACTAAGGTGTACTCCATACAGAATAACAAAGGATACACAGAAAAGCAATTTTTTTTGAGACGAAAATAAAGAATAAATTCTTGGGTAACTATTACTAATATTACATTATTATTAAAATATTTTTGTTATCTTATATTCATTTTTTTTATTTCAGCTGAGCTGCATAACTAACATAACTCTATTTATGGTCTAAATCACTATTATGTAAAAATGAGTGCAAGCAGCTATAAAATTAATCATAAAAATGTATGATAACTGCTTTAGATAACTGAATAATTTAAATAACTAGGTGTAAGTCATAAATATTGGAAGTTGTGTAATAATTATGAAGGTTAAGAAATGGGATACTTAACAAATAACAAAATGATTATTTATTAAGTTTAAAAAAGACAACTCTAACTCTGAAAATTAACAAATTTAACCTACAAACACAGTTCTATAATTTTTTTTTGGAAATTTTACAAATATTTGCTAAATATGAAAATCGAGCCTGTGATTAACGCACACAGTAGAAATCGCGGGGTGATTACCTAAACCACTGCACATGACTGTCATCTACCAAAACTGATGCTTTTAGAGGTACAGAACCTAGGTACAAGTTACGACACCGAAATTTATAATTATACTTCACTTTGTGGCTTAGTCAACGACAGCCGCGCGGATCGATCTCTGAGGTTAAGCTACGCTTGCCGAGGTTGTTCTGTGGATGGGTGACCATCTTACACATATCGAGTTCCTTCGTGTTTCGGAAGGCACGTTAAATTGTGGGTCCCGGCTGTCATTTTCGAAGATCTTTGACAGTAGTCAGAAGCTTGAAAGTCTAACAACCAGTCTTACCGAAGGGTATCGTGTTCTATCCCAGTAACTGGGTTGTGGAGGTCAGATAGGCAGTCGCTCCATGTAAAACACTGGTATTCAGCTGTATCCGGTGAGACTGGAAGCCGACTCCAACATAATTGTCCGTGGAGAAAACTACGAGTCATCTAACGCAAGGTAGTGTAGGGACACTACCTTGCGTTAGATGACTTGTGCACCAGAAACAGTCAATTAGTTGACCCACATATACATATTGTTAGTTGTACAATATAGTTTGCATACCGTAAGACGTAAGATCCGGTGTCAGTGTCAAGCGTTTGACGGCGGACGCATCAGTCTAGATTCGCGCGCCATTATGTCATATCCTCGCAGACAATAGTGTTCACTGCTCTCCAATTTGTTATAACATAGTGTGCGTTTACGAACAGAGAGTTGGGTTCGTACGAGTCTTGTAGTAATTTTGTAAAATTGTAGCAGGATTTTGTTGGTCTATAGTTCTTATTTAGAGCTCTTTCAGCCTCATTACATCGCACTAATGGGTACTGAGGGGCTATCACGTATCTCAGTTGACAACTATTTGAAAGGCATTAAGATGTACATTGTTTTCTCCCTTAGATCATCTTCATTAACATGTTACTTCAAAGCAGCAATGTACCGAATAGTGACAACTATTTGACAAATACTAGATGTCAACTGAAATACGTGATAAGCCCGCAGGAGTAGTTTACTGAGGAGAACATCTTGAGGTAAAGCGAGCAGAACGTGATTCAAAGTACTTCAAATAATAAGGGAAGTTAGATAAAGTCTCTAACAGTACGTATTTTGCCTGAGTGGTGGGCTCAAAACCTAACATTGTTTCTTTTTTATAATGGGACAAGTGCCTAGCAGTCAAACAGTAATAAATTGCTTAATTTTAAATTAAGTTTTAGTTGTTTCTAAGTATTATTAACTTAATATTTTTGTTAATAATACTTAAATTTCAATACTTACTTAACTTCCCCTCCCTCATTACGGGAGGAGACCCTTGCCCAGCAGTGGGACATTAATGGGTTAAATTTATTTATTAATAATACTTAAATACTTTATTTTTGCAAAGTAATTTTCACAACACAATCAAATTTTTTTCTGTAATCGTCAGTGCGTTTAAAAGAAAGCGCATAGTCTACCTCACTGCTGATACACTGTGTCAGTCGTTAGGAGTGTGTTAGTAATATGAGACATAAAAATAGAGTAACCCTAATAGAAGTTCCTTTAGAAATGTTCCAGTTGTTTCTATTTATGGGTTACGTTCTTCTGCGGGCAGTTTATTATTTTCACTCTACGAATGGACTTTACCTTCGTGACTTCCAGAGAAATGGGGTGCATAGGTAGGGTAATAATTCTTCAAATATGTAGGAGCCGTCACTCTATTACCCTAGTAAATGGTATTTTACTCATTAAGATTATTGATGATTTCTATATTTTTTAATGATTGTATCGTTAACAAGTCAAAATATATTTTTGTTTCTGTTTTGACGTTTAATTCTTTGTTATTTTGTTATTTTCTCGCTTTATTTCATTACAAAACTAATAATTAACGTAGATGCCCTAAAATAGAAAAGTTAAACGAAAATATTATTTTGCTAAAACAGCTTTGTTTAAAGTTTTCCCTTTTAATTCTTATGTTCAAGAGAAACAAATGCTTGACTCCAGTGAATATTTAATGCAGTTTATCCTTACTTTCCGAACATCTTTATGTATGCATTGAAGCAGAACATCTGTTTAAATATTAAATCATTGCATCAACTGTCGAGAAGGGGAGAGATTGAAATACATTATTTATTACATTTTACAGTTTATTTTGTTTAGATTTTTGTTTTTACTTTGCAGTAAAGGATCTAGTTTAAAGTTCTTGCGTCATATTGATCAAAAAGCTGTCTTAGAATACTCATATTAGTTTAAATTCACTTTATTCATACTATCTAAAGCATGAGAATATTCATTAAAACCGAATACTATGATTAGCATCTTGTAATCAACAAATATTGAAACTTATAATCGATTCGCATTTTCTTATAAATCCAGAAGTGCTCAAACCAAGCCCCCGTGTTAATTTTCCTCTCTTTTACCAGAAGATTCTTTATAAACAGCGAAAGAATACCAAAGACTGCCTACGCTAGAGATTACTTTATATTTACTGGTAAGGTATATCAATGGAATCGTCATAAGTACAGAGGTGCGTTGGTTAGTGACTATTCCCATATTTCATCGGCGATGATTGTTGATGACAGATAAATCATCATCACCCAGCCATTACTGTCCCACGGGCACGGGTGTCGTCTCATAAAATATAACTAGTGGCCAACCACTACACACAATCTAGTTGTCAGTGAAAAAATATATTTCAGACTCTAGACATCTCGTTGGGTAAAACGTAGCCTATGTCCTTGGATTTTTCTCATGGTGAAAAACGGAGCCTAGCTATGTCTCTCTCGTCATCTCGTCTCTATGTCTCTCTCATCTCATTCTCGCCCTGGAAAAAGTACTGCCTAATTTAATTTTGAACAGCTAAATAGTTATAATGTCTAACTTACGTAGTTTGACCCTTTGTTAACATCACACGAATAAAATTATGCCCCTTACCACGGAACAAAGCAGGGACTAAAGAACACCATTTGCTGCGATCCATACAAACTTATCTTGCTTCTTTCGTTATCTTATATGTATATACTAGACCGCCGGAAACAAACACACCTGACTATTTTGGTGGTATTATTTCCCCTAATACGTACGTATGCCATTATTTTTCCGATAAACATATCTATTCTGAAAATCTATAATATTTAATCAAGTTTCAATAAGCTTTTAATATTGTATTAGTTATTGTGCACATTTTCCTCGTTGGCAACTTATTATAAGACGTTTATTTCGTGATAAAATCTGTTTATTACCAGGATTTCACACGTATCGGGTTAAATCGGTCACATTATTTATAATTATTATTGTATGTCATAATTTTGATGGCAGATATGACGTTCAAACTCTAAATATAGACAATTATCAATAGATCGTATATTTTTAGCTTTATCTATTTATAACTGTTAAAGTTATTTATTGCAGTAACATGTGAATTCATTAATTCTCGCGTGTGTCATAATTTCATAAAGATCTTAGATATGATCACTTTTTATATGTTGCTTGTTTCTACGGTTACCAATCTTACAAAATTATTTTCCAAAAACAGCTTAGTTTGCTAAAGTTATAAATATAATCATGCATAGATAATACTTTTATGTGTAGGACTCAATCTTAGATTTCTTGTACATTTAATGGCAATGATGTGGCGACCACTACAGATATCGATACTTTAAATTCTTACTTAGGAAAACTAAATATTTTTGCAACACATATCATGTTGAATTTAACCTGCCGACCCATGGAATCGTCATAAAAATGATTAATTCCATGTAGCCTTAAAAAAAAGTCAGGCAAGGGAAAGTACTTCAGTACAAACAATAACTTTGGAATGTGGGTGCAGGTGAAGTGATAACCAGAGATTATCTATCAGATAACGAAATAATGCATTAATTATGACGTCACCAGGTTAATAATAGAAAGATTTATAAATAGATAACAGATAATCTCATAAGCTTATTTTAAGCAGTTATCATAAAAACTGGTTTGATAAATGTTTACTTAGCGATCGGAAATGCCGTTTCACTGTTTGTTGTTTAAATTAATATATTATGACGTCACGCGATATTTTCCTTGAAGGATTAATATCCTTTTGGGCAGGATTTTTCAGCTTTTGGAGTATGACAAGCCTGTATGGGCCTGCTTCTATAAAATGATTGACCACTAGGTGATCTAAAATAAACAGTAATGTTAATTTTTCTAGATAAAATTACGAGAGCAGCATTAGTTAATCCCCGGAAAGCGGGACATCACTTTGAAATAAAAACCCTATAATAACCGATATAATATCCCTGTTATATTTAAAGGTGTATGAATTGCGATAGAGGTGTATGAAACACTCACGTTTCTCTACTAACAATGTTACACATTACCAAACTCCGGGCTACTATTTAAGAAACATTCTAATAGTGATAAGAAAAGACAAATAGCACTTTGTTAAAGAAAAAAAATATTTTAATCTGCTAAACAAAACATTTTTATTCATGCAAAAAATATGAAATGCACCCTATTTAGATAAGGTTGAATTGTTTCCAGAAATGACTTTTCCAAAATTAAATAATCTTGAATTAATTAATTATATTTTTATCATGTTATCCCTCATTAAGATACAGCAAATGAATCTGGTAATTGCTTTAAATTATTATCTTTTCTTAAATTTAATCTACTTACTTTATTAATCTTAATTTAAAATTGACTTACCTTTGACGGCAGTTTCATCCGAGTGTATTTTTTTACCTTCTTCGTCATATTAATTTATGTAAATATGTATATTTTACTGGACTTGCAGCCCAAAACTAAGCCTTAATCATCAAACTATTAGGACTAAGTATCACTTGTGACTTTTCAGCATATCAGAAATTTTATAGTCGTAACTGTAGCGACTATCAAAAGTGTTAATATTTGACCTGAATGAATAAATGATTTGATTTTGATTTTATAAATGTTAGGCTAGACTCTTGTCAAATCTATCCAGAATAAAAATTATATATGCAGTGAATTTAAGTCATATACATTCGGTAGTGGCTTGAAAGAGGATATGCAATACATGGTTAACTTTATAACTTTTGGTAGGGATACGGATTCTCATAATCTTTAGTAAATATCCCTAAATTCAAGTTGATTTGCAGGTCCATCTTATCAAAAATTTGCATACGAATTTCATAATCAGCTTACTAATAATTCATATTAATGATGTAGATAATAATAATAAATAATAATGCGTATTACGTAAACGAGGTAACTTCAAACATATCGGCTAAGTGCAAGGTGATCGATAATGGTACGATATTAAGATCATAATCTAAATATCACGTTTTGCGGAAATATTTGCAAAAAATGTTAAATCAGGATAATAGGTTTACTGTGTAAATTTTAAAGCACAGCTACTTAGTAATACCCAGTATTGTTAATCTATTCTTTCAGAAATCCCCAAAAAAATGTAGCTTTTATTTACCGTCCTGAAGAAAGCTTCATAACAATAGAGTTTTAGACAGTTACTAGATTTTTTAATTTTTAATTTAATAAACTGCACGTTTGGCGCTTACGTGGAGTGGTCACTAGACGTGCGCCGCGTGTGGTGGGTTCGAATCCCACCCGGGACAAATCTTTTTGTGATGAAAGCACGAGTATGTATCTGTTCTGAGCCTGGTTGTTAATGTATTTATTTATTTTAATCTTTATCATCCCAATTCTCATCTGCGCTACACGATTGCTAATATCTGGGGGCACGGAAGTGCCCCCGCAAGTCAAGTATATTCAGTCTAGTATATATTTGTTTTTTTCTTCTAACAAGTCGGTGTTTATTTTACATCTAAGTCTTGGTAGTCCATTCGCGTTCTTCAAGAAAATTGCTTGTTGCGATGAGGTAAATTCTTGTTAAAAGAAAAATATAACGATTTTTATGGTGATGTAAGACAATATAAATAAACCACAATTTGATATCTATTGGATTTTATTTTTTTATCTTAAAACTAAAGGTAATTTATTAACAGTATTTCTCAGAACTTTATCTGGTAACACTTTCGTCAAACGCTCACAAGCTTTCAAATTCACAGCCGTATTTACATACACTTAAAGTAATCTGTACATAATCCATAAATAATATAATATGGATTATTAACTGACAGTATTATTGTAATACAAGCAGGTAATTTATAACATTGTAAAGTAATCGTATTTACAGGGCAATTCGTAAGGATTTATAATCGGTTGATCGTCTAATAAATGAATCATTATCAGCTATTACACTTATTTGATTACGTCTTGAAATTTCGTCATCGTGAATCTTCAGTTATTTATGCAAATTGTCTTGTGAAATAATATAATAAAGAGCTTCTATTCTTCTGCTTGTCGTATGGTTAGTGGTTAACCTAGTGTCAGAGTTGTTCAAGCCGCCCGAAAGGCCTTTGACATGACTTCTACGATAATGAATGAATGCTTGAATGATGCAGATAAATTTAGTGCCTGCAGGGGAAAAAAACCATTGCTTCATATCAACAGTTTTTAAATATGCAAATGCAAATTTCAAACCTTTTCAAAATTCTCAACCTCTTTCGCGCTTCTAATAGAAAAAATGAATGACATACATATTGTATTTGTATATATTATGTATGTATTTTTCTGATTGTTTCTGTTAATAAACTCCTCTCACTGCTAGGCAAGGCTCTCCTCTCGGAATGAAGGAGAGGCTGGGTCTTGAGTCTACTACGCTGGCCAAGTATTTCTATTAGATGCTTAAGGTACAAGTTTGAAGCTCGCTACATAAAGCGAAAGAAGACGACGTGTCGTCGCGACACTATCTACTGGTTTCTATGACCTCTATGAAGTACGTATATTCGTGTTGTTAGCTTTATAACTTTTTATTCTTTTTTCTTTGTTTTTATAGAAACAGTATTCTGATATTAATCGTCACTATGTAGTAACACCTCCGACCGGGATGCAAGTGTTTTTATATTTATTACTATTGTAAAGTTTGGATTATAAAGCTGTGACGTAAAGTAATTTGAATATCGGTCATTTCACGTTACGTTTGACTGATACATTATCAGTTTTAGGCAGTTATGACATTGCAACATTATTTTTATATAATCCTAGACGATCTTATCATAAGTAATGTTTATGATTTAAACGTGGTCTGGATGAAAACGCATTTTTTTCTCTATTTCATTTATTTATTGTATTTACTTATAATAAATCAATCATGTACATATTTACGATACTTAAATATAATTGTCGACATTTATTTATAAGTAAAAATGCATGTTTACATTGTATAATAGTTACATTATAACCTAAACACATTGTTTTAAACTTTCGCGTTGCATGTTTATTATAATAGGATACAGGAATTAATCTGCGATCGCGGCCAGTGTAACCTGCGCCGAAACGTCGAGATTAAATGCGTGTTCACGTTTATTCCCGTATCCTATTATATAATTATCACAAATTGAACATTTCTTTTTACTAATATTTTCTTAATAATAATTGAGCGCAAACTATGCGGAAATTTAACTCCATATGTGATCAGCACGTGCACAGAATCTAGATAAAAATAAATTTATTGATGACTAGATTTCGACAATCGTTTATAATATAATCATAATACGATTGCGAACGATATCTTTTCAGATACGTTAATTTGTTAGTGATTATCTTAAATTTCGTCTAGATCTCCCAGATATCGTAACATCCGCGTGCAAATTATAGATTAAATTAAATTTTTGATTAATATTGCATAATTATTTCTAATTGTATTTCATTGTTTGAAACTTTATACCGGCCATTTGTATGTGCAAAAAGCAATCTACCAAATACTGAGAAAGAACTACGCAAACTTTGACTTGGTGTAAATTATAAATTACTGAAACCTTCAGCTGAATTTTTCATACATTTTTCTACGTGCTTTCCAAGCTACGTGTCTGGAAATACGAACGAAGCATAATGAATCGTCTGGCTGTCTTTTAAGTAAACAATATAGCATTTTTTTCGAATTAACAAAAGTGGCAATTTTGGTTCAAAATATTATTTTTTATCCATTCCCTAAGCGTAAAAATTACTGTAGACCTCTAAATACATGTTTTTTTCAGACGGCCAAATAGTTAATTTTTCGACATGAAATACAAATGCCAGTACACATATACATAGTAAATCTATTTACATAACAGTACTACTGAACAAGTCACAATGATTACAATACATTTTTACACACTACCTCAATACACAATACGATACATACGATTCAACTCTTTACCACTAAAACATTCTAGAACCTACTAAGACCTTACTTTTAAAATCACAATAAAACAATTTTTTTCAACACTTATGGCACACTTTCTTTTACAATCAATAATTTTGGCAACCAATTTTATTTACAACGAAATAAATACGTAGTAGAGAAAAATGACCAGAGTTTGGTAAAAGTTTGACTACTGTGTCTTTTTACCTTTACAAGCAATCTGACAAGGGACTTTCTAAAACTTTTATAATATTTTTTTCCCCATTATTGCCCCAATGCAGAACAAAAGTCTCCTTTTGAGTCAAAAGAGGAGTTTGGCAATTAGGCTTGAGTTCACCACGCTGGCCAGAAAAGCGTTAAGGATAGCATTAGTTCTTATAAATCTTTTGGAACCAAAAAACATCTTCAAACATTGTAATGCTCGATTTGAGTCGCAATGAGTTTGACCCTTGCCATATTGCCATGTTCTACAGGTAATCCAGTATTTTGAGATTTCCACCTACCGAATCTGTCATTTTTCTTTAGCGTCCTAACTAAACTAAGCTAACTTACTGCACTGCTTGAGACTGTCTCCGAACAACTTCCTTTTAGCATTGACGAGGGCACATATACCCTTGTTGACTCCAGCCACAAGACTGCTGGAGAGGCAAGAGAGAAGGCTCACGATGGTACCGGCGAGGCTAGGAACTAATATTGAAGAGCAAGATGCTATGGACCGGTAGACCACGCGGTTTGCTGGCTGGAGACTGCGGTAGTTGTAGGAACCACCGACGTCTACGTTGTAGAAGGCTTTGTACTGGAGGAAGAAACATTTTTGTTAATGTAGTTGACGGGTGAAGGTTTCCATTCGGTTGTGTGATAAGTGCACGTGATTCTAAAACCTAACGTGATGCTAAACATATACTTTAACAGAAATTAAAGTTGCTAAGCTGGTATTTAGGTGCACTTAGATCTTGGTTACTTAATACATTTCAAATAGTGACTTTCCAAATAAGGTCATATTAAATAAAACAAAATATGAGTAACTGAAATTAAATTAGCAAGCTAAAGAGATAAAGAAACAAAGATCAAATTACTTATTAAAAATACCAGGACTGTTTTTCAAGGAGTCCTATGGGTGTAACAAAAACTATAGATACATTTTGAAGCTCTCACCTGTTCATCAGTGATGTAGATAGGTTTGTCCATGACGATCCAAGTGACGACCTCCTGGCACATGGGCGTGGTCAGCGAGCCGTGGTACGTGTAGTATGATTGAGGTTCAGGGCTCAACATTCTCCTGCAAATACTTTAGTGGTTAACTGGTGCTCATAAATTTCGAGTTAGGGAGGCGAAAATTGATCTCAAATCCGAAAGTTTTGTAAGGTTTACAAATGTTCGCAGCAGGTCTCTAATTCAGGCTTTTATGCTGAACGCATTATGCTGTTATCCACTTCTTTGTCAACAACTTAGTGTTGTCTTTGTATAAACGACTAGTTTGTATTTTAAGAGAGGCTTCTCTATGGGATATCTACATTATGATTGATTTTTAGGATAACAATACTGAAAGGAAAAGAAAAAAAGAAAAAACCGCTGTTTGGTTAAAGTATCTGCAAGAGTATTTCAATGTTTTTAATCGCAGATCTTAGTCATTTTAGTGATGTTTATTTTTCGTTTAAAAATATTTTTAATGTTTATCCAAACATTGTTATTATTGTAACTGAAGAAATATTTTTGTTTATTTATAACAGTGTGTTTATTATATCGGCCAGTAGCATAATTGGAATTCTGAGCCGAAAGAGGGGTGACTATCCACTATAAGAGGCATTGGATCTCGACATTTTTGTGTATAAGATAGGTTACAGGCATCTAATACTGTTCACGATGGCGATTCGATAGTATTGTGGACTTGAAATGATGGTCAAGAAGTCACAGGAAGGTAAATAAACTCGTGTTTACTTTTAACGCTGTATTTAAATATCTACGCGAGTCCAAGTACTACTTTGTTTCTTTAGTCCATTTGTATTTGACACCTATACGCAATTGTTTATCTTTCAAAGTATTTAGTTCTAATAGAGACGAAACTAATTACATTGTTTTAATATTCGTGTAATGCGTAGGTGTCATTCATGGTTGGTTAGTGACTAACTAGGAAATTATTTACCGAACTAACACATGCCTCTGGTCCTGCTTACTTTTAATTTAAACTTTACATCATAAGAAAAATATAGACCCGCGATTAAGAGGTCCTGAAGGTCAATTTTGACTATTTCAATACCCAGTCGTGTACCGACTCCTAATATTGCTACCAACTTAGCTGGAATTTTTCACACCGAAAATTGCTGGTGGGTCAATACCCAGTCAATAGTAACACATCTTGCTAAAAATCAATCAATATTATATATATAAAAACATTATTATACTCACGAGAGATCAAGGAAGAATGGTTCAGTCTTGTTCTGTGATTTGTCGAATAGGTTTGGCACTTCAGGCATGATCTCCTCCAGAGCGTGGTCGGCTTCGTTACCATAGCGTACCTTTGTTGATAGAAATAATTCAATTAGCTTCAAATGCCATTAAGAACAATAAAAAATGGTACAGTTGGTCACTGTTCTAACTACTAGAGCTACTCTTTTACAAAGAAATATATCTGCCATGATTTAAATGCTTTTGATTAATGATATTTGATTGGTCTTTAGTAATTTTATTTTTTATTTTCCATAATACTGCTTGTTTCAAAATAAATAGAAAGACTATAACAAAAGACGAAATGGCATCCGTCTTAATCATTCAATTATTTGTAAACTTTTTAAGTGTAAAGAGTAATTAGTAAGAAAAGAAGCAAAATGCTATGAAACAAACTAAAACTGGAAACTGGGACTATTAACTTACCAGTGCGAAAACTCCGATGACAGCTAAACCATCAGGCTGTTCAAGAGCTTGATCAAGTGGAACACCAGTCTTCACATGAACCATGTGGATCTCCAAAGGATACCTAGTGACAAAGATAAAGTAAGTAAAAAGAACTGGGCGAGAACAGGGAAATTAGTGAAGAATTGCATAAAGTTGGAGAATCAAGTAAAAGGTAAGTATAAACAAAATATTTTTTGAAAACTCTGTATACAAATTTTGTTTTAGGAATGACGCCAAAAAGCAGTCTTTACTAATCAACCCTAAGGTGATACAGTAGACAATAAGAAGACGAGTTGATAAAGATTTATAAATAGTAAAAAAACAAGAAAATAGTATAAGTACAATTCAACTTACGTACTTACTATAAAAGAAAGTACATAAATAAAAGACTTATAAAACCATAATAATACAAGTTAGATAGCGTAATAAAATTAAAATAATATTTTCGATTTGCACTACGTACTTATTATTGTACCTAGCGGTGTATTTTAAATTATCTCGCTTTAAGTGTTTAATTTTCAAAAAGGTTTTATATTAAGAACCGATAATAAGCAAAGGTCCATCCATTAAGGCTATAAAAAGTAATGATTTTACACTAATAGACTACTTAAAGATACATCCAGCGGTATTTGCACTCCAAAAAGTAGAATAAAATAGCGAACAACATACCAGAGATGATTATACTCGATTATTTCCTGGTTTATCGAACTGTTCAGTAGAAATAAGTGCCATTCATCTTAAAATATGAACAAAAACACAAAAAGTGTGACTGTATCCCATGTAATTAAGACGCGATGTCTTATTTATTACTTTCGAAAAGGTCACTTGTATGCACAAAGACCAATATTTCTCTAGTTTTATTTGTAGGTCAATGGCATAGTGGAATACCGGGAGCGTCTTCTCTATTTTATTTTTTTGGATTGGTAGTTTTATAGAAGTTATTTTTGCATCAGGGTTATTTTTGTCACATTCTTTAATATGCTGCCCAAGTCATTTATTACTTAGTTCTTTTTTATCGTTCCTGTATAACATAGTCTAGATTATTGGCATTTAGTCGTGTTAACATTATTTTATAGCAAGTAATTAGGCTCGTTTCTTTTTCTTGTCTATAGAAATTTCCTTTACTATCAGACCACTTTTAAAATTTAGCTAATGTTGCACCCGGTAAAAGGGTGCAACATTAGCGATAAAATAATAATAATTTGATAGACCCTTTTTAGTAAGATATAAATCAACAGCTGTTATTTATATCCTGAAGAAAATCCTTCACTTATCAAAAATGGTATGCCCTAAGTCATAAAGTTTTCAAGCTATGATTCATTCGTCAAAATCCCTATTAACCCCTTTGTCTTATCACAGTTTTTTATCGACTAAAGCCTGTTTTTAAAACATTTAAGTAATTCAGGCTTTTTTATCAAAGTTATGTGAACTGCAGGCGGAAATATGCAGCGAAGTATCTTTTAATCTCTATACAAAATAACATAATCGCTTACTTAATTTCTTGATAAACTTTTTTAATCGTTAATTTGTTTTTATGCATTTTTTATATCAAACTTGTTTTTGTACATTAAAGGGTGTGACAGTATCATCATTTCACTTTTATTTACTATCAGGCTGACAGGCAGCTCGTTTAAATATATTACGTGTACATTAATTCAATATGACCTTATTCTGGTTCATCCTTGTAATAAATAATTACAACTGCAACAATCTGAAGGAAAACTGGAATATTTTTTATTACATCCAGTAGATTCTAATGCGTATGGCAGATCATTCAAGTAACATTTAAATGTTGGGAATTTAAGTTAGAGGACTAGAGGTATAATGGAATAATCCATTTCGTAAGTGGCAATAAAAACATGGACTATTACGAAATCTTCAGTATCCGTGTAAACATGTCATCTACAATCTAATATACACAATACACATAGATAATACTATCACTATGACATAATGTGTGTTATGATTTGTATACAGATAATTATACTGAAGTATTTGTTGTTATGAATTTTTCCTAGTGGAAAAGTGGACACTGGAAATTACCGGTATTTTGCTTGGAAACTGTTGGGTTTGTTGACCCACATTTGGTAAGAAATCTTTTGTATATTAGAAGGATGTCTTCTTAGAAGTGTCATAGAAGTAAGTGTGCTGTGCTTGTAACTAGGTTTGTTATTTCAGTAACTATTATTTTGATTTCTGTAAAATTATCCATGTTTAAATTTTCTAGCTTTCTCACGGCCTACGTGGCGCAGTGGTTATCTAGATCTGGTTCTATAGAGGTCGGAAGTTTGAATCCCACACGGAATAAATATTTATCCGATCCACAAATGTTGCTTCGGGTCTGGTTGTATTTTGTGTCTGTTGTTTGTAATACGTGAAAATGCATTTTTTTAATTGTTATTCATTAGTACCATATAATTATTATTCAGACATGTGACGTAATACAAGGTGAACTAAAACAATGCAAGTGAAATTATGGAAACTAAATATTTTACATGCAAGTGACATTTCCTGATTCTGTGGGAATAAAATCTGCTGTAGTCACTTTATTATTAATTTCACTTATGAAAATTGGTCTTCAGTATCACGTTAAAGCCAGTATCGTATTGTGTTCTCACTGAGTGATTTTAGTTAACACAAATATCGGAGAAAATTCCTCTATAAACCGACAATTGATCTAGATTATAATAAATATTTTTGTGTATTTCCAAAATAATGTAATCGTCTAGCAGGCCGCTGTAGACTTCAAAAGACTACGAGACACTGATGTTCTAAATTTTGAATTTTCTATACCTTCACCAGCTGCAAATCAGGCAAACAAGGCTGACTACATAATTGTTGGAGTATAAGTACGAATTAAGTCGCTTTTCATGAAACAATTATAGGAATAAATTATAATAAAAACTTAATGCACTTATAGCTTTATAAAAATATCGTGTTCATGAACTCAAATTGAAATTTTCCTAGAATCGCGAATAAGTTTATTCAATCTCGCCAATCATAAAAAGCTTACTTTCAAAAATTTGCAATTCACGGGGTTTTTTTACCATAAAAAGGTAAGGAGAATGATGGCTCAGCATATTTTCGGAGAAATGTGAGAATAAGCATATTTTTATGGTGAATTTGAAAGTAGGTGTGGGTGAAATGCAATATTATGCTGATGTTGTGGCTACCTTTTTAGATTGGCAAAACAATATACCTATGTATAAAGAGTGGCCGAGGATTTCTCGCCTGATTTATATGTACGTCCTATTTTTTCTGAGTCACATTTTTTTTCAAATAACAATATGCCTATTATGTAAAACACCGTATCTTACGTTTTGCTCTAAGTATATATATGTATAAGTAAATTTAAGTTCTAACATAGACAATATATATTGACACCGTAGGTTTTGCTGTATATGTAAATTTAAGTTCTAGTACAGACATACTAACATATTCTTTTAGCTTAAAATGATTCTTTACATTGCATACATTAACATTAAATAGCATACAAAATCCTCTTTGCGTTTTCAGCATAGTTTGTAGTTTCAAAGCTATTTATTGGCGTAAAATGCAACTAAAAATCTTAGAATTTCCATTTTATTGCCAAAACTATATTTTAGTTAGATAATCGTGACTTTCTATTCCATTCGTGTCATACTTTCGTGAGCTATTAATGCATAAAGTTCTATCTGCAAGCTTTGTCGCATAATTGCTACGTCACCGTCAGTAGGTAGCTTATGCTAATCTATCTAGAAGGTTTTCAAAACTTTTGTAACACTAATTTGTTAGACTAGGTAGGTCAATGTTGATTGAAGGCCACGGCTGGACGAAATATCATTCCTACTTTGGTAACTGTCCTGTTTTACAGACGCGTAAATTTATTTATTCCTCACAAAAATAACATAATACCGATAAACAGCACTATTACAGTGTTATTTCGCCACTACTGTCTTATTCTAGAGTTTGTAAGCTGGTGTCTGAATAAATACCTGTATTACAGTAAATTACGGAATCAATATATCAAAAGCGCATTTGTTAATCACTTACAATGATTAATAAGTGATATTTAAAATCTCTACCGCGATTAGAAACACAAAATCAACTGTTTAACAGTCCAGAAAAATTGATTTATTAATATTTTTTATTGGATGGTGCTACTTACTTCATGCCATCAATAGCGTGTTCTGAGAGCCAGTGGAGATGGAACTGCAGGAAGGTGTAGTTGCCTCGAAGTGGACCTCCAGAGAGTACCGGAGGGATATTCACTCCGTTTACGCCGTCCCATTTCACTGTACAAAGAAACTATGGTCAAGCAACGAATCACACGAACTGACAATTATTTCAATCGTTTCAATAAGCTAAGTTATCGAAGATCTAAGCTACATTTTTGTAAGAGAAGCTATTATCTTTGAAGCAGTGTAATCATTTTCTAAATAAATTAGTCTTTATAAACCTAATTACCTATCTTTAAAAACTTTTCCTCCATTTCAAAAGGACATCATTCCAGAAGGACGTAGGCTAAATATTCTAACAGGAATGAAAAGATAGGGACATTTTTAAGTGTTTATAGATCACAAAAAATAGTTTAACATGGTCGTGGCGGGTTATTTACCGCAAGCCCAACACAAAGAATCAATTTCATACTCAATAATGAGTAATTATGTCATCTATGCGTAAGTGGATTAACAACTCCGATAGCGTTAATCCAATCGTACAATTTAGCTCTTCAAGAACCACTATGTACTAAGTCGGGTGTAGTACTCATAACCAGCCGTACTGTATAACAAGAACTGAATGAGACAAGGTGTGGTGAGTAGCTCGTGGCTTAGTTAACAACAGCCTCGCGGATTGATCTCTGAGGTTAAGCTATGCTTGCCGAGGTGTTCTGTGGATGTGTGACCATTTTATACACATCGAGTTCCTCCGTGTTTCGGAAGGCACGTTATAATGTGGGTCCCAGCTGCCATTTTCAAAGATCTTTGACTGTCGTTAACAGTAGTCAGAAGCTTGAAAGTTTGACAACCCGTCTTACCGAAGGGTATCGTGTTATAACCCAGGTATTGGGTTGTGCAGGTCAGATAGGCAGTAGCTCCATGTAAAACAATGGTTTCCAGCTGCATTCGGTCTGGAGACTGGAAACCGACTCCAACATAGTTTGGAACAAAGGCTCAACCAATATATATATAATGAGACAAGGTGTGTACTTACATGTATGTCCATTGTTGATGCCAGTAACTTTAACGTTCTTATATCCTCGGAATACAAGAGGTCCTCGGATATGAGCCTGGTGCTTGTCTAGCACTGCGTCACGGGTCATGATGTTGATGGGAGATTGCTGTTGGCCTGTTCGGCATACGCCTGGCCATTGGGTTTCGTCTGTAATAAGAATTTGGATTTAGTTCTGTTGGAATATAACATTTTTAACGTCAATTCCTGTTAGAATTTGTTTGTGCTTTTGTTCTACTGGTTAAGTTACTTAGATAGTATATGAATATTCATAAATGTGTTTGGTATAGTCTTTTTTTAAAGAGGAGTGCTATGACAATTTGATTTATAATACCAAGAATTTTAGTATTATAAAAATAAACGCGCTAAAAAAAATTAAAGGTAGGTACCTTATTCGTTACCCTAAATTTCGATAGAGTTGCATCGATCGTGGTCACGAGCAAAAGATAAAGCCTGTTGTGCGTCTTAGTATTACAAACCTTATGTGTACAAGCAGCTATAGTTAAAAAAACGTTCATTCGCTTTATGCTAAAGCGATTTGTCGGTATGGTGAGATTTCGTAACAAATCCGGAGACAGAACGATAATAAAAACATAAATTACATTACATTAGTCTTCAAAACGTATAATGAATACCGAAAGGTATTCAATTGTTTTAATAATTTTCATCCCGTCAGTAGGATGTAGGTGGTCTAGGATGTAGGGACATTATGTTTTATCTTAGTTTATTATACGACTATTACACCATTTAACAGTAATGATAGACTAGTTGAACGACTATTTGTTTATCAACGTAGGATGATTCTATAGTAAGTTATTTGCGTATAAAGCAATTATGTCTGTCTATTTTGGAAGTACTATTCACTGACATTTTCGTTTAAAGCTTTTTCTACGAGTTTCATTTTACTGGATTGCTTTCTGCAGTATAGTAAAAGGCACACAGTAAATGCTTGATGACCTTTTAAACATAGTATTAAATAAGTAATAAAATATTATGAAACACTATTTTGTGGTCATATTTGTGCACATCAAATCAATGCCTGGAAGACAATTTCTCATGTAAATCTATCTAAATATGTCCATAGTAGGGAAAAGGGTTGTCAAATGCGGAAGTTCGTGTATTACATGAATCAAATACGCAAATATTTCGAATATCAAAGTATCGGTATCACAAGGGACTTAGTTAGTGTCATCAGCATTTAGATTGAGAGCGGTATTCATCAAAGTTTACGATCGCACTCGGCAAACTAGAATTAATGGGTCATTGAATTATCTCATTAAAATACCTAATGCATAATTGGTAAACTCCTTTGTAATGTCCGATTGGAAAGCAAACTGTAATCTTTTCTACGCTACCTATTGACTCAACTCGACTGAAGTATGTATATTTAATTTAGTTAATATTCATATTAAGGGACATATTATTATATTATGTCGTGACTTCAGAAATTAGATTATTGTATTCTGAAATCTATGATCATAGAGATAATGTTAACTACTTATATCTACTAGATACTTTGTATTGTTCTTTCCATGTTTTTTAGGCAGCCTGTATTTTGTGCGAATTCTCTTCTATCTTTTCGTCCTTACGTGGTTGACACATTATGGATCAGTCAGTATATTACCGCACAAATCGATCGATTTATTGATTAATCTTTGATCCACGACTAATTGACCTATGCAACCTTTGATCTATGAAGTAGTAACACCCTAAAATTAGGAGGGATTATAGAAAACAGTGTTTAGTACATTCTGTTAAATTTACCTTTCAGTTTTATGTGATGATTGTCTCTGTAGAAGATGTAGTACTAAAAATTATATATAATATGTATCGTGTAAACTACGTCATTATTTGCTATGAAAAGTGATTAATCTGTTTTATATAATGTATTTGCGTTAAAGCTACGAGTGTTCCTTTATCTTCAACAGCTTTCTATGTTTACCTGATTGATAATTAGTTCATTATCAATTATAACCACTCCTGTATGTGTCATGTATTATAGTTGTTGATATCGTTTTTAATATTGAATACTAATTAGCGTTCACCATTAAAAATTCTATTGTGCATTTCAAACATTAGTTACTTAAGGTTGTATATAATATTGCTTTTAAATTAAGCTGTATTTATTTATTAGGTGTTATAGATTAGTTGGTTTGTATGTTTGGGAGTTGTTATTCAGTTTGTTCAGTGGTTGAGTGATACTAGACTGAACTACTTTTGCGTTGACGTTAGTTGCTAGATCAATGTTAATATGAAAATTGTAGATAGCAATTTGTCAAACCGTCGCAACTAATTCTTCATCGTTTATTTGGATAAGAACTCTATGAAAATTTGGTAAGACCATATGCTTTTTATGAAGCATTTGTTGTATTCCTTATAAATAGGAATTCAGAGGATGAAGACAATGTAAGACTGTTTTACACTTCAATTGATCGAATTAGATCGATCAATTAGTATAGCAATAAGTACTAGTATCAAAAACTTAAAAACCTCTGTAAAACCAAGAGGAAACTGGGAGTCATTTTTGCAATTCAATTGTATCATATTTTAACAAATTAAAGTAGTATTAATAAAAACTACGGCGTTATACATAAGAATGTTAATTGAACATTTTGATGATGATAAATGACGTTATAAAAATATATAACATGTCATTCAAAACATCGGAAAGAATCTGTACAAATATCACAACAGGTACTTAATTAAAATATTTCATAGTTATTATAATTATAAACAAATAACTGACATACTGTCGTGTTTTGAATTATATAAATGAGTGGAAATAATTTTAATAAGAACTATAATATTCTTGTTGTCATGTTATTTGAGTTCAAATTTTAATATACGTAGTTATTTTCTAAGTCAAGGTATAGCAAAAGGCTAATTATGGACTTCTTAAGAACTAGTCTTGCCCTTTCTAAAGTTATTTAAACTAATTTTAATGTTAAGTTGTTCAGATGAAATCTTTTTATTTTCTCGTAACCTCATTTATTTTTTGAATTGCATTTAGACTTTGAAATTTTAATTTAATTATCGAATATTTTTTTTATGTTGATCAATACTGTTTCTGATAAGCTAGTAGATACAGATGGCGAATTGATGACTGTTCATTTTTAAATACTTATTTTACAAAATAATGCAGAATTTTCCATTTTCTACCTACTAGTAGACGTTACTAAAAATCGTAAAATACAAATAACATAATTAATAACCATTGCAAGTATTACAATACTTTAGTTGCATAAGACATTACAAACTCTATTGATAAAAACTTTGTAATAAATTTTAAAACCCTTATGATTTTTTTACATTATGCATGGTTGCAAATAATATGCATGCTCATGTTAAAAACTAAAGTGCTCGTATTATGTATGGCTTGTTTTTGTTTATGGACATTTTTATTGCTGTACTACTGACATGATGGACATCTTGTTAGTACAATTAAAAACTAAAACAATATTTATTAAAGAGTTTTATCACAGTATTTAATAACGAATTGATTTATATAAAATCATAAATTATTGATGTTCAATTGCCTTATAATAAAATAATAATTATTGTTTAATAACTTTAAATTGTTTAATGTGCGGTATTTAAAACAAATAACTTGAAGAAGCAGCATTCAAAACGTGCTTGCATGTCAGTTTTTAGTGCTTTTTACTAGAATTAATATAATGAAAATTTTATCGCGCCGATGTACAAAATTACCCATTATAGGCACTAATGTAAACTTATATTAATCATAATCATAATCGTTTATTAGTCCACGAACATGGGTACATAACAGATCTTATAAATTAAACATACAATGATCATCCAAATTCTACCTAGAGGCATGCGAACTTCTAGTACAACATAATTAATATCAAATAATAATGTCAATTAAATTCTTAAATAAATGATTTGGAAGATTATTTCCTTAGTTGGATAAAACAGTGGTAAACTATACATGAGCAAGTTGTAAAAATGTATTTAATTATTTAAATAAATTAAAAATGTATACTTACAATCGTAGGACCATGACGCCTGAAGACTCAGATCTATAACAAAAATATTAAAAAAATGTCATTTCATAAAATATTTTATCCATAGTCCTTTTCTTTAAACTCCCGCACCAAGAATTGCTCTAATAAATATTGATGTATGTATTTTATAAACAAGTTCACGATTAGTTGAAAAATATTTTAAGTTTATTGTTTGTTGCTGTTATTAATTGCAAATGCATAGGTAATCATTTATTTTTTGTGGTGAAAATAAAGGTATTTGTTTTACATGACTACGCATATTCTTCGGGCTTTATCAAATTTAAATTGAATTAAAATTATGAGGAAACCGAAAAGGACATTAAAAAACAATCAATTACCTCAAATACATTATCCTTTTAGGTACATTTTTAAAAGTACGGTCGTGATTTTAAACCAGTATATCAAACACGCAAACAAAATTTGAATTAATTACTGCCAAAAGAAATATTCCGTAAAAATTAATCACAATCAAAACTATTAAATATATATTAAACAATAAACAATTGAAACTAAAAAATAGAACTATATTTAAAAGCACATTTTTTTTTTCACCGAAAAAGAAAAACGTCCGGCCATTCACCATGCGGCCAGTGGCTTTTTCGAATAAATTATGAAAGAGTTTTCATCTCTAATACAATAAAGGTAAAAAATAACATAAACGAAAATGAAGATTTCCAAATATATAACATATTATACATAGTATCATGTAAGTGTATTAATGTTAATTACCATAAAATATAGTAAACGGTAGAACATTTCGAGCGCAAAGTAACAAAGTCATAGAGCGGGAAATTTTGACAGTTGATTGCTCTGTGCGGAAATACGGTGAAGGTTGAATATACGAATGAAATGTTATTTTGTTTAAAAAATGATAACATACTTGGACTGAGTGAATAATTTCTAAGGTAAATGAACTAGAGAAAACTTATTCTTTATAAACAACTATAAGTAGGTATATTTGCATCATTTTCAAACTTTGTTGTTAGTTTACAAATAATAAGAAATTCCCGGATTTGTGATTGTCCAGAAATTTCAAGCGTAGGTGTCTTTAAGTTAAAAAACTGTCTTTATTTCACTATATTAAAAAAAAGTTTTGTTAATGTATGTCACTTTCTTTTTTTCTTTCAGTAAATAAACAAACGAAGTTCACACTCCTTACCTGCAAAACTGACTAGGAACAACACAATAAATGCCTTCATTTTGAAATTAAAAAAAAATATTTCCCGCGAATTTTTGTCACTTAATTTATTGTTTGGAATTTGCTAATAGCTTATTATTATTTATTTATTTAACTAAAACAGTAGTTCACTATCACACACACGTGGTAGTACTAATATTTGAGTCTGCAAATGTCCAGGTTTTATACATTTTTTGTTTTTTTTATTTTTTTTATCGGCCGCTTGCACTGGTGTTCGGTTGGTACGGCCTACACTAACAGACGCTCAACTTACTTTTGTGTGATAATAGGTATGTGCGCGACATACGGCTCTGTAGAACAGCTGACTTATTATTTACGTTAGTAAAGTGTTTAGAATGGTTGTATATTTAAATTTATTTCTACTGACGTATTAAAATGTTGTGTTTTTTTTCTTTTCGCGGCTTTACTTCAAATTAATATTTTGGTAAGTAAAGAAAAATATTAAGTAAAATTGTATGTATGCCGTATAGTAATTTGAACCGACCAACTATTATTGCTATAAAATTCAATTCTCTCAATTTTAAGTAACAACTTTTTACCATATATGTTTTTTGACTCATTCGACGATCAAAACCTATGATAAATATATTCTACGAAGACATTCTTATTGCTGACTCAACAGAAACAGAAAAAAAAATAGGTCAACAAACCGACCATAGGTATATTTTTTTCATTTGTTTATTATATTCGATAAAAACATAGCTATCATTCGATCTCCGATATTTACTTGAAAGATTTGTGACCCAGATAGCATTTCAGTAATTACTTACTTAGATCAATCACTCGAAAATCAACGGTCGATAAAATTCTTTTGTAAATGAATGTCATTGTTCGAGCTTTATCTATTTGTGTTAATTTTGCATGTTGCATTTATTTTTCATTGATTAGGAGAGGGACAAACCCTTTTCGAGATGGCGAGACTAGTTAACCTAGTTCTAAACTCCTTTTGACTAAAGATACTGGCTTGTAGTTATGATTTTCAGCTAAGGTTTTTACCTATATTTCGAAACCTGAACAAAAGAAAAGCTTATACTATTGTTTACTGAACAAGAGTTTTCCTACTGAGTTACTGAGCAATGTTTTTTCTTGAAGCTATTTAAACAATAGAGCAGTGATAGCTTAGTGGTTTAAGCTGCACCTTCCACGCAAGCCGCCGTATGCCTGTGGCCGTGCCGGCATTAGTGTAGCAGCCATTAGAGTTCTTGAAGGTACGCTAAGTCCCGAACCCGCATTTGGCCAGCTTGATGGTCCCAAGGCTTAACCCCTTTCATATTCCGTTAGGAGTCTTTTGCCCAGCAGTGGGACATGAATGGGTTTATTTTTTTATTTAAATAATCAAGGCAAAATTTCGTAATATATCCGGTAAACACTAGATGTAGAATTAGCGACATTATTCATAATCCGTATTAATGACCAATTTAGATATCTTCTAATACCTATTGATTAATGATGAAGCGTTCAATTGTATTTGCGATTAGAATATCGCTAGTCTATCAAATTTTCAAAACTGTATCTACTACGTATAGTGACTACGATAAAACTAAAATATTCATACGTTTTAGTGAATTATAAGATAATTGTTGATTTAGTAATGGAGTGAATGGAGTGGTTTTTAAAGTGTCATTTACGCGTTAAGAGTTTAATTTTATTAAATTGTAGTATTTGTTGATTATGTTGGTATTATTCATAATTGCCTATATTGTATTTTAAAATAGGTCATTAATACAAAATGTCGATAGTGTAAAGTATATATACAGATCGAGTTCAATAGAAATGACTAGAGCCAGTATTTTCCACATACATAAAATCATACCTTTCTACCATATTGGTAGGTGGAGACAAAGGAACGCCACTTGCTAAGATCCATACATACTTGGCTTGTTTCATTCACATTTATTTATACATCTTATCCTACAGTACCATCCAGTAACTATTTATTGTTATCGACAAATAATAATTTTGAGTACTTTTGTAGTCAAGTCTGCAATCGATGTGTTTTTAATATTCAGGGTCTAGTCTAACTCGGATGCTATACTTATTTTTACCGATAACTATAAATGGAGTAGTCATTTTATCGACATATTTATTATGACAATAGTATGTGAAAACGTGCCGTTTCGTGACTTGCGGCCGTAAGTTTTGAAAACTATCAATGGGACATCATAATAATATATCTTAGATTATGCGTTCCAACGTATCACCAACCCTTTCCAGAAAATAGTTCAGTAAGGTCACGAAAAATAAACTTTCTCTTCGGAAAACATTATGTTGAAGATTTTAATTTAATATCTATACTAATATTATACAGCTGAAGAGTTTGTTTGTTTGTTAGAACGCGCTAATCTCAGGAACTACTGGTCCGATTTGAAAAATTCTTTCTTTGTTAGATAGCCCATATATTGAGGAGGGCTATAGGCTATATAAAATCACGCTACGGCCAATAGGAGCAGAATACCAGTAAAAAATGTTACTGAAACGGGGAAATGATGACCCATTTTCTCTTATGTGACGCAAGCGAAGTTGCGCTGGTCAGCTAGTTTATCAATAAGCTTCATTAATTTATTTAACATACAGGTAAACTGGCTAAGGCACGTAAAGTTCCCGCACTTGGCTAGTGTAGTGGACTCAAAGCCTATCCTAACTCTCGTTCAGGATGAGACCTTAGACAAGCAGTCTGAGTGCCCAGCAATCATTTAATATGATTTTTACTGAAACTTTTCAGCCTAGTCAACATGAAACTGTAAAAATTACGATATCGTGATAACATTTGAATAAAAAAATTACTGTCATAATTTTTATGGCAAAAATAAAATAGATTTTATATGACAATAAATGGTATCTTTATCGCATTTTTTGTCTATACCTACTGAAAAGTATGCGAAAATAATTGTTTTCTGTAGGTATAATTATAGGTTTGCTTGCATTTTTGCTGATATTTTTGAATAAAATTCCTCTTGGTCTTCCGCATTTTGATTTTTGTCAATAAAATTTACTTGCCTTATATAATAATACATAGGTACATCTTTGAGTATGTCTAAACCTTTTTCTCTTGTTTGCTTTTATTGCATATTTATGCAACCGTGCGATTTGTGTGAAATAAAATATTTTAATATTAATAATAAGTATTACTTTTAAATGAAATTATTAAAACCAATCAATATGTTCTAATTTCTTCTTAATTAATTATACATTTATGTGTCCTATTCCAATTGGAGCAACACCTACGATATAGGAAACGGAGATGTCTTGAATATTGATATCAGCAAGCCATTTCAAGTCAGACAACAAGGGAAGCTAAAGTAATAGCCTATTTTTGAACATTTTACAGTTATAAATTATATTATTAAGGAAGTTAAATCTATTAGCGATGCAAAAGTTACCTAATCGGGTTTATCTTCACACATTTATTTATGCAAAGACATATTGATCACATATTTATTTGTTTTACTGCATATATTAATTGACGCAAGCAAAAACTACACATTTTAAGTAAACAGTTTTAGTGCCTTCTGCACTGTAATTTCTGGAAGTTTTGGCCAATATAAGCTGTCACTTGTTCCCAAGTAAAAATATATGCGATCTTATTAAATTACACTCTCCAAATATTTTTTACTAAAGTTACCAACATTCAACATTTTGTTATTTTTTTTGTAAGGTCCAATCTACCCTAGAAAAATATCCAGATGGCGTTTCTCTCCGTCCGTATGTCACATAGGCAAGCATCGCCGGCATCACTTCGTGCGCAGGTCACCTAATTTATTAATAAAAATCTCGCTAGGGAAGTGGATACTGCAACGACCTTCACTTCACAAATAGTGCAGGACTCTGCATGATATGCATCCTTTTTAGCTGCAAACTGATCATTGACTTGAACACGCTATGTATGGCCACGTTCCCACTATGTCGTACCGATCGAAATGTCGTTCTATATGTGAACACCTCCATTTAAACATATAAGCCACGACACTTAAAACTACACGATTATCTGTCGTCACGACAAAGTGGGAACGCGCCCTATGTATGTAAGTCAGCTTCAAAAATATATTCTTCAATGGTACTTTTTGTATGAAAATGTGGTCACGTTTTCAATCGTATTTATGCGCGAAAATATCAATTTAATTTATGCACTTATTACTATAATGCAACAGGTGTCAAACTCGATAGAAAATTAAAGGAATTTTTGTTAACCCGACGTTTCGATCGAATTGCATCGACTGTGGTCTCGAGCTGACCACGCGTTTAAGACGCGTTGCATTATGATGATGATGATACAAGCCGAGAGTTTAAATTCGTTAATTAATGCAATTGATCAACAAATAATACTCAGGGATTGTAAAATTACTTTAAAGTTTACAGTCGGCATTTCCCTATAGTCATTGATAAAGAAGCATTTGAAAATATGTCAGTAGATACATGTTTTCGACGCGGTCCGTATTATAAAAGATCTCTCGTTAAAGGTACGATTAGTTTGTAGTGTAATCTAAGACTAGGACTGTTCGGTTTGAAGAGCTTTGAACTAGTTTATTTAGTGCACACATACATCAGACCATACCCGAAGGTATAGACAAAAGTGTATAAAATTGTCATTTTGCTATTTGCCGTGTAACTCCCGTGTAATAGGGCGATTCTGCGATATACCGGGTATGTTATCTAACTCCGACCTACTACTCCGACTTTTAAGAATGATTTAGTATAAATTGGAAAATACTAACAGCACTTCGCTCGACCCGAGCTTCGTACTCGAGACCTCGAGATCAGGTCGTTTACACTTCCAAGGACACAGTCAATTTCATTCAGTGCTAGGTCTTAATGCTTAGCGATGGATAGTATGAGGATAGGTGACTGTATAAGAATCTCTATTTTATTCTAATCTCTCTTTAGCATTGCTAATATCTTCAAGGAATGCAGAAAGTCCATATTTGGTTGTATTAATGTTAATAGAAGGTTTAATAAACAGCGAGTATACCTTTATAAATAAATATTGGCGTTTCCTAGGCTAAAAGAAAAAGACGAACATCGCAAAATATTCCCTGAGATATTTTTTTGTCTGTATGTTGTGCTTTTTCTACTAAACCGCTAAGCCGATTTATCAAAAATCTTCCAGAAAGGAGAGAACAAGGAGAGAACGTTCAATTATAATGATAATTGAACGTTCCTCTTACATTGATAGTTCATATTGATAATGTGTTTGTTTCGTGGTTATAATAACGATACATTTAGCTTTAAAGTTGTTTCTATTTAAGCTACTTTAAGAAGGAGAAGACTTAAATTTTTGTGCGCCATATTATTTTATAAGTGTTAATCTTTAGTAAAGTTATTTTAGAGTTATTACTCCTGTAAATGAACTCTACAAAAGGTTGCGTCAACTCATCTCCCCATTTAGCGAGTAATAAATCAAATGTTATACAGTTATAAATAAAATGGCATGTCGTTTAGCCACTCGCGCGTGTAACTGAGCTAGGAATTATTTAATCTAGCGCTAGATTGACAGACTGGCCGTCGTGATCCGATTTCTTACAATGGAGATAGATTATTGGGATGTAACTTTACCTATCCCCACTCAAAGCATTGGGAATATGCTACTCAAACTGACACTCAGTTTTAAGATATACTTAATTAGTTAGTTTAATGGCGTCTTTGTTATATTGAAGTGTTTCATAGTGATAGAAATACCTTTGAACACAACCTAAGTTGTATGTCTTTTGAGTTTCCTGCCATAAGTCTTGGGTTAGGTGAGCGATTGGGTGTTTGTATGCAACAAAACAGTAAATTATAGTGGAGAACAGGGTGCATCTTTGGATTTTCTTTATGTAATATATTTAAATTGATCTGTTGGCAAATCAAGTCTGCTACGACTTGATTTGCCAACAGTAACCTATCAAATCTATTGCAGTTGTTGTAAGTAATTTTGATACCCGGAATTAAATGTTTAGGACTTTACCTTGAATTTTATCTTACATTTTCCCCAGTTCTATAAACTATAAGAATCTTTATAAAATTCATAATGATGATAATAATAATGATTTTTTCAGTGGTTGCTAAGGTCAATATCATCTGGGAAACGTGCAAAACCAACAGTCTACAGAAAATATCTTGAGTCAATAAATAATATAACTGATACGAATCTTTCATTTACATTGAAAATAATGCCCGATATAAATTATTTGGAACATGTACAGTTGTAGGCATAAATATGTAAACATTCACGTTTTTAAACTTACTTTTAGTAATGAAAACATTTATGTATTTGTTGCTATAAATATACAGTAAATAGTATGCAATTAGAACATTATTATCCGATAAATAAACTGTAGTAATTTAGCGAATTTTCAAAGATGAAATTGTGGAAATATACTCAATGTTTTGCTCATGGCTGTACAAGTATTTTATAATAAAACAATTGTTTGGTAAAGATACGGTGAGATAATGTTGTAAAGAAAATAAATGGTAATATCAGTAACATTGTAAAAATGAGATGTCATGTTAATTAAACGTCACATTATTATCTTAGTTTGACTAGAACTAACTGGAATGTAAATGAAAGTATGAAGAATTAAGTAATAATTATACTTGAACCTATTTATTTGTTAGCACATAAACATTTTTCAAAATCGGCCATGCCGTTCCAATTCTCCTTATCAAGTTTCGCTAAAAACTCGTCCGAAAATTATTTTCCAACCCATTTGAAAGAATATTAAACACATTCTTTGACGAATTCTTTGCCCAGCCGTGGGACAGTAAGTATTTTAATGGTTACTCAGTTAATGAGATGAACAACTAACATTCTGGTTTTTGTTGAATCTTTTTATTTATAAGTCTTTTACCACAGTATATCTGGAAATGTTGTATAATATCTAATTGTCTTAAACAAAAACAAAACACGACCTACTGACCGAATATACTTCAGCCATCCGTTAATATAGGCAGTCATTACAAATAGAAAATGGCAACATAAAAACTCCTTTCCCCAAGTAAAACGATTAAAGCTACCCACTACTCACTATTATAGTGAAAATAGCCGCTGCCCACGGCTTCTCACTTGTATTTATGACTTGAGTTTTTGATGTCCTATCGCGTGGATATAGTCATTCTATTATACATACGTTTATTGAATAGTTCTGGACCTAATCAAGATGATGGTTGATGACGATGATTTAAGGACCAACTAGCCGCTTATCACACACTAGTTGACCCACGCAACTTCGCTTGCGTCACATAAGAGAGAATGGGTCATAATTTTCCCCGTTTTTGAAAAAAAAATTACTGGTACTCTGCTCCTACTGGTCGTACCGTGATGATATATACCCTATAGCCTTCCTAGATGAATGGGTAGGGCTATCTAACACTTAAAGATTTTTTTAAATCGGACCAGTAGTTCCTGAGATTAGCGCGTTCAAACCATCAAACTCTTCAGCTTTATAATATTAGTATAGATGTGGTTGAGTCGTACAGGAATATATTCCGATGCAGCAGTGTTGGAAAACCGACTATTTTAATTCAGTGGCTGTCCTTAAAATAAATTCAACAATGAAACATGGCTCAATTTTTCTTTTATAAAAGACAACTCGCATCCCGCATTAAGAAACGCTCTTGTGTCGCGTGGACTTTTACAAACACAAACAACGGACATAAAGCACGACAAGACCCGAAAAGATTAATTTATTTGTGGATCGCACGAATAATTGTTCCGTGGTGACCAACCCACGACTTCCCGACGCAATGGTAGCGGCGTGGTGACCTTAACCACTGTGCCATGGAGGCAGTCGTTCAATTTAACTGTCCTTATTAAAACTAATACAATAATTAAACAACTGGCTCAAATCACTTGTGATTCACAGGAATACGCGTATCTTTACAAGAAACCTTAGATCCTTATTAAACAACTAGCTGACCCGCGCAACTTCGCTGGCGTCACATAAGAGAGAATGGGTCATAATTTTCCCCGTTTTTGTAACATTTTTACTGGTACTCTGCTCCCATTGGTTGTAGCGTGATGATATATAGCTTATGGCCTTCCTCGATAAATGGGCTATCTAATACTGAAAGAATTTTTCAAATCGGACCAGTAGTACCTGAGATTAGCGCGATCAAACAAACAAACATATTTGTAATATTAGTATAGATTTTATCCATATTAAATTCAAAAGTGAAAGAAATACAATTTCTGCGAATACTAAACAGTATACAGTTCAATAACTGAATGGTCAGTTTCCATATACGCGGAAGCGTCCCTTACGCCACGGCATCAGGTGTCAATGTACATCATAGTATCGTGTTACTGTGGGGTAAGCTGAACTACACGTTGCTAATCGGACATAGGATTCGTCATGTAAGGCTGGTAGTTAGTGACAATGGCGATTTTTTTCTTTTATTTCGAAAAAATGTTTGTACTTCTTTAATGCCCGCTTTCTGAGTACATTCAGTGGTAGTTTATCTATTCAATTGTGTTTTTATATGAGATTGCGCTATTGAATAGATAAACTACCGCTAAATGTACCTCAGAAACCGGGTTTTAGGTTTATTCATTTAATTTTATTTTGGTTGATCAGAAACGTGGTGAGTTCCAGTTTAACCAAAATAAAATAATATAGTCACTTTGTCTGTATACATAGCAATAGGTAATTCCGCAAAGGGTTCAAAAAGGAAAACAAGAATCACAGGAAAAGGAAAGCTGGTCATCATCCCGTATTTAGTCCGGTATACGGTACACACAAAATAAACTGTTATTATATTTGTAGATTTCCAATACTTTATATCATTTTCAAATGACGATTTAAAAGTACTCACAATAAATATTTTAACTTATTAATCGATTTCATATGACTATTATTCACAGACTGACCAACAATGGGAACGAATAAGGTCCAAGTATGTAAAAAAACCCTGCAAAGATCTTTACGTTCTCCCGCTCCCGCCACCGCTCATGTCAGTACAATCACTCTATTACGTAAGGTTTAATTAAATGCAGCCGGGTGTGAGTGATCTCTATAAGTGGATTTACAGACAGAGCTTGTTAATTAACAACTAACGAATCTACGCCCGTTATATCCAGTTCTGATTACATTCGTGATTCTAGATTTTTAGGTCACAGAGAATACCTATGTGAAAATTATTGAAATAGAACAAACATATAATTTTCTTAGGTTTCTTGGTAATAACATTTAAAGTATATTATTCTAAACGTAGACGATTTTTATCTATTTTTATGCAAATTATTTGACAGGGATACGTTATTCGAAACTAACAATTTTGCACACATAGCAAGCTATATAATTTAATAAGTCGGTAACAAAGGTAGAGCTCTACATTTTAACAATTACAATGCCCAGTTCAAATAGCACTATGCAGTCACCCATCTCTAGAATGACCGCGCCGAGGTTTGCTTAACCCACAGATCGTTAAACGGTGAGTGCAACTGGCTATGAGTACCATAATCAAATACATTCATAGTATCACAAAACAATTTAGTTCATAAATAATGTACAAGTGTGGAGATAAAAACACAAACAATATACAGCGTGTTCACATTCGCTATCAGGTGACGACAATCAGTTGATACTGTTGATAGTAGATACTGTGACGTCAGAGTGCCCCAGTTCTTTACAATAGCGGCCGCTCCTAGGGCTGGACATAGATTATTTAAAGTGCAGATACGACACGTAAGAGTAAGTGATACTTTTTGACTGTCTATTTGATTAAGTGCCGTGTGAGACGGAATTAAAATCGTGCAGTGGGATGTTTGACTATGGGCTTAAAGATTCTTAAGCTACTTTCATGTTTATGAATGTATTTTACCCAAGTGCCTATGTTCAGATTTTTCATGATTCTTGTTGTCGGACGACTATGCACGTTTTCTTGTTTTGTATAGGAATCAATACTGAATCTCAAAAAATGGTCATTGGTTTGAATATAATAAAAGTTTCTTGTAACGCGATTCTCTACAGTCGGTACTGTCGAGTATCGAAAGTATGACATTTAAAATGTACTGCCAAAACAGTTTCTACCACGCCCATCAGCGGCGCTGATCAGATTTTCATACAAAATTTTTCGATGACTAGCCGGTTGCCGGTGGTCGATAGTAGTAGAGAATCGAGCTATTGGTTTACTTTGCAAGTACCAGTGAGAGGCGAAAGGTCATTTCCTAACAAAGCTAGAACTAGATAAAAAAATGACAGTAGATAATTTCCTTTTCTGAAGATGTACGCACAAATCAAAGAATAACAATGACAAATAACATCAATAAAAAAGGTGCGTTGCGGTATTCAACAGGAAAAAAAACTGCAGCGAGCGATTAATCGGCAATATATAAATCACTGATTGCCTATCAATAAGTAGTAATTAGTCCAAAAGTGAAAGATAATTCGATAAATTTATAACAAAGATTTTCTGAGTCATGTTTTAGAAGCGTGAATGACTATCGTATTGACGTGCGCTGTCTAGGATAGTGTATCGTAATCCTTAGTTATTTATAGCTACGAGAGAAAAGATAATAGTACCTAATAGTTTTTCTTATCATATTATAATCTTATGTCGCGTGTGAGTAACGAAATGCCTACCAGACGAATTAAGTCTCCACCTGCCTGGTTGACTCGAGCAATTATGTAAATGTTCCGAGCTTGCTTTTATTCCCTATTTTTAGTGAGTTGGGGAATATACTAACAAAAGTAACCACCATTTAATCATTTGTTTCTGAACACCTGCTTCGAGAAATGCATAAGAGGAAAACAAGAGACGTAGGATAGGAGTGCGGGTCACTATGACTGCCTCGTGTCGCCACGATTCGGTAGGTTCGATTTCCACATAGAACACTGAATTTTGCGATCCACAAATAATTGTTACGGGTTTGGTTGTACTTTGTGTTTATTGTTTGCACGTTTCTAAAAGTCCCTGGGACACAAAAGCAAATCTTAGAGCGGGAGTTGTCTTCCTTTTTAGAATTTTTTTGAAAATCTACGATAGTCCTTTTATTGTCTTAATACATTATACTTTTCATCTCTCTATTCTACCTATTTTCATATCTTCAGTCATAATCTTCGCTTGTCACCTGCGGATGTGGATCAATGACTTCTAATAGCGAGCCCAGAAGGTCTGCTCTATAATATAGCATAATCTTTGTCACGAATACCTACTTCCGTATCATAGGATGTGTGAGGAAATGATCTATTTAAATTATACATGTATTGTAATATTTGGAAGTTTTGAGTGGAGATAAGCGCCTGCTAGATCTGTGTTTTAATTATTGAATTAGTCAGTTTTGGACTTGCGTCTCATTGCCGTTTTTATCTGTAAGGCGGCTGATGAAATTATGCTAAACAATGTGTTTTTTGTTATATAAGCGAAAATTAGGTAATGGAATTGAATGTCGGTCTTTCATTTGATGAAATTTGGATGTGATGGAATTTAATAGAAGCATATCACTTCAGAACGAATAAAATTAATTGTAGTGCAGAGCTTCGCACTAGGGAAGTTAGCAAATTTAATTAGTGGCCGTGATCTCGATACAAAGTTTACCTTTATACATCCTAACAAATACTATTAATTTGATACCCGTTTTAGCTTTAAGAAGTCCCCTGCCATAGGTTACATGCTTGATGAAAATGGAAAGGAGCGCTCAAAACTTATTTAAAAACAAAAATGATCACATAAACGACTTGTGAATCGAACTATATCCCAAGACCCTTGAAGTCTTGTTCAGTCTAAAGGTACTCAAGTACAATATATCTGCTGTAACTACAAGCAAAAGATAGTAAAACTCTTTCAAAGATCTGCTATAACAATCTTAATTGTTTATAAACGTACTCTCATGTTTGTTTTCCTATAAATAACATAATTAGTGTTATAAAGTGCCATGTAACGTGTCGTATGTCACTTCCGACTTAACCAGGAAGTGCCTTAGAAAGGGTCACTGTAAGCCTTCAGTCAACTATTATAAACTAATTGGTAGGAACAGTTAGTGCATAAACGTGAGCACTAATAGAGTAAGGTTTTAAATATAACCTAGATAGAAGATTGATTGCTTTGTTGTGTAGAGTTTATTATGTTGTGTGTCAGGTGGTCTATTATTCCTTGTATTCTGTAACGAGTCTGTACAGTCGGTACTGTCGATAACGAAAGTTTGATATTTAGAATGTACTGCCAAAATAGTTCCTATGACGCTCGTCGGAGGCGCTGATCAGATTTTCATACAAAATTTCTCGATGACAGGCCGGTTGTCGGTAGTCGATAGTAGTAGAGAATCGAGCTACTGAGGTTTGTTATTAAGAAAATACCATCTGGATCGTTCTGTGGAAGCAGCCGGAATTTAATTGTTTTCTGTTGTTGTTAATGGAGAAATAATTATAAAAACTATTGAGTATTTGGTGTTTAAAAAGTAGAAAATTTTAATTTAGAACTTCTATTAAGTTAACTTCAATACTCACCAGGTGGCACTAGGTGCCAGTATGATTTTGTAACTCTTGTATTCTTGTCGACTCCTCTCTTAGGCTAAGTTTACAAGACCGCGCGGAGCCGCGCGGAACTTTCGACCAAGCGGTATAAGATCGAAATAAACGTCTTGTATCGTCTACATCACCAATGACTTTTCGAAAGTTATGTGTGTAGTAGAAATAATTATCACATGCTCTAACGGTGAAGGAAAATATCGTGAGGAAGCCTTGCATGCCTAAAATTTGTTTAATACATTTATTGAGGGCATGCAAAGTCCCCAACCCGCACTTGACCAGCGTGGTGGACTCAAGGCCTAACCCGTACCCTCATTACGGGACGAGACCTTTGCCCAGCAGTGGGACAGTAATGGGTTACATTTATTTATTTATGTTATACATACGAGACAAACATTACTCCTTTACATTGAAAACCAAACCCCCCACCCTAAAATCATCCGTCATGGGGCTTACCCAGTATCTATTTATATACCTCCAAAATGAATAATGCACACGTAATAAGGCCACTTAAATAACCGGTATAAACTTATTTACCAACAAAATCTTAGTACACACAATGTTAATGCCGGGGATAAAATACGTGATCAGTAAGTAACAATGGTATTGTTGGACAAATATTTGGGGCCGGAAAGTAGTAAGAGATAGCAATCGGTCACATTGCTGGGCCATTAGCTTTATATCTTTATATATATAATTCTTCTGTAAGTGTGTATGTCACTGAACTTCTCTTAAACGACTGGACCGATTTTGATGAAATTTTTTGTGTGTGTTCAACGGGATCTGAGAATGGTTTAGATTCACAATATATATATATATATAATATAAAATTCTCGCGTCACAGTTTTCGTTGCCATACTCCTCCGAAACGGCTTGACCGATTCTCATGAAATTTTGTGAGCATATTGAGTAGGTCTGAGAATCGGCCAACATCTATTTTTCATGCCCCTAAGTGACAATATATTTTTTTTAATTTACATGGCAAAACAACGTTTGCCGGGTCAGCTAGTCTATTTATATATTGTTTTTAGAGTAGATGTAATAGTGCACTTTAAGGTACTAGAGATTCTGAACGATTGCGACTTGTAATCACGGTACTACATCGGTCGGACCATTGAGTGACAAGGAATTCAAGACAATTTTGGAATTCCATTTTGGTGGACATGCAAGTATACATTTTGCGCTTGCGAGTCTTACTAAGTCATCAATGGGACCGTTTCGCTCGCGGTGGAAACCGAGCTTAAGGTATCGTAACATTTTAATTTCTACCGCGCATGTGTCCCGTTGTGCATATTAGTATTATGAACTAAAGGGTTTCCATCCCGTAGATCTCAGACCAAATCATAGTCTTAGATTCTCTTGTGTTTGTTTCCGTTTCGCAAAGTTATTGGTCGCATGGATATGAAACCTAGTCCCAACAGATGACCGCAAAAATTGGGAAATGTTCTCTATTGTTAATAATGATCGCTTTTGTTGCGCGACAAAAACTAGCTGCAGTGTGTATGCACCATTACTGTGTAGTGGGTTGTGATGACGATTTTAAAAGCAGCATTTCATGTGAAGTGAATTTCCTTTTACCTGTTCGTGTAAGGTGTCATGATTTCAATTCCTTTAAAGATCTGGGGGCACGGAAGTGCCCCCGCAAGTCGAGCAAAAAAAAAGCGGCACGGCCGTAACATCCTTTTCTCGAAGCAATTCGGGCTATTTTTGACACCCCTATAATTTCGTAGTGGATAAAACAAGAAGTCTGGATTTTTAGCAACTAATCAGTCATTGTATAAACACGGTATATTTAAAATTTCAGTCAATTTGAACCAGTAGTTTAAGAATGACAACTTGTTAAAATTTTGAATTTTGTCACTCACTGATTCACTGACTCACTGACTCACCGATCATCAAAAGTCTAAGGTACTTCTAGCAGACTTAGAAGCTTAAAATTTAGAATACAAATAGGGTTTAGTGTCTTAATCATGGGAAAAATTCAATATTTTCTAATTTCGGTCAAGTTTTCTAAATACACTAACTGCAACAATAACTTTGTAATCCTATATAAATGTATAAGATTACAAGGTTACATTTGCAGTTAATGAATTAAATTATTATTTCTGTAGAAAATAAAATAAATATGTGTAAATATGTATCTACTATATGAGATATAACAGGAGGGGGTATAGGGTGGGTAAGGGTGTTTAGCCCATGAAACTGAACAACATTCCCATAGGAAAATATGTTGAATTATGAAAAAAATACGGCTTTCCATACAAATTGGACTTATGTTTGCTCTATTCGCTCTACAAAAAGAAGTGAGATGCCATCAAAAACATTCTGTAAAAACCTCAAGTCTCGCCGTAAAAAGTTGTGAGATCTATATAATACCAAGTCGATTAATCTATTTAGTCTCTACTTAAAGGACCTTCTGCCTTAAGTTATTACGTAATGTATTATCATGCCAATTTAAAAAAAAAAAACCTTTAAAACAAATAGATCGACTTGGTCATCGCAAGAAAACACAAATTCGCCATTAACATTTCAGGAGCATTAACTTCTCGTCGTGCTGTGTAGTGTGGATACATACTAATAATCAAATCATGCGATGGCCAGGTCGGTCTATTTGTTTTAGAGGTATTTTTTTTAAATTGGCATGATAATAACATACGTAATAACTTAAGACAGAAGGTCCTTTAAGTAGAGACTAAATAGATTAATCGACTTGGTATTATATAGATCTCACAACTTTTTACGGCGAGACTTGAGGTTTTTACAGAATGTTTTTGATGGCATTATAGTTTTGGGTTTGATTGCCTCACGTCGTCTTCTATTTATGTATATTTTATTATATAGAGCGCGAATGATTATGAATGATCTTTTAGATAATACTTTTTTGTAGTCACTGCAAAAAGTATTTTTTAGTATTGTATATATTTAAAGATTTTAAATACGTTCTCTCAGAACAATCTAGACATTTTACTTCTAAAAGGAAAATTTCCTATTAAAAGCCGGGATTAAAGAAAAATCAAAGTATTTGCTTAGACACCCGTATTTAATCAGTTTAGACAATTTGTTTAAATTGGTTGTAAATGGCTTAAGATAACGGTGATAAGAGATAACAATTAAGAAGATATTATTAGATAATAGCTGTTGAGATGTGAGGAGCGAGGAGGCTGGAGACACATACTTGAGACGTTTGAAATTTAAAATGGGGAAGAAAAATACCATAGCAGTGAATGGAGACACATTTTCTTACGACGAAGCTGTGGAGTTGACTGGTAAATAAGTTACTATGTATTTCCTGAGAAGTTTCTCTCATAATGTCGATTAAAGTCCCAAGATTTTGTTAAAATATCGGTGTATTTTTGGATCGTGTTAAGACGGATTGTTTACGCGCGATTCTCAAGACGCTCCCGCGAGTTAAAAATAGCTGTAAGGTCTCATTAATTTCTGTGGTTAATAGATTCATAACAGTTAAATTTCTTACACGTTTTATGTTATTATAATCAATCATTATATATTATAGCTCTATACTTATATTATGGCAAGTATGTAAACTGTTTTAAAATCAATTCTCTCGTTTCATCGGATTTATTTGTTGCTGAAATACTTTACCATATTTTGGAAATTGAGAGATTTTCATGAGCGCTTCAACGTATGAAATCTGTCACGTTTTTGTCTCAAACATATGATGACTAAAGTTTAAATACTAAATATTCGAATATATTGCGAAGCCAATTAATAAAAGATCTTCAACTACGTCGAGTTAAAATTAAAAGTTATTTTTGGAGTGACTTCAAATAAAAAAACCCTTTTTGGGGTTTTTTTCCGATTCGCCGAACTAAAATCGTACGTTTGATAATGGTTGAAATCATACCATCAAAAATATAGATAATAATAAGTTACAGTATTGCACATGATGATCGATCGTCGCGTTAACATTACTTCGATGCAATCAAGATAGGCTTTATTATTAAGTTCTTGTCTTTAAATATTTAAGCAGTTTAAGTGATATTCTGTTATTGATTGATTACATACATGTTTTTATTTGATAAACCTATATATAAATCCAAAATTAGTGACTCATTGTATAATAGATTTCGCTGCATTGACAGGAAATACAGTAAAATCAGTAGATTTAAGTAAGTTCTGTTAGTCAATACTTTTCTATTATGTCTGCCTTTTCAATAGTTCAGTTATAATTTGCAGAGACGTCGTTGCATGCGAGCCTATAAGTTTATTTCCATTCTTTTAACAGTGTGCTAAGGGAGCCGTAGCGCGATTCTCTACCGATGTCGAAAACCAGCTAGATATCGAGAAACATTGTGTCAAAAACTGATCAGCGCCCCTAGCGGATGCAGTGCGTACCATTTTTCAGCACATTTTAAATGTTAAACTCGCGATAGTCGATTGAACCGACTGTAGAAAATTGTGCTGAGCACAAATATATTTTAGAAGACTTTTTAGTCTGTCCACTTTGCACGCATTTGTGCCTTGCAAGGCTTGCTCAGCTCGTGCTCAGCCTTTCAAGACTAGATCCATTTAAACTGTATAGATAGCTGCTATATACCTTTTAAATATCCACACATTTCATCAGCCAAAGCAATACTTCGTAAGCTATCATCACATGTAAAATATGATCTTTTGATTCTAAGCACTCTTTACAACGTGACATGGCTGCTACTTCTTAAATTCAGTAGAAAGGGGCCTTAAGACAATGTAAATATTAGGCTTAACAAGCCTTTTATCAGAGAAAATACAACTCATGCAATGACGGCAGAAATTTTAGCCCAATGTAGCTAAAGAAAGCTAGAAGATTTAACAAGGAATACTTATAAATCACCCCTATATAAAGACATTAAAGGCATGCTCGTATTAACCCAAAATGTTAACCTCCTTTTATCCCATTAAACCTTCTTTAGACAACTCTCAGAGATACCTTTGTTATTTCCCGTAAACCTCGGGGTGATTTGGACAAATGATGGGTCAATTGAAAGGCAACCTAAGTGATGTATCATTCCAACACGTTCGAGACTTATTCTATTATGTGTTCTACCAGTCTCTATAAATTATAAATCAGTTAATTTGTTCTGCTTCCAGGCCATGGCAGGTACAACTATCTTCTCCTCTTCACCTGCAGTCTCATCACCAATGCCTGCGCTCTGGACATGTTTGGCTTCGCGACTGTTGTGGCAGCATCCAGCTGTGACCTGAAGCTGAATCTCACGCAGCTTGGAATATTGGCGTCAGCACCTTTTGCAGGTTTGTTATAAGATCATTGTTAAAATAAGACAGCATGATAGTAGTCTAGAATACATTCACCGAAAATTATAGTCATTCCTATAATTATAGCTGAGGAGTTACCTCCGTTTTGGCAAGCACCATAAAAATTATTATCTTTTCTGTAGCGAACATCAATTGAAAGTCCCATTAAATTGTTTCAGTCAAATGTGTCTGTAATTGGAAAATCCCGTTTCCATTGCTAAGCCCAGTAAAAAGTAGCTTATTTTGGAAATTATTATATTTTGGTTTAATAAACTTCAGACGTGTGAAAGCGTAACAACTTCTTATATACTGGTAGAAACAATTTTATAAAATGCTTAACGATTTGTATCTGATTCCAGGTGTACTATTTGCCTTCGCATGGGGCTACTTCGCAGACATGAAGGGCAGAAGACGAGCGCTACTGCTGTCCAACTCAGTAGGCTTCGTTTTCGCACTAGCCAGCAGTTTCTCAACTCATTGGCTGGTTATGCTCATCTTTAAGATCATCGGCTGTGGCTTGTAAGTATTATTAACTATATCATTATATTAAGAAGAAATAATAAGAGTAAAGCGGTAAATTTTTGAGCGCTGTCTAAATTGAGTAAAATTTCAGCATTCGAGCCTCTGAACCTAGTGTCAAAGCTGTTTACGCCCGAAAGGCCTTTATTTTTTATTCAGAGCAATACTGCCACTTATAATCTTCTTTTGCTAGTTCTTATATCATTTTACGCGAAATCGGCAGGAACTGTTTTCACTCTAAAACATGCTGTAAAGGGGATTTAACTGACATTTTAACAACCGACCGCTTGTCTAACGCCTGCCGCCCCAACCGCTACTAATTATAATGTTAAAAAAAAAATAAGTGGCCAAAAATCGGGCAAAGTGGCGTTCTCTCGTGTCGGAGGCCAAGACACATTTTGTAAGTCACTAAGTAAAAAATCAATTATAAAACTGCCATGAGGTCTTAAATGGGATCGCCAGTTGCATCCACTACAAGGTCACTAAGGCAGTGTTATTAATTATGTAGTAAGCACGTTAATCTTTTATTTGTTGTGTCTTTCACGTGTTATTTAATTTCACCTAATTATCAAATAATATTGACACTAGTAAGTAAATGGTAGTAAATCTTATCAGTCAAAGTTATTTCTGTAACAAAGGCATTTCTTTTTATCTTACCTCCCTGAGATGTTTATGATTGTTTATTAATGAACAAATGCATTATTTCACATAGAATTACTAGTTTTACGCGATCTTAATAAACTTATATAATCAGATAAATGTAACCTATGTCTGTCCCCCGTGATGCAACCAATCACTCTTCCTTTAATCCAAATTGCATAAGTAGAACTACAAACCAACAACATATGTATCTTATTAGTCTTGTATTAAATTAGAAACTTAGTGTTGGTAAAAAACAACGGAAATCTTCTTCTTCATCATCATGAAGAGATGAGAACGGAAATAAAATGACGCGTCAATAGAAACGAATTTAAACCCTCAACCGTCCTTCTGCTAGGCAGAGGTCTTTATGAGAGGGTTTTGCTATGGGTACTACACGCTGATCAAGAGTTCGTCGAGGTCTATGCATTCCACGACAAACCAAAATAAATATCAACAATAATACATCAAAAATGTACTACGTTATCATATCCTGTACATATCCGGATCAAACTAGTGGCTAATCGAATCCGATAGTAATTACTACTATCTAATGGATAGTTAATCCGATATTAATCTTTGTTTATGACATTAATTCCACTTTTATTGATGCCTGATATTTAATTTAACGTCCGTCACTCACTTGTTGATTAAAAACATGCCTCAAAAACGTGGATAATGAGGTAAAAAAGCAAAGAAAATAATTATAGAACTCGATACTGATCCACTAGAGTTGGTGGACTCGAGTATTTTCTTGGAATTATAGTTTCAAAATCTAATCATGACTTTGTACTGACTAAAAGTATTTATTAAAGGAAGTATATGACGTTTTTAAAAAGAACTTACCAAATAGAAGATAAATAGAAGGAAAAGATTAAGGCACGTTTATGATTATGAAATTAAACAACAAAAACTCAAAATAATTTTGACTTCACAAAGATACATGAAGGCTATATACAATTTTTCCCTTTTAAGAGGGTGGAAACCCGTGCCCCCGCTGTGGGCGAGACTGCATTTATGTTTGAGGATTAACCCTTTAACGCCACGGTCGGCTATACTCGACAAATCAGGAAGTGCTCACGACGCTATATTTTTATTGATTCTATATTTTCGACATTTGCCGACGAAAGCGTCGTGAGCACTTTCTGATTTGTCGAGTAAAGCCGAGCGTGGCATTCAAAGGGTTCAAAAATAAGTGTTGGAAAAGGTCAATCCTTTCCTCAACATTTTTTTTAGTATCTTTGTAAATATTAAAAAGATATAATTTGTATATTTCAGTTCATCAGCCGGGTTCACCCTCACAATGGCCCTACTCGGCGAGTGTACGGGCAACAAGCATAGGAGTCAGCATCTCTTCATTATGAACAGTTTCAATCTCGTCTCTGAATTATTCTCCTTCTGTAAGTTAAAGTTTAGTATCAGTATTTTGTACAAGACCGTGTTAGATTTTTAATCTCTTGAAGCAACGGTTGTCAAACAGTAACGGTGTACTTTTTAATAATGAAGAGGTCAAGGCTTTGATGTAAATAAAATAATTGTAGTTTATTTACTTAAAATCCCATTAATGTCTCTAGGATTTTTCATGAACTATACGATTTTTTTTCTTTTAGTAGATTAATTTTAGCAATTAAATTAAATTCCTTTATGAATTTAATGAATTTCGGTTATGTGCATGGTGATTTATATTGACTTGAATATGAGTAAACAATCTACTATATCTTTTCAGCGTTAGCCTGGTTAATCCTCCCCCTGGACTTCCGGGTGCCAATACCCTGGATGAACATGGTCTTCCGGCCCTGGAGGCTGTTCAGCATAGTGCAGGCTCTCCCCCTGGGTATCGGAGCCGCGCTCATGTTCTGCCTGCACGAGAGTCCCAAGTATTTAGCCAGCAATGGAGACTACGTGAAGGCATTGGAGGTACTGAAGAGCATCTATGAGAGGAATGGAGGGAATAGAGAGGATTATCCTGTAAGTATGTTTTTATAGAATTTTCTAGACTTTATAAGTCAAGTGGTGTTTAAACTATTCCTAAAATATTGTGCCTGTGTTGGAAAAACAACATTCAGAGTAACACAGAAATCTCAAATTAACCTCCCTCTTTAGAGATTTTCGGTGAACTTTCAGGGAAAATATGCATAGTATTTTCAACCATAAAATGCACCATATTGCAGTCACAGTGAGTTTAGTTCACAACGCCTGTGGTTTAAATAAAGCAATTGCGTTAATTACAAAACGCCTCACAAAATTCTTAAAGCAAATCGTTACATCGTTAATAGACAAGAAAATTGACAAGACAAAAAATCTAAGTAAAATAAATAATATTTCCAGTAAGGTGTGCTAAAGTTTAGTTGCCTAAATGAATAGTTCATAAGGGAAACGCCAAACCCATAGAACCCTCCACTTTGAAAATTATATAGGTTATATTAGTTTCAACATTATAAGCCTCGACGCAAGTAATCATACACTAACAGTACCTCACTATATTACAGGTAAAGCACCTAGTCCAGCCTCCCTTCCAGACGGAGAAGAGCACAGAAGGCCAGTCATTCTGGATGAGCCTGCAGCAGCAAACACTGCCCATCTTCAAGCCACCGCTATTGTGGAGGACCATACAACTCTTCTTTTTGCTCACATTGTGTTGTACTACGTAAGTAGACTGTTGATATAAACGTTTGATTTTAAAAGATTTTAGACAGATTTAATGGCTGTAGGCTTTAAGTCAACTATTGACGATCTACTTACGCGAATGCGATATTTCTAAATAAAATTTCTAAATCTTTCCCGTTTAAAGATATGATATTTAAGTCTTAGAATTAGGGTTTGGTTAATTACTACATGGGCCATGAACTATAAACAATGTACTAATAAACCATGTCATAATAATTAATTCTCATACGTTATGCAGCTGCTCAAAGGATTTGGTGCTCACTTGTATGGAAAAAACTGAAATTTACACTCAAATTTATTAATCTAAAACTGCTGATTGTAAACCAAAGGCATAAAAATAAAGTATCATTTGTTCGTTTTCAGAAACAACGTGTTCGTGATGTGGTATCCAACGATCGTGAACTTCTTCTTCAATTCGTTCAACTCTCCCGACATGTCTGACCAGACCTTCTGTGAGAGAGTGTTTGGTAATATTGTGTCACCTGACACAGGAGCTGTAAGTTTAAAGTCAACCAATTCAATAAAGTTGTAAAATAATTTGTTTGTAAGGTTGTAATCTCGGAACCATCTGAAATGATTTCCAAAAATATGTTAGGCATAAAGCCTGTTATTTTCGAAACGTCCAAAGATGCAAAAGGACGAAAAAATTTAAAAACAATGGAAATTTTTGTTCTCTTTTTGTAGTAGTACTTATAGTAAACATTGGTGAAATTAAACTCACATGATGATATCAAATATATAATTATAGAATTAGCCGTATCTAATACCTATTGTTCCCGAATAAATAAATTATAGACTAGATAAGAAAATACGTATCTAGTAGTAATAATATATCAGATTTTTACATGCTTCTACTTTACCTGGTTGCCCAACGATTCTGAAGAACTATTCCTTATATTGCAATTCTTTTACCCGTATTTTAGATTAAAACAAACATAACAATATATTTTAACATTTTCTTTTCAGTACCAATGCAACGACGTGATCTCCACAAGTACGCTCTACGCAGGGATGCTGTACGGTCTCTTCTACTTCATAGTGAGCCTGGGGGTCGTGAAGGTGGCTTCCCGCCCGAAGCTGGTCCTCATCAGCATCCTCCTCATATCTGGCGCCAGCAACCTGCTGGTCAACCAGCGGCAACCGGTCGTTAACATGATATTCTTCACGCTACTTCAGTGTACGTCGCTGGGTATTGGTTGCGTGGCTTCGTATTTTGTTGATTTGTATCCTACTATGCATAGGTAAGACTCAAATGCTTTACATATGTTTATTATTTGTAATTTTGTATAAGAAACCAGAAGCGATTTTATGAAAAACGTCACATTACTGTACTAAAACTCTGAAGCAGGTTCCATTTTCTGTCGGGACCGTACTTCGTGGTTTCGTTTGATTTACTTAGTATTGGGGTGCATATAATAATTAAATACGGCTAAGATGTACATTTGTTGGAAAGTATGTAAAGCTCTATTACCCCTTTTTTTTCTAAATCGCTCTATTGGTCACCTCGTGGTGAGTTCTGACCAATCATTCTGTGACGCGCCCACGTCACTTACTGAATATATTAAAATAAAAAGGATATGTATTATTGCGTCGGTTTGTTATGGCTATATCTCAAGAACTCAACCTTTTACACCTTCTCTGGACTTCATTGAAGACCAAAATTAACCATATCGATCCAGCCGTTCTCGGGTTTTAGCGAGACAAACGAAGAGCAAGTCATTTTTATATATTTATATTTTAGATTGGATTTTAGAATTAATAATAAATGAATAGATATTAAATAAAATTTAATATTTTTCCTCAGGGGTCTAGTTACTAGCCTGGCTATGATGGTAGCCCGTCTGTTCAGTTTGGTCGGAGTCAGCGTGGTGGGAGCAGTCATCACGCATCATTGTGAAGTCACTTTCTACAGTTGGGCTGTTTATGTGTTCAGTAAGTATTGAATATCGAGAGGTTGACATTTAAAATGTACTCCCAAAATATTAGGTCGGGGAAAAGTTTTCTCGCATTTATAGTATGTATGAACTTGTAATAAAATCTTTTCTCTACACAAAAAAGCTCGATATTTGGGTACCTCACGAGCTCACTGAAAGAAACCTAATGAACCGTGTACTCATTTGTGATTCTTCAAGTTCATACATACATACTATAATGTGAAAAGACTTTTTCCCCGACCTAATAGTTCTTACGCAGCCCGGTAGAGGCGCTAAACAGATTTTCGTGTAGAATTTCTCCATAGCTAGCCGTTTGTCGGTAGTCGATAGAAGCAGAGAATTGCGGTACTGATGTTAATGTGTATATTATTTTCTTACAATTAACTTTTTGTTTCAGTTGGTGCAGGAGTGTGTCTATTTCTACCAGCAGACAGGAAATCTATTAAATAAAGCAATCTCAACACAGTTCTGTGTTTCATTGAACAACACTTACAGACAGAGATTCATTTAAAAGATAAGAGACTGTGGGACATTTAAAAACTAAACCATGTAATGGTTTTACGTAGATCGATCACCAATTTTGTACTGATGACTGACTCTGTAGCGCAGTGGTTAAGCCGCTACCATTGCGTCAGAGGGTCGTGGGCTCGATTCCCACACGAAAGTCAATTAATAGTCGTTTCAGGTCTGGTTGCTTTTTGTGGCCGTTATTTGTATGTTTGTTAAAGTCCCCGCGGCACAAGAGCAATTCTTAGTGCGGAAGTTGTCTTGTGTTAAACAAAAAAAAACTGGTAATAAGGATTTACACCTACATTTTGACTTTAACCTTATCCTCTACAATCGGTAAAATTCATTCAATCGTAACCGTTATTTTATCGCAATATAAATAATCCTTACGTTATCTGCAACGCGGAGTAACACGCAGTGACGCAAGACGCACAATCTTGTATGTATGTATATATTATGTTTGTCATCACTGCGAATAACAACATTATACCTGTGAGATGCTGTTAACAAACGAACAGTAGGTTATCAGTCTTCTCCCGCGAACGTCGTGAGATCAAATTCTAAGTCATATGTATTAAAAAATATATAAATGTTTTAGATGTTAGTAAAATAAATAATTTAGGTTGGTGTCTGAATTATACATATTGTTGAAGAGCTATAGTTCTCAATTTGCACTAGAAGAGATTAGTAGAAAAAGGCCACCTTATACAGTACTATTTGTACGGTCAAGTGAAGGATCGACGGCTTTACGGAGGTCTACATACCTCAACTTCCTAACTCCGGCCAATCTCTTAGAAATTCTTAACAGAAAACCTTTGAAAATACTTTTTGGAACGACCCAGGAGCTAAACTTCCTGCGCGGCAGCCGTACACAAATTACACAACCGACCGTGCCACAGAGGCAGTCAACTATTTGTATAGAACACATACTTTCTATATCTCCAAACAATTGTTTCTGTAGCGCGATTCTCTACAGTCGGTAGGGCCGGGAATCGACAATTTAAAATGAACTACCAAAATAATTCCTAGTTAGAGGCGCAGGTGGTTGTTTCATACATTTCTCGATAGCTAGCCAGTTGTCGATAGCCGATAGTCGTAGAGAATCGAGCAACTGTAGCGCGATTCTGTACAATTGGTACTGTTGAGTATTGAAATTTTGTCATTTAGAATATACTGCTAAAATATTTTCTACGACGCCCGTCAGAGGCGCTGATTAGACTTTCATACAAAGTTTCTCGATGACAGGTCGGTTGTCGATAGCCGATAGTGGTAGAGAATCGAGCTACTGGTTATACATTGTGTTTTGTTTTTGGGTAAAACTCCCCATGACACAAGGACAAAAAAATAATTTCTAGCGTGGGAGTATAATTATATCCTAATCTTAAATGATGTTGGTAACAGTCGGTGACAGTACTAATGACACGATTACAATGCTCGTTAGCCTGTATTCGATTAGTTATTGTATTTGGATGACCAAGTTTTGATGGACGGGGTCGAGTAGGATTTCATTCACAAACATGGAACAATGAATATAGATGGTAAAACCATATTCAAACCTTATTAGCTAGTTCAATTGCAACCCTGATAGTTTAAACAGCTAGACAATAATAAACGGCTGACAGAGACCCAGAAGAAAAAAAAAATAGGAAGACAACTCCAGAACTCAGATTTGCTCTCGGCCAGACTCTAAACAGATAATTTCACATCGCAAAAAAAATATTCCGTGTGGGAATCGAACCCACGATCCACGATAATTTAAGGCAGCCACCACTATCATTGCGTCGATATAACATTATAACATGACCTGACTGCTTGGTACCCGGGACCATGCATGTAACTATGGTCACCAAAGCCCCATGTTCTATTACTGGATAAAACAAAGCCTATTGCATTGTACCATCCTGAAATATGTTTTCAATATTTCCAACATACCAACAGGGGAAAAAGTCTTTTCGCATTATAGTATGTATGAACTTGTAATAAAATCTCTTTGGCTTCAAGAATCACAAATGAGTACACGGTACATTAGGTTTCTTTCAATGAGCTCGTGAGGTACCCAAATATCGAGTTTTTTAGTGTAGAGAAAATATTTTATTACAAGTTCATACATACTATAATGCGAAAGGACTTTTTCCCGACCTAATCTATACTAATATTATTGTTTGTTTGTTTGAACGCGCTAATCTCAGGAACTGCTGGTCCGATTTGAGAAATTCTTTCAGTGTTAGATAGTCCATTTATCGAGGAAGGCTATAGGCTATATATCATCACGCTACGACCAATAGGAGCAGAGTAGCAATAAGAAATGTTACGAAAACGGGCATATTTACATAAGCAACAAGTAGTTTATGAAGTATAATACATCATGCTCACAGCTCCTGTATCAAAAGTACACACCCACACTCTGTTCCAATCAAACAGTAACATAATAATCTTAAGCATATTTGCAGCACAAACATCACACTACAAAACCTCAGCACATATATCACCTTTAATTAATGATAAAACTAAATAATATATAAATAATATCACTATGTTAATATCGGGAGGCGCAGTACTATTACATGCGAAGACACGTGAGCTAATATGTATGTATGATGACGTCATTGGATATTTTCCTTACTTCAAAATAATGGAATATGTTGTGCAACTTTCTTAACACGTGTGGTGATTCGTGTGATAGTCGTAAAGTACAATTCATTGAAGTCTTGGGGTCTATATATAAAAATATATAATTCAAAGGTGACAGACTGACTGACTTAGCCCCGGTTTCTGAGGTACATTTAGCGGTAGTTACAATAGCGTTTTTTTTTTGTATGAGTTTAAATGCTATTGAATAAATAAAGTACCGCTAAATGTACCTCAGAAACCAGGGGATAGTTTTTTTTATATATACAGCCCAAACCTCTGGACGGGTCGGGCTGAAATTTGGCAATAGCAATTCTTAGTGCGGGAATTGTCTTTTTTCAATAAGATTATTGGCAGATGTGAGAGTCTGATGTCGATGTACAGTCATTGATCCCAGTATAGTGATCCCAAAGTAGGTACTTTCTGTATTTTCTCCAGCCTTTTCGTAGTTCCACTAACCTTATAATTAAATAGATTTCCTACCAAGACAGTGTTGTAATCTATACTCATATTATAAAACTGAAGAGTTTGTTTGTTTGTTTGAACGCGGTAATCTCAGGAACTACTGGTTCTAATTGAAAAAATATTTTTGTCTTGAATAGATCATTTATCGAGGAAGGCTTTAAGCTATATAACATCACGCTACGGCCATTAGGAGCGGAGTAGCAACGAAAAATGTTACAAAAACGGGGAAAATGATAACCCATTCTCCCTTATGTGATGCAAGCGAAGTCAGCTAGTTTTTTATAATTCTCTATTGTTTTAATTCTACGTGTTTTTTTGTTGCTATTGTTTTATATTTGATTGACAATTTATGGATTGTATACGAGACCTTAAGGAGTAATTGATTTAATCTATTACAATATTTTAATGAAGAATAATATTTTTTTGTTAAAGGATATATTTGTATACGTCTATTTGCTCTTGTGTCATAATGTTTAGAAGTAAGTTTTCTGTAGCTCGATTCTCTACTACAATCGACTACCGACAACCGACCTGTCATCGAGAAATTTTGTATGAAAATCTGATCAGCGCCTCTGACGGGCGTCGTAGGAAACATTTTGGTAGTACACTCTAAATGTCAAAATGTCGATAGCTAGCCGGTTGTCGGTAGTCGATAGTGGTAGAGAATCGAGGTTCTCCTATCGCCAATCGCCATTAATTAATGTTGTCAGGATAATGCTGCTTGTAACTTATCAATCTACCAGTACAAGGCAGGCTATTGTATTAAAACTCAGTAATTATACTATAATTATTGTTTTTAGATTAATTTGTTGTTAATGTTATAGTGCAACGAGTTTCAATGCGACTGAAAATTATTGCCTTTTTTAACTCGTTACTGCTCCACTGCTAGGCTTTAGTAAGTTTTAAATGAAAATTTATATTCGTTTTGGGAATGGGAAAATTGGACACTATTTATAACTGTATGTATCGTATGCTCGTATGGTTAGTGGTCAACGTAGTGCTAAAGTTGTTCAAGCCGTGGCTTAACGACTGTTATCTTAGTAGACAACAACCGGGTCCGACTTTTTACGTGCTCTCCGAAGCACGGAGACGCCCAGTTCAAATACCACTAGGCGGTCACCCATCTATGGAATGACCGAGCCAAGGTTTGCTTAACCCACAGATCGTTTACCGACCGGTGAGCACAACTGGCTATGGGCGCCTCAAACTCAATTTATAACTATAAACGTGGGTATATTTCATACCCCCCTCCGTCTACATCTCCAGGTATAACGTGCGTGATCATACATTAGTCCATGGTCACATAACATTTTGCGCTTACAGGATAGAGAAATGATTTCTACCATCAAATAGTTATTCAGATCCATGTAAAGGAGTATGGTCGTAGTGCATGAATCTTCGGTGTGTTGCCTAGTGCGTCACTCTTGCAATACGTTGCACCAGTACCTTTTTCTTATTAACAATGAAAATCGTAAATGTCATTCTTCCGACACGAAATTTATGCGATATTACTTTTACTCTGATAATATCAATTGTAGGAAATTGATGAAATCAATGTATGTATATAAAACTCTGAATGACTGACTGTCTGGTTGACTAAGAACAGCCGAAATGACTGAACGTAGAAAATTGATATTTGGTATGAAGATTCCTTCGAAAGTGTAGCACTAAGAGATTTGGAATTTCCCGCCCGAAGGTGGTAAAATTCCACGGGGGAAGCCGGGCTCTGAATCTAGTCTTATATAAATAAGAAAAATAACACCTTGTCCGACTTGGGAATCGAAGCCTGGACCTCGAACCGGCACTGATCAGTCGGATACTACCGACAACGCCACAGAGACAGTTAGACAATAATAGTAATGTAAACTATGTACTAAAAGATGTTATCTTAAACTTTTTTATTTTTAAAGACAACTCCCGCACTAAGAATTGCTCTTGTGTCGCGGGGACATTTACAAACATACAAACAACGGACACAAAGCACAATCAGACCACGACCACGACCCGACGCAGTGGTATTGGCGTGGTGACCTAAACCATTGCGCCACGGAGGCAGTCGTTTATATTAGAAATACGTAACTAAGACACTAGATTAAACTTGACGTGAAATAAAAAATAGTATTATTTTCGTCACTGAATTCAACAGAAATTACGCAAAAAGGACAACTAGATTCTAGACTAACTTCTACAATGATGTTTTAGGTTTTCTTGCTAGAAAAATCTTTGAAAATGTAGGTATTGTTTCAGCGATTGCCGGAAGGGGGAAAAGGTGAAATAACGTTTTTTAAATGAATTGACTGGCTATAGTGATGAATTTCCTATTTTGAGTGAGTAGCTTCTAGTTCCCACCAATAGCATACTAAAATAAACCGCTCTCAGATTTTAATTCTAGCTAAAAAGGTTGTTGGTTCATCCAGATTGTGCAACCCCCGTAAGCATTAAAAACCTTATTTACTGTTGTTCGCTGTTTGTCGTATGGTTAGTGGTCAACCTAGTGTCAATGTTGTTAAAGCCCGAGAGTCCTTTGATATGACTTAACGACTGTTATCTTAGTAGACAACAGCCGGGACCTATTTACGTGCCCTCCGAAGCAAGAAGACGCCCAGCTTAATTACCACTATGCGGCCACCCATCTATGAAATGACCGCGCTAAGGGCTACTTAACCCACACATTGCTACGTTTGTTACAAGGTATTTCATAATTAGCTACGCATTTTAAGACTGTAGCCAATCATAAGAGAGTATGAGAGATTTGTCTGCTGATCGCGTGATGACACTCTCATGTGATTGGCTGCGCGTTGCTTAACTCGTGAGTGATATGCCTCATCTAGACGGTCTTGATAACAATAAGCTGTAAATAAATATTAATGTAACGTGTTATAAAAATTACTTAATGTTACCACCCGTATAAGTGGTCTCTCTCACTCGCCGTGGTCGCAAGCTGACTGAGATTTAAAGTTTAAGTATTATTGGACAACTCACTAGAAAACTTTGGATGCCAAATAACTGACAAATATTCTTATATACTTCTAAATACATACTTTTTTTTTGTTAGCCCCTTATGTGTCCCACTGCTGGGCAAAGGCCTCCCCTCTTTCCTTCCAAACCTGTCTGTCCTGTGCCAAGCTCCGCCACGATGGACCCGCAAATGCCGTTAAATCATCATGCCACCTACGGCGTGGTCGGCCTCTACAGCGGTGTCCGTCGTGTGGTGTCCAATCTGTCACCAGCCTCGCCCATCTCTCCGGATGCATGCGCGAAACATGGCCAGCCCACTCTCACTTCAATTTAGCGATTTTTCGTCCTACATCCGCCACTTGAGTAATAGACCGCAAGGTTGTTAACGCGATCGACTCGCCGAATATGAAGCATACTGCGCTCCATTGCACGCTGACAGATCTTGATGCTGGACCTCTGCTGTTCGGTGAGTGACCACGTTTGAGCACCGTAGGTTAGGACAGGCAGGATACACATGTCGATGAGTTTTCGTTTTAGGGCAATCGGCAGATCACCCTTTGTGGTGTTCTTTTAGGGCCCAGAAGCTCTCCCTTGCATTTTGGATTCGTCTTTCGACCTGTTAAAATTACATACATACTTATGTAGATAAATTTACAAGCAGACTTAGAACAAATACTCATGCTCATCACACAAATATATGTCCCTATATTTGTATATTATTGTCCCTATAATAACTTCTCCCGTTTTCCCAACATTTCCTTACACTGCTGTGCTCCTACTAATTGTAGCGTGATGAAAAGTATACTATGAACGCATGACCTGCCCAGAAGTATGAAGAATAACTGTACCAAGTTTCGTTAAAATCCGTCAAGTAGTTTTTGCTTCTATAAAGAATATATCTAAACTTAAGAAGAGTTTGTTTGTTTGAACGCGCTAATCTCAGGTAATACGGGTCCGATTTAACAAAATATTTCAGTGTTAGATAGCCCATTTATCGAGGAAGGTTATAGGCTATATATCATCACGCTACGACTAATAGGAGCAGAGTACCAGTAAAAAATGTTACAAAAACGGGGAAAATTATGACCTATTTATTCTCTTTTAAGTAACGCAAGCGAAGTTGCGCGGGTTAGCTATAAAGAATATACAGACAGACAGACAGACAAAAAATTTACTGATTGCATTTTTGGCATCAGTGTCGATCACAAATCACCCCCTGATAGTTATTTTAAAAATATATTTCATGTACAGAATTGACCTCTCTACAGATTTATTATAAGTATAAAAAAGGATGTAAAACAAGATGTTTTAATGTCTGAAAAGGCCACATCAAAGAATATAGCCGAGTGGTATAAGTTGACACCTCTCACGCAAGTGGTCGCAGGTTCGAAGCCGAGGCAACACACCAATGACTTTTCGAAGTTATGTGTGTATTAGAAATAATTATCACATGCTCCAACGGTGAAGGAAAACATCTTGAGGAAACCTTGCACGCCTAAAATTTGTTTAAAACATTTATTGAGGGCATGCAAAGTCCCCAACCCGCACTTAGCTAGCGTGGTGGACTCAAGGCCTAACCCCTCCCTCATTACGGGAGGAGACCCTTGCCCAGCAGTGGGACAGTAATGGGTTAAATTTATTTATTTTATAAAGAAAATGTCTTCAAGGTTTATTTTACACGCGAATGACGTAGCACACGGATCAATAGTAAAATCAATCGTGTGCAAAAAACAACAGTGCAAAATCTAATGATACATAACCTTTTCTATATAAAAATGACAGTGATAATGATATCTGAATCTTCACTAGACTCTCAAGTGCAGCTTAGAAAACGTGAAACAACGATTTCCCTACATTATATCTTTCGCAAGTCATAACCATGATTTTCTTTGACGCGACTTTTTAAACTGCGCATCTCCTGCTTTATTTACAAAGATCTATTTTTGTTTATATATTTTTTATGTATATTATGTACGCGGGTGTTTATGTATCTATGTTATTTCTAATAAGAAAGAGCTGGAATTTTGAGTTTTATATGTAAAGCCGTAATACTACCTACTAAAGGATTATTAATAACATTGCGCAATATGACGTATTGCATAATATTATTCACCCTTTATATTGTGCTATATTTTTGTTATGTTTTTGGTAATTTCTGTTCAAAAAGACGTTTAATCGTATCGTAAAAAATGCTGTGCAAACATAATTATAGAACTATAACAACCTAATACATCTTTATATATATAATTCTTCTGTAAGTGTGTATGTCACTGAACTTCTCTTAAACGAATGGACCATTTTTGATGAAATTTTTTGTGTGTGTTCAAGGGGATCTGAGAATGGTTTAGATTCACAATGTTGTCCGCTGGACAATGTTTTTTTAATTAATTTTTAATTTATTAGACAGGACGTCTGTCAGGTCCGCTAGTTCCTAATATAAAATGTTTCACAATTTGAAAGGTACTTTATACCAGATGAACATAAGCTCCGTATTTCATGAGTGAAATGTACTCTATAATACACTTATAGCCTATAATGAGTCGAATGTAGGTTAATGCACTCAAAAACAAAGTAACTCCTTAACGAAAGATCTTCCAATATCGGTCCGGTAGTACGTAACGCCATCAATTAAACAAATGTGAACGAAAATATATATTTCATATGCTTCTTTATTCTAATATTTGAAGACTGATACACTATAAAATTAGTCTGCATCGAATTTCTTCACTCAAGAACAATAATATGTAATTTTTCACATAATTACTCTAACTATTTGTTCAGTGATAAGATTTGTTCTGATAGTAGGATTCCGTAATAAAAGGAAACTATGCACAATATTATGAAACTAGATGCAAGCTTGACAGAAAAATAACCTCATTTAAAGATGGGGTACAAAAGCTAGCTGACCCGCGCAACTTCGCTTGCGTCCAATAAGAGAGAATGGGTGAAATTTTTCCCCGTTTTTGTAACATTAATTACTGTTACTCTGCTCCTTTTGGTCGTAGCGTGATGATATAATATAGCCTATGTCCTTTCTCGGGTATCAAAATATCACCAAACCAAATTTCATGCAAATTGGTTCATTAGTTTAGGCGTGATTGAGTAGCAGACAGACATACAGACAGACAGACAAGAGTTACTTTCGCATTTATAATATTATAAAGTATGTATAGTGTACTATATGAATGCAGATCGCCTCAGAAGGCAAACTAAGCACTCAGGTGAGAGATGGAAGCTGCAGGATAGCACTGAAATGAAATTTCTTTTATTACCTTGCTGGGACTAAAATTAACCATTAACTGTCAAATAAGTTTAAAACAATTATAGTTCTTGCGTAAGACTAAACAATTACCTTTTTATCGACTTACTTTGATAATGCATTAATATTTTTTGCGACTTGAATGACAATGAAAAAAAAACGGTTAACGAACGATTTAGTGATTGTTAACGCATATTACCAAGAAATAGGCCTCTGTGTACTGTCAAAGTCTCCATTGATATTATAGGAATCAATCAAAACATTCAAACTTATAAAGCGTTTATTCAGTTCATGTAATATTGATGATAATTAATTTATTACGAGTCATATTATACCTCAGTATGCGTTTGTTGATTCATCAAAACATGTTGCTAGGCATTGCGCAAATGCTTACTTAGTTCAAAATAAAACAAAAGTCTTGAAGTTTGCAGTTGTAATAAAAATCTTTATTGATAATATCAAATGGCCAGTCAGTTATTATATATTTCTCGGAAGATGTTTATTGTCGAAGGTTAGGTAGGTACTATAATAAAAATAAATAAAAGAGGAAAAAGATCACGGTAGTGAATTTCTAAGAAAATACATCTCATTACCAGACCGCGAGTCGAGACTTGACGTTGAAGACGGCAAGTCTATCGCTTCGGGACTGTCTACCTTTTTCAGTCGTATTTTATTCTAAATTAATATTAAATATATAATTAAATTCAGCAGTAGTGATAGCTGAGTGATATAAATTAGTACGCGTAAGTGGTCGACGGTTCGAGCCCGAGGCAAAACACCAATGACTTTTGGAAGTTATGTGTGTATTAGAAAAAATTATCACTGATTACAACAGTGTAGGAAAACATCCTGATGCAACTTTGCATGCCTAAGACTTAAGAACAGTTCTAGAAGGCATACAAAGTTCTCAACCCGCACTTGGCCAGCGTGGTGGACTCAAGGAAAGACTTCCTTAATTCTCCCTCGCTACGGGAGGAGACCCTTGCCCAGCAGTGGACAGTAAATTGGTTCAATTTGTTTATTTACTTTATTTTACTCTGATTAACCGTGATATTATGTATGTATGTATTATACTTAAAAGTACTTACAAAAATATCATTTTTTAAACATACTGAACCCGTTATCATCTTCTAAACCTCAATACACACGAGATGTAAGATTATAAAGCGTGTCGCGTGTGGTGTGGTGTCAGTAGAGCGTCGCGGCGCAGAGTGTCGGCGTGCTGACACTGAGAGTCAAGTGTCGCGCAGTGTCTGTGAGTGTCGACACTATGAACATGAACACCAAGCCCAACAGGGTCGCCTTCGAGCAGGCGCTCGATATGACTGGTAAGTCAGTTTTAATATTTTCACATATTTTCGTTAAAATTTATGTCATTCTGGGCCCTTTGGTTGGCTTTGGCTAAATTGCATATTAGGTTTTTTTGTCTATGTTAATGTCGTACAGTCTACCTTTCGATAGAGGTAATGGTGAAAGATAAAAATTAGATCCAGTGATACTGACCGAGTGATGAAGACTTGTAAGACAGAAAATTGTATTATTCTTAATATTCACAGTATTAAAATAGATAGGTATATGAATTTGTGTAGTAAGTAAACTCTTTTCCTGCAAAATTTTCCAGATAATAACGCTTCGGCCGTGTATGATACCAGAGTTTGGTAACCAGTATCATACGAAGAAAAAATGATCGTTGTAGGATACTGGTATCCAAGTGATAGGGATTTTTCGTTTTATGTAACCGAGTATCAGCAAAGGAAAATATCAAAAAATTACAAGTGAATACTTAACATCTCCTCTTATGTAGCTGATAAGCATGTCATGTGCATTGGTATATTTTTGCGTTGCCTGCAGTCCAAAATGAGTAAAGAAATAGAATTTATCACTACGAAGAGAGGAGGAAGAGCACTAGTGATGGTCGCATGTACCACAGGAAAAAAACTTACTCAAACGAATCTACCCTTTAGCTTTGCCACAATATTAATTATAGATGTACAGTGAGTGTTACTCTAAATGTTAAAAATGAAGTCGGAAAAATCTAAACTCATGAAGTATTTCCTTGTTTACTTGTATGTTTTCAATAAAGCGAGGGTTTACAATAAGCGTTGGTACAGAATGCGATCCGATTACTCGGATGAAAGAGGCCAATAATATAACCAGAAGTGGATATAATGGCATAACCAGTTAGAGTTCTCATCTCAGTATTCAGTTGGGAAAATACTCTTTTACTTATCACAGTTTTGCTAAGTTGGTTTCATAGGCAGAATGTTATATTCCTTACTGGATACTGGTTACCAAATTTAATGAAGGGTATCAGAAAAATAATAAATCCTCTCACTTGGATACCAGTATCCTACAACGATCATTTTTTCTTCGTATGATACTGGTTACCAAACTCTGGTATCATATACGGCCGAAGCGGATAATAAATCTTTAAAAACAGTGAATTGCCGTTTTGGCTCTAAATATTATGATGAAAGTATTCGTTAAAAATATATCTGATCAAAGGAATAAAATAATTGGGATCATATGAGTATACGATTTTATGTCAACTATAATAATTATATTAAATCTTATTTGCAAATTATAAAAATATAATTTTCTTTCTTAGTAATACTTTAAAATTTTATGTAAGCGCAATTAATAATCAATTAATTAAAATCTAATTATGCAGGTGTCCTTTCAGCTAGGTTAACTTCATTGTCAAACAATTGTAGGACAATTATACTATTATTATAAATCCTAAGGTCTGTCTGACTGCCTCTGTGGCGCGGTCGGTAGTGTATGCGACTGCCGGGCATGACGTCTCGGGTCTCGGGTTCGAATAAGTCTATTCTGGGATTTCTGTTAAAAAATTCTCAGAGATTACCCGGAGTTAGGAAGTTGTGGTCGTGGACCTTCGTGCCTCGGAGAGCACGTAAAGCCTTCGGTCCTGCGCTTGAACTCTCTCTGGTGTGTGCGTTCAACCGTTCTACCAAACTATAAGAGTGAAGGAATAGACAGTGTACCTGTGTATTGTGCACAAACTTAGACACAAGTCGACGACATTACGCTTTTACGGCAAAATCGCTGATCAACGTGCCTGACACCAACCCTGATTGGAAATTTATTTAGGGACCTACTATTTAAAAAAATATACCATTAGACTTCAGGATCTCTGAGGTTAAGCTACGCTTGCCAAGGTTGTTCTGTGGATGGGTCAACATATATGTACCGAGTTTTTCCGTGTTTCGGAAAACACGTTAAATTCTTCCTGGCTGTCATATTCAAGTTTTACCGAAGGGTACCGTGTTATAACCCAGGTAACTGGGTTGTGGAGGTCAGATAGGCAGTCGCTCCATGTAAAATACTGGTATTCAATTGCATCCAGTGAGACTGGAAGCGGACTCCAACATAGTTGGAAGAAAGGTTCGGCTGATTGACTTAAGTCTATGTAGAACCGACGTATTTTGCATATTTGCATTAATTACAATTAGTTCGAAGCATTTCAGTTCTAGTTTTATATGTATCTAAGCAGAAGGTATTATATCGGGCACTAGAACAAATAAATTTACTGATTACGCGATTTACTTTAGTCTTATGTTAGCATACATATGTATATATAGTTGTTTGTTTTTTGATTTAGAATAATGCTAGCTATGAGAATTCGCAACACGAAGAAATATAACACAATATTTGCCTACAAAACTGTTTTTACGTATCAACTGTTTCGAGAAATGTTTTAATTTTGAACAATAAGTTTCAACTTAGTATAAGTGACAATAACTAATTGACGAATTGCGCTAGAACGTTAATTATACTCATGAATAATCCTGCCTACCCATCAGGCACAGAGAGAGAAAGAAATCTTTAAGACTACGGCTCTGAGTGAAGTTTGGCCAATTTAACCAGTAACACTGCATTTAACTTTTAATTTACCAACCAAAAGTTTGTCTTTTATATTTCTAACTTTCACGTTGCAAGATGACATCCAATACTATACGGAATTACACGTGTTCATATGTTTACGAATTAGTCGACGTTACGGCGCAGGTTGCACTTAAGACTAGCTATAGTTCAAGGCTCATCTATTTATTTCTTACAAAAGAACAACCCTCTTGTGTCTGGATAACCTTCAGAAAATATTTTAAATCATAGATATCAAATCACATCAAACCGTTATAAAATATTAACTTCGCATGAGCAACGAACCCCCGTGCATTCTTGTTAGCTATATTTGGAAGCACATGTCACCTTATAACACGATGTTAAACAGTACAACAAACAATATAAATTTAGCGCCACAATTGATAATAGTGTCGCATTATTGTGCCGTATCAATATTTAAGTTTACTTTGCAACAAACATACTGTTTGTTAAGTATTAGTATCACGAGGCGAATTGTTTGTTTATGCTAGTTTGGTAACCGTTTTTTAAATTATACAGAAAATCTACGACTAAAATATGTTGTCACACAATTCCAAATAAATACATCGTCCCACTGCTAGTTGGTGAAGATATGCGCACTCGCCTCTCTTTCGATAAAGACATTAACGTCGCAACTTTACAAGAGACTATCAATACATTTTTTCGCAAATTCGCTAATGAATCGCAAAGTGGCAAAACATAGATTTTAAAATCATGTTTGTATTAAGAAAGAATTTCAATATTTGATACGAAATTTGTCGCTAGGTAGGAGTAGTAGTACAGAAAACTTGCTCTCGTGAGATCTTTAAAACAGTTCGTGGAAGAATGCTAAATATCCAACTCGGCAGGTGGGCTCTATGTCTCTCCTGTTGTGGATGGTAACTAACTACAGTTGGACTGGCTTTTGGATTAGCTAGACAGTTAGATTGCGCTTCAAAAAGTTTGGCCATCGCATATATACCATCGCTAATCGCCATTATAGTTCCAGTACAAAGTGCAAATAATGAAATAGATACACTTATTCTAAAAAATAATCAGTTTTAAAATACAATTATTAATCAAAATCAACAGATAAAGTTATTGAAAAGTGTATGCACTAGTCCTGGAAAGAGTCTTAAACAACAAACTTTAAACACTAGACGTAAATCAAGACAGCAGTTGATGGACTCCACTCGAATCTCTAACTCTAATCTAGATACATCACAAGTTGACTTACCTTCCAAAAACGTCGAAATATCGTTGAAAGAGTTATCCACAAAAAACGAAGACATACAAGAGAGCAATAAAGTTAGAAAATCTCAAGAGGTCAATCTATCACCCAGTACCTCATCCAAATGCGATAACCGCAACATTTACATACTGGGAGGTGCACAGTGCAAAGGACTATCAACAGCACTCTACGACTCTCGCCTAAATACAAAATATGAACATTACTCTATCATAGGATCTACAAAACCAGGAGCACCGACACAAGAAATTCTAAAACCAATCAACGGATTATCTCTGAAGCTCAATGAAGACGACCGAATAATTTTATCTATTGGTGAACATGATGACAGCCCCACCCAGGTGATGCTAGAACTGTCCACCGCACTCAAACTTTTACAGCATCGACAGGTTTTCGTCCTTGGTATAAACGAAAATAGATACTTAAATGAAAATATGTTGAATAGTATGATAAAAACTATTTGTGCTCAATTTAAAAACTGTCGATATATAAATCATGGTAATTATTTCAATTCATATTACACTAATAATAATTCAATGGAATTGTGCAGATTGCTAAATTTATATATTGATTCACATGACTATCATTCTAAATACTTATGTTATAATAATAGATGCTTCAAAGATGTATATGCCTCGTCGATCATAGCTAAGCACTCGTTGCCGAAACACAACAACCAACTGGTACCAATCAAAGGCACCATACCATTCTACTTCAAACCAATAATAAAAGAAGAAACACCAATCAATAATTCTGTTAGCGTAGTATTAAATAATAAACCACTTAAAGGTACTATACCATACTATTTCATGAAAACGAAACGTATATTATTATCTAATCAAGCAACAAATTCAATACATACCCAGCTTTTTCGTTCCTAAGACTACCAACTCGATGCCATCATTTCATGTTTTTCATCAAAACATTGCAGGTATCTTATGTAAGAAAAGTCTACTAGAGATAGCATTACAAGATTTGCAAATAACGGACAAACTCCCAGAGGTTCTTTGTTTCTCTGAAACTTTTTTAAAAGATAGTGATTTAAAGAATGCCAAAATCACTGGCTATGAACTAGCTTCGACCTTCTGTAGAGAAAAAGGTAGAGGCGGCAGTAGTATTTATATTCAAAAAGGTATTAGGTATAAGGATCTCGGAATTATCAAAAACTTTGCACGTGCCAATGTTTTTGAGTGCTGTGGCATAGAAGTACTTGATATAAAGTTAATTGTAACATGCGTTTATCGTACGCCAACCTCAAAATCTGATCTTTTCTTGCAATATCTTGAAACATTACTACATAAACTTATATTTGAACGGACATTCTATAAATACAAAATTATTGTAGTTGGTGACATTAATATCAATACTTTTAAAAATAATAAACTAGTACAAGACCTACATGACATATTACATAGTTACAATTTAAAATTACACATTAATGAACCAACAAGATTAAATTCATGTATTGACCACATATTCAGCAACATCAAAAACTCTACGAGCCAAGTACTTAAACTCGGGTTATCTGATCATGACACCGCCCAGATGCTGTGCTTTCAACTAACAAAAAACTTATTTCGACCAACTAAATATTCTACATTTAATCGAGACTACTCGCAAGAGAATTTAAGTAAATTCCAAGACTGTCTTCGTAGTCTAAGTTTTGATAGTATGTACAATACAAAATCTCTAAACACGGCATTCACCTGGTTTTATGAAGACTTTTGTTTGTTTTATAACCTTTGTTTTCCAAGAATTAAAAAGATGCGAGCTGTAAAATGTCGTGAACTGAAATGGATAACTAAGGGATTACAACAGAGTTGCAAAACGAAAAGAGATCTACGGTTCAACTACTACAAAAATCGAACAATGCAGAACAAAACTAGGTATCAAAATTATACAAAATTATTACGACGTTGTATGCATACTTCTCAAAAAGTCTTCAATGCTAGATTTATTGGTAACTCTAAAAATATTTGCAGAGCTGCCTGGAAAGTTATTAATGACGATTTGGAAAACAATTTTAACCGAGACTTTATAAAAGAAATACAAGAAGACAATAATCTCATACATGACCCCTATAAAATAGCATGTCATTTTAACCAATATTTTGTAGAACTGGCCAATGGCAATAAGACCAACTTACACAACACTAACAACAATCATACCTCTAGCAGTATGTTTTTAATCCCCTTTAGTCAGCAAGAAGTCAGAGACATTATTATATCTCTCAATAATACAAATTCTGTGGGTTACGATGACATTGCTACTAATATTATTAAGAAATGCGTTAACCTCTTGGTGCCTCATTTAACATATTTAATTAATTTATCTTTTGAAGAAGGTACCTTCCCAGAGTCTCTGAAAAAGTCTGTAGTCAAGCCACTATTTAAAAAAGGAGATAAAACCAAAATATCAAACTACAGGCCAATAACGTTGATACCTATATTCTCTAAGGTGTTTGAAAAGGCCATGCAAAAAAGACTAGTCGCATATTTGGACAAGTTTAAAATACTAAAAAGCGAACAGAATGGATTCCAAAAAGGAAAATCCACGACTCTTGCAGCATTTAATTTAATGAATAATGTCATTCAAAATCTTGATAAAAAAAAACCGACCACAGTTATCTTTTTTGACATGTCAAAAGCATTTGACTTCGTTTCGCATAAAATCCTATTAGAAAAACTAAGTAATTACGGTATAAGAGGTCCAGCTCTGGAATGGACGAAAAGCTATCTGCAAAACCGAAAACAGTGTGTGGAAATTACTTGTATGGGAGCAGATTCTTCCATACGACAAGAACGGTCTAACTATTTAATTAATTCGTATGGAGTTCCTCAAGGAAGCGTTCTTGGGCCACTGTATTTCTTAATTTACATTAATGATTTACCTGACATTACATCTTATAATTGCATTCTATTCGCTGATGACATATCTATTATTTTGACATACAACAATCTTCTTAACTATGACAATGAAATAAATACGACAGTAGGTAAAGTTATACAATGGTTAGAGAGTAATAACTTACAGGCCAATATAGGTAAAACAAACTATATACAATTTCAAACTCATGGATCACAGATAGTTCAAAGACATATTGCATATAATGGCACAAAAATAAATGAAACATCTGATACAAAATTTCTAGGACTAACACTGGATAAATACTGTGACTGGCGGAAACATATTGAGGGTGTATGTAAAAAGGTCAATAGTTTTGTATTTGTCTTAAATAGGCTCAGATTAACATCGACACGACAGACAGTACTAACAGCATACTACGGTTATGTTAGTTCCACCTTAACATACGGTTTGATATTATGGGGCAACTCAACTGATGCCGTTAGAGCGTTTTTGGCACAAAAAAGATGTATCAGAGCAATGATTGGAATTCCCTCCTGGGAATCCTGTAAGCCGTACTTTAAAGAGTTAAAAGTGTTGACTCTACCAGGCATGTACATATTTGAAATCTGCAACTTTGTTAAAAATAATATAAACCTATTTACAAAAGCTAAAGATTTATATCCTAGAAATACTAGAAATGGACAACGGCTAGTTCTAGAATTTACCCCACGAACAACCCTTATACAAAAGAACTGTTACGCAATGTGTATTAAAGTGTTCAATAAGTTACCCTCTCACATTCAAGAACTACCTATATCGCTATTTAAACGCAAACTTAAAAAAATATTATTGGAAAGAAATATATACTCAATAAATGAATGGCTCCAAAGCAAAATAAATTAAGTATGTGTAAAACTGTATAAAAGCCAAGCAAAATATTGTTGTAAATCATTAAGTTCTTGACATTGTTATTGTAATTTGTATTTATTAGACACTATTTAATTTTAAGACACTATTTGAATTCTGAGACTTTACTTTAATTGATAATATAATAACTTTAATTCGTAATAATTGTAATAATTTTGATTGTAATTTCTATGACACTTTTATAAAATAATTCACATACCTTTTCGAGGTTAAATAGATATAGCACTTTTATAATAATATAGTAACACCATTATGTACTCTATTTTGTTGTGAATAAATGACTTTTGACTTTTTTTTGACTTTTGACAAACAAGTACTATTGACGGAACTTTTCTTCCGCACTTCACACAGGTTTTATGCTGCGCTTATGTATATATTTCTATGATTAACTAGCTGACCCGCGCAACTTCGCTTGCGTCACCGAAGAGAGAATGGGTCATATTTTTCCCCGTTTTCGTAACATTTTTCCCTGCTACTCCGCTCCTAATGGCCGTAGCGTGATGTTATATATACATATGCCTATAGCCTTCCTCGATAAATGTACTATCTAACACAGAAATAATTTTTCAAATCGGACTAGTAGTTCCTGAGATTAGCGCGTTTAAACAAACAAACTCTTCAGCTTTAATACTAGTACAGATTAACTTTAATTAATAAGATTTATTTGTTTCCAGGATATGCACGGTACAATCTGTGCATGTTCATTTTGTGCGCCAGCATCATCCTGGGCATGACTTTCGAGATCTTCTCCGTGTCGTACCTGGTGCCGGCTAGTGTGTGTGAACTACACACCACTAATGTACAGCAGGGATTGGTGGCTTGTGTGCCTTTGGCAGGTGAGAAAAACCAGTAATTATTGCCTAGTAATTTGTGCTTGTCTTATTGAACTGAACAATTGATTGCTCCTTTAGCGCAATGGTAATGAGTACGATTGTTATGAAAAGGTTTCGGATTCTTGTCTCTTAAAAAGTCGCGCCTGATTTTTTTTGCGAGAAAAAATTGCTCTGTGCGAGCATGAGAAATAGTAGATACTAGATAACACCCTTGATCACCGTGCTTTGAAGAGCAAATATTTTGTTTTAACCTGCGTTTGAATTCTCTAATTGCACTCTAAATCTACTTCCTATCTAAGAATAATTTTAAAGCATGCGAAGATGATGTCTAGTCGGGAATGAGTACCTTAATATTTTTTTATTGTTTCTCTAGGAATCATCGCCACGTCCCACATCTGGGGATATCTCGCTGACACGAAAGGCAGGCGGAAGATCCTCATCATCTCCATGACGTTGAGTTACATATCTGGAACCTGTGCCGCCTTCTCACCCAACTGGATAGTGCTTAGCTTCTTGAAATTTATATCTTCGGCCTCGTGAGTACTTTTACCTTGCTTAAGTTTTAGGTGTAAGGTTTCTGATTTCCGAAGGACTCAGGGTCCCACTTTTCTCCATTTTTGTTATTGACTAAGTGTCAAAGCCTTTTTCCAAATACCTAGCACGTACCTAAACTATAGGATTTCCATCTGTCTAATATAAATTAGAAAAACCAAAAGCATTTTTCCATCGGGAATCAAACACGAGACCTCGTGCTATTTTGCAGTTTAATAGATTGCTGCTAAATCCACAGGCAAGATCACATCCAACTTTATTTCAGTTTAAATTCTTATAACGTAACTGTTCGAAAGATTCAGTAAGTACCTTGCTTAGTCCCCGATATGGGGAGTAAAATGCTTAAAGAAAGCGTGAACAACAAACAAGCAAATTGCATGATCTTTAAACATTTGTTTTACTTTGCAGAGTGTCCGGTGCGTTTGCGTTATCGGTGACATTACTTAGCGAGTGTACTCCGATGAGAAGAAGGAGTGTTCTTGTCATCCTGTCTACCAGCGTCTTCTTAACTGGCACGGGAGTCATGGCAGGTAAGAACCAAAATATTTAGCTAGCAAAAATAAAATGGCGCACTGATTCGTGACAATTTTTTGGGTTTTTTTATTAGAGATTGATCCAAAACACAAAGATTTTTTCTGTTTACGTTAAAATCATCGTCGCAATTACGCATTTGTCAAGTTTGTCGCGATAATCCACGTTTTAAAAATACCGTTCTTCTTTGCTTAAATATACTTACTTACAGAATGCGTTCGCTTAACTTAAGACTTAGAAGTAATGCGATTTCAAGTTACTACTAAACGTGAAAGTGCAGAAAGTGCGCCATAAAGCCACCTTTAGCATTCTCGTACTCATCTAAACTTGGTTTCTTTTTTTCCAGTCTTGTCCATCCCAATCCTACCGCTGTCGTTCTCCTACTACATCCCAGTGCTGGACATCTACTTCAACTCCTGGCGGCTCCTCGACCTGATCTTCGCAATGCCATGTGCCATCAGCGCTCTGGGTGCGGTGTTCGCCTATGAGAGTCCCAAGTACCTCCTCTCAGTGGGCAGGAATAAGGAGGCTCTGGAGGTCTTACGAGGAATGTATGTGATGAATTATGGCAAGAGTGGCGATAGCTATGAGGTAACTGGTGTAATTTTTTTTTAAAGTGGTTTTTGTGATTCAAGTGGTTGTGTAAACTGCTGAAGACTTGGTCTCGGTTTCGATTCCCGAGTCATAGTGTTGTCGGGAATGTAAATTTTTTGTTGTAACTTTTATTTTATAAAAAAACACCAACAAACAAATTTGAACAAAAAAGTGGTTCAATACTCCGCTGCCAACACTGCACTTTATACGCCACTATCATTAATAAAATTTCATACATAAAATCACGCCTTCTTTCTATAGGGATAGGCAGAGACCAGAGAATACTTGGTACGATCCTTGCAAACTTTCTTTGCTTCATTCACATCCATAAGTCTTGTCAAAAAGTACTGACGGGTACTAGTACAAAAAAAAGTTTCATCTGACGAAAACCCTTCTAGCCAAGTTTTATAATAGTTTAACTTTTTTCTCTCTCTTCCCCAGGTTGATGAGCTGATATTAGACGAGGACAGCAAGTCAACTGGTCACAAAGGTTTCTTCGCATCCATGGTGGCTCAAACAATGCCTATGCTGAGACCACCGCTCTTGAAACATACCGTCCTGCTCTCCTGTCTCTATGTCATCAGTTATATGTCGTAAGTATACATTTATCTATAGGTATTAATAAAGAAGCGGATACCTGTGCCTCGATTCTCTACTACTATCGACTACCGACAACCGAACTGTCATCGAGAAATTTTGTATGAAAATCTGATCAGCGACTCTGACGGGTGTCGTAGGAAACATTTTGGCAGTACATTCTAAATGTCAAAATTACGATAGCTAGCCGGTTGTCGGTAGTCGATAGTGGTACAGAATCGAGGTACGGAATTGTAACTTTTCTTACTTCAAAAGGAGATCATCCATTTTGGGCCTTTTTTCAAAGTGCCGGCCAACAAAAAAAAGTGGCATGTATCGATAGAGCTAGCCATTTGAAGCAATAGTTAGTATGGCACGAAACCGGTAGGATCGCTTTGAACCGAGTTATACAGGTTTGAAGATTCATAATATTCAAACATTAATTCATTTCTGAAAGTGCTGTGAAACATAAAATAATGATTGATTTTGCTAGAATTAACTATCTAAAGCAAACGACCACTCTCAAGTTGATTTAAGGTCATAAGCACACGTATCAACTCGGAAACGGGTCGTCACCGTATCAACTCGAGCTCATCAGTATTATTTGTATGTAATTCCCTACTGTAACACACTTATCGGAATCGTTATGTGATCGCCCCGGCTCACGACCATAGGAGTGGTTCGTATGCGCATTATGCATACACCAGCACCCAGGGTGGAGTGCAGGACTATGTGCAAATTCCGATAGAAGGGCGGGCATACCTTCTAAACCGCAACATGTGTCCTCATAACAAGGGCCCTCATCACAAATGGTGCCCGAGGCACAAAATATTGTTCCACATGCCGATGAGTCGGACATAACAACCCAACGGCAACACTCTAGGTGACCTCTTACCTAGACGATGGTTTGATAGTTGCACACAACCGAGGGTGCGGCCCCTTAGGTGCGAGTTTGATTCCCCCGGCGCCTCAATGCGTCGCAACTGGACTGGTCACTGGCGACTTGTGCAAGGTCAGCGCATCCTCCCTTAGCGAACCCAAGGGGCCGCACCCTCGATTGTGTGCAACTAACAAACCATCGTCTAGGTAAGAGGTCACCTAGAGTGTTGCCGTTGGGTTGTTATGTCCGACTCATCGGCATGTGGAACAATATTTTGTGCCTCGGGCACCATTTGTGATGAGGGCCCTTGTTATGAGGACACATGTTGCGGTTTAGAAGGTATGCCCGCCCTTCTATCGGAATTTGCACATAGTCCTGCACTCCACCCTGGGTGCTGGTGTATGCATAATGCGCATACGAACCACTCCTATGGTCGTGAGCCGGGGCGATCACATAACGATTCCGATAAGTGTGTTACAGTAGGGAATTACATACAAATAATACTGATGAGCTCGAGTTGATACGGTGACGACCCGTTTCCGAGTTGATACGTGTGCTTACGACCTTAAATCAACTTCAGAGTGGTCGTTTGCTTTAGATAGTTAATTCTAGCAAAATCAATCATTATTTTATGTTTCACAGCACTTTCAGAAATGAATTAATGTTTGAATATTATGAATCTTCAAACCGGTATAACTCGGTTCAAAGCGATCCTACCGGTTTCGTGCCATACTAACTATTGCTTCAAATGGCTAGCTCTATCGATACATGCCACTTTTTTTTGTTGGCCGGCACTTTGAAAAAAGGCCCAAAAATGTATGGAGCGTGGATGATCTCCTTTCATTAACTTTTGATCGACATTGTCTAAAATGAAGTTTTAAAAAGTTCCTGTACAAACAACTTCATTAAACGCAATTTCTACATTGCGATGTTGAAAAAGATCCAAAAATATAGAAAACTGCATTTGAAGATCCAATAATTTCTTTGTTTCCAGTTCCAATTCGTTCACGGTATGGCTGCCGTTCATTGTTAATGCGTTCATGACGTCTGTGATGGAAGGCAACTCACATCTCACCGTCTGCGAGATGATCAGGATCTATCAGAACTCGACCACTGTGGTTGAGGTTAGTATACATTTTGTTCTACTAAATCAGTTATTATTGTTTATTAGTTACTGGACCCGATCCAGTAAAGCGTTATAAATATAACCGACGTTGCTCCATTTTCTTCCCTCCTTAAAGTTTGGATAACATTTTAGTTCAGTCAGTGTGGTTGACTCAAGACTTAACCCCTTCCTAAACCCTCCTTGGGACCCCGGCCCAGCATTGTAACAGCCGTGGGTTAAAATAAACTAAATTTTTTAAGGCAGTATAATAGATAGACACCTAATAAAATCTTGTCATTTTGCGTGGGATAGCAATCAATGAAAATTTCCATGTTCCCTGAATGTCCCTGATACTTCACCATATTTAATTTGCTTCTAGTATTGTGTTTTAAGTAAAAGTTGTTTGATTCCATATTCGTTTATATCTTGCAGAGTACAGACTGCTCAATGAACAGCTTCGCCATGACGATGGTGTTCGGCATCAACTTCATTCTAGCCATCATGAACATAGGCATGAGTGGGCTCGTCAACAAGCTCGGCAGGAAGAACCTCTTTATTGGCGTTCAGGTAAAATATATGTCTATTCAAACATCAATCTTCAATATATCAGCTTACAATACGCTATATAGTAACCAAGGCTACATGAAATTAAGCGTTTCTGAGCACTAAAAAGGTATTTTGCAGGTACTACTACAGTACTTATCAAAGACCGGTAGAAAACTTTTATATGCATAGGAAGTAATGAAATAAAACATATAAGGTTTTTGTCTCTCTGTTTGAACGCGTTTATCTCCTGTAGTCTGAAGCCAGATTTTAAAGTTTTTATTACATAAAAGTCACTTTTATAAGGTAGACCATAGGGTTTCTACCATCACGCTACGGCTCACAGAAGATCAGTATTAATCGGCACACACAGATATGAAACTGTAGTACAGCTACTTTTGTAATAAAAATACTTTATATTGTAATATTTTTCCACAGGTGGTGGCAGGTGTATCAGCCCTATGCATCAACAGCAGTCCGTTCTGGATGCTGAGCGCTGTTTTGTTCATGTGCTTCATGAGCGGAGTCTTCAACTTCGGCTTCCTCAGCACTTTCAGCGTCGATATCTTCCCTACTTATGTTAAGTAAGTACATGTTACAGCAACAATTAATCAGCTTAGCCTTTCTTCCAACTATGTTGGATTCGGCTTCCAGTCTCACGAGATGCAGTTGAATACCAGTATTTTACATGCAGCGACTGCCCATCTGACCTACACAACCCAATTAACTGGGTAATAACACGATACCATTCGGTAAGAATGATTGGCAGGCTTTCCAGCTTCTGACTACTGGTAACGTTGTCAAACATTTCTGAAAATGTCAGCCGGGTTTCACAATTTAACGTGCCTTCCGAAGCACTATGAAACTCGGTATACGGTCACCCATCCACAGAACCACCTCGGCAAGCGTAACTTAACCCCAAAGATCGTTTTATGCGGCTTGCTATTACATAGGTACTTGGGTTTCAAATAAACAAAACTAGACGAATAACAATAAGATATAATTTCCATGATCAGTTTATCAACCATATTAATTTGTTCCCCAGGGCTATGGCGGTATGTCTAACGCTGATGGTGGGCCGTGGCAGCGCCATCTTCGGCATCAACATCCTCAAGCGGCTGCTGGACAACAACTGCGAATATGCCTTCTACATCTTCGGATCTGTTACATGCTGTAAGACATTTACACTTTTTTTCGTTCTTTCACAGAGGGGTCCTATAATTTTGTATGTTTGTAATGCGTACAAAAATGTTGTACGTGCAAACTTGTCACAGTGGACAATTCAGAAAATATAGAGCAATTCTCACCTATATTAGAATGGAGAAGGAAATTTAGACTAGCGCAATTCATACAGTCGGTATTGTCAAGTATCAAGAGTTTGTTATTCAAATTGTACTGACAAAATAGTTGATACTTAGCTCACTAGAGGTGCTGATCAGATTTTTGGGCAAAATTCTTGATAGCTTGATAGTCGGTAGTGGATAGTGGTAGAGAATTGAGCTACAGTTGTCTCCCCGGGACACAGTGCTAAAGGGGATTACTAATAGACTACAATCATCTTTTTGTTTTTACTTTACTTCTTTATTTTTAACGTTTAATTTAGTCATTGTAAGTTTTATTGTTTCTTTGATGACTAATACGATAATTACTTTATTTACAGTCGGTGGAATCGTAGGCCTGCTGCTGCCGTCAGACGCAAAAATAAGGGACCACAAGAAAGCATTAAAAAGTTGAACAAATACTTAGTTTTAGTGCAAATTGAAGAAATTATTGTAAGAATGTGTCGCTCGTATATGAATCCCGCCTGTGATGTGAACGAGACTGAGAACGAATGGAATGAAAATATCACTATTTGGGGCAAGTTGTAAGAAAAATAAACCTTTAATCTTTTAATATATTTTTCATGGAAGACGTTAATTCAATTATGTATGTACATAAGTATGTTTATCAGTAGGTGCATAGTACAGGCGCTACTTAGTTTGCAATCAGATGACCGTGTTTAAGTTGCCCTCAATTGTTTTTAACAGCTTCGATGGTCAAAACTGTAGTAATAAAAATAGTCTATGCAACTGTTGAGATTCTAAAGTTGAACTCGAAGCTGAATATAGTGTCTTTCAGCTGTATATTGTTGAGGGCATTGACCTAAGACGAAGATACAAAAGTGCACACCCTGTTCCAAATGATATCGGCTTTGTTTGTAAAAGATTTCGTATGATTTATAAATAAGTTTAGTTTTAGTGTATTGTGATGTAATTTATTTATAAATAAAATAAAAGGACGTTTTGTTGAAAGATTGTTTATTTTGCCTTCAAAACAAATAAACTGAGTGAACTACAACAATTCACTTTGCTGGAAATATCAACTGGTGGTTTCGTTCAGCGTGGCCAAAGAATAAAGAAAGCTGTCCAGAAGGCGAAAAAAATATGCTAGAGGTACTAGAGACGTAGTGGGAGAAGTGCTGAGAGAGACAAACAATGCGAACTAGATAAGAAGCGCTCGAAGCTAATCGGACAGTTACCGTCGTCGTATTAAAGTCTCCGTTACCCACACTCTTGTAGGCTGTCTTCCTGTATTCAGACACACATAGTTAACTGGCACGTAGTGCTTACAATCGACGTACGTACTTACAATTTTGGGTACATCAAAGTTACTTTGAAGAAACTTAAGGCTAAGTTCATATGACCGCGGGGATCTTTTGACCGCGCGGTGCAAGATCGGAGTAAACAGCTAGTATTGTCTACATCACCGCGCGGTAGCAGAACCGCGAGAAACCGAGCGGTCTCTCGCGGTTCAAGAATTAGCGCGCGGGTCGGAGCGCGACTCGCGGTATGGCGCGGTGATGTAGACGATACTAGCTGTTTAGTGTTTACTTCGATCTTGTACCGCTCAGTCGAAAGTTCCGCGCGGCTCCGCGCGGTTTTATGAACATTACCTAATGGACCTTATTTACCCAGGTACATTACTTTTAGGTATTACTTATTTACTTTTGTAAACAAACAAACTTAATAAGTCTTCTTCTTCTTCTTATCGTATGGTTAGTGGTCAACCTAGTGTCAAAGTTGTTCAAGCCGCCCGAAGGCCTTTGACGTGGTTTAACGACTGTTATCTTAATTGACAACAACCGGGACCGACTTTATATTACCCCATTAATTAAGTGTATGCCATCTAATAGTGATCGTCTTCCGCATACTCACGTCTAAAGAATAATCTCAAAAAGGTTACATAAAAATCACAATCATATTATCTAATAACATCACATTTAAAACGTATGACACGGGCAGACATCGTCGTTATCTTATCATAGCTCTTATATCAACGTGAGTAAACATCTCATACAATAGGAAGATACCAAACAAACATGGTCGTAACAAAATAACTTTATTATCATTAGATTCTACTTAAGTAAATATCACAAAATTAATTGTTTTGCTTAGATTTTGCACACGGGATGAATGTTCAATTTCATCGTAATTCGGGCTAGTGGTTTAGGAGCTACTATGCGAAAGATTAACACACAGACGCATACTACTGCCTAAGTCAAGACTGGGGAGATTATGTATAGCGAAATGCAATATTAGTTTATTACTACCTCTAAGGGCGCGTTTCCACTATGTCGTGACGACAGATAGTCGTGTACGTGACGACGACATTTTATCGTTTCACGACAGTCGCTGTATCGTTTGCACATCATTAGCAAGCTACAATTCTAACGATTTTTTATCGTTTTACGACCGTCGTGCCAGCCGTGCCCACTGTCACGACAATCTGTCGTCACTGCAAATGTCGTAGACGACAGTAAGTCGTGTCGTTCTATATGTGAACACCTCCATTTAAACACATGAGCTACGACACTTAAAACTACACGATTATCTGTCGTCACGACAAAGTGAGAACGCGCCCTAACAACCACGCATTTGTAGTTAAAAGTTGCTGATACTATGGAGAGTAACGTGTAGTATTATTGACTTAAAAAATCTTTTTAAATAACTTTTATAATAGATTTTTGCAAAATATTAAGGACTGAAATCATTTAGTCATATACTGAGATGATAAATTATTAGTTAGTATTTATTTCTTCGGTTTTTAGTTATAAAATATTTTGCAAAAAAATAATAATTATTGTAAGGAGGCCAATAATACTATACGTTTCACTATAAACTAATAGATGAAATTAAAAAAATCACTTCAAAATTGAATTAAGATAATAATGCCTACTTATTCACATGAATAAAAGTATCCTCAATCATATACTAATATAATTTCTTATATAATGCACCAGTGAAACTATAAAATGATATTGAATATATTGAACAAAAAATAACAGGCCGTTAAGTCCATATCTATAAACCTATAATCACTAGAATTTTCACCAAATTTCATAATATTAATTACTTAAACTTAATACATTTTAATTCATACCGAGATTCATAACAACGTTCAGACTCATACAACACACATTCTTTCATTAACAAATCTTTAATTATCACAAACGTCTTGCATCTCTCAACGAGAAGCAAGTCTACAATTAAGTTGTGTCCTACATTCTTCTACGTGTCTTCAACTGTTCAGTTTCTTCTGTTCTAATACCTTCGCGTCTGAAGGCAGCAGAAAGCCGATTATCCCACCAACTGAGAAAATACAAAAGAATTTAAGAAATGACTGTGAATGTGTGAAAAATGTAGGTACATTTTCTGAGGACACCTCAAAATTGGCTCGACAGATCTTGATTAAATTAGACTTCATGGAGAAGATCACATTGGGAAAGAAAAAAGAACCGATCAGGTCGGTCCACCCAACAAAAGATTATGAGGATACAACTATAAAAACAGTAAAATAAATAAAAGTAGTATAGGTTACGTATGTAAGTGTTCCACCATCTAAGTAACTGGACCATTTGCTAACACATCTAAATTTTTTTTAAACCTGTTCTGTTTCATTCGTTCTTTCCCGTCAGTCTGTTACTCAGCTACTGACTGCGAAACTGGTTAATTTTCCATGTCATAGAATAAACGTTTTCGTGACTGATTTAAGCAAAACATGGCAACTTACGGCATGATAGACCTCCAAACAAGTAGAACACGTATTCACAATGGTTGTCCATCAGACGCTTCAGGATGTTGATGCCGAAGACCGCACTGCCCCGGCCTACCATGATGGTCAGACATACGGCCATAGCCCTGAGAAATAACATGTCTTAAGAAAACTTCAAAAAAAAAAACCTAAAAAGGATTAGGTAAAATAATCGTTTTTGTGTTAGATCTAAACTATGACCTTGTCCGGATTCAATTGCGTATAATTTCGGTAGAATAAAATCAAATAACTAAAATGATTTAATACTCTATACTAGATAAATCCCGACCTTGCTCGGGTCAAACGGGACTCTTAATACTTGCATACGTACTCGTAATTTTATGGCTGTTATTGGCAAATGTCAAGTTAAAGAAAAAAAAACAAAGAGTATATCATAAAATGTGTCAAAAATAATATTTTCGCAAAACGTCAATTATTGAAAAAACCCAAGATCACAACCCAAGATGGCGAGTGTTATTCGTCTGTCAACACATTAGAATTTAACAAAATACTCGACAATCCGAATTTTGCGGATATATTATTATGTTGTAGACTCGAAATCATTATTTTTTTATGTTTTATTATTCAGGTAAGGTTTCAATCAAGTCTACCGTACCCCTTGACGAGATTATTAATATAGAGGTGTGTCGTATAATTTAAGAATGTTGTGCATGTCTGTAATTAGAAGAAATTGTAATTGTTGATGTTTATTTCGTTGATATGCCTTAGAAAGAAATAAATGAATAAAAATATATAAAATAGTTGCCAAATAATCTTAAAATACTTTCAAGTTGAATCGAAAATTGTAACAGCAGTTTAGCTACGAAGGCGTAACAGACAAACATACTTTATCATTGAGAGACGTATGTCCCTAACCATCATAACATCTGCATAAGTAATACCTGACATAGGTAGGAAACAGATCAACGGTGTAAGTGCTGAGGAAGCCGCAGTTGAACACACCAGACACAGCCAGCGTGAAGAGAATAGCGTTCACGATCCAATACGGACCGCAGTTGATGCATATCGTTGAAATACCGGCCATTAACTGTCGAGAAAAGAATACGTTAAATTGATAAAATTATACCTCTAAAATGTCCTAACGAGGTAATCAATTTTCTGTACATATAGATACAGAGCTATATAACGAAGCAACCGGTTTATCTTCCACGTTACATTCCAACACTAATATAACTTTGCAATAAGGATAGGCGATTGTAATTAATAGAAAATAACCCTCTCTACTAAAATGTCGGACCAATGAAGCTTAGAAACAAATTTTTGGCACAATTTGAAGCAAGACAGTACAGTATTCACTACTACTACTATGGCAAGGGTACGTCAAGCAGATAAATACCGCAGAGTTTTAGTAAATTATTTAGTAAATGAACTCCCTTATTATGGCCTCTCCCTTATCATGGGAGCAGCCGGCCCAGCAGTGGGACATTAATGAGTTAAATTTATTTTACAACGTTTACCTGTAACCCGATATAAATGTTCTTTCTTCCCATATACTTGACGAGGGCAGTGACTCCAATGTTCATCACAGCCAGGATCATGATAATGCCAAACACCATAACCATGGCAACGTTGTTTAGTGAACAATCCTTCGCCTGGAACAATTAATTATTAATTATCGTAGTATAATTTGTACTCATTAAATATAATTAAGTTGACGTAGCTCTGATCAATGCAACTGGTGAAGGTTTGAATCTAAGATTGCAACAAATGTTTGTGAGTTTTAGAACGGAAATCCGTAGGGTACTTTTGTGAATCACCCATGGGACGGCGTATGTGAGTATCATATATTAGGTCGGGGAAAAAGTCTTTTCGCATTATAGTATGTATGAACTTGTAATAAAATCTATTTGGCTTCAAGAATCACAAATGAGTACACGGATCATTAGGTTTCTTTCAGTGAGCTCGTGAGGTACCCAAATATCGAGCTTTTTTGTGTAGAGAAAATATTTTATTACAAGTTCATACGTACTATAATGCGAAAAGATTTTTTCCCCGACCTAATATAATAGGATACGGGAATTAACGCGAACACGCATTTTACCTTGAAATGTCCAACGTTTCGGCGCAGGTTACACTCGCCGTGGTCGCAGGCTGAGTTCAGCTAGTTATTATATTATATTAAACATGCAACGCGAGAGTTTTAAAAGTTATGTATGTGAGTATCAATCAGAGCAATGCTATCACCTGCAGGAAATACTTACTTCTTCAACTACGGTAGCATTCTGATAGTTTCTGATCATCTCGCAGATGGTGAGGTGATCGTTGCCCGCTATCACCGAAGACATGAACACGTTCACCATGTACGGCATCCATATCATGAATGAATTCATACTGGAAAAGAAATACATCTTCAGTATACCTTATTCTCACATAATTTCCTTTTGAGATTATGGCACTAATGCGTATATTAATGGGCTGTTTTTGGAAGCTATGCTACGACCACCAAGTTTTTAAAATCTCGTTTCAGAGTTAGTACTAGTCGATACGGGATAATATATGTGCATTTACAAAACCAGAACCTTGCCCAGCAGTGGCATAGTTATAGGTAAAAAGAAAACACATTTGATCAGTTTGCGAATCCGAAATCCCAACTCCGAAATCGGAACTATTGACTATAGTACCGTAGCCGCGGTAAGACATATGCAAAAATGTCCAGCCCCCATAGCTTTATTTCCCAAAAATATTTCTAAAATGAACACCTTTAATAACTTACCCCATATATGTAAGGCAACAGAGGCAGGATAATAGGATGGTATCCTTCAGGAGCGGTGGTTTCAACATGGGTACGCTCTGAGCGATGATGGACGCGAAGAATCCCTTGTGGACTGATCTGTGGTCCTCGTCCAAGACCAGTGCGTGTACCTTAAAAAGAGACCATTACATTAAAACAATTGGAAAGTGTAGTAGTTGGATAAAAATGAAAATAAAAAATATAATCCCTAATAATGTCCAATCACTTATTAGAGAGCCTTGTATGCAGTATTCGCGGATGTCGGAAGCATACAAACTTCAATTTAACTTCTTACATACTATATTATGAACAATGATGTAGGCTTATGCAGCTAACGGTCGTATGTTTAATACAGCTGCTTTATTTTGGAAATATATAGAACTGTTAATTACAATCTAGATTAATCGAGTACGCTAAGGTAAGCACTAAGTTGTCGGGCTATTGAGTGGTCTGTCTGTTAAAATGACTCGACACCTAATTTAATATATTTGATTTGCAAAAAGTCATAAATGACAACACAATCATGATTAACGATATAAAGGGGGAGATGATTGATGTGGCGTCAAAGTTGTCACGCGGCGAATTAGAATATATTACTAAACGTCTGGTAATAAATAGTATTATGTGCTAACTCGATCAAAACTGCAATCCCTGCACCACACAAATATGATTAGCGTACCAAAGTCTTGATACTCGATCATTCCGACTTTAGAGAATCGCACTACAATTTACGTGTGTAAACGTTACATTCCGTTCCGATGTTTCTAAATTAATCAGCGTCGTTTTTATAAACGATATTTTATAGAAAAAACCATAGGTGATTTTCTCAGACTTAAACAACCTGTGCCCAAGAAGAATCATTTTATTGTATCTCATTTTTACGACGTCAGGAGCATCATCAAAAACAATAAACAAAATCTACTAACCTGATAACTATCCCCACTCTTGCCAGTATTGAGCACATACATTCCTCTTAAGGCTTCGAGCGCTTCCTCATGCCTTCCCACCGAGACGAGATACTTTGGACTCTCATACGCAAAGTTCGCTCCAATAGCACTGACAGCTATAGGGAGAGCGTATATCATGTCCAGGAGCCGCCAGGAGTTGAAGTAGATGTCCAGCACGGGGATGTAGTAGGAGAACGTCAGCGGGAGAACTGGGATGGCTATCACTGTCAAGGAGAAAATTAAGTTAAATTGTTGCTCTATTATTAGGTCTATTTTAACATAAACATACAACTTACAAAAGCAAATCTCAGCTACGTACATTCTTCAAAAAAGGGATAGAACTCAATGTACGCAATCCCGATCTTTGCTAACAAAGCTATATATAGTTTATCTAAATGTGTTACTTTTTGCTAGAAATATATTAGTTAAGTTTACATTTAATTAAATGTTTAATTCAAGTCTAGAGATATTTTACTCATATTAATTTTGTAATTCTGCATAAATCTTAGTAAACCACAGTGAAATATAAGTATTTATAGCAGAATATTTACCTGCCATGACAGCTGTTCCTGACAGAAAGACGGTGGAAGATAAGATGAGGAGCATACTCCTCTTCGCCACGGGAGTGCATTCTCCTAGGAAGGCCAGGGATGTTGCGAATGCACCAGCTACACTGTGAACAGAGAATAAGATGTAAGACCTTATTGTATACTTCACCACTCTCATTCAAACTAAATTGACCTGTGTTGTTATAGTTTATTGCTGTGAGAAATAATTGTTGCGTAGTAAAGAACATCAAAACGCATAATCGCACGTCTGTAAAATGTTGTGTAGTTTTTAGCATATTTTAACAAACTTCGAAATAAACGAGGAGATTTCATTTCGACGCGATGTTTATACAGAAATTATACTATCGTAAATTGACCACGACTTCTGAAAAAAAGCAGCAAGTCAATTAATCCAATATTATTTACACAAGAATAATAAGAATATTTAAACTAAATTAAATAAATTATTAAAGAAAGGGAGAGTGTGCTATTAATCTAATTACATACTACGTAAAAAACGCAATTCTTACCAGGCCGTCGCCACCAGTTTAAGCAAACTTAACACGATCCAGTTGGGTGAGAAAGCCGCGAGGGTCGAAGCAATATAACCCATCGAGGTGGAAACTATGAGGATCTTCCGCCTGCCTTTAGTATCGGCCAGGTAGCCCCAGACGTGGGATGTGGCGATGATTCCTACAGGTCGAAAAGACATTGAGTTATTTTGAAACTTTCACGTTGCATGTTTATTATATAACAGAACACGGAAATTGACACGACTTAAGAGACTACAAACAGTGTAATCTGCAAAACAGGCATTCCAAGGTAAAATATGTGTTTGCGTAAAAAAACCCGTATTTTGTTACATAATTGTTTAGTTTTTAGTTTAAAGAAAGATAGGTAGGTTTCGTCTAACACTTATGTACTCGTTTTAAAAGCAAGCTGGTCTAAAAGTTTTGTACAATTACAGTTTGCAATGTATGTAGTACAATTACAATGTGTGTTTTTTTATTGTTTGAAGTCTGATTTTCAACCATAATCGGTTCAGCGGTTTAGCCGTGGAAGAGTAGCAGACAGACTTTCGCAATTATTTAGTTAAGATTTAGAACTAGAATATTGATGCCTTTTCTGTGACTTCTTTTTTATCTACCTACCCATATGGCCTCTAGATATTTTCACAAACACTAAATTGAAGCGAATTCATTTACAATACACGATTTCGTAAAATTCTAAATGCATAAATTCAACCTTTGTTATATCATTCGGTTATAACTACAAGCATAAGTGCTAAAAAGATTCTTATAGTGCTTTCTCACCTGCTAAAGGCACACAAGCAAGGTACCCCTGTTGTATATTGGTAGTGTTCAGCTCACACACGCTCGCCGGCACCAGGTACGATATGGAGAAGATCTCGAAAGCCATGCTTATGTTTATACTGCTCGCTAGTATAAACATGCACAAGTTGAACCGGGAGTACCCTGGAAACAAAAGTGTTCTCTAACTATCTGTCATATGGTTAGTGGTCAACCTAGTGTCAAAGTTGTTCAAGCCGCCCGAGAGGCCTTTGACATGGCTTAACGACTATTATCTTAGTAGACAACAGCCGGGACCGACGTTTTAGCTCAGACGTCCAGCTCAAATACCACTATGCGGTCACCCATCTGTGGAATGACCGCGCCAACGGTTGCTTAACCCACAGATCGTTTACCGGTGAGCGCAACTGTCTATGGGCGCCTCAAGACGGTCAAGTCATTAATTAATAACAGAAGTATTGTTATTAATTAGTGAATTGACCGTCTTTGATGTGCGGTAAGGTGCCACCGATCTCATTGATCGTGAGGTCTTAGGTTCCTGAGTCGAGCCAAGTACTATTGGTCTTTTCTAATGAAAATCTGCCCCCATGGAGCAGTGGTTTAGGTCGCCAGGCCGCTACCATTGCGTCGGGAGGGCGTGGGTTCGATTCCCACACGGAACAATTAATTTGTGCGAACCACAAATAATTGATTCGGGTCTAGTTGTACTTTGTGTCCGTTGTTTTTATGTTTTTAAAGGTCCCCGCGATATAAAAGCAGTTCTAAGTGCGGGAGTAGCCGTTTAAAAAAAACATTATGCGTTGTAGCTCGGAATTCGGTAACGTGCGGGGAACGGCAATAGACTTGCCGCCTATTACATGGTAAATTTTGTCAACTGTTATATATATACAACTAGGGTCGGCGGACTAAAGAACATAAGTCAAAAAGTCAAACTTTACAGGAAAAATAAAAAATGTTTTTTATTCCGTCTTGGAATTTACACACTTAGTATGCTGGGAATTATTTCTCAGTGACTCAAGTGCTTTAGTCAGATGGCGTATTGAATTATTTGAGGTCGAGAGACCTAATAAAAAAAATATCGATTTTTTTGACTTATTTTAAGTTCTTTAGTCCGCCGATCCTACATACAATCCTGTCTTATAACCCGGCCTTCAATGTTTCATTATAATAATGCTTTTTTTTCAAGCTCTGAGCTCTCTTTTTTTGAGTTATTCGTCAAGCTGAAAATAAATAATATATTTTTTATGTTAACGTCTCTGTACCTTTGTTAGATTTAATATTTATGTTTCGGGTAAAATCGCATCAACATTTTATTATTATTCTTCGGGTGAAACTGCAAAATAACGCAACTAAACCACTTAATTATACGCATTTTTACGATAATACTTTGGCTACAATTCAGTAGATTATGTAGAACTGTACAAATACCGCTATTTTAGTACAATAATGTCGTAAGCGACTTAACATAGCTTTAATGTTATGTCATTCTTACTTTGAAAGTGCGACGTATCGTTTATAATTATTTATTTAAAGCTTTATATTGTTAGTTTAACTAACTAACGTGTATTAATTATGTTTAGTACTGAAATGTGAATTGAAGCGTGATTTTATTTGCATGTCGTATTTTCTACTTTTGTTTTGTCGTATGGTTAGTGGTCAACCTAGTGTCAAAGTTGTTCAAGCCGCCCGAAGGCCTTTGACGTGGCTTAACGACTGTTATCTTAGTAGACAACAACCGGGACCGACTTTTAACGTGCCCTCCGAAGCACGGAGACGCCCAGTTTAAATACCACTATGCGGTCACCCATCTATGGAATGACCGCGCCAATGGTTGCTTAACCCACAGATCGTTTACCGACCGGTGAGCGCAACTGGCTATGGGCGCCTCTGATTTTCTACTGTTGTTACGATTATCTTTATTCTTTAAGTATAGATACTTGCTATACATATAGTAAGTGCTTACTACGCTTAGATTTCTTCAGCTTCGCATTTCGTAGCAGCCAAACATATTTTGAGCTTTTCTTTTAAATATAATAATTGGGAACATTTACATCAGGTTTTACAACCTCGAAAACCTGATAAAGAGGTCAGGGAAGACATTTTTTCAGTCTACTAAGTGAAGATAAACAGACTATAATTAATGTTTACGAAAAAATATCGTTTCAATAGCATTTCGTCGTATTGAAAAAAACATTCATTAAAAATATTTCAGCTGCAGGGGTTTTTTTTAGAATAAGATAATTTGAGACTCAAGAAGGAATAAAGGATACTTTTTAACCCGGATATCCCACGGGAACGAGAACTATGCAGAAAGTACGACATAAAACCGAAGTCCATGCGGACGTAGACGCGGGCAAGAACGTGTAAATATATATTATATTGATGCACATGAAATCAGGCATAAATACACTTCATATAAATCAAAGTTTCACTCACCAGTCATATCTAGCGCCTGCTCGAAGGCGACCCTGTTGGGCTTGGTGTTCATGTTCATAGTGTCGACACTCACAGACACTGCGCGACACTCACCGTCGGTGTCAGCACGCCGACACTCTGCGCCGCGACGCTCTACTGACACCACACCACACGCGACACGCTTTATAATCTTACATCTTGTGTATATTGTATTTTTACTAAGCATTTTGGGTTCCGTACTTCGTGTTTAGTTGTTATCAGAGGCGCCCATAGCCAGTTGCGCTCACCGGTCGGTAAACGATCTGTGGGTTAAGCAACCATTGACGCGGTCATTCCATAGATTAGGTATTTGAACTGGGCGTCTCCGTGCTTCGGAGGGCACGTTAAAAGTCGGTCCCGGTTGTTTTCTATTAAGGTAACAGTCGTTAAGCCACGTCAAAGGCCTTTCGGGCGGCTTGAACAACTTCGACACTAGGTTGACCACTAACCATACGACAAACAAACAAACAAAGTTGTTATCAAAATGCGTATTGTGATTTTCATTTGACAAGTTCTTCAATTTATTTCCTTTTTGTTTAGTTAGTATAGCCAGCAAGCATAACATAGTTTAGAATCAGATGACCGTGTGTGTCCATATAATATAGTTAAATTAATAATATAATTATTTGAATGCTACAATGCAGTTAATTGCTTACCGTAACTTTAGGAAAAAAAAAAGTTATAATATTGATGCGCACGTAACAACGTGTATATATTTTTTCCTAATTATGTAAATATTAATAATTATAACAGGACGGATATTGGACTGATATTTTTAATTTTATTAATGACTATTATCGGTTTTTGGATGTAAAGAGAGACTTTTGGCTTGAATAAACGTCTTGTGATATCCATTCCACGTGCGTATGGTTATCGAAACTAATAATAGGCGACTGAACTAACGCAATAATCATCCTACTAATATAAATGTGAAAGTTTGAGATAATGTATGTATGTATGGATGTTTGTTTCTCTTTCACGCAAACACTACTGCAACGATTACGATGAAATTTGGTATAGAGGTAGCTGAAGACCCAGAATAAAATAGGCTACTATTTATCTCGAAGTTCCCGAGGGATCGGGATTTACACGGGAAGGGTTTCCACGCGGACGTAGTCGCGGGCGGCCTCTAGTAATATCATATATTATGTAGAGGGGGCTTATCATGCCGGTGTACAAATTCAGGATTTTTCAGCTTGGCGCAGTTGTTTCACGGATGGGTGACCGCTTAATTGTTCTTCAATTAAGCGCCTCCGTGGTTCGGAGGGCAGGTAAAAAGCCGCTCTCTGTACCTCGATTCTCTACCACTATCGACTACCGACAACCGGCTAGCTATCGACATTTGACATTTAGAATGTACTGCCAAAATGTTTCCTACGACACCCGCCAGAGGCGCTGATCAGATTTTCATACAAAATTTCTCGATGACAGTTCGGTTGTCGGTAGTCGATAGTAGTAGTGAATCGAGCTACTGTTGTTGACAATTAAGATAACAGTTTTCAAGACATGCCAAATGCTTGAACAACTTTGACACTAGTTTGACCACTAACCATGCAATTAAATAAAGACTTTGTGGTGCCTTAATTAACACGCAAAAAGGGTTCTATCTATCACGATACCCTAATATTTAAGATACTCTTATCTCCACTGATAACCTAACTTTTAGATGAACATTAATTAAAAATCGCTGAATCACGATCGAATTTATTCGTCGGGTGCAAAATCATTTTTTTTTACTTTGTTTACAGAACTGAAAGATACTAGACCACGTCTGACCATACTATGGTCTAGAACTGCCTTATTAAAAACGTGGTGTAAGCATGAATATATGTTTTTATCTTTTTAACCGACTTTAAAAAAGACGCAGGTTCTTAATTCGTCGTACCCGTGTATTGTGCATGCACTTGGAGACCATAAACTAAGTTCTGCATAGTCGGGTGGTATCAATGAAACCGGCTGCCTTAGGCGAATATTGGTCTGGAAGACATGTTTATTAATATGTTAGTGTCATATGTGTAAGTCTAATCTTTATACTATAACTTATAATCAGTATTTTATTGGTTAACTTTGCCTATAATCTCTTAAATGCCTAAACGATACAAAACAATTCTAGCACATGTGATGAAATCGGACCACATGGGTCTGACGTATTGCATATTATTATGCAAATATGTGACGTATTGCAATATATGCAATACGTCAGACCCATGTGGTCCGATTTCATCACATGTGCTACAATTGTTTTGTATCGTTTAGGCATTTTAAGAGATTATAAGCAGAGTAAGTGCATATTATTATGTTTCGTGAGTTACTATATTATCTGTACGATACATATGTTTGGCATATCGTTGTTAAAAACATACACACTCTTAATATCGTGCCCGATATACCCAGAGGTATAGACAGAGGGATACGAAATCACCAACATTTCGACGTTATCAATGAACCTTAAATAAACCCATGTTGTTTTCTACTGCAGTGGGGGGCAAGCCTATTGCCATTTACAGGGCACGTTTAGCACTTTACCTGACTCGGGAATCGAGCTGGATAATCAGCTGGTTACACAACAAATCGCGTCACAGAGGCATTCTTTGAACAGTTGCGCTCACCGGTCGGTAAACGATCTGTCGATTATGCAACTCTTGGCGCGGTCACTCTATAGATGGGTGACCGCATAGAGATATTTGAACTGGGCGTCTTCGTGCTTCGGAGGGCACGTTAAAAGTCGGTCCCGGTTGTTATCTACTACGATAACAGTCGTTAAGTCACGTCCAAGGCCTTCGGGCGGCTTGAACAACTTTGACGCTAGGTTGACCACTAACCATACGATAACAAGAAGAAGACATAATGACTATGTAATCTTCATTTATTATTCAAATTCTTTAACGTCGTACTCCAAGCTAGGAAAAGGATAGACCTTGCATCCACCACGCTTGTTGGCCGTGAGTCTCTTGCTAGCTCTTCTCATAAGGCTCTACCCCCTTTTCCGAGCTAGTGGTAGATTCAGTAATTGTAACGACTATCATAAGTGTCAATATTTGACCTAAATGAATAAATGATTTGATTTTGAATGCGGGTTACGGCATGCCTTCAAGAAATGCGTTAATCTGGATTAATGGGAGATTCATACTTTACAAGAAAAGGTAATTAACTCATTTATATGAACTGCGTAGATTTGAATAGTGAAATAGCAAGACATAATGACAATGCAACAAAATTATAAATCACTCGCGTTGTTTTAATCCCTGTTGACTCATTTAATCTTACATTATTAAGAAGTATTCAAAACAGCCTTCTATTTGTATAGCCCCTTGTATGCTGAATTAACTTCATAGAGATATAAAACATACATATATATCAGCTTAGTCTTTCTTCCAAGCTATGTTGAAGTCGGCTTCCAGTCTCACCGGATGCAGCTGAATACCAGTGTTACATAGAGCGATTGCCTATCTGACCTCCACAACCCAATTACCTGGGATATAACACGATATCTTTCGGTAAGACTAGTTGTAAGACTTTCAAGCTTCTGACTACTGTTAACGACTGTCAAAGATCTTCGAAAATGTTTTGTTTGTCTTGAAAAGGAAAAGGTTTTATTACACTAGTTCCACCCGCGACTTTGTCGGCGTGAAAAGTTTATCTTTTATAAAAAGTATAGTACCAGCGAAAAATGTTACAAAAACGGGGAAAATTTTGACCTATTCTCTCTTATGTGACGCAAGCGAAGTTGCGCGGGTCAACTAGTAATGTTCTAAAATTGTACTGACACGAATGATTAAGATATGAATGACACTATGATGAGAGAATGATAAGCGAAGTGGCTAGCATCAATTTCAAGGCGTTTGAGTGCACCATTATCACTACGTGTCTGATCGAAATGTACATTAAGCTTTGTGGCATTTCCCAATTTTATCTCAAGAGCAAAGAAAGCCGAGTTTTGTAAATTCATTTCCTGAAGTGGGAAAGAATTGTAATCTAATAAGCTGATGACTTTAAGAAATGATGTATGCGTCACTAGATATTATAGAACAAAGTCTCATCGCTGCATCTGTCTGTTGCATATAAGCATAAGATATACTGAAGGTAAGGTAAAGATTTTGGAGTATAATTTGTTAAGGTGAACTCCATATAGCCCGGGCGAAGCCAAGAGGTTTGCTAATTAGAAATAATCATCACTTGTTCTATCGGTGAATGGAAACATGGTGATGAAATTTCATCGTTCATTAAAACAGTCCTTACAAGGATGCAACGTCTTCGACCCAGGGTGGCCAACGTTATGAATTAAAGGTAACTTTTCCTCATTATGGAAGCAGTCTCTTACCCAACAGTGGGACTGTAATTGGATGAGTTTAGACGATAATTTAGCTGATTTGATGTAAGTAGAATATCTGTCTGATCTTGGGACCGGGAAAAGTATTGGTCTCTCCTAATTTACGAGTATATTAGAAAATTTCTCAACAGTGTCCTGGAGATTGGTGACGTGCCCGTTATGTGGCAAAAACCTTGCCCCTATTACTTTAGAACTAAAATATTGACGACGAAACGTGGGTGTATTTCATACACCCTGCTTACACCTTAAGGTACAATAGGCATGATATTATGTATGTAATTTAGCGGCAAATGCAAAACAATCTAAACGCGAGATAGACAAAATATTCCGATACTAAAATCGACGTGTCATGTGTATGCGTACTGGCCAGACGTTAGTTTATTTTGAACCAAGATAAGAATATTAATATTGACTGTGACTCAGTGAATTTGATATTTTATATAATATTACGCAATATTATCACGGCTGAGCGAAAAAACGTTGAACGTCAGCTGAAGATTATCTCCGGTTATCAGTGTTAATACTTAGGGGGGTCCTGCGCCTGACCTCTCACTGGTCGTGTCTGTTTTCCATCCCACCGGGTTATGAGAGTGAAGGAATAGAGAGTGTACCTGTGTATTGTGCACACACTTGGACACTATAAACAAAGTCCTGCATCATTGGCCAGTTTCTATGAAACTGACCGCCGTAGCCGGATCGGGAGGGCATTATTATTAGTTATGAATCACAGTATATGGATCGCAGTAGTCCTCTCGCTACTAAAACTGGCTACCATGTTGTGCGATTTATTCACAAAACAAACATACTAGACTAATGATAAGATGCGGCCTTCAAGCACAAAGACTCTCAGTTCATATACCAGTCCCTATAAATGACTTGTCATCTAATCGCAAAACGCAAAATCTTACTTAGTAATCTTATACTGAGTGGTTCGCAAAATAAAGTCTTGGAGACTTATTCACAGTAAATCTCGTAGCAAAATCTATTCAATTAGCTTATTAGTGTCTCAATGCTGGGCAAGGGTCCTCCCGGCTTAAGGAAGGGTAGGCCTACCCTTAGGCAGGAGTCTATCACGCTGCCTAAGGGCGAATTTGTAAGAGTTCAAGAAATTATCTAAAAACTTTCAGTCATGGTTTTATCGCGAAATTTTCTTTTACCGTTTTTAACTAATACACACATCATTTTAATAAGTCATTGGAGTGTTGCCTCGGGATCAAACTCGCGATCAATTGCATGGAATACGAATGCATGCACCACTGCTCTTTTAATAATAATATCTAAATAGATTTCACACAGTCAAGCCTTGTCAACATAACAAATATTAGTGTCTATATAAAAGACTGTTATCATTATATATTTACATACTTTATGTCACGTAGAACACTGCAGATGAATATCATATAATTCTGTCTAGTCACCATGTACATACATCATGTATATTTCCAGTCATGAGGCTTTATAATCGTACGACTTTTTAGTAAATAGACAGAATAAAAGTTTCCTTTGGCTGCACTGAAAGAGATGGAGAATTGCATGAATAGCAAAAATAAATTTATTTTCAGCTGAGATAAGTCGCATTGCGAAATAAATTCCAGTTACAGTATCTGTATAGCTTAACCGATTGTCTCTGCAGCACGGTCGGTAGACAATTGTCTCAGGTGCGAATCCCAGGGTCAAACCAAATAGTGGGACTTTTTTGGAATCATCATAGGAGTGTTCAATTACCGCAAAATCAGGTCGGGGAAAAAGTCTTTTCGCATTATAGTATGTATGAACTTGTAATCAAATCTCTTTGGCTTCAAGATTCACAAATGAGTACACGGTTCATTAGGTTTCTTTCAGTGAGCTCGTGAGGTACCCAAATATCGAGCTTTTTTGTGTAGTGAAAAGATTTTATTACAAGTTCATACATACTATGATGCGAAAAGACTTTTTCCCCGACCTAATATTTACCTCCGTATAAAATTAAAATTTGATAGTATTTAACAATGTTGCCGTGAAAGCATTAAATACTGTTTTTTGCATTTTAAATGTAAGCATGTACGAATTACATACGCTTAAATCCAGAAAGTCTGTAATTTCAATTAATTCTAAAAAGCGAATGACGTTAGTTGTTGTTTATATTTGCGATACAATTAGCCGATAACTTATAGTTAACAATTTAATTAAGTAAACTAAGAATAAAAGTAATAGATACTGTTTTATTTTTTATAGGAAGTTCAACGACATTCATTTTGAGTGCTGTCGTGTTTGCGTTAATTCCCGTATCCTATTATACACTAGATGACCCGCGCAACTTCGCTTGCAGCGTCACATTAGAGAATCGGCGAAATTTTTAATCGTTTTTGTAACATTTTTCACTGGTACTCTGCATCTATTGGTCGTAGCGTGATGATATATAGCCTAAAGCCTTCCGCGATAAATGGGCTATCTAACACTGAAATATTTTTTCAAATCAGGCCCGTAGTTCCTGAGATTAGCGCGTTCAAACAAACAAACAAACAATAAATCAAACAAACAAACTCTTCAGCTTTATAATATTAGTATTAGTATAGAGTATAGATTTAACATGCAACGCGAGAGTTTAAAAGTTATGATCGTTTAAAATGCGTTTTATAAAAAATAAAATGTAAATTTACAGAATTTAGAAGATCAGTGACCCGTAGTGCAATTTCTGTACAGTCGATTATTAAAAGTTTGACATTTAGAATGTACTGCCAAAATAATTCCTACGACGACCGTCAGAGGCGCTGATCAGATTGTCATACAAAATTTTTCGATGACAGGTCGATTGTCGGTGGTTGATAGTAGTTGATAATCGAGCTACTGAATGCAGCTGACAGTGGGCTTTTGATACAGCTACTTTATTTTGGAAATAAGTTGTGGGACTATATTGAATACTAGCTGACTTGCGCAACTTCGCTTGCGGCACATAAGAGAGAATGGGTCAAAATTTTCCCCGTTTTTGTAACATTTTTCATTGCTACTCTGCTCCTATTGGTCGTAGCGTATATATACATATCCTATAGCGATGATATATAGCCTTCCTCGATAAATGGGCTATCTAACACTGAAATAATTTTTCAAATCGGACCAGTAGTTCCTGAGATTGGCGCGTTAAAACAAACAAACTATTCAGCTTTATAATATTAGTATAGATGCCACCAATATTATTAATGGTAAACCCGAGGTGTTATTCGTACATCTCTGCGGGAGTGGTCTTACCCACAGTTGTAAATCATGATAAACTTAACGACCAATATATTTGCATAATATTATAGACTATTATCATGAAAGCAAAAGTATGGGAAATGCGCTAGCGGTAGCATCTTGCGGTGCGAATCAGAACTAGAGTCGTTATTCCCTGACCATTTACAATAAGCTTCAGAGTCTTGTCGCTAGAGGGCAACAGTAAATGAAATTTAATAGATGTTATTACCCTTATGACTATCTTATTCAATAAATTATTATATTATTATGAATAGTTATTATACAAATATAAGAATTATTCCTTGATGAAAATTATTTTCGATCATGTTTTATAATCTTTTACTACCCACACAATACGAAGTACTTAGTCCTGTAAAAATGTTCATCTACCTTCAAAGATTTCTACCTAATGATATAACCATCATCATCACTCTTTCATTTCATATCCATGGCGAGCACAACCATGCTTTTAACTAAAAACTAACCAAAAAACTACAAATGGTTGTAATTTTGTAACCAATGAATATAAAAAGTGGTAAAAATGAAGGAATTCAAGTTAATTTTGCGTGTGTTTCTGTATGTGGTCGTGGTTTGTCCTATGGTGAAGGGTCAGGCGCGTGGTGAAAGGAACCATGTGTTGCAGAGACAAGGTATGAGATAATTCTACTTGAATGGTCCCACTATTGGGAATTAAATAAAGGAGAATGAAAAACAAGTGTTTAATATGTCGGGCAATATCATAGTACTATTAAAGTGAATTTATTAGTAAATTTTACTTATTACAACTCATTCCCTGAAGAATTTGAGAAGTATGTCACTACACAAACCGCCATAGCGAATATCTTATAATTTTTAGTAACACAACGCAGATTGAGCAGCTTAGACTTGAACAATACTTCTGATAACGTAAATACGAATATTGATATAAATTAGGTTACGTTTAAGTATTTTACCTAAATATTGTAATTAATCTTGATGAATTGCTCTAGTAAGTTTAATAGTAGTCTTAAAAAATCTTTCCACGCGTATGTAGTTGCAAGCAAAGACAAAATCGTGAATTTAAAATCGTTCAAAACCTGTGAAGGATAAAGAGAACTCGTGTGTTCACAGAGCATCTTCACAAGAAAGAGCCTCCCTGCGCCGCCTGTCCTCGTCACGGGCGGTGCGTGCCGAAGGTCTCCTGTCCAGCACAACTTAGACCTGGCTCCTACAACCCCGAGTGCCACACAGACCACTATGTTGGGGTCTGCTGCTTCACTGGTAGTCAACATGCAGGTGAGATTACATACTTATCAAATTACTTTCTAATCCTGGTTTCCGATAATCACTTAGCGGTAGTTTTTTCTATTCAATAGCGTTTAAGCTCATATAAAACTGGAAACTGGTTTAGAGAGGATAAGTGTATGATTGTCTTATCCTATATTATTAGTTAACTCTCATTCAATTATATAAAAGCATTAGTAACGTTGTATATTATTGTTTTTTTTCTCTGATCAATCTTTTTTTTAAACCATGACTGTCCCACTGCAGGGCAAGAGTCTTCCCCCAAAAGGTAGAAGACCCTAAAAAAGAGGGGTCAGGCCTTGAGTCCACCACGCTGACCAAGTGCGGGTTGGGGACTTTGCATGCCCTCAATAAATGTTTTAAACAAATTTTAGGCATGCAAGGTTTCCTCAAGATGTTTTTCTTCACCGTTGAAGTATGTGATAATTATTTCTAATACACACTTAACTTCGAAAAGTCATTGGCGTGTTGCCTCGGATTTATTTATAATTGTTTTTTATTTCACTGTGTTAAGTGTAGTATTTTCGACCATTCCGACTGGCTCGTTTTGTTATATCATTTAAGGCATTGGAGAAAAAAAAAGCAAAAATTCAAAGAAAGGAATTAAAAAATACTCGTCAGCGTGTGGTTTTTTACATGTTATCAATTAAAAGTCACAATTAATTGCAACAACCTGGATAATATTAACTACTAAAGATATACTTAAATAAAATAAAATATAAGTTTTCAGTAACTAATACTGGCACTATAGAAACATTATGGAATAATTATAGTACGGCCGCTGAGTAATTACCGATTTGACAGATTATTCTTTAAATTAATCGATATAACCTTGCACAAGCGACACATTTGCCGAATGATTTAGAATACCTCTTTAATATAAAACTTTATGTCAAAATATCAGAATTAAGTAATTTTCCAAGAAACACTGTTTCAAAACTTAAAATAGTTTGTAAATAATATGATAACATTATTTTTTTGTTCTTTGGCGCGCTTGTATAAAGTTACATCGTGCGGATTCGTGCGTCTTGTTTTCATAGTGATGTGCATATAGTATTCGGTCCGAATTCATTGGAATAGGTATGATTTTGATTTCAAGGAATATTGATGGAATATAGGAATAAGGAATATGGATATTTATTTTATTTCATCAGGGATACTCCACCTAATGAAGAACTTGTGTCTTTAACTATTATTGGTTTTGATTTTATTTAATTACACTCTATTCTAGAATATTTAAAAACAAACTGTTCCAAAATGATATTAGGGTTACTGGTTCAGTCACTTCACTAGTATTGTCAATTTGTCATGTGTCAAATCGGTAATAACACAGCGGCCCTACTATAAAAGAAAGAACAAACTTGAGCGGATAAACTACTTGTTTTTAATTTAAAAAAAATGTTAATTGATATCAATATTAAGTGTTATGGTTTGTTAATTAGATACTATAATGAAATTAAAAAAGTTAACACGGCAATCAGTTGTAATTTATCGGTAAATAGTTCTTATTCTTTTATTAAATCTTTAGAAGTTTTAGTAGCAATTTATTTCCCTAGTTTTTGTAATTGTAGTCCATAATATTTTGTTTTATCGTATGGTCTACCTGGTGGTGTCAAAGTTGTTCAAGCCGCCCGAAAGGCCTTTGACCTAGCTTAACAACAGTTGTCTTAATTGTCAATACTTACGTACGCTCCGAAGCACGGAGGCGCTCAGTTAAAATATCACTATGCGGTCACCCATCTATAGAACAACCGCGCTAAAGATTGCTTGACGCACTGATTGTAGGAACGGGGAGGATAAAGCAATAATACTAAGCGTCAAAAGAATTACCTAAAACTTATAACTCTTATATAAATAAAAATGAATCACCGAAATGTATGTATATGTATAGCTTTTGAACAATTAAACGGAATTGGATAATTCTTTTTAAACATGTTTGTAACTGTCGGAACAAGGTTAAGATGGGATCGATGGGATCAAAATTCCCACGGGAATGGAATCAACGGGATAAAATTGTACTGTACCTAGGCGAAGTCGGGTTAGTCCGCTAGTACGTAATAAAACCTGGTTATATAGTAAGAAATAAATAATTTTAATTTGAAATAGGTATAAGAAAATATGAAAATTGCATTTATAATATTTAAGCGATATAAATTTAGAACAATGTGTATATTATATAGAAGCTAGAATCTAGTAGAGACATAATGATAAAATTTTAATAACTTACCTTACCCTACCTTGTAAAAATTGCAATGCCTGAAAAAGGTTACTAAGTTTGTCACTACCCTAATATAAGATCCTTTTGTATATATAACTTAGTAAGCAATAAATAATTTGAATTTGAATTATTGTATCCTCAGCGGAACACGAGCGCACTCCTCGCTCCTCCTCGACCATCAGCGTGGAAGACGTGAAGGCATCCCACCAGCACTCTCACAAGAGGCTCTCGGAACTGATGAGCGAGGCCAACAAGCTTCTAGAACATTCTGTGCACACGGTCGTTAATAGTACGTCACCTAGTTTTGGACACCATTTGGTAAGAAATTTATTTAGATATTTAATTTATTAAAATAGTCTGATCTTATTACACTCTACGCAAAACTAAACGGTTGTTTAGTGATTTATAAAAGTTTTACGCATCTGTATGTGGAATTGTGTAGCTCCAAAATTGTTGGACTGATTATGATTTACGTTTTTTTGTTCCATTTGTTGTAGATTGTGTTAAGCACCTTGCCATGTTTAGCTCAATAGTAAAATAAATCGCTATGTCTTATCTTTCTGTTACGAAAACATATGTCTTCACTGAGTTATCTTTTAATAACTTTGTACGTGTGGGTCATGATTTTATAATAAGTATTAGGTCGGGGAAAAGTCTTTTCGCATTATAGTATGTATGACCTTGTAATAAAATCTTAAAATGAGTACACGGTTCATTTGGTTTCTTTCAGTGAGCTCGTGAGGTACCCAAATATCGAGCTTTTTTGTGTAGAGAAAAGATTTTACTACAAGTTCATACTTACTATAATGCGAAAAGACTTTTCCCCGACCTAATAAATCGTTCATACGCTGGGCATTTAATTGATACTTATGTTATTTTCTGATCTACAGTCAATGGTGACGACCGATGACCGTGCGAATGCTTTAGGCCGCGGTGGACTGATGAACATGTTCGCTGCACAAGAACTGAAGGCACGCCAGGCGATCTCGGATGATGAAGTAGCACTAGACCTTATTGGTCATACTGATGGTAATGAAACTAATCACTTTGTAGATTTGTATGAATTTTAATCTTTTTAAATGCATCCAAGGAAGTACTAGGAACTGTCACGGCCGAGCGGCCGTTGTTCCGTCAACCATGTCAAACCTAGACTACTTAAAAATGACAGACTAAAGTCTTGACTGTGCTAAAAATGCTTTGCAACGGTAACAGTAATCGTACTGAGAAAACCTTGCATTCCTGAAAGCTATATAAATAGTTCTTGAAGGAGTGTACTTGCTCATACTACAGTGGTAGTACCACAGTTAATTGTTAAAAATATATATAATTACAGGTCCGTTCTGCATGCCACCACCAACGTGTGATCCCAACAGCCGCTACAGAAGCATGGGAGGAGATTGCAACAGCCTCGTGACTCCAACTTGGGGCTCAGTACATTCTAGCTTCCAGAGACTACTACCTCCTGATTATAGTGACGGTAGGACATAAATAACTTAATAGTAGCAAGACCCTTAACTAGAATTTACAGTTTCTTGCGAAGCCTTGTGTCCTCAAAATATTTTAAGCAGTTGAATTTTTTATTTATTTCTTTTGTATTTACATCTGATGCAAAGCATACAAACACAACAATGTCTGATTTTTTGCAAAGAAAAAAAATGTCTGACGCTAATATACAACTGCCGCTCCAATGGCTTATTTCCTTCAACGTATGAGTAGATTTACTTTACTCGATACAAATTGTTGTATATTACATAACTAGGGAACTTTTTTTTTTTTTTTTTTACTTGGTTAATGCATGAAATTGCATCCCCAACGCCCGGGGGAGCGCTGGGGTATGTGGGGCTCTCCGAACCAGAAGGGCAAGGCCTACCCACTAAACCACCAAGGTGTTGCCTCCTCGCCGCTTAACCTACCCATACGTTTTATAGAGCGGCACGTTGTATAGAACATAGGTAGTATTTTCAACCAAATAACTCGTTTGTAATAATGACGTTAAAAGTGAACCGAAAATTAGAGTGCTGTATTTAAGTCTGGTTCTAGTTCTTTGTTTTAAGCGTTTATACCTAATTGTAACCCAGGTATCTGGGCCATGAGATCAGCTTCGTCAGGTCTTCCACTGCCAAGCGCGAGGCAGGTCAGCAGCACTCTACTCTTGGACGGCAGTCACCCCAGCGCCACTCACAACCTGCTGTTCATGCAGTTTGGACAGTTCATCGCTCACGATACTAGTGCTGGCGTCGTTTTCACCGCTGGTAAAGATATTGCACTTAGAAAATTACTATAAGCATTCAATTTTAACTTAAATCTTGGAAAAATATATTATTAGTATGTTCGTTTTTTGTACGATTCGTAGCAATTGGTAAAAAAACGTTTATTCTGACACCGCTAATCATGCATGACAGATTTTTTTCATGAGTTCAGATTAAGGAACTATCAGATTCAAAGTCAATATAATTTTATTTACTTAGGTTAACATAAATATGTAAATATATATTTTTTTTATGGAAACCGGTATTTGGAGCGGACAAACTACTTTAACTTTAGTTTTTTTCTATTATTTGGCAAGCTTGCTTCAAGAATCATCAAGACTCAAGATACATTTTCTGTGCCTTTTCCCTCCAGGTAACCGTAGTGCAATCTCCTGCTGCACCGCCTCCGGCACTCCTCTCCCACCAGAGCTGCAACACTTCGCATGTGCTCCCATCATGGCGGCCACAGATGACCCCTTCTACAGCCAATTTGGACAGACTTGTATGAACTTCGTCAGAGTCCAGCTCGCGCCGGCTAGTGATTGTTCTGTGGGCTATGGAAAACAGGCAAATACATTACAATGAAATAATATATATGAAATTTTATAACATTTTTTATTTCATTACAATGAAATTTTATAACATTATAAATTATAGACATAGTTTCGACACCAGTAAAGTAACACGTTAACTAAACCATTACTGTCCGAATACTGAGCACGGGTCTCCTCAATGAACGAGAGACACATGATGAAAAAATCATAATGGTTTAAATGAAATACATTTCACTGACAAATTTCAGCTGCTAAAACAGCCTGTGCTATAAACGATTTAACCTGTAAACTGTATTCAGAAGTCATGGTTTTTCTTATGTTATAAATTATAAGGTGCCAAGTATTTAAAAAAATTAAGGACAAAAGACATACAGGGTGTAAGGGAAACACACAACACAACAACACAACACTTCTGAAATATAAACTGGTGATATTGGTAGGAATTTTGAAAACGGTTTTAAATGCACAAAAGCAAAGAGTCGCCTGTATTGACCTATTGTATCAGGAGTTCTTCTTTCGTTTCAGATGAACGGCGCCACCCACTTTCCCGATCTGTCTCATCTATACGGCTCATCACAAGAGAAGTGCTCCTCACTACGAGCTCCCGGAGGGCGTCTCAACACTTTCAAAGACTACGGGAGGGAACTGCCTCCGATCACTGAGAGGAAGGAGTGCATGACTGTAAAGGAGGGCGCTGCTTGTTTTGAATCTGGTATATTTTGGAATTATGTTGATTGAAGATTTTTTATTTAGTTTATGAAATTTATTGGACTGTGTTACGACTGTGTTAAGTTTTAGCAACTAAAGAGCGACAAAAAAAATAAATTAAAAATGTAAAAAAAACCCTACATAATATTTATCTATATGAGACACTGCGCTACAGGACGAATACATACCTATATTGTATATTGTATTGACATGTTTTGAATATATACAGCATTTTTCAGATAATATCTTACGCATTCCAAGATGGTGATGTGACTTAGGTGTGAAAATACTGTCGTAAAATATTGCTAGGATATTTTCATGAATGAGACTACAATCAGATAGAATCCTTATTTTATTTTATGTAAATTCTGTAATTACTATTTGGTATTGCCAGTTGCGCTCACCGGTCGGTAAACGATCTGTGGGTTAAGCAGAACTTGGCGCGGTCACTCCGTAGATGAGTGACCGCATAGTGGTATTTGAACAGGGCGTCTCCGTGCTTCGGAGGGCACGTAAAAAGTCGGTCCCGGTTGTTATCAATTAAGATAACAGTCGTTAAGCCAGGTCAAAGGCCTTCGGGCGGCTTGAACAACTTTGACACTAGGTTGACCACTAACCATACGACAAGAAGAAGATTACAATATACATTATTTGGTGTTTCAGGAGACAACCACGGCAACCAGATAATCTCGCTAACAGTATTACACACGATATTCACTCGCGAACACAACCGTATAGCGAAGGCTCTGTCAGCTCTCAACCCGCTGTGGGATGAAGATACGGTGTTCTTGGAGACAAGGCGAATATTGCAAGCTGTGTTCCAACATATTATTTATAATGAGTGGCTACCTTTACTATTGGGTAAGGAATATTTATTTACTTTTCTTTCAAAGTGTTTATTTATGTGGCTTCTTTACGACAGTTAAAATAAAACTATCTCAATATTTTTCGTATGTATACCAAAACATAGTTTAAGAAACATACGTATAAATGAAAATTCTAACTCGCGATCCATATATCCTGATTTCGTTCAAAGAACCATTGCGTAACTAATAATCAAAGAAAAAAGAGTATGTTTTACAGTAAACACCCAGCACATTTTAAACAATAAGTAGATGTTATTACATCTATACGTTTTTCCAGGGTCAAAAGAGATATAAAAATCTCTAAAAATGTACCTATTAACACCGTAACCAAGGCCCGGTCTCGTGTTTCCAGGTCCTGAACTAGTCCAGACATTTAACCTGGCGCCATCAGCAGGCTACTCCTCATCCTACGACCCTCACATGAACCCCTCACTCACTTCTGAGTTCTCTTCAGCTGCCATGAGATTTGGACACTCAGTCGTTGATGGAAGAATTGTGTAAGTAATTTATAGTTACCTATTTCTGTGCTTAGTATTTTTATGAAAGCCAGGTTATAACGATATTATTATATAGTGGTATATTATGAAGGTCCGTTTTATTAATTCCAAGTTTCTAGCTGCTTGGACTGAAATGTTAAAAGTCTATAAAATTGTTTGATATCGTTCGACGAAATCGTATTTAAGAATAATATGTCTCATTTAATGTCTTCACCTTTCTCTGTTTTTGCCGGAAAGTAGCAGTACAAGTAGTTTTCTTCTTATAGTATGTTTAGTGATCAACCCAGTGTGAAAGTTTTTGAAGCCTCCCGAAGGTCTTTGACGTGGTTAACAGTAGTAGTAAGTACAAGTCAAATCTTATCGTTTCAGCATCCCAAACCCATCGAGAGGCGGGGTATACGAAACCATATCTATCCCAGAGGTAATGTTCCAGCCGAGCAGAATGCGTCTGCGACACTTCCTCGATAGACTGCTGATAGGACTCACTTCCCAACCGATGCAGACTGTCGACCCGTTTGTCACTGAAGGGGTGAGAGATTATATTTTTTCACAAATAAATTTAAAAATTCACTTAATTACTACTTACGGCCGGCTGTGTCGATTTCGCTGGCTTAATATCTTGCTTTAACAGTAAAAATAAATGAAATCATTAGTGTTATTGCACATAGCTTTGAGGCCATAAAAAGTTAAAAACTATGTTAAAATGTGTTCAATATTTTAACAGTCTACCCTTTGGAACCAGAAAGAGAAAGTCATCATTCTCATTAGATTTCCCTTGAATTATAAATCTATTAGAGGTATAATGTAAGTATTTTGGAGTTTTTAGCTATACTCCAAGAAAACTTACATTTTATCGTATTTCTTTCTGTAGCTCAATTCTCTACTACTATCGACTACCGACAACCGACCTGTCATCGAGAAATTTTGTATGAAAATCTGATCAGCGCCTCTGACGGGCGTCGTAGGAAATGTTTTGGCAGTACATTCTAAATGTCAAAATTCGATAGCTTGCCGGTTGTCGGTAGTAGATAGTGGTAGAGAATCGAGGTACTGATAAGTAGCATTAAAACTTAAAAGAATGTTTGTTCCCAGTTAACTCGCTACATGTTCCACGGCGGTAATCCTTATGGAGTAGACTTAGCGTCCATCAACATACAGCGCGGGCGAGACCACGGAGTACGATCATACAACGAATACAGGAGACTTGTTGGACTACAGCCTTATTCTGAGTTTCAGGAGTTTCCACCTAGTGTAAGAAATATTCTTATGTAATGTTTACTTTAGTTATTGTTGTGAAAATGCCATTTTTGTAGTAGTATTTGTGAGTAATTATTGAGGACATAATAAGATTTCTGTTTTATATACTTACTTTTAAAAAACTTATGCTTAACAAGAATGTGCAAATAACTACTCGCTACTTTCTTTTGATAGATTGCAATCATAATAAAAAGTAGTCAAGCAGCCTCACAATAGGACTCAATTCTCAAAAAAAAATTGGACCGGTGATATAACCTCGTAAATAGTCTACCATGAAAATCAATTCGTCTATCTTCAAGCTTTTAAATATCCTTTGGCTGTGTTTTATTAATAGTTATATTACTTGAAAGAACTATTTTACATCACGGGTCCTTTTATATTATTTTTCAACAGGCAGCCCAGCGTCTATCTACAGTGTACGAGCGCCCAGAAGACATAGACCTATGGGTGGGCGGTCTACTGGAGGCGCCAGTAGACGGCGGTCTCGTGGGGCCGGTCTTCGCTAACATAATAGCAGACCAGTTCAGTAGACTCAAGAGAGGGGATAGATATTACTATGAGTATGCGCCTGATGTTAATCCGGGGGGATTTACACCGAGTAAGTACCTACTTAATAGTAGTCATACTTTTTGATTTTAAAGGTTATTTACGTACTTATAAAAATACAATATTTTCGTCGGACACCTTGAAATTAACGAGCTATTAATAATGTCCTGAAACTTTCTGATCTTCAATTCGTTTGTCTCGTGAAGTTAATTTATATAAAGCGCCCTACGTCACTACATGTTTGGTTGGTAATAAATTTGATTTTCTCTAAAAGTTTGACAATGACGCCTCATAACTTAACATAAATAAATATTTTTGATCCTCCAGTCAAACAGCATCGGAAGCTTTAACGGACATCAACTTAATTAACTGTGTTATAAAGTTGTTTTGATTTTGACGACTGTACTGACATGCATATCTACTAAGTCTTAAATAGATTTTGTATTAAGCTACTAACCTATTCAAACAATAGGTATTTACAACAAAGTACCTAACTTTCAGACCAACTCGAAGAGATAAAGAAAGTAACGATATCTCGTTTGATCTGCGACAACAGTGACGGTATAGAGTTGTTCGCGTTACCGCCTGAAGGATTCCTTAGAGCAGACCTACCACGGTGAGTGATATTATTCAGTGCAAGGTACAAAAACGTAACATTGTAAAAAACGTTAACCTTTTGAAGATTTCGCCGTAAATATGACCGTTAATTAAATGTTAGGTACCTAATTGTAGATTTTTCTTTGAAGTAGGCAGTTATTTTGATGTTATTCTTGCAATAAAAATATTTTTTAGTCGCGAAAAACTATTAACGTAAAAAATAGAAACAAAAAGTTTTCCTATGCATTTTCTTCTTTTTCACGTATAGGTTTTCGCATTCAAAGGTGAATAATATCTTTTTTCATTTCCAGGAATGAACCTGCGCCCTGCAATAGTCCCAGAATACCATCTATGGATTTGAACGTGTTTGGACAAACGTAAGTTACTCGTAATGTAAGTCAGTAGTTTTTATAGATTAAATATAGGTTTTAGCTATTTTTACTCTTGTCTAAAATTATGGCATTCTATTACTAGTAGGTGATCAAAGATATTAATCAAAATCTAAATCAACATTATATAAATATTTTTTTAAAACCTTTTTTTCTTCTCTTTCTGTTAACGGCACGGTAATGTTTCCGGTCCTGCTTTTTATTAAAGAAAACGATTTCTGTGTTATTAATTAATTTGATGTTTTTTTCTTCTATTGCCACTAAAGTGTAAAGAGTATAAGTAGTGAATATTTAAGCTTGATAATTAAATTGGAATTTAATATCACATTTTTTTATTGTCATTTCTAATTTCACTTCTATCTTCTTACAATACTTTTTTGGTTTCTTTTCATACTTTTGTTTGAACTTTGATCTTCAATTCTCCTAACATCTTGTTAACAAGTAAATGACTTGTACACAATTAATTTGAATTGTACACATTTAAAACATCAATTGTCTAATTGTAATTAACATCAAATTTTACAACCAATTGATTTTGTAACAAAAACGAACTTTACGAATTAAAAATAAATTTTGCATGTCTTTTTTTACTTTTTGTGACAAGATCAATGTTTTTGTAAATTTACTGATTTTTCTATTGTAAAAACGATTTTTTGATGTTACTTTACTTTTTAAATATATCTTCTAGAATCCCACTGCAGCCCGAACAGTGGGAATCTAGAATTTTCAAATCAGAAATATTGTATTTATATTAATTAATTTTATTTTCAAATGATTGTGTCAATATAAATTTATTAAAACATCACGTGAATCGATTTAAGTTGTTTTACAAATTTTATTTTTTTCACAATTTTTTTCTTACTTTCTTTTCGCTGATTGTATTTAATTTGCTTTTTATCGATAGTGGTATTGAATTTTAATTTAATTAGGTTCAGTAAAGTACCTGTTTAAGAGGTTTTTTGAAGAAAAAATCTAAAAATCGGGGGTCAGTCGTATAGATTTTGAGGTAATAGAAAAAAAATAAAAAAAAAATTTTTTTTTCTTATCTTTTGTAATTTAGAAGTTTTTAATGCCTTTTTGTTATAATTGCCTACTAATAATATTTTTAATTAAAAGGAGATATCAGTGTCCCATTTGCCCGAGCAACGGTCTAACATACGACACAAGTATGCCACATTTCATAACAATTTTAAATATAGATATAAGATTTTATTACTAAAAATAATAATGTAAGATTAATTAGAAATATTTTAATAATATATGTAAAGAAAGTTCTTTAATCACAGATGCAACTTTAGTACATTTTTCACCACGATTTTTTTTTATAATTTTAATATTTTACCAGATGTATAAAGTCGGAAGAATTGTAAATGATAATTATGATTATTGGACTCAAGGCTTAACCTCTTTTTCCTTCGGGAGGAGACCCTTGTCCAGCAGTGGGTCAGTAATGAGTTTTAAAGAATTTTGTTGAAGGATACTAATTATATTATTAATTTTAGTGCTCATAATAAAAGTGTTAGTAAAAATGAAATGATTCGTAATAGCTTTTTATCAATGCTCATATAAAAATCTTAATAATAATCGAATAATTTTACCGTAATAATAATTTTGATTTCTCTTTTTAGTATTTTGACTTTATTTCTGGTATAAAGCGATAAAGTGGTGTTCCATTTTTTATATTATTAACCGACATTACAAAAGGAGGTTATTATTCAAATGTAAATTAAATTGATTTGTAAAATTGAATGTAAAATTGTTGTAAAACTTGTAAATGAGTCAAATCTGTATAGAATCATTGCATGGCTGATTTTTATTTTATTAATTAAAATACATTTATTGTAAATGCATTTTTGTATAATACATTTCTGGTTCAACTGAATTTTACTTATTATTAAATAATTCTTATTTGTACTATAATTTAAAATCATGTGAATACATTGTGTCATGAAATCTATAAAACAACCTTTTTATTATTTTATTTTCTATTTTTTTCTTTATTTTATTAATTCTGCGAAGAAAAGCTTATGTAGGTATTAGGTATGTTTTATTTTTTCGTGACAAATTGTATAGGAGCTCCTGTAATAAATCAAATATTTGATTGTGATTTTAATCAAGTGCTAAAATAAATGAATTATTATGTACTTGTTATTTTTTATTATTATCTACAATCCTATACTGAATGGGAAAAAAAATATTGAATATGTAAATTTTTCTAAGCTTTTTCGCTGCTATCAGATATTATAAGTTTATCTTCTTAACTGAATTAAAAATTAAAAACATTTGTTTAATAGAACTATAAAAGTTCAAAAAATCAAGAAAGCTATATCTATACAATTAATATCGTAAATATAAATTTAATATCTATTATAAAATGTGAGTTGTCTGGTTTCACTCGTTGACACCCTTTGACTCGGCACGAGTGCTTTATAGCGGGAACAACCATACTATACTAATATAGTAAATACACACTGTACACGAAAATACCAGTAGTACAAGTATGACGGATAGAAGAATTACTTAAAATTCAGCTTTCCCGTTCCAGGTATAATAAATTTATTTTAAACTAGCTGACACGCGCAACTTTGCTTGCGTCACTTAAGAGAAGCATAATTTTCCCTGTTTTTGTAAAATTTTTACTGGTACTCTGCTCCTATTGGTCGTAGCGTGATGATATATAGCCTATAGCCTTCCTCAATAAATGGGTTATCTAACACTGAAATAATTTTTCAAATCGGACCAGTAGTTCTCGAGATTAGCGCGTTCAAACAAACAAACAAACTCTTCAGATTTATAATATTAGTATAGATGTAGTGCATGCTTAAATTATATTATAGAAAAAGTAGCTTTATCTTTCTATGCGATAAAATATAGCTTTAAATTTGTCTTAATGCATTTAATTATAGTCCGTAGTAGTATAAATTTGCCGCCGTATAATTTTTTTCAGATTTGTTAAGTTGCGGTTAAGTTATTTCTATGCGCAATTTATTAAATACTTAGTACTTACAATATGTTCTATAACCTAATAATAAACTAGACATCTTACTACATACCCAAAAGACATTAAAAATACGATAAATCTAAAATTTCACCTTTTTAAATCTACCGACTATTGTAAACCTACTTCTGTTAAAAACGAAGAGGATTTCAAACTTTACTTAAATCTTTTTAAACCGTACCTTCTGCTATATCTCTGTACATTGTCATTTTCAAGTAGGTACATAGTAGGTATGTATTTATAAAGGTTGTCAGAGTATCACACATGAAGACAAGTGTTTGCTCTTTCACCGTCTATTAGAAAATGAAACACGTGGCCAATTTACTTTTATTATTACTTACCAATTAATAATAGTCATGTGTTTAACCTTCAACTTCGCCCTGAAGTTCGTAACTTTAAAATGTTCTATTAAATAGCATTTTATTTAGTTTTTAAGTTTGAAGGCTTGTGAATAAGTGATAGGTTAACTATGTCAGTAAATGTATGAAAACAAATGTTATAATAGTGTTCATGGTGGTTTTAGAAAATAAAATCCAAACGTTTTATCATTATGCATTTTTCAAAAATTAAAAATGGCCGATTTTTTGTAATTTTTCTGACTATAGATACTCCCAAAAAAAAATTAAGTTCTTCAAAACTTGTATTAGTAAATAAAGCAGCCAGGACTCGAACCCAAGACTCCACTTACTTAATTTTTGAAAGATGACGGCTGACAGCTTCCATTTATCAAATCATCAGACATAATAATTAACTAAACAGTCTCGTTAGTCTCTTTATAATGTTTTAAGCAGCAAAAGAACATCTATACCAATATAATACGACATTCCGTTACTTGGTTCTTAATCTCGCCAAAACTACCGAACAAATGTTGATGAAACTTATTACACAGATCGTTTTCAACCTGGATTAATGCATAATACACTATTTTCCAGGAAACCTTTTACATGAGCACGGTCGCGGGCGGAAGTTCTTCAAACATATGTAGTTAATACTGAATTAAACTGTATTTTATGTATATTTATCTGGATTTAAAAACGTCGTTCTATACATACTAAAGAACTTAATAAGAAAAGTACCAAAATGTAAGTTCAATGACCTGTAGCAAAGGTCGTGGGGTCAATACCTGCAGGGTGCAAATGTTTGTCTTGTATGTTTGTATGTTTGTACAGTGCTACCTATGATACACTATGTAAACACTTGTCTAATTCAGGGGCTATGGAAATTAATTTACGTGAAGTGAAGGAAAATACGTGAAAACCTATAAGCTGTTTATTACGAAGATAACGAAGCTTTTATTTAAAGTTCTTCTTTCCTGTTATACCGGTAAAAGAAAAAACCTCACGAAGATATTTTGCACGTCGAAATGTTTATTTAAACGCTAAAAGAATGGCTAGCTTTTTTTTGAAGGGATCTGATTCTTCTCTGACCCTAATTCAAACATAGCCAACGTGTTGGGCCAAAGGTTGTCTCTCTCGTGTAGACTAGTACTATGTCCGTTTTAAATTATCAATATCTCTCTTCACTTTTAAACGATAACAGTATTAAATTATAACCTGTTCAAAATAAATAAGTTTTCCTGCTTCAAGCGCCTAACAACACGAAACTTAATTCTATATTTAGCCACTACCAGGAAACGCAACCGGGTTCGAACCTCGACCATCCGAAGATCAGTTACACTGAAAGCGATTAAATCGTACAGCTACTAAATTATACTCGCGACTCGCGTATGTAAAAAGTATATGAAGTACGCTTTTGAGAATTTAAGTTAAAGGTCCGTGTACATTGTTGGAAGGTTTAAATAAAGATTGATTTGGTATACGAATATATCTTAAGCATTAGTAAGAATAAGGATCTCCCCTTCTTTTGGGAGGAGACCCTTGCCCTGCAGTAGGACAGTAAATAATCATAAAAAGTTATTTCAGATGTTTTATGAATGTTCCTGTCTGCCTAATAAACGTTGTGTAAGCTCTGATTAGTTACATGTATAGTATTTTGTCAATTTCAATCAATTTTGAAACTGCGTCGCGTTTTTCTACAGTCGCTACTATCGTGTATCGAGAGTTTGACATTTCAAATGTACTTCAAAAATAGTCCTCACAGTGCAATTAATGTTTATATAGAGCCATTTTTACCATCCAGTTTAAAATATCAGGAATATTTGAAAAAGATCCACATTGGAGTTTATTATAAAATAATACCACAAGACTCCGATAGTAATCTCTAGATACAACAAGATTATCTTTATAATAACATAATAAATTGAGCTCGCAATTCATAAAATAAAACTTACAAATTACCCATTTATTTATAACTACAAAACTAAAAAATAACTGAGAAAAAAGTAAGGTCGTTTTTTCTTTTAAAATTGTAATGAACTTAGCATCCGCGCGGCTTCGCTCTCGTATTAAGTTTTACCCCAATATTAGTCGCTAGGAGTAGACGTGAGCACACAGAAGTAACCTATGGCCTTGCATCTTCAACTAAGTATTTAATTATTATATCTATACTTCACAAAAATCGATTTTATGGTTTCGCTGTAAAAGCAAAAATGAACAGAATTTTGCAATTATAATTGGTAGACGCATTTTTAAATACTTAGTAGATTCTACATAAAATCACGCCCTCTTCCTATACTAACTAAACTAACTTGTCTAGACTGTATCTAGTATACAATCCAGCTTTCACAAGTACTATTGAACCAGAAACTGCTTATTAGCAATATAAAAAATAAACATGACTTTCTTCTACGTCACTACAGTATTGAGGTGAACAGACATGGCCTTAAGGTCACTTACTTGTTTGTTTAGCGTCAAGTAAAAGTTATTATCAATCAACGGTGAATGTTTTGGTGTCTAGTTCTAGAAATATAGGTTAGTGACTTTACTGCAAATTTTGCTATAGGTATGATTTGAACCGATAATCAAGTGATTTTCGCTAATTTAGATGACATTTTTATATTAATCTTCCATACATAGGTAGATAATATCACACCTGTTATACCTGAAGGTGTAGATAGAGGGTTATGAAATAAACCCGCGTTTCGATATAACAATATTTGTACCATCCAATAGGGAGCGAGCCTTTTGCCATTATACCAGGCATGTTTAATACTATGAAAGGCAATGTAAAAACTGCAAATACCAGAACGGATAGATAGTAATCTTACTTGAAGAATACTTATAAGTACATCTAAAGACAAGTAAATATCTACAAAGCTATGAAGACTAATGTAAAGCCAAAAAAGATTTTATAATAACTCGACTATAAACAAACTATAATCAAAAGTAGTAAATGTAGTTGTCATGTAAAATAAAACATTATCTTATCTTGCCATCGAGTATTACAAAAAAATTAACCAAATATCAAAAAGATAGAAAACAATCTAAGTTCTATCACACATTATTTAAACATCACTAGCAAGACACCTAACATCTACATTACTATTTATCAAATCACAACCAATCAACAACATTGACCTCAAAAATCTATCGCAAATATTCCATTGAGTAACAACTTTAAAGAAACATATTCATTAAATACTTTCTTCGTATCACCATGACTTGCAATCAATCATATCAACGCTTGACTCAATAGAAAGTACTTTGTGAAGGGTACTCTTGACCGAAGTCTTTCACTGTGTATCAAATAGCGAAATGGTGAGATTTCTATACAGATCATGTGATGCTGATTTCGTTTAGTTTCTTTATAAAATATGAATGGTTAAATTTTAGTAACTCTTGCGGAAAGTTTGTGGCTAAGTAACAACAGCCGGCGACAACATCTGTAAAGTTAAGCTATGCTTGCCGAGTTTTTTCCGTGGATGGGTCACCAGATTATATATTCTGAGTTCCTCAGTGTTACGGAAGGCACGTAATATTGTAGGTCCTGGCTGTCATTTTGAAACATCCATCATAGAAAGTTCTAATTATGATACAAGAATAAAGATATGACCATTTTCTTGCTCTGTCTTAAAAATAATGTACTTAACTTTCAAAGAAGACAAATGGCTAACTTCATAAGACGGCAAATTATCTATTTTGCTTATTGAAAGAACACTCGATTAATAGATTGGGCGTGTTCGACATATTTTGCATATAGCAGCTATCAAAAGCTCAACCTTTACACAAAAATATCGACCGTAGAAAGATAAAATCTATCAGCATAACACAACTAGACAACCATATAAGGCATCATAATTGAATGCACCTTTTATCATCATCCTATCGCCAATTAAGGTGAGGTAGTGAGCAATAAATCAGCCTACCAGCTAGTACTAGCTATTTATAAAATAAAATTAAACGAGAAAGCGGCCCCTTTCTATAAATAGATAAGGTCTTTTTATTCTAAACACTTGAGATCGTTGACTTAGACTCAGGGCCGTTTTCTTTACAACGTTGCTTAATTACTTTTATTTCTAGGTTTGAGAACTTACGGATCTTTACTTAGAGAAGGAAAACAGAAATTGTTATAAGGAAAGTAACCAAATGCTGCTTGGTTAGAAAAGGGATTAGGAACAATTAAATTTGTCAATTACTTTAATGGTATGGGATAGTTTGCTGCAGAGTTTCAAATGAAAATTAAGTCTAATGATATGTCATCCAGGCTTAGATTGTCATCAGAATATCTTCTGAAGTGTAAACTACAGTGCGAGAAGACTGACCGCGGTTTTGGCTGTATCTTTATACTCAAGTTGTAAGCCAGCCAAGTTAACCGTCGAACCAGCCAAATAAGCTTACAACTAAAACTCCTATTATACATACATTCCAATTTCGATTCCCAAATATCATTATCATAAAGTTAATAACCAGACCATTCTATCCCTCAACGAAGATAACTTATTGAAAACGTACCTTACACATCTATCAGTCATCTTTATAGCAACAAACATTCTACTACAAGACTCTCGCAGAAGAACGTGAACAAGAAACCCTCATCCGGCCCTGTATGGCCAGCACTCCTTCAGGAATGCGGTCCAGACAGCTCGAACACACTAACTGAGCCTGCACATCCCACTAATTATATGTTTTATTTTAACGCTTATTGCTTAAGAAAAGTAATTGGTTACGAGAAATTATCTAACAGGAAAATTGAAATCGCGAATCGATTTTTAGTATCAAAGACTTGAAGCTGTGCTTTGTCGTTTAGATCACGGAGTCTGACAGGATTATCAAGTGCTACTAAAAATATGAAAAGTCTGTCTATTTATTTCACAGACTTCAATATAGATATCGGCAGAATCCGTGGAAACACCATTTATTCTAAAAAGTTTGCCGAGTGCCAGATGCAGACTTTGCATTATTTCCAGAACTGTTCTTTGCCGTTAAAACAAGGGATAGCATAAAGCACAGTTTCAATTTCAATTCAATTGTTTCTAATACACGTATAGCTTCGAAAAGTGTATTGTGTGTGCCTTTGATTCGAACCATTGATCACTTGCCTAAGATTAAATATACCATTGAGCTTTTACTCCTCTGGCAAAATAATTAAATAGTAAATTTATAATTATCACTAATAATTAGGCTGTATATTACCTGATCTGAACACCCTCTAACATCAAATCGATTATGTTCGCCACTCGTAACAGACGGCCGTTCATTTTTTGGGCACGAACCACAAACACATACATACACTTCAAATTAGTTTGCTCTTACTTTTGTTACGAAGAATACCTCCAACTGAGTACACTGACGGACAAAAATGATTTATTGTATTAATGCATTATGATTTTATAAATGAGAAGTTTAATTTTGTTTGGTACAACCTGTTTCTTCGTTTAATGATATTTTGATAATTAGACTACCTTTATTGTCTGTGTGGAAGTTACGGCTGCTGATCACGTGGTCTCACCTTCGATTCCGTTGTCAGACGAAGAGCTGTTGGTCCTTTTTAGTTTTATGCGAGACTAGCGGCCACGTGGATTTTTTTTCCCGTTTTCACAATATTTTCTACTGACCTTTCATATAAAAGTTTTTCCCCATTTTACACACCTTCGAGTGAGGATTTTCAAATATCCTTTTAGAGCTCTTCTACACTTTGTAAGGAATCTTCATACCAAATATCAACTTTCTACGTTCAATCATTTCGGCTGTGCATGTCTATCAGTCAGTCACTCAGTAACGGAAGAATTTTATATTGATTATTAATTATTAACAATAGTAGCCCGGAGTTTGGTTACATGCCTGGTATATCTCCATCAGTTCGCCGTCCTTTATGTACTTAATTTTAAATACCTGTTATATTGTAACAAAATGAAGTTATAAAGAAAAAAAAGCTGAACAAAGCCGCGAGTAAAAGTAATAATTTATTGTTGTTTATTATTAAGTATTGCGTGAACATTAATCTTTGCTGAAGGAATTAGGACGTGGACGTCTTAAGAATAAGTTATGATGGAAATCAGGATTATGCATTTGATCATTTATATCATTAATATGTACATTCAATGAAAATAATGTGAATATTTTTGTATTATACCATAGTTTTAGGTCTCCAGGTACATTTGTCATTTAATTTTATTTAAAGTAGAAGAGTTTAACAGAGGAACCTTTTTTGTACTCTCTCTACTTTGGAACTTACAATTACCATCGCCCCGTGTGACAGATTGCTGACGCGGTCAATGAGAGGTCAGGTGCAGGACGGACGGCTTTACGTACCAACCAGCCCGACTCAGGATTCGAATCTGTGACCTCGGCGCGGCAGCCGTACACACTACAGACTGCGCGACGGACACAGATGCTTGGATACCTGAGGGTCAAGCATAATATGCTTTTTTGGTTTCTAAATGTTTATTTTTTTACAATACGAGCAGAGACAGGTGGGTAAGCTAGTACTAAGTAATAGGTATCTATATTATACACGTATTAGTGTACACGTGCCGTACTTGGAAAACATTACATTTTTAATTTCTCTAATGGCTATCAACTTAGGTCAATGTTCTTGAACACACAAAACGCTTTTCAGCCCTTAAGAAAACATGTTGACTCATGTAATACTAGTTAGCTAAAGTAGGTAATAGTAATCGATCATTTTCTAGAACTTTTTGGAGCTAAAATAAAAGCAATACTCCTACGCAAGTCGGAGGTTCGAAACTTATGCAACATATGAACACACTCAACACACCATTGACTTTTGGAAGTTACGAGTGTATTAAAAGTATTCTCTTGTTGCATCGGCAAAGAAGAATATTGTGATGAAACCTCCTTGCCTTGCCTCCATGCCTGGTATTTATTAAACTGTTCTTATAGGGATGCAGTCTCCATCTCGCATTTAGCGAGCGCGATGGGTTCAAGGCTTAATCTACCCTAATCTGAACTTTGCCCAGAAGAGGATCAGAATGATGCTTTCTAAACATTATAATAAATGATTATGCTTTCTTTTATTATGATTTTTTTAAGTGTTCTAGGTAAACTTTATATTATGTTTTTCAATAATCCAGGATCTTGGATGGCGATGGTCAGATATTCTCAAGTTAAATCTTATTTAATGCTTTTCAGAGATCCAGGATTTTGGATTGCAATGGTCTCAAGACCTTCAATATTTTGGGCATGAGTTTCAAATTATGCAGACGAGTAAAAATTGCTACTGGGTCCGTTAGTAACTCATATTTAAAATAATGACGTTATAAAATTCCCGGCACAAAGTATTGTAATACGACATAATATTTATGAATGAAATTCATGTCACCAGATGTTTATAACAACAGTTAATTAGTCACAATTAAGTATTATTGTAATACCAAAATTGTGTTGAAATTATGATTACAAGTGAATACAAGTGTTTTCAATAAGTTTGTTGTGTGTAATATTGTTTGATTCAGAATAATTATTGTTTTAGTTACCTTTTTGAATCATGCATGAGTGCACGAGTTACGATTTTGGCGAATCTGCGGCGCAGTGGTAAAGACTATCGCCTTGCCTCTTTAACGTAATAGTTTAAACATATTTTACCCTCTAGGCCACAGAGGCAAGCTTTTGAGAATATCAGTGTAATTTGGGTTTACGCAACTCAGAATTTTTTTATAATTTGTAATTTCATTCAGCAGTTGTTACTGTTTTAAACTGACTAATCTTTTTGATTTTTTATTTTAAAAGTTTGCGTAGTTCGTAATATATGAGGGCGAAGCAAATACAAATACTAACATAATATATCTTGATAAAAAAACCGATCATATACAACCCGATTAATGCTAAACTATAACTTTCTACAAATATCCACAACACAAATTAAATTACAAGGTAACAGAACACTTGTGTGCTCGAGCGTCCAAGTTCAAAGTCAAGGCGCGGTTATTGCACGTACGATAGTTGATTTACGACGCGACTGTACACTCGCTTGATGTCGCGGAATTGCCCGTGTAACCAGTACCGATGTATGTGGCCATTTATTATGACGTAGTACAGGTTCTGTAGAAACTATTTCAATGCTTAGTAATATAAGATGAGTAAAAAGCTGTTAAGAATTTCATGACATACCACGGAATTCTTCAAAACTGCTTATGTTTTGTCTTAGGGTTGCGAGTTCGATTTCCAATTAAAATATTGGTTAGTAATAACTTCTAGTGGTGTTCCCGCGGCCTGAGCGTATACTTATTGTGACAAACCCGGTTCGGTTACCTATTTGAACAAAGTCTTATAACGTAGAACCACTTGTATACTTTTACAAAAGAGTTAACTTAAAACTTTCTTAAATGTTTTCTGGAATAGAACCATTTTAATAAAAATCTTTCAGTCGCCTATCCATAGGTAGACAGTTTTAAAACTAGCTTAACTTCGCTCACATAAGATAATTATACATATGTAAAATAATATTTTATGGTCCTATCAAATGCATAATTTCTTTAAGTGTAAGTACCTTATAGTTTTTGCTAGTAACTGTGCAGATAAACCGGTTGTCAAGGATGGTCCCATTGGTTCAATAATTGCATCATCTCATTAACTTTCTCCTGTTCTAAGTGTTGAATGTAAAGTTTAGTAAGGTAAAGTCTAGTAGTCGTAAAAGTTCAGTAAAGTAAAATTTAAAGTAATAGATAATAGAGCTAAATATTGGTTCGGGGAAAAAGTCTTTTTGCATTATTAGTATGTATGAACTTGTAATAAAATCTCTTTGGCTTCAAGAATCACAAATGAGTACACGGTTCATACATACTATAATGCAAAAAGACTTTTTCCCCGGTGCCCGTGCCTTCCGAAACACGGAGAAATTCGATATGTATGACATGGTCACCCATCCACAGAACAACCTCGGCAACCTCAGACATCTATCCGCGTGGCTGCAAACACAGCTGTTATACTGTGTTAGAACTAGGCCTAGCTAGTTATCTTATAAACAGCACGTTTTCCAAAAGTGTGAGAAACACGTGAGCTGCAACTGTGCCCTTGACCTCTGAGTGACAATCGTGTCCATCGCGGTGGGTCTAAACTTGATAATTGTGCGTAAATAATGTCAATTTGCGCTCCATTGCCGACGAGACAATTGCCCGTTTCCCTCAGTGCGGTTGGTCATCTGATGTGAACTAGATCTAGGTATTTAGGACTTATACATTTACTTACTCTAACTGTCGATGCTAATATAGTCTTAGATAAAGAATAGCGGCTGCCAGCGTATTCGTCCACGCGAACTACATATTTGTAATCCCGTTTTCCCAAATCTTTTTACTCCTATAAGTCGTACGTATTTCAATACAGAAGCTGCTGAAACAGGTGATGTTTTATTTTGCGCAAGCGAAGTTATCACTATATACAAAAATATAAAACGCTGTATAACATTATGCCAACTTTATTTCACAAATTATATTTTAACTATTGTTATAATTATTAAAACAGTACCTACTGTATAAATACTAAGTAAATGTTTATTTACAACTATAAAACATTCCTAATTATTACATCACACGATTATTACGTGACGAGAAATAAAGAAATAAGTAACCATTATCCGTTTACATAATACTTAATCAAATTATTATGTCTTAAACCATATTTTCCACTAGCTGACCCGCGCAACTTTGCTTGCGTCACATAAGAGAGAATGGGTCAAAATTTTCCCCGTTTTTGTAACATTTTTTACTGGTGCTCTGCTCCTATTGGTCGTAGCGTGATGATGTATAGCCTATACCTTCCTCGATAAATTGGCTATCTAACTCTGACATTTTTTTTCAAATCGGACCAGTAGTTCCTGAGATTAGCGCGTTCAAACAAACAAACAAACAAAAAAATAACAAACAAACTCTTCAGCTTTATAATATTATTAGTATAGATATTTTATGTATGATGGATTTTATAAAGCATTTTCCTCGTCACTCACTGGTGAAGTTTAAAAATGTACCCATTTTATTCATCCGTCACTCTGCCAAATTGAATCAGAATTTGTTCGGGTTTACAATAATAAAAACGTTATACGCATAAGTACCATACACTACAAAATAATTTTGGTATATTTCTCAATTCACTCTACTTTAGGATAGCAAAATTCATCTTAAACGATCGCCCATCTCATTTTCTACCTCGGTACTGATCGTCTGACCGATAGTCTGTATCTAAACGATATTTTTAGCCAATCAATCGAACCATTTTCCGGCCTTCTAAGAACCGTAGACATAGTATTTATACACTTAATCTGCCATAACAATTAACTAATTGTTTTAGAAACACTAAAACTGAAAAAACCTTTAAAACTTTAACAAAGCGATTTGCCGTAAAATACCTGATCAAGTTTGCCGTTCGAATTTGAACCTTACTTGCATGGAAATAGGGTGGTGGGTAGAGTAATGTAGTTAATTAGGATTAATTAACTGATTGGATGATGGAGAAAAAATGAGGATGTCTTCCGATACCTGGAAGTGATTTAGGAAGAATGAACTAACTTGTCACAATCAATATATATTTAGTACAGATTGGAAAAGAGATACAGTATTTTTTTATGGGGATGTCCAAGATGAGCACTATTTTTGTCTCTAAAAACGGAGAGACTAGTTCAGCTCTTGAAAGGTAACGAAAAGTTTTTGCTCTTTCAAAAGTATCGATACACTTACTGAGTTTCTTCGAGGCTTTTTAGGGGTGGGAAGTGCGGCCTCCCTGCTGGATAAGGGTCTATCTTCGAAGAAGATCTTAAAAGCTTGAGTAAAGTCCTCATAAAAATCAATGAAATTTTTAGATTAAATTAATTTCATATAACATTATAAAGTGAACATAGGAGATGGCCGACATTATGTAATAAAATTAAGAACAGGTAAATATCTAAACTTGTTTTAATGAAAAACAAAAAAACACAATTTCTAACTCAAAAATTCAAAATTAACCAAGAGAATTTCAAACAAACTTATTTTTCTGAGTGAATATTCCTAGAAAGAGAGTAACACGAATTTCCTTTTACCTTGTCGTTCAAAGTATTATAAAAACTAGAATTTCTAGGTTTTACTAATACAGATCTAAAACACTAGGTTTCGGAGAATTTTAAAACCGTTATGTGTATAGGTCTTGCAAACTTAATAATTCGTTTCGGCACTATTGATTTTTGTGCAAATATTTTCCACTAATCCTGTGGTCTGGGCGGTAGTGCTTACAGACAGCTGACTACGAGGTCTCGAGTTCTATTCCCAGATGAGGCAAATGCTATTGCTATTTTCTTATTTTTCCCGGAGTTTGGTAACGTGCCCGGTATAAAGTAATAGGCTCGTCTTATGACATGGACAAAACGTGGCTATATTTCATACACCTCTGTCCACACCTTTGGATAGAACAAGCATGATGCTATGTATGTATTGTGCGGCAAAATACGAATTACTTTTTAACCGACTTAAAAAAAAGGAGGAGGTTCTCAATTCGACTGTATTTTTTTCGGTTTGTTACCTCATATCTTTTTTGTACAAAAACGATCTATGTTCACAATTGATAATCTATTTTGGTGTATCAAATTATGATACGCAATTACACAATTATTTCTGCTGTAATAATGTATTAGTCTATTATTAAATTAAATTTGGCAGTTAGAGTCGCCACAAGTTTACCATTGTTATCTATACCTACTTACCTGCATGTGGATTAAACTATGACGGAAAATTATGAAATTTATATAAGTACACTAGCTCCGGCAAACGTCGTTTTGCCAAAAAAAAAAAAGTGTCACTTAGAGGCATGAAAAATATATGATGTTGGCCGATTCTCAGTCCTACTCAATATGCTCACAAAATTTCATGAGAATCGGTCAAGCCGTTTCAGGGGACTATAGCAACGAAAACTGTGACGCGAGAATTTTATATATTAGATTACTTATATTCTTCAATAGAATATATGAGTGGTCTACCGACAATCACCCACAGCTTGTGGTCTTCGATTCCTCTTAAACGCTAACATTAATATGATTTATTTGGTACGAATTTATAAGTAAATAGTCAATGCTGCTTGCAATTTAGTCCGAAGCTCAGTAGTAGAGAAAACTTAGGATTGTCATTTTTTTAAATACAAACTCAACTTTTCCTGATAAAACTATGTACGTTTTTTCATATTATGGTAATCGAATAAAATATCTTAAGTGCCGTGACTATTACGAGATTTAACGGCTAATGAATTTGGCCACTGAAGCTGATTTTTTAACTCCTTACTGTCCCATTGCAGGGCAAAGGTCTCCTTCCAAACGAGAGGGAGGGGGTAGGCCTTGAGTCCACCAGCTGGCCAAGTGCGGGTTGGGGACTTTTCACGCCCTCAATAAATGTATTACACAAATGTTTAGGCATGCAAGGATGTATCACGATGTTTTCCTCCACCGTTAGAGCATAATAATTATGTAAAGATAAAATAAATTTCATTAAAAAAAGATCACGTAAATCATCACCATAGATATAATCGATACTTCCTTCATCTAATGCCTGAAAAGCCTACGTTTATGTATAAAATACTCGCTATAATAGATCAGTTCAGTTCAGTAGTACAAGTACATACATACCGTTACTTCGCCCTGCAGGTTATATACAGACATCTAACTGTTCACTTGCAAGGATGTCTTAGATAAAATATAACTTCTAACTGGAAGAATTGATTTGTGAGATTATTAATGTATAATCTATACTAATATTATAAAGCTGAAGAGTTTGTTTGTTTGTTTGTTTGTTTGTTTGTTTGTTTGAACGCGCTAATCTCAGGATCTACTGGTCCGATTTGAAAAATTCTTTCAGTGTTAGTTAGCCCATTTATCGAGGAAGGCTATAGGCTATATAACATCACGCTACGGCCATTAGGAGCGGAGTAGTAACGAAAAATGTTACAAAAACGGGGAAAATTTTGATCCAGTCTCTATTAAGTGACGCAAGCGAAGTTGCGCGGGTCAGCTAGTCATAGATATAATCGCTACTTCCTTCATCTAATGCATGAAAAGCCTACGTTTATGTATATAATACTCGCTATAATAAATCAGTTCAGTTCAGTAGTACATACCGTTACTCCGCCCTGCAGGTTATCTACAGACATCTAACTGTTCACTTGCAAGGATGTCTTAGATAAAACATAACTTCTAACTGGAAGTTTTGATTATAAGGTAATGTTTGTCAAGCCGATACGAATGCGCGCAGGGGTTGTTGGTTCGATTTCTTTATGAAAAGGTAAAGAAAAGCGTCTCCGCTAGAATGCCGACTACCGAAGGATTGTTTTCTCTACCACTACTACTACCATATTTTGTAAATATTTTGAGTGGCTTAAATAAACTCCCTAAGCTGATATAGCACGACGGTCGTGTATTTGATTCCGTAATGAAATATTTATTTATTTTTGTACATCCTTACCTATGTTATATGTCGCCTGTTTTGCACGACAATGCAGGCAGAGCTAGTAGTTTGCGCCACCTGAGAGTCAAACCTAATCTATACTTCTATACTAATATCATAAAGCTGAAGAGTTTGTTTGATTGATTGTTTGTTTGTTTGTTTGAACGCGCTAATCTCGGGAACTACTGGTCCGATTTGAAAAATTCTTTCAGTGTTCGATAGCTCATTAAACGAGGAAGGTTATAGGCTATATATCATCACGCTACGATCAATAGAAGCAGAGTAACAGTGAAAAAATTTACAAAAACGGGGAAAAATATGATTATCTTAAGTGACGCAAGCGAAGTTGCGCGGGTCAGCTAGTAAGTACTTCATAATCAGTCGGAAATGAACATCATCACACAAATACTTTAACATGTGGGAATCGAAAACGTATCTCGCACACATTCCTTATACTACACACTATACCTTAGTATCTATGTTGTTTATAATTACACTAGAAGCGTAATTATATTAGCCATTAGCTCGTTAGACTTGAAGAGAAATGGCCCACAGCTAAGGAAGTGAAAGCTAATGAGATGTATTGAGAAAATTGATCGTTAACTCAATGATTACTAACTTGTACCGTGAACAGTTGAAGGAAAACGGACGTAATATACTGCCTTATTTTTAGAGCCTGTGTAAATTTTGATACATTTAAGGATCATAACTTTTAATCTGTCGCTAACTGGCTGTCCACTTGCGGCTTTTCCTGCCTGGAATTTTAAGCCCTTCGGGTGGGAATTTCCAAGAATTTTCTCTTACAGCTCTTCTACAATTCCTAAGGAATCTTCATACCAAATTTCATTTTTCTAAGTTCAGTAAGTAGTCTTGGCTGTGCGCTGTCCATCAGTCGGACAGTCACTCAGTAATTAAAGAGTTTTGTATACCTATCTTGATTTAATGTAAATTTATATCATTGGACAACTAACACACGGTCATTTTTTTACCAACGTAGCAGAGACCGACGTTACCAAATGACTGATACACATAAATAATTACCTATAGGCATGCTTTTATATATTTATACAGACAACAGAGCATATGCTCATCACACAGACATTTGTCCCAGGCGGGATTCAAACCCATCACGCGCGGCTGCGGTTATTGCCATAGAAAATAATACTTTTATTAAGAAACATTAATTGTTTGTTACTGAAACCAATAAGTACTAGCTTGAAAAAGCTGGGTATATATGCATTTTCCTTATCAAAACTAATATTATTTAGCTAGCCCACTTTAAACCGGCTGTGGCCTTAACTCCTTACTGTGGGAATTACCTGCGCCCTGACGATATTTTCCTTAGCTTATTAAGATATTCAAATAAATTTACCAAACTGATTGAAATCTATCAATTTGTATCTCAGTTGCCCTCGCTACTGCTAGTAAACGCCTATGAGACAGCAATCGCTAACTCATCTATAGAAAGAAAACCTAAAATCCCTTTTTACGAAAATTGCGCTCACGAAAAGTATGTAATTTATCATGTTTTTTTAAAAGACAATTCCCACACTACAAATTACTCCTGTGTCGCGGAGACTAAAAAAAACATACAAACAACGGAAACAAAATACAACCAGACCCGAAACAACTATTAGTGCAATCCACACATAGTTGTCATGTGGGAATCGAACCCACGACCTCCCAGCGAACTTGTAGCGGCGTATCGACCTTAACCAATGCACCACGGACGCCGTCTTATTACACTTATTATTTATGAGTAGGAGAAGTGCAGAACGCTAATATTTTCTTTCATATAAATATTTTTCAGCAGGTACATATAAAACTCTTCCACTGCTGAGTGACTGACTGATTATATCGAGTCAGAAAATTTTAATTTACTTATATCTGTTTTATAAAGATCATTGCACAATAGAAAAAATGTTTACAAATCAGGTCTTACCTGCTCTTAAAGACCCAGGAAATACCTATGAAGATACAAATTAAATATAAATTTAGTTCACATTTGCATAATATTTATCATGTTCTTAGAACCGCAACAGCTCAGTAATGATAGGGCGTACAAGAAAGTGCGTGGAAAGGCGCCAGACTAATGCCTTGTACAGACCAAGCCTTATTACACACTAGCTTTTGCCTGCGATGTGATGAATCAGGAATTTTCATTCAAACTTTCATCTCCGATTCTATCCCCTTGGAGGTAGAATTCATCAAAATATTTTTCTAGCGGATGCCTACGTGATAACATCTACCTGAATGGCAAATTTCAGCCCGATCCGTCCAGTGGTCACCCATCCGCAGAACAACCTCGACAAGCGTAACTTAACCTTAGAGACCGGTCCGCGCGGCTATTGTTAACTACGCCGCGAAGCTCCACCGGTTAATAAGCTAAATTTAGGTCTATATTCTTACTTTCCCGTAGGCGTATTGTCAGTTCGTTAGTGACGTAACAACATGAAAACAAACAGGTTGTTTACATACAACTGTACCGTATTGATAGATAGCATCTTCTATCTGAACTACCATCTAACAATCTACCAGCCATTAGCGATAGGTTATTGCGACGCGAATCTTTTCGGAACGACAACAATAGATTAATATTAGAAAACAGAATATTATCTGCGATTTAAATTGTAATGTAACTTTAATAAGACTTTGGTTCGCAGAAATGCAGGGGTCATGAACCATTCTTTTTAGCCTAATACGTATACCATTCATAGTACCTTAATTTTTAAAATTATCCTCTTCACTTTTATTTCTTTTTAAAAAGACTACTTCTCTAATAATATTGCTCTTGTGTCATGGGGGCTTTTACAAACTTACAAACAACAAAGACATAGTACAACCAGACCCGAAACAACTATTTGTTGATCTCACAAATAGTTTTTGGACCTCCCTACATAATGGTAGTGGCGTGGCGACCACCTTAACCACTGCGCCACGGAGGTCGTCACTCGTCTTTCAAATAATTCTTATAAAAATCTAAATTTTCGCAATACCCTTCATTTCTGCTTTTCCTCAGTATACTAAATTGCTAAAGCATATCGTTCTTGGATCAGTGCAGTCAATGAAATAATGACAGATGACGCAACAACAGGACTCACTTACAGCTATCATTTCAAAAGTGGCTCACTCAAACGGGTCCGTCATTTTCCTCCTTTCCAATCCCTTACCAAGAAATACTTAGATATACATACAAAGTAATGCTTTGAAATGCAGTACCTGTAAGATAAGATGATGAGAAGGTGAGATTGTGATATGAGATGAAAAAATGAAAAAAATACAATATCTCTCTACTCTCTCTCTATCTATCCGAACGATTTCGGCCATTCCAAAAAATACAAAATAATACTATGAAAAATCTATGACTATATCAAAAACTTTCTACGAAGTTTACGAAACAAAGGATATTTTGAAATTGAATTTGAATTTGATGATAAAATGAGATGAGATGCGATTCGGGTGGAAGACACTGAAGAGTTTTCAAATCCCACAAACTTGAACTTAAGCTTCTTTTGACCGCCCTATATTTTTTTATTAGCCTGTATCTATGTCCTATGAGCAAAGGCCTCTCCTTTGAATTTCCAGTCATGTCGGTCTACTGTCGCGTCCGGCTATCCATCCAGGAACCCATCTAGGAACGTTTGGGCTTACGTATTAAAAAAATAAATTTCCGTCCGCCTAAAAATTTAATATTTCAGTGGACTAAAAGTATAGAGGAATTACTCATTCTTTACGCGGGTGGAAAAAGGAAAATAAAGCTAACTTACACGCATACATGCACCGAACATGAAGTTTTCAGTAGCTCCCCGCCTTATCTGACAGGCGGTCAGTTCAGTGGGCACTGTGGGCAGCGCAGTGCGTCGCCGGCTTTCGTATATGACGCCCGCGCTCAAACGTGTTCATGTGATAGTGTGTTACTACCTTTATTGTGAACCAAGTTTAAAATATGGTGTGCAAAATTCTACCCAAGATTGGGAGCCGTGAGTATTGTTTTTTTTTATTTGAATTTAGAATTAGTTAAAATTTATTTTTTTATTTTTTGGTACGTGTAACATGTTGGTATTTTTTTATATATGTAAGTATCTTTTTTATTAAGATAACAAAATTATATAGAAAAAATGTATTTTGTAACTTTAATATTTTATCTAACTAGGTATTTAATATTACATAGTTTTGATAACGGTATTACGAAAATATAACTAAAAATTTCTTTACTCAATAAAAGTAACTACGCAACAAATAGGAACCGAACCTGTAATACTTTGAAAAGTGGTTTCGTCATCACTCGTTATCGGTGCAGTAAATGGAGAAAAACAAGTAAAATTTCGATAAATCGGTAATAAAACTGTTGCTAAGATTAACAGCTTGTAAATCGTTTAAAACTCTCTAAATAATGTAAAATGAATGCTATCAAATTATTTAATTAATAGTTTGGGTAATAAAGTGCATAGATTTGCGTGTTATTTTTAAATTACTAATAATAACAACTAATAATAATATATTGAATTTGATTGAATTTTTTATGCAATTCTTTTGTTTTTATTTTTAAATGTAGATCTTCTATTTTGAAACAAAAAACGGGTTCATTTCTTATTTGCCAAATAAACTCTATATTACTGTATGTCATTTTATCATTATTTAGATCCTGCGGTTACTATTCTTCCGAATTATTCGATGAATTTTGAACTACCTAGCGAAAAAAAAATTCTACGTAAAATAGCTTTTAAATAATAAAAATTGAAAAAAAAAACAGGACCTGTATTTTTTCAGATTATAATTTTTTCAGTGGGGCTAGTAAGCCTTAGCTTGGAATAAAACAGTGAAACATGAGAATCGAATATTGTTCTCCGTAGTTTACAATCGGAATCGGAATTAATCACCGAATAGGATGACGAGCAATTGAGTTTAACCTATTTCGGAAAACATCTTATGATTCAGCAGACATGGTTTTGCTGGCGTACAAAGTTTCAAAGACGATTATACCCGCTTAAAGGTTGATTTTAAAAAAATAGCAATGCTTTTCTGTCTTCAACTATTTTCATATTTCATGGATTAGCCATCAAAATTCAGTTTAGCTGTAACAGGAACAGACAAACTTTCGCGTTTATAATTGGGTAATTGAGTGGGTTAACGAAAAATTATTAAACATTTACTCGTAAAAGGTTCATCTAAAATGTATGGCTATGTTTTTTTTCGGAAATAATGTTGAAATTGTAATTATTACAGACTGAAACATTTTACTAGGCACTCATTTAATGCCAACGAAAATACGAAACTGTTACGTCACTATGTTGTATTTCTATATTAAAGGAGTTTTTTTAATTCCAAAAAGAGTAGCTGATTTGACTGTTGTCAAGTACTCCATCCTAAATTAAGTATACTTATTTCCCGCGACTGCGTCCGCATGGCTTATTAATGGTATAACTCCCATTTCCGTGGAGATCCAGGCATAAAAACTATATACCTAATCGGTTGAATGGTTTACAATAATAGTATCGATTACGGAAGTATACATTTATTAAACTTTAATTATTTACATTTAAAATTAAATAATTCCTATAGATATTCCAACAGGATGCATAAAAAGTGTCAAGCTAAACAAAATGGTTGTTTCTGTTTCATTAGTTGAGACAATGTAGTACAACACCTATTATGTACTGCGCGCCAAGTATTGTGATAACTCTTCAACCATTCAGTCACATTCAGTAGTTAGCTTATAACAATAGCACACCTGTATACTGGCTAGTTCGCTAGTGATACGGAGGGCTACCGATAGCTATGCCCTAGTCACTGCTACTTCTGACAACTGGTAAAGACTATCAAAGGTCTTTGAAAATGACAGCCGTGACAAATTAACATGCCTTCTGAAGCACGGAGGAACTCACCCATCCACTGACTAACCTCGGTGTGCTTAGCTTAACTTGACACATCGAACCGCGCGGCTATTTTTGCGTTGCTAGATTTAATTATGATTCCTTGTTTAAAAAGACAACTCTCGCGCACTAAGAATTGCTCTTGTGTCGTGGGGACTTTTACAAACAACGGACACAGAGTACAACTGTTACTAGTCCCGAAATAATTATTTGTGGATCGCACAAATAATTGTTTTGTGTGGGAATCGAACCCACGACCTCCCGACGAAATGGTAGCGGCGTGGTGGCCTAAACCACTGCGCCACGGAGAATGTAAAATAGAGAGATGTCAAATTACTCTACTACTACTTACTACTCGACAAAAATCGCTACAGTTTTGTAAGTTTGTCGAATACTTAGCGTTATATCACTCAGCTATTGTAGTTACGTTCGCTAACTATTGTTATAATGATATTTCGCGTAACTAAGAAACATTGGTTACCTGTTCCATTCCTCAGATAATTGCGTGTTGGTTAGTTAAAATAAATTTGTGGCCGTTTGAAGTTTTAGGTAATCGTAATTTAAGAGATTCCGCTTCGACTACTGAGTGAAAGAAAGTGGTTGCGATTTTTATTGAAATAGATTATCCTAACGATGTTTATGTCAAATGAAGAAATAAGTCTTAGTGGAGGGATTGTATTATAACCCAGGTAACTGGGATGTGGAGGTCCGATAGGCAGTCGCTCTATGTAACTATGTTGAAGTCGGCTTCCAGTCTCACCAGATGCAGCTGAATGTCAATATTTTAAATGGAGCGACTGCCTATCGGTCCTCCACAACCCAGTTACCTGGGTTATAACACGATGCCCTTCGGTAAGACTGGTTGTCAGACTGCCTCTGACTACTATTAACGACTGTCAAATATCTTTGAACATGACAGCCGGGACCCACAACTGTACGTGACTTGCGAAACACGGAAGAATGTATAATATGGTCACCCATCCACAGAACACATATAATATAAAGTCCTGCTGTATCAAATAGCAGAGAAAACAGAAAGTGTAAGAGAAACGTGATCTGTACCTACTAGAGAGTAATATACTGATTACGATTCACTTGTGTGTGTTAAATACATCTGATACATTACAATTAGAAGCATCTCATTGTCTAGACTTTCTTATTTATCTAGTTTCTAGTTAGATAATGAGGAAAAGATGGCCGTTCTAGTAGAGGCTACCCGATGACTGTTCGGTTACTAGGCGGTTTTACAAGTGCAAAACTTATCGTGTGTAGAAATATCCAATGATCTTATAAAAAAAAATATTTATCTAGGAAATTGCGCTAATTTTCTCTCCACAACAATAAGTTAAGCTTCTGATATAAAAATTCTAAAATGAATTTTACAACAAAGACATTATAAGTTTGGTTATCATGCGGATTTTTAACAGATTTTTTCATACATTTGCGGTCATGCTGTCAGGTTGAAACTGGCCCTTAAAATTCAAAATATTATGAATCATATATGTTTTAAGGTAACGAGATGCAACAGAAAAAACCTTATTAATATGTATACATTAATATGAACTTTTCGAAGTTATGTGTGTATAAAAAAAATATTATCACTTACTCTAACGGTGAACGAAAACATTTATTTATTTAATACATTTATTGAGGGCATGCTAAGTCCCCAACCCGCACTTGGCCAGCGTAGTGGACTCAAGGCCTAACCCCTTCCTAGTTTGTAAGAGGAGACCCTTGCCCTGCAGTGGGACAGAAATTGTTAAAAAAAATGAACTTTTGTATTCTGTTTCAGCGACGCGGCGGGTGACCAAAGACACACAGGAGCCTATGCCTGAAGTAGCTGATTATGAAACAGCACTGGACCTTGCCGGTAAGCGTCTTTATTATCCTCTCTCTCCAACCAAAATAAATATTATTTAATTTTAACTAGTTTTATATCTAGAATTCTAAGGATCAAGTTAATACTTAGGAACATATTTTCTTTTCTTACATAAAAGCTATATGGTTTTTATTTCGGGTTAAGGTGACAGCTGAAATACAGTGAATTTTTTTAATTGCATTTTTGTTTAGTACATTTATTGAGGGCATGCAAAGTCCCCAACCCGCACTTGGCCAGGGTAGTGGACTCAAGGCCTAACCCCTCCCTCGTTTGGGAGGAGATCCTTGCCCAGCTGTGGGACAGTAATGGGTTAAAAATAATAACGGTATTCCTTTTTCTTGTGAACTTATAAGGTAACTGTTAACAAATCGTCAATATCTTTTTTCTACATGGATGGAAAAATTCGTAAGAATGTCATAAGTGTCACATTACTAGAAATATGTTATGAAGTTATGATTATGTCATTGTTGTATATTAATGTTCATAGATATCATAGTTATTGATAATTACTTTAATCGTTTCTTTATCATTAAACTAGCTGACTCGCGCAATTTCGCTTGCGTCACATAAGCGAGAATGGGTCAAAATTTTCCCCGTTTTTGTAACATTTTTCACTGGTACTTTGCTCCTATTGTTAGTAGCGTGATGATATTATAGCCTATAACCTTCCTCAATAAATGGGACATCTAACACTGAAATAATTTTTCAAATCGGACCAGTAGTTCCTGAGATTAGCGCGTTCAAACAAACAAACAAACAAACAAACTCTTCAGCTTTATAATATTAAATAGTATAGATTACAATACTTTGTATTGAGACGTCATAGGCGGTTCTTTAAAATAGTGACGTTTTATCAGGGATGTGTGTATGACAGTTACAGGTTCGATTATGAATTATATCTCTAATGCTGATTAAAGATAACCATATTATTAGCCATACTTAATGTATGTCTAAATGATGTATTTCTGTCTGTTAGGTACAGTTTCACAAGTAAAATCACTAAACTGATTTTGATGAAATATATTCCATGCATATTAGGTAACGCGAGACGAGACATAATAAGGCTTCCTACTTATTTTCTCAAAATATCATTAAGCCTAAATATGCTTGAATACACAGGGTAAAACGAAAAGCTTATTTTTATCTTAACAAAAGCATTGTACTGGAAATACACAAATACGGAGCCGCAGGGATATGCTAGTGTATAAATAAATAAAAGGCAATATAAAAACACCAGCCCAGACTCAAACCTGTAACCTTTCTGTTCCTCAATTATTCAATGCATCGACCCAGTGGAAAACCTATTGATAGTTTCATGTTACCAAGCCAATCCTATATGCCTAGTTCTATGAATTATCAATGTCTTACTAGTGAAAATACCACAGTGTTGTGTTTTCCCGCGGTTGTGCTTGCATGTTTTGTGACAAAAAAATTGTATCTTTCATCGGAATATAATCTATTGCCTGAGTAATGTATTTTTCTAATCAAAGACTAATCGTTTTAATATAGACCAAACTATGACAAGCACCGTCTATCAAACAAAAATATCGGTATATTGTCCCGCTGGTTGATAACTGGGAATACAAGTAGGAATAAAATTTCCAGCTGTCACCCCGGGGACAGTGTTAGAGGGGACAAATAGGAATATACCAAAATATCGGACCGTCCAGTAAAAAGTTATGAGGTAGGTAGTGAAAAAATACAGATCGATTGATAACCTCCTCATTTTTAAGTCGGTTAAAAAGTAGAAATTAAAACTTACACTCATAATACCTACTTACCTAAAAGACTGACAGAGACTAGTTGCGGTTTTCTAATGTTAATAAAGACAAAAGTATATTATTGGCCTGCTCTTGAACAACACCTATCTCACTACCAATATTAATCAAAATCGGTTCAGCAGTTTAGCAGGTAAACCGTAACAGACAGAATTACATTCGCATATTTATTACTAAGGCAGGTACCGTTATACCGGTTTTAAGGTCGGTTACTCACTGATGTAATGATTATGAACAGAACCTATTAATCTTGTTGGGTTATTTTTAACCCTTTGCAAATTGCGTGTAACTGTACTTATGAATCTTCTTTTTTTAAAGGGCGAGTTAATTTTAACTTCTTTTTTGTACTTTCAAGTTTTACGTGTCTGTGGTCCAAGTAGGAGTGACTGTAAGTGCAGGTCATGTAAGTGTCCGGTTCGATTCTTGAGTCATGCAAAATGCAAGGTTTTTTGTTTCTGGTAGGAAAATCTGAGTAGTTCAAAAAATCCGATTCTGTTGCTGCTAACGATGTCGTATTATGCAAAAAAGGTAAGATTTTATAAAACAATGTTCCCTCGCTTTTGCCTTCTTCTTCTTATGGTATGGTTAGTGGTCAACCCTAGTGAAAAATATTCCTAAGTGAAAAGTATCTTATGTTTTAATCCAGGTAATAATATTCATCTAAATTTGTTCAGCAGTATTTGCGTGATTGAGCAACAAAGACCCAACCAAATATTTTATTTTTCATGTTTTAGTCTAATCTAAGAATTACCTTCATCTATATCACGCAGTCGGGTAAACGCTCCACGTTTCAATAAATAACTATCAGTATTGAACCTGTCAAGGAAGTGAAGATGTCATGTCAAGAAACTCTTCAGCCATGAATACGTATAATTATTGTACTACCACTTACTCTGCTCATCTGTCTGTCTGTCTGTCACTACCGTTGAACCGAAAATAATAGTCTATAATACGATATAATTCTATAATGGATATTACACGTGCATGTCTTTTTGATTAAACAATATAATTATCTTACCGAAGGGTATCGTGTTATAACCCAGGTAACTGGGTTGTGGAAGTCCGATAGGCAGTCGCTCCATGTAAAATACTGATACTCAGCTGCATCCGGTAGGACTGGAAGCCGACTCCAACATATTTTGGAAGAAAGGCTAGGCTGATAATATAATTATTGGGACTTCTACTTGTGCTTTACGTCTGTTGTTTGTATGTTTGTAAAAGCCCCCGCAACTCAAGAAAATCTCTCAGTTTCAGAGTGGCCTTTAAAAAGGAATAAAAAAAGAACTGCCAATCGCAATACTTCATTTGGACTTTCATTAGTAAATATTGTGATTTTTCACCTTAAATTTCCGGAGATTTATATCTTAAATCATACAGATTGTATGTGACCAAACTTTAGTGACAACGCTACGACATGTCTTTACGTTGTTTTTCTCAAAACTATATGTTATTGAATCAATCTATAATGATTTATATCACACACAAAGTTGTTGCGGCTTGTCAATTGTTTATTTATTGTTTCAAACTCATTGTTTGGTGTATTATGAAAACAAAAGTGTTGCGGTCATAGTGCAGGCTGAATCTCGACGTAAACAACTGAATCTATTAAACTCTTATCTGACAGTTATTGACAAAATATAGACTAAAAAAAATAAAAAAATTTTTTTTTTTTACTACATGTCTATTATTTAGGTGATGCTGCCACTGAGGCGCGGTCGATTGTGAATGCGCCTGCCGCGCAAGAGGTCTCTCTTGGGTTCGAATTCCAAAAGTATTTTCTGAGTTTTCTGTTAAAACGTTTATCAGAAATGCTCGGCGTTATGAATTTGAGATCGTAGACCTCCGTGCCTGTTATCACCACAGACGAAATCAAAATCAAATTGTTTATTCATTTAAGTAGAATATTGACACGAATGTTTGTCAAAGTTACCAATACCGCAAGCTCGGAAGGTAGGGTCGCGGAGAAGACCTTGCCAGAAACTCCTGACTACTCAAACTTTGTACTATTGCCATAAAATGAACGCAGATGGACTTATGACCCTATCCACTATGAACTAGTATAGTCTTACCTACCTCAATGATTAGTTTCTGGAGAAGTCATTACGTAGCCAGCAGTAATAGTCATTGACATAACACCCAGGATATCGCCTTAATTACTGCACTGCCATCGTCTTAGGTAATCAACGTGGGTTTACGAGATAATGACATGCAGACTTGTTCTACGATGTAGGGGATTGAACTTTGAGCTGTTGGCTTTATTCCCTTTTATATTTCCAACCAGCTTTTCCCCGCGATTTCGTTCGCATGCAAATATATCGTATGAGTTAACCCAAGCTATATTTACTACCTTTGTACCAAAGTTTATCATCGTTTAGTATTCTGACATGATTGCGTAAAAACAAATAAGAACCTGAATTAAAGAATAATATCCTTGTTATATTTATTTGTTGTGAGACTGTTTTGTAAGATTTGGTTATCTATACTAATATTATAAAGCTGAAGAGTTTGTTTGTTTAATTGTTTGTTTGTTTGAACGCGCTAATCTCAGGAAGTACTGGTCCGATTTGAAAAAATATTTAGTGTTAGAAAACCTATTTATCGAGGAAGGCTATAGGCTATATATCATCACGCTACGATCAATAGGAGTAGAGTACCAGTAAAAAATGTAACAAAAACGGGGAAAATTTCACCCATTCTCTCTAATGTACGCAAGCGAAGTTGCGCGGGTCAGCTAGTAAGAAATAAAATTAAATATAGTCCATTGCTGTCCTACTGCTTGGATTCAATTCGCTGACTGCGGAATTCAATGTCATGTTTTTCTTTTCAATGAATCAAGTTACAATTATTTCTAATACGCACATAACTTCAGTTTCTGGTGGTCTTGAGTTGGAACCCTTGACTACCCGACCGGCACGCATTTTTTTTTGCCACTCCACTATCACTGATGGTCAATTCATTTAGTTTTTAATATAAACTAACTTTTCAGTTTACAATTTCAGATCATAAAATAAATCATTCGTCCAACCGTCTATTAATCACAGTTGTCATAGCAGACTGACAGTTCACTCATAATTCACGGTTAATTAATTTATCACAATATTGATTCAGTGAGCTCATAAAGTGGTGTAAATCAACGTCAAATTGTCACACGGTGATCAAAATAATTGTGTTAATATGTGACGTATTAACAGGTACTCATATAAGTACCTAAATACAATCCAAGTATTTCTATGATGCAGAAAACTATCAAATTTTCATTTCCTATTTCAATAATTAGGGCTTGAAATAAAAAATATATAGTCTATGTTCTATCCTTGATCTTCATCTATCTTAATACTAAATATCATCTAAATCGGTGGAGCGACTGAAAGCGTAATTGACAATGACTGGATACCAAATTTAACAGTTTAGGATCATATCTTTCGACACCTTAAACTAACGCCGAAAAATTAAGTTGATATTTTAAAACACTTGCAAGAACCTTATGCACTTAAACCTTCGTTATGACTGTCTGTTCATGTTAAAAGTCTGTTCTGTTGAGTTTATCACGACTTACAGAAAAAAAGCGTAGTGGAGAACGTGAATTCATGAAATCTATAGCTATACCTACGTACAAACTGCCTCCGTGGAGCAGTAGTTTAGGTCGCCACGACGATACCACTGCAACGGGAAGTTGTGGGTTCGATTCCCACACGGAGCAATTATTTGTGCGATCCACAAATAATTGTTTCGGGTCTGATTGTGCTTTGTGTCCGTTGTTTGTATGTTTGTAAAAGTCCCCGCGACAAAAGAGCAATTCTTAGTGCGGGAGATGTATTAAAAAAAAAACTTCTGCTTTACGTCCAAAAAATTTCAGGTTTTTAAATCTTGGCCGTATGTGTGCAGAATATCGCCTGTTTGTAACATCAGAGTACCCTTATAAAAGTTAATTTCTATGAAAACGATGACCTAAAGATGACTAATAATAAAATAAGTGAACCGCAAGCCATTTCTAAACAGTACCACACGTTTCAGTCACGTGGCATTGAAGAGTACAATCCATAATATTATGAATTACTATGAAAACAATATTGCTATGCGCTTGTGTAAGATCGCGAGGTACCTGATTCGATTCCCGTGTGTCATATTTTATGGTACGCGTTATTTCATTTTTTAAGACTTACATACCAAGAAATTGTTTACTAACCAACAAGACAATAAATTCAGGGCGCATACTATAATAAAGATAACTAAACTTAGCAAGAAAAATCGGTTGATCTTTGCCACGATTTAATTCGATTTCAAGCTTCGTTTGAATGAAATTTTAGTCTAATAGACCTACTTCATATAATTCGCGAAAGTACGAAATGAAAAAGAGTTTTCAAACATCGAAATTGTAAAAAACTTCGGATACGCGAAACAAAGTAGGGCCTACCGGAGACGCAAAGAGTGCGTGCGAGTGACGGAGTTGTGACAACGATGGCGTCTTTCCGTGCTGTCATTTGCATTCTTTCCCTAGATCTCTAGCGTTTATTTTTATACAAGCCTTCATAGCTTCTTAGGTCTTCATAGTAAGTGGGTGTTCTGGAATCGTATTCGTTACTATTTTATGTAAGAACAGCTAAACGATTACGAAAAAAATGAAAGGGAGATAAAAATGCATTATTTCTAGAAAATATGATGTGGACTGTTTTTCCCAGTAACTATTCCCAAAAAAATGTAGTTATCTCTCTCATATAATTAGAATTAGGACTTATCAAGATTAATCAATCAATTTTGAAATCTGTACTAATATAATAAAATTGAAAATTTTGTTTGTTTGGTTAAAGGCGCTAATCTCAGGAACTACTAGTGCGAATTGAAAAAATATTTTAGTGTTTGGTTATTCTATTCATTGATATTCATTAAATTTCATAGGCTATATAATATCACGCTACCACCAATAGGAGCAGAGAACCTATAAAAAAATGGTTTAATAAAATTAGAAAATGTATGACTCATTCTCTCTTATGTGACGCAAGCGAAATTGCGCGGGTCAGCTAGTACAAAATAAGTGCATAAAATACACAAGTACAGACATACATATAGATAAAAGTTAACTCCGTGACTTAAATACTAAACTGATATTTGCAAAATCAAAATCAAGATAAAGAATGTTCCACAAAACATGTCTTAACTAAGCATTAACCTAATCTAGGCGAACGTGAAAATATTTACAACTATGTAACATCGATTCAGCAGTTTTCGAGTTATGTAACACACAAATGGAGAAACGGGCAATAATCACAATATTACTATCGATTTCCGGTCGGTTATAACCTAGGAATTGTGGTTTTGTTAGAAAATTTATTGCATGGAATGTTGTGGAAATCTTAATAAAAATAACATAGTGGTTTTATGACACTGCCGATGTGGGTTCGAATTATCTAAATATAAGTAACTTAAAGGTGACTGACTGACATAGTGATCTATCAACGCACAGCCCAAACTACTAGACGGATATGGCTGATATTTAGCATGCAGGTAGATGTTATGACACACGCATCCGCTAAAAAAGGATTTTAATCAATTCTACCCCCAAGGGTATAAATTAGGGGATGAAAATTTGGATGGAAATTCTGCTCTAAGTCACAAACCACGCGGGCGAAGTGACGGGAAAAAGTTAGTTCTCAATAATTACATCGTGTTCCGTAAACTCTCTATTACATGAAACTAGAAATAATTTCTAAGAAAAAGTAAGTAGGCACCTATCCATCCGAGAAATAGTGCCTACAAAAACATAGTCTAGACTTCTAGACCTTAGCCTATTGTATGATAAGCACTATAACGGCACTTCTTATAAGGGAGTCAGCAGTAACTGGTCTAACCACATGTCTTGCGCTTGGTACAGTCGCAAGCAAAAATACGTTATGTTTAATATTATAAAGCTGAAGAGTTTGTTTGTTTGTTTGTTTGTTTGAACGCGCTAATCTCAGGAACTACTGATCCCCTTTGACAAATTATTTCAGTGTTAGATAGCCTATTTATTGAGGAAGGCTATAGGCTATATATCATTACGCTACGACCAATAAGAGCGGAGTAGCAACGAAAAATGTCACAAAAACGGGGAAAATGATGACGCATTCTCTCTTAAGTAACGCAAGCGAAGTTGCGCGGGTCAGCTAGTGTTTAATATTTTGAGTATTTGTTGTTATACCAGCAACGAAAATACATAATTTGGGAAAATTTCAGCTTCCTAGTTATTATTACGGTTTATGAGTTACAGAGTGGTGATAGACGGACAGACAGCGAAGGTTTAGTAATAGGGTTCCGCTTTTTCCCTTTGTTTACGGATCCCTAAAAAAGGGAACGAGTCTTTTTCATTTACATTACAAAAAATTGGAAAAACCTCGTGAAACAATTACGGCGCAGAATATAAAAACATTTCATATATTTTTGCCTATATCTGTACATTTCTATAATATTAACTAGAAGATGGTAATGGTATGGTAAGACTGGTTCTCTACGAAGGTATAAATATGGGATGTTCACAAGGGAATTGTCTGTTTTTAGTTTATTTAGGCTTTCATAAACATGTACACAAATAAAAAAATTTTTCAATATTATTAGACTTCATCCTCGTGGAAACCTTTCCCGATCCTACGGTAACTCCGGGAATAAAAAGCGTTGTGTGTATGCTATGTGTTATTCTGGGTCTTTAGCTACCTACATACCAAAAATCATCGTAATCGGTTCAATGGTATATGCGTGAAAGAGTAACAAACATTTACTCACAAACTATCGCATTTATAATATTAGTAAGATTAGTCACTCAGTAAACTAAAAGTTCTCTGTGTAATTTTTTTCCTACTTTAGAAAATATATTTTTCATTTTGTATTAATTTTATGTATAGTTTTAATTATTATTGTTAGAGCTTGTTCCTGAACAAAGGTATTTTAAATGTACTTATATAAAAAATATTTATTAATAAAAATTGTTTTTTCCATACATCTAATTATAGAGAGTTATATTTTCATTCATAGTAGAGTATGTGATAAACACGATTAGCAATACTCGATGCGTTAACTGTTATAATATTATTGTTTAAAATAACGCGAAGGACTACTACAGGTTCTCGATTCTAGTGAAAATTAGGAGCGACTTCGAGTAGGCTTAGTTATAAATTGAGTAAATAATTTCATATTTCATTCTAGATGCACGCTATTACAGGAATAAGGTTTTGTAGGTTGTGTTGACTCATTTTTATAATTAGTCTGAATGAGAAGTTTAGAGAGTTAAATACACTAAATTTACCACCACCAGATTTACGCGTAAGTACGGAGTATGGAGTAAACACAGATCAAAGTTGAAGCTTACGACATCCGGATCCGCTACAGTATACCGTGATAATCAAAACTGTATTAAAGTGCGAATATACTATAATAATTAAATAGATAGCCTATATCTGTTTTAATTAAATAGACTATCTATTATAACAGAATATAACCTTACACAAATTAAATAAATAGATCTTAATTTTGGACTCTTAAACGAAGCGCACAAACCATTTTTACTAGAATTGAAAAGTTAGTTCGAAAACCAAAGGTAACGTCTTACATTAACTGAATCAAGCAGGCATTGTATTGACAACACCATCTTACACTTAATATAAACTATCTCAGACCTCACATTCCCGCCGGACGACACAACACACATCATTTACTATAGATATAGTATAGCATATAGTAATTTTTTGAAAATTATTAGAAACTAGAGGCCGCCCGCGACTTCGTCCGCGTGGAAACCCTTCCTGATCCCACGGGAACTCCGGATAAAAAAAAGTCTATATGTTATTCTGGGTCTTCAGCTACTTACCTACCAAATTTCATCGAAATTGGTTCAATAGTAATTGCGTGAAAGAGTAACAAATATCGTCATACTCACAAACTATCGCATTTATAATATTATTAGGATTAGTCCCTCAGTATACTAAAAGTTCTTTGTGTAATTTTTTTTCCAACTTTAGAAAATATATTTTCATTTTCATCGAAAAGTTAGTTCGAAAACCAGAGGTAACGTCTTACATTAACTGAATCAAGCAGGCATTGTATTGACAACACCATCTTCCACTTAATATAAACTATCTCAGCCCTCACATTCCCGCCGGACGACACAACACACATCATTTACTATAGATATCTTCAAAACATTATATTAACACCATTTACTATGAAGTTTTGTTATAATAACTGTGATGGATTCTTTGATTTATTGCGTAATCTAGTTATTAATAGTTGAAGAAATCTTTGTATTAATAATTAAAAAGAAGAATTATCATTCTGTCTCTTTTTTTTTGTTACTTACTTGGAAGAGTATGAGATTTAGCATGAATTTCATATATACATATGCCTCATAGAGAGGGTAACGACCTAATTTCGACCACTACTTGTAGTGGGTCTAAAGATATAGGTTTCTAGTATTAATAATATGGCACGATCAAGATCAAGATGACTGAGACTAGAGTCATGAATTCTGTAAAAGAAAAATAAAGGTATTAATTTCAGTAACGTTAGAATGTTCGTAAGTTAAATATGTAAAAACGTTGAAAGCACTATTCGGCCATTCGATTCCAAACTAAGCCGGCTTGTATTTAAATAAATTAAACAAAAAAAAACAAATCTAATGAGAAAATAGCAGGGGCTATAAATAAAAACTTGTACGATTAACTTCCAAACCTAGTTAAGCTTAAATTAATCTATATTGTGTAATAACAATATCTACTCTTTTCCCCAGGTTACGGCCGCTTCAGTCGCAGCGCGCTCGGCGCGTGCGCATTCGCATTCTTCGCATCAGGCGTGCAGAACTGCGTGATGTCATACGTGCTCCCTGCGGCGAGGTGCGAGCTGATGCTGACCACGTACCAGTCGGGACTGATCAATATGGCTTTTATGAGTGGTAAGTAAAAGGTAATTGCTATGTAATGGTGTCTATGAGGCTTTAATAGGTAAGGTCTGAGGATGGAAGGAAGGTCTGAATTGAAGTAGAAGGTGTGGAAAAGAAGCTGTGCCTCAACTGTATGGAAAAGGTCAGGGTGAAAAGGTAACTTTTTTTGTCCTTCTTATAACCAGGTTTTTTTCTACACACTGGAATCAGTCTACCAAAAAACAATATGACAGAATTTTGCTATTGTGGGGTGTTAAATAGATGTATATAAATTTTATGTCTTTGAAAACATTTAGAGTACTAATAATCTCTCCTATACACTACGTATTCGCTCTCTATACTCATTATCATCATACCCCAGTGTCCGGTTGTTTGGCAGAAAGATCTGTACCATCACACCTTTGAGCCTTAGTAACCCGGTAACATCATCGGTCCTGTCTAAGAATATCAGTTATTCGGTAACGGAAGTTCAATAAACTCCGATATGACAACTAATTATAACTCCTGATTATGACTTTTCCTCAGGGATCTGGTAAAGACATCAACGGTTATTACGTGGAAAAGTATGAAACTAACTTGTATATAATTAATGAATAATACTCATATACCTCGCATTAGTTAGTAAAACGTTTTCTACTATTAACATAGAAAAAAATTGCGTAGTCTCACATTACTACTACTTATTACTTCAAATCGCATGGTTAGTGGTCAACCTAGTGTCAAAGTTATCCAAGCCGCCCGAAAGCCCTTTGACGTGGCTTAATGACTGCTATCTAAATTGACAACAACCGGGATCGACTTTTTACGTGCTCTCTGAAGCACGGAGACTTCCAGTTCAAATACCACCATACGGTCACCCATCTATGGAATGACCCCGCCAAGGTTTGCTTAACCCACAAATCGTTTACTGGTGAGCGCAACTGGCTACGGGCGCCTCTGTCCCACACTGAAATGACATTTGAAAATTTCAACAAAGTTTTATTGTAGATGTCGAGTTCCATAATTTTGACATTGTATAACTTAACCGTTAACAAGGGATAATAAAATACCTTATACCTAGAAGAGAATAACTTAACACTCAATTTAGCATGTTGTTAATATGTTATGTAAATTACTACGATCTAACATCGTATTTATACCAATTTAAGGAATGATCATGACATAATCGGACTGTTTTTTATTTGTTCAATTTATTTTAGACCTCTAAATTTTAGCAGAAATTATGCGTAAAAGGTTTTTTATTCGTAATCATTATTTCGATACAACCTGTAACTGCGGCGACGCCCTTGTCATCTCTTTTGTCGATGAGCAAAACTTAATGTTATGGCAGTACTAATTACACGTTTTCCCGTGGTAATATAATAAATTTCATCTGTAAAAAGTAACCTATATTACTATCCAGCCATCATAAACCCTTTACACGAAATATCCGACCCGTCGCCTGCTTTAATTTCACGTGCATGAAAGACAAATAAATACACAATAATTAAAAATAGCAGCAGCTTATGCTCGCAGCTCCATCTAGAAGGTAGCATATGAAAAAGCCGTTAAAAGTAGCCTTCATCCATTCCTGGAATGTAAACCACTGCCCACATTCCCGATTATCCCATATAAATTTTTTCGGTTCAGCCGTTTTTAGATAAATAACGAACAAACAAACACACTTTAACACTTACAACATACTTCATATTTCGCGGAAGCACAAAGTGATAACTCCACTGTATTAGAAGCACATTATAGGCTCGTTGTTATAAATAAACAAAATTATATAAACTTGTCAAAATTTGACAGTTTGTGTGATAAATAAGGTGTCAATATGTACCTATACGATTGTTTCAAGCAGTTAGTGGCTTACATCATGCGTTAAATCAAAATTTTGACGTAATTTCGGGTTATTACGTACATTTTACGATGTTGGATGAAATAGCTATTTTACTAAATTGAAGAAAATTATTTAATTTCTTACTTTTAAAACGTACCTATAATTTTGTAGAACTATCTCCCTGCCTTTAAGTAGACATACTTACTTAATATCACTCCGTTTCCCTATAGGAGTAGTCAGGCGCCAAAAACCAGTATTTACAAAAGTCTCTTATTCTTATGAATCGACATTAGGTATAAAAACTCCTTTATCTTTGCAATAGTTACATATACAGGGTGTAACAGACGGTCGACCAAAAATTAAAAAAATGATTCTAGACATGATTCTGGTGCTTATGGCGTTAAAAAATTTCATCGCTTTTTTCTCGATTTTTCTGATTTTTTATGCGTTTATATATCTACAGTTCGATGCACAAGTTTGTTAAAGGGCAATTTCTGTTGTACCTTATGTTCCCCAAAGTAGCCCAGGCTTTAATGACACGCTCAGTATTACATAATGAACATGTATATTTCTTATCGTATCTAATAGTTTCTGTTTATTAAATTATACGTTAAAACAGAAAAGCGGAAACAACAAGACACTTAAAATACGACGTAACTTGAAAATTATTTTAAGAATCTACGCAACCATAATTATAGTTTCAAAATAAACCATCGTTTTGACAAACGTGACATACCATGCGAGTAAAAGATGACTGATACATGATGAGGCACCATAAAGAGTATATACAGCCATGGGTATAAATAACTGCGTATAGTTAATCTACTCATTTTTCTAACATCAAATGCGTCATCATTGCCAGGCAAAGACCTCTTACGACAATCTCCATTTTTTTCGAAGTTATGACATTAGCTTTTTACAGAAAGTTAGTTTTAAGTGTATAACGCCTATCGTTTTCTTCGAAACGACTATGCTCTATTGAATAGGAAAAGGCGTGAATATTTACTTTCAATATATCGCCTATCAATAGACTATTAATCAGAGAGCAGAACTCTAAAAAGTATCCATTTTTTGTATTATAACATCCAACGATGTTCATAAACATTGTCACAATAAGTTTGACAGTGCGATAGCGTGCACATATTTTTACTCATCACTGTACATTATAAGTAACAATTACTATCACTAAATAAGGCTCTATTAGCAAACTGATCTAAACTGAAGTGACTGAAAACTTTAATGTATTATATTTGGTCATGGCGCCGATTTTTTGCCCTATGCGTAAAGTACGCGTTAAATATTTCTAGTGAAGTGGGTTTTTTGGCAAAACGGGGGAATAAAAAGCTAAATACGTCAATCACATTATTATCCTAAATAGTGTTTAGATACTGTTTAAAAAATTGATACTGTGTCAGCATCAGAAATGCCCGGAGGCTGCAAACAATATAAGGCTTTGACAATTTCTATATCTCACTGAAAAAAGTCATATTTTAAGATGTAACCCAAGTATGAATGGGTTCAGCAGTAGGGAAAAGAACCTAAGTAGACCTAAAATCCAATCATGTTGCAGATTTAAGAGTGTAGTTTATCATGGATGAAAACTTGAGGGACTTTTTGCAATCTGGTCATGAATGTATTCAAGATTCATCACCTTTTACAATATTATTTCTTCAGCTTACTTGAATGTATAAAAATAAACTGGTAAGCTACATACTCTCTTTTAAAAAAGACCAATCATACTACAAACGTTTCACAGAAGCTTCCAGAACAAGTCCTATATTACCTAATTTTCCAATACGACTCAGTTAACTGCAGACGGTCAGTAATGGCAACAATTAAACAATCTGTATCGCCCACATCTGCACTTGTTTCTATCCGGGGCCACGGTTCAACCAGAGACTAAAGTATCATGTTTCTTGTGTCCTTGTAGCCCAGATTTTTTGAGTCATTGTTTTATAATGAGCTTTTGAGGTCAAGAGGCAGTACCTCATGATGACTTAATCAACAAATCCTGTCAACTTTTTGACAGGATTAGTTCCTAGTTGGAAATAGGAAACATTTAGTAGTCTAGTAATTTATTATGTGAGAAGAGATTTGGAAGTGGTTTACTTTAGGGAAATCCAGAAACTAGATTGATAGCATTATTCGAAACATATTAAACCAGGTAACCGCGAAGCGCCCTGTTACGCATTTCTCTACTGTCTAATATTGAAAATCTAAGACTTAAAATGTACTACAAAAATAGTTCCTGCGGCGCCCTCTAGAAGGCACTGATCAGATATTCATTCAAAATTTCCCGACATCTAGCCGGTTGTCGATAAAAGATATCGGGAGAAGATAGCATAGTTTTATAAATATTTTATTGGATAAAAATCGAGCAACGAATTATATCCAGAAAATGTAAAGCGTCGATGATTGAAGTAGTAAAAATTCTTCTTTACAGTAAGAACTTATCTACATTTAGAAATCAATAGCCATAGAAAAATAACTCATCTTTCTATACTCTTCTTTTCCCAGGTGGTGTAGCCAGCGCGTTCTTCTGGGGTATAGTGGGCGACGTGTTTGGCAGAAGGAACTGCCTCAGTCTCACGCTGCTGCTAGATGCTGCCATCACGCTGGCACAGAGTACCGTAGCTGATTACAGGCTGCTGCTCGCTGCGAGGACTATTAATGGATTTGTTATAGGTAAGTAGGAAAGTCAGTCCGTGACCACGGTCGATGTAATTCCATCGAAATGCGGGGTAAATAAATGAGGTATCCTAACTTTTTATTTTCAATCGCGTTTAAGACCCGTTGCATTATAATATGAAATTGGAAAGAGAATAAGAATCCTTGTCAAATTCTTAGTAGAAAAAGCAGCTTTTTGAAGAATTTCAGTCGCGTAATAATTTGAGTAATGTGACCGGCATTTTTATACTGCAAAAAGTGTCGTGGGTTTGAGCCCCACCAGTATCTACTAAACATACCAAAATAAATCAACTCTCGTATATTTCTCATAAAATATGCGTCGAAATGAACGATCTATTGCAGGACTGTCTATTACTAGCTGTTATAACAACCCTGAGTCATGAAATAAATATTATTTTTTACCTTAGGTGGTCCAGCAACATTGGTGTTCTCATATCTATCAGATCTGGTTGGAGCTAAGAAACGGCAGCTGTACCTCAGCGTGGTCGGGATGAGCTTCATCGTCGCCTGGCTTATTCTACCTGGTTAGCACTTTGAATATAATTATATAGCAACTAGTATAAATTTGAATTAAGATTTCGGAGCAATTTTTGGAATATCTTTTGTCAATCCCCAAACTATCTCCATACGATATATTACTATCATCATAATTGTTTCAAAAATCATACACGTGAAAGCGGAATAGACGGATCGAATTAGGTATTTATAATACTGGTACAGATTTAGCACCTACGACTTTTGATTTTTATCTTTTATCAGCATTGAAACAATCATTCTATCATCACTTGATAGACAGTTAAATACTACAATACACCCACATAAAAATGCAGGCTAGACAAAATTAGAATTAGGAGCAATACATTGAGAACACAATAGATTTCACTGAACTGATAGAAACAGGTTTTGTGTTCAGTTGTGTGACATTCACCTCTGTGCTGTTGCTATGCACGTGTTAGACTTAAATAGGTACGAGGCCTGTTTGATACAGCAAATTTATTAAGGATCTCACTTCAATAACATTTTATAAATATATTATTTTTATATTGTCTTCTAGTAAGGAACTATGTACATCTTCTGTGATAATAATAAAATAATATATTAGATATTAAAGTATGGATTAATATAAGTTTTAGAAATATGTAGATACGCTTAATGCGTGCTTAATATTTCAATGACATCTTCATGACAAAATATGTGATACCAACTAATTTATATTGTAAACCACCTCTTGTACCATATTTTCTGCAAATAAACATAATTTGAATTTGAATTTATTGTAGAAATACTCAGAAGTAATAACGATAATCTAGATGAATCATGCATGCAAAGGCTCTCTACTAAGTTTTCGAACTATAGCTTACATCGTGCAAGAAATGAGAATTTCTACATCTATTGACTAGCCACCGAAGATCTTTGACAGTCGTTAACAGTAGTCAGATGCTTGAAAGTCTGGCAACAAGTCTTACCGAAGGGTATTGTGCTATAATCCAGGTAACTGGGTTGTGGAGGTTCGATATGCAGTTGCTCCATGTAAAATACTGATATCTACATACATCCAGTTACATCTGGTGAGACTGGAAGCCGATTCCAACATAGTTGGAAGGAAGGCTAGGATGATGTATAGTAAGTGCAGCTGGCTATGAGCACGTTTTCAATTACATCCCGTGACCGTATTAACAAGTTATTGTACATACATATTGTATACTATACAAGTTACATCGACCCGCTCACGCGCTGACCCACGTGTCCAAATCACTTGAACATTTTTATCAATTCGATTGAATTTCAATACATTTATTGTCATTTATACTACAATAGTTTCGTATTCATGGGACCGGATGCCCACTGTACATCAGAATAGGTATCAATCATGTCAAAAACTGACGTTTTCAAGTCAATTTTCATGTTGTCATGTTATTATAGTCATTTTTATACTGTTAGCAGACTTTTTTGGTGTAAAAATAGAATAAACGTTTGTTAATGTGTTGTACCCAAATACTTTTGTTGTTGGAATTGAAATAAATTCTATTGTAGGGAAAAAAGGTTTATAATGTGTCTATTAAGTCAGTTAAAGTTTATATTTAGATTTAATGACAGATGTTTTGTATTAGTCGGGAACATTGATTAATTTTATCAAAAATTTTCACGACAAAGTGCTTCAAAGTATTTTTCAGTGTAAACTGTTCATTTTATCTCTCTTTCTAACATGATAATTTAAATTAAAATAGCACTAGTATCTATATAAAACAATAAATAATAACCAAACATGACTTAAACGGGGTTTAGAACCTTCTTCAATCACCATAGCAACAGCGATCAGCCTCTTTCCTTTAATATAATTCATTTATAGTAAAAGTATAATAACATAATTTGATTATTATTAAACTATTATCACTACGGTTTCATGTTTTAACATGCATAACTATAACATATAATGTTACACTCGTGTACGTCGGTACATGTTTCCGATTGACGTCATCGCTTGCCTTGCAGTCTAGGTTTCATTTTAGGAGACTGTGAGAATCCAGGTTTATTCCTTAAACTTAAAATACGTACACTAAACTAACTTACCTACTTTCTTGTAAAGTCCGCTAAATGCTGTCTAGAAAAAGCTACATTGATAATTGACAAGACGGGTTAATAAGGCCAATAGGTGACTAAAAGGATTATATTGTTTCATACAACATTAGGTTAGTTTCCCGTCCGTGTAAGAGTCCCCCAGAAAAAAATGATTATACTTTTAGTACAAGAAAATTATTTCGTTGTGATATTTTTTATTAAACATTAACTTATTAATCGTGGTTGTGTAAGCAGAGTTGTTAAACACAAACTTTTTTAAACGCCTTAATTCATGAAGTACGAAGAACTGAAAATATACTTGACGCAAATAAAACTACTTTCCGTAAAAACAAACGTACGGCCAAAAAACATAACTTATCATTTTTATTTTCTTTTGCAGCTATTGCATGGCTAGTAATACCATTCAAGATCCCGGACTACCCGACCTTACTGCCGATCTACTCCTGGCGACTGTTCCTAGCCCTGGGCAGTATACCCGGGTTCATAGCCGGGTCCTGGGTGCTGTGCCTCCCTGAAAGTCCACGTCTACTCTCTGACACCAACCGAGGAGATAAAGCCTTGAAGGTCCTGGCTTATATCCACAAGTCTAATGTTGGGAAGAACTCGGAGTATAAAGTAAGTTTTGAACATTTGCTAGTAGATTGTGGTTTCGGCTCAAAAGATACAGTATAACAAATATCAATTGAATTCTATTTTAGCTTTTATTTCCTGTCTCTTTTAAAGATTAATTTCGTTCAGCCTTTCAAAACTCAATAATATAAGATGTTTTATTTATTGAATTTTAAAATTACAATCCTTAAGTTTTAAGAAAACTTTTTGATATTATCATACATAACCGATACTATTTCGATAATATCACCAAACGCAGGTAACAATGGGATTTAAAGAACGATAAACAGTTAACACTTTCTTATACAATGAACTATACAAAAGAACAGCACTTTATAATATAAAAAAAACAACTAGTTACAATATCCTAACTTGTTTTTTTCCAGATCAAGAAATTGATCCAAGATGACATCTTCGTAGCGAAGACCCTGGGTGGTGAAGACAACAGGACCAAGGACCTGTTCATGAATGTCCTCAGAGACTTAAAGACCTTCGTCTCCAAGAACTACGCCACCAAGTCCACCCTGATCCTCTTTGTGTTCTTCGCTAACATGTCCGCGTGAGTAAATTTATTTCTCGTTAAACAGTAGCGCGATTTTGTACAGTCGGTACTGTCGAGTATCGAAATTTTGACATTTAGAATGTACTGCCAAAATATTTCCTACGACACCCGTCAGAGGCGCTTAACAGATTTTTATACAAAAATTCTCGATGACAGGTCGGTTGTCGGTATAGGCAGTAGTACAGATCACTCCCGCACTAAGACTTGCTCTTGTATTGCGGGACTTTTACAAACATACAAACAACGGTCGTTAAGTACTACCAGTACCAACAGAATTATTTGTGGATCGCTCAAATATTTATTCCGTGTGGGAATCGAACCCACGAATTCTCAACGTAATGGTAGCGGCGTGGCGACCTAAACCACTGCGCCACGGAGGCAGTGAAACTCTAATTCAATACTTAGTCTGTGTGATTCACAGATAATTGCTTCAAGAACTTTTCCATGTCTGCAATTTAAGTGGTTGTTAACTTCGAATCAGAGTGTTTTTGTTTTGTTTTGTTCGTGCAACATAGAAATTGGATAATAATGTGTTTTGTCTGAATTATTTTCTTTCAAAATTTTATCTTTCTAATATCTAATACATATAAAATTTATATTCTTATTCTAATCGTCCAAATAATTATACGGTGTTTTACGGGTTCAAGAAATAGCTATACTAGTTAGCTTTCCATTTTAGCTAGGTGGCACTGACCGTGATACTAGATGACTATCTGGACGACATAACACGAATCCATATTAAAACCTTCTTCTTAATATCTAGAAGAAGGTTTTAATAAAGTTAATTGACAACTTTAGCAAGATCTTCACCCATTTTATCCTTTTCCAGTGGCTTTGGCCTAAACATGTGGATCCCAGAGCTCCTGCAACGCATCCAAGGTACACAATGCAAGCTAGCAGCCACGACCACGCGGCCCGAGAGTTCCAGGCTGATCAACACCACGACTCTCTGGAAGGACCTGAAGTATGACTCGTACGGCAGGGAGGTGCCGGTGCCAGGGTTCAATGACAGCAGCTATGAGAGCCATGGAAGCACTTGTGATGCAACTATTGATACTAACGTAAGAACTGTTAATTTAGGTATTTTTTTGGGTCGTCCTTTTATTCGACCAGCGACTACGTGCGCGTTGAAAAGTATCCTATGAGTTCATCCGTCTAGTATTTTTTTTCGTAAATGTATAGGTTTAACTTTAGCATTTATAATATTAGTAGGATACGGCGATTAAGTTATGCTGTAATTAAGAGATGATAGTATTGTAAGGTTAGTATAGTGTCAGTTCTTTATAATTGTTGAATTTGAATAGTTGCAGAGTGTCGCAGTGTGGCAGTACAATTAACTTTCTTATTTTTTATGTTCAGTATGGTTTTTGGAATTTATAGAAATATTTTTGACTTCGGTTTTTGACGTGATTACATACTGGAAATTGTCGTAGACTATAGATATACGCTTCCTAGATGACAGCAACAAAAAAATATTTCGATGATCAAAAACACACAGTCGTTCAAAACTCAACAGTGTGCAAAATCTTTAAATCAACTCTTCAATCTTCATACAACTACCTTCCATCACAGGTATTCACATCAGCCCTCATCGTAGGCGCATGCTGTGTCCTAGGCAACGCCGCATGCGCGGTGCTCTGCGCTCGTGGAGGTGCCCGCGGCGTGCGGCGCGCGGCCGTCGCCTGCACCGCCGTGTGTGCGCTCGCCGCCGCGACCCTCGCCGCCACGGCCTGCGCGTGCTCGAGGTTCAACAAGATAGGTGTTGCTGCTGCTGCTGCACTGAATGCTGCGTCGTTGAACGGCAATGTGTTATTGATTAGGTTGCTGTTGCATGCGCTGCCGCCGAAATTGAGGTACGTTATTGACCTATTGGAAGGTTAGTTACTATGGTTTTCAATAACTGTGGCAAAAGGCAAAGTGTCGAGTGATGAGGATATGTGGTTGAAGGAAATTGAATGGTAAAGGGAAATTAGTGCGAAACCAAAAGAACAAAAACAGAAGACACTGACTTAATTTTAAAAACATACCTAATGCCCGGTTTTTTTACAAGTCGTCATAGCTACATGGCTAATAAAGGCTGATCTAGAAATGCGTTAAACAATAAATATTACTGTCCTTTTCCAGTGGTCTCGGTGTATGTTGGGGCGCGTGGTGGGGTCGAGCTGGTGGCGTGGCGTCAAACCTGGCGGTGGGAGTACTCCTCGACTTCTCCTGTCCAGCACCCTTCATCGCTGTCGGAGCTTTACTTGCATGTGAGTATCATTCACTGTCATTGTTATTAGTGTACAGTACATAGTTACAAAAGAGAAAGAGTACATTATGAAGAAGATATATTATGTATCAAGCAAAAAATCTGAAGCCTCCAAATTGAAATTCTGATTTTTGTACTAGAAAATTGTACAGCTTAGTTTGACTTAATTTCTTGAAAAATTGTTATTTATCAATCCCGACTCCCTTTGACGAGTAGGTAGTGGTTGCTTCATAGATAGATGCCATGCCAAGAAATTTTCGACTTTCGTTCAATACAAGCAGTGTCGAATAACCACTTCATCTCTAAAAGTTTCTAGGACCAGATATTTACCATTTTTCTACAGCCACTGCTGCTAAAAACACTAATAAAAAGAATGGTTTGAGACTTTTCTCAGATCGAAAGACACACAGTTACTAGCCTCTAATCAACTATTCTTCTTCCAGTATCAATCGGTGCCATAATGGTGATAAAACTAGAAGAGAACAAAGAAGAGAGCCAGCAAGAAGAACAGGAGCCGACCGAGAAGACTACGGGCCTCGACAGATATATATCTACGTATATGTAGTAGTTCTATATACTTAGTGTAGCGAGTCAACTCACCTGTAATGATTGAGGGAAATACGACCTTATTTAGAGGATATTAAGGTTTATAATTGAATGATATTGTACTTGGATCTGATATAAAATCTCATAGAGTTATGAATTGATTAGGATTTGATGCAAAAAAGCGTTTTATAATTTGTCAATACTTAAGTGTCTGAATACTTGAGTGTGGTGTAGTAATTATTTAGGCATATTATAAACAGTCTTTTTCAATTGCATTTTTAGCAATTAAAATAGTAAAATGATGACTACGATATATTATTAACTTCAAAGTAATTTTACATATTCTTTAACAGGTTATTATATAAAAAAAAATGTAACATTGGGAACATAATATGGAAACATATTTTTACTTATGACTTATGACGTACACTCACTGGAATAAGGCGTTATTCAAATATGGATATTACCTGAAAAGAGATTGTTTATTAAAAAAAATGGTTTTACCCAAAATATTTAATAGTCAAAAGTGTCGAATAGTCCATTTATTGTAAAAGGTTGAAGGCTATTAAACATCACGCTATAACTAATAGTAGTGGAGTAGCAATTAAAAATTTGAAAACGGGAGATCGAAAGTCCTCAGTAATATGACTTATCATGACAATGAGTTTCCCTCAATCATTGTAAATGTAATTAATTTAATACTAAGTAGCATAAGATCTCGTAGTTATAAGACCTTTTTATATTTATTTTAGGTTAATATTCAATTGTTAAATAATTATACTCATGATCTGCGTAATGTAGAGACAGAAGGTATTATATTTGACAAACAGTATATTAGTCGAACTATCGGTCCAGGATTTGATTTCCGGGTCAGTACGTTTTTGGAACTTACTACGTTGTTACTGATGTGATAAAACAGTGTCTTTAACACTATAAATAAAAATAAGTTCAATTATTCTTAGACTATTAAAGGTCCAAAGGGTTTGGCATTGACCGTATCAATTTTTCGGAAAAAATGTGTTTAAAGTGCAAAAGTGAGAAAATGTGATCTGCCACATAAATTAGACATGAAAAGATTGAAATAATATTTTCGCTTGTTTGTTAAAATATAATAACTTCTGTCTTATGTCTTTACTATCATAATTACTCTTTAAAAGAGATCCAAAAACACTTGGCGATGTGCGACTTAAAATTAGTGCATTTTCATCGATTCTACAAAAATAAATAATTAGAAAAATAAACATTCACAGCATTATCACGAAACATAGTTTAAAAATGTATGTCAAAAGACTAAGAACGTAGACTTAAGTTTAAACCACGTTTCGTGATAAGGCCACAATGTATCTGTGATTTTAAAATTATGAAAAAAAACACAAATAATGTGATTCGTAAAGAACGTTTTAAACGACGAGACAAGTGCTATGTATAATTTTAGATAATGCTTTACTATAAAATATATGACATTATTTATCTAATTAGTATTTTTATTGATTTTCTAATGATTCTCGTAATTTTCAATCGTCAATTTCCGAAATATAAAGGATCTTTATTGTTTGATAATGTAGCGATCTTTTATTTTTAAAGATATAATGGAATTGCCTTAACTTTAAAAATATGTGCCTGAGAGATGAATTTCGTAAAACTAAGGCCACATTATTATTATTAAGTTTAAGAGAAAAAGTACTTTGAGCACTTGTTTTTCTTTCTTCATTCAAAGCGAAAGAGATTCAGAAAATAGAAGCAATTCCTTCAACAGCAACTTAACTAAGAAAAAAACTTCAGGCGCTAGTTTTATTTTACGTTTGGATAAGCAACAAAAGAGAAACAACATTATATTTTTAATACTATTACTATTACTGAATTTAATAACTACCCTGAATAAAGTAATCAACATTTAAGATATTTTTCAAACATAATCTTTAAGATAGTCGTCACGATACTACAATAGCACTGGCTGCCAAGAGCTCCATTGCCAGACGAAAAAAAACGATCTTCATAGTCTATTCTCTATAGATACTTCGTGCCCGTTGTTCATACATTTAAAAAAACTTTATAATAAAAATAAATAAAAGGAAAATTTTCTCAATAAATAAAAAAAAACTATGTATTGGATTTCCCAGCCATGTGTATGTCATTAAAATGTTTTCTTCATTAGTCAAATCAATATAATATAAGAACATGCGACCTTGTAGTCCCATTTCATTCCTTATTGGCACCATGCCATGGGTCGTAGTGTCGTCAAAGACGTCACGCGTACATTACCGGGTTTGTGCTACAGATTTAGTTTGGAAATCAGTTATAACGCGCAATGTATGCTGTGTAATGAAGTTCGTTCATTGTTTACGTCGTTTTCAGTGACGCTCGATATGAAGTTGTATTCAGCGCGTGTAAGGATTAACGCACAGTGATTTATAAAAACGCTAAGATTTATTAATTTTTGGACTTATGTATAGATTTGTAAACACCAACAGACAGACAGTTAGACATAGTTATCTGTTGTCATTATTAAAATTTATTTAATGCCTCTTTGCTAAAGCTGAAGTGTAGATATCAGTAGGTCAACAAGCCCTGCGTTTAGTTTCCTAATTAAAATAATAGCTTTTAGGTATTTTTTTATAATTTTAATATTTCTCAGAGTTTGATAAAAATAAGGCAATTTGCCCGGCCATGTGAAAAATCGAATATCATACGCTTCTATCGAATAGTCTAAAATCATACATACATAAATAATCAGTTGAATAGTGCCTTATGAAAAATACCTAAAATCGATAACGTCTACAAATTGAGCAGCCAGAGGGACTTATTTTACTAAACATAATGATAAAGTTAATAGCATCGATTTAGAAAAACGATATGACGTAGGATTTTGAACGAGCGCCCTCTATCGGAAGCCTCCATACACTTGCAAATATCAAGCGTTTGACAGCGCAATTGTGCGTGATACTCATGCTGACTTTGAAATATAGTATTGAGGGGAGCTTTCCTTCAGTAGCAGTGCGTTTGTGGACCGTCCACACGTCGCGATGACCTCAAAATGTGACGCTGATGATGCACCCCTACCCTTCGAGGAGGCACTCGACAAAACTGGTAAATAACAACCCTATAATTTTATTGCGGAAGTGATTTTTGTCGAGTTATTACTGCTAAACTGATTGACTTTTTTGAGTGAAATTTTGGTTAAATTGTAGGCTGTTTTATGGAGAAAATTGTGGTGTAATTCGTTTTAAAGTTTGTGATGCGTGTGATTATCTGTGCGTATAGATGAAGATTTATCAATTTGGCAAATTGGCAACGTTTGGCGAAATTTTCGTGAATAGTGATTTTTTTTGGTTCTTATGTAAGGGTTTTGTGTTCTTTGTGAGTAATTTTGTTTGAAAGGTTACGAGTTCATTTTGTAAAATTAGATTTTTTCATCACCTTCCCTTCTTTATTCTTCAAGGAATTACACACAAATGTTTTTAAAGAAATCTTTAATGTGGACAGCTAAGATAAAAAGCTTATAAACTTATTTATCTTTCAGTTTAGTTCGCTTCCTGTAAAGTTAAAATGAAAATGGGTTCCGCGATACAAAGATAAAATTAAATAAATCAGACAACAGATTGTATTCTCGTGAATGCGTTTAGATTGATGTAATAATTCATATCTTTACGACAATAGTGTTGTAAAATAAAAGTTAGGTGTTAGGTGTATTCTGGATCACCAGAACCACTAGTGTAGGTACATTAATCTGGAAGACCAGAACATACGCCTTTAATCAGAAGCAGGTTACAGAATGGTATCTAAATAAAGTGGCATCAAAATTCAACTCCTGCACGAGTGATATTATAGAGTTATTATCCTTAAAATACATAAAAGACTTCGTAAAGTTTTCAGTGAAGTAAATAAAATGTCTTATTAATACATAAATCCTAGTATTTGCCCGGTAACTGGCCCGGTTTACAATAGGTTCGCTTCTTATTCATATACCTTTGTAAACATATATCCTTCGGCCAAATCACCTGCTATCTTGTGAGGAAACCTAGCAGATACAACAACCAACCACAGGTGGCCAACGTGTGGTACCTACTTAGTCCTTATCGTTCTATCTCGGCACTTGCCTAGCAATACAAAATAGAATAATGATATATTAAACCCATTGATTGCTGTTCTACTGAGACATAGAGATATAGTAATGAATTCTCTTACTTTTTTTAGCTATTCATCCCATGTGATAATGGGATAAATATTCCTTATACTTTTCTTCCACTTCGTACCTGTGAGGAGGTTTAAGATTCAAGTAACATTTCTTTCTATAAGTCTTTGAATAAGTTACGAGATAGCCATGTTCTCAAATGTTAGCGGTAGAGGACATTTCTCTGATAGAACTCAAAACACGATCGCAATTTTTTTATATCTCGAGATTATTATGGTATTTCAGCTTGAACAAAATCTTAACAAATGATACACCAAAATCTTCCTCATGAATCAGTCTATCTATTAGTGAGAACTCGTGGAAATCCCTATCGTAATTTTTGCGTTACCCGCAAATAGACACCGACTAGGCAGGAAAATTTGATTTAAAATACCAAATGATTAATGGTGAATATTTTCTAAAGGGTGTATGTTAAATCAGTTATTTTTGAGTTACATTTGAACTATTATTTACTCAAGTGCTTGTGTTAGGTATAACTATTATTAAATACGCGGCCCCTCGAAGGTTATGTATTAAATCATGATTCTTAGTATTTATTGAGTTAAATCACCGACATTTAATTTTAATAACTCATTCATAAAATTGAATATGAATGAATACAATTAACATTAAAATTAATTCTTTTATTCGTTTAAATCAAATATTGATAGAACAAAATTACTTTGATTGTTCGATGAAATTAGTGAAGTTTTTAAAATATTAAGATTATATAACGATAAGCAATATTGCAATGTCTACAAAATAAATTGAACAGCGTACCTAGTAATATATTTTGAAAGAATAAACTTATGACAAGTGTTTAAAACTAGTTTTTGTCCGTGACTCCGGACTATAGCTACGGCTTTTTACCCCCAAACTCTTTTACAGTTCTCTTCCTGTGAGAAAATCAAAAAGAGATAAAAAGTATCCGAGAAAGGAAACCTTTCTCGTATCTCAAAAGAAATGTAAATAAATTTTTCCAAATCGGTTCTGTGGTTTAGGCATAAAGAGGAAACAGACAAACGGAATTATTTTCGAATTTATCATATTACCAAGGATTGAACTGAACAGGGGAGGTTTAAATTAGAACCAACCACGCCATTGGGCCTTCCGTCACCTAATGGAAAAATAGATTAGACGTCGATCGATATTTCAAGGACAATGGTAATATAAATGAACCCTCTTATTCATAAACATACTATAAACCTATTTTAGTTAAAACACTACTAAAATATGTTTTCTCTTTTTCATTTCGCTAAGGAGTGAAAGAAACAAAACTCTTTATAAGCCTTTCATAACTTCATATATTTTTATGAATAAGAGGGTAAGTGTTTATTCCACTAGCTCCTGCCCGGGACTACTGTACTAAAATATACTTACTTTAGGAAAAGAGTTATTACTTAATGAAAAGGTACCTATATGTTAATACAAATTATAATATCCATGGGCACCAAACATCAGAATCCGTTCAGTAGTTTTGACGTGGTTAGAGAACATCCATTCAGACGGCAAATCGTTCGCATTTATCATATTAGTAAAATGGTACTATAGAAGAATCGATTACTAATTAATCCAAATTAATAAAACGTCTATTATCATCGATTTATTAGACAAAAGAAGACATTTTATGTAATGAAACTTTTCAGAGTTCTTTAGCATAAAATGCAATCAAGCTTTTTTCTTTTGTTTGTCTTTCTTTCACGTCACAACAAATGATCAGATTGAGTTGACGTATGGAAGAGTGATAGATGGTTATCCGGAAGAAGGGAAATACTAATACTTTCATAGCTCTCATATTACAAATGCGAAAGTTTGTTACTCACCTACTAAATAACTGGACCGATAGATTTTGGTAAGGTACACATTCAAAACCTAATTTAACACAGGAGGACTTTTTAGCCCAGGAAATCTTTTCACACGGGTAAAGCCGCGTGCAATAGATGGTCAAAACTAAACAATCCGGGCAGAGCCGTGGACATAAGCATAGTATTATTATAAATTCAGTTTTCCTTTGTGGCTTCAAATTTTATATTTGGATGAAGTCCAAATGTTTCAGTATTGATGTTTGTAAACATCATGTTTTCAGTTCTCTATTGTTTATACGTTTGTCTCTTTCTTTTCACTTGTGGTTGATGAGAGAGAGCATTGAGTGTCTACTAGGTTATGGTCTAGGTCGTTGGAATCAGCTGATTTTTGTTTTTCGTTTGTAGGACCGCGTTTTGACTTTTTTGTCGCAACTCTCGTGTTATAGTTGAGATGAGTCGAAGAATCACTCTTGCGTCATGTGATCAACTGAAACAATGTACACACAATACTGAAACTACTAAGTATTATTATTATGACTCCGGCGTGCAATGGTAACAATGTAGTGACTACTATAATCACTAATCACAGTGCGGACATCGTCACTTGGGATTTTTCGTCAACCATCATCTCATCAGAATTAAAAATAAGTCATTTATTAAAAATATGGCGGGTCGACTTGTACGCGTTCCTATAAAGACGGTTGGCAGAACGCAGAAAGCAACTGAGGGGACTGGAAATCTAGGGGAGAGGCCATTGCCCAGCAGTGGGACACAGAAAGAGGCTTGATAAAAAATAATAATAATGGACTTTTCTCTTAATATTATAAATGAAAAATTTAGCATCTGTTACTTTTTATAGCATATGCTACAAATGTGGATTTCAGACAGGCAGTATTTAGCCCTATAACACATGGGGTAAGCGCAAGAAGCTATCAACTTTTAGTACAAAATTGTTGAATACGACTATATTATTTCTTATACCAATGCCTATAATTCCTCATATTCTTGTTCCAGGGAATGGCCTCTACAACATACTCCTAGTGATGACGTCATCGCTGATCCTGCTGGCCATCGGCATGGACATGTTCGGCCTCAGCCTGGTGGTCCATGCGGCCTGTGACCTCAATCTGACTGTCTCACAGAAGGGGGTCCTCACTTCTCTTCCTATTGTAGGTGAGTGTTGATACTTGAGTGAGTTATTTAGGCTGATCGTTTATCGAAGGACCCAGTTGAGTACGAATGTTAAGCAACCTGTAGCGCAGATATTTCGTTGATGGGAGGCTGCTTAGTAGAGATTGAGTTGAACGTGAACTTCGAAAAGTGCTTTTGCCAGTCGTGGTCGATGTCAAGATAACAATTGTTATGGTAATGCAATGGTTTTGCACAGCTTGAATAACTTTAAAGTGACCACTAAACATACGAATAAAAGCAAGTATCTGAGATTTAAATCAAGCAGCTTCAAACCGATTCCATTTGAGTGACCAAACTTGCACCCATAGATCAAATAATTATACATACATACAAACATATTTTATTTCTGAAAGTACTAAATATAAAAACAGTCTTTGTGGTCCTTTTTGGCACGTAAATACTGCGATAGTGACGTAAGTTGGTTTGCTACGCGTTAATAAAAATTAATTGGTAAAAGTAAAGTTTATTTTAATTAATTGCTGTCCCGCCCTTCCTACTGTTAAATGTACATTCGTATTATAACAGCTACTGTACAATATTACCGATTTAAATTATGATTTGACCAAGGTGTGTTCGGTAGTATGATTTATGCCTAACAGAAATATTGCCAGCTCTTCTCATGGGCTATACCTTCCGAACTGACGGTGTCTCTGTATCATTTACTATTATAAGTCAGCTTTGTCCTAAACCAAAAAAATATTCTATTTTGATTTTGAAATAAATCTCGCTAGTGTAGTAGAATATTACATTCACAGATACATAAAATCACGTTGGTTACACCCGAAGGTATAAACAGAAGTGTATAAAATACAATAAACTAATTTCTAAAAATTAAATAATTAATTTCAATTTTTGAAGGTACAAAGTCCCCAACTCTCACTTGCCGGTGTGGTGGACTTAAGGCTAAATATCAGGAGGATGCATTTGCCCAGCAGTGGGACAGACATGGTCTCAAAAAATAGAAAAAGCTCATTACCAATAATTTATCCCACCTGGGAATCAAACCCAATTCAGAAGTCGTTATATGACATTATCGAGCTTAGTAAATAGCTCTCCTAGATGAAATATTAGGTCGGGGAAAAAGTCTTTTCGCATTATAGTATGTATGAACTTGTAATAAAATCTCTTTGGCTTCAAGAATCACAAATGAGTACACGGTTCATTAGGTTTCTTTCAGTGAGCTCGTGAGGTACCCAAATATAGAGCTTTATTGTGTAGAGAAAATATTTTATTACAAGTTTATCTATACTAATATTATAAAGCTGAAAAGATTGTTTGTTTGTCTGTTTGAACGCGCTAATCTCAGAAACTACTGGTCCGATTTGAAAAATTCTTGTTAGATAGCCCATTTATCGAGGAAGGCTATATATCATCACGCTACGACCATTAGGAGCGGAGTAGTAACGAAAAATGATACAAAAACGGGGAAAATTATGACCCATTCTCTCTTACGTGACGCAAGCGAAGTACCTACTATAATGCAAAAAGACTTTTTCCCCGACCTTATATTTATACTGCCTACTTGTTTAGCTAGAACACTCTAAACAGAATATCTCAGTCTACAACAGTTGAGTTAATTGGTAGCACATGTCGTGATTCGCTTCTCTCTGATTCATTTCACATGATTGACACACACTACTGATGTATTTGCACTGCTATTCCGGAGTACTTTTCCTTAAGACTTCTATTTAAAATAGCCTACTTTGAGAAGGATATAGAGAGATATTTATAAATTTCTATATTTAGTGTCACTTAGGCGTAGTCGGTAGTGCATCCGAATGTTGACTACGGAGTTCCGGGTTCGATTCTCAGACGGGCAAAGTGCTGTTATTTCTCGGCGGTCCTGTATGATAAGATGGGTGTGAATAAAGCAAGGAAAGTTTGTAAGGGTTGTAGCAAGTGGTGTTCTTTGGGCCCTACTTATAAGGAAACAAGGTGTAATGCAGAGCATGGCAAGTGCGATATTCTAGTTGTACTAGTACTTCTCTACTTTGCCACATTTTATTGCCATATCGTATAGCAATGCTTAATCTTTAATTTATAATTATTTTAGGATAAATCAAGACATATTTTATAACAATGTTACCTATAAAAAGAAAAACTAAAGCGTTTATAAAAAAATACCTTTTGCTTCCAGGACCATTGTAACTTTAAACCTAAAAAAATTTAATCAGTAGCTTCCGAGATTAGCGAGTTCAACCAAAGAACCAAACAAACTCTACAATTTAATACTATAGTATAGATAGAAAAAAATATAGACTAGCTTTTGCCCCCAACTTCGTTCGCGTGTACTTTATTCATGCAAACACGGGGTTTAGCGTGTAAATGCCGAACCCTCGAAGATGTCCTTGACCGTAGCCTCGTCTGTTCACCAAAAACTATCGATCTTATCAAAAACTTTCGTGCAGTTACTACCAGTAAACAGTGATTCGTGGGGAAAATTTTCATTTATAAGTACAACACGTAAAGATTTTGTGATAATTATCTAAATTTATAAAGATGATTCTTGCAAATCATCTTCCGTCGGCTAGTCTAAAGCTAAACTCGACTGTTGGTTATAATCGCAAATAAATAAGAACCTGCGGGGCGCGTTCGGTAGTTTATTTGACTGCTGACCACGATACACCGGGTTCGAATCCCGGGTCGAACAGAGTTCTATTAGACATTGGAATATTTCTCAATAGCACTCCATTTGGAGGCTCGCCTCCAATTAAATGAGATGACATCGGCGATCAACTGGTGAAACGTGTGTGTACACCACACACCTTTGCGTAAACCTTTGGGTATAGCAGGCGTGAGGAATATTTTCGTGATTTTTGCAAATGGCGAAGCAAAACTGGTCCTCCAAGTTTGGCAGGAGTCTCCACTCGAATAGAGAAAGGAGTTACGTCTTGTGCCTGCCTGTTCTGAATAATCTATTTAAGCATCTCTTTCTTCTTTCAGGTATAATAGTAGTATCATATTTCTGGGGCTACGTGTCAGACACTCGTGGCCGACGGTTCACGCTGGTGGTGCCGCTGCTAGTCTCCTTCGTACTGTCCTGCATCAGCAGCCTGGCGCCTCACTGGCTGTTCCTCGGCATTGTCAAGTTTTTTGGAGTCTGTTTGTGAGTGTTCCTTTATCTAAATATATATATTATTATATATCCACAACGAAATTATAGTGGGCCCGAAAATTGTCTGAATTGCTTCGAGAAAAGGATGGTACGGCCGTGCAGCTTTTTTTTGCTCAACTTACGGGGACACTGTCGCATACGCATCCGCTAAGGATTTTGATCAATTCTACTCCCAAGGGGATAAAATAGTGGATGAAAGTTAGTATGAAAATTTTGTCTAAATCACAAACTAAGGCAAAAGCTAGTTAGTAAATTAAAGTTTATTGTTATGTGCAATGACACCCCGTGTACTGCAGATATTAACTAATAAAATACGTTACATTCTCATGTAATTAAAATAATCTATTTACGGAAGAGGAACAAACAACAAAGCAGGGGTCTTTTATCTTTCCCATATAAGCTCTGAAGTTATTAATTTGACCCATTTAATTGTACCAATCGTGGCAGTGATCGTTCCATTAATAATGAATGTCAAGTGTACCGAGCGATGCGTGGAAGTTTCTAGAAAGGAAAATTTTGAACATATTATTTAATCAACTGCTTTGGCACGGTTTGTAGTGTGACAGACTGCATCGTGAGGCCTTTGGTTTGATTCTGGGACTGGAGAATAGCTATTAGTCGAGCTTTTTATTAGTTTGCTGTCAATAGTAGCCTGGAGTTTAGTAACGTGCGCGTTAAATGGCAACAGGTTACCATTAACAATATTAAGGGGTGACCTGTTGTTAATGACCATTGTTAATGGGGAAAAAAGAACAATATTTTCTGTTTGAATCAGTTTATACTGAATCTTTATCAGAAAGACCAAACGAGTAATCAAAACATCACGCTACGGCCAACGGATGCCTTCCTTCGTATTTATTACATTAAAGCTTAATAAACAAAGTAACTCACACAATAGTAATATAAATAATCGTTTATTTCCAGCACGTGTGCAGCCAACTCCGTCACTTACACCCTGGTGGGAGAGTCTTGTATACAGAGAGTGAGGAACCGGTACATGCTGCTGATGACCTGTCTCATACTGCTGTCACCAGCTGGTGCCGCGGGTAAGTGGTGCTTCTGGAGCTCATACAACATGTTTAGTCCGACTACTTAGTAGCCCGTGAATAATTTCTCTATTTTTTTTATAAGACAACTCCTGCAATAAGAATTGCTCTTTTGTCGCGGGAACTTTTACAAACATACAAACAACGAACACGAAGCATAACCAGACCCGAAACAATTATTTGCGGATCGCACAATTAAGTACTTAGCTAACGTAAAAATAACCCCCTAAAGTGATTAAAATTCTCCCCCTAAAGTGATTGCAGTTCCTTTGTCATGTTATGGCCAACCGAAGCCTAATGTGTTTATAAGTATAATCCAATTGATATTGAAAATAAACACAATAGTTCTTTGCCTAGACAATCAAAGCCGAGATGTCCTGATCGGTAACTTACACCACGTATAAACGTATACCTACTTATGCATCTTGTCCTATACTGTAATATTATAAATGCGAAAGTTTGTGAGAATGTATGTTATGTATGGATGTTTGTTACTCTTTCACGATAAAACTACTGAACCGATTACGATGAAATTTGGTATATAGGTAGCTGAAGACCCAGAATAACACATTGGCTTTTTATCCCGGTGTTCTCGAGGGATCGGGATTTACACGGGAAGGGTTTCCACGCGGACAAAGTCGCGAGCAGCCTCTAGTAAACAATAAATGTAAGTAATAACATTCTTTTCATTTTTCAGTGGCAACCTACCCTACACTGAAACTTGACTTCGCAGCGGAGATACCCTGGCTGGGCATAGTGTACAGACCCTGGAGGCTACTCATCATAGTCCTAGCACTACCACAGGGTATTGGAGCGGTCGCCATGTATTTCTTCTGCGAGTCACCTAAGTTCCTGTACAATTCTGGCAGGCAGGACGAGGCTTTGGACGTCCTGAGGCGGATATATGCTGTTAATCATCGAGGATCTAAAGAGGAATATCCAGTAATTTGATGTTTTTATTACTATAATCTTTGGATTACTTCTATATGTTACTGTAAAAGCCCGAACTGTGGTAAATCCTAAGATTTTCCGGTAAAACCTAAGATTTACCAACTCTCAATGGTAAAAGTCCGAACAAGCCAGAGTTTAAAAATTATGTTACGATATATAAAAAAATCCTCCTTCATAACTATGTTTATAACTATTTCACGGTATAATTATATACTGTGACATAGTTATAAAGAAGGAGTTTTGGGCATAGCGACATGGGTAGGTTAGGTTAGAAGGCACCTTAGCCTTCGTGGTTATTTTTTTTTAACCACCCAGAAGAAGGAGCCCCGCGAAGCGGGGCTCCGGCGACATCTCGATATCATCAAGTGAATATAGGTAAAAGTTCGAAATAAAAGAATTGTTCGGACTTTTACCATTGCGAGTTGGTAAATCTTAGGTTATACCGGAATATCTTAGGATTTACCACCGTTCGGGCTTTTACAGTAACATATACATGATATAAAATCATAAACGCGCTTTCAGTTTATCGTGATATCCAAGGTATCCTGAAGAAGAAGGTAGAATGACCAAAAGTTCATGAAATAGGTACACGTTTTTCATTTCAGCAATCAGATTTTTTTATTGCTCTGCTACCAAATACCGTGCTCTTAACTAAACTTCGGACTGCTATTGAGAGCATTTCGGCAGAAAAATCCAATTAGAATTTAACCAACCACAGGATCCAATCTTGCATATTGAACCGAGCAATTTAGAATATAAGTATTAGTCGCGCAAACAACCTTTCTCTAATGAAAAATCGTACGTTTTCTTCATTCCAGGTCCGCGCTCTGAACCTGGATGAACAAACTCAGAAGAAGAAGATGTCTTTCATCAAGGCAATGTATGAGCAGAGTGCCCCACTGTTCCGTCCACCCTTCTTATGGAGGAGTCTACAGATGTTCTACATCATTGGTGTCGTTTATATCACGTGAGTAATAGTTTGAGTACTGTCTTGTAGTGCTTTACCTCGCCGAGAAAGATTGCTGACAAACTGTCGACACCCGGAATCGAATACAGAGTCTAATAGAAAAGTTGTTTCTATGTATGTGTGCGTGTTAAGAATTTCTGAGTGATTGCCAGAAGTTAGAAATTTAAGGTTCAAAAACCTTCGTGCTTCGGAGAGTACTTAAAGCCGTTGGTTCTGCGCCTACCCCACACTGGTCATGTCCGTTATTTGCCCCGCCCGGGCTAAGAGAGTAACTGAATAAAGATAGTACCTGTGTATTGTAAAGAGTTAGACACTATAAACAAAATCCTGAATAGTCAGCGGCAATGATAACAGCTGCCCTAAAACCGAATATCGGCAAGGAGGCCAACATTATTATTATAACTGTTGAACACGACAACGTGCGTTATTGAGCACTATGACACGAAGACCAAAACATAAATTAATTTAAACAGGAATTTCCAATCGCGTGTAATATTTGGGAGTTGGTTAAATGCCAAATAATATCGTGAAGTCAGTATTTTAATTATTATTACAAAATCTTTAAAGATAATCACATGGTTCACGATAATGTTTGGGCATTTCATCTAATGAGGTTTTAAATACAGGCATAATCCAGAAAATATAGCTCTAAGGTGTGTTTTGATCAAGATGTATGGCTGTGGCTTGTTAGGATCGTACCAAGTATTGTTCTTTGGTCTCTGCCTACCCTTATTGGAGCGAGGCGTGATAGTAATATGTATGTATGTATGCAACTTTTGTATATGTACATAACTCTGTTTCCCCCTTTATTGCTCATATCATCTTTAACACAAAGCTACAGAATAATTAATACTATTTCCTTTTTTCAAACGTAACTTTCATTCCTATTTTCAGAAATAACAGCTTCTTGGTCTGGTTGCCACACATCTTGAACTTGATCAGACTATCAATGGAGGGTGGTGGCGTCTCCGGGAACATCTGTCAGCTGATCAGCACCAAGCCAGTGGTGGAGGAGCACATTAATACCACTATCGTTACTGAACTGGTGAGTTAGCGAAGTATAATAGTTTTTCGCAGGGTTTTCGAGTAGTTTAAAAACGGCTGTTAATGTGGCTTTTAAAGTGGTCATGAATTATAATAATAAGTTTGTTTTTTCTATTTTGTCTAGCAATGAATATTGTGGCTTATGAGGTTCATACTAGACTCAAGAACCGATTCAGGCTAAACGAGGAAACAACAGTAATAGGTTGTGTCCAGAAGAAACAGTTCTTTTACTTGTTGCCTGAAAGTTGGAGTTCTATGTCTTCCATTTCCATACCCTGGGCCAATTTGGCCGACAAAACCTTAACTCTTTGCCCTGATCTCGAATACCCCTCCGCTCAAGTACTTAGCAACATAAATAAACGTAAATAATGTAAATATTAATGAAAATGTAAAAACAAACACAATGTTGTTTTCAATAACAACAATAAACTATCTTTATAGTTTACGCAGTAATATTTAGGTACATTAGCCAATAAATACAGTTCCCAATTTCACCAAAGATTTTATCTTTTTCCAGGCACCAGAAGCATGTGACAGTTCAGTAGAAACCAACGTAATCTTAACCCTCATCGCCTCTCAGTCCTGCTTCGCATTCCTCAACTTCCTCATCTCGTACTTGCCGAACAGACGGCGAGTGGTCCTCATCAGCATCCTCTGCATCTCCTCAGCCAGCGGGATCTGTTTGAACTTGGTGCCGGAGCCGATCTCCAGTGTGTTCTTCTTTATGGCCTTTACCTGCACTTGTTTAGGTATGGGCATCATGGCCTCGTACTTCGTTAATATTTATCCTACTTCTTATAGGTGAGTTTTGTACCTTTTTTTCTTTATTTAATGTACTATGTATTTTGTGTCAAAGCGGTTTGGAAGGGATTTTGATGACTTATACCATTATATAGAAGACAAGTGTCTCCTCTTAAGCGACTTTGCATCCTTTGTTTATAGAACTATCGGGCATGCATGGTTTACCCGCCATAGTTTCCTAGCGTTCTTTCCTTCGTGCTTCATTTTTTAAACGTGGTATAAATAGTCATAAAATTTCCTATTGTATCTTTAAATAATTTTAATATCTGGTGTGTAAAGTTAGAGCCTCTTTGGAAAACCAATGTTAAATGAATTATACAGTTATACACCAAAGTCCCTATTTTTGACAAGAAATACGAAGAAGGTAAATAATCCTCTAAATCTTTCTACTTCAGAGGTATGGCCTCCTGCCTAAGTATAATGGTGGGTCGAACCTGCACGTTCATCGGTATCAACCTGGTGGGCAACGTGATCTTCACGCACTGCCAGCTCACCTTCTATCTGTGGTCGCTGCTTGTATTCAGTGAGTATTGGCTTGAAGATTACCTTTGTCACGCATTGACTTTACGTATTTTTCTAGCAGCATCCTGATGACTTAGTATGTGCCCTGCACTGGCCAGAACTATCTATCATCAGACGTACATAGTACACACATCAACACCGTCTAGGGATATTTTGTATAAAGTTCTTAAACTCAAAAAATACTGGCCAGTTGAAAAATCTTTTGATAAAAGACTATTTATTAAACCTTTTTGGATGATTCTAAATTTGAATTTATAAAAAATAATTAAAAATAAAATAATTACGCGGCATAATGGTTGCGAAGTCCGAAAGTTTTGTTTAACTACTGTAGTATCGGGATATTTTTTTGTGCCAGATTTAAGTTTTATAACAAGTTATCTATTAATTTCGAGTTAAATCTATTGTGTGCATCATGCAGCGGCGCTATATAACGAGAGAAGCAATGCTAAGGGCAGTGGGGGTGCTCTACGCTGTGGCTGCTCAACGGAGTATTGCTGACGAGACTGGAACAAGACAAAACGTGATATCTAGGTTATAGTCATCCTACCGTGCTACTAGTGAAGTGGTTGAAAGATATCCAGGGGGAAAGCGAATAACCACTTATCGACAAGACCAATTTTTGCAAATTGCCGTGAGGAGAGAACCAAACGTTACGGCCATGCAGTTGGTTCGGAGGCTCCAGTCAGAGCACCAGTTGCTTGTGAGGACCAAACTGCGAGAAAAAGGCTGCATGAAGATAACTTTCACGCTCGCAGACCGCTTCGTACTCCAGCACTCTGCTGAGGAAATCGCGGACGAAGACTAGAGTGGGTTCCCTGTACTTTTGCTCTGGGATGATAACCCGTAGTCTGTATTGCTGTTTACCGATGAGTCCCGGTTCGATTTTCATTTCGATTCACGTAGAGTACGTGTTTGGCGAGTCTCTGGTCGTGATAGCCGTCTGCAATATCCTCAGGAAGCCCATTCATAGCAAGGCGGGGCAATGATGGTTTGAGCGGAAATTATTCTCAGTGGACGAACAGACCGCGTTTGGATCAGAAACACCATTACGGGTAAAAAATACCGTAATGAGGTGCTAATGCCGATAATCTACTCCCATAAACTTCAAATGGGCCAAGAATTCACCCTCATTCACGATAAAACCCGTCCGCACACAGCATGAGCGGTGACGAGATGGTTGTAGGAACACGACAAATCGGTCTTAAGCTGGCTCGCTCAATCACCTTACCTAAAACCCATAGAACACGCGTGGAGTATGCCCCAAAGAAGAGCTTTGAGGAATTTCCCTGCGAACATTGCAACGGAAGAGCCACTTTTTTGCATCTTAGCCGGACCTGGGACAATTTACCGCAGTAAGACTTGGATAACTCTATCCAAATTATGAAAAATCGCTGCAGGACTGCTATAAATGTTATAGATGGCTTTATAGACTACTGATTTTTCACAAAACTGCTAAAAACAATAACTTTTTCTTATTTTTCACATTTTCTGAAGAAAAACATTCATTGTTAGTTTTACCATTATTTTAGTTTTTTCTTTATTTAAGTATAAAATTGTTAACGCAAAATAATTAGAGATTTTTTTTATTCTGAAGTATAGTCAGATAAATGGGCTTTATAGAAATATATACATGTTGTATGTTATCTTTAATAAATGTTGAGATAATTGAGTAAATACAAAATATCCCTAGACAGTGTTGATGTGTGTATATAGTATCAATCCTGTCAAAAGCGCAACTGTAGGCACAGAGGTGTATGAAAATAGACCCCTCATTAGGAGCACTATTAACTACTATTGACAAAATATAAATCAGAGAAAGTACAACCCCTCTTTAACCGACCCGGGTATCGAATCCGTGACCTCGTGATCGGCAGTCGTATACGCTAACGACCAGAGCACAAAATCAGTAATTCATAAACTTAATTATCGAAAATATTACAGCAGTTACTAGAATACATCCAGAAAATCACGCCTTTTTCTCATAGGAGAAGGCAGAGAGACCAAAGAACTCCACTTGGTACGATCTTTAGAAGATTCTCTTGCTTCACAATAAAATTCTGCAATCCACACATTTTAAAATAAGTATTTATTATTTCGTTTACAGGTAGTGTTGTAGCAGCATGGTTCCTACCTAAAGATCAACCAGTGATAACCAAAACGGAACCAATAACAAAAACCGACACAAAACCAGAGGCTGTATAAATAACACATATTCCAACGAAAATTATCTGTGATGTTTTATACTTTAGTACATATAGTTATTATGTAAAGTTAATCAAGCCCGCGAAGAAAACGTGAGCGAAGAGCGCGCCGTCTGACAGATGAGCTCGGCGCGCGCTTCCTTTGTTGTTTCACGCGTGAAAGAGCGTGTGTGTAAAGGTATTGTATATAATATAGACAATTATAATAGGGATGTTTAACAGGTTACTTTTTATAGTAATATTTTTCAATTATTTGATTGGCGGACTAACCCCCGGTATGAGATACATTAAGCGGTAGATTATCTATTCAGTAGCGTTAAAACTCATATATAAAAACACTATTGAATAGATAAACTACCGCTAAATATACTCAAAAATAATTTATGTTTCGTTAACGAAACATCCCTATTTGTAAAATAATATCCACAGAAGCAAGTGTGGATACAAGAAACAGCAATACTTAGTATAATAATGCAATTTCCAAAGTGCCAAATTGAATTATTTTTCCTATTTAATTGGGAATCTACTCATTCGATAAAACAGGAATATGAACACCTTACTTTTCTATAAACTTTGACTGTCCCACTGCTAGGCAAGGCAAGGGTCTCCTCCCTAAATATTTTCAAAAAAACATATTGCACACTTTGCTAAATGCAGGTTTGAAGACTTTTCTTATAAGGATGACTTAAAACTTCCAAACGTACAATATTTTGAGATGTCTTCTCTTCTTTTTTTTGTCCTTATCCCGCATTACGAGGGGTAGAGACGACATGTTTTCTCAAAGACTTGCTGTAAAGAGATTTGGCTGATGTTTTTACAACCGGCCTGCTTGACGTGAACCCTCCTTGGGTATTCAAATGTCTTTTTGATAAAAATAATATAAATCTTTGAAATGTAATTTACAAAAATGTTCATAAGCTCGACCTTGAGTGGTGAAATGCGAATGCGTACATACCTACTCCGCTGTTACTGTTTTTTACATGGTGTAAGAATGTTATGCCCTTTCATTAAAATATATAATGTAGATGTATATTTACTATGTTTAGGTTGTGATATTGAGGTAAAGATGTTAAAATGAATGATAAATATCTTGTATAATGACAAAATGTATATTAAAATGATGATATTAAGCCTGTATAAGTGTAACTTTAAGATTGTTGATGTAGTTTTAGATAATGTTTGAGTGAATAAAAGTACGATTTGTTTATAAGAATATGTTTTTCATTTTTAAACGCAATGCATTTCAAAAAATTCAAATAACTGGGTAGCTTTTCCCAAAGATTTGGCGTGAACACACCGATTGAAATGATTGTTAAACACATCGAAACCAATTCCGCGCTCTAGCTTTAACTTCAGACAGGACTATATCTACCGAGTTTGCTAGTATTCAATTGAAAAGAGGAAAAAGTATAATAATTTTCACTGGGGTATAGATACCTCCTATTTCCTAAGGAAGTACTTGTTTTCTTAAACGCCTTATGCTGAAATTTCAATAATATGCGTAAACGTTACTTGCTATCAAAATTTTAGCAGGCGCTTATTCGTTTGTCAGCAATGTATTTGTATGATAAAATTGCAAAAGACTTATCATTTGAGAATAAGTTTCCTTGTCCTTAGCAGATTATTTTTCTGCAAATAATATGTTTCCGTACAAAATGTAACTCGACAAAACCGGTTTAAAATCGTCAAAATCTTTAAATTCGGTAGTTATAATGAGCGTTTCCTGTCCAAGATTGGGAAACTACTTCGACCTACTGTCAACGCACTTCCTTCCTTTAATTAGGAACCTAATCTTATTAGTTAATACGACGTTTGGGTGGCCATGCTTAACTGCTACTCAGTAGTAGTAAGCTGTGGTAATGCTCAAACCATACAACAAACGGGATTAAATTTCAGTTAATCAGGGTGGTTTTAATGACACCAAAATAATGCTAAAACAACGCAGGATTTGGTACACAATCAGGCTGAATTTGAAAGTACCTATCTAACTAATTCAAACTTTGCCGTTTGCGTAGATATTCATAAAATAAATCTAGGTAGGTAAGTACCTAGATATGTTATTTCATATGACGTGATTTATAACACTAAAAAATTATATCTGATCTACTCTTCGTAGGTTTATCGTGAAAGCACCACAATCAGACAGGCAGAGCGTAAATAGTATAGAATCAAAATGTTTGTCTTTCTCAGACCTAAAACAAATAACTCGCAAAATGTATCCATTAGCAAAACAAATAGTGTTAAACGTAATTGTCGTATATATATATACTAATTAAATCTACTTATAACTAGGTATATCAACAAAACAATGTACTAAACAGTCTTAACATAGATTTTTAATAATACATATTGTTTGCAAGTCATTAACTAAAAGCCATTAGTAAATTAGGTTGTTGATGAAGTAAATACGTTCATTAGAGGCACCTATTCTTTTGTATTATGATATGACCGTCTCTCCATCCGAACGTTAAACTGCTAATCCAAATTTGATAAAGTTTAGTTTTTAGATACCTTCGGGACCAAACTTGTCATTTTTTTATGAAGAATCGACACGCGACAACTGAAGCAAGGAGAAAATCTTTGTACGGGTTACTTATCCACAGTTCTATACTTATATATTTTTTAAATGAAATAGTGTGTTTCTTTGTTCCTTCTGTCACGTGAAAATATCAGTACAAACTTTGATCACATATGACTGAGTGATAGATTAAGTCAAAAGAAAGGACATAGATGCAACTACTGTATGTACCTACCTATCTACACTTTAGTAAAATCGCGGGCAGAACCACGGCACTTAACTAGTATATAACTCAAGTGATAACAAATTAGCACAATGTTCTTTTCATTATACTATTCTTACGTGACACACTAAACTCGTTCTAAAAATACAAAGTTCAATTTACTATCACCTACTTGTTCAAAGATTGTTTTAATCTTAAAATCACTGAATAAATAGTGTGAAGCATTTAGAACTTGTACTCGTAATAAATTCATCTAGAATACTAAGGCCATGTAATTTGCTAACGTCAATATTGTTGATATTGTTATTATTACAGGCTGAAAAAAATATAAGGCACTCATTAAATTCCAATGAAAATACCTATACTTACCTATTTTATTTGTGTGACGTCACAATATACGATACACAGTATTTCTATACTAAAGTGTGTTTAACATTTCTTATAGACTAATAAAGAAAAGCTAATTTGACTGGTATTCAAGTAGGTAGGTACCCTATTAGCATTACAGTCAATTTTTTAGCTATAATAAGTAGGTAACTACCTAATTATTGTTTTGTTCTGACCAAACTCATAGTTCGATTCCTCATTGGAACACTCCAAATTACATCAATACGACTTCAACAACTACAAATTATATCTATCGGTATTATTTTGATTAGTTGCGAATAGACCGACAGACGCCACTTTGATAAATATTATTTACAAAAGATGTATGAAAATTCAGCCAAAGCCTTTTCCCCGTTTTAACTCGCAAATCTTCCATAGGTACTACATTATATAATATTAATGAAAATAACTCTTTTAAATTACATACTACGCCTTTAAAACAAATTCTGGGTTCACAAAAAGATTCTGTCTGATACCCCTGGTGGGACTCGAACCCACAATCCCCGGCTTAGGAGGCCGATGCCTTATCCATTAGGCCACAGGGGCTTGCGTAACTTTGGTCGTATAACTCCGCCAATTACCAACCTACTGTCTGCAGAAAACTGGGATAGTTAATTTTACTTTAAACATGAATGTTTAAAGTCTATAGGTATGCTTTATTTAGTACATACCTAGGTATTTTGAATATACCACCGTTTCGGAAAAGCCGTTGCTTGTTAGAAGAAACGACAAGAATCGCACGGCTTGCCCCTTTTAACTGTCAATATTTTCATATAACAATGTTAGGAAGGTACCTAGGTATTAATGATTTAATGGATGCATTTAAAGTAGATGGGTAAGTACTTAAGAAGTTATTTAGGTATAATAAAGAAATACCTACATAGGTACAAGGCAATTCAAGGTATAACAGCTGAGATGAAGCAATGTAGAATATAATATATTTATGGCCTCCACTACCTTCATTAAATTAAAAAAAATTAACTCGCGAAATCGTGAGCGTGAGATGTGAATCATTACAAAATTTGCTGAATGCTTTCAATTTGCTTGAATGGACATATCGTAGTGGGTATTTTATCGATCGTATAACAGAGGTTGCTTGGCAACCAAAACACAGTTATATTAGGCCTCATACGGGTCAATGGACTTAAAACTACAAGTTTAAACATTACTTTGAAAAAGTGAAATTCAAACCAGATAAGATACAGCGGGCAGGGACCATTTTTTCGAACTTATATTTCAACTATTCAAAGCTTGTATCAGGACCTACCATTATATTGTGTTAAAGTTTAGGGCAGAAAAAACATTATGACGTGTGCTGCTAAAGTTAAAGTGACTGCTTAGCTTCACGGCTCCAAAACATGAAGAAAGGTAGGTAGGTGAACTGTTGCGCAATGTTGCCCGATTCGATAAGCTTAAGGTAGCCTTGAGCGGTGAGCCTTATGAAGAAAATCCCGGTAAGAATACAATAGATAGGTTAAGCTTCTCAAAAAAGAAGAGAGTTCAGCCTTTTGTATGGTGTCTTCTTAGTTCTAACTTTGTGTTGCTAGCTTTCGCCTCAACAATGGACAAAGCACCTAGCTACCTGCCTGTTTACAGTTACAATCGGAATCGTAGGCCACACGATACCGTTAATCGGTCATACACTATGCGCATGGCACGTGGACGCAGCAAACTTCATACTTCAAGCCATATTTTAAGGATAAAACACCAATTTTTTATCAAGTTATCATTTCTATTAAAGTTTAAAAACTTAACATTGAACTCAATAGACATAGACTAATAAAAAAAAACAAAATTACGAACTGTCATCGAATAAAAATATTTAAAAAGTGATTTACGACATGGAGATGATAAAACCTCTCTAAGTTATTATTTATATTTTGCATTAATTTAAATGAAGCATGAAATTAATCATAAATTATTATTATATTATGAGACAGTGTGAGCTATTACTAAGTATGTAAACAAATATTTTTAGGCTGATTTATCCTTATTTGTGTTGTAGAAGAAAGTTATTTTTGCAAACCTTTCATTCAATGTTGAAGTTCAGGTTTGCCTAGTTATGGACTTTCTATGGGTATTGGGTAAGTATAAGTACTTTCAACGAGGAAAGGAAATCAATAATTAGAATGAAGTATGTTCTAACTAGCAACATGTTTCTCAGGAAGTTTGTTTTCTAAATAACTTGCCAGATTTTTTTGTACGTCAAAAGTTTTTTATGAAGAATATTACTATTGGCGATACCTCGCTTGTTTGTACCAGAACTGGCTTGCAGAGGTTTGTAAAATGCACCCACGTTTTGCCATCTATAATGTTAGTCCCATGAAATAGAGAACGTCCCAATTTCATAAGAATGGCTGGTTCAGTGTCAATAAATGTCATTCGAAGACATGACGTCGATAAACCATTGGTACTAATAAAAACATCATAGATTAATATTACCGTTAGTTTAACCTAAAACGGATAGTTTATTAACTGCTATAAAACGAGGTTAACTGATCGATTACCAGCATGAACCGGAGAGGTAAGCTAAGCAAAGATTAGCTACAGCTCGTTAGAGTGAGAGTATAGAATTTTATTGATACTTCCTTAATCCAAAACACAATTACCGCGTAATTTACAAAAAAAAGAGAAACTAAAATCCTTAAAAACTAGAGAACAATGCTTACATTATCAAATCTAGGTTTTACTTTTTATAAAGATAAAAGTGAAATAAAAGCATTAATATTCATAGTTTCCTGATAATATCTATTAGATCCGTATCATCTTTTCTGTTAAGTAATTCAATCATTATAATTATATCGTCTACCGACTTTTGCCACAGTCTCCTCGTTTATATTTTACAAATAAAGTGGCCTAGGTCAGGATTATTTACCATATATTTGCATTTTAATCTTTTGCAGTGTCGATGACACTAATTTTAGTGAATAAACTGGTTTTCCTGCTTTGGAAATAAATTGGCAAAGTTGTTATGCACCAAACTAAAGTTTAAAGAATCTTTTAATGCTAAACCAGTATTCTGAAGCATTATAATATGTAAATGCAACTTTCTGCACATCAAGATTACGTAAATAGTAATCTATATTGCTATCGTTCCGGACCTAGGGCAATAAAACATATAGATACAAGATCTGATAAGAGATATTCGAATTAATATAAATATACAAGTCTATTAATGTAATCTGATTATCAGATGATGATAAAATTAATATAAAATCTTTTAAGAGGAGTACAATAGATATCAACAGTAAGGAATTTTAATACGAAGGCTGCGAAGGCATTGTGTATTACCTACATAATAACACGCCTGTTATACACAAAGGTATAGGCAGAGGTCTAAATCCATGTTTCACTACCAAACAATGGTGGTTCCACGAAATAAAAACATAAAGTAATTTAAGCTTTTAAAGCTTTCTTGAAAGTAGTTTTAAAGAGTAAGGGTACTCTTTAAACCTAGAAATCTTAGTCATCATCATCAGCCTTTTTTCTAATTATGCTGAAGTCAGCTTCCAGTCTCACGAGATACAGCTGAAAGCCTGTATATTATATTTTGCGACTGTCTATCCGACCTCCACAACCCTTTTACATTGTTTAAAATACTATACCTCACGGTGAGACTGGTTACAAATCTTAGTGATCATCATAAAATTAGGACATAATTTAAAGCATACTGATAAGATATAATATGATGGGTCAACATTTTCCGTTTTTGTAACATTTTTCACTGGTACTCTGCTCTCATTGGTAGTAGCGTGATGATATATAGCCTATAACCTTCCTCGATAAATGGACTATCTAACACTGAAAGAATTTTTCGAATCGGACCAGTAGTTCCTGAGATTAGCGCGTTCAAACAAACAAACAAACAAACAAACAAACTCTTCAGCTTTATAATATTAGTATAGATTTATGATAGAGTTACAGTATGACAAAACATTCTTAAACAGCTTTTAAATATAAAAGCTAAAAATCTGAATAGACGTAACTACAATGGAATAAAGAAAATGAAAGTAGAACTGTACGTTTCATCTTGGAATTAATTACCATAAATCATTTGTTACTCTTGATTAGAATCTATAAAAACTGGATTTATAGCCTAATGATAAGGAAATAAGGATGTCGTGGAATAATTATTGAAATGTATCGCTACAACGATAAATTTAATGTGATGTGGGCGTAATGGTAATCAATAATAAAAAGTGGCGTCTTATGGTTTTAAACCGTTTAAAGGCTTGGAGATAGTTGACTACAAACCACTATCATACAGACTTAGATCAAGGTAACTCTGAAAAAGATGAAAACTTCGCAGTTTTATGAGTAGAGGTGGGTATGTATGTTGTAAAATTAAATTAATAAAATAACAAATTCTACAACGATTCATCATTGGATAAATAAATATATTGCGTTATAGTAAATTTATATATTGCGTTCCCAAGTTATTCAATAACATGTTCAAGACATCAAAAGTCGTGACTGGCTAATATTTATTTTTATTTGTTTCTTGTTACCTACAGCCTACATCGGCCCTATGGGAAAAACCCATAGAGGGAATTCAAAATAGTGACGTCATTTTATATCTAAGTATTATCACAAAGGTCATAAATTAAAAGATTTTACGAAAAACATAAAACAAATCGTAACAAATATTACTAAGGTTATCGTCATGGATTCGCGATGTGACCCAAAGATCGATAACCTCCTCATATTCGGTATTAAAATCATTAATTTTGACATTTTATTACAAACTAGCAGCAAATAAAAATATGTGTCGGTCGTTCGTATATAATAATGTGTCATAAACGTAATTTATTACAAATACGAAAAAAAAACGACTTTAGACGGCAAGACACTGTTTATATTTAAAAGGTTATTTTGTCAACCACTACTTACAAAACCACAAATAGTGGAGTTAAATACCTAATAAAAAATACTAAATTAATATCTAAAAGGATATTAATTTCAGTTACATACGAACTACATACCTACCTACTACGCAAAAATGACAAAAAATTACTTCTTCCATATGAAAATTAAAAATTAGGTGCGTGCTATGAACCTGTAGCAAATGTTAGCAAAGTAACTTTTCGTTTGATCAATAGTTTTGAAGATAAACAGTATTCAGCAGAAGTAAAACACGCACATTTTAGTTATCTGAGATATGCGAGTAAATTTTGCTAGGCGACTGAAATTGACTTATTGGAAATATTGTTTTCCTCATGATCTAAGTTTTATTCTGAGAATTCAAATATTTCTAAGAACTCCTAAATTGGTAAAAATACATAGCTAAGAATATGACCTCGAAGTTTTGTGCCTATCTTTATCTATGCGGGATTATACATGTAATGTTGTTATCACACACAATTTGACACAATCGATATTATCAATAATAATACATGGACATTATCATCAATTGCTTGTACTACATTATCTAATAGCCTTGCCGTCGAATTCTTAATGAGATATTTACTTAGACCGTGAAAAACAATACTGTTTTTGTAAAAAAATAATTAGTTAATGATTTACGAACTATCAGCTCTGTATAAATATTTGATGCGCTTGCACCGATTGCCGTTGTTTCCCGCCATTCCCCGCGCACATGCCAGCCACGCGAGCGTGCTAAAAAATATTATTAGTCAGTTCAGTTACTTTTATAGTTTAGTTCACCACGCGACCGCGCTGCGTACAGTTGTACGCGCTCTCAAAACTAACCACGATAAAAACGTGGTTTTGAATTGTTTATAAAATTAAAGTTATAGTGAATGAAGTGATGTAATAGTGCCATTTTTACGATCATATTGTTAACGTGTTGGGTGCTAATTTGTATTGTTTGTGAAGTTTGGTTTTTAAACGTAAGTATGGTTTATTTCGGTTGTTTCTTCATTTGTTTTGTCTATTTTCCTGTTGCGTACGTAATGAACAATTGCTAATTTATTTGCCTTTAAAAAATATCTTATACCTATATTATAACGTAAGTCTCTCACGAAAATGTTCTTTGACCGTCATTACCAAACAACAAAAAAAGTATTACAGCATTACGAAATAGGTTACAGACAAAGTTAGTGATTAAAATTTACTACGAAACCCTGCTGAAAATTTGCTGAGAATAATTTAGAAATAGTAAAAGAAGTAGGTAGGTTAGTGTAGGTACCTAAATAACCTACCTACCGTCTAAAGTAGGTAGGTAGGTCCTTATTATGTAAGTAGGGCCCTACTTTAAATTACTTTGTCTGTTCTTGGCCGCATTTAGCTAGATAACAATAAGAAAAAAAAAGATAAGTTACTTATTAAAATCCACCTAATATTATGCTCTAGGTACCGGCTTTTACCTTACCTAAATAACAGGGAAGCAGGTCATAGTAAAATAGTCTACAATTGCCCGCCTAATTTTAAAAAGAATATCGATGAAAGTCGGTCGTAGCTTTTACTCATTATTTGGCACTCTCTATCACTATTTAGGCCTCGACTAAAAATGATTGTAGCCGATAACGGGAATTATTTTTATCATATCCTCGATAAGCTAGGGTAAACCAAAAAACTAAAATTATTCTAGGCTCACATACTTAACCTAAACCTTGTCTATACATAGATAGATACATAACAATCAATATAGGTAGGTGCCTGCCTATATAAAACTCTTTCGTTACTCAGTGACTGACTTATAGACAACGCACAGCCGAAGCTACTGAGCTTAGACAGTTAAAATTTGGCAGGAATGAAGATTCCTTAGGAAGTGTAGAGGAGCACTAACCCCCGGTTAAACGATATTGAACAAAACGATATTGAATAGATAAACTACCGCTAAATGTAGGTACTCAGAAACCGGGGGTAAGAGGATTTTAGGAAATTCTACTCCGAAGAGAATGGAATTCATACAGGCAAAGCCGCGGGCAGAAAGCCAGCCTGTTATATACATACATAGCCATTATGTACATATGTATAAACCTAGCTGTTATGTTAGCGGATTGTTTGCCACACATGACGTCATTTCGGTCTAATGTGTTTGTAGGGCCGTCGTATTTTTTTTATCGCAAAAGGTCACTGACTCAAGCAATAGCTAACAAACGGCACTTTGCAAATTTGTTTTTGTACACGTTATTTTTGTGATAGACCTACTTTTTCAGGGCGTGCTAGTTCTTTAGTTTGTAAATGTACCTAGGTAGGTAGGTAGGAGGTAAAGGCGTAGCATAGTATTTGTAAAACATCACAGGATTAAGATAATGTTGACATAAAAATACTCGCTGTGTAATGGTGACCTACTTTGTTTTGTTGGTACCTGCTTATACCTACCTACCTACCTATTTGCAAATAAACAATAACACGGATAACTAGGCATTATGATTTTAACTAGGTGGAAGACGTACCTACCTAAATATTCGATTCGGTTACCTTGAATCTGAAGTATTAAAACTAACCCTAGTTCTATTTAGTATTGGAATTGGAATTTGGAACCCACCTCATTACACTATCAAACTTTTAGTCCTTACCTACCCCTAAACATAAACGTCATCTAATTCAACGCTACCCTAAAAGGGGCTATTCTTCTCTATCATTCTTATCCTCTTTGTCATCCTCATTCTATCAACTATTCCTTGAAGCTTAGGGGGTAAAACAACGGCTGGGACGCGGAGTATCCACTTGGAGGTACCGCGTCCTGGCCACTTTATGGTGACTGTTGAAGGAACACCGTCAGGTTTTTAGTCGGTATGCCCAAATTTAAAAGCCGGAACGCCTAGCCGGCGGGAAAGCCCGACAGACCCCCGCTACCTCCCTGGAGCGGGACATGCAGTAATGCATTTTCCTGACGAAAAAAAAGGGGGTAAAACAAAGCCCTACAATGCTCTCTCTCTCTCTCTTCCATGCTATGCTAATTCCATATGGTAGTGGGGCCATCGTCTTCGGAAACCTCAAACTCACTCATATCTTTTTGCACTACAGTTTCGCAATTACTTACAATGCTATAAATTAAAAAAAAAAATAACGAACATGCCCACGATACTGGCAATTTGTAAAGTATACATGATCTATGTATAGGTATTTCTTTTCCCGCGCAGTTTAACTGTCAGTTACACTTTAATGTGGTGCGAATCTCATTGATAAAAGGATGCAGCAGGATGTGCGTATACACTGCAAACGGATATGATATGCTAAATCAAGTTGAACTCGGGGGTAATGACGCCATTTTTACAATGGACACACTGAGGTTATTTAATATAATAATAGCCTCAATGTTGTCACACGCCAAGCACAGCGTCTATGAATAACTACCGAGGTACGAATATGATAATTAACATTTATTACCTAGTTCTCATTGATAGTTATTGGCATTCCCCTCCCATACAAGTTGAGCATAATAAAAAACTCAGCGTTCCAATTACTACGGAATACCTGGTTAACTAGTAAAACCATCAATTAACTTTAACGGTCTGGCAATGGCAAATATCGTAATAGATCTTGGCATAGCTGAGAGTTATTTAAACAGTTCTTCAAACAATATAAAGTTCTAAACTCATTATTGGCCAATTTAGCCTCAAAGCCTAAATTCCTTTCTCGTCCCCTCTCGTCCTACAGCCAGCATGGAGACAGTGATAGGTTAAAAGTACAAAATCATCCTTTTAATTGAAGCAGTAACGAAAAAATCAAGAGCGTATTAATTTAAACAATTTAAAAACGAAAGAACAATTGGTGTCATAAACGGTCGCGAGACTATCTAATTAATCTATAAGATGCTTTCTGATGATAGTATGTATCGTTTACACTCTAATTTATTGAAATGTGATACCTTGTTTCCTGAAACGTTTAGAATGACCAGTGTTATTCACATACTTAAATTTCATATATTATTATGTACTGCATATTATGCACTGAATGCTAAAGGCTGTTTCGCCAGTCTACCTTAGACCATGCTTAGAAGAAGTTGGGTGTTTATAAGAGGAAGCAGAGTTTTCGTTATAGAAACTTAGCGAAGACATTATTTTACTGAAGAGTTTTTAGGGCTAGAGGATTTTTTTGAGATATTCGTAGGAAAGCTACTCGTAGTCCAACATCTTTCCCTCGGGAAGATCATAACTGAACCTTTGTAATGCTTAAGCATTGACCAGTGCTATAAACAATGTGCCTACTTTCTATTTTGTTTGGCATGTCGGCATTCAATTGTTTAACCTATAAAGTAAGAGAGTAGAGGAAGCGAGAGCGTAATTCTCTCTGCAGTCGTTACTATCGAGTATCGAAAGTTTGATATTTAAAATGATCTGCAAAAATAGTTCCTACGACGCCCGTTAGGAGCGCTAATCAGATTTTACTGCAAAATTCTTGATATTTAGCCAGTTGTAGACTATAGTGGTAGAGAATCGCGCTGCTAACCTAAAATTATAAATCTAGGGGTCTAGATTTATAAAAAATATCTGTAATTTACACCCAGTAACAGTCGTAATGTAAATCTCTCAGTTATCTAAATCAAGTAATCGGATCCTAGGACTTGTTTCCTATCAGCTGAGGCTTTGTATCTTCAAATGTCATGGCAATAAACCTGTCGAAAGCGTAAGATAAGCTTTATAGTACGATAGTAGTGTTACGCAATAAATTCATTTAAAGATAACTTGCGTAATGACGATAGCCGACATTGTCGTTGTAAGTGATAAAAGCAGAATTAAAATGTATTTGATGAAATTAAATTCCGTTGGTACGAGATTCCCGGTTTGAGCCTCGGATAAGATAGTGGTACGGAGTACGTTTGCTTTTTTATTGTTCAGGCTTAAAACATTACTGTTTGATAATGAATGAAAAAAAAGTTTGCTGTAATTATAACACGTCTATTAAATGTATAGGACAAAATAGGCTATGATTTATGTAATGCAGGTATGATGTCAAGAAGGCCAATATTAATAGAAACTATAATAATTGATGCCCTTAATTGCTCTTAAATATGTTATTATACTAGGTGTCCAATCAGTGTTGGATACAAACAGACAAAAACTATAGGTAATAATAACCATAGACAATTCAGCAGAACCTTTTTATCAGAAAAATCAAAGATGCGAAAATAAAAATAATTTCACTGTCTAATTTTGGCGGCTTTTTGCGTGAAATGACGATAAATAAAGATATGTAATAACCTAAAATATTACTTACAGATCACAATCTACATAACATCACAAAACGAACACATCACACCAGAAATGCTACACTAATCGTAGCAGAAGAATCTTTTATACTCTTCTCTCTAGTCAGAAGAAAATAGTACAAAAATGTTGGATAAACAGCAGGTGAGGAATGGAGAGGACGCTGAGAGTGCGGAGAAGCTGAACCCAAGCAATGAACACAATTTTGAAGAAGCCTTTGAGCAAACAGGTGAGATCCATTCAACATTTTAATCATAATGTTCGCCATTTGGGACCGGATTTATTGAAACCAATTTTGCAGGGCTTTGTTTATAGTGTCTAAATATGTGCACAATACACAGGTATACTCTGATTCTGATTAAGCCTTGAATGAAGCAAGGGAAGTTTGTAAGAATCGTACTAAGGGGCGTTCTTTCGTCACCTACCCCTGTAAGAAAGACTTAGCAAAGAATCTATCAACATTATTTGTTTTTTTCTTATGTGTGAAAATGACATAAAATCTTCTTCTTCCAGGTCATGGCAAGATCAACCACTTGGTGCTATTCACGAGTGGGCTGATCATGTTGAACGTGTCCATGGAGTCAGTGGGCATGAGCTACGCCATCACGGCGGCAGAGTGCGAGCTGCAGCTGAACAGCAAGGATAAGGGTCTTGTGAATGCTGCGGCTTTTATTGGTAAGGGCTAGAATTTATTGATTAAATTACTATTGAGTTGATGAAGGGTTTTTAAGATACAAAAAGAAACAAAATTGTCTAATTGCTAAAAGACGGGCACCAAAATTGAGGTCGACTAAGCCGCCGTTGGCAAGGCGATCTTACGCATCTTATCGCCTTTTTAGGATCAGCGGGAGTTTGCACAAGATAGTGAATTTTGGAGGAAAAGGAAGAGGCCTTTGCCTAGTAGTGTGAATCGCTTTTTATATTTTGCAGATTGAAATTTTAACCGAAGTTTGAACACTATAGTTTGTAACTCTAAGAAACTGCTTTGTCCACCTTAGTTTTCAAATCACTAGGTTCTATTCCCTAGCCGGTTCAAGTTTTTAGCGTAACCATTTATATAAGAAGTAAAACTAAAATAGTAAAAACCCGGAAAAGATTAAACCGTCATGTTTCTAATTTCTATCTCAATTGTCGTATGCGTGACAAGTTTATTCATGTAATATTTTTGTACATAACAAATATGTACTTACTTTTCGCACTGCGGCTTCTAGGTCATAAGGAAGTAATAATAAGGAAAATATTAGAAAGACTACGTTAGATAAGATTACAAGGTGATTTGTCATTGATAATTGTAAAGCCTTTAAACCTGACTGTCTTTTTTGTAAGTAATCATCAGTTGTCCACGCAGAGAACATTTCGCGTGCATTTTTACCCTAGTTAAGCAGATTTTCGTTACTATATTCGTGAAATTATGGAATAAATTAAATAGTAGCCTATTACTCAATTAAATAATTTACGTAGTAGAATAACTATAGTTCTATACACATATTAAATAACTAGTGCTATAGTCCTGAGATTATCGTATTCATATAAACAAACATCCACATTATTCAGTTAAAAAAATATAGCTTAGCTAATACTAAGGAGTTCCTTGGCTAACTAACTTGAAGCTTCAGAAAAGTATTCCAAGTATTCCAGTATTCCAGTAGACACATTGTGGTAGGTTGAGTTTTGTTATATCATGCGGTCTTTCGAGTCGATGGCCCCCCTCAAGACCTCCTACCATCAAATCAATTTGACTCCTCGAAGTTTCGTGCCAATCGTTACTGATTCGTAGCGTCTTGTGTGAAGTAGTGTATGATAAAAATAAATAAGAGTTTAATTACTATTATCAATTATATTCTTTTGAGATAGATAGTATTATTTAATTTACCTACGCACGTTGTTAGTTCTTGAATTGAAAGACCTTATCAAATCCGGAAATGAAACCTCGTGAACCTAGTTAAGAATTTGGAGCACAATCATATCTTATGATAGCATTCCTGTTATCTAGTATCATAAATTTAGTTCTATATTGTTAGAATAATCATTTAGACAGGCTCTCTAAGTTATTACGACATTAATTTTACTCGTGCGCAAATAAATGATTACAATTAGTGCAACTTTGTAGCGATTGTACGTCTAACACTTATGATAACAATGTACGGGGTGATAGGGAAACAATTTCTGCTATTTGAGCAATTTAGAATATTTTTAACCTAGATATGGAAAATATAGTATGTAATACAAACTATGATAGCCGATTTCTGATTCTTCTTTATGCAAGTGGTCGAGAGTTCAAGCCCAAGGCAGCACACCAATGACATTTTGACTCTTGTCCTTAGGGTGATAGAAAACTCAAGGAATTTTTATGCCTGAGAGCTTTTAAATAGATCTCGAAGAGTTGCGATGCCTCTAACCTGCTCTTGGGCAAGGGTGGAGGTTACAATGCCAGGCCCCTCATTCATTATATCTCCTCACTTTTTGAATGTCTTTAAACATTTTTGTGTTAATTGTTAGTTTGTCGATGCCGTTCATTACTATTTGCGTGACCTGATTCGCCAAAAACCTTTTGGTCAGCGGCCTTAATTGTCAGCGAATTAGGAGAGTCTAATAAAAGCAAAATAGTCCCAAATGAGCTAAAATTAGCGAGTATTAAACCATAATTATCTGCTTAAACTCTTTTATCGTTAATGAAATATGAGAAATTAAGATCCGTCCTTTATATTGTAGACAAGTCGAGATAATATACCTACCTATATAATATATGTAGATTATGTATGAAATTTGTATTGTATCTATTTATACAGTATGCCCACGTGTATACAATGTTTAATCAGGTGTATAAATTAATCTTCATGATTCACTGCTTTGAGTCCGAATGTATGTATGATGAAGGTGCACAATCACACCTCGGGATCAAAATCAATGCATTTGTTCATTGACGCCAAGTATTGATGTGTGTTCTTATAATTGAAAAAAAATACTCGCTTATCAGCACCTCAGCCATCAGTTACATACTATCTATACCTTTGGGTTAAAAAAAAGGTTAGACAATAAAACTTGCCCCTTGTCATTAACTAACGTTAAACCAAATCTCTCACGAGTATCAAATACCATGGATAGTGTACTGTGCCTATACTTCAAATTGTCGCGTGGTAACCGATACGTTTGTTTGACCATGAACGAACATGTACATCGTAACACAACTTGTATAAATAATTTGTTACTTACGCTCATGTTACATAACTTATAATTTAATTCTAGCGGTTGTTTGGTTGAGTCATGGTCTTATAAATAGATTTTTTATGTTGGTTGGGATGTTTTAAGGGTTCCCATGGTTGATATGAGGCCTAGGACCTAGGGTATAAAATACTTGACAACTACTAGTTTCAAGAAATAGCATACGGTTTAAATCACAGTAATAACTACAGTATTGTTTTGCTTGAGTTACGACATTAGGGTAGCTAAAAAGAATAAAGATAACCAAAAACTTACAATATTTGCACATTGTACCTGTGGTTACCACAAAAAGCTACCTGATTTACCATAGGGTGTTCGTACCTGCATTTATACCAACGTTACATTTTATAAACCAGTTTGTAATTTGAATCCTGATACAAAATACACTACTATTTAATTAAGGTACATTGAAAATTTTATGAATTTGTATACGTACCTAAAAGGAGGATCTATAAAACAAAAAATCGCACACCGTTATAAAAGTACATAGGTAATACTAAATAGTCAGTTTTTATAATTTTCATGTATGTACAAATTAACGAATAAAATTAATGTTCCTACAAATTAATCAATGTTTCCTTTCCCCAGGTATAATCTGCACATCATTTGTATGGGGCTACCTGGGCGACCGGCTCGGCAGACGAGCAGTCATGCTGCCAGCCATCGTCATGTCTGCTGTCTTCTCCATCATCTCCTCGTTCGCGACCAACGTCTGGATGCTGATCGTCTTCAGATTCCTTACTGGATGTTTGTGAGTACAGTTAAGACTATTTGTTTTATCTTTGAAGGCTAGAGTAAAACCTTAACCCCTAATCTGTAGTAGTAAGATGAAATAGTATTGTGATAATTGCATTTCACTATAGTCTACTAATACTAACAAGAGCAGTGATAGCCAAGTGGTATAAGTTGGTACCTCCCACGCAAGTGGTTGCAGGTTCGAACCCGAGGCAGCACATCAGTGACTTTTCGGAGTTACGTGCGCTTTAGAAATTATTATCACTTGTTCCAACGGTGAAGGAAAACATCGTAATGTAGCCTTATATGCCTGAGAGTTCTTTAGACAAACTACCGCTAAATGTACCTCAGAAACCGGGGGTAAAAGCAATTAACAACAAGTGTATAAAAACCAAAGTACTTAATTCTTAAAGCTAAGCTAATGTTTTTAACAAGATAAAACGTAATATAAAGGTCAGATACATAGCAGATTTGTTATCAACTCATAATATCGGGTTACCGACCTCGTTATACACGTAATTATGATAATAATATAATCCTTTATTAATTGCGATTTATTTGATTTATTACTATTACTTGAATGAAGAAGTTAATTGCACATTGCAGATTGTGCTGTTGAGATTTTTTTCTTATTTTTATACCTAGCGTATGCTTGTAGAAAATAGTGGTTTCTCGTATCCTCTAGATTATTTTTTCATACCAAGAAATCCTAAAAACCTTCAACGAAATAAAAGCTATCATCTTCCCTCATTTTATTCAAATTCGTGCAGTCGTTTTGACTTGATAGTAGACAAACAAAAATTAGTTTTTCACATTTACTTAGTGAGAGTTTAAAGCATAGACTAGATTTTAAATCACACAACCCAAAATACTTTTAGGCAAGTAAGTTTTGCCGTAAATCGTTGTAAACTTAAAGGTACTATTATTTGTTCTGTAGCACTACCACTAGAACGGTTTAAATTATGATCTTAATATAATTTTGTGGTTAAGATTTGCGGCTACCAACCACACGCCATTACCTCATCAAGACATTGAATACACACGATCATATTGCACTTTAATTGCTTTCAACACCTTTCTAACTTAATTGAGGTTTACTTAGTCATTAAGCACGGTCAATATGGCTTCATAATATTTCCGTAATTAGTTGTAAGTGCCTTTCTCAATGTACCTACTTCTTTAGAACAATATAAAAATTACTGTACCTACATAAATATTGTAGGTAGGGTAAACCACCCAGTAGTCAGCCTTTTAGTGAAAATGTCAATTTGATTTAGCCATATTTTTAACATTTACAACTAGATGTAAAATCATTAGTCATTGTATAAAAGGTAATTTATTAAACTTTAAGAAAAAAATAACAAAATATCATATTCATAAGATTATTGTGGAAAAAATCCACATTAAACAAAATATGGCACTTTTTACCAGTAGTCAGCCCCATTTCGCCAGTAGTCAGCCATATCTTACCCAGTAGTCAGCCTCTTACTTACTCAATACAAATGTTCTATTTTAAATATATTTTTATTGAAATCTCCAGGAAATAAAGCACATTTGCAATAATACCATGCAATACAATTTATACATCCATTAATTTTTAACCCCCGACGCAAAAAGAGGGGTGTTATAAGGTTCGACGTGTCTGTCTGTGTGTCTGTCTGTCTATGGCATCATAACTCCCGAAAGGATGCTGTGATTTCAATTTAGTTTTTTTTAATTAAAGGTGACATATGTGCGAGTGTTTTAAGACATGTTTGATGAAAATCGGTGGAGCCGTTTAAAAGTTGTAGTGGGTTAAAGTGGGGAGATTAACCGAATGTCTGTAAATTTACTCGGACGGGGTCTCAAATGGCTTTGCATGCTGAGAAAGCTGGTGGTGGGAAAGTCAGAATGGCTTAACCTAACCACCAACCTATAAAAAGTATGAAATAAAAAAATATATTGTGAAATCTGGGGTTTTCAAGATTTTAATTTATAGTTATTAGCACTTAGGTAATTGATTTCTAAATGTTTTCTAGTCAATCTTTCTTCACACGGTTCACAGCAATAAAAGTTTATTTTCTGTTCCTTTATTCCTTCTGTTTCTCAACTCTCCCCAATCTACAAAAGATGCTCTCTTCTATAAAACTATTTTAGCTTTCTTGATGTGTCGATGTAACATAAGTCAATGGTAGGCTAGGAAATAGAAGGTAGATGATAGAAGTAACTGGTATCATTCCTTTCTTGCCTATTTCCCAAAATTCCTTCGTGTTTCGGAAGGCATGGTAAATTGTAGGTCCCGGCGGGCCTTCAAGGATCTCTGGCAATCGTTGCCATTAGTCAGAAGCTTGAAAAACTGATAACCAGTCTTATGGTAGTCGTGGTATAGCCCAGGTAACTGGGTTGTGGAGGTCATATAGGCAGTTGCTCCATGTAAAACACTGGTATTCAGCTGCATCCGGTGAAACTGGAAGCTGATTCCAGCATATCGTGACCAGTTTCTTAGGGCAGTCATTTGTTTTTGGGAGTGCACTTAGTCTAGCTTAATGGTACGGGGCATTTGTGCGACTATTAAACGATTTCGGACTTGTAGTGTCATAATAATGTGTGAAATGCCAAGTACTCGACTCGTTTCCATGATTTTCATAACATTTTTGATCGCCACCATAGTACATGACAATTATTCCTCTTTATACAGATCTTTTTGTCTTTTTGATATGATACTATTCGAAAACAAATAACTAAGTTTTGTGCCAACATAGCCATCCACAAATTTGAACCGTAAAGAAAGGATTTAAGACCCAATTTCATTTAGCAAAACTGACGGCCGACTATGGGATATGTAGGTCCAATGGTCGGCCTCATGAAATTCACTGACTTTATATGCGGCCGACTACTGGTAAAATACTATTTTTGTCTTAGAAGAGTTTAGCTCAACGCAATAGTTATGTTGAGAAGTATTCGCCCTGTTAATTTCAACCAAATATATGAGAATTGCAAAAAAACCAGTAGTCAGCCACTCATGGCCGACTACTGGATCAACCTCATATTTTGCAAACCCAATAGTCGGCCACGTTAATTTATAATACAAAAGACAAATAAAACGCCTGCAATGCATGATTTTATCGAAGATAAACTATTAAATACTAGCATAGAACATCAATTCGTTCCATATTGCATCAAATTCATTTAAAAACATGCCAAAAACTAAAACACGAATCCTTAACAAAAAAATAGCAATGGTGACGTTTTTGGCCATGTCTTTGATGGCAGTTCATAAGAACGAGTGTAACACGTTAACCTGCCATGCTATCGAATCGTAATTGTGCATATTAGTCAATAAGATTATACAGATTCGATTAATGATTATTTTATTGGTCTTTACTATTTTCTACACTAATTATATGGATATAAAGCCTGTAAAGGCTGACTACTGGTTGGGGGCCGACTACTGGGTGCTTTACCCTATGTGTATTACAAATTATGAGCACATGTTTTAAGGCTAGGTAGGAGAACATCGTGTTGATTGAAGTCTTACATATTATTATTAGGGTAGCTCACAACTCAACAAGGCTTGCTACACATATTCGGTTCGCCACATACTAGTCGACACAAGCTGGACAAATGAGTCGAGTCGGTTTTGTTGTTCGATTTTGCAGAACCGAATACGTGTGTAGCAAGCCTTAGGAGTAGTGAAGGCAACATTTTACTTTGTGTAGATTTAACTTTAGCATATTATATTCTTCTAGATTATATCATCCCCATAACAGTACCTAACATGCTCGGAAGCTAAGTACATTATTTATTTAGAAACAGATTTTGCAGGGATGCAAGATTTCTAACTTTGTCGATAACCAGCGCTATGCTAAAGACTAATCCCTCTCTGAAAGGAGATCCCAGAGGGACCAACAGTGGGCAATAATTTGTTCAAACTGTATTGTAATAAGAACATCGTACTAAGTGGTGTTCTTTCTCTACCCGTATGGGAAAAAGGCGTAATTTCGTATATGTAGGTATGTAATAAAAATGTGTTATATTTCAGAATATCAGCATCAAGTGCAACAGTATACGCGTACTTGGGTGAAATGCACGCGAACTCTAAGAGAGCGGCCGCTATTGCGTGGGGATCTGTCTTCATCTCGTTCTCCTTCATTATATTACCAGGTTAGTAAACTTTGTTATAGTGGTATTCTTTGCAGTGGTAAAGGGTACCTAAAACATAAATTCCAAGGTTAAAAAAGTTTTTAGAAATATTGTAGCGCTAGTCTCTGATCTAGCTAAAAATGATTTCGGACTCTATATGTTAGTTAATACCACTTGACACGTAGATTCTATTCTTTTACAGCACGGATTTTTCATAATAATTAACTTTGAAACAAAAGTTTCATAACGGCAAATAATTGGTATCAAAACTTCGGATTAAAGTCAAAGTTAGGCCTGGCCTGAGGAAACATAGTTAGGCAAACATAGTAAGTAAGTATAACTGTATATTGGGCTTACACTTGGCCACTAAAAATTATTGACAGGCTAGTTTCAATTAACTAAGTCAAGCATGTTAAATTACTAATATAATGTATTATTAATGAGCCTATAATTATCTCCGGGCGACCTACTTGTGCTATCAATGTTTTAATAGCTAAAGTTTTAGTTATTTCTGCGCAAAATAACACACACTGACGTCAAACGAGTGATCAGAAAAACATCGCGCGTTATCAGGCGATATCTTTTCATACTAGTGTTTTTATTAACGGGCTCTTAGGCTGCTGACGTAGTTTTAGGCTGTTGAAAGATTGGGATTTTACGTTATGTAAGTCAAGTAGGTATATAAGTTTATTATAGAAATGGTCTTCGTTGAATAAAAGGGTTTTCGAAACTGGTGCTGTGTAACGTAATTCCGAGAACAAAACTATGATGACATCAACGTTATGGTCTCCGCTACCAGTACGGGAGATCCTTAGTTCGATTCCTACGCGGAACAAATATTTGTGCAAAATAGAAACAATCTTTTTGAGTCTCGTTGTATTTGTGTCTATCGTTTGAACGATGGTCAAAGTATCCACGACACAAGCAATATAAATTGTCTTTCAAAATCACAACTACACACATAAACATACCTTTTTCCTATAGTTACACGCCTAACAATCACAACTAACCATCCCAACTCTTTTTCCAGGTCTAGCATGGCTAATAATCCCAGGCAAATGGTCGTTCACTCTCGGCTACATTCAGATCGTACCGTGGCGCGCGTTCGTATGGCTGTGGTGTGCCCCCGGCCTGGCCGCGGCGCTGATCCTGCTGTTCCTGCCCGAGAGTCCCAGGTTCTTGCTGGCTGCTAAAGGACCTGATGCCGCGTTGCCTGTGCTGGCTAAGATGTATGAGTGGAATTATGGTGGCAGTGAAGAGGATTTTCCTGTAAGTACTTTAAACTTACTGTAAATTTTATTATGTTTGTATGAGAATGTTAAAGTTGCCCTTTATTATATTGGTGGTGACGTCAAAAAGTCAAATATGGTGGGAATAAAATATCACTATGAAATTTTGGTACAAAAAAAAATGCATGTAAACAATTTGAATTAGCGTCAAAAAACGACATGTTACTATAGATTATCCCTCTTATTCATAAACACACTATAAACCTATTTTAGTTAAGCAACTACTAAAATATGTTTTCTCTCTTTCATTTCGCTAGGGAGTGAAAGAAACAAAACTCTTTTTAAGCCTTTCATAACTTCATATATTTTTATAAATAAGGGGGTACAACATAATTTTGTTGTAGAATTCCAATATTGTTTACTTTGAGTACTGGTGCTTGATGTGTTAGAAAGTCAAAGTAAGTTTTAGAAAAGGCAAGAAATCTTTGATTTCGAAAACCAAATCAATATCAATATTTTCGAACATTAACCTACCCCCCAAGAATGGTTTCACAGCTGTCCAAAAAATCCTTATCCTAGCCTTAAACTAGTACTAATATTCCTGTCTCATTAAAATTTTCCATTTCTAGGTAAAGAAGTTAGCATCAAGCAGTGAGGAGGCTCGTTCCAGTGGTTTTTCCGGCGCGGTGAAGAACGTCGGACTGATGTTCAAGGCGCCACTGCTCAGATGTGTGTTCATATCACACATATCTATGTTCACTGTGTTCATGTTGTAAGTACTAAATATTATGTCCATTAGTTTGAGGAGCTTTTTAAAAGTACAGTTGCCCTACAAAAAATCTGGAAGTATCAAGATTTGTAATGGTAAAATCTAAATATTATACATGATATCGCGTAGGTATTATTTTCGTTAAATGCGCTATTAGAAGTGTGTGAACTTGACTTTTGAATAATTATAATCGTAGGAAAAAACGAAGAAATATTTAAACACACACACATTGGTTACTAAAAACGTCAAATAATTATTAGACAGCCTATTACAAACTAAAAACAAATTTCTCTCGTTCTATCTTTCACAAGTCACACGATTTTATCAGTAGATATAGTATGTAAGTGGCCACAGTCCTTCGTCGCGATCTTCCTATGGTAGGGTCCTTAATGATCAATAAAAAATCTAGCTGTCTAAACAAATAATTAGTAGTTTATTCTATTTATTTCCAGGTCCAGTGGTTTATACGTATGGGTGCCCGATATACTGAACAGTATCCTCAGGAGCCCCTCCAGCCAGAACATTACCATCTGTCAGATTATTAAGGACAAGTTCTTGAATGCTAGCGTGAGTATTTACAGAATATATTGTTTTACTTTAGTAGTACTCGTAACCGCGTAGTATCCAATTGGAGGTACCGCTTCCCGGCCACTTTATGGTAACTGTTGAAGGAACACCGTCAGGTTTTTAGTCGGTATGCCCAAATTTAAAGCCGGAACGCCTAGCCGGCGGGAGAGCCCGACAGACCCCCGCTACCTCCCTGGAGCAGGACATACAGTAATGCATTTTCCTGACGACCTACCATTGCGTCGGGAGATCGTGGGTTCGATTCCCACGCGGAACAATTATTTGTGGATCGCACAAATCATTGTTCCGTGTTGGTTTTGTATGTTTCTAAAAGTCCCCACGACACAAGAGCAATTCTTAGTGAAAGCAAGATAGAAATATATAAAGTGCATTTCACTGTTCCGCTGACAGCTGCTAAATGGATCTTTTATGTATTTTCCTAGTTCTAATGATATATGTTTTTGTTTCAGTCATCACTAGAAGTACAAAGCTGTCAGTCTGAGGTATCAGTGGCTGTGTTCCCCATCTCTATGTCGATGGGAGCCGTGTTCGCGCTCACGTATCTCGCTATTGGATTCTTTATTAATAAGATTGGAAGGAAAACTATGTACTGTAAGTATATCTTATTATTATATGTTAGGCTTTATATTTATGACTCTTTGAACTAATACGATAAAAAGCAGGACAATCATACATCTACGTTTATTATTGAGAGTGTACCGTAAATATATATTTTTTTTGAACATTGACTTTAGATTTATTTGATTTAAAATGATTAATTAGCTTTCATGTCTTATAAGTTTTGTTAACAAAATTCGAGCGAATGCCAAGTCAAAATTAATCTGCATTTAACCAACATGCGAGTTAGAATCGGGGCCTTCTTCTTATATTGGCAAAAGACCCGTGTTCTAAAATGGAAAATGAAGTGTAATTTTTCATTATCATCGTGTGAATGATTATGCAAAATTCATAACATAGGGACTGATCGATACGATTTCTTGCCGAAATCGTTGAATACTCGATAATCGAGAATATTGTATTCAAATATTGAGTAGATTAGTGAACCGACTCGTGTGTTACAGGCGGTATAATGTTCGTGTGCGGTGCGGCCACGGTGGGCGCGGCCTGGGTGCCGCACGGCGCCGCCGCCACGGCGCTGCTCATCCTGGCGCTGTGCTCCGGATGTGCCGCCTCTATACTGGCTGCCATCGCCGTCGATGTCTTCCCTACCACACTGAGGTAAGTGCACTCTACTAATAAGAAGATTTAAACATGAAAAAATATATAACTCATTAATCTCCCACTACTGTGCAAACCTGTTTTCATATAACAATCATAAAAAAAATTGTAATGAAAAATATATATTTCTACAAAATAGTTGTGCTTAAAATAGGCATAAGTTATCAACAAATAGACACCTAATACCTGTAATAGGCAAGTAGAACAAAAGCAATTACAAATCCTTTACATAAATCGACTTTCACTTTACACAAATAAAATAAGTTCTTATTTGTGTACTATAACACAAATAAGTGTTCATATAATTTCTCAAAATAAAAACCTACAAAAAACGATAACAACACAAATTCTTTTGTGTTTGATATATCAACGATTGTATAAATAAAATAGTATCTCAATCTATACTAACTGTTCCCAGGGCCATGGCGATGTGTGTGATGTACATGGTGGGTCGTGGCGGCGCCGCCATGGGCTCGTACTTCCTCGGCGCCACGCTCGACCTGCACTGTCATGAGGCTTTCACTGCCTTCGGCGTGTTCACCGCCGGTGAGTTCACTTCCTTATCTGATTGAACAAATAGTAGTTGTCATACAAACATGTAGTTCTATTAAAAGGTTAAAGATTTAGCCTCTTATTCACAAACACACTATAAACCTATTTTAGTTAAAAAACTACTATAATGTTTTCTCTTTTTTATTTCGCTAAGGAGTGAAAGAAACTTCTTAGCCTGTCATAATTAAACATTGACACAAATTAAATTGTGTACAAGTATTAATTTATTATAAGACATTTAAAATGATTAATATCACGGAATAAAGTCTATTATGTTATTAAGATCAAGTAAGTATGTAGGTATTGTCTTGATATGTAGCTTATTTTAACTGGCTAATGTTTTTTTTATTGTTTCATTTCAGCATCAACAATACTAATGATCTTCTGGCCGAAGCCCGAGAAAGTGCGCGGACAGATGGAAGACAAAGGATACACATACTAAATAAATTAATTTTAAGAAATCACTATTTGTTATAAGAATTAATAGAAATAATTAAGTCACAATAATTTATAAACAATAAGTAAATGATATAATATTAAGTAGACGTTATCTACGTGTTCCAACATGAGACTGATTAACAGTTTATGCATTTGTAAACATTTATAATGAATGTGTTGTTTAATTACAAAACAATTATTTTCAAAACCGTGATTTTATTTAGTTACCCCACAATTTTTCATAAATGAGCAATTCTCAATTTTTTTGACCACATCCACTATCACAATGTCCCATGTTTTTGTTTTTGATTATTTTTTTAATATGATATTACAACTAATATTTTCGATTGTCATTACTTCATCAATATTATTAAATTATCAGACAAAATATCAAAATAGCGTACAAATTGATTAGTTAATTTTAAAATGTAATAATCTAAAATATCAAAATTCTCGTAGTATGGAAAACAGTTTGTCCCATGGTGACCGCAGTGATTTCGAATTCATATAATTTCATAAAATTCTAAGAACCTAGATATATATTTTAATCCTAAAACACTGATTCATGTATTAAAATTCATGTAATATTGAGTTTATTGTAAAACATGCTATACTTGTTTATTTTATTTCAAAACTAATATTGTCCCATAAAAAGTTCCGAAACAAAATTCAGATTTTGTTACCGATTATCGTATCGATTTTTTTCAAAATGTGTTAAATTATTTAGTGTTTTTACTCGTGGCACCACTTTAGATGACATTTAACTTCGCGATATTGTTGAAATTACATTTTGGAGTCAACAACAACCGCGACCAGACACTTCACACTGCACTGCCACAAATTCTTTCCAGGATTTGTTACGTTGTGTCAAGGTAAGTTCATAGTGATTTAATATTTTGTTAAAATTGGTTAATAGTTAGTTTTATACACTACATTTTGATGCAAAATACTTGTTTCAACTGTTAGAATTTAACGGAAATTTTATTTTTTGAATATCTAAAACCTTCATTTCGTTACTTCTGTGTTTGTTACTTTCGCGTGGTAACGTATAATCGGAACGCGGGGTAACAAAAAAGGATTTTATAAAGCCAAGTACACATCTCATAAAAAATTTGTTGTAGGTTTATTTTTAACTCCTATAGCATAATATTGCTTTCTCTTTCTAAAGTTACGTTGATATTGCTTAATTTGAAAATTGTTACATAGGATCTAATATGAATAGGGCATCATTTTCAAACGAGCACCAAACTTGATAATGCCGATTACATACTGCTACAATAAATGTATTGTTCTAATATGTAATATATATATATCTATATAAATATTACAAAATAAAAACGGTTGCTGGGTAGAATCGGCTGACCGTAGCACTAAAGTACCTACTTTATTTTTCGAATGGATTTTTAATTGATTGTAATGTATTGTTAAAAATAAGGTGATTAATAAGTAGGCACAAGTTTTTATTTGTTTTATTTTTGGAATGTTTAAAACATTCGTAATTTTTTTTTTTAATTTTGTATTGATTTTTACTACTTTTTATTTCCATTTTATGATAATGTCAAGTATGTGTATGCTAAGCCTAACATTTCCAATTTTGTTACCGAAGCTTCTATTTTTGTTACTGTCCCTAAATAAAGCTGATAATTATGTTAAATATTGTTATTACTTTAAATTTAAAGACAATAAGTAATGGTTTAAAATTAACTTTATGACAGATATTTTATAATAAATAAGAAATATAGCATTCTTCCTTTTCAGTTTAATAGAAAAACAAAACTTTGTGAGTAGAAAGTGTTAATGGTAACAAAAAAGCAGATGTAGTGCCAATAAAAAATATTGTATTACATTATTCTCAATTTTTCTTTTCTCAACATGTTATAATGTTATAATCTACATAGAAAAATATAAAAACATAAAACAATTTGAGTGAGTTTTTATGATTCTATACTGATTTCCAAGTAACAAAAAAAGAACTTTTATTTTACCCTTAACTAATATTTTACAGTTTTTTTTGTATAAAACATCTCTAAAACAGAAAATCAATCACAAATTCAGAATTTGAATAGTTTAAGCTACCTATATTTAGCGTAATATGTCCAATATATATGAATTTTATTTTTAGACTATTTTTGAGAGTATGGTCAAATATTTTGAGAAATGCTCAAATAACATGCCTCACGCGTGCAAAAAGTGAGTAACGAGCAGCGACATCTATTAGAAATGACCGGCAACGTCTTATGTTACTACAGCGCTGCAATGGTACTGTTGCTATTAAGTTGTCGATAGATGTCACTAGTATTATTTGCAATGCTGCAAACTAGATGTCGCTAGCAGTAAAGTGCATAAAAAATTCTCACAAATATTATATATTTTGCATATATTTGACAGTCTTTTCATTTGTGAATAATAAAAGATGTAACAAATAAATGACTCGATATATCTTTAGGGCTTGATTCACACCGGAATGGCAGGCTTAGTGTATTTTTCTACTTCGTAACTTAGTCCAAGTACCTACTTACCACATCGCCTGAAAAGCCGGGAGAAGGCCGAACGGTCGCCCGGCGCTCACGACATCGAAATGTCGCTTTGAAAAGTCGTTCTGAAAGTAAACAATATTTATTATTACTCAACTATTACGCTCATAACAGGCTTAAACTTTATATACATTAAGAAAAAGTAAAAAAAAACTTGATCTCATACCAATACAATGCAAGAATAACAAGACAGACCTTCCTAATCCTTCAATCATTAACCCATTTTCGTCACCCAAAAGCACCTCAAAAGTTTACACCCGTATTTAAATCCCGGCTTAAACAAGGGTTTAACCACCAAAGGGTGACAAATGACACAATTATTTATCGATTTAGCTAATGTTGATCCGTTACTCCTTCATAACCCGTTGACACGTTTTTGTCCCATCTTGTTAGAGAGAAACAAAAAATATTGCACCTGAATTCTTTCTATAATTGTGTTAAAATCAGAGCGGGACAGTTAATTGGCAAGAAATGGTATCTAAGGTAGGTCAACAGGTAGGTATCACACTTTTTCTATACGAAATTGCGAAATCTTTGTAGAAATTTACAAAAGCACACGGAAACTGAGCATTTTCTGCTAAAACTTCCGTGAATTAATAATTGGTCATTAACGCTGTTATTCCTAGTCTATGCATTTAATCAAAAGAGTAAAGCTTCCTATAACATTTGGCTGATTTTCTACAGTATCTTGGTTATTAAAGCGGTTGCCTTGTCGTTACAACTACGGGGATAGTTGATTCGATAACCCGTTAAACAAAAATAAAATTTGTTCGTTAGTCAGTTTATCAATTATTATTGTAGCCTGTGGCTATGCCTCAAAAACACCCGCGAAACCTTATCTTTCCTAGAGCCGGACATTCCTAATTTCAGAAAAAAAAAATTCAGTTGAAGTTGAAAATTGACCTAAAAACCTACTCAACATACTAAATAATCCCTCCAATGAACTTATTGCCCTCTAATAGCAGTCAATAGGGTCAAACGTTAGCACGAGTCGGTGGGGTGCGCATCAACCCCAACACGTACACATGGGGTGCTCAATACACCCCAGTGCACGGTGTACAAGCATTTTAATTAGCTAACCGATGGACAATATTGCACGACCGTTGTGAACATATGGGGTGGCTTATGGGGTATGAATGACTTTAAAATTATTGATGTTATCGTAAATTTTGCGAGTACGATGAAGTTTTTTATTATTTAATGATGTATGGATGTTGCTTGCATGAATAATACGTAAGTGTCTAAGATTTTTCTAGTAAAAGTTATATACGGGAAATTAAGTAATCTGTACCTACCTTTTAAAGTTCTAAACCATGTATTGAAGTAAACAGATTTGATGAGTTGTGTTAAATTTAATTTTAATTTTGTCGTAACTTCCGATTTTTAAGCTTTTATTTCGACCGCATAATTTGTGCATGAAGGCATTACCTTAGAGTACAAAGCTTGAGATGACTTAATTTCTTATCCAATTTTTCTAGTTATTTAGTGCTTTTACATAAAACACATAGGTACACTTCCAAAGAACTAAATTACCTACCTTTATCCACTTCTACTTACTCTACTTACATAAAAAAGCACAATTTTCGCACGGTTTAATATAAATCTCATACACTATACTACGGACATCCTCATCTTAGTCGAAAACACAGCAAATTCCGTAGTACACCCACATTAAAGTTTCACAACTACCTGGCTCGGTATTTTTTTCACAAAATCGTCCATTTTTTTTGTAACAGTGATACGTTTGGCTATTATTTCGTCATAAAATACTCTATCACAACATTTTTGGGCTCCCTCGGATGATTGGACGTCGCTTTTTTGTATGCCGACTGTGTTTATACTGATGATGAGAAAATCTTGAGAAGTTTGCCGTAAAAATTGTCGCGGAGGTTGTAAGAGACGAATTTTGACGTCTTAAAGTGCAATGTAGTGCAATGTTACCTGAATAAAATTTGATAAAATCTCTGCGTAGGTTATCTATTATTATTAAGCCAATTGGCAATAACTTTAAAGTTATGATGAAAATATAAGTTTGGGTTGCCCGTGATTTGACATCATTCGCATTACATTTCAGTAAATAAGTAATAGTCTAGCTGAAGTAGATTGCCCATCGTAAAAACCTATTGAATTAAATTCTACAGTTTCTAACAAAAAACCTTCGTATAACAACAATTATCTTTGTAATCAGAATAGTTGCCATTTTTTTTAAAACAGTAAGTACCTAATTATGATTTTCTTGACAAAGCTACGATCCGAAAAACGGACAGCTGTATTAAGCGAAACATTGCATTTTAGATTGACAAAACGATGTTTCGCGAAAATCGGGTTGTCTGGCAACTCTTCTTATTAGGTACCTTAAATATTTTTCCATTAGCGTAAGTTTTCCCCTTGTAATGTGTAACCAAATGTCACCCTTAAACCAAAACAACCGCCACAAACAAATCGAGAAGGTTAATATTGGTTACAAAAACCATCGCACGTGCACGATCAGGTGGCTGCGTCACGTGGTAACCGGCGCACCATATGTCACAGGTTCACTCCCGGCATGTTCACGGGTTTCTGTAAATGTATGTATGATTTGTGTGCTTTTGGAGTTAAGGCGTGGTCAGTGGGTCGGGGAGATAGATGGGTGTTCAGGTGTGTGGTCAATGTTAAGAAAAAAAATGGCAAATTTTAATCGCAATTTTAGATGAGCTTATGAGATCAGTTTTTTAATACTCGTTGTTATTCCGTTGTTAGACTACAATTTTCCTGTGTTTTTCTATAGCTTCTTCCTAATTACAGGTTAGAGGACGTACCTAAGATAATAATCTACAAGTTTGGCAAGTGCAAATTTAAAATTGCTTACAGTTTTAGCATGCTATCAGCGAAAATGTTTTTCTCTACAATAACCAGGCTATCTATCTAGTGAGTTTCATAAGATATTAACCTGGCTATCTACCAATGTTTAAGTACTCTCGATTCAATAAAATTTTAGTAACTAACCTTCCATTTTGATTGGATGAGTTTCAACTAAACGAAACTCCATAGAATTACTTTTATGCAATTCCTTTTTAAGTTAAAAACTAGAGTGGAAAACTATTTGGGAAATTGTTTCATATCTTTACTATGGAGGGTATTATAAGATATTCAGTTAGGCGCATCTGTTATTAGATAATGATCGGTAATAAGTGTGTAAAGAACGATGTATGCGCGTGCACCTCACCGTGACACATTTACATATCAACGGTATTGCACTGCGCGATACACCATGACATAAAATTTTAATATGTTTGTCAAAGCTGAAAATTGATAAAAATGATTCTCTGCCCTTTGTAAAAGTACTATTTTATTAGCAAACGTTTTTTGAAAGAACTAAGTTAGCCAAATATATTTTGATATTTTCATAAACATACGCATAGGGGTAGGCAGAGACCAAAGAACGCCGCTTAGTGCGATCCTTACAAACTTCCCTTGCCTCATTCACATCTATACATCTTGTCTTACAGGACCGCCGCGCCGGTTACGACGACTACTACTACTATCTTAAAGCAAACCAAAACTTAAATCGAATTTGAATGTGTGATAGTTCGCTTCTAACTAATTGAAATGAAATATCGAACTTTTACAGTCACTTATCACCTGCAATTCCAATAAGAGTGTTCCGAAACATATTTAAATCTAGACAAAGAACTTTTTAGATCCAATCCAGTCTGCGTCTATGTACGCATCATTCTTTCAACCCTTAAAACCTAACTCTACTACCCTAATAACTTCATAACATGACTTACTCTTCAAGGCAGGTAAGTCACGCGATAGTCCGTGGGAACTAACACCATGTGTTGTACGATGGCCACCATCTTTACTTTCCCATAAGTCACGGCCACCACCGTGACACCCTTGAACTTTGAATATTTGCATGTGGTAGGGGGTGGAGGGGGGTTTTAGTTGTTAGGACGTTTGGTCCTTTTTTGTTTAGAATTTGATGAAAATACTTCAATTACTGAATCAGTCGTAAAGAAGATAATGCCCGTTACACAATTCTAATTACTGTCTGCTCTTACAAGTATTTTGTTTAGTTTCACGTATAAATGGACCGTTTCATGTATAAATGGACCCTTTGACTACAAAACAATGTACTTCGTAGTTTTGAAAGATGTCATATCTTACACTGTTTTAAGAAATTGTTGCATTGACCACGGCGAGAGTAATCTGCTCCGAACCGTCGGCCGTTCCAAAGTAAAATGTGTGTTCGATTTAATTCCCGTATTCTATTATTATATAAAACACTCACCGCAAAAGTTTAAGTTAAGATAACACAACTAGCCATAAATAATCACCACATCGATTTTAACTAACAATTTGCAAACTTACATACATCTCATCTCAATAAACACATAGGTATTTATAAAAGCCTTCTTTCACCCATACACCACATCATCCAACCAAAAAAGACCCACAATAATTGACCCACATAACGCCTCATCCCGTCTCGAGAGAGAGCCGCGTTACTTTGGAGGCGCTACCGTCATAAACTTAATCGATTGAACAAACATCCGCTCTGAAACATAAATCATTCATTGATTGGATCACATAGATTATGAGAGAAGGCAGAAAAGGCAGGTTAGTTTTGTACCTATGAAGATATTATTATTATGAAAGCAAAGTTAGTATGATTTGCCGATGCATGGTATAGGCTCACAAGGACCCATAAATATTCAATTTGGGATTGATTAAAGTTTGAAATTTTTAAGTGAAAGTTTAAGTTAGAAAGTTAGATTTAGTAAATTTTTAGCTTTGACTAAGATCCATTACAAATGTAGATATTGAGTACCTAAGTAAGGAAAAGTAGAGCTTCATAAAATAATTAAGCTTCTTGTAAGAAGGTGGAAATATAAGGCTGTGTACGATTTAAGATTTGACAATAAATACTAACACTATTAAAACATTTTATTTACAAAACACTTTTAATGCTAGTTTTTAGTCACATCCATAATATTCTGTTTTAACGTTACATAAGTAAATAAATATTACAAACGTGTCTGTTCTATAAATATAACTTATCTATGTCAACCTGCGCGTACACACCCAGCTTGGTGGAGCCAATTAAACGAGCACCATCCGTGCTATATCGTTTCAACCCATTTATAACCTTATTTAACTTAATAAACTTAATAACTAACTTGCTTTATTAAAACAAATAACATACAGATTTAAAACGTGTGAAACTTAAGAATAGTGTTTTTGAAAATAAGTTGTGTGTTGATTTAAGGTTTTCTTGTTCTTAGAAATCAATATTTTTGCTATAAAGGATCGATTTTAGATCTTAAGATAGCTTTATTGGACATTTGGTCCATGTAATGAATTCCTTTAATACAGTTAACTGGCGATGTAATCAATCAATATCATTGGCCAAAATAAATTGGCTAAACCCAGTGACTTTTACCACCCAAATACGTAGATTAATAAAAATACTACTAGGTAGACACTTTATTACACTTAATTGCTTGCTTGCTTTATTGCTGAAATTCTATTGTTTTACCTTGAATTTATACCCAATACAAAATATACAATGCCTTATTTTCTGTTAACATTAGATTACGTCGGCCAAAATAATTTCTTATTTAGAATAGCTGAAAAAAAATAAAGATTGTCTAACGCCATACGTGCTAGCCTTACTATTTTAGTAGCAGTTTTTTTAACATCAACCTAGTTATTTCCAAAAACCTATGATTACAGCAAACAGCAGTCGATTCTGACCAAAAACAAGCAATAAAATCACCAATAAAACATTTTTTTTTCAAAATGGCTGACATAAAAAAGCGCGGCAAAGTTTTGGCGCCATTTTTTCTTTTGTTTTTCTAACGAGGAGATTAAGTATTATTGTAAAACCAACAATGGGCGTAAAATACTTTGTTTTTTATTAAAAAACGTAAGTTTGGCGCCTTATAAGGTTAGTATTAAGTCATTATAGGCTGTTAGGTTAGGTCAGTTAATGAATTTTGTAAAAAAAAGTTTATGGTGTCCGGTCGGAGGTTATTATTGGAAATATGGAGTTTGTAGTTAATAATGAACTGGGATTCTTATGACTCAATCTGTGTAAAAATAATAAGGTAAGAGCTTGGAAATAGGAGTGGATATTCTATATTCAATGCTGAATATTTAGAAAATATTTCTGTTCTCCCTGAGTAAAAATTCTTGATCAAGATTTTTTTATCGTTCCTCTTTAGGTCTAAGAAAAGGTCACTTATACAAAAAGGCGAGTGATAATTTCTTCGCACTTATCATAGGTATTACAATACTTTTAAAATTATTTCATTGCATTTTGTAACACATAAAACTGTTTCTCCTATTATTTTTACTTCCATTAACCAAATTGAGATTGTCCAAACATAATCAGTATAAATGCTACCTTATTTTTTACTTTTTAAAAAAACCTAATTTGTTTTAAAACAAACAAACCGCGGCGCTATAATTCATTATTACACGCCAAAACAATATTGCTAACCGCCAAATTCTAACCGAAAAATATCTATAATCGGGAATCGAACGGGCAACCGATAATCATGCTTAATCACGGGTAACCTTGTTTGTTTAACTTTGTTCAAATTGCGTGAAATATAAAAAAAGGTGTTTGGATCTTAGCTTGTTTAAAAAAAACATTCTGAACCTTGCGATTGGTTTTCTACAAAGAATTAGGTAGAACTATTTTTTTAGTCCGCATCCCGCTTTTGGTCTATGTGGTGGATTTAAAGCTTAACCCTCTCTCATTAAGGGAGGAGACAAATCGCAGTGTCGGGGTAGTAATAGTATTAAAAAATTAAGCAAAAGGTTAAAAGAACAAACTTCAAGGTAATGTAATGCTATGACAAGTTCAAAATAATAAATAATTGTAGATTTTGGCTTTCTTGGGAATTGAACTTGGAACCTAATTATTAATTATGTAGAACCCTCAGGCAACGGAAACAACTTTCACTCCCAAAAACCTACCTACCTAAATATTTATTCGAAAAAAATACCCTTATAAATATTGTCCCTCTAATCTTCAAAAGCAAATATCCCGTAAAATTATAACTACCCAATATTACCAAAACAAATATCACTAATACCAGTTATTAAATATTCTAAATATCCAATTATTTTAAATTGTCGTAGAACAAAAAAAATCTAATTATTTTTTTTGTTCTACGACAAATTATTATTTGCTAACCAAGCGTTATAATTATCTGTCAACTTGCAAAAAAGCCAATCAAAGAAAAATAGACCTTAAAACGAACAAAGGAAGTGCCAAAATCGTTTCTCTTAATTCTATTACTATTACTGTCATATTTTTGCAGAAAAAAAATTGCAAATACTCCAACGCTATACCACTATTGAAATTTGAACTTTATGTATCTTAAATAGAAAGCTCAAACTCGCAAATACACATAAAAATTACCACACAGAATTTCACGATTCTAATAAATCAATATCCTATTCGAAATTGACCTCTATTTGAAACAATACAAAGATCAAAATAGTTTCTACTTTTCTAAAACAATAGTAAAAAAATGATCAATGCTTTGCGGTTAGCGACAAAGACATTTTTTTCTAAATTTTGCGGTAGGGCTGCGCATGCGCATTGACTTGCAAATTTCTAGTTTGTAATAGTAATCTGTCATATTAGTTAGTACGGTCCTATTGTCTGTCTGTCCTTTACTTTTTTGTATGTTATAATTACTGTTATGATTTGCAAAAAGGATGTCCCGATTTGTTTGTATGCTTCCGCCTTTAATATTTGTTTTGTAAATTAGATCTGTGATTGGTTTCTGGTCGAAAGAAAGGGAGAAAAGTTTAATAGTCTTGGTATAACTAAAAGGAATATTTTACCGTATTATTATTCAGGCGTCGCACGTAGAAACACAAATAAAACATTCTTTTAATTTTTGAGTCTATGCTGTATAATGCTGCCGATAGGTTATTATAAATAAGTTATTTTTAGAAAGAAAGAAAAAATCTACAGCTTTACTGAAATCGTAAGCGTATCCGTGTACTAACATTATAAATGCAAAAGTCTCTATATTGCTCCGTTGCGACTGTACAGTTAAACCGCAGATCCGAATTTAAGTATAATAAAGGGATAGTTATAAGATCCGTGATTAAACTTAAACTACGTTTTCAAAAATCACCCCTTTGAAGAGTAAAATGGGGGATGAATTCTGTACCCGAACGCAGCGAATCATCTAGTTGCTTATAAAAAGATAAAAAAGGGGATAAAATTTTTGGTACGCAAAAGCAACCGTTACCTTATAAACCCTAAAATATGATTTACTTTATAATATTTACTGTTATCCCCCAACCTATAAACCTTAAACCAGATTTAAAGCGTTCAACACACGTTCCCATTTCAATTCATACATTAATGACCATATTCCTTTATTTCATACAAATGCAGTTAAAAGCCTGTAATCTCAAGATGTTTTGAAGAATGCGTTGCGTGACCGATGTATCCTTCATCGTTGTATGGGTACATTGGGTACATTGGGTACATTGGGTGTACTTTTACCCGTGGCAAGGGCATGCTTTGTTTTTGAAGGTTTACTTTGAGACTATGAAGGATATTTTACAAAATTGTATGCTTTTTTTGAGGTTGAAACGACCGGTGATGTGAGTGTAAGTGTAGTAAACTCAAGGCCTAGCCTCTCCCTAGTCCTGGGGGGCTATCACGTATCTCAGTTGACAACTATTTGATAGCCTGAATTAAGCTTGAAGAAATTTTCTACTTTAAATTATAGTGATTACGTGAAAGCAGCAATGTACTGAATTGTTGCTATCAATTTGACGTAGTTATACTACTTGTCAACTGAGATATGTGATATAAACCCCACTGCTTGAATATCCTTGCCCAGCAGAGGAACAGTATGGAGTAAAATAAAACTTCTGGAAATATTTTATGGTATTGAAGGATGCAGTAGATAGTTAGTAATAATATCATCCTGAAATTAGATGAATAGTTGTTAAAATAAGCAGGCTCAAGCAATATATTTTTCAGCTTTATTGTATTCAAAAGAGAGATCTGGAGCTTTTAGACAAAACACCAACCTGCCTCTACCTTCCTTAATTAAAAGTAAATCTGGTAATTTTATGTGTTGATATCGGACCGAAGTTAATCGATTTTGAGATATTAACATTATAAAATAAAGTAGGTATATAAGATGATAGTAAACTAATAAACAAAATAGTAAACTACGAGAGATTATAATAATGCATTTAATTACGTTTTAAGTAAGCAAACTACTTATAACAACATAGAAATTTGTATAAAAAATCAATTTACATTTATTTAAATATTGCTTGAAGATTTAGAATCAAATAGGCGTGAATTTAACTCATATTCATATACAGGGTGGGTCAAAGTTAATCGTAACTAAAAAAGTGACAGGTAATAGAAAATGCTGGCTATTCTATGGAAAGCTTTGCAATTAGTTAAGTACTACAACTTCATAACTTTTAAACTCTCGCGTTGCATGTTTAATACATAATTGGATATGGGAATTAACGCGATTATGCATTTTATCTTAAAATGCATGACGTACTACAACTTTGGCTTTATAGAAAATCTGATAGCTTCTAGCGCAGCTCACCTCACAACATACAAATCATACGTAGCTTAGCACAAAATTGTAGGTCAAAAAATTCTCTATAGATCCCGGTTCCACCTTGGACGTACATTGTAGTAGTTGCTTTTAAGTATTTTTTTGGGAAATATTGAAGACGTTTTTCATTAATCGCCTGCTATCCGCTAAAGGGTCGCATTTCTGCCAACAACTTAAACTTTCGAGAAAATGTTTTTTTTTGACAACACCCGTATAATATTCTATCAAATTCAAATACAACGTGCAGACAAACATTTGTTCATCGATTATTTTAATAACATCAAATAACTTTGATTGACTACGATTTATGATTTCAACAAAAGTGTTGATTTTACCCTCAGGGGCCAATTCACACCTCTATAAAACTAAACGTGTGTTCCCACGTTACGTTTACGTTACAACTCTATGGGAAATTCTATGAACGACGAAAGGAAACGTTGTGGTGTAGTGTATATGGTTATAGACTTGAGGGTTGTAACAGTTGCTGAAATTTAAAATAGGGGTGTGTTTTGATAAAACTAATTTGAAGCACGGAAGCTAGATTTCATCGCGTTATAGATTTTTTATTTGATTATTGTGTATCCTTGCCCTAGGGTACCTTTATTATTTTTCTGCTTTTTGAAGTCAATCAAACACATTATATCTTAAAGCAACGATAATCGTACAAGAACTACTGAATATATTTCGAAGCAATTCTACACACGGACAGTTTATTACTTAGTCAGGGATAGTCTATGGAGCAGTGATAGTCGAGTGGTAAAAGCTGGTCAAGGCAAGTGGTCGAGTGGCGAGGCAACACACCAATGACTTATTGAAGTAATTTATGTATTAGAAATAATTGTCACTTGCTCTAACAGTGAAGAAAAACGTGATGAAACCTTGCATGCCTAAAAGTTGTTATACTCATTTCTTGACAGCATACAAAGTCCCCAATCCGCTAGTGGACTCAAGGTCTCTTCTTCGTTAAAGAAGACTCTTGCCCAGCAGTGGGACAATAATAGGGTTGAAAAAAAAAGACTTTTCATTCGAACAAAGTCGCGGTCAGAAGCAAGTCTTATACAAACTCCAGTCCACCTGATACTCTATAGCCCAAAGCGTAAAAACATTGCAGAAATACAGGTGTGTATCCTGACCTCATATTAATATTTGACCATAGTATTGTATGGTGTAATGCTCCCGTTTCGCTTTATGTTACACAAAAGACCCCGGGCTATTATGCTTTGACTGAAAGAAAACTGGTTGATGGCAAAGGAGTTATGGATATGTTTACAGCTCAAAAATTATGATGCGTGGATCATTGCGTGGTGCATTCAGAGTTAACTTTGAAAGCCCCAAAGCCAAAGCCAATCTTGCCCCAGGTTCGAATATGAGTCTAAAATTTTTACATTTACCCTATTATTCATAAACACTATAAACATATTTTTGTTAAAAAACTACTATAATATGTTTTCTTTTTTTCGTTTCGCTAAGGAGTGAAAGAAATAAAACTGTTTAAAAGCCTTTCATAACTTCATATATTTTTATGAATAAGAGGGTAAGTATTTTAAGTAAAGTAAGTATTACCTATATGTATTATAAATTAACCCTACTATTTCCTTTCGTTATGGCTTGTTAATCGAATAATATAAGTAATCATTTATTATGTATAATTGATTTATCTTTATGTAGTTAACTGTTACAATGTCATTTACCTGTTTAGCAAATAATAGAGAAAATATAAGTTTGCCCTATTTTTCTGGGCACAAATAGATTTTTACTAAGATGACAAATCCCTTCAATTCAGACAACAATCTTACGTCATCTACAAAACAACCCTTATTCCGAACTCCACAAGGTTGAAACAACCTTTTCAAATCACTTATAAATACGAAGACCTACTTCTCACACCAGATGGGCCCCCGTCTGCTCTCAAATCATTTTGGTCGCGTGTCCAAAAGAACAGTTGGACCCTAGATTTCGGTCATTTAATTCCCGCTTGCAATTTTGTAAAGGAACATTTGTAAAAGAGGCACGTGCACATACACATGTGCATTGGTTTATACATACGTGTATAATGTATACAATACACACATTGACTTGCCCCCGGTTTCTGAGGTACATTTAGCGGTAGTTTATCTATTCAATAGGGTTTTTTTATACGAGATTTAACGCTATTGAATAGATAAACTACCGCTATGTGTACCTCAGAAATCGGGGGTTAGTGATGGATCCACAGTGTATGATCGCAAAGAGAGGTTTGGGTCCCGGGGCGCGGTTGAGCTTAAGTGTACATATGGAACAAAAACGTTTGTGTGATCAGCAATTAGATTTTATGGATCAGTAGGTAATTTGTGTCTGTGGTGTTCGTGATTTTAAAATTACTAGCAAAAAATAATATTTATACTAATATTACAAATATAGGCAATATAGGAAGGTCTTTGTTTGTCTGTTCTACTTTCACTGCTAACCGCTGATTCAACTTTCATGAAGTCATAGAGATAGATGTAAATTTAGGATCATAATGACACGCAAGCAATGTGCGGTCTTAGGCTAGTTTATAATAAATTTTACCCTTAAATTGACAATTAATCGTACGAACCTTCTTCGCAAAAAAAAACTTAAAAGTAAAGCCAAGCAAATATCATTTAGTTCAATATCTACCGGTCAATTTCCATTGCACTAGTGTATTCGCTGCCCGTCACGGCCTGCTGGCTATGATTGGCCACCGTGGTCAAGAGTGGGCAATTTATAAAGAATGTCATTGTACAATGTCACACACGATCGTGGCTAACGGGGGAACGATTTATAAAATATGTTGCAATTGTAACGGAAAGATGATTTGAAAGAAACTGTCGAAGAAAATGTTTGTTTTAAGATTTTTGAGGACGAAAGTAGTTATAATAATGGTTTGGGCAATCTCGAAAAATATTTCTTATAGATAAACTGCCTTACTTGCTAATAACCATCGTCATCTTTTCTGTGATTAAGTTATACGGTGATTTGGCATTTTCATTTATTTAAAAAAGATTCCATTTTTTTCAAATAAAATTTTTCAATATTCAATTATTTAAAAAAGTTACTGGTGACTTCGTCTGACTGAGCAAATTTGCCGCATTTGAAATTTATGTCCGTCTAAATCTTTTCAGACCAAAAAAACAGTAAAAAAGTTTATAGTATAAAACATACTAATACTTTCTTATTTTCAATATCATTCAAAATCAATATACATTTGCCAATTTCATCCAAATTCAGCCCCATAATGATATCAACCACTACTATTAACCCAATAACTGTACCATTTAAGAACAGTTGCAATATTTTAATAGTCTCTATATGATAGGGCGCTCTACTGATGAACCCTTAAACGTTTATAAGCCTATATTTACCTCCCAAGGCGAAAAAATTATCTATACAATACTAATAGTCGCATCAATAGGCGTCAATCCTAACAGTTTTGAAGAACCGCTCTGTAATTTCGCTAAACTCTATCATTTTGTGTTTAGGTGTAATTTTCTCAAAATGGCGGCGCTTCCGTTTGTCTATGGATGATGGTGGTGACTTCCGGGGATGATGCGGATGTGGATGTGTGGTTTATGACAGTTTTGATGATTTAGGTAAATGTTTAAATGATAGGGTAAAGGCTTTTACTCGCCGAAGAATAATATTTCAAGGTATTTAACTTTCAAACTGAATATTTCCTCAGTAATCTACAGAATTGAGACAACAAATTACAACAGACTAACTCACTGGCTTTACCAAATTATTGTTATTTGGATACAAGAAAACATTTAAAATAAAGAAAAAAAATGTTTTTCTGTTCCTTACCCTAAAACTCTACTTGACAAATTTTACCTCATAATCTAATCAATAAAAACAACAAAAAACATCTTTTAATGTTTCAATCTACAGTAAAATTTATAACAAATGGCCTTAACCCTTAAAACTGTACATAAATATTCATATCCTACCGATTGACGGATTATCCCTATAAATGCTGAACGATTGTAATAAAATTATGTAAATGCAATCAATCAATGTATTTGTGGAGGCCACACAAGTTTGTATGAGTTTTTGTGAAATTATCTCCACTCGCTTCCGAAACATGGTGGTTGGTTTTTGAGAATAATTTATAGGTCAATTTATTTTAAGCCTTTATAAGAAATTATTGGTCGAATATTTGACCGTCATTGTGTAGATTTTGATTCATATATATTATTTTTAAGAAGTAATTTCATTATTATTTTGAGTCTATAAAGAAAAAAAAAATCGATTATTTGACCGCCACTGTGTAGATTTTGAGTCATACATATTATATTTAACAAGTTATTTGATTGCCCTAGACTTCTTTCGGATATAATCAGTTTATAAAGGTCACTTATTTAGTTAACGCTTACTACTTGTGTATAAATATGCCCTTTCTTGAAATAATGTGCACTAATAAGCAGCAAGATATTTTTTTATTTGCACTATAAGCTTTGTTTTTAAAATCTCATAAAAAACATATATTTCATAGCCTAAAAAATTAATGAATATTAAAAAACCCCTTATAAAATTGTTATGTCCATGTGCAAAAAAAAAGCTTTAAGGGAGGCGTTGAATAAATCCGTTTCGAAAAACAGTTGGCACCGTATATCTTCCTTTACTACCAAATCAGCAATTTAAATTAGAAAATTATTGCCTCAAATCGGAAGTGAACCCCGGAACGTAACATCTCCGTTATAACGGGATCAACCCTTGCAACGGTATCTTCTTACTATTGGGGTAGTTTTTACCCCTATTTTTTTCTAAAGTACGATTTTTCACAGTCAACTTGTTACGGTGTTCCGTTACTTAAAACTGATATTTTTGAACCAGGTTAGTTTCTAAGTTAATTCATTGTGACTGATTGCTTGTATTCCGGTTATAGCTGTCCAAATCTTCGGAAATCAACAAGACTTTTTTTTTATCAAAATAAAATAGAATAAGATCCCAGAGCTGCCAGACCTACGTCATTTTAGCAAAGCTGAAATTTTGAGGATTGTTAGTATAAAGGGTCTGTTAAGAGGTATGCACATCCACTACCTTGAAAGCGGGGCCGTTTCTGAGGTAGCGCGGAGCGAAGGTGCGTAAAAAACGACCCAAACTACGTCATAGTAGCAAAGTTGGTTTTCAGATATGTTATTAATGATATTATGTAGAATTAAAATTGACTATTGCCAGACCGTTTCCCGGGGCCATTACTTCTGCCAGACGCCTTAAATGTTGTTAAAAAATGAGGTCAACTACGTCATAGTAGCAAGCCTAAATTTTATATATGTTATTAAAGGTACAATTTTAAGACCCCCTGTATGCGGACAGACCATTCCGCAGGGCCCTTTGTCCCCTAGACGCCATTAAACTTTCCCTATGAGTGCGAAAGTAAGAGCATTATTCATACGCATAAATGAAAAACAATTGAATAAAAAAAATAAAAATTGAAAAATTATTGAATACTAGCTGACCCGCGCATCTTTGCTTGCGTCACTTAAGAGAGATAGGTTAAAATGTTACATAAACGGGTTATGTAACATTTTTCACTGGTACTCTGCTCCTATTGGTCGTAGCGTGATGATATATAGCTTATAGCTTTTCTCAATAAATAGGCTATCCAACAGTAAAATATTTTTTTATTCGCACCAGTAGTTCCTGAGATTAGCGCGTTCACACAAACAAACAAACTTCTCAGCTTTATAAAATTAGTATAGATTAAAAGTATTTGGAATGTTTAGGTATCTTCCTAAACATTGAAGTACTTTTAATCCGGGAACATTATATAACTCGCAGATAAATTTTTGAATTACATCAAATATATTTTGTTCCTTCGCTTTATCAATAGATAATTCAACTTCTCCGAATTGAACAAAAGCTTCTTGATATTCTGGCGATTTCTTCAAAATTTTAAATGGTCTGAGCTGAATTGATGTAGATGCTGCACGGCTACAACTTTTCATTAACACGTATACAGTCGGCGATGTGAATGAGAAATTCCACCGGCAAAATGTTAAAAAATTCGACGCAAGTAATTTACCTCCTTGTAAATCTGAATTGCTTCAACAATTTCGACGAGCAAATTATATTGCGGGTGTCTGGAGTAATGCTCATATAAAGCGTCCTAGCATTTTAAGCCCAGCAAATAAAGGGTGGGTTCTAAAGGATAACCATTATCATTTTAAGTGGTTTGATGGTGACCAATTGCCAAGTTTCGTAAGCGAATCACTTGAAAACGAATTAGGTATTTTATTTTAACTATAAATTATTTCAATATACCTACTTGTAACTGTTTTCAACATCATTACCTACATTTTTTTTTACAGAGAATTCAAGTAACAATGAAGACGATGGTGGAGATGATTTAAATATTCAATTTGATGAGGGAAGTAAGAGCTCAGATAATGATGATGATGATGAATGACTACAATTTTTATTTCATAATTTTTGTGAATAGTGTAAACCATATCTATTTTTAAAATAATTCCCAAAATAATGTTACTTATCTTCCTAAACACTCCAAGTACTTTTAATCTATACTAATTTTATAAAAATGAAAAGTTTGTTTGTTTGTGTGAACGCGCTAATCTCAGGAACTACTGGTGCGAATAAAAAAATATTTTACTGTTGGATAGCCTATTTATTGAGAAAAGCTATAAGCTATATATCATCACGCTACGACCAATAGGAGCAGAGTACCAGTGAAAAATGTTACATAACCCGTTTATGTAACATTTTGACCTATCTCTCTTAAGTGACGCAAGCAAAGATGCGCGGGTCAGCTAGTATTCAATAATTTTTCAATTTTTATTTTTTTTATTCAATTGTTTTTCATTTATGCGTATGAATAATGCTCTTACTCTCGCACTCATAGGGAAAGTTTAATGGCGTCTAGGGGACAAAGGGCCCCGCGGAATGGTCTGTCCGCATACAGGGGGTCTTAAAATTGTACCTTTAATAACATATATAAAATTTAGGCTTGCTACTATGACGTAGTTGACCTCATTTTTTAACAACATTTAAGGCGTCTGGCAGAAGTAATGGCCCCGGGAAACGGTCTGGCAATAGTCAATTTTAATTCTACATAATATCATTAATAACATATCTGAAAACCAACTTTGCTACTATGACGTAGTTTGGGTCGTTTTTTACGCACCTTCACTCCGCGCTACCTCAGAAACGGCCCCGCTTTCAAGGTAGTGGATGTGCATACCTCTTAACAGACCCTTTATACTAACAATCCTCAAAATTTCAGCTTTGCTAAAATTACGTAGGTCTGGCAGCTCTGGGATCTTGGTCCAAAAGAAATGTAACCCATTTATTCTCCACTGCTGGGCAAGGGTCTTTTGTAATGAGAGAGGGGTTAGGCCTTGAGGCTTGAGTCCACCACGCTTCTAGACTGTACAATACAACTGACTTACAATTTTTACTTAATGTGAACTAAAAAATAAATGTTGAAATGTAGACAATATTATCTTTAAAAATAGGTAAGCAGATTGAAACAAGATCACTTTAGTACAAAAGCTGCCTAAGAACCTATCTTTGTATCTTTTAACTATCTTGAAATTATTTAGAAGAAGCGAAATCTCTTCAGAGCTTGCTGATCAGAACATACTAGTAGCAAGATAACGATTATTTTTGTTTAAAAAAAATTTAAACCGATGAAACGAATTATTTATAAGAACCTTTTTTTAAGGGCAATGCATCGATTTCGTTTGGTTGCATATAAAAACAAACTAGTTTCCTCCCTAATTTGTTAACTACCCAAAAAGTACGAAACATGAAAAATCTTGTAGCTTTATTAAATAAACGATAAACAAGTTAATCCCATCCAATTTACGATAATCAAATTAAGTTGATAACAGATTTAGTAATTTGTAGGAACAAGTTACATTGTATCATAACATATTCTAATAAATACATCTTTGGTGGTCTAAAGTGTAACTTTTGCGAAATCGCTCTTGAGGTCCCATAGTCGATGCTCCGGTTGAATATTAGTATTATATTTAGGTACCGATTTTTAGCCTGACACCATATTTGTGTAATTTATTTTATTTAAATAATTGCTTAAGGTAAATACGTGTTAAACTCGTCTAACGTACAATAATATGGTTTTTTATTACTTTAGAAGATCATTTGTTTTAAAGTTTTAAATTATTTGTCGTAAATCAGTTTAGCAGAAAAGTGAATTACCAAAAATAAATTACAGAAAATATAAATTCGGTCATCGTCAAAAATATATGCACACACTGTCACATTTTCAAAAGCATTTAAATATATGAAAATAGTGAAATTAATACAGCTAATTAATTTCAAAGTAATTTTACAATAACTGCGTATTGTTTGTTGACCAATTGTAGTTGATATTTTAATACAAAAAAAATGTAATATACCTACATAATTATTAAACTGACTGTATTTAGCCAAAATTACCTTAATTAAGTAATTTCCTAAGCTTATAAAATTGTCGTATAAAACATTTTTTATGGTTCGCGAAATCCGAGCCGTGTTGAAGGGTTAATGACGTGTGAAATGAGGGTTGAAAAAACAATGTTTTTGACCTCAAACTAACTCATACCTCAATCCTTGGGAATATGGGCTCAGGTTTTTTATATTTCACTTCAATCTCAGTTTGTGTGTCACACGGTTTTTAGTTAAACAGGTGGTTACTTACTCTTAGTAAAGTCTCGTGAGAGATTTTGGCCTGAAAGTTTGCATGCCTAAACACTGACAGATTGGGTAAATGCCAAACGAATATTTAAAGTAAATTACTCAAATCAAATACAAAGTACACAATTTATTTATTACGATTGCTTAAAATAAAATTTACCTACTTATCTAAATATTTTTTTATCTATACCTATTATATTCTGAAGTAAGTAATAATCATTAAAATTTTACAACTTCATCTTAAACTTCTATAGTCCAGTGATTAAGAGAGATCAGCACGATTATTCCACTGTGCAAAAAGGTCGTGGAATCGATTCCTGTATGTTATAAATAATAAATTTTGTGACACACAAATAGCTGTTTCGGGTTTATAATAAGTACTTGTTGTTTTTTTTTGTTTGTAAAAGGACACAAGATACATTCTATACCAGAGATTTTTTTTCAATAATAATTGTGTCTTTTTCAGTGTTTCATAATTCAACACTTACAATTTCTCTGAAAATAACCGTTAGTTAGTAAGGGGATCAGCAGTGAAGTGAGATGTAGTGAGGTTGTGACAATGACTGGACCACACCTAAGATGAGAGGATGCTGGGACGTGCGTGAATCAGGTGCTGAGAATGGATGTGGTATAAACATAACATGTAATTCACATGTTTATAATGTACGTATGTCAAGTGAATATTTTATTTAACTATTATTTACTGTTTTTTCAAATAACGATTAAACATAATGAATGAGATTTATAATGCCCGCGTTATCAAATAAACATATTTATAAAAACGCATTTTATATATGTAGATACATAATAAATCACCTTTTTTCCTTACTTACTACGTAGGCAGAGGCCAAAGTCTACGTATTTTGTATGAAACGTTAACCTATGATTATTTTAGAAGAGTAAAAAGAACAATATAAAACCTAAAGTTGTAAAGCTTTGCAATATTTAAAATTAATTGCAATGCCGACATTTTAGCTTTAAAAAGTTTTGGCAAAACTAATATAACGCCAGTTTTAATAACTTCACAAATAAACTACCGCGTCCACACTTCATCGCTCGATGTTCAATCGGCCCACCAACAGGCCTGTCTTGAATTTCACTCACTGGGTGCATCTCGTGAAAACTATATCACAGGTTCGGTTCCCAGCCAGTGCGGTGTCGAATGGTGACTGGTTACTCTCGTGGTATTTCAGTAAACACTTACTCATTCATTAAAACTGAACATTATTATGCATAGGTAATTTTTCAAACAATTATTTTTTCATTATTGCAATTTAAGTTTTTTTTTCAAACTAGTTGACTTAAATAAAAATGAATATCCTTGGACAACTCATAGACGGTAATTTGATTGCGAACCTAAGCAGAAATAACAAACTAATTAACATATAATGTCCTCCTAGCCGATATACGGCTACGGCGGTCAATTTCATTGAATCTGGCCATCTGTGCAGGACTTTGTTTATAGTGTCCAAGTGTGTGCACAATACACAGGTACACTCTCTATTCCATCACTCTCATAAAAATTAACATACTATGGTAACGACATAGCTGATGAACATACCTATATACATAGATACATTTTTCAACTAGGCTCAAAACAGATACTTGTGCTCATCTCACACATAGATATACATAAATCCTAAATTAATTAAATGTTCCAAACAATACCTACTCAAAATTAATAATTTTCATAATCCGTTATATTTTGTAAAGTTTAGAAATCTATAACTTTTAGAAATCTACTTTCAGGTGAGGTAGAGCGTTCACAATTTTATAGTAACTAACTTTATTTTTTTTATTGATGGACGAAATTGTGTGGTGTTACGAATCTAGGTATCACTTTAAAATGTGCGTGTAGAAATGTAATCATCAGTGTTACTATATAATATAAACTCTTATTGATCGTGTTGGAATAACATCCTTAATATTTATACCGTATAAGCCGCATATGAAGGAATAAAAAATACAGCATGACTTCTTTAAAACTGTAAAACATTTTACTCAACAAAACAGGACTCTTATTGAAATATTAACTTCATTCAAACCATCAAGTAACAACACAAGACCCTCGTATTAACTTTTACACTTTACAATACAATAGTAAATACGGCAAGGTTAACATGCATTGTGCCGTTGCGATAGACTCCACTCAATCGCTACCAACTATACCAGCCCGAGGGACCAAATAATTAATGATGATTGGCCTTAAATTACCCTCTCGGGACCTCTAGCCATCCCTCTCTCACCCACGATCGCTCCCCAGACGAACCTTTTCGCGCAAACAGGGAACCTATATAAGCGTCACAGGTAGGGGCTCATATTAGACCCTTGCGGGACGCCAAACTGCACACACCTGTGTCGAAATTTTACAAAATGACCGCCGAAACTTACGGACACCGACTTATTTACGAAAAGGACATGTTCGCCTCTGACGTTATGTTGGAGTATTCTACTGAGGAGTGCTATTTGTCGTGGCCGAGGTCGCCTGACTCCGGGCGCTCGAGCTTGGAGCCTACTCCTTCAATCGACGGGAGCATCAATCAAGATTCTTCCCACATCGCTTATAGAGGATTGTCGAGAGATGTTTTGGAAGACAGTGCTGAAGATAATGAAGTTCTAGAGTCCGGGAAACGAAGGGGAAGGGCTACAAGTGCTGCTGTTTTGAGAAGAAGACGCTTAGCCGCTAATGCGAGGGAAAGGCGAAGAATGCAGAATCTGAACAAAGCGTTTGATAGACTTCGAGGACATCTACCTTCTCTCGGCGCTGATCGTCAGCTCTCCAAGTACGAGACTCTTCAAATGGCTCAAACGTACATCGCAGCTCTCTACGAGTTACTTCAGTAAGTGTTTGCTAACAGCCAAAATGTTTGTACCTACAGGGATATTTATTTTAAGTGTTAAGTACCGTAATACTCGTTACCAGTTAGTGTAATCAGCTTTTTCGAGTTCAAAAATGAAAAGTGTCAAGTTACAATATCGTGTTACGTTAAAATCTTACGCTTATAACTTTGTAATTTTTTTTAGTTTATTTTTCGTAAAGTGGGTTTAAAAATAGCGATAGTAGACGTGAAGTGTATTTTGTAGAGATTTTGCAATTATGAAGCTATGTAATTCAATAAGAAGTAGCTAAATTCTTTGACAATTTAGTTCACAACAGTAATAGGCAGACAATATTAATAAGTTTGCCTTAGCATTATATCGAGACTAGAATCAATAGATCCGATTTAATTGTAACTATACACAAATAAATAGAGATTCATAGACTCGTATAATTAAAGTTATTGTACTTTAATATAGTATTATAAACGTAGCTGACCCACGCTTCTTTACTCGCGTGTAAATTCAGAAATATTTTACCGTTTTTTTGGGGTTGATTTTTAACCAAACGTAACGTCTGCTTATATTTGCCCTCGAATCTTTAACTATATCGTTCAATGGTTTTACAGACAGACTTTCGCATTTATAATATTAGTATTTTAAAACCCTTACACTTAGACTATTAGACCAATGTAAAGAGACTAGAATAAGCACGTTCTACAGTGTAATCCGTCCTACCGATTTAGTAAGTAGTTAGTTTAGTGCGACGACCGTCTTTGCCTGCAAAAGTATTATTTAGTAAGCTCACTCGTTCACTTTAAGTGCTTTTTATGTTAAAGTAACAGTGTAAAATTGTGATAGAAATGAAGTTGAAAAATATATTTTTTGTGTAAAAAAGGTATTCATCGTATTTCAAGCTCTTTTTAAATTGTTGAAAAAGGTTGTGTCTCTTTTTTGTTAGTATCAAATTATTGTAAATGATGGAATACTATAAATGTTTGAATTGTGAAATCACTCAGACTGAAATTTTGATTAATTTTATATTACCTATTAGTTGTGTTGATTCTATATTTCATAAAAGAATAATTTGATTGTATTATACAAAGCTTAAATTAATAAATATACAAAATTAATAAACCAAAATTGTAATAAATAAACAAAACTTTACGTATTGTACAAATAATTTATGTAAAAAAATTGTCTTCACCTTTTTCAACAAGCCAGGTATCAAACTTGCACTGTCACTTTAACATGTCATCAATACGAGTGTCTGAGCCAGTATTGTGTTGTTAAAACTAGTATGTAGTCTGTTTAAATATTTCTAAGTAGAATAACTATGTTTTTTCATGTGTAAATATACTAATTATGTTTGAAAATTGTTGTTTACCTTCATTTTTACACCCTATACCTTAATATGAGATATTTACCTACCTGTATAAACTACACACATTTGGAAAAGATAATCGTAAGTATAAAAGAGAATAATGATATATGCAAAAAAGTTTCGCAAAATCATTGAAAAAATGTTTAGCACGTAATGCACAGAACAACGGCGAAATCTCATATATCATAATCACTAATTTTAAAATGTTGCGTCTACAAATAAAACAAATGTTATAATATGCAGCATTCATTCCCGACTCTTAATATATAAATATTTTCATTAGGCACTTCGGAGATCCTTAGTAATTAGATAGGCATATACTATATTTTTATAGTACATGCCTACATCACCTCATTAAAATGTTAATATTTCTGTTAAACATAGAGAATGAAAGTAAGTACATACTTTCCATGGATTGACTTTACAAAAGTGTAAATCATCAATGATAGAAATAAGTTCAGTTCAAACTGTTGATATTTAAAAAAAAAAAACAATTTGAAATTTAAAAAGAAAATGCAGACTTCGATATAAATTGAAAAAGATTTTTTAACGAATATGTGGCATACTGCCTTATGGTTACTGAAAACAAACGGTAACAGTTGCGTTTTCTGGTTTAGTTGGTAATGAATACAAAAAGTATATCTTCTACTACACTAGACTTATATTTTTTATAATTTTGAGCTCTACGCATATTAGTCATTAGATTATTATCATAGTAGGCTCTTATCTATGTACCACAAGGCGCTACCATGAGAAATATCTAACTTATCAAATAATGAATATCACTTCTGTTAAAAAAAATATGTTACTGCCGTCCAACAGTTTAAAGTTAGTATGTGTCTGTATATGAAAGATTTTCCGGTCGAAAAAACACGTAGCCTATTGTTAGACAAAGCTTTGTGCCATCTGAAAATGCCATAATATTTAACGAAGGGTCGCAGTATGCCTGTTAGTCCTATAGTTTATATGTATTTTGCCATAAATTTATCAAATATATAAATTTCTCATGTCAGAACATTAACTATGTTGCTCCTCTGAAACGGCTCTACCGATATTTATCAAAATTTATATGCATATTCATTAAGCTTGAGAAACAGCTACTATCTATTTTTCATAGCTCAAAGTGATAAAGATTGCCCACATCTAGCATAAATTTATTTAAAAATGTATATGGCAAAACAACGTTTCCTGGGTCAGCTAGTTTCTAATATATTTTTGAAATGGATCGGATTCGAACGATCACCCGTCGCTATAAAGTGGTACCAACCCCTTCACTCCTAAAATACAAAATGCATATTACTACATAATTGGGCATACCGACTAAACACCTGACGGTGATCCTGATCCTTCTATAGTCACCATCAAATGGCCAGGAAGCGGTACCAACAATTGGATACTCCGCGTCCCAGCCATGACTCCAGGAAAATGACAATATTTTAACAGAGTATAAACTTAGGACAGATCATTTCGTTCTTTTTATACAATTTATACAAAAATACAAAACAGCACCCTTTCGATGTCTCATTTCCGACAGACATCATGAATTCAAAACTCGTCAAAAGACCTACCACCCTGCTCACCCCGTTAGGTCTGCACCGTGATGATGCTCTACAATGGAGGGTGCAGCCCTTGACAGAACAATCAGTCAACAGCAAACCGTATGCAAATTGAGCAGATGTTTTTAAAACAACAATACATTTACCGTTCAAAAATAAAATGCCAGACGAATTTCAACTGTATTACTGTGTAATAAGAGTGTGCGATGGATTATTGGGGAGTTTATTTGTCGTGGTATAAAATGACATTGTTTTTTTAACAGAAATAGGGCAATCTTTATCAGCACTAGATATCTTTAGTGTTGTAGGTATATCTAAATCTACAGCTTTTGCTGATCGAAAGGAAGTGATTGGGCGCAGTGTGAATTTTGTCGTTACTTGGAATTGGTCGTATCTTTTTTATATTTTCTACCTTTAACTACGTGAATAGTTTAAGAAATATAGACTACGTTTTCTCTAGAAACTACATGAGAAAAAAGTCTAAATGATAGAGATTTTAGATTTTTGTAAACATACATACATAAAATCACGCATTTTTCTACATAGGGGTAGACAGAGAATCAAACACTACGATCCCTAAAAGCTCCATTACTTCTTGCTTCATTCACATATTATTATATAAATCTTAACAATCTAGTTTATAAAGTTTATTTACTAGGTATACCACTCTACATTATTGTCTCCTGAAATGGTGATATATCAAATGACATGTGTCTCTACAGCAGATTTATGAAGCCTCCATTAAATACCAGTTTTGCAGTTTGATTTTGTCTGATTCTGCAAGACTTTCCATGGATAGATAACATTTTAATTACTGACCGTGAACCTATTTTACTTCATCGCTCTTAAATTCTAATCCACCAGAGCTTAAAAAACTAAACATTTTCTCTACAATCCATCAAAAAACACTAAACCCTCTACATAAAAATTCAACCTATTTTTAATAACACACCGGTATGTAATTAAAAAAGAAACGTGTGAACATAATAACCGGTTCCCGAACGTCCGTTGAGTCTTAATTCCGAACGTGAAGTGTCAAAATTTGACAGATTTGACAGCTTTGACACATGTGATGCGCGGGAGTGCTACGTCATACGCAATTCTTTGCAACATCGTTGTGAAAATGATAACGTGTTATTATAAATGTCGTTTTTATTGTTAAATTAATTGATTCGGAGTTTTTTGCATGATGTACTGGCCATTGTGAAGTTTGATATGAGAAAGGTTGTTAATTTTAAAATTTAGGAATACTTTTGTATGTATGTACGAGTTTTAATGGTTTGTTCGGTGTATGATATAGCAACGACTTTTTAAGACAAGTCCCGCACTAAGAGTTGCTCTTGGGTCGCAGGGACTTTTACTAACATAAAAACAACGGACACATATTACAACCAGATCAGAAACAACTATTTGTGGATCACACGTGTGGGAATCGAACCCACGACCTCTCGACGCAATGGAAGCGGCGTGGTGACCTAAACCACTGCGCCACGGAGGCAACTAGTTGTTAATTCTTTTCACGCGTGTTAGAGTGACAGAAAAAAAGAAAAATATACTTCTCTATACCTATGTAACAATTTTCTTCTGAAAGTTATAGTCGTTACTATAATAAAAGCAATACCTAAACTTTTATTTCACGACTTTTATTTACCCCCAACAACTATTGCAAAAAACATCTCCGAATCTAAAAATATCTGTATTATTAAAAAGAAGCTCCTAATATGGTTTTTTTTCTTTAACCCATAAGTTTTTGTTATTCACATGTAGTAACAAATAATACATAACAACTCATACAGCTTCTACAACACTCCACAAAGAAAACAAGACTTTCATCTTAATACCAAATACTCTACAATAAAAAAAAAGTAAAGCCTCCCCTATTTGACATTACTCGCGCATGCGCGTCACGTTCTATGAATATGAGCCGTCTGATTGGTCAGTGAACAGCCAATCAGGTGACAGAGCATAGAGCACGTTTTGAATTCAATTGTCGAATGTACATAGATTATGTTGATGTATAGAGTTCTTTAGTTATGGATACGCTCTTTGTATATCTATTGTCTGAAAAAATAGGCTAAGAAAGAATGTTTTTATTGGTTAAAGATGTGTAGTTTTGCTGTGTTGTGAAGATTTCCTTAGGTATTTGTTTAGTAGGTATAGAGGAACTTAATAGTTAATTGTCTAAAGAACTATATAGCTACATAATAGAAATAATGTCATAGTTATCGATTTGAAACTTAACGATGAAATCTCAATTATTCTTCTTAAAGCGTTTAAATCAGCTCTACATTTTGTCATTTTTATTACATGAGATTTCAAAGTCAGCTCTACATCCCCTTTTAGTTATTGTAATTACAGAGGACGTCATGAACTTGCAAATAATTAAAATAATGCATGACCGACAGTATTTGAGAAATGGTTAATGTAGGAATCGAACCCGCCGCTCGAAGGTCCGAGATAACTTGGCCATAGTATTATTATTATACTTTTACTAAGAAAGCTAAAAAACTGAGACCTTCATATATTATCATATTATTATATTAAAAAACAGGGAATCCTTATCCAGGAAATATTACCGGTAACCTTAACTACGCATGATACACCCACATCCCTTTAAAAAACATCCCTTCCTCCATTTTTTGCACGTCTCATATAATAATTTTATTAAAAAACAATTCCTCTCAGACGATATAATTCATCACTAATTAAGAGGCTTAACTTTCTAGTTATTTTTTTAATTTCGTTTAGCGTATGAAGTATTAGTCTTTTTAGTAAAAAAGTTGAACATGTTGTCTATGGTATATTAATGTTGGAGACCACGCCTTTCTTCCGTTCTTTGGATTAATTTTAACAACTTCATCGTATATCATTTTTTGGCTACCGTATGGGTGTTCTAAAACATTATTTCTTTTTTAATTAGCTAACCCAGAGGCTTTGAGTTTAGTAGTCGTTTATAGGGAAAATTATAGAGATTTAGAAAAGGTAGGTATTATTTTAGTTTTTAGTAATTACTAAAAACTAAAAATGAAACATGATGAAGATTCCCGTGGAAAAAAAAAATCCTATGTGTTAATCTAGGTAACAAATTATCTGTGAATTAAATTTCATAAAAATCCGTTATATCCATAGTTTCTTCGTGAAAGAGTAACGAACATATTACTTACATACATCCTCTCTAACTTTTGCATTTATATTAGTAGATACATAATTGCCTTTAACAGCAATGCAGAGCTGTAACTCAGTAGTTCTTTGAAATCGTCGCACTTTGATAAGTAACAATATTTTGTAGCACAAAATCCGTAAATTTCTAGTAGCTAAATTGTCATATTGCGTCGTAAAACATTATATTATAACACCAAGCATTAAATGAACTTCGAACCCAGTATCTTGCATTCCCTAATATTAAATACCACAGACCTAACAACCGAATCAAAAAAAAAGAAACAATATAAACCCACATCCACATTTTACATGGAAGAAATCGAAAGTACGAATCGTGTACGTTCACGAATTAACGATTTCAAATTAAATCGATTACATGGAGTTACAATTTACCCTTGATAAGTAAATTGATCTCTTTTAGTTTAAGGTACGGACAGGCAGGATACGTTGCAATTACCCTGTCTCGGTGTGAGCAAGTGAAAATTCGCAATTAGGATTCTATAGCTAATGTTTTTGTTTGGGGAGAGTGTAATACTTTAATACTAGGTTTTTTGTTATCAAAAACTTCGTATAAATATAGATAAATTTAACCTGTAATTTTGTCTATAGTCAAGTAGCCTATGGTATGTCTATGTTGTTATCAAAATCTCTACTACATTCAAATTATCGCGAAACCATTGTCGTGATACAGAATACTGATAATATAATATGTTTTGATTCTCATTTTTTGTGCTAGGTTAGTTGGAAATAAAATGAAACTTATTCATTTACAAATTACCTCATAACATTATATGACATCAGTATACTAAACTGTATTAATCAGGTGAAAAAAGTTAATCTAAAATTAAAAAAAAAAATTATACGTAAATAAAATTAACATTTAAAGAATATCTCTTTCGGTATTTCTAACACACTACTTTTTATGAATTAAATAACTCAAAGATCCTTTATAATTATAAACCGAAGCTTATAATTTAGCATTAATTAACACTTTGTGTGTCAGAACAGTTGAAAGGGATGTAATTAACTGGGGTGATGGAATCATTACATATTTATAAGGGTAGGTGTTTGAAATGAAGAGTATAAGTTATAGAACAAATTTTAAGAAAAACTATGAGAGCTAGTCTTCGAAAAATAAGGGATTTTGCTGTAAAACATTGCTGTTATGTATTCATCTTACCTCCTATCACAAGATTATTTTCAATTCGAAATTCTTTAGTTACTTATTTAGACATTATTTGGTTATGAGTTCATCTTGCCTCTTATCACAAGATTATTTACAGTCCGAAATTCTTTGGTTACTATATTTTATGAACAGTCTTGACCAACAAATTTGAAATAGACTAAGCTACTGAATAGACTCGACCATCCCATATTAGTTAGGAAAATATGAGACGTACGGACTGCCGTTAAATGTAACCAATGGGCTTATACTGAGCTGACTTATATTTCCATTGAGCTTTTTGCCTTTATACTACTTGCAAAACTTCGCCAATCTCACAATCAGGTCACTGTCCTAACAAAAGGGGGCAAAGATTATAAATATTCATATAATATTGAGACTTTCTTCACCTGTCAACAGTGGCCTACAAATTACTACAACATTTATCTACGAATTGATCACAAAAGTTTTGCTTTAAGTAATTTATCGCATATAAAACTAGCGTAAACATTATCTCTATAAGAATCTGTAGAAAACAAACAATAAAAGAACGTTAGAACGAGACAACGCCATACAAGGGAAAGAGAGGTGCATTCCTTCTCTTCCGGTCTGCGCCGGCGCAGGTGACACAAAATTTATTCTGAATTTGAAAACCGAAATATATTTTATATGGGATACAAACGGCTTTTTAAATATGGACATCTTTTATTCTGCGGCGACGCCTGACGTTTTTATATTTGTCGTCGATTTTATAAAAAAGTATTTGATTTATGGGAAAATAATGGTGGCTCACCGTTTTAGGGTGCTGCCAAAGATTTAGGAGATGCAGATATGATGGGGAAATGTGCAGCTGATTGCAATCAATTTTCGAACTAGAGGATAGAGGGTAATTCTCTATACAATCTTATAATCTATTTTCTTACCATAAAGATGCATTCTGGATGATTCATTAGTACTTTTGAGAATGGATTAAAAATTATAGGTTTCATCCATCGATACATTAAAAATGGTTTGATCGTACCGGTCACAGCTTTCGAACTTGTCTGTATCAAACTATTACCTTTATGCACCGGATTCGATTCCCGAAAGCAAATACTTAATCAATAATTGAAATCATTCAAAAACTAAATTAAATATTTTTTTGCAGGTCCGGTATAAAGAATAGTTATTTGGAAAAGAATTATTTAGATTCTAAATAATAGGTACAAAACCTCGACCGTATCCCATCTATATTAACATTCATGGTCTCTCCACAAATCATGTGTGAGTTATTATACATTTGCTCAAAGATACTAACGACAGATTCAGATTCACCGCTACAGCTCGTAAATCTATCAATAAATATAATATAGATGTGATATCGATACTTTTGTTTATAAGTCTCACTGATTTTGTGGTCGATTTGATGTTTTTTTGAGGTTTAAACAGAATTTTGTCGTTTTGATTTGTATGACACGGTTGTGTGGGAAAATGATTGGATTTCGTTTTCTGAAATTTGTTGAAGTATGATATCTTGCATAATTATCGTTTTGCTATATGTTTAAGTTATAGTTATTTATAAAAAATATATAGTTATGCATATTGTTTTTCTCTTTAAAGTTAACAGTTCTCAATAAAATCAGGAATATTGGAATAAAATGTGTTCTGTGGATTGCTAAGAATTTTAAGACACTTTCCCAACGTTCATTCTGAGAGGGCATTCCAGACATAGAAAGCAGAAGTCTTCTGATTTCTATGATTCCAGCAGTGAGACAGTAATGGGTTAAAAAAATTACTTTGGCTCATTTGTTTACAGGGAGAATAATCTCTAATATACCCATAAGAGAGACAGTTGATCATGAAATTTATATTCTATCGCCAATTAAGTTAAAGAATAGTTTTAGTTTAGTTAAGAGTTAAATCAATTTTAAGACTAACTGGTACTATTGGCATCCGAGTTTGATGGGAACGGCTGCCACCAAAAATTCTCTCATATTTCATAAACCAATATAAAATTTATCACCAAAATATCTATCATTCCTATCAACTAACCATTAAACGACATTTTAATTCGCCCCCAAAAGACACCCTACAGGGTTTAAAACTCCTGTAGAAACCAAAAACCCACATATTTCAAAACTCGATGATAGAAAATACATTTAAACATATTATTTAGAATTAAATTAACATATTTTTTACTAAATATTAATTTCGTTACGGTTGACAAATTAAAACTACTTAAATTCGAATAAAATTTAAACCCTTTTAGGAAGAAAAAGGGTTTTTTGAAAAACTGTCCTTTAGGTTTTTTATGCTCTGTAGGGGTTAATATAAAGTAGCCGATGTCTATGGTTATCATAGATTTATAGACTATTGACTTATCTTCTGCGACTCTATTTGTAAAAAAACTCCATTTTTTACACGATAACTTAAATTTGATCGATGGATATTGCCATAAGTAATATTAACAAGCCGAACCGCGCAACTTCGCTTGCGTAACATAAGAGAGAATGGGTCATGATTTTCCCCGTTTTATAACATTTTTGACTATTGTAATAATTCTGGTTTGTGATATCTATGTCCTAGAAGATCCATTATTTTCCTTCCTAAAGCGTTGTATTCACACAATAAATACATGATACTTTAATTTACATAAAATCTTTCTACAGTAAACAAGATATTGCAAATAAAATCACAAACTTAAAACATTCTTACGACATAAATAACATTTAAAGGACGCCATCTTTATCCGGAAGTGACGCAATTTGTCCGAAGCTTACACTTGGCGAACGAGACGACTTCCGGCCGCTGAAATAAACCTGCTTATGCCTGTCTGTACGTCGTGAAGATATCCGGTCAACGCTTTAATTTAAAATTATTGTGATTTTTATCGAGTTTATTTTAAGACTGCTTTTTTTGTAGTCATCGTACAAAATTGCTGTAGTTATTTTGATTCTGTTTTGATATAAGTATAGATTATGATGGGGTTTTACGACTATGGCTATTTGCGTTACGTTGAAGAAACAAGATTGTATTTATTGAGTTAGTTTTCTAGTTTTAAAACTTAAAAAGAGAAACTAATTCAGTCTGTCTGTTACGCTTTTACGTGTAAATCACTGAAACGATTTTAAAGAAATTTGGTACAAAATAGTTGATTTCGACCAAGAAATTATGCTGTTTTAACGTGAAAAAAGTAGAAGGGGTTAGAAGAGGGGATAAATGTTTGTATAAAAATTCTGCCCTCATTGCAGTCACTTAACCACGCGGACGAAGTCGCGGACAAAAGCTAGTATTATATAAGTAGAAAAGGGTAATTGACACTGAATATTGCTGAAACATCTATAAATTGGAAAAATTAAAATATAAACTGCCTCCGTGGCGCAGTGGTTAAGGTCACCATGCCGCTACCAATGTGCCGAGAGGTGATGGGTTCGATATCCACACGGAACCAAATTATTTGTGCGATCCATAAATAATTGTTTCGAGTCTGGAAAAAAAAGTTGCCAAAAAAGCAAATCTTAATATTAGCTAAGTTCTATTACATTTTTCTTAAAAGTTTTCTAATGGGTGGTCGAAATAACATTGTAAGTTGCGTGGCTCTAATCTCAATGTATTATAATGTAAAACTTATAATAAGTTAATCTGGATGTAATTTAGTATTTGTTAGTCGTCCTAATGGCCGATACTGGGCGGTCGTTTTCCTTAATTTGATATTAAGTTAATTCAAGTAGCGTGCAATCACGCGCATTTATGAATATAAATGTAAAATGGGTCTGTCTGTCCGTCTTACTAAACGATAGCAAAGATTTCTAAGAGTATTATGATTAAATTTATTTTTTTCTAAAGAATCTTATTAATTCCAGTTTGACTCTATTCAAGCAATATTCTGAAACTTATTCATAAAGAAATAAACTTGCAAACATTGATTATTGTATTCACCCTAAACATTACCTATTAGTAGCGTAGTTAAGCATGAGGTTTCAGGTTCGATTCCGGGTCGGACGAAGTACTATTGGTCTATTCTAATTCATATTAGAGAAGTTCTCAATAATAGTCCAGACTTCGACACTTTATTATACCTTTATATTGATTTAATTTATTTATATTATACCTATGTGTGTTCGGTAGTGTTGGTAGCGGCTCCTTACATCATCAAAGATTTATACCAAATACAAAGATTGTTAAAATTAATTGGCGATTAAAAAGAGTGGCCTGGAGTTTCTTGCCAGCTCTTCTCATTGGCCCAACCTTCCGAACTGGCGGTAAATTCACTCTCTGTATCATTGACTATCATAAGTGTCAACATTTGACCTGTATGAATAAATGATTTGATTTTGATTTTGATTTTGACAACGTGCCCGATAAATAGCAATAGGCTTGCTCCCTCTTGAAGTTGTTAATGGCCAAACATGAATGTATTGAATGCACGTCTGACTACATCTTCAGTATAACAGGCGCGATATTATGTGTGTATCTTATTCGAAAGAAAAAAATCGTATAAATTCTAAAAAATACAAGCGGAACCGAAGCACAAAGCTAGTGCCCTGTCTGAATCTGAATGAAGTTAGTATGAATAACAACAATAATGATTTGATTAGAGATGGGTGGTCTGTGCGCGTCTTGTTGCGTTGCGTCACTGCGCACAACGGGAGCGCGTGTCGCTTGCTAACTGAGTTAGGAGCTAGAGTAGATTGGATATAGAGACTGGCAGCTCAATTCTCTACTACTATCGACTACCGACAACCGGCTTGTCATCGAGAAATTTTGTATGAAAATCTGATAGCAGCTTTGATTGAAATAGAGACTGTCTTGATGTATCTTTGATATGCATGTTCGTAAATTTGGTTTCGTTATTTGATATCGGCTTATATTCCTATAAAAATGTAGATCCGAAGATATTTAAAATGATATTATTGTTACATATGTTGCTGATAGTGTATAACTTATTTTGTTGGTAGATTCCTTACATACATAGCATAGCAAATATGACTAAAATAATGAAAAAAGCAAGAAAAACCGCAGCACAAAGCTAGTGCCCTGTCCGAATCTGAATGAAGTTAGTATGAATAACAACAATAATGATTTGATTAGAGATGGGTGGTCTGTGCACGCCTTGTTGCGTTGCGTCACTGCGCACGACGGGAGCGCGTGTCGCTTGCTAACTGAGTTAGGAGCTAGGGTAGATTGGATATAGAGACTGGCTTCATTTATATTTGGCGAGCACGGATTTTCACCACTTTTGAAGTGGAATTTCTAAAAATCCTCGTGCTCCTCTATTTTTTCTAAGGAATCTTCATACCAAATTTTAACCTTAATGCCCTTCAATATAAATATGGTGCCTTTTACAGCATGTTTAAGCAAGTTTTGCATTTTAGTATCTTAAAATCCGAATGGAGCGAATATCAATTCAAGAAAAAAATGCCTTCCCTTAAGTATCATCTCATATGTAATTAACGATTTTGGCTACAGCATATGCACTACATTCAGAATAATGAAACCATCTCAAACATATATTTTTTTAATTTTATTCAGGCTCTACAAATTCTAATCAAAATCTCTACATCTAACATCTACTCTACATGACTAAGCAACTGGACACGCGCTACCTTATATTAGTGTTCGCCTGCGGCGTCGCCTGCTACTGCAAACTGATTTACATATACGTTAACTGTGTTTAAGTTATCGCCTTCGACTTTTGTTGCTTAAATTCAATACAAAGTTTTATAGTTTCAAGGCTCTATGCATAAGCGTAGTGGTCTTAATACTATGATTTATTTGGTGTTCTTTTTCAGCAAAGAAGTGGGAATCTATACAATAATAAATTGACCCTTTAATTGCTTAAGGTGTGCACGACTAATAAGATTACCGGGCATTTTTGAGTCCTGTAAACGTTTTCTAAGGGTAGCAACAGATTTTTAAATATTAAAGTTAAATTACAATAAAGAAAGTGACGGTCTATTAATTGATGTAAATTTGCAAGAAGATAGTTGTTTGCAAGATGTTTTTTTTACACTAAACATTCATCCTTCTAGAAGAAAGAGATGATTTAAAAACAAGCTTTTAAAATTGTACTTTCGTCGCTACAGCTTATGATCCCGCTGTATTACTGGCTTAAAGATGAACCCCCGTGACCGCAGAAACTTTCCCGAACTAATACATGTAATATTAATATGAGAACATGTAATTTGTGGGTGAATTCAACTTCTTTCACGATCCTTTCTCTTCCTGAGTGAAGATAATATACGAAAGTATTGAAGTAAATGTTCCTTTGATAAAATTGAATTTATTTTATGTTCACGATCTAGAATTTTTTTATAAGTCGTAATATAATGATATCTAATGCATAATAAATTAAGTAAATATTAAACAATAATAATTAAAACTATACATAATAGCAATAATTTTATATGTACAAGCGAAAAAAAAAAGGGAAATTAACATTTTATTTTTGTTAAGGAAATAAACTGTATTAAGAGAGAGTCCTATTAGACAAAAACAAAAAAAAAACAAATTTTAAACAGTCTTTGAAACGTAATGCTAAATTTACGGCTACTTTTTACGGCGTCACTATCAGAAATCAAGAAATAGCTTGTAAAAAAATGAAATCTACACATGTTCATTTGAAAATTAAAATTACTTGAAACTCGTCTTGCTGAATTCGATCGTCGCTAGTCGATAGTGATAAAAATGCAGACCCAAGCACCCTTAGTGTATCTTACAAGAACAATAAAATTGTAATCAAGTGATTTAAGATGTCAATCAATCGCTACTCTATAGTACCGACTTACTGAGTAAGTATAGAAAAATTCGTTACTGGATTTGATTTCTAGGTCTATACGATAATTGTAAAAACTTAACATTATTATAAAAAAGGTATCTTAAACTAAATAACATGTATTTTTATTTGCCAAACGGATTTAAACTTGCTTATTCCAACGCAAAAGTAAAGTAAATCCATACAAACTCACTGTAGCTGTTTAGTGGCTCACATTGACCGGAGTTCGTAGTACCTGTCCGGTTCCCGTGAAGCCTTAATACCCCCAAATTAGATCTTTTCAATGAGCTTTTGTTAATAAAACCCTTTTTAAACGGGTCCGCCATTCATACCCATCGATTATTTGTAAGTTAAAGGTAATATCGCGGTACAAACTCATTACTATTGTTTGGTTAAATGTCGGGTAAATTGAATACTGGAACTGACATGAGATAATTGAGGAATAAGGATTTGGTAAAAAAAAATCTGGTGTGATTTTTTTTCGAATTGATATTTTTGGTAGGTCTTCGAACGTAATAAATTTATACACAATTACACATATGGAAAAACACGTAATAAATGCCTGCAAATGCAAAAGGTTTCTCAGCCTATAGCATATATCCAAGAGTAAGCAATAATATCTCCAAAACCTACTTATATTTAGACTTAATAACAATATTAATATACCATCAAAAACCTTTCGATTTCTTTCAATAACGCATACAATTCATTAATAATTGCAAAATTTCAAATGATGTTACGTATGTGGTATACCTCTACTAATGTGTGATTAAAATTATAAATCTTTGGGCGATATCAAGGCAAATTCAAATGAAAATTTCTATATACAACTAACCCCCGGTTTCTGAGTAAATCTAACGGTAGTTTATTAATTCAAAAGCGTTTTTTTTTGTATGAGTTTTAACGCTATTGAATAGATAAACTACCGCTACTAGACCAAAAAGTAATGTAATCTTTCTTCACACAAACACTTGTATTCAACTTTCACTTAAAAATATCTTCAATAAAAAGTACGTTAATGTCCAGGTTGATTATCTTAAATCCTAATCTGCCCAGGTGTGGGAGTGGGCAGTGGGCATCGGGAGCGTGCGACGCGCGGAGCGGAACATCACCTGCGCGTGCGCCGCCCTGTGACACGAGCCGGAGGGATGTAGCTTAGCAAATGTCGATGTAGCGTCTTATTTTAATTATGAAAAGTTAGTTTAGTTATCATATTTTAACTCCATTTTAGATTAATACTAACTAAAATCGATGACAGATAATTCAGTGAATTGAGGCTTATTACCTAATTGCAGGCTGAAGATGAAAATAAAGGGAAGCACAAAATTTACTCGTATCTCGGATTTACTTACTACACGAATCGAATTTAACCTAATTACGACGCGTTAAAATTACCTCTATTTAGCCGTACCTATGGGTTTAGCGTAAATAATTGCTGCAAAAATCTGTACCATCTCACTAATTTTTGAGTATCTCTCTTTCGTGTTATTGCAAGTAAGATATAAAATGTGCATAAAGACATATCAAATACTCTTCAAACTTAGTTACTTTAGTTTCAGCAGTCAAACGTTCTCAATTACCAAACATAATAAAAGCTCTATAATTTTACTTTATCGACACCATGAAACACTACTACATCACTACCCCACCCCGCGATGGTTAGGGAAGATACCCCATAGTTGCGCGTACGCCGGGGCGCGTGCCACCTTTTTTCTTCATATCGACTTGCTATACTTTACAACTGACATCACTATTACAACCCCAAACCAAAATCAACCCTATTTTTCTCAAAATACAACACATTTTTGCTTACAACTAGTCAGTCGAGAAAGGTGATTGAAAATTCGATCTTATTTTGAAGAGATCAAAGTGGGGTTTTCAAATGAAAAGGTTGAATTAAGGGGTGTTTTTTCGAAAATAAAATAATTGTAGAAGGAATACACAGTAATGTTTTGTTAATTTGAATACGACGAGTAGAATGTTTTTTTTGTGAAGAGGGTGCGCACGCGCCGATAAGAGGTTAATTATTTAGAACTAATTCAGGGTTGAATTCCGTCGTTGTATTCCAAATAAACCGTTTGAATATATTTTCAGTTTCTTTTAGAAATTTAGTCATCAAGATCGTAGAGGCCATTCACCTATTGAATTTGTTACTTGTAACACGTTCTTGTCAGAGCTTAAAAGAAAAAAGTCGTCTCAAGTCCGAAATAAAAATGAAATTAGCCAACTTTTGTTGACACAAAAAGCAGTCTAGATTGTCGGAAAATCTATTACGATAAGTCCAGTTTCTACAAGACAAGAATCAGAACAACCTGGTGTTATTAGGAAAGAAAACCCTATAAAACTTTTTTAAGAAAGAAATCGAACCTAGGTGGAATCTTGTAGGGATAGGGACAAGGAAAAAGTTGGTAACAGTAACCAAAAGCGATTCAAGTCCACAAGGATGATTACCGATATAAAAAGTACTTAAAATTACGTCCCATTCAAAGCACGTTACTCGTAAATTAATTTCGTATACCATCAGTGATGAGTAGTATTACAGTCTGATAATTTATAGCCCATCGGGATGGAGGGGTGGCACGCGACCAATGAGCCGGAGATAATGTGGACACACCCTTATGTGGCTAATGTACGTGGTGTATGCTCGTTTGTGTGTACTTGACTTTAGTTGGGGTTGAAAATAGTGTAGAAATATATTTTAGAACTATTTTTACTTTGAATAAGGCTTTACTTTGAATATTTTTTAGATAATTAAATATTTGTAAAAGTAAGCAATTTTTGTCTGTTTTAGTAATTAATAAATGGAAAATAGACGCCGTTTTTTATTTCCTGTAGCATTTTTTTTGTTCGTATTCCGCTAACTGCCAGCGGTATACGAAAAACCTACGCTATTTTGAAATAGATGGTTATAGCCTGAAATTTTTTAATTAAGTGTGGTAGTAAAAAATTAAGCAAAATTATACGCGAACGGACTATGTTTTTAACTTTCACACAAAAAAAAAACAACACAAAGTCAAAAAGACACTAGACGTAATATTTGGACCAAATCAATATCGAACCTACTGTACCTATACCATGCAGAGTAAACTGACATGACTTCAAATAGCGCCACGTGTGTCGCGTCCAAAATATCCCTACCGAAACTCATCCCCTCATTCCCTATTTCCAATTAGAATCATGCCATTAACTGCATGATCACGTCACGCGATACATGATCATGATCATGATCAGCTGTCATGATGTTATATCAATATTGAATGATTGGCTGGGGGTTGAAATGAGTTCAATTATGAGATGACTGTGTTTTAGAAGAGTAAATAATATAGAAATCAGCTATTATTGGCCTATTGATGGATAAGGGTAAATGAGAGAAGGGATAGACACTGAGTTCATAATAAATATTGATAATAGTTTATCTATGCTAATATTATGAAGCTGAAGAGTTTGTTTGTTTGTTTGAACGCGCTAATCGCAGGAACTAATGGTCCGATTTGAAAAAAAAAATATTAGATAGCCCCATTATCGAGGAACGCTATAGGCTTTCGACGCTATAGATTCTGTTTTATATGACGCAAGCAAAGTTGCGCGAGTCAGCTAGTCCACCATACATTTTTTTAAGTTAGTTGTGCAACTTGCTTTGGTTATATAGGTCAACATTTCCTCAATGTTACTGTAATAAATAACTTAGTATTAAAGGCTCTTAATTTCAGTAAACAGAACAAAAGGAAAAACGCTTTAACTCATATTCCAAAATTAGTATTATTACTAGAAAAATCACACTGCAATGATGAGCCTATGAGTGCCGCTAGTTCATTATGTCACCTGGGGGGCTATCACGTATCTCATTTGACAACTATTTGAAAGCCACTACGCTGTACATTGTTTTCTCGCTTAGAACATTGTGATTAACATGTAACTTCAAAGCAGCAATGTACTGAATAGTGACCATCAATTTGACATATACTAGCTGTCAACTGAGATACGTGATAAGCCCGCTGAACTGTGGCCGGACTCAAAAACAATGTCTTTCGTGTGGTGTCCAATCTGTCACCAGCCTCGCCTATCCATACATAACCTATAAAATTATTAATCAACTAAACTTGACAATTGAAAATTTGTCCTAATTTGTTTAAAATAAATTGCATGTAAATAAATTAATGTTTTCATTCATATTTCATTGATACAATGTAAATACAAAATAAAATTATGGTTCCCTTTGTATTGTTAATTAGGTATGCGATTATTCTCAATATTGTGGTTTTAAGCAGGGGTCATCAACATTTTAACGTTATGCTTTCTTTCCGTTTATTTTATTTAAATTACAATCCTCTTCTCATCGTATAGTTAGTGGTCAACCTAGTGTCAAAAGTTGTTCAAGCCGCCCATAGGTCTTTGATGTGGCTTAACGACTGTTATATTAATTGACAGCAACTGGGACGGACATTTTACGTGCCTTCCGAAGCACGGAGACGCCCAATCCAAATACCATGCGGTCACCCATCTATGGTATGACTTCGCCAAGGATTGCTTAACTCACAGATCATTTACCGACCGGTGAGCGCAACCGGCTATGGGCGCCTCATAAATTACAATTTCGTAGCGCGACTCTCTACCGCTATCGACTACCGACAACCGGCTATCGAGAAGTTTTGTATGAATATCGGATCAGCGCCTCTAGCGGTTGCAGTAGGAATTATTTTTGCAGTACATTTTAAATATCAACTCTCGTTACTCGAGAGTACGAACAGTAGAGAGTCACTTAAGATTTTTTGTATTATTTATAGTTCATAAGAAAATGCGAATATAATGTGTGGACTTGGGATTGACACGGAAATATGTCTCACAGTAATTTAATATTAGACGTTCATTGACCTTCTACGTAATAAAACGTAACTGTAAATTCGTACATCAAATCGACAATCCATACTAATATTATAAATGCGAAAGTAACTCTGTCTGTCTGTCTGTAACTCAATCACGCCTAAACTACTGAACCAATTTGTAGGAAATTTGGTATGGACATAATTTGATACCCGAGAAAGGACATAGGCTACTTTTTACCCCGGGAAAATGACGAATTCCCATGGGAAAAATTAGGTGGCGGACGAAGTCGCGGGTAAAAGCTATATATCACAATATAACAGGTAACAATGACAAAATTGTTGAGGACCCCTGTCCGCGGGTCGCAATAAACAGCTCTCTCGCTCGTCAAACATTGTGCCGGCGCCCGCTGAAAATATAAACAGATATGTTAAGGGTCAGGACGTTACCCTTTAAAAGCATATTTATTTTTGTTTTAGGTTTAATCTTTACTATCCCTACTATAATTCCTATTATATACTCTATCGCGATAAGTCCCTAACCCCCCGAGACTCCTGCCCTGCAGTAATGGGTTTAAAAATACTCTTTCGCATGTTCTTAAGAGCGTGCAGGATTACGCGCGGGAAAGCAGCGCGCTCTTCGAAAGCGATTTTCTTCGCGGGCTTGACAGAAGAGCACAGTGCGTGGTCCTTTCCCTTTGTACACCCTTTACACGCGCTCGTTCACGCGCGATTGTTCTTTCATGCGCGATAGAGCGTGTGTGTAAACTATAAAGGTAGCTGAACCGATTTGGCTGAAAATTGGTGGAGAGGTAGGTAAGAACTTGGAGATGGAGGATAGCCAAATATAATGCTAAGCGCAAAACTCAAGAGCGGCTCAACCTTTTCGACTTATTGTTATTGAGACTTTAAGACATGGAAAAGGTTTTTATTGCGGAGCTACGTGGGTCAGCTAGTATTAATATCGTACATGCGAAAGTAACTCAGTCTGTTTGTCTGTTACGCTTTTTATGTTTTCACGTCTAAATTACTGAACCAATTGCAATAAAATTTCGAAAAAATCGCGATTGAGGGTTAGAATTGGGGTCAAAAATTGAATAAAAAAAAAGGTTAAAAATGTTTGCGTAGAAAATTTGTCCTAAGCAATAACGAAGTTTCGTCCACTGACAAAGTCTCGGGCAAAAAACTAGTATGTATTATAAATATACGTATCAACGTAAAACCCTCCCCTTAACACACAAAGCGGACATTGTACAAACAGCGGTGGCGTATTTGTGCAGATTGTCAAGCGATGACGTCATCACGTGGGTAAACAGGCCCATTGTGAAGGCTTATTGGTCCAGCGAGGAGCGGACCACTGTGCACTGTGGTACGTTTGTTTTTTACCTTTTGTACTGACTTGTGAATTGTTTCAGCGGATTTTTGGTTTTGTGAAAATTAGGCAGATTTAGCGTCTGAATGTTAAATATGTTTTATTTTATAAATCAATCGGCAAATAAATATCATTGGACAACTCATACACTGTCATTTGAGTCCAAACTAAGCAGAGCTTGTACTATGTTTACCAAATAACTGATAAACATACTTATATACTCCAAATTACATATTTAATTAGGAACATTAACAAGCAGGTTCCGAAGAAATACTCGTGCTCATCAGACAAATATTTGTCCCGGATGGGATTCGAACCCACCAAACGCGGCGTACGGCTATTGCGGCGCGGTGACCACGTTAACCACTGCGCCAAACGTGCAGTTTTAAAGGACAAAGTTCCCCTATCTTAGAATCAAAATATCCTAAATACTGGCTCTTGATAATTTCAATTAGGTTGAGGAAATTTACTTCGTGCACACAAAGTAATTACTTAAGTTCGATAGCCGGAACCGAGGGCATAACGTGTTAAATAATAAGCGTAAATTTTTCAAAAAACGTCCAGTTAATTTGTAAAAATTTTGGCATTTAAAATTAGTCATAACTACGGCCGGGGAGGTCGTCAAACAGCCCAGTTATAACACTTCACGAGTCGAGAATCGAACCTGTGCAGCTGTGTATTTACGCGAGCACGCGACTTCCGCGCTCGTAAACAATTATTGACATTAAGATTTCCTTAACGCGTGAAAAATATTATTTTTATTATTTCTCTGTTATGATGTGCTAACTGTGATACAGGGTGTTCACATTTGGCTTTACTTCAGAAGAATAATGGTTATCCTTTCTTATATTATAAAGGAAGAGCTGTTTCCACCGGTCGTTTGGATGAAGTTTTAAGAAAATCT